>NC_136420.1:147151330-149600080 GCF_052625555.1 Lactuca saligna
CACTTTCTAGATATCACTTCCCAAACAATACCTACGAAAAACTATAAGAAAATATAAAAATTGTCTTCAAAATGAATCAGTTTAAGATAAACTTATGAATATAAAGAAGAAAATTCAAACCGTAAGTCATCGATTGAATTTGCATTTAGAAGGTCTGAGAACAACATGCATAATATCATAACAGATCCGAAAATTCTTCACATCGTTAAGCACAAACCCCATCTGTGATCCTCTCCTTCCTTCCTTTCCTACAAAGGACACATACTCTCAAACAAAGTTCATAATGTTTCACAATTGAGAGATGTCCCCTATCATGTGCCTGGAATAGCCACTATCAACAAAACCGAAGCCTGATGATATGCCTCCATAGCTGTTCCGACACAGAGTAGGATCAGTTGGTCTTTGGAACCCAGTCCATTTGGAAACTGGATTGACCATTGTCATCTTTGCAAGGAACTCTCTCCCATTACATATCCTGCTTATCTCAAACAGAATATGTAGAAATATTAGAGTCTTTAGAATATTTGGGAGAGTGAACCTTCGGTACCCATCTGTAGTTGGGTTGAACTCATTTCTTGTTCGATCCGATCGGTGCTTCAGTACTTGATTTTGAACTTGAAGTCGACCGTTAAGATGACTTTGACCTAGTCGGTCTTGGTTTCGCTGGAGCATCTCCCGGATTGGATGTCTTAACTGGCATTCCCCTCTTGACCTTGGGATTTTGATTCTTGGTCTTGGGAGTTGAACTCTTACCCTTCATGGCATTCCAGTCGCGATTGTCTGAACATGACCTCAAATGATTCCTTTTGGAGAATCGCCCTCTTGGTGCATTCTTCCAGCCTTGTGCATAGTAAGAAACATATACGCGATTTGGAGACTTTTGGGCAATGTGTATAGGTGTTCCACAGTGAAAACATGTCTTTTCTTCACTGGGAAGTTGTTTCTTCCTGCCCCTGGTGGTGTGTCCATGCCTTGTCTCTTGTTGTTCCTATAAGCACAATTACAGCAAGCTCTCTGTTTCGCTTGTTTTAGTGGCCTGTATTTCTCAACAGTAGGTTGATCAAAAGTAACTAAGTTCGAAGCAATAGATTCAGAGTTCAAGGAGTCATTGGTTTGTTCAGTAGTGTTCTCTTTGTTCTCATCTTCCGCTACTTTACCTGCATAGGAAGTAGAAACATTAGTATCTTTCATCTCAACACCCTTAGTTGGCCCTGATTGCTCAGTCTTAACTGAAACTAGAGGAGTGGGTTGGCCATACTGAAGGTGTGCTTCATTTTCAACTTCTTCCTTAGTCAAAGGGGTATAAGAGTAGTTATGATTGAAAGGAGGAAGAACACTCTCATACCTTAGACCCTTCAGTTGGTTATCTTTAAATTTCAAACAATTGTCAATCATGGAAACAACTACCTCACTTGACACATCAAATTTCTTAAAATTAAATTCAACATCATTAAATTTAGCCTTCAATGCATCATGTTCGGCAGTTACAACAGCAAGTTGTTCAGTCACAAATCTATAATTTTCACATTTATTACTATACTCTTCCTGAAGCTTCGTAAAGTCTTTTGTTTTGGCTTCGAGTTGAGCTTTTAGAGGTTTCTGTTCTTTCCTAATAGTATACCTCTCATATTTTAGGTCCTCGACTACCCTTTTTAGCAAATCATTATGTTCACGAAGAAACTTAATCGTAGTTTCACAGGATGGAGTACATGAAACTTCATTAACCCAGACGCTTGAAGAACTCATTGTTTACCAAAAATGCCCTTTGACTAAAAAAACAAGAAATTCAACCTTAAGAGTCAAGTTTAAAACTCAAAATTTGACCTAAAACGCGCCCCCTTTTTTTAAACCAAATATATAGCCTTAGAACTGAAAACGAAATTATTTGATCGAAAATGGGGTTTTATGGCCGAAAACGAGGTTTATGACCGAAAACAAGGTTTACGGCCGGAAACCTTGTTTTACAGCCGAAAACGGCGTTTTGCTATTTACGATGAAAAAGCACGATTTTCACCTTTTTTCTCCAAAACTCGATCCAAAACTCGTTTTTATCAAAAACGTGAAGAACAAACCTCTCTTAATTTTAAAAGATCTTTCCAAAATCTCAAAAATGCTTCAAAAATAAGATAAAATACGCTCCAGATCTGACAAAATTGATTGATACAATCCAAGCTTTGATACCACTTGTATCAACCAGATCCATTTGATGGTGCGGAATCCCAATCAAACGGATGATGCCAGACCATAATACAGGAGAAGGAGAATAAGAATAACTCGAATCTATGAAGTTTTCAAAGATATGAGTGATGCTCTATATACATTAGATTCTCTCACACACACTATTCTTCTCTCTAGTTTCTCTTTCTACCTAAATGCTCTCATTCTCTAGCCCCTTACTTCTCTCAAGCACTCCTTACCCTATATATATATATATATATATATATATATATATATATATATATATATATATATATATATATATATATATGAGACAGTAGAGCGTACATGGGTTTACGTCCATAAACCCGTGTGCGGCCGTACACACAGCCGTAAACACTAATACGGCAGCAAACACTAATATGGCCGTAAACACTTGGATGTTTAGGTTCCTAGACATAAAAATACATTCTCCTACAAAAGCAAACTATAAACTATAATTTCAGACCCAACAAATATATCCAATAGAAATCCAGCTTCGGAATAAGGGAACAATAAAAGATATTGAAGTGAAAGATATTGCAGATGCAACTCATTAATACATTGAAATTGACAACTTTAAGTTTCCAAAACAATATCTTGTGAATTGGAACAGTCAATGTCACCTATAATAAGTGCAACGATCTCATTTGTGGTAGGAAGATTATACTCTCTACTGTCCTTTTCTCATGTCCCAATCAATTTAAGCCTATTATGCTCCGTTGGATTCGATCCAAATTGATCACGTTCCATTTTAAATTGTTTAACTAATGGATTATAAAATCCAACAAACCCATTAGCTCATGAACAGCCAAGAACTCCAGTGAAAAAGGATTTCCCATTGAATTATGAGATGTTGGCTTTTTCTTTTTTTGAACTACATTAATAGGAAAACAAAATCATAGATATAAATATTATGAGACATAATAAAATTTTTAACCATATATATATATATATATATATATATATATATATATATGTGTGTGTGTGTGTGTGTGTGTGTGTTTGTGTGTGTGTGAGTTAGTGTGTTTTTATGTGTTTTGAATGTTATTATATGATAGAATGTATTTACATACTTGTATGCATTGAATCTATTGTCAACCTCGTGATCTGTATCGTATATATACAACTGACAAAATTTCGTTAATTCGCCTTCCTCTAGTAGTAAGCTACCTGCAATATGATAATTATGTCCATGCAATCGATAAACATAAGTATCACCTCCAGAGTTAATGCCATGATTGGACCTATCAGCCATAGATGTAAATGCAAACATCATATTGTTTTTAAGAATATTTTTTTTATAAAGTTCTGACTTTTTTTAGTTACTCTGCTATATAAATCAAACAATAACTGAGGTCGGTGAATCAAGTTTCGTAATTCTACTTTTCCATTGTAACAACATATGGAATAAAAGGTTTTTCTTATATCTTTATTTCCTCTTATTGCTTCTCCCTTCCGAACCTTAACTTTACATACAGAGCAAAGATTTACCGCATCACCAGAATCCAAATAATCTACAATGAAATAAATAAATAAATAACTCATCACATAATATATACTTTAAGCGTGATATTAAAACGGTGATAACATATTGAAAAGATAATTTTCATTGGACAACCAAGATTTATAATTTAAAATAGAAAGAAACAACACCTTTTCTTATGCGAATATATTTAGTCTGAATGTCAATCCTTACATCATTTTGACCAATTGAATTATAAGGCACACATGTTTGTTTCTTTTTTCTTGGTGCTGCAAAATAAACATAATTTAGATTATTAATAAGCCAATGAATGTTTATAAACTTAAGTGCAAAAATGTATAAGTGGATGTATTAACAAAAGAGATGATAACATACATTGGTAATCAACCTTATCAGTATAACCGAAGAAAGGTTTAGAAGGAATAATAGTATTGCTTCAGTTCTCCACAAAATCTTTTTTCAAATACCAAAAAGGAATATCCAATGTATTGAACTGCTTTGGTTTCCCTCTTGTCATCTTTGTTGTTTTATTTTCTTGAAATGCAACACACTTTTTTTGAAAAAATAATGATTATGTAAGATCAATGATTGTGTTAGTAATAATTGTGAAGTGACTTTTAAATGTGAGAAAAGGTATAAAGTCAAATATAGCGAATGTAATTATATGATAAAATAGAAAATACTATGTATTAATTAGTAATGGCATAATTTGAAATATATGATCGTAGTTCAGATATGTCTTGTTTGCTTTGAAAGTTGTTGCATTTTGAATTGTTTGGTGATTTGAAATTATCAACGTACTTGAACTGTTTACAACTATTCATTGGTAGTTTTTTATGCTAGTAAATATTGAATGTATTAAAGTTTTTATATTATTTAAATTCTTTAGGTAAACATAATAAAAAAATAGTTATCAAAAACTTACCTAGACCGGTGATATGTGACAGTGGCGACCTTGAGGTAAAAAATAAATATTGCACATTTTGTCATATATGGGTATTAGAGGATGATGTTGAGGGTGATGGAGTAACATTCTGAGTAACTTGAAAAACAAGTGTTATGAATATACGATTTTCTGGAAAAAAAATATATTGTAAAGGACAAGGAAAATATAAATATGTATATGTCATATTAAAGTACATATATTGAAATTAAATTTATGAGCAATTAAATACAAAAAATATAATAAGTAGTAATATAACAATATGATAACTATTACAAGAGTTGTGAGACGTCCTTACGTCTTTAAATGTTGTCGCATTTTTGTTTGTTTGGACATTTGAAGTCGGCGATGTATATGAACTGTTTATAACTGTTTATTTGTATCATAACAATTATTAAATTTGGAAAAATTAATAGTCGTTATATGGTTTTGATTAGCAGTGAGAAAATAATATAAAATTAATTATTAATAATTTACTCTGATTGGTTATTTGTGAAAGTGCCGACCTTGATAAAATTGTTGTAGGTTGCAAATTCGGTTGTAGGACGTTATCAGATGATGAGTTTGAATGTAATTTCAGGCATTTTCGAATAACTCGACAATTAGTGGGATGTAGAAGGTATTTCCTTCAAAAAAAGAAAAATAAGTATGATAAAGGTGGATGAAATGAAAATATATTAGACATTAAATATGAAATTTAACATGAATATATATTACATAAAAAAATTAATAAATTAATGTATTGAACATCTAATGATAATTTTAAATTAAAAGTTTACCGTTTATGATGTCCAAAATTAGTGGGCATGGCGATGTTTTTGATTTGGTTCTTCCATTGTTGGTATTCATATATGTTGTATACTGTAAAATGTAAAATGAAGTACATAAAGTTGGTAAGAATAGTAAATGCATAGATGGATATCATAACATACCATAAAAAATATTATACAAAGAATGAAATTAAAGGATATTGGTGAAGATAATAACGGATTAAAGTTGGTTAACAAATATAGAGATATAATTGGAAAAATGTCTTGTGATTTTATATTAAATAAAAATATGTAACAAAAATAGATGAAATAAATCCTTTCTTAATAAGATTAAATTAAATGATGGTTTCGAAATTGATAAGGGTACATGATTTTGAAAAGATTTAAAGATAATATTTACTTATTAAACAATTTAATCATAAATGTATTGATTCTATATATTGAAACCTGATAAATATGCATATAATTATTTTAGAAAGTGCTTATAATTTACAGTATAATTAGAATGATAATCTGCATCAATAAGAATATAAGATTAATGAAAGAAATTAAAATTTGTGGAGTATGTACTCGTGTTGACAATTATACCCTTGGTCATAAGGAAATTACCTTTAAACTTAAAACAAATTGACAATAATAGACATGGTCATCATAATTTGTTATTTAAATTTAAAATAATTTGACAATAATAGACTTGGTCAACAAAGTTTGTTACGAACAATAAACAAATTATTGTTATAAAATCTTGTTTGTGGAATAAAAAATTCAGTGGCTTAAGCCAAAGACTAAAGAGATTACCTTTAAACTTAAACCAAATTGAAAATAATAGACTTCGTCAACATACTTTGTTACAAACAATAAAAACAATTATTGTTATAAAATCTTGTTTGTGGAATAACAAACTCAGTGGCTTAAGCGAAAGATTAAGGGAAGATGAAGTAACTTTTTGGAAAAAGTCTAAGTGGTAAAGTCAAATATTGGGATCATATTGCATATTTGCAATGTACGATGATATAATGTGTATATACATTTAAAAAATAGTTTAAATATAATTGCTATTAATGATAATATGGGACAACATTGAAAGTATAAATATATTATGATCCATGTGGTAGAATTTATTGAGTACATGGTCATTTAGGAGATTGTAACATAAACGATCCATATTATTTTTAAACATTGTTGCCTAATACATTGATATATTCCGGCACGTTGGTTTTATGCACGTTGACAACGATTGTTGTTGTCATGATTATTGTTTTAATGAAGGAAAAAGTGTAAATTACACCATCACAAAATAATAATAATAATAATAATAATAATAATAATAATAATAATCAGTTTTTCAATTCAGTAAAGACAGAAATTAAATACCATTCAGCAAAGGAAGTTCGATGACAGAATGTTAATTAAGAATAGTTACAATTATTAAATATTTGAACCCCAAAGAAAGGAAAAAAATAAACCAGTTTGCATACATGATAAACATATTGAAAACACCATTCCATACATGATTCATAATATAACAACAAAAACAAACATTGTAGAGAATAATGAAACCTGTTATGGATGATGGATGATGGAAGTAGGCAGCAACAAGTGTAAAGAGAGGTTGAAGAAACATTTTTTTCGTGATTGAGAGGTTAAAGAAACAATTTTTTCGTGATTTGTATGATACGTAATATTATATAAGGTTAATAAGGATATATAGAATGATAAACAATGATTTTATAAGATATCTATATATCATAACAAAATACAGAAAATGGTATAATTGGAAAAACTAGTCCTTATATTATATTAAATTAAAATAATTATAAAAAATATATGATTTACATCCATAGTTAACAAGATATAATTAAATGACCGGATTTGAAATTGATAAGGGTACATAAATTTGAAAAGATTTAAAGATAATATTTCTTTATTAAACGATGTAATTATAAAAGTTTAGATTCTATATACTGAAACATGATAAATATGCATATAATTATTTGGAAAGTGTTTATGATTGACAATATAATTGGAATAATAATCTGCATAAATAAAAATATAATATTCATTATAGAAATTAAATTTTGTGGAGTTTGTGCTCATTTTGACAATTATAGCCTTGGTTATAAGGAGATTGTCATTAAACTTAAAAATAATTGACAATAATAGAATTGGTTAATATAGTTTGTTATTTAAACTTAAAAAAGTTAAAAATTATAGACTTGATCAATATAGTTTGGTACGAACAATTAAGAAAAATAATCTTATAAAATCTTGCTTGTGGAATAACAAACTCAGTGACTTAAGTTAAAGATTAAAGAGATTACTTTAAAATTAAAACAAATTGAGAATAATAGACTTGGTCAACCTACTTTGATTTTTAAACTTGAAACAAATTGATAATAATAGACTTCATCAATTTAATCCATAATCGGTTGCAAGTCAACATTATATTAGAAGAGATCTAAAACAATTCAATTCATGTTTTTTTTTGTGTGAAAATATGCTTGAACACATAAGAATGACCAAATACTTGAATTTTATCTAATTTTTTATAATATTGTATTGTACATAGAAAATAAAACATGAGTTTATGATTAAACGAATAAATAAATAAATTAAAAAATCATAGAGTTGTATAAAATATTTAAAAACATCACTACAAAAAACAACTATGTTAAAATGCAAATTTATATATATATATATATATATATATATATATATATATATATATATATATATATATATATATATATATATATATATAATCACAAATATCTACTTGACATAGTCACTGTATCAAAATCATAACATATTAAAAAAACTTTTTCAGAAGGATGTCCCCAACCACATACTTAATCGTATTTCCTTTAAAGAAATATAGGATATTTTTTCTATAATCCCACCATTCATGTGCACCTTCATTGTAAGTACTAACATCTACTTTAACCCACCAATTGTGAATGAATACCCAAATAGCTCACAAACGATCTCCACTTATAGAGAAATATCCCAATTTTCCATGAAACTTGATCAGTCTCGATGCATACAATTTGAAGTCATTAATAGTAGAAGGTGCAAATATGAGTATATGTTCTTCCGAATAAATATCAAATTGCAATATAGTATCGTTAGATAATAATAAGTAAACAACACCGCCATTTGTAAAAGTCTCATCAGAAAGAAGATAAATAGATGATGGTAACTGGATATCTTGAAACTCCCTCCATTGTCATGTAGCAGAGGATAATAATTCTATGTTGTAGTAATCAGAGTTCACTTTTTCCTTAAGCATATCACTACAAATAAAATAACATATAAGTAAAAAAAATAAAGTAAATTAATAACATAAAATATACTACATATGAACTCTTACGATGACATTTTGTATGGCAATGAAATGATCTTGAAATGTAACGAGTTCGACTGATAACTACCAAAGCAAACTTTACCGCAATGTATTCAGAGTTCGCAAACGGTATCAGTTTGGCATTTATAGTCGTTGGTTTCAAAACAAATAAAAACTTTACTATGTATTCATCTGGATTATAGCATTTAGCAAGAAGGATTCTGCACAAGGATGATGCTAAAATCGTACAAGTATGTGGTAGGTGATCAAGGTCAAGATTATTGCTAGAACAAGACGGAGCAAACTGACGCTCTATATTTCCCCATGGTTTTTTTTGTTGAAAGATAACTCCACAAACAACATTATTTCGACACTTGTAGTTATCAAGAACATGGATGTTGTAGTATTCGTTTGTACAACGTATAGTAACAAATGTTTGTAAAGATGTTCGTGAAATAATTACAATAATTATTTCAAAAGTCAATAATGAAAACTGCAAAAGAAAGAAATCATAATATGATAATATTAGAAAGTCTTAAAATCTAATCTTTCATGACATACAAATTCAAATGATAATAAGTATACTATTTGTAGTATTCATGGTAAAGAATTTTACGTGATCCATTTTTAGTATTTTTTTTCCAATTTAGAAATGATTGTATTGTTAGGCGTGATCTTTGAGATAGCATAACCCTCAGCTTTGTTCTTAAAATTGTAATGTGAATTTTAAATTTGGAACGCCAACTTTTTTTCAATAGTATATTCAAAGCAGATGGATAAATTTCGTTATTACCATCCTAAAAAAAGATCGTTTATAAAAATACATATACAAAATAATAACTCTGTTTTAAGTAAATGAAGTTAATATGGATAACATTGTAAAACTGATGCAGCAACTCTTGTGCGGTTTTTTTATAAGCTTCATTGTGTCACAATCAAATAAAGTAAGTGGCCCCGAACCAGTAATATCTTCAACTGTAATGGTGATTTTCAAACTAAAATCATTGATGTAAGTAGATTTAGTAATATAAATTTATATAATTTAACAGAACAATATAATAATATTTATAAAATAAGTTTCAAAGCCTAGGAACAACATAAATTACTTTGTTCATGTAGGTTGAAGTGTTACAATAAAAAACTTCTTTATCTTGACACTGATCATCATGCATTAAAATTACTTTTATGGCTTTCTCTTGATATGTAGTATAATTAAAATAGTATCATTCCCCCTTCAGCACATACTTGCTTAATCGTACCAACAAGTATCAAGCTTATTTCCAAAAAAATGTTAATCGAAGTTTCAATTTTAGTATAAAATAATAATAATCAAAGATTGAGATATAAATAATACCAAACCAATTTCACAAAATTTATATATTATAAATGATAGTGATGCATATAAACCTGATGTACTTGTTAGAGATCAGCAAAACCATCGAAATCAAAGTTATGAAGGAAATCTTAATTTTCAGAGCAGAAGATCGAGGACGAAGAGTTGCTACAATTATTAATTGTGCTTTGAGCCATTTATCTGTTTGTGGAGAAAATAATGATTGTTTCAAGTTAAATGTTTATGAAGTATAATGCTTAAACGGGACTTTTAATATATATATATATATATATATATATATATATATATATATATATATATATATATATATATATATATATATATATATCAAACTTCCTGCAAGTATGGTTTTATGATTAAAGGTACAAAGCAAAAAATGCAAATTTGTTATTATAAAATGTATATTCAAAATAAATGTACAATGCATGGGCAATTTGGGAATTTGGGAATGTTGGTATATATATTTTTATTTTGTCGTATTTTTACTATTATAAAACAACAAAACATTTATGAATGTTTTATACTGAATTTACAAGATAAAAAAAGTAAAAAAGGAATATATATATATATATATATATATATATATATATATATATATATATATATATATACACTAGCAGTGTACCCGCGCAAAGCGACGGGGTGTGAAAATTCTTTCGGTGATATGTTCTTCTACAAAAATGTTATGTTACAAAAGAAAGTACATGTCGAAGACAAAATAATCAAACTATGGTGTTATTTGGGAAATGAAGTCATTTTTTGTTCCTGGACGGTGGCTTTATAGCAGAGGAGGGAGCAAAGAGGTATATACGATTAGAGGGATATTTGAATCAACATGCTAAATTTAAGGATATCTAAAAGAGTTCAAAATTTGAATGAATCCGAGATTTGAGGAACCATATCAAATTGTTGAGAAATATAAGGAGATTTGATGATAAATATTTGAATTCAAAATATGGTTAAATTTTAATATTATTTTATTAATGATTACTTGTACTATCAGCTTCATCATTTGGACGTCTTAAAAAAATATTATTATTATAATCAATCTACTTTTTAGAAATAGTTAGATTTCTTTTATATATATATATATATATATATATATATATATATATATATATATATATATATATATATATATATATATATTATGAGTTCGGGCATACTGGTATGAAATAACAATGTCTTTTTATCTTTTAACCATTAATAAGAACATAGCTATATATCCAATTTTGGGATCACAGTTATCAGATTTGTGCATGTATTTTTCAAATTTGGAAAAATAGATTCAAACTTAACTTTTGAAAATAACATTAGTACCAAATAGCATGTCTCACTTTTTCATGCCCAAGTAAACACCATGTGGATTATTAGCTAATAATTTGACATTTTGTAATCTTAGTATGCTACATTGTCAAATTTTAAAAAAATGACCATTCTACCACTGCTCATACAGAAACAACAATTACAAACACACAAACTACAGTTAAGTAACAAACAAATTGGTATTTGCAATTTTGAATTTAGGTAGAAAATAACAACTAACTTGGATCAAAGTCATCATTATATCAATATATTACAATTAGCAAATCAATTTTTTACAATGAATGTGAACAAAAATTCAAGTTCTTTTCATCAAACGTGAATGGAAGAAATGATTACTTTAAACAAAATCTAAAGATTAACAGACATAAGTTAAGAAACCATAACAAAAATTGATGATAATAAATTTAACTTGCAAAGATTCTAAATGTCTTTTGAATGAATTAACATGTAATTCGGATGAGAATGCAATGAGAGGTCCATCCCCATCCAGGTTGATTAAAAAGACATCAAACATTGTATTTTAGATTATAATAACAATCGACACAGAGAGAGATGTCGACACACAGAGATAGAAAAGAATACATCAATGTTGTATACAACAAAGTAGAATCGTATACGTTCAATCAATATGGCACTAATATATTTTTATTGTACAGATTCTATAGTAATTAACACATATAAACTTAATTACCTGATGTTCTCCTTTCTTCAAAGCAGATGATCGGATTGAGAAGTAATAGATGTAAACGATTTAGAAATTACAAAAGGTTTGTCGTTTGTATAAATATATATACTAGCAAATATCAGTAATATGGCAAATTTTATTAAAATCATATATATATATATATATATATATATATATATATATATATATATATATATATATATATATATATATATATATATATATATATATATATATAAATTCACACACATGTTCGTTAGCAGTAAAGTTTGTACAATCACTTTCTAGCCACCAAATTACCTTGGATTTCTAATTTTACCCATCGTCTTTACCTTGTGTTCCTTATTTGTTTTTCCCACAAAGGTCAAACCTTCCATCACCTTCAGTCAAACCTTCCTTCTACTTCTAAACTCTTCTTGCTCCTTCTTCTATCGATCGCTTCTTTAGGTTTGTGTCCAGTCGCTGTTTTTTGTGCTTTCTTTCTCGTCGGTTGTTTGTTATTTCAGTTCTTCCTTGTATATTGTGCGTTTTTTGTTTTCCCTTTGCATCATGGCTCTTCCTTCCACTTCCCATTCTGATTTCCAATGGGGCGCTTCCTCGTCGGCTTTACCCGCTTCTAAACGGGGATATTCTCCTCGCCTGGCTATGCTAATTCCAGTTAATTTGCCCTCGCCTTTGCCTGTTTATGATGACCTGGGTGATTGCACTTTCGTCTGTCAATTTTGTGTTGCATTTTTCTCGTATGCTGAAAGGGTTTTGTATTTATCAGAAAAGGATCATCCGCGTTATATGCAATGTTGCAGGTCTAGTGTCGTTATATTGCCTTACCCTCTTCTGCCTCCTCCACAGTTATCTTCTTTGTATAGTTGGGCTTCTTTTAGGCAAAATGTCAGAGCTTAGAATAGCATGTTTTCTATGACATCTATTGGGGATGTGCTTGATGACGATATTAACAGGGGTGGTGGGCCTCATGTGTTTAAGGTATCTGGTCAACTCTCACATTCTATAGGTACTTTTTTCCTTAATGATGGTAAGGCTTCGAGGTTTTTGTAGTTAATATGGTTGACTTGCAGCATGAGTTATCTAATAGGCTGGCAGCTTTCAAGGACCCTACGAAGCAATGTTTGGATCCAAGAATTATTGAGGTGTTGATGGGTATACTTACACTACATAATGAATATGTACGTACCTCTAAATAGCCAAAAAAATTGTTGAAGAAAGAAATTTAGATGAATATGTGGTTTTCCTTTTCAATGACGTTCCAGATAGACGCTATGCTCCTCCTGTGCACCTGGTACATTGGGATGCATTGTTTTTGGTGACAACTGGTGTAACGACCCAATTTTCAAGGCTAAAAATTTCATTTTTGAAATAACGCATTTAACAAAAATTTTACCAAAACATTGTCAATAAAACATCCATTACAAAATCATAATGTTGTATTTCAAACCATAACATCATAAGTATTGAAAATCGGAGTACAGTCCCAAACAAAACTTCTTGTGGAAACATGTGTGTGTGATGCGCTGCTACACCACTGGCTCTTTCCCCTTCGA
The DNA here is from genome assembly GCF_052625555.1 of Lactuca saligna. Lineage (NCBI taxonomy): Eukaryota > Viridiplantae > Streptophyta > Magnoliopsida > Asterales > Asteraceae > Lactuca > Lactuca saligna. The sequence goes on from NC_136420.1 coordinate 147,164,990, forward strand.
CGAAGAGGTACCTGAAACCAAAACCAAAACTGTAAGCACAAAGCTTAGTGAGTTCCCCCATCATAGCACATACCATACAACATCGTCGGTATCTTTCAACCGATAACCTTCATCGGTATCTTTCAACTGGTAACCTTCATCGGTATCTTTCAACCGGTAACCATCATTGGTATCTTTCAACTGGTAATCAACATCAGTATCTTTCAACCGATAACTGGGGACTATTTCAACCCCTACTACTAGCATACAATCAACAGATATAAGCATACAGTTAGGCATATCCGGGTACTGACCTACCCTTGGGTCCTAAGGACCACTGTCATGGAAACTAATCCTTAGCATACACATAACATACTACCCAGATAAACCTCACAGCCAACACATAACCAGACCAAGATAATTATCACAAACACCATTATCTTCTAAATACCCCTTTTTCGTAGGCCGACATTGTGGCCTTAGACCCACCACTACTGGAAAGTAACTTACCTCCATATTGTGTAGTGTCTGAACAATCCTCACCGCACAAGTTGACTCCCTACGACTCCTCGATCCCTACACGTCAACCTTCAAGTCAACACATATCACATACAACCCTAAACAGGGTCAGTCCAAGTTCAGTCAAAGTCAACATTCAAATGACCTGACTCGTCGAGTTGGCCTACCAACTCGTCGAGTCCGTGCTTCTCTAATCCCACACAAAACCCCATCTCCACTCATCGAGTATAGAAAAAACTCGACAGGTTCTCCTTCAATCATATCATCAGGACCAACTTCATCCGACTCACCGAGTTCCTTCTTGAACTCGTCGAGTTCATCTCCAACTTAAGAACTTGTCCAGTCTATGACTTGCCGAGTTGTATGAACAACTCGTCTAGTCCATCTTCAAAGATTGGGAGATTGCTATGCACTCGTCGAGTCCCATGGTTTCCATGTCCCTTTTCGCGTCTAAACCCACAAGGGACTTCCTTCCTAACACTTACCCATTCACCGAAAGGTTTTGGTGCACAATGTTCACCAAGTTGTCGAGTGCCAAGAATAACTCGCCGAGTCCAACCTTGACCAATTCCATGCTGTCGATTTAAATGAGGTCTAACACACCAAAACCATAGATCTGGCCTCCTAATGTCCATTTTATACGTAAAGTTCCAAACTTAATGCACATGCATGGGGTTTTTAGCTCAAGAATCCATATAAAGTGTCCTACAATGTGCATGGGGCTCTCATGGCCTTAAAGTTGGCACCTTTATGCCATGAGACCCCTTTTAAGGCCTAGATCTAAAGTCAAAACTCACTCAACACTTCCAAATCTGATAAATAACTTAGAAATCCATGGAGATCCAAAATTAAAGATGAATAAACACATAGATGAGTCAAGATAGGGGCATTATACCTTGAAGCTGCTGAAAATGAAGTAAGATCTTCGAATTTACAAGCCCTAACTCGATTTCCAAGCTCCTTTCTTCCTTTCAAGCTTTACAATCCACACAAGAACACCAAAAATAACCTTAAGTCACACACAAACAGCTAGGTTTCAATATGAAGCTTTCAAGAGAGTGTTAGGGACAAGTGAGGCTGAGATAAGTTGTTTATATAGGGTGCAAACCCTCAGATTTAGGGTTTCACTTAACCAGCACCTACTCGTCGATTCAGTCCCCCAACTCTTCGAGTTGGTCACTTCAAATGCCCACAGCCACATCCTTACTCGACGAGTTGATCCTCCAAATCATCAAGTCCCACAGAAAAAATACATATACTGAAGAAAACATACAAGGTGTTACAAATCTCCTCCAATTATTTTAGACTTCATCCTCGAAGTCTGCCGCTTGATCCTGAAAAAAGCTCTGGGTAATGCTCCCTCATCTCGTCCTCCGGCTCCCAGGTCCATTACGAGCCCTTTCGATGCTGCCACTGAACCTTTACCAGATCCACCGTCTTGTTTTGTAGATCCTTTGACTTCCTGTCAAGAATCGCCACCAGTCTCTCGATATAGTTCAGGCTGTCATCAACCTAAATATTCTCCAAGTGTACCACCTCTGATTCGTCCACCAAACATTTACATAACTGGGAGATGTGAAAATTACTATGAATCTGACTGAGTTCGGCTGGCAGATATAGCCTACACGCAACCTTGCCCACCCGGGCTATAACCATGAAAGGTCCGATATACCTGGGGCCCAGCTTGCCCGCTTCCTGAATCAGATGACACCCTTCCAAGGTGACACCTTCAGGAGAACCATATCCTCGACCTGGAATTCCAAGTCTGATCGATGCTTGTCGGAATAAATTTTCTGCCGACTCTGAGCAGTCTGAAGCCTGCATATGACTTGTTGGATCCTCTCCGTAGTCTTGAGTACCACTTCGGTACTCCCCATAACCCACTAACCAACCTCACCCCAACATATCGGGGTCCTGCACTTCCTCCCGTACAACATCTCGAAGGGAGGACGGTCAATAGTTGCGTGATACCTGTTGTTGTACGAGAACTCAGCCAAAGGAAGGTAAGTATCCCAACTACCTCCGAAGTCTAAGACACACGCCCGTAGCATATCCTCCAAGCTCCGGATGGTCCGCTCACTCTGTCCATCTGTTTGCGGGTGAAAAGTGGTCCTAAAATGCAGACGAGTTCCCAGCTCATCATGGAACTTCTTACAGAACCTGGAAGTAAACCGAACGTTTGTGTCTGAAATCAAAGATACTGGCACCCTGTGCCGCGCTACCACCTCCCTGATATAAATGTCGGCTTACTTTTCAGCCGAAATACTCTCCTGAATCGGGATAAAATGGGTGCTCTTGGTCAATCGATCGACGATGACCCAGATCGAATCCGCTCCCCGCGCGGTCCTGAGAAGCTTTGTGAGGTCTCTGATGCTCGGCCTTGACCTTCCTATAGGTCAAGCACTGCTCTACATACCATGCCACATCCCGCTTCATGCAGGGCCACCAATAGTCCAGACGAAGATCCCTATACATCTTCGTCGCCCTAGGGCGAATGGAGAATCGATATTTGTGCGCCTCCTACATCAATACATGGTGCATACCTCCATGATACGGGACCCACACCCTACGGTGTAGAGTCAACAATCTCCGGCTTTCATCGTCAAAGGAGGAAACCTGACCCACAACCCGCTCATTCTTCCAAGGTTCCTCCTTCATGGCCTCCTGCTGGGCCTCCCGAATCCGCTCCAACAACGGAGTCACCACCGTCATCCTCATACAAATATCCTTGATCGGCGTTTCCTTGCGGCTAAGCACGTCAACCACAACATTGGCCTTCCCCGGGCGGTAAAGGATCTCGCAATCGTAGTCCTTTACCACGTCCATCCACCGACGCTACCTCTTGTTCAGATCCGGTTGATCCATAAGGTACCTCAAATTCTTATGGTCCGTGTAGCTAGTATAGCGAGCTCCATAGAGGTAATGATGCCAAATCTTGAGGGCGAACACAATAGCCCCCAGCTCTAAATCATGTGTCGGGTAATTCGTCTCATGAGGCTTCAGTTGCCTCAACGCGTAGGCGATGACATGCCCTCTCTACATCATAACTATGCCCAAACCTAAGATGGACGCATCACAATATACAACAAAATCCTCCATGCCCTCTGGCAGGGCAAAGATTGGCGCCTCGCACAATCTATGTCTCAGAGTCTCGAATGCGGCCTGCTGCTCAGGCCCCCAACGAAAGACCACGACTTTCCTTGTTAGCCTGGTCAGGGGTATGGCTATCTTCGAAAAATCCTTGATGAATCTCCGATAGTAGCCGACTAATCCTAGGAAACTATGAATCTCATATGGAGACTTCGGAATTTCCCATCTCATCACGGCCTCCACTTTGGCTGGGTCCACTGAAATCCCGTCCTAGTTGACGAGGTGCCCAAGGAACTGCACGTTGCGCCACCAGAACTCACACGGAGAACTTAGCATACAAGTTCTCCCTCCTCAAAGTCTCCAGAACCTCCCGCCGATACTCCTCGTGCTCCTCCTGCGTCTTGGAGTAAACCAAAATGTCATCAATAAACACTATCACAGACCAGTCTAACATCAGTCTACACACACGGTTCATGAAGTCCATGAACGCGATAAGATCATTGGTGAGCCCAAAGGGCATCATTATAAACTCGTAGTGGCCATAGCGCATCTGAAACGCAGTCTTCTACACATCCTCCTCTCTGACCCTCATCTAATGGTATCCTGAATGCAGATCAATCTTGGAGAACCAAGATGCTCCCTGAAGTTGTTCAAAGAGGTCATCAATCCTCGGGAGTGGGTAGCGGTTCTTCACCGTTACCTTGTTCAGTTCCTGATAATCTATACACATCCGATACGACCCGTCTTTCTTCTTCACAAACATAACCGGGGCTCCCCAGGGAGAACTACTCGGTCTAATGAATCCTTTGTCTAACAGCTCCTGCAGCTGTATAGAAAACTCCTGCATCTCAGGAGGAGCCAGCCGATACAGTGGCTTGGCTATCGGGGCCGCACTGGGGACTAGGTTGATCCTGAATTCCACCCGCCTCTCCGAAGGTATCCCAGGTAACTCCTCAGGGAATACATTCGTAAACTCACGCACCACGGGCACATCGCCCACCATCGTCTTACCCGCCTTCCGCGTGTCCATAACATAGACGACATATCCTGCGCAACCCTACTGAAAGTAATGCCTAGCTCTCGCTGCTAAACATACTGCTGGTCCTTGTTGCGGCCTCTCGCCCTGAACTAACAACTCTCCCCCACTTAGGGTTCTGATCCGAACCAGCTGATGTGCGCAATCTACCATTTCCCCATTGGGGCTCAACAAATCCATGCCTATAATCACCTTGTTCCCCCTCAACAGAATAGGAACCAAGTCTACCAGGTAACGCTCCTCGAATAGCCTCAAAACACAGTCCCAATAGACCTCTAATGCTCGTACCGACCGGTCATCCGCAATCTTGACCTCGAGAGGGCAATCCAACATGCCCGAAGACTCCGGAAACTTCTTGCTAAGCGCAAGAGAGACAAAAGATCGGGTGGCACCCGAATCGAACAACACCTGAACTGGGATTCCATTCACATGGAATGATCCTAAACAAGGCACATGATATATCAAAATCACATCGACATAATATAAAAGCATAAGGATAAGAAATCATACCCATCACCACATTGGGTGCAGCGTGTGCCTCCTTGGCTGTCAGCTAAAATGCTCGACTCCAAACCACTGCCGCCTCCAACTTAACCTTCCGGCCATCCACAACCCATCTTGTCGCTGTAGTCAGCGCCACTGCTAGCGCCATTGCTGCTGCTAATCTAGGGCAGTTGGCCTTTTTATGGCCCCTCTGATTGCAATGAAAGCAAATCAGGTCTGAAATCTGTATTGTTGGAGTAGGGGCAATACAATCCCTGCCGGAGTAGGGGCAATACAATCCCTGCCAAAATGCCCAACCTTGGCACACTTATAGTAGCCTGAACCCGGCCCAGTGCGACAAGCTCCCTCGTGTGACCGACCGTATTTTCCACAGCGGTCCCGCCCTGACTGGCCTTTCGGCCTACCATTGGATCCCTTAGGCTTCTTCCTCAAAGCCCCCACCGTCTGCCCCTCCTCTGCCTTCCTCTCCCAAATGTGCTCCACATCAATCTCCTTCTCTCTAGCCCTATCAATCATGGAATCCAGGGTAGGGCAAGCTGAAAAACTGACATGCTCCCAGATGTCAGCTCATATGTCACACCCCCAAACCGGAACGGCGGAAACGTTCGGGGGCGGATGACTTCATGTGGTAATGTAACAAATGAATACATAGTAAAGAAAGCAATAAAACCATGATATATATAATTGGAAGTTTACATTGTTTAAAAGTGTACATGTTCAAAATCAATTACATTATGATGTCAAAATATGAAATTAAACTGGCGCCGCAACGTCCCTTCTCCAAAATCCGTTTGTTACCTGTAATTACTGAATCCCTGAGACATACAAGTAGTTTTGAAAGAGTAGATCAGCATTTAAGCTAGTGAGTTTCATAAGTATTTAATGACAATGTTTGTATGAAATGAAATGTTTTTGTTCTTTGTTTGCATGTTCCTAGAAAATCCTATATTTTCTACTAGTATATATGTAGCCTTCTTTCAAGACAAATGCTTGTTTCTAATAAATGTATGTACATATAAAAATTCCAATATATCTGAAAAACCCCGTAAATCATTGTGTTTTTAATACTCCATGTGACTTTTATAACCATGCTATTGACAAGGAATGCCTATACACAACGTTCTTTAGGCGTTGGAATGTTCTGACGTTTGTCACCCCAAATGGTGGACTGTAGCTAACAGTCAGGGCGCAGGTTGTCAAGTCCGTATAGATGTATACACAAACACCATGCTCCCCCTCCAAGGGATTATGGTATATAATACAGCACTTGAAACGTGTACTCGAACGTACGTGAAGTTAATGTCTCACAAAACTTAGTATAAAACAGATTTACGTGTTAAAACGTTTGTTCGTTATTGTATATGAAAGTAGCTTCTTGAAATAGTATTTCCATGTATGTATAAGTTCGTAGTATTCTCGTAAAACTATACCTATTATAGTTTCCTAAAAGTGTGTTTCGTGTATAATAAACCCTTAGTAAAAATGTTCACTTGTTATGAAAAGTGTAGTTTTTACAGTGCCAAAACCGACACACAGAAATGTAGTATAAGCAAGTATCTGATTTATATAAATACATAAACGCTTCTCATTTCAAAAGATAAAATGTTGTCGTGGTATAATTTGCATATGAAAGTTTCCTTATAATAGTTTTAAATCACGTATGATTCCTTTGATAAAACGCGTATAGTGAAAGTTTATATAACACACGATAATAATCAAGTGTTTTAATGTATTCACCCCTTAAAAGCATGTAAAAGTACTCATAAAACATTTAAAAGTGTGAATTATAGGGGTATGAACTCACTTGTAAGATCGGAGGTTGCGGGATGAAAACCGGACATAATTTCGGCTTGCGAAAGTGGATTTCCTCGGGATTCTCGGGAATCTCGGGGGCACAAACGACCTTCGGGACTCGAGCAAAATGATCGGGGCTTCGGGGTAGTACGGGCACGGAAAACGAGGCAAGATCGTGAGAGAAATGAGAGAAATAGGGTGTTTTTCCCGGAACCCTCGCATCTCTATTTATAGGGGGCTGAGAGGCCTCGGTACGCGGGGCGTACTCGTGCGTCATGTGTGACCGAGTCCTCAACTGCCTCGGCTTCGGATGGGACAAGTCGGGGTAGCTCGTATAGGGGCGATGTGGACAAACCGAGGCCAAGGCCTCGCGTACGCTGGGCGTACGGGGTTACGCTGCGCGTAACTCGGATGAACCCGGTGACTCCCCCTTCGGATAATACCGAAATTTTGAATTAAATTTATATATTAATTATTTAGCAAACTTCAAAAATTCATATCTTCTTCATACGAACTCCGTTTTTGATGTTCTTTATATCCCTGCGAAGGTGAGACCATACTCTACAACTTTCATTTAGATTCCGTCGGCAAATTCCGAAATTATTTTTATTATTTATTTTAAAAAGGTCGCAGTAAGAAAAGTTCTTTAGAAATTCATAACTTCTTTATCTGACTTCGGTTTTTGCCAAACTTGTTACCGTTGAAATACCATTGTTGAGACCTTTGATTCTCGTTTAGATCATTCCAGCCAAAAGTCGCTCGATCTCTGATTCGAGTTTTTAGCCGTCTGCCGTTAAGCCGAACTTGAAAAATTCCTAACTTTCTTATACGAAGTCGGATTTGAGCGTTCTTTTTACGTACGATCACGGTTTAATGACATCTATCATAAAAGGGTATTTAATTAGTGATTTTTGGATATTTTATTTTCGAAGTAAATTTTATTACAACTAACGTGGTTACAATACTTGACTTTTTAGGTCATTTATATGTAGTTAAAATATCGGGTTGTCACATCGTAGCATGTCATGGTAGCAGGTCCTCTTCATGTCCTCATCACCCACATACTGGGGCACCAACAAAGCCCTCTCCCAAAACTTTGCGGTGATCTCTGCCACAGTCTCTGTAGTTTGTCTCATATCCTAGAATTCCCTGGCTAGCTACTGAAGATCTATAGCTGGCGCAAACTCTGCTCTGAATCGGGTCACAAAATCCGACCATGTCATAGCCTCAACAGCCGAGGCTCCCAGAGAGTCACCAACTGACTTCCACCAGTCCCTAGCCCGGTCCCTCAAACACCCTGCTGCAAATCGTACCTTCGACCTCTGGGAGCAGAAGCTGGTCAGCCGTGCAGACTCAATGTCCACAATCCATCATCTGGCATCAATGGGGTCCTTCGCCCCGTGGAAATCTGGCGCACCACTCCCTCTGAAGTCCTTAAAGGACAGTGTGTGTGTTCCTGACTGGCCGGTCGCCATGTCACTCCGGAATGCGCTGAGACGATCCTCCATCAGCTCAATGATGCCCTCCTTGATCGACCCGTAGATAACAGGCGTCGCATCAAGGATACCCCTCGTGATCTCGGATGCGATGAACTCGCGTAACCCATCATCCTTATGCTCGGATCCTGCCCTCGAGCCCGATCCTGACCCGGATCCTGAACCTCCTGCTCCATGTCGCGTAACCACCATTCTGAAACAATAAACATACGAACGTTAGGGTCACCTATAGTTTCTGGGGGGTCACACACTTTCCAAGTTTCCTGGTTCCATCTAGGCCCTCCTTGGTTCGAGTACGGATCCTCTGCTTTCAGTAGTACTTTCCTCAAAAATTTCTTTGACTCCACCAAGTCCCTTTTACCGATACCCTTTCCACTGACCTCATCCTAGGCTTCCCTAGGGCACTCTCTAACCTACTCTCTGCCATCAGCTACACTAGGAGTCCCCACCACCTCCCCCCTAACTAGCTTGCGGATACTGTTACATATCCGCTCCTTAGTTAGTTGAAGCTGGTTAGAACAACCATAGCACGAAGCAAGCAACATTCGTGCCTTGAGTAACCAAACCAGGCATAACCTACACATGCCATCCTACTACTGACTAAACATTCCTAGCATACAACTCATACAACAGGCACATAAGGCATCCTTCCTAGATCCTTAGCCCTAACTAGCATGCAATTCTCAGAATCATATATCAGGCACACAAGGCATCCTCCTATATCCTTAGTCCTATTCTAGCATGCAGTTCTCTGAATCAAAACCATATAACATAACAAAACAAGTATGGGTATCTTGGGAAAACTTACTTGAGCCCGGCCGATCGCACGCATCACACACTTTGTCTTTCTTAAAATTTCTCAGTTTAGACTTTACAAAACCATTTTTCCTTGAAAGATATTGTAGTCCCTCGGTTTGAGTCCAGACTTCCCCGAGGGTGTGTCCGAATCCCTCAAACTAGGGCTCTGATACTTGTGACGACCCAATTTTCAAGGCCAAAAATTTCATTTTTGAATTAACGCATTTAACAAACATTTTACCAAAACATTGTCAATAAAACATCCATTACAAAATCATAATGTTGTATTTCAAACCATAACATCATAAGTATTGAAAATCAGAGTACAGTCCCAAACAAAACTTCTTGCTGGAACATGTGTGTGTGTGATGCGCGGTTACACCACCGGCTCTTTCCCCTTCGACGAAGAGGTACCTGAAACCAAAACCAAAATTGTAAGAACAAAGCTTACTGAGTTCCCCCATCATACCACATACCATACAATATCGTCGGTATCCTTCAACTGATAACCTTCATCTGTATCTTTCAACAGGTAACCTTCATTGGTATCTTTCAACCGGTAACCATCACCGGTATCTTTCAACTGGTAATCAACATCGGTATCTTTCAACCGGTAACTAGGGACTATTTCACCCCCTACTACTAGAATACAATCAACAGATATAAGCATACGGTCAGGCATATCCGGGTACTGACCTACCCTTGGGTCCTAAGGACAACTGTCAGGGAAACTAATCCCTACCATACACATAACATACTACCTAGATAAAACTCATAACCAACACATAACCAGACCAAGATAATTATCACAAAGACGTTTATCTTCTAAATACCCCTTTTTGGTGGGCCGGCATTGTGGCCTTAGACCCACCCCTACTGGAAGGTAACTCACCTAAATATCGTGCAGAGTCTGAACTATCCTTGGCGCACAAGTCGACTCCCTACGACTCCTCGATCCTTACACGACAACCTTCAAGTCAACATACATCACATACAACCCTAAACAGGGTCACTCCAATTTCAGTCAAAGTCAAATTTGGTCAAAGTCAACATTCAGTCGACCTGACTCGCCGATTTGGCCTACTAACTCGTCGAGTCCATGCTTCTCTAATCCCACACAAAACCCCGACCCACTCGTCGAGTCTAGCAAAAACTCGACGTGTTCTCCTTCAATCATAACATCAGGACCATCTTCATCAGACTCGCCAAGTTCCTTCTTGAACTCATTGAGTTCATCTCCAACTTAAGAGCTTGTCCAGTCTATGACTTGCCGAGTTGTATGAACAACTCGTCGAGTCTATCTTCAAAGATTGGGAGATTGCTATGGACTCGTCGAGTCTGCTCATACCACTCGCCGAGTCCCATGGCTTCCATGTCCCTTTTCATGTCTAAACCCACAAGGGACTTGTTTTCTAACACTTACCCATTCACCGAAAGGGTTTGGTGCACAATGGTCACCGACTCATCGAGTGCCAAGAACAACTCGCCGAGTCCAACCTCGACCAATTCCATACAGTCGATTTAAATGAGGTCTAACACACCAAAACCATAGATCTGGCCTCCTAATGTCCATTTTATACGTAAAGTTCAAAACTTGATGAACATGCATGGGGTTTTTAGCTCAAGAATCCATATAAAGTGTCCTACAATGTTCATGGGGCTCTCATGGCCCTAAAGTTGGCACCTTTATGCCATGTAACCCCTCTTAAGGCCCATATCTGAACTCAAAACTCACTCAACACTTCCAAATCCAAAAAATGACTTAGAAATCCATGGATATCCCAAGTTAAAGATGAATAAACACATAGATGAGTCAAGACAGGGGCATTATACCTTGAAGCTGCTGAAAATGAAGTAAGATCTCCGGATCTACAAGCCCCAACTCGATTTCCAAGCTCCTTTCTTCCTTCCAAGCTTTACAATCCACACAAGAACACCAAAAATGGCCTTAATTCACACACAAACAGCTAGGGTTCAATATGAAGCTTTCACTTAACCAGCACCTACTTGCCGAGTCAGTCTCCCAACTCGTCGAGTTGATCACTTAAAATGCCCACAGCGACATCCTTACTCGACGAGTTGATCCTCCAACTCGTCGAGTCCTAGAGAAAAATACATATACTGAAGAAAAAATACCACGTGTTACAACTGTGCCGGTAGTAGATACGATATACTTGTACATTCAAAGGGTGGTCGGGCACAGCGGGTTAGTAAGCTCCATCCAAGTTACATGCCACTGCAATACGCTCCAGTTTTGCCATATGGTGAGGATGGGTGGTCACCACGGCTAAAACTTTTAATGAATCGGCGAAAGCTACAAACTTAACAGTGAACATGTACTATAGTTATCAAATACACACACGTTGTAATATACACTTTCTTATACTTAATTCATGTAGATTGTTTCAGCAATTTTTAGTCGATGCTTATATGTATATCGAATAGTCTCGTCTTGAATTCTATCAAAATAATCAGGAACATCTTAGATTTGACTTCATCAGTGGGATCTATGATGCAATTTGCAATGGAGACACGAAAAGCCGTTCTATTGGTAGACGTGTGCTTTTGCCACCGTCTTTTGTCAGTTGACCCTGATACATGTACAACCACTATCAAGATGCCTTTTCCATTTCTAGAGAATAAGGGAATCCACAATATTGTATCACGTTTACACGCAATGTGAACTGGCTAGAAATTAGACGATTCATGTTGGTCCATAATCAAACGGATTTACATAGTAGAGTCGATATCATTTCACGTGTTTTCCACATGAAAGTAAAGGCGATTATAAGATTTCCTAAAGAAGACAAAACATTTGGACCTGTCGTAGCACGTAAGTCGTATATATTGTTCTTGGTTGAATATATATATATATATATATATATATATATATATATATATGTATGTATGTATGTGTATATATATATATATGTATGTATGTATGTGTATATATATATATATATATATATATTACATCACAATAATTTAAATAATTTTTTTGTAGACCTGAACACAATTGAATTCTAGAAGCAAGGCTTACCTCATTGGCATACGCTATTGTGGGTCGCTGCATCACATAAAATACAAGACCCTTCTGAAATTGATGCATTTGTTTCTGCTGAGCTGCCAAATCCACCATCATAACCATTATTATACCAAACCGTTACAACGTGTATGATCTATGGTCAATGTGGTTTGCTAAATGTTAATGCTCCATGTACGAATGATGAAACATGTAAAAAAAATATCCAAAACCGTTCCAACAATGGGATCCAGGTAGATAACAGATACGTCGTCCCATAAAACAAAAGGTTATGAAGTCGTTTTGATTCGTATATTAATGTGGAGTACTGTGGTTGGAATATGATGATAAAATATTTCTTCAAATATGTTTCCAAAGGAATGGAACGAGTGAATTTTTTGTTCAGAAAAATGTGTCGGTTGGTCAATATACCACCTCTTCGCAACATGTTGTCGAAAAAATAAGAAATTTTGTTGACGGTCGTTACCTTTGCCCTCATGAGGCTGCATTGCATATTTTTTATTTTCTCATTCATGAGCGTGAACCATCTGTCACAAAACTCCTAGTTCATCTACCAAATAAGTAAACAATTTACTTCAAAGAAAACACTCGTATCTGTGACGTTGCTAAGCATCCATCTTTTGGTTACAGTTTCCTATTAGGATGGTTTGACAATAATAGGTGGGATTTGTCACGAAAAGATCTGATGAATGTTGTGTTTCCCTCAAAGTATTGGTGGGATAAGCAAGCAAAAATGTGGAAATGAAGAAAACATGTGAAAAGTAGTGCGATAGGTAGACTTATATTTGTGCATCCTTCTGCAGGAGAATTCTTCTATCTGCGAATGTTGCTTTACCAGCAGGTTGGTTGCACATCTTATGAGGATGTTCGTACCGTTTACAACAAGATATATCTAAATTTTCATGATGCGTGTGATAAGTTGGGCCTGATTAGAGAAGACAAAGAATGGATGACAGCATTTACTGAAGCTTGCTTCTATAGTGTGATGTTAGCAATCCTATGTCCCTGGGAAATTGGATGGAGAAAAATGAGTGATGACTTGCTGTATAACTTCAATTTATAGAATTTCAGATTGATTTTAAATATGATGCTCATTTACAACAACTTGTTCTGTTTGAGCTGGAAGGAATACTTGAGTCCTCGACTCCTTCCAAATCAATCATTGACTTCCATTTGTTGAAACCAACGGAAGAGACAATTAAATTGTTGCAAAATCAACTGCTTCTAGAAGTGACATCATATGACACAGACACACTCAAAACCGACCACCAACACATGTTATCACAATTAAATAGTGAACAACTCCACATTTATAAGTTGCTTATTTCATATGAAAAAGTCATGAAACAGATTCTCCTGTTCATTTACGGACACGGCGGAATAAGCAAGACATTTATTTCCACTACATTACTTGCATACTTCCACTCTATTGGTAAAATTGAACTTGTTGTGGCTGCCTCGGGCATAGCATCATTATTGCTACCATCAGGTAGAACTGCTCATTCCAGGTTTAGTATACCGATTGCACTTTCGCAAAAAGTCGCATGCAACATTTCAAAGAGAACCTTACTTGCAGAGTTATTGAAATTTACGTCTATCTATATCTAGGATGAGGCCCAAATGAATGACATACATTGTTTTGAATGCCTGGAGCGTTCTCTAAGAGATATTCTAGATTGTGATACTAAGGTGTTTGGTGGAATGTCTGTACTATTAGGAGGTGATTTTCGTCAAACATTACTTGTTTCCCAAAAAAGTATAGTCTCACACATCATTAGTTTGACTTTACCCAAATCATACATGTGGCTATTTTTTATAGTTTATAAGCTAAACCTTAATATGTGTCTGATGAATACAAGCACCTATTCAGAATCAGGGCTAGGGCTATCTGTATCAGAATTTGCAACGTGGTTACAAAATGTTGGAGATGTTGTTTTAGGAGACTCGTATCCTATTGATAGAAAAGACACAAAATGGATTGAAATACCCTCTTCCCTCACTATCACTAGGAGAAAACGTGTTGCAAAATCTTATAAATTTTATATATGGTGACCGTATTCTTCTTAATCCTTCTCCATCTATATTGACAGGTAGGCCGATAATATGTCCAAAGAACGATACAACACACATAATGAACGACCTTGTCCTAGAACTTACCCCTAACAAGCCAACATCTTATAGGAGTGTTGACACAATAGAATTTAATTGAAACCAATCCTCATAATTTAACACTTTCTGTCGAGTGGAATACCTGAATGGGATCACCTTTTCTACTATCTCGCCCCACAAACTATCACTGATAATTAACACTCCTATTATTCTAATTAGAAAAAATAACCAAAGATAAGGTTTATGAAATGGTACACGGTTGATTGTTTCACAGTTATTGCCAAACGTGAAACAGGCAACAATAATTACTGGCACATCCATCGGAAAACAAGTGTACCCGCCTCGGATAAAATTTATACACAAAAGCCCTGAAATCCCTTTTACCTTCATTAGAAAGCAATTCCTAGTGAAGGTCTGTTATGACATGAAAATTAACAAAAGTCAAGATCAATCACTATAAAAAAAAATCAGAGTTTTTTTGTTGGAACCAGTTTTCACACACGGAAAACTTTATGATGCCCTCTCTCATGCTATCACTCCACAGTCTATTAAAGTACGGATACACTCTGATGCTGGTGGTGCACATAGTAGAATAAAAAATGTTGTCTTCAAAGATTTCTTGCGCACAATTAGTGTTTATGATGTCAAATACATATCCATATTTTGTAAACAGAATTCATGTTACAACACATTCTTATTCTATTTTTGTATTGCAATAACCAGTAAAATATGAATATATTTTCTTATACAACATATTTCATTACCTACGTGTTTTCTAAGTCTTGTATCATATCATAATCCATCTCTAAACACACACAATTTTCCTTGCACAAAAACATCTCATTTGCAATTTTTTTCTCAAACCTTGTGTTAGCCACATGTCTGAAATATTCACTGCAATCTAAGAGCTGGGGTATGCATCCCCAGGAGCAGCCCTATAGGTATGCATTCTCCATACATGGACGCCACACAAGTATGGGCTCATGAAAAGTGGTTTTTAGCAGTTGACAAATATGTAAGTTTCTGAACCATCTTATTAATATTCATCTATTCAATGCATGTACTCACTTCCACATCGTTCCTATTAATATATCAAGGTGATGCAATCCAAATTCTTGGCCAAAGAAAGGATCAAGGATTTCTACACACTGACAAAATATGGATATGGAGAACTAGACCAATACCAGAAATGGTTATACAATCCGGTATACATTGTTGTTGGCATGTCGTCCTCTATCACATGTATCCCAGACACAGCTACTATTCCAACACATTGGTTTAACTTCATACCAAAAAACCAAATACTAGACTATATCAATCAATACCCAGGTATTAGCTTACAAAAATGGACTACAAAATGTTAATGAACATTACATGCTCTTTTACAAACTACTTTCAATATCATTCTGTTGTACATACCTCTTACCTAAAACGTATGTAAACAGATTAGTTGTCGTTTATTATGCAGATTTCTCAAGACTTTTTGTCAAACCGGTGGCCTGCACTAAAAAAAACGATGAGCCTTACCTACTTCTCATTCTAAAGAATGAATCGTAAGTATTGCAGCTTTTGAAAACATACCTATACACTAATTACCATACTTAAAACATGCAAACAACAATGGTAAAGATATTGCAATAAGCCTATGGAAAGAATGTTGTAATGCACCTTCAAAATTTAATGGATACGGAATCGAGAATGCACGTGCTCCCACTGTAATTGCTGTCACAAACGTCCAAATCATGGATTATGCTGCTATGTTTAATGAAAGACCAATGTATATTATTGCTACTACAACTACCACTTCTGCACAAGTACTATCCTAAAAACAATATATTATAATCACGTTTACATTTATACTAACAGTCTCTAAAAATCACTGCTACAAGATAAATGTTGCTTCAACACCTCTATTTGGACCTCCAATGCCACTTACATAGATAAATGAGAAAAAACACTCAGATCTCTTGGCACACTCATACTCCGCCAATGTTCTTTCCACCTTTCCTTTATCGATATTATCAAATATATTATAGACTTGTCATTCTTTAACAGGAAAAAACATTCACTGCGGAGGCATCCATAATAGAGTACCTTCTTTCACACTATTGGTACCAAATTTTCTTTCCACATTGCAAGATATCAACACTGAAACAAGGGAATGACTGGTTTTGTCCATCACACGGAACCATCATCTCTCCAACTCCCGTGTAAGGGGATAATGCCTTCAAAAAAAATTGACATATATAAACACTTTCTATTAACTCATCACTTACGCACAAAGCTACAAGCTTATGCCAACAATTACACACCCAAGTTGCTCAATGATGGTGACCTTATCTGGCAACGCTGCCCAAAAAATATTTGGAACAACAAAAAATAAACTGATAGTAGAGGACGACCCAAACCATAGGAAAAATTTTGCCCACCATCATAAAAGAGACCAAGAGTATCATGAAAAAGATTAAATTATGGATCACAAAGACGTCCAATGAAAGGAACATCCGTTTAATAATAATTGATATCAAAGAAAACTCTTCTGAATCATTAACAATAACAACCCCACCTCCTCAAAACATATCCTCCTCCAATATTCCTCATAAAACACCTACATCTTCATCGAGACAAGATCACCCTAAAGTCAGGAAGACATTGACTTTTGAAAATCCAAGTAATACTCATTACACATTAAACAAGTATACCCAAAAAAATGAACAGATTATTTACATTCTATACTGCCAAGTCTTTGTTTATTTACACCCCTTATTACCTTTGTAGTACCAACCCTTTGTTTAACTACTATGCCTACTAAGTTAAAAATTATATCATCTTTTGCATATGTAATATTGCCTTACAAAATTACCATGGATATATCACTAGCAAAACACTGACTCCTACAAAATATTAGGTTATTAAAAAAATAACAACAACATTGCACATGTATTGTTCCCTTACATAAATTACCATGCATATATGAGTACAAAAACGTTATCCACTGCAACATACAGACCTTGTAAAGAAAAACATAACAACAAATACACATGCTAACATAAACTCATTGTCTAAAAAGTAATGACTACCATCCTTGCTTATACTAAAAAATGGCAGCCATTAAAAAAATTAACAGTAACACATATCTCAACAAACAAAAATCCAATTGGTTCCAAAGTAGTTATTATTAAAAAATAAGAACAACATTCAATGCTATCCAAATATCTACCTACTAACATTATATATACATTATTAAAAAAATAAAATAAAAAGAAAGCTCCACATTTTGGACACAATCTTCATCTTTCTTTTAGACCATATCTAGTATAAGCAAATATAGGCTGCATTACTAACACCACGAAAACTGGGCACCTTATATCCTTAATACAATTCCATGCAATAACTTAACTAACCTACTATAAGCAAATATAGGCTGATTGACTTATCAGTAGAAGCATAAATTAAGGAAACAAATAACAATCATAAATGGATGACAATTTTTATGAATAATTTTGGAGTATATTCGTTTGATTTATGGTTCAGTAGATATATTTTTGTCATAAGATATTGTATTTAAAATTGATATTTAAATTAGATTTTTTTAATTTTTGTTTATTGTATCCTTATCAGTAGAAGCAAATTAAGAAGCAAATTAAGGAAACAAATAACAATAATGAATGGAGGACAATTTTTATGAATATTTTAGGAGTATATTCGTTTGATTTATGGTTGATTAGATATGTCTTTCTTATAATATAATATATTTAAAATTGATATTTAAAATAGGTTTTTTTAATTTTTAGTTATTTCGAATTTGACAATGGTTTGACATGGTTAGCTTTTATATATTAACTTATCTTGAATAAAAATGTTAAAATTAATGATATTTGTTTGCTATAATTAAGAAATATATGTTAAGCAAATGATTTTAATGATTTTAATTGAGAAAAAGTGTCTTTATTACAAAGAAAATCGGTTTTTTTTAATTTTTTTTAGTTATTTTAGATTTAACCAAGGGTTTGGCATGGATAACTATATTAACTTACCTTGATTACACATGTTAATATTAATTACATTTGGTTGCTATAATTGACAAATATATGGTAAGCAAATTATTTTAATGATTTCAATTGAGAAAAATTGCCTTTAATGCAAGAAATACAAATGTTGTTCCAATATTTATTGCATTTAACTAAGAGACATAAGTATAGTTTTTGCAGGAAAGTGGAGACCAAAACACAATCTTTACATAGACAAATAAAAATAAAAACAAAATCGTATGACATATAATGAGGGTGGGTAAACACCATTCAGATTTTAAATTCGTAACATATGTTGAGGGGAAAATATATCAAATATGTCATATATATATATATATATATATATATATATATATATATATAATAATAATAATAATAATAATAATAATAATAATAATTAGATCATATTTAAGAAACAAAAGATGTAACAGTTCAAATTCATAAAAAGAATTGAACACAATTATGAACTTGTCTCAAATAATATGTCTACTATCATGTTATAATTAAATGAAAACAAACATAATCTTCAAAATGAAAACAACTTACTTGTCAAAGAAATCCATAAGCAAATAATAAAAACTCAAAGAAAAATCGTCAATGATAAATGTCAAATAATCATAACTGCTAAATTTATTCTAGCTTTTCCATTTTTCGGATCTTGAGGGTATGAGGAGCAACATCATCTTTTGAGGAAGAGCATTGAAACGATTCAGTGGTGGTAACAATCCCACTAGGCTGTTTGAGTGAAGTAGTTCTCGGTGTCACCGCATCAAGATCAATAACATTAATATTGTCACATTCAACAAAAATACTATTTTCATGTATCAAATTAATAAAACAATATTAATTAACAACATTAATATTGTCACCGCATCAAGAGTAAATGTTTATTAACAATGTTAAAATGCTAAATTATATAAATTTAATTTTACCTTAGTAGACTTGTTAATAGGAGTACCATCAGAATGAATATTGTCTTCTTCGTATGCAGGTGAATGTTTGAAAACTACACTAACTACAAGTTTATCGTAAGTCATCTTATGAACGGTGTAGGTGTCATAATTGTTTTGGAGATTAAAGTTTGAAATCTGAACTCTAAAAACAAACTCTCTATTAAGCATGGCATTAAACTCATCAGGATATTTAGGCGTCCTTGATCCTAAATAATATTATAATAAAACATGTGAGTAGTTAATTGTGACATCCCCAATTTCATGGCCAGAAAAGACTGATTTTGTTTATGCTTGTTTGAAAATCAGAGTAATATTTTACATAAAGGTGTTGCGGAATTTGTTCCCAAAATAAAACTATGATAAAGATTCATCAAAGCATTTCCGTAGAAATGTATTTCATTAAAAAGACTCGGGATGTCATGTTCGATACAGATCAAAAGCATAAACAGTACATTATAAGCCTTACAACAATTATTTACAACTACTGGCCTATAATCCAAAAAATCCCTCGTCATCATCCAAATTATGCTCTGGGTCCACTACCTGTAAAACAAAAAGTTGAGTGGGTCAGGCTTGGGAGCCTGGTAAGCATATAGAGTTTTCAGCCCACAAATAATAATAAATTTATTAATTCCATCGATCAACAATAAATTTATTAATTTTATCAAACCAATAATAACCCTGATTACCCATTCCCGTTATCCTCACCTTACGTCCCTAAACACCTATACAAGGGACCTAGTCTAAGGATTTTATCATCGGGATGGACTTTACTGCTAAGGGGATTCCTTATCCATATATGTCCGTAAGGTAACCATGAGGGGGATGCAGTACACCGGTGAACATCAAGCCCACAAACACCTACAGGTTGCGAGCCTGCTCGCGTTCCACTAGACTGTCTAGAAGAGTCCGTGGTCGTCATCCATACTCCGGTAGATGATTGGAACAACAACAACATCGAGGCCTCTCATTATTTTAACACACATCAACTATTTCATCTACCCATGTTATACTCAACATATTTGTAGATAAAATATATATACAGTTTAAATCATTTTAAAACTTGTATAAAACATTCATTCAACAATCATCTCAAATAAACAATCAATATATATATATATATATATATATATATATATATACACACATAGCACTTATTTATATAAAATACTTCATATCTATGTGTAAGATGAAAGTGACTATACACTCACTTGATTTGATGATAATCGGGCAGCAATTCGTTCCTTAAAATGATCGTTCCTGATAAAACCGGGAGTTTTATTGAGAAACCGGGCTCTGCAAGGGTTAGAGCTTCAAAACCGAAAAGATAAAATTTTCCTGATCTTCGGGCACTTCAGGACGTATTCCGGGCTTTAAAAATGATATCAGCGCTTCAGGGGAAGTCAAAATAGTCAAAATATAAGTTTAGGGGTGAAAAATATCAATTTTCCAAAAGTACCCAGGAGATCTCGCAACCCCCTATTTATAGGGTGCGAGACCGAGGGCTGATCGACTGAGAAGGCTCCACGTAGTGGCTATGAGGCTCGGACACGGAGGGGAGACGTGGCAGCGAGGGCGAGACACGGAGGCGAGCTACGCGAGAGGTTGTGAAGCGAGCACGCGTCGAAAGCAGCGAAGGCCAGCGAGGCTCGGAAGGACCACCGATGCGTGGTGCGTCGGTCTTCCATTGGACCTCGACTTTGGGCCTATCAGAAGCTGACACGGAGAAGGCACGCGTTGGTCTCGGATTTGGCCACGACTCGGTGACGCGACAGATCCGTACGTGAGGCGAGGGTGACGTGGCTGCTTCTCATCCATGCGAATTTTTCGAAAATTGCACCCAAATCTTCTAAAATTCATAACTTTCGCATACGAGCTCTGTTTTTGACGTTCTTTATATGCACGCGTAGGCAGGAATATATTCTACAACTTTCGTTTAGACTTCGTCGGCTAATTTTGAATTTAATTATAATATAATTATTTTTAACATACCGGGACAGGAAAATCCGTTAAAAATTCATAACTTCTTCATCCGATGTCCGTTTTCGTTAGTCTTTTTACCATTAAAAATTCATAACTTCAATTCTCGTTTAGGTTGTGTAAGCTAAATATCGCTCGATCTTAAATTCAAGTATTTAGTTGTCTACTACTAAGCTAAAACTTAGAAAAATCATAACTTCCTCATACGAAGTGAGATTTGGACGTTCTTTTTATCAAAATTCTCGGCTTAACGAATACTATGACTTTTGTTTAGAATTTTAAGGCTAAAAAACACTTTATCATAAATTCACTTTTTACGCTTCCCGGTGCCGTGTTGGTTCCGTCGCGAAACTTCGACATGTCATAACTTCTTCGTTATAACTTGGATTTCGGCGTTCTTTATATCTTTGGAATCCTTGTTTCGGTCACTACAACTTTCTTAAAAGATATCGGCTTTTTCTAATATTTATTTTCAATGCTTATTTTCATTATAAATTAATTAAATCATAATAATTAAGCACATAAGCATATAATTCACATGATATTCACATAATTCCTCTTTATTACTTCAAAAAGAGTTACAAAGGTTGACCTAAACTATTACAGCATTATTAATATTTTTAACCCAGAAACACGGGCGTTACATTAATAAATCCCGATTAAAATAAAATGCAACAACAATATACAGTTAACTTTTCGTGTGTACAAATTTATAGAATAGTATAATATAACGCTATGTTTGATATCTTTTCCATCAATCAATGATTACCGCGGTGAATAACTTCTTTAGAATGACAGTCAAACAATACAAAAGAAGCAAACCCAATTTCATCTTGAACATGTATTACGGCCCTTATGCTACATATTATAACATGACACTTTAATGGAAAATGAAATAAAGCTTGAAAGATGGTAATAAAGATTCATGCGACAAGAAGTTTAAAAATGTAAAATTATGAACTTACTTGCTATACACATCAGAAACTCCTCCTCAACCATCACAATTAAATGGTTCACTATCACTATCATCACCATTTTTAGTTAGTTTTTTTGAGCAGTCATGACAACATATAGAATATCAACCTTCCTCCAAATTAAAACTGATTATAATAGCAATATTAACAAACCCATTTCCTGATTGGTTAAAATACACACACACACACACACACACATATATATATATACACACACACACACACACACATTAAAAAAATTGTTATATATACTGGAAAAATATGAATAATATTAAGTAGTATTCCTATGGCTTAGCCACAACAGTTTCTGTGTTAAGCTATGTAGTATTAATGGAAGGCTCCACATTCAAATCGATATCGGCGATGCTACATATAAGAAGGGAAAAATGAAGAATGTCAACAATAATAATAAATATTGATTACGAATAAGTAAAAATAAAACAATAAATAATTATATCATGGTCATCAAATACATACGCCTTTTTAAATTCTGAAATATAATGCATATCATCATTACTATGCAATCTCAACCCAAATAAACAGTTATCGACTTGTAGCTAGCCTATAGATAGCAATTGAAGTAATACATTATTTCATATTATACATAAAATATTAATGTAATGAGCATAGGCATCTAAAAATAATTATTCTTACCACCCCAAATCTTGAGCTTTGCCATACGTAGGAGGATGATCAGAGGATCATTTTCATTTTGATGTTCAGATAGGTAGCTATTCAACTTCAATGCAAAAGTGGCCCACAAAGCAACTTGCATTTTCCT
Source organism: Lactuca saligna (assembly GCF_052625555.1). Lineage (NCBI taxonomy): Eukaryota > Viridiplantae > Streptophyta > Magnoliopsida > Asterales > Asteraceae > Lactuca > Lactuca saligna. The sequence continues at coordinate 147,188,077 of NC_136420.1, forward strand.
ACCACTATAACTGATTGTTTGGGTTATATGAAAAAAATATTAAACATGATAAATTAATGAAAAATAAAGAAAAGTATCTCAGATCTTGTGCAACCATACTCATTATCCTTGTTTCCCTTACATTGTCCTTAATCACTTTCATGGGTTCAATAGATACAACTTGATCAACAAAATCTACAAAAAGTAAATTTGAAAACTCATTATAATATAAATTGGTTAAAAATATAGAATATAATAAATGTGAAATTGTTAACGGAAAAAACTCACCAAATGCAATACGAGTGTCAAAATTCCACGTTGTCAGATCATGAAAACTCACAAAATTAAAAGGATCGACCCTATCAAGAACAGGAGTTGATACACTAATTATGGTTGTTTTGTAGAAATTTATCTTATGCTTGTGCAACCAATATGTAATCTCCTTCATTTCTAACCATACCAAAGTTGGTGATTTGCCTTACAGCTCCTTCATCCAAAAGAGCTTCACATGCAGTTATGAGATTTTTTTATTGTTGTGTGTATTTTAATGCCCTATATGGGATAAAGAATTTTATTATATGAAACAAAGAAAAAAACAAAAGTTTTTTTTATATTATTTTAATCTTACCTCTTAGTTCATTATATCATGTCCAAACTGCTGACCATGTTTGTGTTGTTTTTTATGTCTATTTCCAAATCATGACAACCTGAACACGAATATTCCATGATTCTTCTGATGCATCTATGTCAGCCAGCTTATCAATGACAATTTCACTATCACTATTATGTGTCATTTCACTTGTGCTATGAGAAATATAAAGTATTAGAGATAATTATGAGATATAGTCAAAAAACTAATTTAAAGATTCACAAGGTTTTTGTTTAATGGAAATGTGATGTTGTTCAATTAACATTAACATTCTTCGTTGGCATACTTAACCAGGAAGCAGAACTATAGAAAAAAAATTAATTTCATCATATACCATGAAAAAACAAAAATAAACATTAATTGTATTTTGAAAAACAATGGTTGGCTTCAATTATGGGTTAATGGTTGTAGGATGGTATCCAATCAAAACATAAATAGTATGTTGCAATATTTCACAGAAAACAACAAAGTGAAAAAATAAGGAGAGTATGAACACTTATCATATAATCATGCAATAGACATTGAAACATAGTGGGGTATGAATGGGTTAAAATATACTTGTTTTCGATCTTGGAACAAATGCACAAAATTTTTAAATGTGTAGAGAGAGATACAATTAATGAAATCTCGGTTATTATATATACATTTTAAATAAAATAAGATTGACAATTATTATTGAGACGATTTCATTCCAAAAAACTAATACATTTACAAATTTGTTATGAATGCAATATTGAATATAAAGTTTTAAAAATTAAAGATCATGCTAATCTTTACCATGTTAAAGATAATTATGTTATTTGATCATGTATTTAAAAATAAATATATAACACCAAACCATAAATTGTAGATTGTACGATATAATCCAATAATTTAAGCCTAATAAAAAGTTAGATAAATGGAATATTAAATATATTATTAAAAATTAAAGATCATACTAATCTTTACCAAGTTAAATGACTTGTATGCTAAATATATGAAACAAATTAGTATTATTTACTAAGGATATGTTTAAACATATTATGGTCGATTAAATCTATTTTTGGTATAATAAAATGAATTTAAATTTCATTTCCTAAAAGTCGGCCTGTTAAATTTAGATAAAATATTATAATCATGGCATAATTTACGGAGTAGATGCGTTTCACTTATGATTGATTATATATAATTATGGTATAAGATATTCTATTTAAAATTGAACATAAAAGCCAACCATTAAATATAGTAAGTATGATCTAATCGTAGCAAAATTTAGGGGTAGATCAGTCTCATTTATGTTTGATTAAAGATAATTATGTTGTTTGATATGTATTTAAAATAAAATATATATAACAAAACCATAAATTGTAGATTGTACGGTATAATCCCATAAATCAAGCCTAACAAAAAGTTGATAAATTCAAACAAAACAAACTATTAGATAATTATACATTTTTTTATTATGTTTTTTTATTACTTTATATCATATTAAATATATCTTAGTATATAAAAAACGAATATTGCTTTCGGGGACGAAAGTAGAAACAAATGAAAGTAGGTTGTTATTTCATTTGAAATACATAAGAACATGTAATTTACAATAGTGGAATTGTATATAGAATTAATCTATCATTGAACATAAAAAAAATTAAGCCAAATCATGATCGATTGACTGTAGTCATATGCATCCATTTCTGATGAAATATAAACAAATAATAAAAAGACCCATGTCACAAGTCTGTGTATATAGGTATGTTGTTAAAATTGTTGGTCATTTTTTACATAAGTGAATTTTGACTTTGTTTATACGGGCAAAAATAATACATCACTATTTATAGTTTAATAGCATCTAATGTATTAATGTCATTCTAGGGGTATTATTGTCAAGTTGTACATATAAATGGTAAATAGATAATTTTTTTCATTGGCTTTGTTTGTAATTTAATGGATATGTTCTATTAATGTCATTCCAGAATATTATTGTCAAATATTACTTCTTAAGGGTAAATTGGTAATTATCTTCTATGGTTATACAGCCCAAGTTGCTCCTACAACCTCATCGTTATAAGAAGTACCAGTTATAACCAAAAAATAGAAAAATAAAGTTATACATATTATAGCCTTCAAACAATTAATGAAAAAGAATGTTGATTACAAAAGAAAAAAAATAAGAAGACAACACTACCCTTGTCATTAAGATGCATTATATAAGTAAAGACATAATATCTCAAACGAAATATATATGCATTATAGTGAAATAGTTAATAAGTTCAATAGAATGTGCTTCGGTTTTCATAGTTTTTAGATATGAAAATTCCACTGCAGAGTTTAAATAAACTTCCACAAAATATCTTAGACGAAATTAAAATTTTGTCTTGGCATAGCTCTGATGTTAGCTGCTTCCGACATCTTCAGTTCAAACACTATTTTGGTTAAATAAGTTAAAATCAAAAAATTTGCTGCAAATAAAATAATAATTTATAAACGGTGTTAATTACTTGTATTTATATTACTTTAACAAGAAAACATTAAAAAGTACATAAACTACTTACTTGCAGCCAAATGTGTACGTATTTATTTTGATTAAATGCTCTTTTAGGAAGAGCTACTCGGCGAGTTATAGCCCTAACTCCCCGAGTAGATGTCGAGTTGGGTGCGGGTTCTAGGTGATCTACTCGGCGAGTCCACGCATGGACTCAGCGAGTAGACCAATCAGGAGGAGACCCTATTTCTTAGGGTTTGCAACCTATTTAAACATCCTTATAGCCCCCATTTCAGCCTCCATTACCCTCAGAGCATTCCTTATCAAACCCTATCCATTTCTTGGTGTGTGTGTGTGTGTCTGTATTTATTGCTTGTGAATGCATCTTTGGAGTAAGAAGGAGAAGGAGAAAGTTGGAGAGTTCAAGGAAGAGGAAGTAGATCCAGAATACACACTCTAGTAGCCATCTTTTCTGGTATTAAATTCTATATCTTTCCTATTGATCATATGGATCTATGTTGTTCCTAAATTGTGGTTTCTAAGCCTAAAAACCCTAAATCACTTATGAATAGGCCTTGTGGTCGGGTTATATCTCAGATCTGGACACTCATGGCAAGCTAGAAGTATAAAGTTTTGTTTGTGGTTGTGATTAAAGTCCCCATTGAGCCTAGGACCTCATTAAGAGTTTATTTTGGTCATATGAAGCCTTTAAAGCCATGCATGCACGTAAAGTTAGCAACTTTACGTGAAAAACATTCCCTAGAAGTCTAGATCCATGATTTGTAGCAACTACATGGCTCAGATCGGACCTGTAGCAACCAGTGTACGAGGTGAGTTTCCTTCCAGTAGGAATGGGTGTAAGGCCATAATGCCGGCCCATTTAGCTAGCAGTAGTCTCCAGACGTCGGTCCGATGCAGTAGTTAGTATGTTTGATGCCTTTGTGGCTCAGGCAGGATTTATGTGTTATGTGTTCTGGGCTACGGCCCGATCCAGTATGCCGTTTATGTGTTCATGCTAGTTGATATGTTTATGCTATGCTATGCTCAGTCAGTTTCCAGACTTCGGTCCAATGCAGTTAGTTCCGGACTTCGGTCCAATGCAGGGGACCAGGTCCTAGTCAGTTTTGAACTTTGGTCCGATGTAGTTAGTTCCGGACTTCGGTCCGATGCAGGGGACAAGGTCCCACTTAGTTCCAGACTTTGGTCCGATGCAGTTTCCGGACTTCGGTCTGATGCAGTGGGCAAGGCCCAATATGTGTTTATATGTTATTGTATGGTATGTGGTAGTTTAGGGGAGCTCACTAAGCTTTGTGCTTACAGTTTCAATTTTGGTTTCAGGTACTTCCGCAAGTAAAGGGAAGAGCTCGGGTTGATGGCATCGTACACACCACAACTTCAGTTTATCTTGGGAATTATTTTAGCTTGTCATAGATATGATTTGATACAGTCTTGATACAGTTTTATCGTAATACTTTGCTATGGTTTTGAGATATTGACATACGAGTTTTATTTTATGATATTGACATGATGTTTTTAGTAATTATTAAACAAAAATTTTGGGTTGTGTTTTGGGTCGTTACAAATTGGTATCAAAGCCTTGGTTTAAGGGATTCGGGCACACTTCCGGGTGTGTCTGAACTCAAACTAAGGAAATGGTAAAATGTTTTTTGAAAGAAAAGAGTTTTAGAAAAGTAAAAAGAATTTTTAGAAAGATAAAAACTTTGAAAATAGAAAAGGGGTGTGGTGCATGCGATCAGCCGAGCTCAAGTAAGTACTCCCAAATTACCCATACAAGTTATGTTATGAATATCAGTTTTAGTTTCAGTATCAGTAGAACAGCATGCTAGTATAGAACTAAGGATCTAGGAGGATGCGTTATATGTCTACTTTATGTGTTTCAGCCTTATAAGAATTGCATGCTAACATGGAGTAGTCAGCAGTAGGATAGCCTGTTTAGGTTATGCTTGATAATATAAACTTAGCATTATATGCTAGTACAGTTTCCCATTATGAGGATAGAATTGCTTGAGTGGTCTCCTATGTCTGAATGCTGCTTGCTTTGTGCCTTGTGCGACTCTAAGTGATGGGAGTTAGCCATTAGGTGAATGCGTCACGTCACATGTGAACAGGGTTGAATAATCTCAGAGTGCTAGACTTAGCCCTATTGCGCTGCTCTTGTCAGAGTCTAACCGCTGTAGGGATGAGTCTTTTACTTGAAGGATTATCTGAGCATCACTGCATGTGATGGTATTCAGGTGATGACTAATTGGCATCACAAGGAGGCTTTCAGCAGCTGAGGACTACATCGGGTATAGTGAAAGAATTCCCTAGGGCAAGCCTAGGATGAGAGTAACAGAGATCATTAGCAATAATAGCGACTTGGTGGAGTCAAGGCAGTACTTGAGGAAAGTACGGATAGATGTGGAAGGTAGTATGGGCCCGTACTACTGGATGCAGAGGATCCGTACTCGAATCAAGGAAAGCTGAGATGAGACCGGGAAACTTGTGGTAGTAGTGATTCCTCGATATATATCAGTGTTCCTGATGTTTATTATGTTGTGTTTCAGAATGGTGGTATCACGCCCTAGGACAGCAGTCAGCAGTTCAGGTGCCGGAGGGGGATCACGATCAGGCCCGGAGGCCGAGCAGTTGGATGAGCAGACTAGGGAGTTTCTCTCTTCAGAGATTACTCGCACCATACTTGAGCAGACTCCTGTGATCTTCAGTTTGATCAAGGAGGGTATCTTAGAGATGATGGACAAGAGGTTGAGCACCTTCCGTGCTGAGGTGACGGCCATGATGGGGTCGCGCACGCTTACTTTTCGGGAGTTCTGGGCATGCGGGGAACGGGACCCCATAGCGAGAACCAGATGGTTGGCAGACGTGGCCAACGCCTTCCACACTAGCAGATGTCCCAAGGGGGACAAGGTCAGATTGGCGTCATGTCTTCTGAAGGATAGGGCACGGGATTGGTGGGAAGAGACTAGTCATGCCATCGGGGATGACGCAGCCTTGGATGCCATGACCTGGGCAGACTTTACTACCAGATTCATAGTCGAGTTCGCACCGGTTATTAAGGTGGAGCAGTTAGCACGCGAGTTTCAGGATCTTACCCAGACTACAGAGATAGTGGCGGAGATTACCGCCAAGTTCAGGGAGAGGGCTCTTCTTGTTCCTCAATACGCGACTGATGAGGAAATAAAGAAGGCTCGTTATCATGAGATGCTGCGGAGTGATATCCGCCAGTTTGTGAGCCGGTCCAGTTGTAAAACACTGGATGACATGATTGCTAGGGCGAGAGAGAGAGAGAGAGAGAGAGAGAGAGAGAGATTGACCTTGAGAGGGAGAGAAAGAGGAAGCCAGAGGCGGCTCCAGGTACAGGGAGTGCGGGCAAAAAGCCCAACGGTTCAGATCATAGAGCTAGGAGTCAGAAGAGCCACACTCGGTGTGGCAAGTGTGGGACATTGCACGATGGGGCGTGCAAGGCAGGGAGTGCCGACTGATACAAGTGCGGTCAGACTGGGCATAAGATCCGAGATTGTACAGCCACTAGTGCCGCCTTTGCAGCATCAGATCTTATTTTCTTCCATTGCAATCAGAGCGGACATAAAAAGTCCCAGTGTCCGAGTTTAGCTGCTGCAGGGAAGGTGTCAGCACCTGCTCCTGCTACTTTGAGGATTACAGAAGCCCATCAGGGCCGAGCTGAGACGCCGGTGGCGAAGAGTAGGGCTTTTCAGCTGACAGCAGAGGAGGCGCGAACGACTCCTGACATGGTCACGGGTATGCATTTTTCCCTTATATTCGTATTTATTATTGATTGTTCCTTATGGTTATATGTTTTGTATAGGTTCGTTCTCCGTGAACGGCATTTCAGCTACAGTATTGTTTGATTCGGGGGCTACCTGATCATTTGTCTCTCTTGCGCTTAGCAAGAGGTTCAGCGGAGCTCCTGGAGAGCTAGATTGTCCACTTGAGGTTGAGATAGCAGCTAATAGGACTGTTAGGGTCGCAAGGGTACACAGAGGATGTTCTCTACAGTTATTCGAGGAGCGGTTTTCAGTGGACTTGGTCCCTATTCCCCTACGAAGGAATAAAGTCATAGTAGGCATGGATTGGCTGAGCCCCAATAGGGCGGTGATAGATTGTAAGCTGCAGTTAGTGAGAGTTCGCACTCCCAGTGGGGGAGAGTTGGTGATTAAGGGCGAGAGGCCATAGCGCGGACCAATTTTGTGTTTAGCGGCGAGATTGAGGCGTTATTTTTAGTAGGTTTGTGTCGGCTATGTTGCCTATGCTCTAGATGCCCGTGAGAAGGGTAAGACGATAGTTGATGATGTTCCGGTGGTCTGCGACTGCTCGGGTGTATTTCCTGAGGATTTGCCAGGAATACCTCCTAAGAGACAGGTTGAGTTCGGGATTGACCTAATCCCTGGTGCGGCGCCAAGGCACCATATCGGTTGGCTCCCCCGGAGATGCAGGAGTTATCTACACAGCTACAGGAGCTGCTAGACAAGGGTTTTATCAGGCCGAGCATTTTGCCCTGGGGTGCACCGATTTTGTTTGTAAAGAAAAACGATGGATCACATCGTATGTGCATAGATTACCGGGAGCTGAATAAGGTGACGATGAAGAACCGTTACCCACTTCTGAGGATAGATGATTTGTTTGATCAGTTGCAGGGAGCGTCTTGGTTTTCCAAGATCGATGTACGCTCCGGGTATCATCAGATGCGAGTTAGAGACGAGGATGTGCAGAAGAATGCTTTCAGGACCCGATATGGTCATTACGAGTTCGTGGTGATGCTGTTTGGGCTCACCAACGCTCTAGCAACGTTCATGGATCTCATGAACCGCGTGTGCAGGCTGATGCTGGATCGGTCTGTAATAGTATTCATAGATGATATCTTGGTGTATTCCAAGACTCAGGAGCAGCACGAGGAGCATCTGAGAGAAGTGCTAGAGATTTTGAGGAGGGAGAGACTTTTCGCAAAGTTCTCCAAGTGTGAGTTCTAGTTGCGCGAGGTGCAATTCCTTGGTCATCTCGTTAACCAGAAGGGTATTTTGGTAGATCCGGCCAAGATAGAGGCTGTGATGCAGTGGGAGGTCCCGAGATCTCCATCTGAGATTCAGAGCTTCCTAGGTTTGGCAGGATATTACAGGAGATTCATCCAGGATTTCTCCAAGATTGCATGTCGCTCACCAGACTGACCAAGAAGTCGGTGGCGTTTCGTTGGGGGCCTGAGCAGCAGGTGGCGTTTAAGGCTCTCAGGCAAAGATTGTGCGAGGCACCGATTCTTACCTTGCCATAAGGAGTAGAGGATTTCGTGGTATATTGTGATGCCTCGATCACAAGTATAGGAGCAATATTAATGCAACGAGGTCGTGTGATAGCCTACGCCTCGAGACAGTTGAAGCCTCACAAGGCTAACTATCCTACGCATGATTTGGAGCTGGGGGCAGTGGTGTTTGCCCTCAAGATTTGGAGACATTACCTCTATGGGGTCCGTTGTACTATTTACACGGATCACAAGAGTTTGAGGTACCTCATGGATTAGTCGAATCTGAACATGAGGTAGAGGCGATGGTTAGATGTGTTGAAGTATTATGATTGTAAGATCCTTTATCACCCAGGGAAGGCCAATGTGGTGGCCAACGCGCTGAGCCGCAAGGTAGTGGTGGCCCCGATCAGAGGCATTTGTTTGAGGATGACGGTAATTACTCAATTATTGGAGTAAATCAAGGAGGCGCAGGCCGAGGGCCTTAAGGAGGAAAGGCTTAAGTGTGAGAGGATTGTGGGCCGAGTAGCTTCTTTTGACTACGATAGTCGAGGATTGTTCACCCTTCATGGGAGGGTATGGGTACGGTAATGGGGCGGAGCATGGCAGGTGTTGATGGACGAGGCCCATAAGTCTCGATTTTCCATCCATCCAGGGGCAACGAAGATGTATAGGGATCTTTGACCTGACTATTGGTGGCCCTGCATGAAGCGAGATGTCGCCTGGTATGTGGAAAGATGCCTGACCTGCAGGAAGGTTTAGGCGGAGCACCAGAGGCCTCACGGCAAGATGCAGCCGTTGGATATACCAGTGTGGAAATGGGAGGATATCACTATGGATTTCATTTCTAAGGTTCCCAGGACCACACGTAGAGTGGATTCGATTTGGGTTATAGTAGATCGGTTAATAAAGAGTGCCCATTTTATACCGATCTAGGAGAGCATATCGGCTGAAAAGCTAGCCGATATATATGTGTGAGAGGTGGTGGCACGGCATGGAGTGCCTTTGTCAGTGGTGTCAGACAGAGACGTCCGTTTTACTTCCAGATTCTGGAAGCGGTTTCACGACGAGATGGGTACTCGTCTCCTTTTTAGCACCGCTTTACATCCTCAGACGGACGGACAGAGCGAGAGAACAATTCAGACCCTCGAGGACATGTTGCGGTCATGTGTCCTAGATTTCGGTGGCAGTTGGGATACGTATCTTCCGCTAGCGAAATTTTCGTATAACAACAGTTACCATGCGAGTATTGATCGACCTCCTTTCGAGATGCTTTATGGGAGGAAGTGCAAGACCCCAATTTGTTGGGGTAAGGTCGGTCAGCGGGTCATTGGGAGCACCGAAGTGGTGCTCAAGACGACAGAGCTAATCCAGCAGGTTTGTAGCAGACTGCAGACTGCGTAGAGTCGGCAGAAGAGTTACGCCGATAGGAGGCATTCGGACTTGGAGTTCCAGGTGGGCGATATGGTCCTCCTGAAGGTATCACGCTGGAAGGGTGTTATCAGGTTTCGGAAGCGGGGCAAGTTGGGCCCCAGGTTCATTGGTCCTTTTAGGGTTTTGGCCCGGGTGTGACGGGTTGCTTATCAGGTGTGATGGTTTTGGCCCGGCAGAGCTCAGTCAGATCCACAACACTTTCCATGTTTCTCAGTTGAGAAAGTGTTTGGTGGACGAGTCAGCAGTTGTACCCTTAGAGGACATTCAGGTTGATAGCAACCTGAATTATATTGAGAAAACCATAGCGATCATAGATCGAAAGACGAAGACCTTGAGAAATAAGGTGGTTCAGTTTTTGAAGGTGCAGTGGCAGCACCGGAAGGGTTTCGAGTGGACATGGGAGGCGAAGCAGGAGATGAGGGAGCACTACCCAAAGTTCTTTCTGGAGTCAACAGACTTCGAGGACGAAGTCTAAGATAAGTGGGGGAGAATTGTAACGCCTCGTTCCTGGTACGTATTTATTTTGATTAAATGCTCTTTTTGGAAGAGCTACTCAGCGAGTTGTAGCCCTAACTCGCCAAGTAGATGTCGAGTTGGGTGCGGGTTCTAGGTGATCTACTCGGCGAGTCCACGCATGGACTCGGCGAGTAGGCCAATCAGGAGGAGACCCAAATTCTTAGGGTTTGCAACCTATTTAAACGTCCTTATAGCCCCTATTTTGGCCTCCATCACCCTCAGAGCATTCCTTATCAAACCCTAGCCATTTCTTAGTCTGTGTGTGTGTGTGTGTGTTTATTACTTGTGAAAGCATCTTTGGAGTAAGAAGGAGAAGGAGAAAGTTGGAGAGTTCAAGGAAGAGGAAGTAGATCCAGAATACACACTCTATTGGCCATCTTTTCTGGTATTAAATTCTATATCTTTCCTATTGATCATATCGATCTATGTTGTTCCTAAATTGTGGTTTCTAAGCCCAAAAACCCTAAATCCCTTATGAATAGGCCTTGTGGCCGGGTTATATCTCAGATCTGGACACTCATGGCATGCTAGAAGTATAAAGTTTTGTTTATGGTTGTGATTAAAGTCCCCATTGAGCCTAGGACCTCATTAAAAGCTTATTTTGGTCATGTGAAGCCTTTAAAGCCATGTATGCACGTAAAGTTAGCAATTTTACGTGAAAAACATGCCCTAGAAAGTCTAGATCCATGATTTGTAGTAGCTGCATGGCTCAGATCGGACCTGTATGGAAAAAGGGTTGAATGGACTCGGCGAGTCCACAGGACGACTCGGCGAGTTATATGAATTTAGCCGTCAACTCGACGAGTTGTAAGAAAAACTCTGCGAGTCCATTGAAGTTTGCCTTAGAACTTGACGAGTTGTATGAGCAACTCGGCGAGTCGGATGAGTTTTCCCAATTAAAGTTGTGTTTGAGTAAGATGGCTTCATTCCTTCGTGGTTACACGTAAAGTTAGCAAATTTACGTGTTCAGATGGTTCCAAGATTTCAGATCTGCGAGTTAGGAACCTTAGAGCGGATTCGAATGTAGTTGTATGGAATCTGCTCGACAGAACTCAGCGAGTAGTTCCTCAGACTCGGCGAGTCCGGTCGACTGGAGGTTGACTTTGACCAGGGGTAAAATAGTCATTTTAGCCTCAGTATAGTTATCAGTAATTGATTGAACGTGTTTATGGAAACTGTAGTCTGGGAGATAGGAAAGCAGTAGCAGTCAGTTCCCAGATCAGTTCATTTAGCAGCCAGTGTACGAGGTGAGTTTCCTTCCAGCAAGAACGGGCCTAAGGCCACAATGCCGGTCCGTTTAGCTAGTAGTAGTCTTCGGACTTCGTTCCGATGCAGTAGTTAGTATGTTTGATGCCTTCGTGGCTCAGGCATGATTTATGTGTTATGTGTTCCGGGCTACGACCCGATGCAGTATGCCGTTCATGTGTTCATGCTAGTTGATATGTTTATGCTATGCTATGCTCAGTCAGTTTCCGGACTTCGGTCCGATGCAGTTAGTTCCGGACTTCGGTCCGATGCAGGGGACAAGGTCCCAGTCAGTTCCGGGCTTTGGTCCGATGCAGTTAGTTCCGAACTTTGGTCCGATGCAGGGGACAAGGTCCCAGTTAGTTCCAGACTTCGGTCCGATGCAGTTTTCAGACTTCGGTCTAATGCAGTGGGCAAGACCCAATATGTGTTTATATGTTATTGTATGGTATGTGGTAGTTTGGGGGAGCTCACTAAGCTTTGTGCTTACAGTTTCAGGTACTTCCGCAAGTAAAGGGAAGAGCTCGGGTTGATGGCATCGCACACACCACAGCTTCAGTTTATCCTGGGAATTATTTTAGCTTGTCATAGATATGATTTGATACAGTCTTGATACAGTTTTATCGTAATACTTTGCTATGGTTTTGAGATATTGACATACGAGTTTTATTTTATGATATTGACATGATGTTTTTAGTAATTATTAAGCAAAAATTTTGGGTCGTGTTTTGGGTCGTTAGAAAATGAACCAACTTTAATTGAGAAGCATATACTTTATACGTTCTCTTCAACACATAATAGAGCATCACAATTTGGTGGCGTGTGCGCTGCGTTACATGTAGCTTAACATTGATTATATTCACACTATGTATTAACAAATAGGGTCAAAATATGTTAATGAATATTTGTTGGTAAATATATATTTTTTATGTGCATAATCGAAAAGCTTACGGTCTGTCTTGGAGAAAGAAAGTGAATGAAGTTAATGTCCTTGGATGGTCAAACATACGCGAGTAGTTTAGTTTTCCCCTAACGATTTTTCCACAACATCTAAAAATCATGTTTTTTTCCAAGAAAGTGAGCAAAATTAATGTCATTGGATGACAAAGTATTAACTTTTTTATTTTGAAAATATAGAATATGATTACAAAAAAAATTGGTAATAAAATATATCAATCATAATTTTTCTTGATGTCCTATCCTCTTGTAAAGGTTTAATGTTGGAAATCAATGGATAAATTGGAAACCATAAATTAGTATTATCAGAACACCGATTAAACCATGTGCTAGTGCTTATTTGTGTAATCCAAAGGTCACTGCTAAGCTGTATCATTGATATCTCGTAAACTGATAGAATGTTTGTTCAATTTGGAAATGGGTCAAACAGAACACACTTTCCAATAGATGGTCTCCATTGAAAAAAGGCATCAATTGTGGAGTAACAAGTGCCACCATCTTATCTCTCTAATAGACAAAATTAATAGTTAAAGAGGTTACTTAGAATTTGATATAAATATATAAATTATACAAAAAATCATGGTAAATTTACATTTCTATCGATAAGGGTTATGATCAATTGAGTTGATCTAACTTCTCTCAAACAGAAATCCACTCGCACAGTTCTTAATGTATACCATAAATGAGGGCTTTGAAGGAATGAAAAATTAGTGATGTAAGTGTGTCCATCCATGATTCTAAAAAAAACCAATATTTTTATGAGATTATATAATGAAGTTGTAGTAGGAATATAAGGAAATGTGGTTGTGTATAGATTTCCCCATAGAGTGGGAGTAATATAATCCTTTTCTCTATATATGCAGCACTTGAAGGTAAAGTAGTTTCTTATATAACCTTTCAAGTAATTTTGGTTACGTAGAGAAGATGATTTACAAACTATGCAATCATTCAAAACAACAAGGATTGATTACCTGATGTAATGGATGTGGTCAAATTAATCTATGATGATGAATTTGATGATGTAAACTCAATTTCGCAAGAAAAAGTATATAGTTGAAGTAAGTATATAGTTGAAGTAACAACAGAAACATGAATATTACAACTATAGAATTGATAATTTATGAAAGAGGATGATACCTACAGAAACGATAAGTACCAAGTGAAAGAACATTAACATCTTTGTGATTCACCTACAAAATAGGACTGAATTGGTTCAGGGAATATCAATTTAACACTTAATACAATTCAGATTTTCAGAATTGGCTACTACATGAATTAAAAGGAGTTCGTTTCAAACTTATAGATTAATTGCATAAAGAAATAATCATAATCAATTGTATTTCAACCGGATTAAACCTAGAAATCAAAGGAAGAATAGATTGGATGAATCAGTAATTATACAAAATGAAGAAAGAAGACGTATGAGAAATAAGACTAAATTGGTTCAGGGAAGATCAATTTAATACATAATACAATTTCGATTTTCAGAATTCACTACTACATGGATTAAAAGGAGTTTGTTTCAAACTTATAGATCCATTTCATAAAGAAACAATCACAATCGATTGTATTTCAGACTGAAACTAAGAAATCAAAAGAAATAGTAACTAAACACGAACATCAATGAGAAATTGATGTTGTTTACTCGATTTTTAAAGAGAATTGATAACATTTGATTACCGTAAATATCAAATCCAGGAAGTAGTAACAGAACACGAACGTCAATGAGTTATTTAATTTGGAAAGATAATGATACATGCAAAACCACCATCGATTTCTCAATCGAATTTCTGAGATGACAGTAGTATAAGGGATAGATGAAGGTTAGAATGATATATTAGATGACGATAGTGACAGTAACAAATGTATATTTATAGTTCCTTTTTGTTATGATGATATCATCGAAATTGATCAAATGGTTTAAAATAAACAATGAAAAACATTGAAGGGTCCATATTGTTTTAGGTGGCGTAATTAGGTTTATGTTATATATATATATATATATATATATATATATATATATATATATATATATATATATATATATATATATATATATATATATATATATATATATATATAGTAAATTACACGAATGGTCCTTATGGTTTGGGATAATTTGCGTGTTTGGTCCCTAACTTATTTTTTTAACTCGGAAACTCCTTATTGTTTGTTTTTGTTACGTCTTTGGTCCCTATTGTTTGTTTTTGTTACGCGATTGGTCCATGTCTTACCTAAAAAGACTATTATTTAAATAGGAAAAAATAGTGACATTGGTAAAGTAAGGTGAGGGGGGTTGGGGTTGGGGTGTGTTTATTTTTATACTTTAAAAAATCAAGGAAAAAATAGTTTTTTAGGTAAAATAGGGACCAAGCGTGTAACAAAAACAAATAGTAGGGACTTTCTGAGTTAAAAAAATAAGTTAGAGACCAAACATACAAATTACCCTAAACCATAGGAACCATTCGTGTAATTTACTCATATATATATATATATATATATATATATATATATATATATATATATATATATATATATATATATATATATATATATATATATATATATATATAAAACAGTAAAGGCACTCATGGTAAATTTGTGAAAGTGGTGAAAGACAGCTGTTAGCAACTCATGAATGTGTAGTTTTATTTGAGAGAGTAAAAAAGCATTTCTTACACTGTTGGGTTTCGTTTTCGTTGCGTTTACTTTCTTTCTTCGATACTGATTGTCCCCTTTTTTAAAAAGTATTTCTCCTTTTTTATATGATAATATAAATTGCACTTCTTTCTCGCGTGGGTATGAATTGAACCACTCATTTAAAATCTTGTAACACTCGGTAACAAGAAAGACAGAAGAAACGTTTTTAAAGATTTGTTTATTGAATTTACTAAATCTTATTGTGTTATATATATATATATATATATATATATATATATATATATATATATATATATATATATATATATATATATATATATGGAAGGGTTCAATTGAGAAAAAAAAGGTTGAGAATGGGGGAATCATTTTTTCTCAGCCAATCATTTATTTTTGCCGCAAAATCGTCTAACGTACCTGCGGAAATAAGAAAGGAATGAACATGTGTTTTCTAACAAAAAATATTTCCTTAAACTATGGTAATCATTACCTTAATATATACAAAAACATAGTTTTTTTATTTCGTTTTTTATAAATTTTTAGAAGATATTTTTATCAAAAAATTATTTTAAATATACTAAAATTCATGATTTTTTATTCTCTACAAATAGACATCCATATTGATATAGTTTTAAGATAAAATAATTTTTTTTTTATATTTTCAGTTATCGTTATTAATAAGTGAATAAAAATGCATCATGTTTTATTACAGTACATTCATTATTCACTTATGAATAATAAGTATAATTTTTTTTTTACAATTTAAGTATCATTCATATATGAATATAGCATATAATAAACATAGTATATTCATATTTTAATATTGAACGATGCATTCGCTTGTGAATATTAACATAGTATATTCACTTGTGAATATTAAATTATATATTCACTTATGAGTATTAAAGAATATTTTATATGTGAATATTACATAGTATTACATGGTATATCAAATGTGAATATTACATATTATATTCACTTGTGAATATTATATACTATATTCACTTGTGAATATTAGATGATATATTCACTTATGAATATTACACAGTATATTCAAATATGAATATTACAAGGTATGTTCACTTGTGAATATATTCATTTATGAATATTCGAAGGTATTTAGACAAATATATATAATTTTTATATGTTATTCACATATGAATAACATACAGACTTGCATATTTGTTTTGTGTTTTTAATAATCATATACTCATTTAGGTGAGAAAAAACATATTCATATGTGAATATAATGTGGTAATTTAGTTTATGCATTTCATCAAACAGTTGGAGTGCATACAAGTTAACTATTTTAAAAATCTTAAAAACATCGAGTTATGAATTCCAAATCATCATATATGTCCGATTTCGACTTCAGATGCGACATCCTATGTCTAATCGATTTCTCATTTTGATTTTGATTTCCGAAAATCCGATTGGGAACTTGTGAGTACCGATTCTGAATCCTTCAATGTCGACGGTGACTGCGAGTCCAGAACTTCGATTCCAATTTCATGAACAATGAAGAAATTCCGGTTTAGTTGAAGAAATCTGGATGATTATTTAACGTTGGAGGAAAATTTTTGATAATGAACGGACTGTTATCGATACGTATTTGATATTAAAGGTTATTAACATATTTACAAGTTTGCCACCGTGTCTTTTTATGCTTAAATCAAATGAGTGGGTGAGAATGATTCCCCCATTCTCAACCTTTTTTATTTTCTCAATTGAACCTACCTCTCTCTCTCTCTCTCTCTCTCTCTCTCTCTATATATATATATATATATATATATATATATATATATATATATATTGTTTTTTAATTTAATCTATTTAAAGAAGAAAGTTTTACAAAGATGTAACGATTAAATGAGCAAGAAGTTGTGCCAGAACATCTTTTTGGATAGCAAAACTAATTCTTTTAAAAAAACATCTATAGATCTTGGGGTCACAACATTACTAAACATGACTCATTGGACTCTATTGAGTAGTTTCACAACTTCTAACGCCTATTTCTCATGTTTTTCCACTTTGTATGATACAGTTTTTAAAACAGTTTGCCCACAGTGAAATTCTTACTCCCCAAGCCCATAAAATGTGAAATCCCTGTTAGATCCTCGCATGCATGCTTCCTTTCAGCTCATCTAAATACTAAAACATCAGATGGTTTAAGTGTTGATCTTATTTCCATTGGGTCGGTCAGAAAGTTCACATGTATCTCTTTCTTGGGAAAAACCCCAATGTGTAACACTCTAAATTTTCAAATAAAATTTTCATTTTTAAAACCACATAAAAACATAATCTCACATTTCTGAAAACACAAAATGTACAAGTTGTTCAAAACACAAGACAACAAATGGTTTGATAATATCTTAGAATCCTAAAAAACAGAATCTCTAGCTGGTGTGTACAATCATGTCGGTGCCTTCCCGATAACCTGAGATGTACCTGAAACACATTTTACACAACACTTTAAGCACGAAGCTTAGTAAGTTCTCCAAAAAAACCATATACACAAATAATAAGCCTCTCATGGTTATAGCTAGGAATGGACCCTCCGGTTATGCATCTCAGTGAGGACCATCCGGTCTAACAACTCATTATGGACCCTCCGATCATTTGTCTCAGTGAAAACCCTTAGGTCTCACAGCTTGGGTTCGACCCTCTAGTCCTGTATCTCAGTGAAGACCCTTCGGTCTCACAACTTGGTTTGGACCCTCAGGTCCTAGCTCAGCAAGGCACAAAATAATATATAACATAAATCACAAAGACAAAATGCATAATATCACATAACTCAGTATAAGCACATAAAACCTTCCGGTCAATAACTCAGATAAGACCCTACGGTCTCATAATATTACCACTCAGGTAAGTATAGTGAGAAGACTCACCTCACCTAGTAAAGAAATATATCCCACATCCGAACTGCTGGTTTAGACTCCGCCTCTCCATGGTCTCCAAAATTCACAGCTTTACCAAAACCCTAAAGTCAACATAAGTCAATAGTCAAAGCCAATCGTACTCTTCAAGTGCTACTCATGAACTCATCGAGTTCCTCGGTGCTCAGTAAATCATGAAAACCCAATTCAACTCACCGAGTTTCTAACCAACTAGTCGAGTCCATGCAGAGTCCATAGGATCAGGGAAAACCCTAACAACTCGTCGAGTTGTCCCACCAACTCGTCGAGTTCACTCTAAATCTAAAACGCGAAAACCAGACTCAACTCGTCGAGTTGTCTCATCAACTCACCGAGTTGTAACGCGTCCAGACTATCAGGGAAAACCCTAGCTAACTCATCGAGTTGGCTCATCAACTCGTCGAGTCTCTTTAGTCCATTCCCTTATTTAGACATTTTTAAGCAGAACTAAGGTCCCATACTCTAGATCTAGCCTTCTAAGGCTGAAGTATCATGTAGCACCCTAAATCTAGTATGTCTTGAAACCATAAAGAATTTCTTTTTAGCATAATTGGTCATTTAAGTATGTTGGGCGTACTTAAGTGTACGCTTAACGTACTATGCATGGTTGGTCGCGGAGAAGTTGGACGTACACTGGCTGTACTAGCTGTACGTTGGGCGTACGTGCCAGGGATCCAAAATCCTAATTTTCAGACATAAGTCCTATTTAAGCGACCTTAAGTCCCTTGGACATAACCCTAGAGAGCCTTCATAGCCTTAGAACGTCCTTACACTCCAGGGAAACTTGTGAGACCATTTTGAGCTTTAAAAAGTGCATTTGTGACTCTTTTAGTGTTCATTCCAAGAAGAAGAGGTGGTTAAACTAGCTTAGAATGAGTTGGTGCTTCAAGGTCCTACATCATAGTCATCTTGCAAAGCTTCTGGAGGTAAAAATCTTGGATCTTTCATCTTAAATCTCTAGATTTAGTTATGGTTTCTACCTTGTGCGTTTTGGTTGATTTTGGACCTCCATTTGTGAGTTAAGCAACTCCGGAAGGTGGAAGTGACAGATCTGAGGTCCCTTGGTCCTTTAGTACCATAAACATGAAGCCTTGATGGGAGTTTTGGCCTCATACATGGGTTAAAAGACCTTGGAAAGGTCTGAATGGAGGTGTTGGGTGTATATGAGACATGCAAAGGCATAAAGTTGCCAATTTTATGCCTTAGGACATCTTAAAAGACTTAGATCTGGCTTTTGGACGTAAAGGAAATAAGTATTAAGCACTTAATGGAGAAGTGCTTCAACTGGTTGTATGCTGGGCATAACCTAGTGTACGCAGCACGTAGTCCTAAGTCTGAGTACGCTGCACGTACAAAGATGGTATGTCGGGCATACGCATTGTACATGGTCGAATCTGTTTTGGGCCCTTGAGCTATTCATGCCTCATTTGACTATTGGGCATGGTGTATTCTGGGAATTATGAGTCATACCATTTGTTGTGGGCCAATGATATATTGATTTATTGGGCTAAGAGGACCAAAAAGAATTTTGGACTTAGACTTTGGGCCCATTAGCAAGGGATGGATAATTAGGCCTTATGGAAGGGTTAGGAATTGGGTTTCTCATGGTTAATCAAAGTCCTAACATTATCTAATATTAATATTTAGCACAGGAGGTTGTGGACCGTTAGGAGAGAAACTTTTCTATTCAGTAGACAAAGGTGAGTCTTCTCACCATACCCATGGGTCTAAGGCACCAAGGCCGGCCCATTATATGACTATGATATATGTGTTAGCCATTCTATGATTTTATATGATATGTGATTGAGTGTTTTGCATGAAGACCCCAGGGGAGCTTGTGACATTAGATGTTAGACCATGTGGGCTAGCCCATGACAATCCTAGGTAAATACAATGTGGGGTAGCCCATGGCATTGGATGTAAGACCATGTGGGGTAGCCGATGGTAGTCCTAGGTAAAGACCATGTGGGGTAGCCCCTGACTTTGGATGTAAGACCATCGAGGGCAACCCATGGTAGTCCTAGGTAAAGACCATGTGGGGTAGCCCATGACATTGGATGCAAGACCATGTGGGGTAGCCCATGGCATTCCTAGGTAAAGACCATGTGGGGTAGCCCATGGCATTATTACAGGTTTTATGTGTACATGGCTTATGTGATATGTGTGTAACTTTAATTAGCTATTAGGATATATGTATGTGTAGTGTGTGGTATGCCCTGGGGAACTCACTAAGCATTCCGCTTACATGTTGTTCATTTGTTTCAGGTACATCTGAGCCCAAGGGCAAGGGCAATGCGTGATGGTGCAGTGTGCACTCTATCTCTCTTTTTTACTGTTAGGTTTTGGGGACACTCTGATGATTTAAATAAGATGTAATGCATCATTGGTTTGAAAACAATTATGTTGGGATTTCATGGTTTATGCAATTATGTTTTATTAATTAAAAGTGAAAATTTTCTTTAAAAAAATTTGGGTAGTTACATATCACATAAAGCTGCAAGCTTTATGTCCATACATGGCATCAAGGGATCAAAATGCCAAAACAAGCTCTATAGAGAGTTTAATGCATGAAAGTTGGCCAATAACTTGATAAAGCTTGAACCTTTAGGCCCAAGGGATTATTGGGTTTTGTATACTACAACATCTTATGGTGCACATACAACCCTAAATAACTTGGATCTATGTTTTCACTAATTATACATGCAATGGTGTTTCCAAGGTATTAATCCTATAACTAGCATGCAATTGTCATATATCATATAAGGTACTAGTTAGGGTAATATACCTTTTGTGTAGCTTGAAGTCTTGATGTATTTGTCATTAAGGGCTTAGCCCTAATAGTGTGGAAGCCTCAAATGAAGTCATAACACATCATGAACAAAGGTGGAACTTGAGAGAGAATTCCTTCCACACCAAAACTGTCCATATCCTGCAAGAATACATTAGTGGTGATTTTGGCTATGAAGTAACATGGTTTATATGTGGAATTCCAAAGGTCATGGGTTAACCCAAACCCATACCCATGGGTGTTATAATCCTTGGTTCATGTGGCCCAACTCTTTATGTATCCATATATAACTTGGTCCAACATGGATCATAAGCCCAACACATATAAATATAACTAATTACCATAATTAGTCCCCATAGATTTAATTAGTCTCTTTTGATCACTAAATTAATTCCAAATTATTTCTTGATCAATACTAATTAAAACATACGATTTCATATTAATATATTAGAATTTATAATATATTAATAAATCATATATAACCTTCTCACAAGAGTCTATCGTAACAAATTGTATTGATGATATGCAACCCAAATAGACCATGCTACTCTCGGGTCGAGTACATATCAATAATATTTATGGGCTTAGAAATCTAATCCAACAGTCTCCTACTTGGATAAGTCTAAAATCATTATGGCAAGTATGATTCCAAAACCCAACTAGCAATCGTAGATCTTAAAAGCTGACGTTGAACTCTAACCTAGTTAATGACATGTCCATTAGATAAGGGATCATATATTCTTACATTCTAGATATCATATGGACTGAGACATGGATTATAATCATTCTCACTGTCCATTTATTGTTTCCCAATTTCCGATTTATGATGACCGACTAATTAAACGAATTCAAATCAGTCCAGGCTCGACCGAGCACTTATGTTTGTCATCACTAAATCATCGAGGGGCCCACAGATATCGCTTTTATCCCTCCAAGGGTAAAACTAAGGGATAAACTTTGAACCATATGCTTGTATTAAGTACTTGTTGAATCATACACAAAGGCACATTTTATAACATCAAGTTGCTGATTTGTTTCCGTACAATCAATGTATAACCAACTCATAGTCAACAAATCATATCTCTAGGTTTGAAGAATATAAGATATTATTGTCTCATGATCACTCGTGATAAAACCCATGAAGTGATTCAAATGAGTGTGGGTTAAATACAATGCTCGAACCTCATTCCAGGAGCACTCATTAATGTTGCAACAACTTTTGCTATGTCTAAACACTTTAGACATCTATATGCCCAATTCTTGAATGTCTTGATTCATACCTACTTCCAAAGTATGATTGACTTTAAAGAGTTTGAATAACCTAGTTATTCGGGTAGTCAAAACATGCAAAGTGAAACACAAGAATAATACTAATCCTATATGGCCCCAAACACCTTTGAGAGTAAATAAAACACCCTTATTTAATCTCCATATTTATTACTCCTTATTCATCGTATAATGTTTCGAATAATCAACTTTATACACGAATCGAAACAATAGTCATGCCATGCTCCAAGCATGCACAATATGTTTTTCTAAATAATAGATATGCCATACTCCAAGTATGCATACTATGTTTGTCTATGATGCTTACTCTGTGGAATAGATCAATTGAACATAATTCCAATGATTCTCATTTCACAATTCCAAATCCTTACCGCAAATGTAAGAATATAAGGTTCTTTACCATTTATTGAAATTTGTTAGATTCTAAACTTATATGAATTGATCCTCTTGTAATGAGTATGAACAAACGTCACAAAGACTTGAAAACAAACATTTAAAAAGTATTCCAATGAAGAACAATTCCAGGGAAACGAAGTCTCAAATTCAAAGTACAATTCTTTAAACATTTTTCTTGCATTAAGTTTTCTAATCTGACACAGATATAATGAATAACTTCCACCCATGAAACATTTCCATATTCCCATTCTGTCTATCACTTCTGAATAAGAGTTGCCTCCTTTCAAAATATGTCAATATGATCCTTTCCAAAAATTTACACCATAATCCCAACTGTCCATGAGCAATCAATCTTTGTTAAACCTCAGATCGTACTCGACAATTGCTTAATCATTTTAGTCCTATCCAATTCTAGACCTTTTCCCCTCTTAATGACCTAGGCATTTAGAACATTTAGAAAGGATAAATACTATAACACATGTAATCGATCCTATATCCGAAGCATATGGGACACGATTCATGATGTCTCACATAAATACATGATCCTAGACCATTCTTTTGCTACAATATATATATATATATATATATATATATATATATATATATATATATATATATATATATATATGCCATGTTTTCATAATCGACTATGAAGAGGGATGCCATAATCATGATCGAATTTTGAGAATGCAATATCTATATAATTTCCTTATGTTGAACCGTTCCAACATAAAATTCATATATATATCCTTGACTAAAGATGATTAAAATCTCAATCTAAACTTTTAGAATTGAAATGAAGTATTATATCCTCTCCCTTAATTATAGCAAAATAACTTTTCCTAATTTAAACTTTTGTTTTCTATAATTAACACTTAGCATAATAATCATGCTCCCACTAACATGATAATTATTAGCATACCACTTATGTTCCCACTAGCTTTGATATGTATCCAGAAATCAGTTGGACTTCTAGAAATCAATAATTTATTGACTTTCTTTCCAATGTTCATATTTCTGATACGAGATGCATTGATAAAACTTTATCAAAATCATACACCTTTCCTTAGATATATCACATGTGTGTCTAAACAATTTTTAGAACTATGAAAAATGATGCCGTAATCATTGTCTCAATTGTTTAGACCTTTACGATTTCTCACAAGTCCATGTTAGTGTGTCGGTTAACCACACACGCTCCACTAACGGCTTTGAGAATGCAATTTTCACTATTGTTATCTACTTAAAATCTATTTAGTGAAAGCATTTCCTCACCATTATTTTCATGAATCGGAGAGAAACTTTATGAAACTTAGATTTTATGGTGTATGTGTTCCTATCCATGTGAATTTGTCAAAAAACATAACGACAAGAGGAGGTTAGTGACAAATCCAAACTCATATGAACTGAACTTGTTCAATCTTAACTTCTTGCCACCTAGCAACACAAAGGCCTACCATTGCTTCCAAGTAGTTATGCAAACAACTGATAACTCATAGAACTCACATGCATAGTCAACTTTAACTGGAATGGGGCACAGAAACAAGAATACGTCAACATGATAGGCTATGAACCTCATGTCGTGTTCTAGTGATAAACAAAAAGTTTTATTCTTGATTAGTTCTTGAAACTTTTTAGGATATTTGAGACTCCCACTGACCTCTTGACATAAAATATTCTCTTGTCAAGAACCATTCTTTGACAAAGAAAATATTCAAGAGTTTTTTCAGATTCTTATCAAGACAAACACTTCACATAATTTGGCCTTAGTTTGTCTTTGCTTTATCCAAAACATCACAACTTACCAATTTCAAATGTACAAGAGTAAGAAAACATTTTACTCTACATTTGACAAGTGTTATAAACCTTCTTAAGATTATGTCACTCAAGTTACAATCTTGGAGTATTACTCTAAGACTCGATTTTGGAATGAAGTATGATTTATCTTTTTGATTTAACCAATTCAACAATTCACGATTCACCTTCTTAGTCAAACAAATGCACTAGGATGTCCTTAGAGGATTAAGAGTGATATGGTTTCTTAATCACTAAGATAATCAAAAAACATGATACTGCAAGTACTCTGCCATCTTTTCAGATTGGAGAAACTTTTATCTTTCTGCCTAATTTGATTCTTCTCATTCATCTTGCCATACATTAAAACTTTTCCAATGTTTCAGAATTATACTTAAACTTATAAGCACAACCATATTTACTAAACTTTAGTATATCATGACGAATATCATTATTGTTCTTTGTGGTGGTCCTTATCAGCGCACAACCAACTGTACCCGATCCCTAGTCCTTCACTTGACTCACATATACATGTGAAAAAGGAATTAGTCTTAATTTCCCAAAGATGAAAATTCTCATTCATCACACAAGATGCATGATTCCAAGTTTCTATCCAACTGAAACTTGGGTGATGAGAATCTTTCCTTATTTGGTAAATTATGAGACTACCACAAACGAAAAAATCAAATCCATTTTCCAATGCTGCTATCAATGGAATGATATATATAACATTTTTTCACAAATACCATTGTAAGGAAACTTAAATTAAATAAAATCAAAACTTTTCTTTTATTTAAAACTCGCGGAAAAACTTATCCTTACAATGCAAATGCATATGAAAACCATGTTGTTACCTATTCCTAAGCAAGATATCATAACTCTTGAGTAGCAGCTCAAAATTCTGATCTTCAGATCATGCAATTGAAATCCATCTCTTCAGGATCAGAATTAGCTTACTCTTCCTTTAAGCTTCCTTTCTCCGATTCTACAAAACATCAAAACGTGACCTAGTCACACCATGTAATAAGGATCTACAAATCGGAACTTAATATAGTCAGATAATGGACTATACCTGAAGGATAGCCAAATTTGTTAACATTACCATCCTTATGGACTCTCAGGTAAATTGGACAGCTTCGCAATCAATGCCTCTTCTTTTGGCAATAGAAACATATGGACTCTTTGGTAATGGTACATGAGACTATCTTAGGCTTAGCCTTTATCTTTACCATTTGGTCAACCGGGTTGACTATGGTCGATCCCTTTCCATTGGGAAGATAAGACTTTCTCTAGACTTCTAATGTTTCCATTGTCAATGTCCATGAAAGTTTGGGAAGTAGCTCTTCTAATTAAATTTGCTTTACCAGTGCCCTATATCATTGCTGATTCAGCTCCAACAAGCAAATAGGTAAGATCAATAAGGGTTATATCGTGATTTGTCATCAGGGAGTGACTGGAGAACCAAGTCAATAGCCAGCCACCTCGAGACTTCGATACCCAACTCTTCCAGCCTATGAATATGTAACTTCATCTCCATGAAACAATCACCTTCTACTTCCTTCAAAGAGCACCAAAAGAAAAATGAGCCAAAACTCTTAAGGGGGGGGGGGGGTTAGGGTTTCATGATAGAGGGTTAGAGGCTGAAAGGATGGCCTAATCCTTGGGTCATGATGCTTAAATATGGGAGGAAACCCTAAAAAAATCATAGGATGGGGCTACAACCTAACTCATAGCGTGACCATACTCATGTCACATCGTGATATGCTTCCTGACACATCTTGTTATTTTGACTCGCCACATTGTGACCTTCTTATGGTCACATCGTGACACATGGTTTTTCCTAAAAACCATTCCTTTAACTCATTAATGTCCTACAATGATCCATTCTGGAAAACAATTACTACAACTCTCCCTCCCTTAAATTAGATTTCATCATTGAAATCGCTCCTTACAACATACTCCATTACACCAGACGACCCTGTCTGAACTAACTGAAACCAAAACAGAGCTGAGAAATTAGTTTACACAAATGAACCCATTCTGATATTGCCTCCAACCCATTCTTAGTAGAAATCATGTCCCCTGATGAACAAACGGACATTAACACGCCACCCTTAACCAACAAAGAAAAGGTCTATTACTTTGCCCAAAATCTGAAAACTATATGTAGTACCCGAATTGCAGACAAAAAAAACAACCCAGATCACATCCATTATGACTTCAATCAATAGTCTGAGCCAACCAAAACTCATTTGGCCTTGTATCGTCTTACTGATAATCCAAAAAGAGATTCCATGACCATTCATCGATGCTGACAACTTTGTACTCGAATATGAAGGCGACTCCCAATACGAGTCTCAACCATTAGTGCCATACCAAAGCATATATCACATACTACTAACCAAAAAATTGTGTATTTGATATATCCTATATCTCCATGGTTCCACTCTGTCCATCCAATAAAGTGAAACTCAGTAATCCCCGCCTAATTGTCGAAGCTGACCCCATTACACACAGCCTCATCAGAGAACTCCAATCGACAACGGCTATCCTAGTCTACCAATCGACACAACTCCAACAACCCTCTAGTCCAAACAAAGGAAAACATATCTAACTAGCACATGACCAATCAACAAGAAAATGGCGAATTCCAGTCCAAAATACACTGAATACACACTTGACTTCCAACAAAGTCATCACTAACCACTATTCTTACGGAGTAATGATCGTCAATCCTAGAGTCTCACAATTTATCCAACACCCATCACTAACTTAGGTGTATAGTCACCAAAGAAATCCTTCAAGATATTTACCATGAACTTCATATCTGATGGTCCAAGATCAAAACCGAACATTGGTAACTATACTCCTACTAAACCGTCCACAAGCAAATGAGGAAGTCCACAAATGTTAACATTCAACAAGTGACTTCCACTGCACAACTAAGACTTACATCAAAACAAAGTCTTCATATCCACATGATCCAATCTAACTAGTCACTAAGCCTCTTGACCCCTTAAATGTTCTAATACTCAACCATGCCAAATACTAATGATCTGAGACTAAATAGTCTCAACCGCATGACTATATGATCCCACCCACATGGGTCATATAATTACTGGTTCATGATACATCGTGATACCATATAACCACTAAACGATAAGATCATAAAACACACTGATCTTATTATCCTTCCATCAATGTCCTAGAGACTCACAACCAGCACTAAATGGGTCTAAAAGTACTCAATCACCATCCCACCGACTTGTAGAAAATCCAAGAAATGTCTATTTCACTCACCAAAATCACATAAGATATATCGTTCCATAAAACGCGGCCCTTTCACAGTCCAGATTGTCACTGACTAATCAACCAACAAACTATGACATAAAGTGGGACAAAGAATTCACATGTCATCATACCTTTTCACATACAACCCTCACAACAATATTTATCTAACTCCTTGCATTTCAGTCTCCATGAGAGAACACAATGCTCCACAGGTTGATAGCTCACGTTCTCGGACAATGTAGCGCTCGCATTTCATACTAGATTATTCATAATCTATAATCACTTTGGTCAACTATTGTAATCTTTCTATGAATGAATAAGATATGATTATTCATATATTTATGTTCTTATGTGTTTTATACAATTGCTTATATGAATTATATAAATATTTAATAACAAAATGAAAAATATTATTTAGGATAAATAATCATAACCAAGATGTAGTATATGAGATAAGGATTATGAAGATATATGGAACGTTCAAATCCGATTTTGCATGAAGGATTTATGCTTCTTCGAAGTTTCGTGATGGAACCGACACGTCTCTATGTATCATAAAAAATAAATTTTTAATAACTTACTTTTCAGCCTAGGTGATATAAACGAAAGTCGTAGTAGTCGTTAAACCGAGAGTATATATATATATATATATATATATATATATATATATATATATATATATATATATATATCTTCATTAGAGGAACTTATGATTTTTCTAAATTTCACAATAGCATTAAACAACTCAAAAATTAAATTTTAGGTCGGTCGATTATTAGCAGAAACAATCTAAACAACAATTGAAGATCTCATTAATAGGATCCAAACGTTATAAGGATAGTCGAATACAGACTCTGGATGAGAAACCTATGCATTTTATACAGACTTTAAGAGTCTAAGCCCATATGAAAAAATAAAGTCAAAATTAGACAACAGAGTGTAAGGAAAGTTGTAGATCTCATCAAGAGCTTTATGGGGATATAAAGAATGTCAAAGACATAGTTCGTATAAAGAAGTTATGCAATTTTGAAAATATGAAAAACGATATGTGTGTGTGCGTGATGCTCATAGCGTATTCCCGAAGTCGGCGACACAACCCCGCCCATTAGAGGACACGTCTTGGCCAATAAATAGAGCCACATCACGAATGCACGACATGCCTGTACGTGGAGTGCTTTTTGAAAACTCTATGTATAGGTTTCATCCCTATAAGATCCTCACCCCTTAACCCTAGAAATCATATCTCTCGATTCTCCCTCCTGTAGTCCCCTTTTTCACTAAGTTTTAGTCTATGGTGAAGGCCCGAGACACCCCTTTGTGCTCATGTGACATCCCCAAAATCACGGCCAGAAAAGACCGGTTTTGTTTATACTTTATTTCAAAATCAGAGTTATCTTTTAATAAAAGGTTTGCGGAATTTGTCCCAAAACAATAATATGATAAAGATTTATCAAAAGCATTTCCATAGAAATGTATTCATTAAAAGACTCGGGATGTCATGTTCGTACAGATCAAAAGTATAAACAGTACAATATAAGCCTTACTACATTATTTCATATCTACAGGCCTATATTCGTACTCCCTCATCCAAAACATCACACCTATGCTCATGCGCCACTTCCTGTAATACATAAAACTGAGTGGGTCAAGCTTGGGAGCCTGGTGAGCACATAGGGTTTTCAACCCACAATAAATAAGTTTATTAAGTTCATCAATCAACAATAACCCGATTACCCATTCCCGTTATCCTCACTTTACGTCCCTAAACACCTATCATAAGGGACCTAGCCTAAGGATCATCATCGGGACGGACACTACTGCTAAGGGGATTCCTCAGCAATATATGTCCTAATAGGCAACCATGTGGGGGATGGAGTACATCTGGTGAGCACACAGTTCAAATAAACACACAGTTCAAATAAACACCTACAGGTTGCGAGCCTGCTAGTGTTCCACTGGACTGTCTAGAATAGTCCGTGGTCGTTATCTATACTCCGCTAGATGACTGGATCATCAATAACATCTAAAACGAGGCCTCTCATTATTTTATTTTTTCACACAACAACTATTACATCTACCCATGTTTTATCCAACACATTTTGTAGATATAAAATACATATACAGTTTAAATCTTTGAAAACATGTATAAAACGTTCATCCAGCATAGATAGCAAGTATTCAGATAATATGCACAAATAGCACGTAATTTATATTAAATACTTCATATCTATGTGTAAGTTGAAAGTAAATATGCACTCACCTGATTAGGTGGTGACTCAGCACTCGGACAGCGCTTCGATACTCTTAAAATGATATTCCTTCGATAAAACCTAGTATCGATACCACTAGGGTTTAGTCTAATGATGACCGCGACAAATTAATTGTCTGACTATTATTATTATTATATAAGCGTTAATAACACTTAATATAACTCATAATAATAGCCCAAATAATTATTTTAAGGACCTAATAACATTCCTATATTAAAACATAAGCTAAACTAAAGTTAGGATAGGTACAGCTCACTTACAGCGGGTTTTTCTCGAAAACCGGGCTTCGCTGGAGCAGCGTTCCCGAGCCGAAAGGCTCTTTTCTCGGGACTCCGGGAGCCTTGGGGCTTCCTTCGGGTGCTAGGGGGTTTACCTAGGCTTTTAGGGGGGTTAGGGGGCTAGAGAGAGAGTCTAGAGAAAGAAAGAATAGTTTAGGAAGGTGTGAAGAATGAGGGAACCCGGCACCTCTATTTATAGGGGAGAAATTGGGTGGACTCGTCGAGTCTGAGTCATGACTCGTCGAGTCAGTCCATGTGGTGGCCTTCTGGTGGTGCCACGTGTCCAATTCTGGTGGTGCCACGTCACCCCCTATCGCGTATCAGCCTTCAAACTTAGAAAAATCATAACTTTCGCATACGAGCTCCGTTTTCGATGTTCTTCATATCCACGCGTAGGTAAAATCAAGATCTACAACTTTCCTTTAGACTCCGTCGTCTAATTCTCGACCGATCTCAAATTTAACAGTAGGAGACGTTTAGACTGTTAAATGACCGCGAAGAGTTCATAACTCCTTCATACGGACTCCGTTTTCGTCTGTTTTTTTTACCGTTGAGTTCCTATGAATGAGATCTTCAACTCTCATTTAGGTCGCGTAAGCCAAAAACCGCTTGAACTAAAATTCGAGTTTCGGGCTGTACACTGCTAAGCCGAATCTTAGAAAAATCATAACTTCTTCATACGAAGTCAGATTTGGGCGTTCTTTTTATCGATGTTCTTAGTTTAACATATTCTACGACTTTTGTTTAGATTGCTAAGGCTAAAAAGTCTTCTATCGTAAATTCACTATTTACGTCTTCCGGTGCCGTGCCGGTTTTGCCGTAAAACTTCGGCGGGCCATAATTTCTTCGTTATAGCTCGGATTTCGGCATTCTTTATATGTACGGAGACCTTGAGACATATTCTACAACTTTATGAAGAGATATCGGGATTATCTCACACTTTAATTTTGACGCTCATTTTTATTCTTTGTTAATAATTAAATAATAAACACATAAACACATGATTCACATAATACTCAAATATTTCATATTTATTACTTTAAAAAGAGTTACAATAGTTGACCTAGACTATTACATCGACAGAAATGCTTAGCCCTGAAACCCGGGCGTTACAATTCTCTCCCCCTTAGGATGATTCCGTCCCGGAATCATGCATCAGCAAACAGATGTGGATAACGACTCATCATGTCATCCTCTGTTTCCCAAGTGAGATTCGGCCCATTCGAATGTTTCCATTGGACTAGCACTAAGTCGACCATCTTGCGTCGTAACTTCTTAGTCTTACGGTCAACAATTGCCTCGGGCTCTTCGATCAGCCTTTTATTTTCATCCATTCTTAACTCTGAGATTGGAATTATGTCGGGAACATCTCCCACGAATTTCCTCAAATAACACACATGGAAGGTGTTATGAATACCATTGAGTTCTTCGGGCAATTCCAGCTTGTAAGCTTGGTTCCCAATCTTTTGAAGAACTTTGAACGGTCCAATAAACCTTGGACTCAACTTTCCTCGTTTCCCAAATCGTATAAGTCCCTTCCACGGTGAGACTTTAAGCAAAACGGAATCCCCAACTTCGAAGGTTATCGGTCGTCTTTTCTTGTCAGCATAGCTCTTCTGACGATCCTGAGCTGCTAACATTCTTTCTCTAATCACTTTCAATTTCTCAGCAGTCTCATGGACTATCTCGGGGCCCATAAACTGCTTCTCTCCGGCTTCAAGCCAACAAGACGGCGTACGACACTTCTGTCCATACAAGGCTTGATAAGGTGCCATCTTGATGCTCGAGTGAAAACTATTATTGTAGGAAAATTCTACTAGAGGTAAGTGTTCGTCCCAATTCCCTTGGAATTCGAGGGTACATGCTCTCAGCATATCTTCCAACGTCTGAATCGTTCTTTCGCTCTGACCATCAGTTTGCGGATGGTAAGCAGTACTCAAACACAACTTCGTACCCAACTCCTCTTGTAGACTTCTCCAAAACCTCGACGTGAAACGACTATCACGATCTGACACAATCGTAAGAGGGACACCGTGAAGTCTTACAATTTCCTTCACGTAAGCATTTGCGAGCTTATCCATAGACCACTTCTCGTTGGCTGCTATGAAGTGTGCACTCTTGGTGAAACGATCCACGACTACCCAAATCATGTCGTGTCCGTTCTTTGTTTTGGGCAGTTTAGTCACAAAATCCATGGTGATGTCTTCCCATTTACCCATGGGTACAGGTAAAGGTTCTAAACTCCCATACGGTTTCTGATGTTGTGCCTTAACCCTCGCACATGTTACGCACTCAGCCACATACTTCGCAACATCGAGCTTCATCGTCGGCCACCAGTAGTAGGGTTTTAGGTCCCTATACATTTTAGTGCTACCGGGATGAATCGAGTACATGGTCTTGTGTGCTTCTTCCATTAGAAGGTCTCTTATCCCTCCCGTCTTAGGTACCCAAATTCGATCTTGGAATACCTTCAGTCCTCGACTGTTCGTACCGAACACTAACGTTTTTCCCAAACGTTCTTCCTTTCGGTCATTCTTTTCTAAGGCTTCTTCTTGAGCTTTCCTGATGCTTTCCACAATCGTCGAGACGACTTCAATTCTTAACGCTCTTGGCCTTTTTCTTTCAAGATTGACTTTCCGACTGAGAGCATCAGCAACAATGTTTGATTTACCTGGGTGGTAAAGTATCTCACAATCGTAGTCCTTGAGAAGTTCTAGCCAGCGTCGTTGCCTCATGTTCAACTCCTTCTGATTAAAGAGATACTGGAGACTCTTATGATCAGTGAAGAGCTTGCACTTCGTGCCGTAGAGGTAATGCCTCCATATCTTTAAGGCGAATACTACCGCTACCAACTCCAGATCATGAGTGGGGTAGTTCTTTTCGTGCTCTTTCAATTGTCAAGATGCGTATGCTATCACCTTTTCTCTTTGGGTCAGAACACAACCCAACCCGACTCCAGATGCATCACTATAAACTGCGAAATCTTCGACTCCATCGGGTAGAGAAAGTATCGGTGCTTCACATAACTTCTTCTTTAGCTTCTCAAATGCCTCATCGTGTTTCTCACTCCATGTATACGTAGCTCCTTTATGGGTCAAAGCTGTTAATGGAGCAGCTATCGAAGAAAAGCCTTGGATAAATCGTCGGTAATATCCGGCTAATCCTAGAAAGCTTCGAATCTCCGTGGGATTCTTTGGACGTTCCCACTTCATTACAGCTTCGATCTTGGCGGGGTCAACCATTATTCCTTCTTGGTTAACAACATGACCCAAGAATTGGACTTCCCGTATCCAAAAGTCGCATTTGGAGAACTTTGCAAAAAGCTTCTCCTTCTTTAACACCTCCAACACTTCTCGTAAATGCTTGTCGTGCTCCTCCTGGCTTTTCGAGTAGATGAGAATGTCGTCGATGAACACTATCACGGATTTATCGAGGAATGGTTTACAAACCCTATTCATCAAATCCATGAATGCTGCGGGAGCATTGGTTAGTCCGAATGACATAACCAAGAACTCGTAGTGTCCATATCTTGTTCTGAATGTAGTCTTCTCAATATCCTGCTCTCTCACCTTCAGCTGATGATATCCTGACCTAAGATCGATCTTTGAGAAGTAGCTCGAACCTTGCAGTTGATCGAATAGATCATCAATCCTTGGCAATGGATACTTGTTCTTCACCGTTGCCTTATTCAGCTCTCGGTAGTCTATGCACATCCTCATGCTTCCGTCCTTCTTCTTTACGAATAACACCGGAGCTCCCCAGGGTGATGAACTAGGTTGAATGAAACCGCTGTCCAACAGCTCCTGAAGTTGCGTCATGAGCTCCTTCATCTCCGTCGGTGCTAATCGGTAAGGTGCTTTTGCTATCGGTGTTGTTCCTGGTAATAAGTCTATGCGAAACTCTACTTGCCTATCAGGTGGTAATCCGGGAAGATCTTCGGGAAAGACTTCCGGATAATCGCACACAACCGGTATATTCTGCACCTCTTTCTTTTCCTTCTTAGCATCGATTACGAATGCCAAGTATGATGCACATCCTTTGGACAAACATTTCCTGGCTTTCATCAGGGAGATGATTCCAGAATTCACTCTGCGTTTGTCCCCGTACACCATAAATGATTCCTTTCCGGGTGGGTTTATCCTAACTATCTTCTTCCGGCATAATATCTCGGCATCGTTGGCGCTAAGCCAATCCATACCCAAAACGATGTCGAAACCGTTTAACTCTATGGGTAATAGTTCCTCATGGAATTCGTTTCCGTTTAAGTCAATGACGATGTTCCTAATACGATTACTAACAGGTACGAATTTGCCACTGGCAACTTCTACAATCAGGGCATTATCTAGTTTTTCTACAGGTAATGCTAATTTTCGACCAAATTTATGCGACACAAAGGAGTAATTTGCTCCGGAATCAAATAGTATATTTGCAGGTAAACCATTTACAAGAAAGGTACCTGAAGCGACGTCTGCTGCCTCCTTTGCAGCCTCGAGCGTCATCTGAAAGGCTCTCGCCTTTGGTTTTGGTGGTATGTTGGGCCTTCCCGCATCTTTCTTCTTTGGGCAATCCTTAGCAATATGCCCTTCTTCACGACATTCGTAGCACACTTTCTTGTTGGTGGTGCACTCATTGGCATAGTGCCCTGTTTTCCCACACTTGTAGCAGGTTACTTCATCGCTACATTTTCCCGAGTGCTTCTTCTTGCACTTCTCGCACCATTTAAATTCGTTTCCTCCCCCGAATCTCTTTGAACTGAACTTGCTCTTCTTTTTGTTGGGTTTAGCAGACCCTTCAAATTTCCTCTTCTCGCCAACCTCGATTTTGCTGGCAGCTCTTCCCTTAATCATGTCCTCCACAGACTTGGCAGCCCAGATAGCTGCCTCCAAAGTAGGTGCCTGACGTACTGGCACCGCGTATTCCCATGGGAGTCCCTTTGCGTACTTATCAATTTTCGTCAGCTCATCCGGAACAAGACGCAAGGCAAACTCCATCTTTTCTGTGAAGTTGTTCGTGTATTCATCGATTGACATGCTTCCCTTCTTCAGGGTCAGAAACTGGTTCTCTAGCTCTAGCAGGTTTTGAGCCGAGCAGTATTTTCGTTTGAATTGCACCAGAAATTCTGCCCATGTCAGTTGCAGAGGCTCATTAGGGCTCAGAATCTTCCCCAAGGTATTCCACCAACGTACAGCGCCTCCTCGAAACTGACGCACTGCAAATGTGGTCTGTAGCTTCCCTCTACAACCGCATGTCATGAAGGCTAACTCCATCTCCGAGATCCAATCCATGACCCCGATCGGATCCTCCTTCCCAGTGAAAGTCGATGGCTTGCAAGTCAGAAAATCCTTGTACTTGCATCCATTCCTCTCGACTTCGTCACCTTGGTTGTGTTGTTGAACTAGTGGTGGGTTGGCTTGACAAACGGTTCCACTATAGTCTCCTTCCTCAGTTTGCCCTTCGTTCAACTCGGGTTGTTCGATTTGAATAGTCGCTTCCTCTCGATTTTGCTGGAGCAACCGCCTGGTTTCCTCCATTTGACGATCCAACATTGCCTGGATCATCGCTTGCACTCCGGCCATAGTTATTGGTCCGACGGCGGCTTCCACAACTGGTATTTGCTCGATCACGGGGGGTTGGTGTCCGTTCCCATTTGCGTTTACGTTTCCGCTACGGGTCCTTACCATCTTGATCTATACACCGAATAAGGTGAATTCAGATCTTTATTTAGGAGAGACGTTTTAAATCGTCCTTATCACTCCGAAACGTTTACATGCTAGTTCTAATAGCGTAGTCGTACGTTTAGAATCCTAAACACATAAGGTTTCCAGATCCGGTCGGCAACAGACCATAGATCCGAACAAAATAACAGCATATCATGCA
The DNA here is from genome assembly GCF_052625555.1 of Lactuca saligna. NCBI lineage: Eukaryota > Viridiplantae > Streptophyta > Magnoliopsida > Asterales > Asteraceae > Lactuca > Lactuca saligna. The sequence goes on from NC_136420.1 coordinate 147,224,147, forward strand.
TAAAGCATTTAGCACATATAAGCATTTTAGACACAGTTCCTAAAATAAGCTAGTGCTCACACCTCACAATCATCGCTTAGCATTCTAAGTTTAAGTCTAGAAATCCTACAAATTCCTAGTTCGCTTAAACTAATGCTCTGATACCAACTGTGACATCCCCAAAATCACAGCCAGAAAAGACCGGTTTTGTTTATACTTTATTTCAAAATCAGAGTTATCTTTTAATAAAAGGTTTGCGGAATTTGTCCCAAAACAATAATATGATAAAGATTTATCAAAAGCATTTCCATAGAAATGTATTCATTAAAAGACTCGGGATGTCATGTTCGTACAGATCAAAAGTATAAACAGTACAATATAAGCCTTACTACATTATTTCATATCTACAGGCCTATATCCGTAATCCCTCGTCCAAAACATCACACCTATGCTCATGCGCCACTTCCTGTAATACATAAAACTGAGTGGGTCAGGCTTGGGAGCCTGGTGAGCACATAGGGTTTTCAACCCACAATAAATAAGTTTATTAAGTTCATCAATCAACAATAACCCGATTACCCGTTCCCGTTATCCTCACTTTACGTCCCTAAACACCTATCATAAGGGACCTAGCCTAAGGATCATCATCGGGACGGACACTACTGCTAAGGGGATTCCTCAGCAATATATGTCCTAATAGGCAACCATGTGGGGGATGGAGTACATCTGGTGAGCACACAGTTCAAATAAACACACAGTTCAAATAAACACCTACAGGTTGCGAGCCTGCTAGTGTTCCACTGGACTGTCTAGAATAGTCCGTGGTCGTCATCTATACTCCGCTAGATGACTGGATCATCAATAACATCTAAAACGAGGCCTCTCATTATTTTATTTTTTCACACAACAACTATTACATCTACCCATGTTTTACCCAACACATTTTGTAGATATAAAATACATATACAGTTTAAATCTTTGAAAACATGTATAAAACGTTCATCCAGCATAGATAGCAAGTATTCAGATAATATGCACAAATAGCACGTAATTTATATTAAATACTTCATATCTATGTGTAAGTTGAAAGTAAATATGCACTCACCTGATTAGGTGGTGACTCAGCACTCGGACAGCGCTTCGATACTCTTAAAATGATATTCCTTCGATAAAACCTAGTATCGATACCACTAGGGTTTAGTCTAATGATGACCGCGACAAATTAATTGTCTGACTATTATTATTATTATATAAGCGTTAATAACACTTAATATAACTCATAATAATAGCCCAAATAATTATTTTAAGGACCTAATAACATTCCTATATTAAAACATAAGCTAAACTAAAGTTAGGATAGGTACAGCTCACTTACAGCGGGTTTTTCTCGAAAACCGAGCTTCGCTGGAGCAGCGTTCCCGAGCCGAAAGGCTCTTTTCTCGGGACTCCGGGAGCCTCGGGGCTTCCTTCGGGTGCTAGGGGGTTTACCTAGGCTTTTAGGGGGGTTAGGGGGCTAGAGAGAGAGTCTAGAGAGAGAAAGAATAGTTTAGGAAGGTGTGAAGAATGAGGGAACCCGGCACCTCTATTTATAGGGGAGAAATTGGGTGGACTCGTCGAGTCTGAGTCATGACTCGTCGAGTCAGTCCATGTGGTGGCCTTCTGGTGGTGCCACGTGTCCAATTCTGGTGGTGCCACGTCACCCCCTATCGCGTATCAGCCTTCAAACTTAGAAAAATCATAACTTTCGCATACGAGCTCCGTTTTCGACGTTCTTTATATCCACGCGTAGGTAAAATCAAGATCTACAACTTTCGTTTAGACTTCGTTGGCTAATTCTCGACCGATCTCAAATTTAACAGTAGGAGGCGTTTAGACTGTTAAATGACCGCGAAGAGTTCATAACTCCTTCATACGGACTCCGTTTTCGTCTGTTTTTTTACCGTTGAGTTTCTATGAATGAGATCTTCAAATCTCATTTAGGTCGCGTAAGCCAAAAACCGCTCGAACTAAAATTCGAGTTTCGGGCTGTACACTGCTAAGCCGAATCTTAGAAAAATCATAACTTCTTCATACGAAGTCAGATTTGGGCGTTCTTTTTATCGATGTTCTTAGTTTAACATATTCTACGACTTTTGTTTAGATTGCTAAGGCTAAAAAGTCTTCTATCGTAAATTCACTATTTACGTCTTCCGGTGCCGTGCCGGTTTTGCCGTAAAACTTCGGCGGGCCATAATTTCTTCGTTATAGCTCGGATTTCGGAATTCTTTATATGTACGGAGACCTTGAGACATATTCTACAACTTTATGAAGAGATATTGGGATTATCTCACACTTTAATTTTGACGCTCATTTTTATTCTTTGTTAATAATTAAATAATAAACACATAAACACATGATTCACATAATACTCAAATATTTCATATTTATTACTTTAAAAAGAGTTACAATAGTTGACCTAGACTATTACATCGACAAAAATGCTTAGCCCTGAAACCCGGGCGTTACAGCTCACCTAGTTGTAACGTTCGAGTAGAAGTTTCTAAGTGTCACACTTTCCCCAGCCGTTAGCTAAAATTTCGAGTGGTGATAGTACATAGATTACCCAATTCACATAGCGCAAATCATAACTATCTATGAAACCCATCTATCTTCGGGATGATAATCCCTCCTTGCCATGCTCTTTATCCCTTCCTAGGAACACATGTGGTTCTGGAAACGTCACCTTGATGTTGGTGAGTTCACAAGTTTTGAGATAAACGTAATAAACTCTTTTGAAAACTTTTAGAAATTCATACATTTCTTAAATATTACATCTTGTCTTATTATCTTTTTGGGACATTCTGCTAATCCTATAAAATAGGATATCTTATTTACTATATTTTTAGGATGCTCTACCGATCCTAAGTTATTATCTTTATAGGATATCTACCGATCCTATATTATTATCTTTTAGGATATCTACTGACCCTACTTTCCTATATTTTGTTGGATATTTACCGATCTTAATTTACTATCTTTTGTAGGTTGTTTACCGATCCTATCTTATTATATTTTAGGACATTTTATTATTCTTAATGTGTTTTATTTACCACTCTAAGGCGTACCTATTTGGTAGTTGGATATCTAAGGTGTTTGTAATGTATTACCATGATCCTTCATAACCGACGTTGTTTGACTAGTGATTCCCCGCTATGATGCTTCATCAGACGTCGAATAGTGATTAATAAGAAAGCTATCCTATCGGGATTATAGCTAGAAATCGCAGGTGAGGGTTTCAATCCTCGTACAGATCTATACATATCTTTCTAGCTCTCGCAAGATTAATAATTAAAGGTTTGGGAAGCTGAATTTAATCAAAGCTATAAGATGGATATTAATAGTTCATTAACGCAGTAACCTCAGGTATTTTATAATTTATTTTTCTTATTGACCGATTTCATATAACTATCATAATATAAAGCCCTTTAATTTTATATTTGATAATTATATCTTTTGGATGTCATAATTATTTAGCACACACACACATATGTATGTATATATATATATATATATATATATATATATATATATATATATATATATACACATTTTATTTTGCGATACATATATATACCTTCATTATAGTTATTTGAAAACATGACATTTAGATAGAGTAACGATTAGGTATAATACATATCCATATGTTTGACCAGCCTTACTTATAGGTACTATGTTATCCTAGAAAATTGGCAATTATAACACCTAGGCAATATCTTTCCCTAGATAATTGGACATCATAACTCTTAGGCATAATATCATTACTGTCACACCCCCGAACCGAAACGACGGAAACGTCCAGGGGTGGGTGACTTCATCTTATAATATCATCACAGTGTATATAATTGAATCATATACAACATCATCACCATACATAAAACATACCAACCATCATAGTTTTACACCATTATATTTGTTTATACCAATACATCCAAAACATCCAGTATGGTGAAAAACAAAATACAACAAAAATATTCATTCCTTATCGACCAACTTGTTTTAACGTGTTCCTGAGAATACAAGTCATTTTGAAAAGCGTCAACATATAAAATTTTTGGTGACTTCATAAACAAGTTTGAATGAAAAGTTTTTGTAGTAATTTGTAAACACCAGAAAATCCTATATTTTCTATAAAATTTGTTTGTGAGTTTGGTTTCAAATCTAGTATTAGAGCATGTATGATCTAGTTTGATAATGTATAAAGTGAGTTTTCCAGAAAATCCTATTTTTTCTGTATAATGCAAGAGTGGGTTCTTAACCCTAAGACCCGAGAGGTGAAAGTTTAAACGTGAATAGTAACTGTATAGTTTGTACTTTGTATCATGAGTATAGTATGTGTATTCTTTAAATTTATTTGTTTGTTATTTTTTATGTGAATCGTTATAACCATACTTGATATGACTAATATGTCTGTCATGACATTCTTCAAGCGTCGGTTACAGTAAGACATTTGTCACCCTAGACTGGCATGTCTAGCTGTAGCGAGAAGCTCAGGTGTGGGGTGTCATCCCCGTACAGATCTATGCACAAAATCTCGCTCTCCCTCCAGAAACTCTGGTTATAACTACATTACTTACTATGTACACTAGGTAGGTAAGATTGAAGGAGTGTCTCACAAGAGCCTTAACTAAATTTACATGAATAGAGTATCCAATTATTTAACGCTATAAAAAATGTTTCGAGTGAGTTTTTTGACTACAACCATTGGTGATAAAAATATAATGTTTTTTTTATCGAAAGTGTCAAAATATTTGATGTTATCGTGGAAAACTTTTCGTTATCCCAAAGTATCAAGAAAATTTCGAGTGTATTAGAATTTTCACTAACGGCCCGTTTAACATAAAATGTGTCCTAAAAGATCCAATCTGAATAGAATTATCATATATGGCCCAATAAGAATGTAAATGGACATATAAGGCCCAATTAGAGTACGATTACCATACATGAGCCAATTAAAATGGATTTGGCACGTAAGGCCCAATTGATATAAAGTTGTGTTATATGAGACCCAATTTGATAAAAATCTAGTAAAGAGTCCGTTTGTTATCAAACAAATCGTTTTAGCTTAAATAGTACCAAAAATGACGTAAAAGGCCCACTTTTATCAAGAATGACTCTTTTAATCCAATAAAACTGATAGTGACGATAAAGGCCCAATTATGTTAAATATGAGATTTTTAGCCCAATATAACCGAAAATGACAATAATGGCGCAAAAATGTTAAATATGACATTTTTGGGGTAATATAACCGAAAATGACAATAATGGCCTATTTATGTTAAAAATGACATTTTTGGCCTAATATAAACAAAAATGACAATATTGGCCCATTTATGTTAAAAATGACATTTTTGGCCCAATATAGCCGAAAATGGCAATAATGACCCATTTATGTTAAAAATAACATTTTTAGCCCAATAAACCGTGAGTTGTCAAATAAGGCCCTTTTTTTTAAGAAAAATTATACTTTTGGCTGATAAAACCGTGAATATTCAATAGACGTCAATTTTTATGAAAAATGACACTTTTGGCCCATAAAACCGTGAGTATCCCATAAAAGTCCATTTTTATCCTATTTTGTCAAATATGCCCCTTTGTACACTTTCTTTAGTTATCTAGTAACTTTTAACATGTTTTAATCTTTTCCAACATCATAGAAAGTTACATTAAGTAAGTTGTTTACTAAAATCTCCAAAAACTTGGAAGATATTTTGAGTTTAAGAGTATTTGATATGGTTTCATAACATATCACCCAACAATTCAAGAAAACATAGACACATGCATGCATAAATTACTAAGATTAACACAATACTAGGTTGTATTCTCCCCCCCCCCCCCCCCCCCCCCGCCCAAAAAAAGATAGTAAAACTCGAAAACAAGGAGGTATGAAGCTCACCTTGAGTTGGTTTGGTTTTGAAGTGAGAAGGGAATGAGATTTTCGACCTTGAATGCTCCTTAGGAAGAGCTTTCGAACTTAGGAAGTTCTAGGTGCATGAATCAAGAAAATAAAGTGTTTATGAGGGATAACCTTAGCATAAAATGGAAAGTAATAATTTTTGTATGATGACAACTTACCAATAGGATGAAACTTGATGAAAATCTTTTGAAAACACACAAAATCATCGAAAATTTGAAGGGATGGATGAAGGAATTTTTTGTTTTAATAAGAGGAAAGGAATTGAGTGATTAAATTTTGAAGTGGAGAGTGAGGTAAGAGGTGGTGATTCTCCACCGGTTTAAGAGAGGAGAGAATAGAAAGGTTTAAATTAGATATTTGATGGGCAATAATCCCTCTCTTGACACATGATAGATTATAACCTTGATACATGTTAGACAATTATGAGGTGTCACTCTAAAAGTCAACCTATTTTCTTTTCTATTCTTTTTTAACCAAGAATAGGAGAGGGAAGAAGGAAAAGGATAGTGTGGGCTTGGTTTGAAATACAACCGAGAACACATTAACCCAATTGACATTTTTCGGCCTATGAGGGCTCAGTTACGAGTTTACGGCCTTAAAGGGTAAAGAAAAAGGGTTCTAAACCCACATAGGGTTAAGTGTAAAAGTTTTAGGCGTAAATTAGGGCCCATTAAGAGTTTTCGACCTTGGAAGGCCCAATAAGAGCTCCAATAATGATTTTCGGTCCATGAAGAGGTTTGAACTGGGAAGTTAGGGTTAAAAACCAAAAGTTGGGTGAATGTAGCATATTGAATTAGGTTTAGAGATTTCACGAGGAAGTTTTGACTTGAATTGTCATTTTTGAATGAACAACATGTATAACATAAAAGTTAGGGTTACAAGATACACCAGGAATTATTTACACATGTGTGACATCCCCAAAATCTCGGCCAGAAAAGACCGATTTTCATTTATACTTTTAAAGTAATTTTAGAGTAAATCCTTTTGATTTGAAAGAGTTGCGGAATTTGTTCCCAAAAACAAAACATGATAAAACAATGTTTACCAAAGCATTTCATAAAAGAAATGTATTTTCATTATATAATCGAAACTCGGGGTGTCATGTTCCGATACAGACCAATAAGCATAAACGATAACATTACAAGTCATTCAACAAATATATACATATACAGACTTGTAAACAAAACAACTTGATGGTTCATCCATCTTACGCCCTCGCGCCACTTCCTGTAATACAAATAAAACTGAGTGGGCCAGGCTTGGGAGCCTGGTGAGCATATAGGGTTTTCAACCCACAATAAATAATTAAATTAATTTTCATCAACCAACAATAACCTAATTACCCATTCCCGTTATTCTCACTTTATGTCCCTAAAATAACTAACACAAGGGACCTAGTCTAAGAATATTTCATTGGGGTGAAAACACATGCTTCGGGGGTTCCTCAGCAATATAAGTCAAATAAGGCAACCATGAGGGGGATGGAATACAGCGAATGAACACCCAAGTTCATTAACACCTACAGGTTATGAGCCTGCTAGCGTTCCATGGGACTGTCTAGAAAAGTCTGTGGTCGTCATCTAAATTCCGCTAGATGACTGGATCAAAACAACATCGAGGCCTCTCATCTGTTTATTACACACCAACTATTTACCCATGTTCTACCCAACATATTAGTAGATAAAACATACATTTTTATACATAGTTTCAAAACCTGTATAACATGCTCAATCAATACATTTTCTACATAACAGATGAGGCACACCCACATAACACATATTTCATAGAGAAATAATCAGATCTATAAGATAGAAGAAAGTGAATATACATTCACACACATAACAAGAAAATATACACATAACACATATTTCGTATAAAATACTTCATAACTATGCGTTACAAGAAAGTAACTACACACTCACTTGATCAGAAGATGATCGGACAGCACTACGGTTCGTAGAAGTAGTAATCCTCAGCAGATCTGGAAGATCTCTACAAAAATCGAACTTCTTGCGGGCAGAGCTTCGGCTCGGGAACCGCACTTCTCGGGATCTTCGGGATCTCGGGACTTGCTTCGGGACTCAGGAATATTACCGGGGGGTCGGGGTACTTCTGGTATGCAAATCGATGCAAAACGGGAGAGAGAAGGGAGAAAAATAGAAAAAGAAACGGCTTCCCTCGCATCCTATTTATAAGGGTTGGGCCTCGGGTTTACGCGGGGCGTACGCCTCGGTTCGTAAGCGCATGCGTCATCCAAAGAACTTGAGTGCGAGTGTCGACATACCATGGGTACGCGGGGTGTACACGAGTACGCGGGGTGTACTTCGGATGAGTCCGGTGACTCCTCTTCGGATAATGCCGGATTTAATAATTAAATTTAATTATTAATTATTTAATAAACTTCAAAATTTCATATCTTCTTCATACGAACTCCGTTTTTGACGTTTTTTATATCCACGCGAAGTTGAGACTACACTCTAAAACTTTCGTTTAGACTCCATCGGCTAATTTTGAATTTATTTTTATTATTTATTTTTAATGGACCGGGACAGAAAAATTCGTTATAAATTCATAACTTCTTCGTTTGACGTCCGTTCTAGCCTAACTTTTTATCGCCTCGATACTAACAACGAGATCTTCGATTCTCGTTTATATCACTAAGGCTGAATATCGCTCTAACGTAAATTTTAGTTTTTACGTCATTCAACGTTGTCGGTTCTGTCGCGAAACTTCGACAGGTCATAACTTCTTCGTTATAACTCGGATTTCGGCATTCTTTATATCTTCGGAAACCTTGTTTCATCTACTACAACATTATCTAAAGATATCAAGTTTATTTTACACTTAAATTTTGACGCTTATTTTTATTCTTAATTAATCAAACCACATAATTAAGTAATTAAGCAGAAAACACATAATACTCAAATAATACACTTCTATTATTTCAAAACGGGTTACAAAGGTTAACCTAGACTATTATATCATCATTAAGGACAGGCCCAGAAACACAGGCGTTGCAATTCTGTCCACCTTAGAATGATTCCGTCCCCGGAATCACACATCAACAAACAAATGCGGATAGCGACCCATCATGTCACTCTCCGTCTCCCAGGTGAGATTCGGCCCATTCGTGTGTTTCCATCGGACAAGCACTAACTCGACCATCTTGCATCGCAACTTCTTAGTCTTTCGGTCAACAATTGCCTCTTGTTCTTCAATCAACCTTTTTTTCTCATCGATTCTCAACTCTGAAAGCGGAATTATGTCGGGAACTTCCCCCGTGAACTTCCATAAATAACACACATGAAAAGTGTTATGAATTCCATTCAGTTCTTCTGGTAGTTCGAGCTTGTAAGCTTGGTTCCCAATCTTCTGAAGAACTTTAAACGGTCCAATAAACCTTGGACTTAATTTTCCCCTTTTTCCAAATCTTATAAGTCCCTTCCACGGCGAGACTTTAAGAAAAACCGAATCCCCAACTTCAAAAGACATCGGTCTTCGCTTTTTGTCAGCATAGCTCTTTTGACGATCCTGAGCTGCTAACATTCTTTCCCTAATTATTTTCAACTTTTCAGCAGTTTGATGAACCATCTCTGGTCCCATAAACTGCTTTTCCCTAGCCTTAAGCCAACAAGACGGCGTACGACACTTCTGTCCATACAAAGCTTGGTAAGGTGCCATCTTAATGCTCGAGTGAAAACTATTATTGTAGGAAAATTCTACCTACAGTAAATGTTCATCCCAATTACCTAGGAATTCCAAGGTACATGCTCTTAGCATATCTTCAAGTGTTTGTATCGTTCGTTCGCTCTGGCCATCAGTCTGCGGATGGTAAGCTGTACTTAAACATAACTTGGTACCCATTTCCTCTTGTAGACTTTTCCAAAACCTTGAGGTGAAACGGCTATCACGATCTGATACAATCGTTAACGGAACACCGTGAAGCCTTACAATTTCTTTCACGTAAGAATTTGCAAGCTTTTCCATAGGCCATTTCTCCTTGGCTGCTATGAAATGCGCACTCTTAGTGAATCGATCGACGACCACCCAAATCATGTCGTGACCATTCTTTGTTCTGGGCAGTTTAGTGAAAAAATCCATAGCAATGTCTTCCCACTTACCCATAGGCATATGCAATGGTTCTAAACTCCCGTACGATTTTTGATGTTGTGTCTTGACTCCCGCACAAGTCACACACACTGCCACATACTTCGCAACATCAAGTTTCATCGTCGGCCAACAGTAGTAGGGCTTCAGGTCCCTATACATTTTAGTGCTACCAGGATGAATCGAGTACATGGTTTTGTGAGCTTCTTCCATCAGAATATCTCTGATTCCTCCTGTCTTGGGTATCTAAATCCGATCTTGGAACACCTTCAGTCCATGACTGTTTACACCGAACACCAATGTTTTGCCCAAACGTTCCTCCTTTCGGTCATTCTTTTCAGAAGCTTCCTCTTGAGCTTTCTTTATACTTTCCACAATGGTCGAGACAACTTCAATTCTCAATGCTCTTGGCCTTTTCCTTTCAAGATTGACTTTCCGACTGAGAGCATCAACAACAATATTAGCTTTACCGGGATGGTAAAGTATCTCACAGTCGTAGTCCTTGAGTAATTCCAGCCAGCGTCGTTGCCTCATATTCAATTCCTTCTGATTAAAGAGATATTGGAGACTCTTATGATCAGTGAAAAGTTTGCACTTCGTGCCATAGAGGTAATGCCTCCATATTTTCAGAGCAAAAACTACCACTGCCAACTCCAAATCATGAGTCATGTAGTTCTTTTCATGCTCCTTCAGCTGTCGAAACGCATATGCTATCACCTTTTCTCTTTGGGTTAAAACACAACCCAATCCAACACCAGCCGCATCGCTATAAACAGCGAAGTCTTCAACACCATTGGGTAGAGAATGTATCGGTGCCTCGCATAGCTTCTTCTTTAGCTTCTCGAATGCTTCTTTATGCTTCTTACTCTAAGCATAAGTAGCTCCATTGTGGGTCAAAGCTGTCAACGGAGTAGCAATCAATGAAAAACCTTGGATAAACATTCGGTAATATCCGACTAATCCTAAAAAGCTTCGGATCTCTGTGGGACTTCTCGGTTGTTCCCACTTCACTACAGCTTCAATATTTGCTGGCTTAACCATTATCCCTTCTTGGTTGACCACGTGACCCAAGAATTGGACTTCACGAATCCAAAAATCACATTTGGAGAACTTAGCATACAACTTCTCCTTCTTCAAGACTTCTAACACTTCTCGCAAGTGTCTGCCATGCTCCTCCTGGCTTTTCGAGTAAATCAGAATGTCATCTATGAACACTATCACAGATTTATCAAGGAACGGATTACAAACTCTGTTCATTAAATCCATGAATCCTGCTGGAGCATTGGTTAGTCCAAACGACATAAGCAAAAACTCGTAGTATCCATATCGGGTTCTGAATGCAGTCGTCTCTATATCCTGCTCTCTTACTTTCAGCTGATGATATCCTGACCTAAGATTGATCTTCGAGAAATAGCTCGAACCTTGCAATTGATCAAATAGGTCATCAATCCTCGGCAACGGATATCTATTCTTTATTGTTTCCTTATTCAGCTCTCGGTAATCGATGCACATCCTCATGCTTCCATCTTTCTTCTTCACGAATAACACCGGAGCTCCCAAGGGTGATGAACTAGGTCTAATGAAACCTTTGTCCAATAAATCCTGAAGTTGCATCACCAACTCCTTCATCTCCGTCGGTGCTAATCAATAAGGTGCTTTTGCATTTGGCGTTGTTCCGGCCAACAAGTCAATACGGAATTCCACTTGTCAATCAGGCGGTAATCCAGGAAGATCTTCGGGAAATACTTATGGATAATCACACACCACTAGAATACTCTGCATCACCTTCTTTTCCTTCTTAGCATCAATCATGAATGCTAAATATGATGTACATCCCTTGGTCAAATACTTTCTGGCTTTCATTAGGGAAATGATTCCAGAATTCACTCGGAGTTTGTCCCCATACACCATAAATGAATCTTTCCCAGGCGGGTTTACTTTAACTATCTTCTTCTTGCACAATATCTCGGCATCATTGGCGCTAAGCCAATCCATCCCCAGAACGACGTCGAAACCGTTAAGTTCGATAGGTAATAATTCCTCATGAAACTTTTTCCGATTAAGGTCGATTAAGATGTTTTTCATACGATGGCTAACAGGTACAAACTTGCCACTAGCAACTTCGACAAATAAAGCATTATCTAGTCTATCAACAGGCAAAGCTAGTTTTCTACCAAATTCATGCGATATAAAGGAGTAGTTGGCTCCAGAATCAAATAAAATTTGGGCAGGCAATGTGTTTACGAGAAAGGTACCTGAAGCGACATCAGCTTTATCTTTAGCAGCTTCCAGTGTCATCTAGAATGCTCTCGCCTTCAGCTTTGGTGGAATGTTGGGCTTAGCTGCCTCCTTCTTCTTTGGACAGTCTTTCAAAATGTGCCCCTCTTCATTAGAACCAAAACACATCCTTTTGTTGTTCGAACATTCATTGGCAAAATGTCTAACCTTTCCACACTTGTAGCAGGTTACATCCTCGCTACATTTCCTAAAGTGCTTTTTCTTACACTTATCACACCACTTCGCTTCGCCTCCTTTTCCTCCAAACTTTTTCGAATCAGATTTCAAAAATTTGCCTTTCTTACCAGAACCAGATGTTCCCTCAAACTTTCTCTTCTCACCAACTTCAACCTTGTCGGTGGTTCTCCCCTTAATCATGTTTTCCACAAACTTGGCAGCCCAGATAGCTGCCTCTAGAGTATCTGCCTGACGTACTGGCACCTCGTACTCCAATGGGAGTCCCTTCGCATACTGGTCCACCTTTGTCAGCTCGTCTGAAATGATATGCAAGGAAAACTCCATCTTATCGGTGAAGTTATTGGTGTATTCATCAACTGACATGCTGCCTTTCGTCAATGTCAGAAACTTGTTCTCTAGTTCCAATAGATTTTGAGCCGAGCAGAACTTGCACTTGAACTGCACCAAGAACTCTGCCCATGTCAATTGCAGTGGCTCATTTGGGCTTAAAGTCTTCCCTAGAGTGTTCCACCAACGAACAGATCCACCTCGGAACTGACGCACTGCATAGATAGTCTGCAACTTGCCTCTGCAGCCACAAGTCATGAAGGCTAACTCCATTTCAGAGATCTAATCCATCACTCCTATCGGGTCCTCCTTTCCATTGAAGGTCGATGGTTTGCAAGTTAGAAATTCCTTGAACTTGCATCCCATTCCATCATTCCTTCCATCATGGTTGTTTTGCCTTACTATCGGTGGGTTGGCTTCACCCACTGATCCACTAAAGTTTCCACCTTCCGAGTGCCCTACATTTAATTCGGGCTCTTCCTCATGAATTGACAGTTCTTCACGATTCTGTTGAAGCAACCGCCTAGTCTCCTCCATTTGACGATCCAACATTGTTTAAATCATCATTTGTACACCGGCCATTGTTATCGGCTCAGGTGCTACTGCTACGACAGGTATTTGCTCAATCATTGGTGGTTGATTCCTGTTTTCATCAGCATTTCCAACTCCACTTCTTGTTCTCACCATTTTTGATCTACACACCGAATAAGGTGAAATTAGATCCTCATTCACGATAGATATTCAGATCATCCTTATCACTCCGAAACGTTTACATGCTAGTTCTAATATCGTAGACGTATGCTTAGAATCCTACACACATAAAGTTTCTAGATCCGGTCGGCAACAAACCATAGATCCGAACAAATAATATGATATATGGCAACATATAACATTTAGCACATAAAGCATTTTAGGCAACTTTCCTAAAATAAACTAGTGCTCGTGTCTAAAATATAACAGACACACATCTCAAAATTTCACTTAGCATTCTAAGTTTAAGTCTAGAAATCCTACAAATTCCTAGTTCGCTTAAACTAATGCTCTGATACCAACTGTGACATCCCCAAAATCTCGGCCAGAAAAGACCGATTTTCATTTATACTTTTAAAATAATTTCATAGTAAATCCTTTTGATTTGAAAGAGTTGCGGAATTTGTTCCCAAAAACAAAACATGATAAAACAATGTTTACCAAAGCATTTCATAAAAGAAATGTATTTTCATTATATAATCAAAACTTGGGGTGTCATGTTCCGATACAGACCAATAAGCATAAACGATAACATTACAAGTCATTCAACAAATATATACATATACAGACTTGTAAACAAACCAACTTGATGGTTCATCCATCTTACGCCCTCACGCCACTTCCTGTAATACAAATAAAACTGAGTGGGTCAGGCTTGGGAGCCTGGTGAGCATATAGGGTTTTCAACCCACAATAAATAATTAAATTAATTTTCATCAACCAACAATAACCCAATTACCCATTCCCGTTATTCTCACTTTATGTCCCTAAAATAACTAACACAAGGGACCTAGTCTAAGAATATTTCATTGGGGTGACAACACATGCTTCGGGGGTTCCTCAGCAATATAAGTCAAATAAGGCAACCATGAGGGGGATGGAATACAGCGAATGAGCACCCAAGTTCATTAACACCTACAGGTTGTGAGTCTGCTAGCGTTCCACGGGACTGTCTAGAAAAGTCCGTGGTCGTCATCTAAATTCCGCTAGATGACTCGATCAAAACAACATCGAGGCACACCCACGTAACACGTATTTCATAGAGAAATAATCAGATCTATAAGATAGAAGAAAGTGAATATACATTCACACACATAACAACAAAATATACACATAACACGTATTTCATATAAAATACTTCATAATTATGCGTTAGAAGAAAGTAACTACACACTCACTTGATCAGAAGATGATCGGACGACACTACGGTTCGTAGAAGTAGTAATCCTAAGCAGATCTGGAAGATCTCTACAAAAATCGAACTTCTCGCGGGCAGAGCTTTGGCTCGGGGACCGCACTTCTCGGGATCTTCGGGATCTCGGGACTTGCTTCGGGACTCGAGAATATTATTGGGGCTTCGGGGTACTTCTAGCACGCAAATCGATGCAAAACGGGAGAGAGAAGGGAGAAAAATAGCAATAGAACCGGCTTCCCTCGCATCCTATTTATAGGGGCTGGGCCTCGGGTTTACGCGGGGCGTACGAGGGTACACGGGGCGTACGCCTCGGTTCGTAAGCGCATGCGTCATCCGAAGAACTCGAGTGCGAGTGTCGACATACCTTGGGTACGCAGGGCGTACTTCGGATGAGTCCGGTGACTCCTCTTCGGATAATGTCGGATTTAATAATTAAATTTAATTATTAATTATTTAATAAACTTCGAAAAGTCATATCTTCTTCATACCAACTCCGTTTTTGACGTTCTTTATATCCACGTGAAGGTGAGACTACGCTCTACAACTTTCGTTTAGACTCTGTCGGCTAATTTTGAATTTATTTTTATTATTTATTTATAATAGACCGGGACAGAAAATTTCGTTATAAATTCATAACTTCTTCGTTTGACGTCCGTTCTTGCCTAACTTTTTATCGCTTCGATACTAACAATGAGATGTTTGATTCTTGTTTAGATCACTAAGGCTAAATATCACCCTAACGTGAATTTCACTTTTTACGTCATTCAGCGTTGCTAGTTCTGTCGCGAAACTTCGACAGGTCATAACTTCTTCGTTATAACTCGGATTTCGGCATTCTTTATATCTTTAGAAACTTTGTTTCAACTACTACAACATTATCTAAAGATATCAAGTTTATTTTACACTTAAATTTTGACGCTTATTTTTATTCTTAATTAATCAAACCACATAATTAAGCAATTAATCACAAAACACATAATACTCAAATAATACACTTCTATTATTTCAAAACGGGTTAAAAAGGTTAAGCTAGACTATTATATCATCATTAATGATAGGCCCAGAAACACAGACGTTACAACATGGACAAAATTTGTTAGCCCTAAAATGCTAGTTGTGACATCATCCCCTCGTTAGAGGGAATTTCGTATCGAAATTCTTTTGAAAGCTATTCTTAGGAACTAGAGAAAATGTAAGTTTACTTTTGCATCATTTGATCGTCACATTCCCATGCAAATTCCGGTCCACGCTTAGCACTCCATCACAATCAGAATGCAGCTTTGTTTTTTACGCTTTACCTCTCTATCCATGATTTCAACCAGCTCTTTGACGAACAGGAAATTATCGTTCACCTCGATCTCATCGAGGGGAACAACGAGGGTTTCATCTGATATGTACTTTTTCAGATTTGACACGTGGAATATTGGGTGTACGTTGTTAAGCTTTGGGGGTAGCTATAACTTGTAGGCTACCAGGCCGATTCGGGGAAGTATCTCGAATGGTCTGATATCGTCAATTTAGTTTCCCCCGCTTCCTAACCATATTATCCCCTTCCAGGGATAGAACTTTAATAGCACCCAATCTCCTTCTTGAAACTCTAGAGGCTTTCTCCTTTTATTAGCATAGCTCTTTTGTCGGTCTCGCGATGCTTGGAGTCGTGCCCAGATTTGAACAATTTTCTCCATTGTTTCTTAAATGATCTCGGGTCCTGTGAGTGTGTTGTTTGGCATTTTCCCTTTTTCCAGGTGAGTGTCTCACACCTCAAACCAACAAAGAGGTGATCTGCATTTCCGGTCGTACAAGGCCTCAAAGGAAACGACTTTTATGCTCTTGTGGTTGCTGTTGTTGTATGAAAGTTCGATTCGGCCAAGTGGGCATCCCATGCCTTGCCAAAGTTTATCACACAAGCTCAGAGCATATCTTCCAATGTTTGAATGGTTAGCTCACTTTGACCGTCGGTATATGGATGGTAAGTAGTACTCATATCGAGTTGGGTTCCCATTGCTTTCTGGAGTAACTTCCAAAATTGTGAGGTAAATCTACTATCTCGGTCAGAGATAATAAATATCGATAATCCATGTAATCTCACCACTTCCATTATATAGATCCGTGTTAATCTCTCTATCTTATAGGTCTCCTTTATTGGTAGGAAATGGGCAGATTTTGTTAACCGATCAACAATCACCCAGATAGCATCGAGTCTAACCGCCAATCTAGGCAACTTGGTAATAAAATACATTGTTATTCGTTCCCATTTTCACTCGGGTATTACTGGTTGTTGTAATAATCCCGAGGGCTTCTAATCTTTTACCTTAACCTTTGCACAAGTCAAGTACTTGCCCACGTAGGTAGCAATTCCCGCTTTCATGTTCGGCCACCAATAATGTTGTTTGATGTCCAGGTACATCTTATTCGATCATGGATGGACGAAGTATTGTGTCTTGTGAGCTTCATTCATGACTACATCTCTGAACACTACAAATTTTAGGATCAAGATTTGTTTCTTGAAATAGTAAGCTCCGTCTTCTCTAATTTAGAAATTCTTTTTCATTCCACGCAGTGCTTCGTTTGTGATGTTCCCCGGTTTTAAGGTTTCCATTTAAGCTTCCTTGATTTGTGAAGACAGGTGGGAATGGATGGTTATTGTTATTGTTTTTACTCGGCGTATCGAGTATTCTTTTCATCTTAAGGCATCGACTACCACGTTAGCCTTTCTTGGGTGGTACACATTCATAATCGTTTAGTAGCTCGACCCATTGCCGCTACATCATGTTCAGTTCTTTTTGATTCAAGATATACTGCAGGCTTTTGTGATCTGTGAAGATGGTGTGCCTTTGTACCGTAAAGGTAGTGCCTACAAATTTTTAGGGCGAAGACCACAGCTCCCAGCTTGAGATTATGGGTTTTATAGTTTACTTCATGTGTCTTCAATTGCCTGGACGCGTAAGCTATCACTTTTCCACTCTACATAAGAACACAGCCTAACCTTTGATTTGAAGTGTCGCAATATACTACAAAGTCTTCCATTCCCTCAGGCAAAGATAATACCGAAGCACTTCAAAGGGCTAGCTTCAGGGTTTGAAAAACTGCTTCTTATTTGTCAGCCAGTTGAACGGTACACTTTTTTGGGTTAAAGTGGTGAGGGGCTTGGCGATCTTGGAGAAATTATGAATGAACCTTCTATAACAACCAATAAGGCCCAAGAACTTCCTGATCTCCGTTGGCATTTTCGTGGTTGCCCAGCCCTCAATAGCTTTGATCTTGGAAGGGTCTACATGTATCCCTTCTTCACTGACTACATGTCCCATGAAGTTCACACTGCGAATCCAGAACTCGCATTTGGAGAATTCTTCGTATAACTTCTCTGCCCTTAATGTCTCCCAAACTTGTCGTATGTGTTGGCCATGTTCTTCCTTGTTCCGAGAGTAAACAAATATGTCATCTATGAAAACAATTACAAAGTTTTTAAGGAATGGGTGGCAAACTCGGTTCATGAGGTCCATAAATGTTGCGGGAGCATTCGTTAGACCGAAAGGCATAACAACAAATTCATAATGATCATACCAAGTTCGGAAACTAGTTTTGGGAATACCTTCTTCCCGAACTCGCAGCTGATGACATCCAAACCATAGATCTATTTTGGAAAACTAACTAGCTCTTTGAAGTTGGTCGAATACATCATCAATCCGAGGGAGTGGGTATCGGTTCTTGATGGTGAGCTTGTTTAACTCCTGATAGTTGATCCACATTTTGAAGGATCTGTCCTTCTTTTTGACAAACAAGACTGGAGCTCCCCAGGGTAAGAAACTCGACATTATGAATCCCTCATCCAGAAATTTGCTTAATTGGCTAGATAAATCATGCATTTCGGCGGGAGCTAACCTATAGGGTGACTTGGAAATTGGTGTTGCTCCAGGTAGGTCAATTAAGAACTTGACGTGCCGCTCAGGAGGTATTCATGGGAGATCTTCAGGAAATACATTGGGAAAGTTGCGCACATCTGGAATATCATTGATTTTATGTTGCTCTTTTTTCTAATCCACAACATGAGCGAGAAAGGCGTGATTTTTCTTATGCATGCGTTTTTGTGCCTTGATGCATGAATGAAGGCGAAGATTTGCAACAAGTTTATCATCGTAAATGATTAGTGTTTCATTGGTGAGGGCCTAACCTATCAATGCCGATGATCATATCAAAACTTCTACTATTTATAAGCATCAAGTTGAGCTGAAACGAGTGATTATTTAGCATTAGAGTGCACCCTACAAAAATATCTTTGGTTGTTTCAGTTTTCCCATTAGTCATCTCCACCGTGATGGCTTCGCCTACCTTTTGGGGTTGTTGATTTAGTAAGTGTTTGAATTAATGACTCACGAAACTGTGCTCAACCCCACTATAGAATAAAATGCATGTATAAGTGTTGTTGAGGGGAAAAATACCAGTAACTATAGCCGGTTCTTGAACCGCCTCCCCCTGTCCCATTGCTAGGACCCTGTCTAATCCTACTACACCCTGAGTGTTGGCCTTGGGGCAATTTCGCTTAAAATAACTAGTCTCTCCACATCCATAGCATGTCTGACTGGCCCCAACGTTGATGTTGTTGGGTTGTTGATTTTGTTGAGGCTAAGACCTGGAGTCCCCGATAGTGTGCCCTTTGTGGTTGTAGTTGCGACACTACATATCTCGGCAAGCGTCGTTGTGGTGATAGTTGCATTTACTACACTTGGAAAAAGTACCCACGTATGGATTTGTAAGAGTTGGTGCGGTTAAGGTTGGAGCGGTTGGGGCTGGTGTGGCTTGAGTGGTAGCAGCGTGAACTGCCACTGTTTGGGGTGGTGAGATAGACGTTTTATACTATCGTACGTTTCAGGTTTGGCAACAATCACATTTACTTGAATTGGGGGAGTTAACCACCAAATGAAACAATCGATTTTCTTGTCTTCCTAGGTTATCATTCCCGAGCACAAAAGTGCCAGCTCGCTGAACCTACACATATAGGCTTCAAGATCCAAGTTTTGTATGGTAAAATTCCATAACACTTGTTCCAACTTTTGTATTTCCCCACAGGAACAGTATTCAGCCAACATCATTTCCTTGAGTTCCTCCGATGGAATAACATTAGCAACAGGGAGTGTTAAGGCATTTAACATGACCATTCCACCATGATAGGGCTTGATGGACAAACGTACAGGCTTCAAACTTCACTTTACTTTCTTCCAAGTATTCTCATATTTCAAAGACGTACTATGTCTTCTCAATCCAGTGTTTTAGAGTTATCACCCCTCTAGTTCCATTGAATGTTCTAGGTTTCGCATTAGAAAAGCCTTTATAGGTGCATGTTTTTGCAGGTTCAGGATGGTTTCCATGTTGGAGCTTTATGTTCCTTGACCATTTCCGCCTCCATTTTTTCCATTGTGAATGTGAGCCAATGTTGTAGTAACTGCAACCGATACTGCTGCCTGGAATTCAATACAGTTTGCCTCCGACGGAGGCAGGGTGGTGGCTACGTGTTGTTGTTTTTGCATACATACCTTTGAGGCATCTGCTTTTGTAACATACACGTTTTAAAATCGTGTTTTGTAATGAATAAAATTGTGAAATATTATGTAAAATTGAGTGTTGAGTTCTAACAGATGGTTTTTACTAGAAATGAAGTAAAACTATGTTTAGAATCACTCAGAAAATATTGGAAGTCTTATGGGATTCCAATTAAAAGCCAAATAGTGAAATTTAGTGAATATATGAAATTTTAAATAAGTAAAATTTTATTATTTGATGTTGTAGAGAATCTCGTTAGAAAATTGTAGGAGAAAGCTCGTCAAAATCCGAGTTATAACGAAGAAGTTATGACCAACCGAAGATCCGTGACAAAACCGGCATGGCGCCGAATGACGTAAAAAGTGATTTTTTAATAAACTACTTTTTAGCCTTAGTAATCTAAACGAAAGTCTTAGTATTCGTTAAATCGAGAAATTTGATAAAAAGAACGCCAAAATCTGACTTCGTATGAGGAAGTATGATTTTTCGAAGTTTCAACTTAGCAGCAAACAGCTAAAAACTTGAATTTTAGATCGAGTGATATTTTACCGATACATCCTAAACGAGAATCGAAGGTCTCGTCATATGTAGTACAACGGTAAAAAGTCTGACGAAAACGAATGACGGATGAAGAAGTTATGAATTTTTAACGGATTTTCCTGTCCCGGTCTGTTAAAAAATAATAATATTAAAATTAAACTCAAAATTAGCCGACGAAGTCTAAATGAAAGTTGTAGAGCATAATTTTAGCTACGCGTGCATATAAAGAACGTCAAAAACGGAGATCGTATGCGAATGTTATGAATTTTAGAAGTTCGGGGCACGAAAATCAGAAATTTTCGGATGAATAGTAACCGGCCACGTCTCCTCGCACGAAGCAGGTGCTTCACCGGATACGTGGCCCGGACCGAACTACCTTGTTGCCTGCTTCCGGAAGTCCGACGCGTGCCTCTCAGCCATTCGACCGAAGTGCGAGCCAATAGGCTTCCGACGCGCCTCGCTTTCGTGTGCGAGTCTTGCACCTCCACGTCGCGCCTACCAGCTTCGTAGCCGAGCCTCGCATCCGAGCCTCCCTCTCGCGCCACCTGCTTCACTCTGCTGCTGCCACCGAGCTTTGCTTCTTAAGCAGACATCCGAACATCTGCCCTATATAAAGGGGACGACGAACCTTGCCGACTAACTTTGAAAATTTGACACTTTTAGCCCCTCTTTCCATATTTTCTTCATATTAACTTTCCCCGAAGCCCCGAAACCAATTTTAGCACCCGAAACATGTCCCGAGACCCCCGAGAAGCCCGGAAAATTTTATCTTTTCGATTTTGAATCCCTACCTTCGTAGAGCCCGGTTTTCAAACAAACACCCGGTTTTCAACATAGAAAGGCATATTTAAAGCCGAAGTGCTGTCGAAATTACTATTTTAACCCCCCGTTAACTTAAGGTGAGTTCAATATATAGGAACAATTGTATGTTATGTGTTATATGTACTATGTGCTTTTCAGTATTATCATTCTGAGTTACTTTCTCGTGTTATTCGCTATGTTAGTACCAATTGTAATACCTTTGACCATGTGATCAGTGAAAGGACTTAGATTCACATTGGTACTGGTACGTAGCCTCTGGCCATGTAGAGCATGTCTCCATAAGAGAAGGACTTCTATTCTATGGCATTGGCAAATGGTTAGACAGGACTATAAGCCTGAAATCTAACAAGATGTTAATCAGAAATTGCATGTCTTCTATGCCAATTGGGCCAAAGCATTATTGATGTATATCAAGAATTGAAAAGAATAACTTTGAATAATGTCTTTGATTGATATGAACGCTTGTCACATGATCTCACATACTTCTTGTTGTTCCTCTTTGCTTTTGCCACATTGAAGTATATATATATGGCATAACATTATATTGTATCTATTTTTGAACTCACTAAGCGTCACCGCTTACCCTATCAATGTTTATCAATTGCAGGTGATAAATAAATAGTATGTTTACATACTATTGAAAGATGTATAATAGTTTGTAATAGTACTTTTGTACTACTTTTTATGTTTGTATAAATTACAATATCCTGGGTAGTTATGTAATATATATAACACTTTGTAATAGAAGGTTTGTATCCAATAGTTTGTAAATCCTTTATATCAATGTAAAATATTACTTTTATGAATATGCAAATAGCATGATTTGGAGTAATGATAGTATGAAATATGAAAGTTTGGGTCTTTCAAAAATATGAAAGTTGGGGCCTTCCAGCTTTCATGGAGTAGAAAGGATGACGAGTATATGATAGTTTTTGGTTCCGAATTCCTTAATTATCTAGTGGTGGTGGTGGTTCAGTGGATGATGAAGACAAGGCTATTTATGCTTCTGCAATGCTCATTGGAGAAGCTTTAGTGTGGTGGGAAGCAACATATGAAGCTCTGGATGGATGTGACTAGGAGAACTTATCCTGGGAATTGTTCAAGACTCGTGTGCTAGAGAAGTATTGTCCTCTAGATATGAGGAGAAGATTGGAGAAGGAATTCCTCGAGCTTAAACAAGGAGGAATGACTGTGAATGACTATGAAACTCAATTTAATCAAAGAGCAAGGTTTGCTAGGAAGTATATTCCAACTGAAGACGAGAAAATTTAGTTATTCATGGAGGGACTACGACACGAAATCCATGATTTCGTTGTCAACCGGGATGTTCTATCATTTAATAAAGCCGTTGAGTATGCTCGAAGGCGTGAGCATGACTTAGAAATACATGGTGCCACTCTTACTATTCCAAAGCATCCACGTACTGAAAGAACTACTCCTGCTTCCACTATTCCACCAGCTCAATCTATTCGAACTAATCCTAGCAAGCAAGCACAATCTCAGAGTGCTTTTCATGGCTGTGGTAGGTCACAATCTTTTTCTATTCAATCACCATCATGTCGCGTTTGTGGAAGGAATCATCCGGGTCAATGCAAAATAGACAAAGAATCCATTGTCTGTTATGGGTGTGGAGAAACAGGTCATATCAAGCCAGCTTGCCCAAGGAAGGATGTGACTTGTTATTCATGTGGTATTACTGGCCACAAGAAGCGTTTTTGCCCTACTCTTACCAGTCAAGTGACGGGAAGTCAAGCTTCTATTCAACAACCAGCGAGAAGTCAAGTCCCTGTCCAACAACCGAAGAATACTCCAGCTAAAAAGAAGGAGGTGCCAAAAGCTAAGGGTCGTGCATTCCAGATTACCGTAGAGGAAGCACGTGAGGACCCAAATGTCATGACGGGTACATTTCTTGTCAACTCTATACCTGCTCACATCTTATTTGATTCTGGTGCCTCAGATTCTTTCGTATCTTATGAATTTGCTCATTCTTTTCAAACTATTTGCTATGCACTCGCGCAACCATTTCACGTAGATACTGCAGAAAGTATATCATTACTTGCTGATAAAATCTATAGGGATTGTGTCATAGAAATTGAAGGCTATAATTTTCTTTCTAACCTAATCCCTATCTCCTTGCCCAATTTCGATATTATTCTCGGCATGGATTGGTTATCAAAGAACCATGCAGAACGTTTGTGTTACGAAAAGATGGTACACATTCCTATTGAAGGGGAAGATCCTATTCATGTATATGGTGAACACAGAATCTTAAAAATAATCTCTTTCCTCAAAGCTCGTAAATTCATATCGAAAGGTTGTCTTATCTATCTGGCCTATACAGTTGACATCTCAAGAAAGGAGAATAAAACTATAAATGATATTCCCATTGTTAATGAATATCTCGATGTTTTCCCCGATGATCTTCCTGCACTTCCTCCAGACAGAAAAGTAGAATTCCGAATTGACCTTGTGCCCGGTGCTGCTCCGATCGCAAAGACTCCTTATCATCTTGGACCAGCCGAGATGAAAGAAATGATGATCCAACTGCAGGAATTACTTGACAAAGTCTTTATTCGATCGAGTACCTCTCCCTGGGGTGCTCTAGTATTGTTTATCAAGAAGAAGGACGGATCGATGCGAATGTGCATTGATTATCGCGAGCTGAATAAGGTGACTATCAAGAACAAGTACCCACTACCTCGCATCGATGATTTATTCGATCAACTTCAAGGTGTTAGCTATTTCTCAAAAATTCATTTTAGATCTGGCTATCATCAGTTGAAAGTACAAGAGCAAGATGTACCGAAAACTGCTTTCCGTACTCGTTATGGGCATTTCGAATTCCTTGTCATGCCATTCAGTTTGACAAATGCTCCTGCTGTATTCATGGGTATGATGAATCGAGTGTGCCGCCTAATGCTCGATAAGTCTGTCATTGTATTCATCGACGATATTGTAATCTATTCCAAATCTGAAGCCGATCATGCCATTCATATTCGTGAAATCCTAGAACTCCTTCGAAAGGAGAAACTTTATGCTAAATTCTCGAAATGTGAATTTTGGCTCTGTCAAGTTCAATATCTCAGCCATATTATTTCCAATAACAGTGTATCTATAGATCCCATCAAAATCGAAGCCATTCAAAATTGGGAAGTGCCTCGTAATGCTTCCGAAATTCGTAGTTTCTTAGGTCTCGTGGGATATTACCGGAGATTCATTAAAGAATTTTCTCATATAGTCATACCCCTCACAAGCCTTACACGGAAGGAAGTGAAGTTCGAATGGGGTGAAGATCAAGAAAAAGCTTTCTCAACTCTAAAAGATCTTTTAACTCATGCTCCCATCTTATCACTCCCAGAAGGTGATGATGATTTCTCCGTATATAGCGATGCTTCAAGATTGGGACTCGGTTGTGTATTGATGCAGCGTGGTAAGGTAATAGCCTATGCCTCAAGACAACTGAAAGATTATGAAAAGAATTATCCCACCCATGATCTTGAACTCGTTGCAGTAGTATTTGCCCTAAAACTTTGGACACATTAACTTTTTGGTACGAAATGCCAATTATTCACCGACCACACGAGTCTCAAGTATATATTCAGTCAGCAAACTCTGAATATGAGGCAACAACGAGCCATGGAGCTAATCAAGGACTATGATTGCGAAATCCTGTACCATCCTGGAAAGGCTAATGTGGTTGCAGATGCACTTAGCAGGAAAGTTTATCGTAATAGTATGTGTTATACTATTACTCACACTACGGTGAAGTTCACCATTCTTGATGAACTAGACAAGTGGCAAGTTGAAGCCTTAAAGCCAGAAAATGTAAAGAAGGAAGGAATGGTACATTATGTCAATGTTTTATTTGGGTAATTATCGACCGTCTAACAAAGAGTGCACATTTTCTCACCATGCGTGAAACGGCTCCAATGGAGAAATACGCACAAGTATACTTGGATGAAATTATTGCAAGACATGGTGTGCCACTAAAGATCATTTTTTATCGCAATACTCGCTTCACTTCTCACTTTTGGGCGTGTATGCAACGCGAATTAGGATCTCGAGTTGCTCTCAGTACCGCTTATCATCCTCAGACAGATGGTCAGACAGAGAGAACAATCCAGACAGTAGAAGATATGCTTTGTTCATGTGTTTTGCAGTTCGGTGGTAACTGGGATAAACAGTTACCGCTTGTCAAATTTTCGTATAATAACAGTTACCACCAACAAGATTCAAATGCCGTACGCCATTATGTTGGTGTGATGTAGGATAGAAGATCCTTGGAGGCCCTGAAATGATTCAAGACACCACCAACAAGATTCAAATCGTACGAGAAAGAATGAAAGCGTCCCAGGATCAACAGAAGTCCTATACGGAAAAGAGAAGACGACCTATAGAATTTCAAGTGGGTGATTTCGTGATGCTGAAGGTATCCCCATGGAAAGGCCTTATGCGATTTGGGAAGAAAGGAAAGTTGAGTCCTAAATTTGTTGGTCCTTTCAAAATCATCCAGAGAATCGGAAAGAAAGCTTATCGCTTAGAATTGCCTGAAGATTTGGCGGGTCTTCATGATGTGTTTCATGTAAGTTATCTGCGCAAATGCTTGAGCATCTACGATGAGACACTTCCATTATCCGAAGTGAAATTGGATAATAAGTTAAGATATGTAGAAGAGCCTGATGAAATCGTGAATGAAAGAACAACTAAGCAACGCAATAAAGAAGTAGAATTGGTGCTTGTCAAGTGGAAACACCATCGTGACCCAAACTATACTTGGGAGAATAAGAATGAGATAAAAGCAAAATATCCCCATTTATTTTAATCGATGTAATTTCGTGGACGAAATCCTTAAAAGGAGGAGGTATTTGTAACATACACGTTTTAAAATCGTGTTTTGTAATGAATAAAATTGTGAAATATTATGTAAAATTGAGTGTTGATTTCTAACAGATGGTTTTTACTAGAAATGAAGTAAAACTATGTTTAGAATCACTCAGAAAATATTGGAAGTCTTATGAGATTCCAATTAAAAGCCAAATAGTGAAATTTAGCGAAAATATAAAATTTTAAATAAGTAAAATTATATTATATGATGTTGTAGAGAATCTCGTTAGAAAATTGTAGGAGAAAACCTCGTCAAAATCCAAGTTATAACGAAGAAGTTATGACCAAGCGAAGATCCGCGACAAAACCAGCACGGCGCCGAATGATGTAAAAAGTGAGTTTTTGATAAACTACTTTTTAGCCTTAATAATATAAATGAAAGTCGTAGTATTTGTTAAACCGAGAAATTCGATAAAAAGAACGCCAAAATCTGACTTCGTATGAGGAAGTTATGATTTTTCGAAGTTTCAACTTAGCAGTAGACAGCTAAAAACTCGAATTTTAGATCGAGCGATATTTTACCGATACATCCTAAACGAGAATCGAAGGTCTCGTCATATGTAGTACAACGGTAAAAAGTCTGACGAAAATGAATGTCGGATGAAGAAGTTATGAATTTTTAACGGATTTTCCTGTCCCGGTCGGTTAAAAATAATAATATTAAAATTAAATCAAAATTAGCCGACGAAGTCTAAATGAAAGTTGTAGAGCATGATTGTAGCTACGCGTGCATATAAAGAACGTCAAAAACGGAGCTCGTATGCGAAAGTTATGGATTTTAGAAGTTCGGGGCACGAAAATCGGAAATTTTCGCATGAATAGTAACCGGCCACGCCACCTCGCACGAAGCAGGTGCGTCACCGGAGACGTGGCCCGGACCGAACTACCTCGTTCCAGCTTCCGGAAGTCTGACGCGTGCCTTTCAGCCATTCGACCGAAGTGCGAGCCAATAGGCTTCCGACGCGCCTCGCCCTCGTGTCCGAGTCTTGCACCTCCACGTCGTGCCTACCAGCTTCCCTCTCATCGCATCCGAGCCTCCCTCTCAAGCCACCTGCTTCGCTCTGCTGCTGCCACCGAGCTTTGCTTCTTAAGCCGACATCCGAACCTCGGCCCTATTTAAGGGGCCTGCGAACCTTGCCGACTACCTTGAAAATTTGACACTTTTAGCCCCTCTTTCCATATTTTCTTCATATTAACTTTCCCCAAAGCCCCGAAATCAATTTTAGCACCCGAAACACGTCCCGAGACCCCCAAGAAGCCCGGAAAATTTTATCTTTTCGATTTTGAAGCCCTACCTTCGCAGAGCCCGGTTTTCAAACAAACTCCCGGTTTTCAACATAGAAAGGCATATTTAAAGCCGAAGTGCTGTCGAAATTACTATTTTAACCCCCAGTTAACTTAAGGTGATTTCAATATATAGGAACAATTGTATGTTATGTGTTATATGTGCTATGTGCTTTTCGGTATTATCATTCTGAGTTATTTTCTCGTGTTATTCGCTATGTTAATACCAATTGTAATACCTTTGACCATGTGATAGTGAAAGGACTTAGATTCACATTGGTACTGGTACGTAGCCTCTGGTCATGTAGAGCATGTCTCCGTAAGAGAATGACTTCTATTCTATGGCATTGGCAAATGGTTAGACAGGACTATAAGCCTGAAATCTAACAAGATGTTAATCAGAAATTTGTCTTTTGTGCCAATTGGGCCAAAGCATTATTGATGTATATCAAGAATTGAAAAGAATAACTTTGAATAATGTCTTTGATTGATATGAACGCTTGTCACATGATCTCACATACTTCTTGTTGTTCCTCTTTGCTTTTGTCACATTGAAGTGTATATATATATATATATATATATATATATATATATATATATATATATATATATATATATATATGGCATAACATTATATTGTATCTATTTTTGAACTCACTAAGCGTCACCGCTTACCCTATCAATGTTTAACAATTGCAGGTGATAAATAAATAGTATGTTTACATACTATTGAAAGATGTAGAATAGTTTGTAATAGTACTTTTGTACTACTTTTTATGTTTGTATAAATTACAATATCCTGGGTAGTTATGTAATATATATAACACTTTGTAATATAAGATTTGTATCCAATAGTTTGTAAATCCTTTATATGAATGTAAAATATTACTTTTATGAATATGCAAATAGCATGATTTGGAATAATGATAGTATGAAATATGAAAGTTTGGGTCTTTCAAAAATATGAAAGTTGAGGCCTTCCAGCTTTGATGGAGTAGAATGGATGACGAGTATATGATAGTTTTTGGTTCCGAATTCCTTTAATATCTAGTGGTGGTGGTGGTTCGGTGGTACTTACAAGTGAAATCATATAATATCAAGAAATAATGAAAATAGAACTCATAGTAGATAACAATATCACAAATAAAACACAGATTGTTTCATTAAGGATAAACTTCGTAATACAATACATGAAAATTTGCCTTTAAAAAGGCATGTTGTACATAGAGAAAATGGAATCTATCAGCATAATGACTCTATGAGTAGTTTAGTCACTTAATGATAAAGTCAGTCCTACAGATAATAGTACATGAAGACAGATCCCTATTGATAGTGGTGGTGGTACTCAGATACCGAAATAACGCACCAGAAGTTCAACCAATTCACTCATATCCCGAGTGATCTCAGTTTCCCATTGTTCAGCTCAAACTGCCCTAGTTTCAACTGCAAAGAGTTGTTGCCTGAGAGTGGCTACCTCCTCCTCTAAGGAGCGTAGTTGGTCAGTTGAGTCTTCCGGTGCTATGTGCTGATCGGGTATTACTTCCGAAGGGTGGGGTTCTCCAGGAAGTTCTTGAATGCCCCCTTTTTCATCTTTCTCCTCATTAAATCTTTCATCCTCATAGTCCATTTTTTGATATTCTCCGGTCCTATCCCTGGGACTCCCCCGTGAACCACTTTTGGTTCTTCATCAATCCACCCGTGGGCCACTAGAACCTGGTAATAGAGGTAGCCTTGCTGAAACTCAGCCATCGTGCCTGTGCGAGAATGGAGGTGTGAGAAGAGTGTAGAAAGTGCACATGAGACAATTATATGATATCTAAAAATACTCCTATAGTATTTTAATTGTTTGTATTTGGTCCCTTAAAACTTTTTGGATTTAATGTTGATAAGTTTCTTGATTCATTGCCCACCACGATCACTACCAAGAACATGTTGTTCGTATTTTGAATAAATATAATTGATCAAACTATATTTATCCATAATACGATTACATAACTGTCCGGGTATAACCACGATGTCCAACTCCTCTAAAGACTTTTATTGTTTATTATCGTAACAATACTCTAATATGCACACATAGGTATGTATTTTATTTTTGTTCATAGTATTTTAGTCACAATATACTTATAGTTGCATATCTTGTACGATTAGATACGCTAGTTCACTATAAACATTGCTCTGAAACCAATCTGTCACACCCCGAACCGCAACGGCTGAAACGTCCGGGGGCGGGTGACCTCATCTAGTAATATTATCACGGTCTATATAATTGAATCATAGACAACATCATCACCATATATAAAATATACCAACAATCATAGTTTTACATCATTGTATTTGTTTATAACAATACATCTAAAACATCCAGTATGGTGAGAAACAAAATACAACAAAAATCTTCATTGTTTGTCGACCAACTTGTTTTAACGTGTTCCTGAGAATACAAGACATTTCGAAAAGCGTCAACATATAAAAATGTTGTTGAGTTCATAAGAAAGTTCGAATGAAAAGTTTTTGTAGTAGTTTGTAAACACCATAAAATCCTATATTTTCTGTAAAATTTGTTTGTGAGTTTGGTTTCAAATCTAGTATTAGAGCATGTGTGATCTTGTTTGATAATGTATAAAGAGAGTTTCCTAGAAAATCCTATATTTTCTGTATAATGTAAGAGTGTGGTCTTAACCGTAAGACCTGAGAGGTGAAAGTTTAAACGTGAATAGTAACTGTGTAGTTCGTATCATGAGCATAATATGTATATTCCGCAAATTTATTTGTTTGTTATTCTCTATGTGAGTTGCTATAACCACACTTGATATGAATGATATGCCTGTCATGACGTTCTTCAGGCATCGGTTATGGTAAGGCATTTGACATCGTAGACTGGCATGTCTAGCTGCAGCGAGCAGCTTTGGTGTGGGGTGTCGTCCCCGTACAGATCTATACACAAATTCTCGCTCTCCCTCCAGGAGACTTTGGTTAAAACTACAAGACTTACTATGTACACTAAGTAGGTACAAGTGAATGGGAGTCTCACAACAGCCTTAACTAAATTTACACGACTAGAGTATCCAATTATTTAACGCTATCAACAATGCTTCGAGTGTGTATTTTGACTACAACCATTAGTGATAAAAATATAATTGTTTTTATCGAAAGTTTCAAAGTATTTGATGTTATCGTGGAAAACTTGTCGTTCTCCCAAAGTATCGAGAAACTTTCGAGTGTATTAGAATTTTCACTAACGACCCGTTTAACATAGAATGAGTCAAAAAAGGCCCAATCTGAATAGAATTATCATATATGGCCCAATAAGAATGTAAATGTGCATATAAGGCCCAATTAGAGTAGGATTACAATACATGACCCAATTAAAATGGATTTGGCACAAAAGCCTTAATTGATATAAAGTTGTGTTATATGAGACCCAATTTGATAAAAATATAGTAAATAGACCGTTTGTTATCAAAATAATCGTTTTAGCTCAAATAGTACAAAAAATGACAAAAAAATCTCACTTTTATCAAGAATGACTATTTTGACCCAATAAAACTGGTAATGACGATGAAGGCCCAATTATGTTAAATATGACATTTTTGGCCCAATATAACTGAAAATGACAAAAATGGCCCAATTATGTTAAATATAACATTTTTGGCCCAATCTAACCAAAAATGACAATAATGTCCTATTTATGTTAAAAATGACTTTTTTGGCACAATATAAACAAAAATGACAATAATGGCCCATTTATGTTAAAAATGACATTTTCGGCCCAATGTAGCCAAAAATGACAATAATGGCCCATTTATGTTAAAAATAACATTTCTCGCCCAAAAAAACGTGAGTTATCAAATAAGGCCCATTTTTATAAAAAAATTACACCTTTGGCCGATAAAACCGTGAATATTCAGTAGAAGTCCATTTATATGAAAAATGACACTTTTGGCCCATAAAACCGTAAGTATGCCATAAAAGCCCATTTTTATCCTATTTTGTCAAATATGGCCCCTTTTTACACTTTCTTTAGTTATCTAGTAACTTTTAACATGTTTTGATCTTTTCCAACATCATAGAAAGTTACATTAAGTAAGTTTTTTACTAAAATCTCCAAAAACTTGGAAGATATATCGATTTTAAGAGTATTTGACATGGTTTCATAACATATCACCCAACAATTCAAGAGAACATATACACATGCATGAATAAACACTAAGATTAACACAATACTAGTTTGTATTCTCCCCCAAAAGATAGTAAAACTCGAAGACAAGGAGGTATGGAGCTCACCTTGAGTTTGTTCGGTTTTGAAGTGAGAAGGGAATGAGATTTTTGGCCTTGAATTTTACTTAGGGAAGAGCTTTCGAACTTAGGATGTTCTAGGTGCATGAATCACAAAAATAAAGTGTTTATGAGGGATAATCTTAGCATAAAATGGAAAGTAATAATTCTTGTATGATGACAACTTACCATGAGGATGAAACTTGATGTAAATCCTTTGAAAACACACAAAATCATTGAAAATTTGTAGGGATGGATGAAGGAATTTCTTGCTTTCTTGAGGGGAAAGGAATTGAGTAAGTAAGTTTTGAAGCGGAGAGTGAGGTAAGAGGTGGTGATTCTCGGCCGGTTTAAGAGAGGAGAGAAGAGAGATGTTTAACCTAGATGTTTGATGAATGGAAAGAGTTTTGGGTGTGAAGAAATCAAAGAGTGAGCACTTGTATTTATAGTGTTTGTGCGTGTGGCATACTTCATGTGTGATGCACAATCGTCTCATGGCTCCATCCAGAGTTTGCCACATTTCATACTTCTGATGGTTCACATCGCCCTAATCTCGACGAATTTGGGTTTCAGACATGCACGTCGAGTATGACGCGCACTTGGCATGCACCTCTAAATCTTTTATAAAAAATCATATATTCCTTATATGAATCTTGTTTCTTACCCTCTTTATATATTTGTGTAGCTCTCTACTACTACTACAACTTTCCTTAAGGTTGCATGGCCACATTGTCATTTTTATTTTTATCCCATATTTTACATTTTTCGAAAAATCGTATCTCCTTCATATGAACTCCATTTTTGACATTTTTTCTTTTTAAAGTTCGTATCTCTCAAAGTACTATGATTTTCCTTTTAATGACTTTAGCAAAAACTCAACAAATTTCTTTATTCCATTTTGATGTTAATAGTGTTATTAACATGGATGATTTTTATCTTTTTATAAAATCATAACTCCTCCAATCGAGTCATATTTTTACAAAGTTTATATCCTTGGGACCACTTTGTTGTGTATTTTCCAAATACACTAACCATTATTAAAAGTGGTGTAACTTTTTAGTCATTCCTTTTTTACCCTATTATTATTATTATTATTATTATTATTATTATTATTATTATTATTATTATTATTATTATCTAATTGATCATATTTTTTCTTGAAATACGAAAATCTCTATTATCAT
Organism: Lactuca saligna; assembly: GCF_052625555.1. Taxonomy (NCBI): domain Eukaryota; kingdom Viridiplantae; phylum Streptophyta; class Magnoliopsida; order Asterales; family Asteraceae; genus Lactuca; species Lactuca saligna. The sequence goes on from NC_136420.1 coordinate 147,257,463, forward strand.
CATTTGCTGATGCTAAAGTCTAATTTTGGTCGATAACGTAAATCCACCGGTTATTACATTCTCCCCCTATTTTAGGAATTTGGTTCCAAAATTTGGACCTTATGGTAATCTTGTTATGGGAGACTGGTTTCTTAATCAGGAAATGATTACTCTTCCATTTTATTGAGATAACTAAATTTCCTTTTTAGTTTCCTACTTTTAATTCTTTAAATTGATCATTACAATACAACATTTTCCTTTTGAAATCCTATTTGATTACATCCTTATTATACACTAATAGGAAACCTAAATATTTTATCTTATTACTGGTTTGGATTTATAGAAGGATTTGTATGATTATTTATTTATTACTACCTATAATCAAAAGTCGATCTTTATATATAGATAATGAGTACAACTTCAAGGGTTTTCATTTCCCTTGTTAAACTTAACATAATCATTCCTATGAGGCTTTTCCTAAACCTCTAATTCTAACATCCAGTATTCCCTTTTATTGGACCAATTGACTCCTGAAAATGTTTGTGATGTGCCTTGGTCTTCCGTAGTTGTTAAACCTAAACTCCTCACATTTTCCGAGATACTGGAGTCCACAATTACTACACAAGAGGAGTCTTCCCATGTATCCCCTTCATAGAGTGGGTGATCTCTCGCAAGGCTTCCTTTCCTCTCTTTCCTTCCATAAGGGTGGTGTAGATTTATCCTTAGTGATTCCTTCCCACTTGTTCTTAAGCTCTTTGGATTTATTCTTACTCCTTGTTGACTTTTAGGTCATTGGTTAATTGATACTTAAGGCTAGATATTTATCATCCTCATATGTATTAGGTTGGTGTGATTGTACCTTAATCCTGATACGGGGAGCTAACCCTTGGAGATATGTATTGATCCTCTGGATCTCCGAGTTGAGCAACTTAGGGAATATTATGACTAAGCACTCAAATCATATTGTAGTGAAGGCTAGGCCTAATTCCTTTAGGCTAAGATGATTGAATTCCTACATTACTTGTGCCACGTCTCTCCTAGAGCATAATGTTAGATAAGGTGTCTAAGTCCATAACTATTTCTGGTACGTACTTGACCCGACCCGGCATGGTCCATTTGGGTTGCATGGCACCATGCAATTGAATAGACTAAATGAGAGAAATAACACTTGGAGATTATTAATATATTATAAGTTCTAATATATTAATAATATTATTTGATTAGTTTGATCAAGAATTAATTTAGAATTAATTAAGTGATCAAAAGAGAACTAATTGAATATATGGGTTGATTATGTAAATCATCCATATCTTGTATAGTGGGCTAAGAGGCTCCATGGATTATCAAGTTGGGTTCTACCCATAGGATGCTCCATGGGAGTTACAAACCCATGGCTCATGGACATGAAGAGTCATGACACATTAGGGTTTACATGGTGTAACCCTAGATGTGTCAACACTATATAAGAATCATACTCTCCACCAAAATCGGCTACACATGTGAAACAAGAGGGCTAGGCCTATTTCAAGTAGTGTGCATTCTCTCAAAAGTCTTTCCAGGAGCATTTGGTGTTGTGTGAAGCATTTGAGGCATCACACTTGGGGTGCTAGGCTCATAAGGTTTCAAGGAACATAAGCAACAACAAGGTAAGTTATTCTATCTATCATTCAAGTTAAAATTGTTCCCCATGTATGCTAGATAGAAATATAGCCTTGGAATTCAACTTTGCATGATAATTAGACAAACATAGATCCAAGGTTATTAGGGTTGCATGTACACTTAGGAAGTGTTAGAATGCTCAAAACCCAACAGTGGTATCAGATCCTAGGCTTGTTTGTTTGTTATTTGTGCTAAAAAGTTGGAGAAAGTCGAAAAACTTGATGTCTGACTGCTGGACTCGTCGAGTCCATGGGGGGACTCGTCGAGTTCACTTGTATCTTGAACCAACTCGTCGAGTAGGTTAATGCACTCGGCGAGTAGGGTCGACAAAGTGCAGATTTTCAACTTTAGTTGCTGGAAATGGATTAGAAACATTACCCTAAACTGTTTTGGTACTTGAAAACTTGTTTTAGATGGTGTAATGTCTTTGCTAATTCATTTACAACAACTAGTTATCAAAATTACAAAGTTTTAAGTGTAATTTTGATTTATGAATGTGTTCATATTCATGTTCTTGTTCTTATGATGTTTTAGATGATCATAGGAATTATTTGAAACCTATGTGGTAGATTAATTCATGATCATAATGTATTTTAATGGAGTCTATAACTTGTCCTCAAGTTATGGAAAACCAAGAGTCACACTTGAATTAAAACCATTAAGAGAACACAAGAGTTAGAAAAATGAAGAGTCTTCATTTTATTACTCTATTAAACTCATAAGTTATAAGAAATGAAAAGTTTTGAAAGTTACAAAACTTGCCCTCAAGTTTTGGAACATGTAAAGTCTTATTAAAACTTTAGTTCCAACCCTTAGAATTTTAAAAGTTAAAATTCAACCCTTATACTTATATTATTATAACTTAATAATTATATATATGTATAAGAACAAAGTCGTCTTACCGCTAGTACGCCTCATTCACGAAGCCGGTCTATAAGGTGGGTATAAGGTTGTTGCCTATACAATGGCAACTTAATGGGTGTCCATTCTCACCCACCGCTCTCTTGACTGGTGGAGGGTCATTAGCCGAACGGGTAGGACAAGGACTTATAAATTCTCATTAAAAGTATGATGAATAATATAAAGTAACTATATGTTTTATTAAATTCCCAATCTTAGTTACTTTAGGAAAATGTGAATAAGGTGCTAATCCATGAAATTACACTTTACACTTTGTCTAATTCGTTGGTGGAGCGTGTGTGGTTAACCGGCACGCTAACTTGGACTTAACAAGGTAGGTAAAGGGTGACTTAAGGTTTATTATAGTATCGGTGGAGTGTGTGTGGTTTACCGGCACATCGATTGAGTGATAAACTTTAAGGGTACCAAGTGATTTGCATGGTTACTTCACACCTCGTTTTGTGATCCTCGGTATCCCAATCACAAAACTTGGAGGGCGCACTCAAGATTGAAACATGCCTTTGAAAAGTTCATTGAATCTCAAAGAATCTAGGAATTTCTAAGAACCAATCAAAAAACCTAATATCTAATATTTCGGTTTTCATGGTGGAAATTGGTGAATCATCATTCACCTACCTTTCAAATATGTTATAGCTTGGATTACGGCATACCTCTTCTAAGTTATAATATATTGTGATTGGATCCTAGCCTTAATATTACATTTGGGTGTTTTATTAAGGACTCTCTTAATATCTAAACTAATCTTGTCCTCTTCCTTCAGATGTCTTTAAACAATGCTGCTTCTGTCTCTAATCCTAATGGCTCCTTTACCCTTATGAACTTGTGTGGGAAAGTCACTTTTGATGGATCCAACTTCAATGAGTGGATCAGAAACATCAGGATGATTACCCGCTACGAGGTCAAAGAATATATCCTTGACAAGGAGCTTAAGGAGATTGATGAGACCACTGCAACTCCTCAGGAGATCGCTGACTTTCAGGCACATGAAAGGGATGCTACGAAAGTAGCATGCATCATGATGGCCACGATGACAGCGGAACTCCAAAAGTCCTATGAGGATTTCTACCCTTATGAAATGCACCAAGATTTGATGGAAAGATACCATCAAAGTGCACGACAAGAGAGGTACGAAATCATCTGCTCCATGATAACAACCATGATGAAGGATGGGGATTCCGTCACGAGCCACATGCACAAAATGCAAAGGTATGTGGATCGATTGCTGAAGCTTAATGTGAACTTCCCTGAGGAGCTTGCAATAGATATAATTTTGTGCTCCTTACCATCGTGCTATGATCAATTCCGCATGACATATTACATGAATAAGGAAGAGGTCACACTCAGCAAACTTCAGGGACTTCTCAATACCGCAGAATCAGGTCTTAAGGGGAAGTCGGTTGTTAACACTCATACTCCAAACTCCACTCCGGTTTTGGCAATCGGGAAAAGTCAAGGGAAGAAGAGAAAGAGTTCTTCGAAGGGTACCAAGGTTAGGACCCTTGATGACTCTTCTTCAAGTGGAACCAAGAAAGGTTTCGTCACTCCTTCTTCTGACCCAAAAGAGGCTGAATGCTTCTATTGCCATGAAAAATCACATTGGAAGCGGAACTGCCCAAAATCCCAGCAAGATGTGAAGGATGGGAAAGTTAAACCCAACCATGCAGGTATTTACACTATCACTTCTAATAACTCACCCCATTCTAAATCTTGGGTCCTTGATACCGGTTGTGGTATTCACATTTGTTGTGACTTGCAGGGACTAAGAAGAAGTGAGAATGTGGAGCAAGGAAGAATAAACTTAATCATGGGGAATAGGAAAGTTACACCTGTCACCAAGATTGGAGTTTATACTTTATCGCTAAGTAGTGGGTTAAATTTAGATTTGAATAAATGTTGTTATTCGCCAGAAATGGCAACAAAAATTATTTCATTTCATGCATTGTATAAACAAGGTTTCACCTTTTCATTTGATAATGAAGTTGGTTCGATTAATGCTTTCTTTAATAATGTTCTATATTTTAAAGCATTAACTTGTGATGGTGTGTATGAAGTTGTATCTGTTGTAGATAACTTAGGAAATAATGTTTTGTGTATTGATTCTCTTAATAATAATAAATTGGATAAAGCATCATTATGGCATTGTTGTCTTGGACATATAAGAAAGAAACGCATAGGCCAACTCCAAAAGGATGGAGTCTTAGAGTCGTTTGACCTAAAGTCAAATGATAGTTGCGAATCATGCTTACTTGGAAAAATGACGAAGTCACCCTTCACAGGCTCGTGTGAGAGGGGTGAAGGTTTGTTGGACCTTGTACACACGGATGTGTGTGGACCATTCAAACATGCCACAATGGATGCTAATCGTTATTATTTGACTTTTACCGATGATTACAGTAGATATGGATATGTCTACTTAATCAAGCATAAGTCAGAGACTTTCGAAAGGTTTAAGGAATTTAAATAGGAAGTCGAGAATCAATTGGGCAGGAACATTAAGATGCTTCGATCCGATCGAGGTGGTGAGTATCTTAGTTCAGAGTTCCTCGACTATCTAAGGGAATGTAGGATTGTCTCACAATTGACATCTCCCAGGACATCGCAGTTGAATGGTGTGGCTGAGAGGCGTAATCGAACCTTGTTAGACATGGTTTGTTCCATGATGAGTCGAGCTTGACTACCAATCTCATTCTGGGGGTATGCCTTAGAGACTGCCTCCCATATCCTTAATCTAGTCCCTACAAAGAAAGTTGCCAAAACTCCTCACGAGATGTGGACTGGTAAAGTACCCAAACTAGACCACATCAACATTTGGGGTTGCGAGGCTTTCGTGAGACGCGAGACTCATGATAAGCTCGAACCTCTAAGCGAGAGGTTCATCGGCTACCCACAACAATCCTTTGGTTACCTCTTCTACAGACCTAGTGATAATGTGGTCTTTGTGGCAAGAAGAGGAGTCTTTCGAGAAAGAGAGTTTATAAGCCAAGGAGATAGTGGGAGGCAAATTGATCTTGAAGAAATTCAAGATTCAAGAGGTGAAGGAACTTCAAACTCTAGCCCTCAACTTGAGGAGGAAACTCCTGTTGAGCCAATTGACGAATCTGTACCTCTGAGACGTTCCACGAGAGTTAGGGGTGCACCTGAGCATTACTATGGATTCCATATTACTGCAGAAGGTGAGACCCTCATTAGTGATGGGACACTAGTAAGTCAAGATGACCCTAACAACTACGAGGAAGCCATGGCAGGCTCCGAGTCTGCTAAATGGAAAGAGGCTATGGATAGCGAGATACAATCCATGTATGAAAATCAAGTTTGGAACTTGGTTGAGAATGTACCAGGTCATAAGACAGTAGGGTGCAAGTGGATCTTCAAGAAGAAGACCGACATGGATGGTAATGTACACACTTATAAGGCTCGACTGGTCGCAAAGGGCTTTTCTCAAATTCCTGGAGTGGATTATGATGAGACCTTTTCTCCAGTAGCCAAGATTAAGTCTATTAGGGTTATGTTAGCCATAGCCGCATTTCATGACTATGAAATTTGGCAAATGGATGTCAAAACCGCTTTCCTTAATGGAAAGTTGGCTGAAGATGTTTACATGAGTCAGCCAGAAGGTTGTGTCAGCAGCGAGTACCCTAATAGAGTGTGTAAGCTTGAGAAATCCATCTATGGATTACAGCAAGCACCTCGCAGATGGAATTTTTGCTTTGATGAAAAGGTCAAGGAATTTGGCTTTTCTAGGAGTGAAGATGAATCTTGTGTGTATGTCAAGGCTAGTGGGAGTATAGTTAGCTTTTTGGTATTGTATGTGGATGACATACTACTCATAGGAAACGACATTCCAACCCTGCAGGAAGTAAAGTCCTGGCTTGGGAAGTGTTTCGCTATGAAGGACCTTGGTGAAGCTGCCTATATTTTAGGGATAAGGATCTTGAGAGATCAGAGTAAAAGACTAATTGGACTTAGTCATAGTACCTACTTGGATAAGGTGTTAAAGAGATTTAGCATGCAGGACACCAAGAAAGGAGAGTTACCCATCCAGAGTAACGCCAAATTGAGTAAGACACAAAGCCCTAGCACTGAGGCTGAGATAGCAGAAATGAGTCGAATACCTTATGATTCGGCTGTAGGATCGATCATGTATGCTATGACGTGTACTCGACCTGATGTAGCCTTTGCCCTGAGCATGGTTAGCAGGTTTCAGGGGAACCCTGGCAAGGCACACTGGATTGCGGTAAAGAATATTCTCAAGTACCTACGAAGGACTAAGGATTGGGTCCTTACCCTCGGTGGGAGTGATGACTTGAGAGTTGTAGGGTATAGTGATGCTAGCTTCTAGACTGATAGGGATAATTTCCGCTCTCAGTCGGGCTGGGTCTTTACCCTAAACGGAGCAGCAATTTATTAGAAGAGTTCCAAGCAAGAGACAGTGACTGATTCAACTTGCGAATCAGAGTATATTGCAGCGAGCGAGGCGGAAAAGGAGGCTATATGGCTAAAGAACTTCATCGGAGACCTTGGAGTTGTACCAGCTATTAAAGAGCCAATGGAAATTTTCGGTGATAGTGAAAGCACTGTTGCCTTAGCCAAGGAACCAAGGGATCACGGGAGATCCAGGCACATCGACAGAAAATACCATTTTATTAGACATCGAATAGAAGAAGGACTCCTCGTGGAAAAGTGGGTATCATCGGATGAGAACCTAGCAGATCCCCTCACGAAGGGACTGACTCGGGTTAAGCATCTCCAGCATGCTCGGAGCATAGGGCATAAGGATGATATTAGATTTAGTAGTTAGATAACCTCGAAATTTGTAAAGTGTAATTGACATTAGATGATGAATAAAAGGTGTTTTATTTATTAGTAAAGTGTTGCTATCTCTTGTCAATCGTTTACTATATTTCTTTTGCATGTTTTGACTTCCAGAATAATTTTGTTTGGTATAACATATTATTCAAACCTCCCCAGTCGGTCAGATGTCGGAAGTAGGTATGAATCAAGACTGTCATGATTGGTTGCAGAGGTCTAAGGTGTTAGACAAGGCTACAACAATCATGAGTGCTCATAAGTTCTGAGCATTGGACTCAACCCATGCTCACAGGAATCACTTCATGGAATTCTATCTCGAGTGATCGTGAGACAGTAATATCATATAAGTCTTCAAACCTAGAGATATGATTTGTTACTTACAAGTTGGTTATGCATTGATTGTACTAAAACGCATTGGTAACTAGATGTTATAAATCGTGCTCTTGTGTGTAATTCAATGAGTCGTAGAACAAACATATGAGTCGAAGTTTATCTGTTCCTTCTTGGATTAGAAGCTGATATATGGGCCCCTCGATGATTTTTTTTGACCTATGTACCGGGCCCGGTCAGAACTAAGTTGATGTGTTCAATTAAGTTCTTTAAACAAATCGAAAATCGGGAAACAAACTGTTGGACAATAAGTAAGACATTGTTCCATGTATTTGTCGGACTGATATCTAGAACAGAGGATTATATGATTACTTATCTTAAATGGCATACCAATCATCTTCTCTGTTCCGAGAAACCTTGAAAAGAGCTACGATTGTCGATCGGTTCCTGAAGTCATACTTGCAGTAATAGTTATTAGACTTATCCAAGTGGGAGACTGTTGGATAAGGTGTCTAAGTCCATAACTATTTCTGGTATGTACTTGACCCGACTCGGTATGGTCCATTTGGGTTGCATGGCACCATGCAATTGAATAGACTAAATGAGAGAAATAACACTTGGAGATTATTAATATATTATAAGTTCTAATATATTAATAATATTACTTGATTAGTTTGATCAAAAATTAATTTAGAATTAATTAAGTGATCAAAAGAGAACTAATTAAATATATAGGTTGATTATGTAAATCATCCATATCTTGTATAGTGGGCTAAGAGGCTCCATGGATTATCAATTTGGGTTCCATAGGATGCTCCATGGGAGTTACAAACCCATGGGTCATGGAAATGAAGAGTCATGACACATTACGGTTTACATAGTGTAACCTTAGATGTGTCAACACTATATAAGAATCATATTCTCCACCAAAATTGGCTACACATGTGAAACAAGAGGGCTAGGCCGATTTCAAGTAGTGTGCATTCTCTCAAAAGTATTTCCAAGAGCATTTGGTGTTGTGTGAAGCATTTGAGGCATCACACTTGGGGTGCTAGGCTCATAAGGTTTCAAGGAACATAAGGAACAACAAGGTAGGTTATTCTATCTATCATTCAAGTTAAAATTGTTCCCCATGTATGCTAGATAGGAATATAGCCTTGGAATTCAACTTTGCATGATAATTAGACAAACATAGATCCAAGGTTATTAGGGTTGCATGTACACTTAGGAAGTGTTAGAATGCTCAAAATCCAACACATAATTCCTTTATCGTCTGTTTCTTTAACTCTTCCTAGGGGGTTGCATAGGTTTGGTCTATGCTTAAAACCTTGACTTGGATCCTCCACCAGAGGATTGCTCTTCCCATAAACATGCATTTTGAAAACTTAATGTTGGGTACTTGGTGTTGCGTCTTGGGCTTGCTTCCTAGTCCATCTTTTATGCGGTATGGGCCTGTCCATCCCTATCTTATTTTCTAGGGTTTGTGTATTAATAGATGTTTGCATACATCTTTTTAGTAACTGACAGATCAGGGTTTTTACGAGTAATTTTAGAAGATATCTTTTTGTAACCCTAGAATCCTCTACAGTGGAAGTTCTTCATCGAGCTCTGCTGAGGATTGAAAGTTCTAATCATTCAACACATTCAAATCCATTCTTGAGTATTGCTTTACATTTCTTTATATACCTGTTTCAAAGATCTAATCGATCTAAGAGATTTATATCTCATCAATTGGTATCAGAGCAGGAGGCTGTGTAATTCATACACATCTCTTCTGTGAAAGAAGCTATTAGGGTTTATTCCGCACTAACTAATATTTATTGAGCCGTCACCCCATAATTGACGTATCTCATTACTTGTTCGTTTTGTCCTAATATTATATATTACAAGTCTGATCTTTCAAACAGGTTATTAGATCAAGCATGGACGAGTCGCCATCTAATCCCATTAATATTTCGAACAACATTGGATCAACAACGAAGATTCCCATCCTTTACACCCAAGATTATGAAGTCTGGGCACATCACTTTGAAGATTATGTTATAGGATCTGAGGACAATGGATACCTCATCTGGGAAGCAATCATATCGGGACCCTTTGCTCATTCTGCAACTTCAAGGATTATTAAAACTCAAAAGGAGTATAATGATCTTTTAAAAGATGTTAAAGATGTTGCCCAAGATGAAAAAGATAAATTTCAGTGCAATATTAAAGCATTGAGATTAATCAGATTCGCTCTTCAATCTGACACTTTCAGGCTGGTGAGTTCATGCACTACTGCCAAAGAACTATGGGACAGGCTTCGCGAATTGTATTCTACGGACGAAGATCTTGAACACTCCATTCAAACCTTACTCTTATCCGAGTTTGGTGAATTCAAGCAGGGAGTCGAAGAAACTGTGACTCAAACGTTCGATCACTTCAATCATCTTCTTAGCAAGATGATTAAACATGATATTGAAAGGAAGTTAATTGAGCAGAAAGTCACGTTTTTGAACAGCCTCAGATCTGAGTGGAGAGTTGTAGTGTCCACAGTTAAAGAGCATGAGCAATTCAAATCTTATTCTCTAGCGAAACTGGTGCGCATTCTGAAATATCAAGAAAAGATTGTACTACAGGAGAAAAATGTAGTTTCAAGCCTGGGTTCCTTGGCCCTACTATCCAAAAGTAAAGCGGTGATGGAAGATGAAGACCTCAACATAGAAGACTATGATCTTACTTCTGAAGACTGTGCTATGATGGTATCAAACCCCAAGAGGTTCATCAAGAAAAGATTTCCCACCAATAAGAACCGCAATTGGCAGGGAAGTTATAGCTCTGAAAAGGTCAAAGACGAACCGAAAGCAGAAGAATAAAAGAAGGAATCGGAAACTGAAGGAGATTCGGGAGTGAGCTGTTATTACTGTGGAGGAAAGAATCACTATGCTAAAGATTGTGTCCTCAAGAAAATGGCAGAAAAGGACGAGGAAAAAGATGAAGAAGCGTTGTTGCTGAAAAAGCTGGATGAGATCAGGAAGAAGAAATCTACTGCTAACCCATCTATGAATGCTTTAATTGTACAGGGTTCGATAGCAAATGATGAATTCGGAGGAGTGGAGGTCTGGTCAACCAACTTCCAGGATGATGAAGTAAGGAGGCCTTCTCATGGAAAAGCTTTTGTGGCGAAATAGAAGGATAGCAGTGGAAGATGCTTGATGGTGTCCGATGTATCTTAGATGAGGGGATACAACACAGATGGTGGGAACAAAGACACGAAGGAGCAACAGGACATGTGCTTTACAGCAAAACCGCTCAGCGTGCAATTAAACGAGCTTGATGAACTGATCAAGAAGGTACAATCCGTTTTTGTTTCATTTAAAGTCCCACAATGCTCATATGAAAAAGAATTAAAAAATGTTAATTCAAGAATTTCTCATCTAGACAGCAGCTTAACTCAACTCGAGTCACCAATTCTAACCTAACTGACCAAATAAGCAGGGTGTCTTCGAAGAGTGAGGAACGAAGGATGTGGATCGAACTGAAGGAGTCGGAGTTAATCAAAACCAAGGACGAAAACATTTATTTGCAAAGAGACAATTTAAAACTTTTGAAACAACGAAATGTTTTTTGTTTGATTGCTAAGCGTCTTTACAATAATATCACTCAACTTCATTTGAACTGTGAAATAGGGCAAAAAATTCATCGTATGATTTTGCCTTTTCTTGAGTTTAAGGAGGATGAAATCGACGCTGAAGCATACAATTGTGAAAGTATGGTTTCGTCTGAGAATGTTAATCCGACGTATATGTATGGTCTAGACAAAATTGAATCTTTCATTAAGTCCAAAGACCATAAGGACATGCTGAAAAACCTTTTGGATGAAAATGACAAACTGAATCTAAGGACCGAAACCATACAAAAATTTGACTCATTGAATGCCAATTTGAGCTCAGAAAATAAAATTGATGTTGAAAATGCATCTGAGCTTAATGAGGATAATGACATGAGTGAAATTTCGGTAGAGGATGAAGTTGACTGTTTTGAGTTTGTCAAGAGCGAACCCGAAATCCACAAAAATCTCATCTCAGAAAATTCTATGGAGTTTGCTCGCTTGTCCCAACAAAAGTCCCCGAAACTAGAAGAAAAACCGGTTGTTTACCAAAAGGTAAGGACAACACCAAATCAGGTGTATAAGGTCACAGGTGTAACCAAACATCAGACAGCCGAACTCACAGCCATTGTAAACGAAGACAATGCTGATGGTTGTGATGAGTTCTTCTGGTCTGCTCCTATCGAAATGCTGATGAAACTGTTGGTCTATCAGAGCAAACATCCTGGAAGACAAAAGGAAGATATATTCCTGAGCCACTGAACAAGCCTGATAACTTTGACGTACCGAGTACTAGTGGTACAAAAGATGTTCCTAAAGAAAAAGCAGATTCAAGTGAATCATCATCGTTTCAAAGTGGACCTGTTGACACCAGTCAAAAACAAAAGGCGAACATCCATCATCAGCCGAAACAGATGAGAAATCAAAAACGACAAAGGAATCAGAGATACAAGAAGAATCTTTCTGAAAGAAAACAGTTTTGGCAATCTCAAAATGCCTATTTCTCATATCGTGACATAAATTTAAAGTCAAAGAAAAATAATGTTGGATCTCAAGAGAGAAATAACAACCGAAAGCAGAAGTTCGGTTCAGAGAACTGTATCGACTGAAAGCAGAAGTTCGATTCAGTGAACAGTATCAACCGAAAGCAGAAGTTCAGTTCAGAGAACAGTATCAAACGAAAGCAGGAGTTCGGTTCAGAGAGCAAAAGAGACCAAAATTCTAGGTTCGGTCCCACTGATAATCAAAACCGAAAGAGTCACCTAGAATATCAAGTCAAGAAATCATCTCAGTCTAAATTCTCTCCCTCTAACTCTTCTAATTCTTCCAATCATTCTTCTTCTTAACCCCATTCTAAATCCAATTCTACTCAAACTCAAAAACCTAAATCTCTAACTGACCTGAAAGGGAAATCAAAGGTTTCGTCAGTTAAATTCGAGACCAAACCAAAAGCATCAAATCCCACTAAGATTAAGGTTTTCACCATCAAAAAGAAAGATGAAACAACGTTAATAAAACGAACATATTTTGTTGACATCTTTCTTACTACTCCTGTTCCTGTGAAAGGCTCACGTGGACCCAAGAAACTTTGGGTTCCTAAATCTGTTTAATTTGTGCAGGTTATCAGTGACGAGCAGTTCGACGAAGAATGGTATATCGACAGTGGCTGCTCACGTCACATGACAGGAAGGAAGGAAGAGCTAAGGGAATTCAGATATCTTTCAAACGGTGGAAATGCCAAGTTCGGGAACAACTCCTTCGGAACCATAAAAGGCTATGGAATGATTACAAATGATGATTTCACGATCAGGAAGGTTGCATATGTAGAAGGACTACAACATAATCTCATCAGTGTATCTCAGCTTGTTGGAGGTACCGGTCTCAAGGTCTCGTTCGATGATGAGGGTTCGGAAATTATTGAGAAGCAAACAAACAAAGTTATTCTCAAATCAGAGCGCAAAGGTGAAATGTTTCCCCTAAATCTCAAACCAATCAAAGGGAATCCAGCAATCTTCTTGTTATCAAAAGCACAATCTGACAAAAGCTGGTTGTCGCACCGAAGGCTTTCTCATCTCAACTTCAAGGATATCAACAAACTTGTCACCGTAGGTCATGTTCGTGGTCTTCCATTGCTCAAGTACGATAGAGAACATTTGTGTGCGGCATGTGAAATGGGGAAGCAGAGTCGTCAAAGTCATCCATCAATCATAAACACAAAAGTTGTTGAACCACTAGAGTTACTTCACATTGACTTGTGTGGTCCATCATCAATTGAAAGTATCGGCGGTAGCAAGTACATTCTTGTTATTGTTGATGACTTTTCGCGTTTTACTTGGGTGTTCTTTCTTAAGCTTAAATCTGAAGCGACTCATAAGCTAAAGATGTTCATCAAGCAGGTGGAAGTACAGCTGAAGAAAGTCGTTCGGAACACCAGGAGCGACAATGGCCTGGAGTTCAAAAATAAAGAATTCGAAGAATTCCTGGTGGAAAGAGGAACTAGTCACAACTTCTCAGCTCCCTACACACCTCAACAAAATGGAATAGTCGAGAGGCGAAACCGATCCTTGTGTGAAGCAGCTCGAACCATGCTAAGTTTTTCTTCTTTACCTTTGTATTTTTGGGCTGATGCTATATCTGCAGCTTGTTTTACACAGAACAGGTCATATCTCAATAAGCGATTCACGCTCACTCCTTATGAGATCATCAAATACAGGAAACCGAATGTTAAATTCTTCCATGTGTTCGGTTCCCGGTGCTTCATCTTCAATTCTAAAGAGCATCGCAACAAATTTGATGTCAAAGCCGATGAAGGGATTTTTCTGGGCTATTCTCTCACTTCTAAAGCATACAGGGTATTAAACAAACGTTCAAGGAAAATAGAAGAGACGTATTACGTGACCCTTGATGATTGTTATGTCAAAAAGTCAACAGCCAACGTAGAATCAACTGGTGAAATCTTTCCTCAAACAGGTCAAGTCACAGCATCAATTGCAAATCTCTTTGAGAAGTTTGTCGAGTTATTTGATGAACCAGAGAAGGCTATTAACTCGGAAGCCATCACAGCAGACAACAAGGTGGATCATCTGAAGCAACTAGTAGAAGATGCTACAAAGCGAATGAATGAAGGAGTGCCCAGTTCCAGCGCTTCAGTCGGGGGGAGCACGCCAATACTGCAGCACCCGAAGGTACTGCAGCACCCGAATGCTCCACAACACCAGAAGGCACAACAACACCCGAAGGTACTGTAGCACCCGAACGCTCCACAACACCAGAAGGCACAACAGCACCCGAATGTATTGTATCACCCGAAGGTACTGTAGCACCTGAACACTCCACAGCATCTGAAGGCACCGGAGTGCCCGTACTCTTCACTATACCCAAAAGTCCGACTGTTCCAGAAGGCTCATCATTCGAGGGGGAGAATTCCAATATGCTTTATGATGATGAAAGTCAATCCGAACCAGAAGAGATGGTAAACGCTGAATTGGATCCTTCATGTGATCCAAATTACCCTCCTCTCATCAAATGGACCAGAAATCATCCAGTCTCTCAAGTTGTAGGTGATGTTTCTGAAAATGTTCTGACCCGATCTCAACTTAAGGCTAAACAAACTTCCGTATTTTCCAAAGTAGAATTTTGTATGTTTAATTCCTTCGTTTCAAATGTTGAACCCAAGACAGTTAACACTGCTCTCGATCACTCCGATTAGGTTCAAGCTATGCAAGACGAACTGAACAAATTCGAAAGGAACAAAGTTTGGCGCCTCATTCCAACTCCTCAAAATGCATCGGTTGTTGGTCTCAAATGGGTATTCAGGAACAAAATGGACAAGGAAGGGAATGTGATTCGAAACAAAGCACGTCTGGTAGTGAAAGGATACTGTCAGGAGGAAGGAATTGACTATGAAGAGACTTTCGCTCCAGTTGCAAGGCTGGAATCTATTCGCATTTTTCTTGCCTATACAGCACACAAAAACTTCGAGGTCTACCAAATGGATGTCAAATGCGCTTTTCTGAATGGAGAACTCGAAGAAACAGTCTACGTGGAGCAACCTCCTGGCTTCGTCAATGAGAAGTTCCCAAATCACTGCTATATTCTGGACAAGGCGGTTTATGGTCTGAAACAAGCTCCTAGGGCCTGGTATGAAACGCTAACAAAGTTTTTAAAGATGTCTAAATTCAAACAAGGTTCGGTTGACCCAACCTTCTTTCGTAAAAAGGAAGGTAACCACCTTATGATTGTACAAATTTACGTCGATGATATCATCTTTGGCTCAACGAATCCCAGCTTAATAGCTGAATTCAGAAAACTGATGGAGACTAAATTTGAAATGAGCTCCATGGGTCCGATTAACTTTTTTCTTGGATTAAATATTAGACAGGGACCCGAAGGCATCTTTATCAACCAGGAAGCATACACCAAAACTCTTCTTGCCAAATTTGGTATGATGGGAGATTCAAAGGTCAAGGTTCCAATGGCATTCGGAACCAAACTCACCCCTTCACTGGAGAAACCAGCAGTTGACATTACACTATACCGCCAGATGATTGGGTCATTAATGTATCTTACTGCTAGCAGGCCTGACATCATGTTTTCCGTATGTTATTGTGCTAGGTTTCAGGAAAACCCACAAGAACCTCATATGCTTGCAGTGAAGAACATACTCAGGTATCTGAAGCGAACTACCTTTCTCGATCTATGGTATCCATCCAACTCAGGCTTCTTCGTTCAAGCCTTCTCTGATACAGACCTTGGAGGATGTGGTTTAGACAGGAAAAGCACCATAGGGGGTTGCCAATTCCTTGATGGGAAATTGTTTAGCTGGCAGTCAAAGAAGCAAACCTGTGTTTCCCTTTCTACAGCCGAAGCAGAGTACATTGTAGCCGCCTCCTGCACATCTCAAGTCATATGGATCCAAAGCCAGCTCAGGGATTATGGACTTAACATGAAAAAGATCCCACTATATTGCGATTCAGAAAGTGCAATTAGGATCTGTCATAACTCAGTGCAACATTGTAAGACCAAGCATATAGCACTAAGGTATCACTTCATTAAGGATCATGTGGAGGATGGAAATGTCGAAATTCACTTTGTTTGAACCACCGATCAACTGGCAGATATCTTCACCAAAGCCCTACCTGAAGCCAGTTTCAATAAAATCCTTCATGGTCTGGGAATGATGGAATCCAAATCGGTACCAAAGACTTCATCCCAAAGTTAAAAGTAAGGAGCGAAATGAACCGAAATGAACCGAACGTTCGGTCCATTTCGGGTTTGGTTCTCATGGGAACCGAAATGAACCGAACGTTCGGTCTAGTTCAGGTTCGGTCCCATAACACATATTTTCGCTCAATCTCAAAAAGGTGTTGTCTATGGTTGTACACATTTGTAAAGTTGTTTTCTAAAAATCCAAAAAAAAAAATTTAGGAACCGAAATGAACCGAGCGTTCGGTCCATTTCGGGTTCTGTTCAAATTTTTTATTATTTATTATTATTTCTTATTCTGTATTGGTTTTTCCCTTTTGTAAAGCTGTTTTCCAAAAATTCAAAAAAAAAAATTTAACCGAAATGAACCGAGCGTTCGGTCCATTTCGGGTTCGGTTCATTTTTTTTATTTTTTATTATTACTTATTTTGTTTGGTTTTTCTCTTTTCACAATCTTAAAATCTCCAAAAATATTTTTGTCTCATTCTTGTTTAACTATACTTGGGATAGGTTTGGTTTTCATACTTTATATTAACTAGTTAAGTGTCCCCAGAAGCATGCTGCTGCATGTTGTCCAAAGCCTCAACTGATTTTGAATAAAAGCCTTAATGACTAGGTATATACAAACCTTGTCTTCCCAATAAGGCTGCTCCATTTATTCTAATCCTGATCTACCTTACTCTTTTCTCATATGGGTTGAGAGTTTACTGCCTGGTCACTATTTTCAACAGAGGTACTATCGCTTTTCTTCACCACCTTACTCTTCTCCATCATATCTCGGTCCCATATCGTAACCCTTGAGACTCTCAGAATTAACCACTGAGGTTTATGGTTACAAAATATCTGTGTTTATGATCTAAGCCACGTGTCACTACGTGCTTAGTGAAACCCAAAATTCAATACCTATCATGAATTGACGGTCAACATGAAATCTCTCTTTGGTTGTGCGATTCTTATGAATTTGTTATTTACCATAACATTTCTTCCCTTAGAATCCAGTTTACATTTTTTTTGAGATTTCACCATCATATATCTTCTCCAAGTCACTATATCTGTTATCCAGCCTACTTGTTCAACAGACCTCATCGGTCTCACAAGTACTTCATTTAGTCTCGGTCTTATGTCAAGGTCCGGGACTCTAAATTGAAGCGAAAGCCACCCTTTTATGCCTAACAAAAAGATGCCTTTCAACACTTCTTATAAAGTGATTGATCGTAACAGGAATCCATACAAACACTTTAAGGTCTCTCTTGACCTTGAAGAAAGTGATTCGTGCCCGGGATCAACTGTTTTGTGTCTATTTTGACATCACTACTTCCCATATATATCTCGCTTTATTTCCTTATCTTTCACACTCTATGCACGAAAATCTTTGATTTTCCAAACTTCTCGTTCGGTTACCTTATGATCTTATGTTTGGATGACAGCTATTAAACAAATAAGATGTTGACTCAGCCGACAGAGTAACGGCCTCAATAGTGAGGTGACGGGCACGCGTGCAAAATGGAACAGTTCTTCTCTCTCATGTGTAATCATCGGGGGTGCCAACCGTCGCGCTTCAGTCAAATCCGAAACCGTTTTATTGTATCAAGAAGATTTGGGGATGATTTCTCACATCTCCTCTACCGACGGTATAAAAGAAACATATCTGCTTCATTCCCAATTTACCACAATCAAAACTCAAACGAGCAAAATCGGACGATTTCTCATCTACTCTTCATCATCTTCTACCTTCAACCATGGCGGATTCTTCATCAGTTCAGGAAACCTCCTCCTGCACAAATATTCTTCCAATCCGTGCTCAACAAAGCCTGGTGGTTGATCTCAACCCTAAAGCTTATGAGAATTACATGTATCCCATGGTGGAGTGCCTCAAATACTCTCCGTTGGTGCTCGCTCTTTCCAAAGTCGAGCTTGTGCCAATGGAATGCCTTTCCCAGGTCGTCTCCACAGCCCATTATGACATATCAGTGGATCGCGTCTACATTGATCTTCTTTCACACAAGACCTCCATCTCTAAGCAAAGATTCTGTTGGCTCCTAGGCTTTGAAGCTGATGAATCTAGGGTTAATCCCGACACCATTACCGTCGGGCAATTATTTTCGATGTTCTACAATATGGGTTACACGGAGATTCTCACAACGGTCACAAGATTCAAGAAATCGTGTCTCCCTCCTCCATGGAATGGTTTCTTCACCATTCTATTCAAAGGGCTCTCTGAGCGTAGTTCTGGTTCTGATGGGGCCAGCAAACTGTTTATGACCATTCTCTATGGTCTATATCATGGCCTTAACCTCGACTATGGCTCGGTTCTATGGCAGCAAATCATTCAGAGCCTAGCCTCCTCCTCTCGCCACACTGAGGTATCCTACGCCAGGTTCTGGACGCTCATCACCAAGTGGGACATAGATAAACTTCATGTTCCTACTGTTGCAGGTTTCCTTCTCTCCAACATCAGCGTCTTCCACACCACCAAAATCATTGTCACCGATCCGACAAAATTTTCTTTCGTCGGATCCATTCTAGACTCTATGTCCGCTGGGGTGTCTAAGGAGAGCATCATAATGAAAGCCTACAAGGACCTTCGTCCTTCGAGCCCAAGGGAACTTTCTGCTGAAATGGTTCAGTCCATTAATGATGCAGATAAACCTGCTGCTAGAGGAAAGAAACCCGAGCAAGGGAAGATAAAGAAAGCAGCAAAGGGGGCACAGGGTCCTTCTCCTAAGAAGCAAAAACCCTCAAAACCAGATCTTTCCCCACCAGCGAAGAAGAAGAGAGTCCAACCCAAGAGAAAACTTATTCTCTCTTCTTCCTCCAGCGACTCGGAAGAGAACTACTCTGACTCAGATGAGTCAGCTAGAGGCGAAACTCCACCTCACTCACCTGGTCATAAGGTACATATTTCATCAAAACCTCCTTCCCCTTCTCCTATACCCACCTCTTCCATTCCCATCATAACCTCCTCCATTTCCATTCCCTCCATATCTAACCCTATTTCTATTCCCCCCATAACTACTTCTCTTCAAACCACAACAACCACCCTTCCCCCACCACTTTTTACAGAAGCCACCACCACTACCACCTGTGAGGTTCTAACCAACGTATCTGATACGGGGGTTTCTACTTCACAACCCGAACCTACATCTGCACCCGAACCCACTATCACTACCGAACCACCCACTGCACCCTTATCTCCCACTCCATCTGCTGACACCGAAACCTTTCTGGGAGGGGAAGATACCGTTTTTGAATCCATCTACTACAGCCCCTATCAACTTCAGAGTGATGATGATGATGATGCTCCGGTCACTAAAAAGCACATCAAGGAACTCCACGAGAAGATTGATAATCTTGTGGCTTCTTCCTCCTCCTCAACATCTCACTTTTCAGAGGCTGCTATTCAAAGTATGGTGGAGTCACTCACCAAAGCACATGAAGCCTCCATCAGCTCCGCTGCTGCTGCCATTGATAAATCCACGAAGGCTAGTGCTGTAGCGACCGAAAAAGTCGAAAAACTATTTCAAGACGCCCATATCTGGCTGGAGTCTTTACAGGCGGTATCAAAGACAAACACTAAGAAGATCCGCACCGTTGTGGAGAAGCTGGTCCATTCCTTCGAAACGGAAAAAGATCAATTTGCTAGCTTCCGCCAAAAACTCAAAGAATACAACCAATCATTTCAGTCTTCAGTTGCGGATCGTCTTCTCTCATTCCAAGCCACTCTTGCCGCCGAATCTACCACAAAGGAAGAGCTTGCCCGAAAGTCTTCCGAGCTTACCTTGGCAACTCATTAGATCTCCCAAGCCGAGAAGGAGATCGATTCTCTTCGGTCTGAGAAAGCTGTGGTCAAGAGTTGTGTTTCAGATGTCCACGGAGCTCTGTCTAACATCATTGAAGCCCATGATCCGATTCTCAACTATTCGGTGAGGCGTAGTCTTGCAGAGAAGCTCGCTCCTGCTCTTGCCCTACTTAGCCGAATTGAAGGCATTCCTGAGCAGGAGGACCATCCGAAATAAGGGGGAGAAAAGAAGAAGTCCACAGCTCAACAGAAACCCCCTCCAAGTTCCACAGCTCAATCTATTCCATTTTCATCACTTGTCCCTCCGAAAGCACCCAAACCAACATCTGATCCTTCATCAGGTTTGAGTGCACAAGCTAAAGCCAAACAAATTGCCGACGACAGTGATGAAAGTGATGATCAAGAACTGATTGTCAGCTTGGTCAGGAAGCAGACCAGAGAGAGAGAGCTGGATGAAAATGCTCGAATAGTCAGGGAAGCTGAGGCCAAGGAGAGGAAGATAAAGGAGGCTCATGATCTCCTTGAAAGCAGGAAAACTTTGTTTCCTCCTTGGACCCTCGAAGTGCTCATCAAAGAAGCCATTGAGTCTCCTTGCACTCTGTGGCTAGAACCGGTCATCTCCCTAGACCGTGTCAACTCAGTCGATTCCCAGTTCGACATGCCCCTAACCCGAAAGGCCTTCATCTTCCATGCGTTCGCTCATATAGCTGAAGTTCCCCACCCTCACCCGAAGGTGGATAGGGAGCTTATAGACTATTACCTGAGGACTACTCAACCTCAGTACCAAACTTGGAGCGCACAGAAGATAACCAACGTTCGGGTACTCAAGCCTGTTCGTGAAGGTAACTTTGTCAATGTCAGATTCAAGGTCTTGAGGGGATCTGAAAAATCTGAGCATTCCATCTCTCTGGCTGATCTTCCCAACCTCAACCCTCACGATTGGATCGTTCTGCACAACATTCTTCTTGTCAATGAAGCTGAATATGGTCCGATCATAGACCATTTCAAGAGAATGTTAGTTTGCTACATTTTGGAGGTGGCTAAGCTTGATCAAGAGGTTGCTAATATCCTGAGGAAGAAGCCCATCATCACTCCAGTCGGTTCTGCTAGCGATATAAACCGAATGAAGATGGGAAAGATTGATCTGAAACAGAACTCAGTCATGTTCACTAGAGCAGAACGCTAGAAATGCCTGTTTGCTTTGGCTGACAAACATCTCTACACCACTACTTGTCTGGAGCATGTTCTGGGTATAATCAATTGTTGCAAGCAGAACACGGATAGTGATAAAAAGTACTTCAATGATATGATAAACTGGTACATTCACTTCCGTCAAACACTTCTTGCTATCATCCCCTGCCTGTTCAAGACAGTCAAGAAAGCCAGTGTTGCGGGGGCAAGCAAGCTGGAGTGAGGTCTCTCCCCAATTGACACAAAGGGGGAGATTGTTGGGTACTTGGTGTTGCGTCTTGGGCTCGCTTCCTAGTCCATCTTTTATGCGGTATGGGCCTGTCCATCCGTATCTTATTTTCTAGGGTTTGTGTATTAATAGATGTTTGCATGCATCTTTTTAGTAACTGACAGATCAGGGTTTTTACGAGTAATTTTAGAAGATATCTTTTTGTAACCCTAGAATCCTCTACAGCGGAAGTTCTTCATCGACCTCTGCTGAGGATTGAAAGTTCTAATCATTCAACACATTCAAATCCATTCTTGAGTATTGCTTTACATTTCTTTACATTCTTTATATACCTGTTTCAAAGATCTAATCGATCTAAGAGATTTATATCTCATCACTTAACTCTATGTTCACCTGCACACTTTCTCTCTATCTATCTCTTTTATCCAGTGGATCAAACTATCTACCCTTCTGTCTCCATAAAGCTATTTTAGCTTATTAAGAAAAACCTGATAGGTATTTGTCATTTGACTACCTTCCTTATTGGTTCCCTTATCCTTACGATCTCTAAGATTCCCTAATACATCATATGCTTGATGTTGAACCATGGTCTGAATGGTGATCGGGTTAGTCAAGGTTAGCATTGCAAGGTTGTTACGTTGAAATGATAGCAAGAAGGTTACCCATTGTTCGTAATGGGGTTAACACTGCTTTTTCCATTTGTAGGGTTTTATAATCTCTTTCCTAGCAACTTGTCTCTTATCGCTTGTTTAAATAACGACTTTACTAGTATCTTTTCTTTTATTGTCGTTTTCTCTCCTATTACGACATAAAATTGTTGCTTTCCTAGCAACTTATATAGAAATTTCTAAATAATGTTGCTTTCATAGGAGCTCTTATTATGAATGTAAATCTCTTATTATTTCAAGGAAATCTCTCTTCCTTGCCCATAGTCTTCTAATTATATTAAACTCCTAAAGGATTTTAATGTCTAGGGTGTCAAAATGCTTTTGGGATGAAAAGTGTCAATTTTAAAATTTTGGATATGCGCGTCAGGCACGTGATGTGCGCGCCATGCACATGCAATCAGCATTAAATACGATTTTTGGCCTCATTCTACACTTTTCCAACATTCCTTTAGTCCCCCACCCCCCCAATTTGTCTCAACTTGTTCCTACAAGTATGACGCACACATCGTATACATGCTTCCAAGCTTCATTTTCTTCATCTCTTTTGACCCCTTTACTTACAGTTATCATCTATGCTTAATCCTAACTTGAATTTTGGCTAAATTTCGACTTTTTGGGATTTTGAAATTTTTATTAATTTATAGATTTTGGTTAAACTTCATGAACTGTATGCGTAATTTAGCTATCTATACTATCGTTTTACTTCCTAGATACATAATTTCGAGCTTATTTCATCCATTGATCCTCAATTTGAACTTTTAGAATTTGAAACTTTTTCTAAACTTGTAGTTGTTATAGATCGAGAATATGAAATGAAATCAGAGTTTGAGTTGATTCTAGAACACAAGAGTAAATATAATATTAATGTCTCGATTAAAACTTCTAAAGGTTACAAGAGGGTGTGTAGAGTAAGAACACGAAAAGGCCAAAAGTTACTTTGTCTCTAGAACCTATCCCTATTTATAGGAACTCAGAAGTTGACAAAAAATACATAAGGGATAAAAATAATAAGGTTCGACATAGAAAGGTGTCCTTGTGAAATACATACAACGTAAGATAAAACACATACTTCCTAGACAGACTCAAAACACTTCGACACCTAAAAACACGATTCGACCTCAACATTCTTCCCCTTTTTGAGCAGTTTTGAGTCCTAAGTCATTAGCATCTTCATTTCCTTATGAAGAAATCTTCTAACCTCTATGTACAATATAATTGATGTGTGAACCTCATATTTGTCACCTTCAGTATTCTTCTTGCCATTATTGATACGAACAAGTAGATTAATATACTGAGAATTTGTGTATCTTTCAACATCTTCAACTCTGAATAAAAACTTGGTATTCTTGTTGTTTTTATTCTTCCTAACAAAACTATTCCTAATGGTTAACAAAAATTTCATCATCATCATTAAAATTCTTCAAGCTTCCTACACCTTTCAACAAAGACTGTGGCCCAGTAATTTGTTTTCCCATCACTAAAGCTAACTCCACATCCATCAAGGCAAGACAATCATAATAATTATCAATGAAAAGCTTGATATGTGCAAGCCCAAGCAAGAAATCTTCTTTTCTTGTCACATGAAGTTTCGAATCATCAACCTCATATATAATTTTTGCCACACAAACGACATCATTAAGATTAATGAAAGGAAAATCAGTTGCAGAGAAATCAGTAGCCACATTATTGGCATGAACCACGTGTAAACGGAATTTATGCAATAACCATTCGAATACCTGATCCTTGGTTATACCCAACACCTGATCCTTGGTTATACCCAACACCTTGACAATCTTTACTAATGACCAAATCTCTTCTTCTTCTTCTTCTTCTTCTTCTTCTTTCCAAGTACTGCATGAAACATCATTTTCAACTTCTTGAACTTTTCACTGTCTTCGAATTTGTCTATTAATTGATACTCAGCTGATATGTACGTCATATGGTTGATAGGAAAATCCAGTTGGTTAAAGTCTGAATTTTCTATATAATATCTCTTCTTTGGGAATTCAAGAAAATCATGCATGTTACTAAGAGAAACAATTTGTTCGATGGTTTCATAAAAATATAGGTTTGTTAGGTCACCCTTCTCAAGACCAGGTGGCTCTCCTTGCCTTTGTCTTAGAATACTTTAAATTTTCTTTTTCCTTCCAGTTCCTTTCCTAAGGTTATATAGTTCTCTTCTTCAGTTGGATCAGTGTGGATACCCTTTCCCTTTCCCTTTCATTTGTTCCTTTGATGGACGTTGCTTCAAACTTGATTCACCAGTAGATGAACCAATAACAATACCTTTTCTTAAAGGCTTCGAAGTCATGGTAGTTGATGTAGATGCTTCGTGCATGTATATTGGATTTTGGAGGGAGTTGGGACATGTACCTGCCTTTGGCTAAGTTCTCCTATAACAACAGCCATCATTCAAGCATCGGCATGCCTCCTTTCGAGTTGTTATATGGGAGGAGGTGTCGGACTCCCATTTGCTGGGGAGAAGTAGGGCAGCGGTGATGGGTAGCACAGAGATAGTACTACAGACCACCGAGCAGATTCAGCAGGTCAGACAGAGGTTGATGACAGCCCACCGTCAGAAGAGTTATGCGGATAGACAACGGTTAGAGCTCGAGTTTCAGGTGGGTGATTTCGTTCTCCTGAAAGTCTCACATTAGAAAGGTGTGATTCGATTCAGGAAGAGAGGTAAGTTGGGGCCTTGGTATATTGGTCCTTTCAGGGTGACTGCCAGGGTGGGCAGGGTAGTGTATCGTTTGGAGCTACCTGCGGAGTTAAGTCAGATTCATGATACCTTCCACATGTCTTAGTTGAGGAAGTGTATCGCCGATGAGTCGGCAGTGGTTCCATTAGAGGACATTCAGGTGGATGCGAGCCTAAACTATGTTGAGAGGCCGATCGCAATTCGGGATAGGAGGATCAAGGTTTTGAGAACAAGGAGGTGTCATTGTTTCGGGTCCAGTGGCAACATCGGAAGGGGTCCGATTTGGAAATGAAATGTTTTATTAAAATTAAATGAAAAATTGTTTGAAATTTAACAGTGTTACAAAAACACTCACAAAAATACATTTGTGCTTTTCATGTGATTAACATATAAATCACATGCGATTCACATATGAATCACAAGCAATTGACGTAAGAAATTTACATATGACATCCTATGTAAATCACATGCAATTTACATATGAATCAAATGTGATTAATATTTGGATCATATGTGATTCAAATGTGAATCACATATGATTTACATGTGAATCACATGTGATTTACATGTGAATCAAATGTGGTTTACATGTGAATCAAAAATTTGATTTGTATGTGAATTACATGTGATTTTCATGTGAATAACATATGAATGTGTACATATATATACGTAATTCATATATAATTCACTTGTAATTTACATCTGAATCACATATTATTCATATATGATTTACATATGATTAATATGTGAATCATATGTGATTTACATGTAAATCACATATCGTTTACATGTGAATCTCATGTGATTTACATGTAAATGACATGTAAATATATGAATCACATCCAAATTAATACAATGGATATTATATACGGCAAAAAAGATATTAATTGAGACTACACACCTAGAATCGAAATTAGTGTGACGGGATCCAAATAAAATTCATAAAGCAATTGTAGGAGAAGATAAAACTTGTTCATAAAAATCATTAAAAAAACTCATAGTGATTGCAATTTTTTCTGTGGAAAAAAACTCAATGTGATTGTAGTTTATGATGATATGATTATAGTTTTAGTCGATTCTACTCCATTCTACTGAGAAATTAATTATAATTTTTTCTATGGAAAAAAAAAAACTCACAGTGATTGTACGACACAAAGAAGAACATGTTGATAAAATTGTTTACCTGCATAAAAAGATTTGTTTACCTGTATAAAAGGCGGCTGGCGACGACGAGGTTGGCCTGCTTGAGGGCCAAATTGAGAGACACACAATGGAGTCGTGAACAAGTAGATATGGAGGGAGAGAAAAGGCTATAATCTAGCAGTCTCTCTCAGTGAGCTATTATCGGAGGTCGGAGATCGGGAAACCAGATCCATTGTTCTGGTGAAAGACGATGGGGAAACGGGATCGTTTTGGCAACGTTTCAATATCTTATTGATCGTTTTCATGGCACGTCGGTCGTTACAGCGGTGTTTTGACAGCTTTCTTGTCGTTCTATCGATGTTCCATTCATTCCAGCAGTCTTTCGATCGTTTTCCGGCGATGATCTGATGGTATTTCGGCGGCGGTTACGGTGGTTCTGGAAGTGGTCCGGTGGTATTGGTATTGAGTCTGACAGTAGTCTGGTGGTCCAGATCTAGAGAGAGAGGGTGTATGTGTGTGTGGGAGAGAGAGAGAGAGAAAGAGAGAGAGAGAGAGAGAGAGAGAGAGAGAGAGAGAGAAAGAGAGTGTGTGTGTGTGTGTGGGTGGGTGGGTGTGTGTATGTGTGTGTGCGTGTGTAAGATATTGATATCATATTTTTTTTAAAAAAATATGGATATAATTAATTTTTTATTACCCAAATAATCTGAAGGCAATTAGAAAAATAAAGGCACATATTTTTTGAACTCATAAGTTAAAAAATGCTCTCAAATCTTCTCAATCTCAAAAATGTTCTCATTTGAACATGCATATATATATATATATATATATATGTGTGTGTGTGTGTGTGTGTGTGTATCTATATATATATATATATATATATATATATATATATATATATATATATATATATATATAGAGAGAGAGAGAGAGAGAGAGAGAACAGTTAAGGGATCCTTGGTGTAACGTCCCAAAATTTATGAGGTAAAATTTTTATTTTTAATTTACTCAAAACACTAACTAGCTTTAATTCAAACATCCAAAAGTATTTCATAATAAAACAGTCACCAGAGTACAATCCCAAAATTATCATAATGCAGAAACATGGGTGGATACATTATGATCAAGCTGGGTGCTTCCCTTTCGAACCAGAAGTATCTGAAATCGTAATCATAAAACCATAAGTACAAAGCTTAGTGATTTCCCCAAAATACCACATAACATACATATCATTCGACCTACCCCTCACATTGGGTCTAACCCGTATATTTGGCCTAACCCACCATGATGGGCCTAGTCCTACCAAACCAATGGGTCCAGCCCGATCATACAAATGCAAAAGTCACAAAGACAGTTAGCACCTATATAACATACAATGGGCCTAGCCCAACAAATAAATAAGCCTATCCCATCATAAAATGGGCCTAGCCTAGCATACAAATATGCCTAGCCCGGCATAACATACAAGAGTTACAAAGACATCTAACATAACAGAATCTAGTGGGCCGGCATTGGTGCCTTCGACCTACGGGTATAGTGAGGAGACTCATATCAATCCTCTGAATCTCTCAAATAAAATCTCAATTTGCTGATCTGACAAATCCCTGCTCTAACATCATCAAATAATATCCAATTAATAATTGGATATCAACCCATAATCAAGAATATGAATTACTTGTCCAAATTCCATGGTAAAAGACCATTTTACCCTTTTTTACAATGCCCAACACCAAGGCCCAACCCATTTGCTCAAAAAGCCTAATTCTTAAATGACATCCCAATTCCCAATATGGCTCAACTTCCTAATTGGGCCCAAAAACCATCATGGATCTAATTCCAAGAAAGACCATAGTTTATCCATTTCCCAAAGTCAGATGTCCAATGACCCAACAAGTCCCAAACCCTAAAAGGTCCAAAATGGACACTCTGAGGAGTACGACTACGTATTAGAAATGTATGTCCTACATACTCACCCCCAAAGCACTACACCCAAGCAGATGATGCAAAAAACCAACATTACGTTTAGCGTACTCCTACATACGCCGAACGTACTCATCAGACGCCTAAAAATCTTCATTAAGCTCCTATTGGGTAAACTCAAGTTGTCCAAACACATATTTGATCCCTAAAAAGGTCTTAAACCATAAATTTATCAACTTTACACCCTTTCATGCCTTAATGGGACCGAAAACCCGTTTTTATCCTTCTAAACCCATAATACGAACACCATCTTAATCATGACTCACCCTAACCCATCAAGATGACATTTTTATGCACCCACAACCTCAGAAGTGCTAAGATACAACATTCTAAGCTCTTGGAGTAGCTTATACTCACAAGGATGACTCTAAGGACCAAAAGAAACCCAAAACATACCCTAAACTACATCTAACACATAAAGTCATCAAGTTAGAAACTTTATACCTCTTGAAAGTTAATGTAGATAATTAGATCTTGGATGTACAAGCTCGAACCCAATCAATGCTTCCAACAAGAACTCCTTTGTAACATCCCGAAATATCAAGAGTAGAGTTGAAGGGGCTAAAAGAGTAAGTTGTGAAAGAGTGACTTGGCGAGTCAATGGATGGACTCGGCGAGTAGAGTCGCGACTTGGTCGCGTGTTAAATTGCCGATTTGGCAAGTCAGTGAGATGGACACGGCGAGTAGGCGCTGAGTGGAGAAAACCCTAATTCTCGGGGTTGAGCCTTATATAAAAATCATTATGTTTACCTCCCAGCCTCTTTATCACCCCTTGAGCCCCAGAAAAACCCTAAATCACGGAGAAGCACCATTGTTGAGTGGATTGGAACTTGGAGAAGTAATTGTTGAAGGAATTTTGGGAGATTGAAGGCTTGGAGCAAGGGGCTTTGCTTGGATTCGAATTACATTGTAGTTGGGGCATCACTTAGAGGTAATATCTCGTTATTGAGCTGTTGTTATGTTGTTTCTTCATTTTGGGGTTTGTGAGAATTTGTGTATGGATGATATGGGAAGTCTAGAGGTTAGATCTGAGGTTGCTACCTCAGATCTGGAAGGGAGAAGAATCAGAGAGCATGAAAGTCCATG
Organism: Lactuca saligna; assembly: GCF_052625555.1. Classification (NCBI taxonomy): domain Eukaryota; kingdom Viridiplantae; phylum Streptophyta; class Magnoliopsida; order Asterales; family Asteraceae; genus Lactuca; species Lactuca saligna. The sequence continues at coordinate 147,286,749 of NC_136420.1, forward strand.
TGTTGGAGTGTTTAGTGAAGCTTGCATGTCCCAAACCCTAGCCCCAATGTGCAAATGGCTTAGATCTCTTTGGATTCACGTAAAGTTTGCCACTTTACGTGATGGATGAGTGGTAGGAGATTGGATCTATGTTTTGGAGCAGTTGCATGGCCTGGAATGCTTCGGAATGTATTCAGACCGGTGGTACTCGGCGAGTCACATGGGTGGACTCGACGAGTTGGTTGAAGATGGCCTGGTACTCGGCGAGTTGTATGAACAACTCGGCGAGTAGGTTGAAGATAGCTGTAAACTCGGCGAGTCTGTTCTTGGACTCGACGAGTCTTGTCGAAGAGTCCCAAATATTCTCTGGTTGAGTCGAGAATCGGTGAGTCGAGGGATGACTCGGTGAGTCGTGTGCGAGTGGACTTAGAGTTGTTGGACTCGGCGAGTCTCGGGGTGACTCGGCGAGTTAGGTCGCAGCTTGAGTGAAGTTCTGATTATGGGAACTCGACGAGTCACAGGGATGACTCGGCAAGTAGGGTTAGTCAGGGGTTGACTTAGACTGAGGACTTTGGTTTCGACCAAGGGTTGGCCGTTGACTTTTAGGGTTTGGTCAGCGATGTGGCCTTTGGGCCAAGAGAGAGGTAAAATAGTCTTTTACCCATAAGAGGGTGTTATGAGAGGATTTATTCTAGCCTCGAGAGTTATATTCATGAGAGTATTTGCCTTACGTGTTAGGCGGTGGCGAGTTCGAGATTCAAGTGTGGGGATATCTGCTTTCTGCTTGCCAGGTGAGTCTTCTCACTATACTTTACCTTGAGTAGGTAACCAGAGTTATGTGATCAGAGTATTTGTATGCTATTTGTATGTGATGTGTTGTACTGCATCATTTCTATGTGATTTATGCTGTGCATGTTTATAGATTTGGAACCGGAAGGTTCCCAGAGTTAGAACCTGAGGGTTCACAGAGTTTGGGTGCACGGACCCATAGAGTTATAGCCTCGAGTGGCTAATATGTGTTATGTGTGGTATTTTGGGGAACTCACTAAGCTTCGTGCTTACAGTGTTTTGTGTAATGTTTTTCAGGTCTCTTTCAGTATCACGGGACAGCACCGGCTTGATTTTACACACCAGAGAAAGAGTCATATTTTGGAGGATCCTGGTTTTCTATGCAAGTGAAAATGGAATCATGTTTTGTAAATCGACTATGAATGAGATTTTAAACAAGTGTTTCTAAGAATAAAATGATTATTTTAAATGAAAATTTTGTCTTGAAATTTACGGTGTTACAAGTTGGTATCAGAGCCTTGGTTTGAGGGATTCGGATGCGCCTTCGGTTAAATCTGGACTCAAAGTGAGGAAGTAAGAAAAGTTTTTAAAGAAATAATTTTCTAAAAGTGAATAAGAGTTCAAAGAGAAAGCAAGGAGGAGCAGTGTGTACAATCAGCCAGAGCCCGAACGGTGATTTTCCAAAATACCCTTACTTTTGTATTATGAGATATTTATGATGCACTTTATGAGATATTATTGCATGCTAGAGACAGGCTAGGTATTTCATATGTTAGGACTAGAGTGGCCTGATTTGTGATGCTTTAGCCTAGGACTCGTTGTTATATGTGTTATGCTTTTGAGTATGTGATGAGTGAGAGTATCCAGTTAGAACCCATGAGGGGTAGAGTTACAGAGTTCGGTGGTACTTTCGAGGATGAGCCGAGAAGGTGGAGTTATCACAGAGAGGGAGTCCTATGTATTCTTCAATGCTCGAATGCTGCTTGCTTTGTGCTTTGTGGAACTCTCGATGATGGGAGCCAGCTACCAAGTGAATATGACGATATTCAGGAGGTAGATGGCTGGCATCATTAGGAGCTCTTCAGCAGCTGATAGCAAAGAAGTGGGAGGACGACGGAAGAGCCTAGGGAATAACCCTATCCAGATGAGTGCGCTTGTAGAATAGAGAATTTCGCTGGGGATCGAGCACGCGCGATGGGATTGGTGAAAGAGCAGGTCGAGCAGCTATTTAGAAGCTCTGGGATGGTCCGTGTGGAAAGTATGGGTAGATGTGGCAGGTAGTATGGGCCCGTACTACTGAAAGCAGAGGACCCATACTTGATACAGGGAGTATTTTGAAGGTTCTAAGGAGCGGATTGAGGAGTGATGTTATGGTTCGAGTACCATACATCAGAGCAGATTGAGGAGTGATGTTATGGTTTGAGTACCATACATCGGAGCAGATCGAGGGGTGATGTTATGGTTCGGGTACCATACAGCAGGGCAGATTGAGGGGTGATGTTATGGTTCGGGTACCATACATCAGGGCAGATTGAGGAGCGATGTTATGGTTCGGGTACCATACATCAGGGCAGATTGAGGAGTGATGTTATGGTTCGGGTACCATACATCAGGGCAGATCGAGGAGTGATGTTATGGTTCGGGTACCATACATCAGGGCATATTGAGGAGTGATGTTATGGTTCGGGTACCATACATTAGGGGAGATTGAGGAGTGATGTTATGGTTCGGGTACCATACATCAGAGCAGATTGGGGAGTGATGTTATGGTTAGGGTACCATACACCGGGGCATATTGAGAAGAGATGTCATAGAATGAGTACCATGGTTCGTAGTGAATGATGTTTGTGGTTCTCCGGTTATTCGGTCATGAGTAAGTTCGAAGAGGCGTCCCTTGAGAGGGAGATCGAGAGTCCCTCAGAGTATTTTAGTAAGGAGTCAGTGAGAAGGGAGAATTTCGATCTGAGTTGAGCGATCAGTCGATAAAGGAGATGTCACCTCCTATGATCTGGGAGGTACTGATTATGTACGTGTGAAAATATGAGAAGCATGATGTTTTAGTTTTGGGTTTAGGGGTAAACCCTGCAGGTCGTCATTGATGATGGTTTCCCACCAGAGTATCAGGTAGCATGTGTGCCGCGAGGTAGTGATTTATCAAGAGCAGATAGTCAGTTGGGACTAAGATATTTGAGGACCACACTACACCTATTTGAGTATAGTAGGAGGTATTGTAGTGGTATCAGTGGGGAGTTCAGTCGAGTTCAGCGGTGCAGAGAGTTTTCTATCCATGGGGTGTTGAATTTGGGAGTGAGTACCTGTTCTTGGGATGATCCCGGTGTTGGAGCGTTGGTTGATGAGTTGAGGTGAGGGGTACGGTGATTTTATGGTTCAGTCTATGAGCCAGGGATGTTATTGAGCAGTTGAGTTGTTTGGTACTAGATTGGTACGAGATTTGGAACGACTAGAGGCAGACGTGAAGAGGAGTTCTTGAGGAGTTCATCAGAGGTTCAGAGTATATGAGGTCGATTCATTTCCTTAAGGGGGATTATCGGGCGTTGTGTAGCAATTTCCGGGGGCAGGTGCGATTTTTGCTGGAGAATATAGTTATGGAATAGTTGTGTGCTACTTGGTGACGGTTCGAACCCTAAGTGGGGGAGAACCGGGTGCCGTATGTAAGAAAGCAGAGATTTGTCAAGAGCAGTTATAAGTGGAGTATAGAGATATGCGGTAAGAAATCATGAGACCAGAGATGTCGGTGATCGAGGAAAGGGGTCAGAGTGAGTTAATGTGGGAAGTACTTGTTTGAGAAGGATGAATGTCTCCACGATAGGTGTTTATTAGTCAGGAATCTGGTATTGGTCAGTGTTGGGGCAAGTAGATAAAGAATGATTAGGCAGCCAACTCCCGGGTCGGTATGCGTATCCTTGTTTGGATTTAGAGCGGCGGGAAAAAGGGTTTCGGAGAATTATCAGCGTATTTCGTAGCGTTAGCGTTTCTTCGTACTGCAGTTGAGAAATTGAATACACCGAAGTTGAAACTTGGGAAAAATGAAGATCTAGTTATGGGGTTCAGAGGGAATGTATTATTGCATCTATATGGTGCTTGGGGCAGGAAATCTGTGGTTGTGGCAGGATCTTGTGATGTTCGGTGGGGGTGTTCCGAGGTATCTATGGATCTATTGAGAGCCCTTCGAGTATGGGCATCCAGGGAGATTACTTGGGAGAGTGGATCTTCGCAAGGTGGGGGGGCATCTGTTATGACAATTGCCTCCAGAGTCTGTGATGAATATTCGAGACGAGTATGGGTAGCCGCCTATGATATTCTGTGGAGCACGAGCTAGTGGGGTCAGAGGGTGTTGTGATACTGCGGGGAGCCGTAGTACTCACTAGTCAGAGGGTGTTGTGATACTGCGGGGAGCCGTAGTACTCACTAGTCAGAGGGTGTTGTGATACTGCAGGGAGCTGTAGTACTCACTAGTCAGAGGGTGTTGTGATACTGCGGGGAGCCGTAGTACTCACTAGTCAGAGGGTGTTGTGATACTGCGGGGAGCCGTAGTACTCACTAGTCAGAGGGTGTTGTGATACTGCAGGGAGCCGTAGTACTCACTAGTCAGAGGGTGTTGTGATACCGTGGGGAGCCGTAGTACTCACTAGATGGCAAGAGAGTGTGATGATGGAATGTTCTCCGATCAGTGTATGATGTGGAAGAGTTTTGGGCTTGAGTAGCCTTAGTATTGAGTTTTTGGAGCCTGGATGTTGAACCGGGGGCGAGACTGGGGTCCCCGTCTCTGTCAGGTAATGTGGTGAGATGCGCAAGGGATATGCGCAGCAGAAACTAGAGATCAGAGTCGAGACGATCCTCAGTTGGATGGTATTTTCTCGCATAAGGAAAAGAGAATTTCGTGACTTGCGTGTCACGGGGCCGGGATAGTGGTCACGGGAAGGAAGTTAGTGGGATATTTGGATCATGATATAGGTGACCTTTGGAGGCTCAGCTGTGGAGTCAAAAGCTGACTTGGTGCTCAGTCTCGAAGAGGGATATGAGAAAGGAGCTAGAGCTTATCATGATGATGTCTGAGGACACCTCAGAGGGAGCGAACGATTCAAATGCTCAAAGACATGCTTCGGGCATGTGTATTAGATTTCGGAGGGAGTTGCAGCACGTATTTATCCTTGGTTGAGTTATCCTATTTCAACAGCCATCATTAGTGCATTGTTATGCCACCCTTTGTGCTGTTGTATGGGAGGAAGTGTCGGACCCTCATTTGCTGGGGAAAGTGTTGATTCGCGGAAGTGGAAGTTGTAGTGAGAATGGATGATTTGGAGTATGGTGGTCGAACACTATGTCTGTGACAGTGGTATGGAATGACATCACGATGGGATGTCTGCTGAGGACGCGGAAGGGATTCCGCGGGTGTAGAGCCAAGAGTCTCAGGATGGATGCAGGGATGGAGTCTGGGACTCCCAACTTGATTCTGATCAAGGGCTGTGTGTGTAGTGGTGTTCTCTCCTGGGGATGTTAGAGATGTCATCAGTGTGACGGGTTTTCCTAACCCGAGAGTGCGAAGGTTGGTGCGGCATGGGTTTGTGATTGCAGGAAGAGGACTCATGGGAGTTGCTCTGGGATTGAAGAGTGGGTCTTTCCGTCGTCACGGATTGGATAGAGTGGGATTTGGATCGGGGATCCGATGGTTCATGGCTTCTAACCCTTATGGGTCAAGTGATTGTTGAGATTTGGGGCAGTGGTGCTTCATGGGTAATTCTCAGATCGTTGAGTGTGGTTATCAGAGGGTACATCCGGTGCCCGGTTCGAGACAGTGGTCAGGACACCGTAAGGAAAGGGAAAGTGTGTTCGAGTTTCGATGGGTATGCCTTGTGAGACCTGGTCTGATTAAGACCAGGTGGCACGTTGTGGGAGTATTTCGGGAGTTGAGTTGCTGTAGGCTTCGAGGATGAAGCCTAATTTAAGTGGGGGAGAATTGTAACATCCCAAAATATCAAGAGTAGAGTTGAAGGGGCTAAAAGAGTAAGTTGTGAAAGAGTGACTCGGCGAGTCCATGGATGGACTCGGCTAGTAGAGTCGCGACTTGGTCGCGTGTTAAGTTGCCGACTCGGTGAGTCAGTGAGATGGACTCGGCGAGTAGGCGCTAAGTGGAGAAAACCCTAATTCTCGGGGTTGAGCCTTATATAAAGATCATTATGTTTACCTCCCAGCCTCTTTATCACCCCTTGAGCCCCAGAAAAACCCTAAATCACGGAGAAGCACCATTGTTGAGTGGATTGGAGCTTGGAGAAGTAATTGTTGAAGGAATTTTGGGAGATTGAAGGCTTGGAGCAAGGGGCTTTGCTTGGATTCGAATTACATTGCAGTTGGGGCATCACTTAGAGGTAATATCTCGTTATTGAGCTGTTGTTATGTTGTTTCTTCATTTTGGGGTTTGTGAGAATTTGTGTATGGATGATATGGGAAGTCTAGAGGTTAGATCTGAGGTTTCTACCTCAGATCTGGAAGGGAGAAGAATCAGAGAGCATGAAAGTCCATGTGTTGGAGTGTTTAGTGAAGCTTGCATGTCCCAAACCCTAGCCCCAATGTGCAAATGGCTTAGATCTCTTTGGATTCACGTAAAGTTTGCCACTTTACATGATGGATGAGTGGTAGGAGACTGGATCTATGTTTTGGAGCAGTTGCATGGCCTGGAATGCTTCGGAATGTATTCAGACCGGTGGTACTCGGCGAGTCACATGGGTGGACTCGACGAGTTGGTTGAAGATGGCCTGGAACTCGGCGAGTTGTATGAACAACTCGGCGAGTAGGTTGAAGATAGCCGTAGACTCGGCGAGTTTGTTCTTGGACTCAACGAGTCTTGTCGAAGAGTCCCAAATATTCTCTGGTTGAGTCGAGAATCGGTGAGTCGAGGGATGACTCGGTGAGTCGTGTGCGAGTGGACTTAGAGTTGTTGGACTCGGCGAGTCTCGGGGTGACTTGGCGAGTTAGGTCGCAGCTTGAGTGAAGTTCTGATTATGGGAACTCGACGAGTCACAGGGATGACTCGGCAAGTAGGGTTAGTCAGGGGTTGACTTAGACTGAGGACTTTGGTTTCGACCAAGGGTTGGCCGTTGACTTTTAGTGTTTGGTCAGCGATGTGGCCTTTGGGCCAAGAGAGAGGTAAAATAGTCTTTTACCCATAAGAGGGTGTTATGAGAGGATTTATTCTAGCCTCGAGAGTTATATTCATGAGAGTATTTGCCTTACGTGTTAGGCGGTGGCGAGTTCGAGATTCAAGTGTAGGGATATCTGCTTTCTGCTTGCCAGGTGAGTCTTCTCACTATACTTTACCTTGAGTAGGTAACCAGAGTTATGTGATCAGAGTATTTGTATGCTATTTGTATGTGATGTGTTGTACTGCATCATTTCTATGTGATTTATGCTGTGCATGTTTATAGAGTTGGAACCGGAAGGTTCCCAGAGTTAGAACCTGAGGGTTCACAGAGTTTGGGTGCACGGACTCATAGAGTTATAGCCTCGAGTGGCTAATATGTGTTATGTGTGGTATTTTGGGGAACTCACTAAGCTTCGTGCTTACAGTGTTTTGTGTAATGTTTTTCAGGTCTCTTTCAGTATCACGGGACGGCACCGTCTTGATTGTACACACCAGAGAAAGAGTCATATTTTGGAGGATCCTGGTTTTCTATGCAAGTGAAAATGGAATCATGTTTTGTAAATCGACTATGAATGAGATTTTAAACAAGTGTTTCTAAGAATAAAATGATTATTTTAAATGAAAGTTTTGTCTTGAAATTTACGGTGTTACATCCTTCTTCTCTAAGGCACACCAAAATCACACTAAAAGCCTCAAAATGATCAAATGGAAGTTAGGGTCAAGTGGGATGGAGGCTAAAGATAACGAGCATTGGAGTTGAGTTAAGATCACTAAATAGGGTCCAAGACCCTAAATTAGGGTTTGTCTGAGGCTGAAGTATGCCATGCATACTCCCAGTATGCCCAACATACTCCACAAGGTGTCAAGATTCCCCTTTCCTAGTACACTCATCGTACGCCCTATGTACGCCCTGTGTACTACGCTTAGCATAAAGTCACCAAACTCCTGAAAGCCATAACTTCTTCGTTCTAAATTCGTTTTCGATGATACTTATATCCACAAAAATTTAATGAGAAGCTATACACTTCTCACGGATCCCCCTTGCCATAAAAATTTCCGAACTAAAATCCAAAATTCATAAAAGGTCCGAACTGTCACTTTACCGATATACCCTTGGACTCCAAAACACAAACCGAACTCCCAAATTATCTAACCTACATTATACACAGTCATAGGGGTCTAGTCTATTTCCCAAAGGCCATAAGCCTTATGATAACTAGTCTTCGGGTCCCGGCCTCAAATTATGAAACGATTTGAAACATGGTGTTACACTTTGATGTGATGATTTCGGGTTCAAGGGCATCGTTCCACACATGTTTGTATAGGTTTAATAGTGCTACAACCACCATTTCTGCTTTGATATCAAGTTGAGTGTGCGAATCAGAATAGTTAAAAGAACCATGGGAGCAAGATGATTTCCATTTATGTTTCACATTTTTGAGATGCACATCTAATAACTCTACATCAGGTGGAATGCTCAGACCATTTTATTGTTACCAGAGAGGAAAAGGTCATCGGTTAAAAGGCGTCAGATGAGGATGTGATGTCGTTGTAGTGGAAGGGATATGCTGATTGAGAGATGAAGATGGTCCTGCTTCTCATCGACATTAAGAGGTATACAACCATTGACTTTCTTCATGTAAAATTAGTTTTTCATTTTATTAGTTTCTTTCTTAGTTGACATCAAGTATTGCGCTTATGAACACCTCATTTTGGGTCTATGATAAATTTGTACTTTTTAACTTAATAATTAATCAAAGGATTATTGATACATTCTTATAACTAATTGGTAGTCAAGAATTTTGGAATTGTGAACCATAAAGGATTGTTTGAATTGTGGAATACATTCTTAGTTATTGGGTATGTTTGCAGTTTTATTGACCACGAAATGATGGGTGGTCTCAAAATTATAGATTAAGTTTGTTTATGGAAAAGAAAATCATAAAAGAAGAATAAAATAAAGTTGAGATAACAAATTATATAAGTACTTCATGAATAGACTTAATCCTTGAGATCGAGGGCTTTGGATTAAATACAAGGAGTATTACATATTATTAGATGTTAAATTTATAGTTTAAATAGTTCATATCATAAGGGGTATTTATGGATATGATCCAGGATAAAGATCGAGACATTCCTAATAGTGAAGAGATTATCGGGATTTTGTTTTAACTATTTGGGCGATTTGTTATCAAGTGGTTCGTACTAGTTGTTTCCTTTAAGGACTTGAGTGTGAGGATTCAACTCTTTGCTTAAGGTGAGTCTTCTAACTATAGTATGTAGATTTCTAGATGATCTTTTTGACTCTTACATGAAAGAATTTGGTTGGATCATAGGACTTGTATGTAAGACTATGGTTGGATCACAACAATTGTATAAAAGACTGTGGTTGGATCTCAACAATTGTTTGTCTTTGTGACTTGCATGGAAGACCATGGTTGGATCATGGCAGAAAGGATATGGTTGGGTTGTAATTTGGAAATGATTGTAATACTATGGTTGGATCATAGCATTCACAAGGGTATAAATACACCCTTAGGGTTGGGCCCATTATTATGTATGGTATGTGGTATTTTAGGTAACTCACTAAGTTTTGTGCTTACAGTTTCATATTTTAAATGTTTCAAGTACTTCTGGTTCAAAAGGGAAGGTCCCGTTTTGATCACACAACATCCCCTGGAGTTTTATTCTGCATTATATTTTGTGAATTACTCTAATGTTTGAAAACTATTACGCTTTGGTCATCTTTGAAAAATGAATGAATGTTTTGGTTTGTAATTAAAAATAAAAATTTTACCTAATATTTTTAGGACGTTACATTTAACAAAGGAAGACTTTGATTTTGAACAACATAAAACAGTTTTATAACCAACCATGGATCTTTTTACAAAGTTTAGAAAGAAAACAAGCACCCAAGAAAAAGAAAAATATAACAACCTTTTTAGTCTTTGAATCCTCAAGGGGAGGCTTGAAAGCCGATGGAGAATGTAGAACCTTTGAGACACCAACATGAAACCAATTTGATTTGAGATGCTAGTCTTCTGAAACTCTTAAGCTTGAAGTTCATAACCAAAGTATGAACTTTAAGAGATAAAGTGCAGGTGTTCCTCATGTGTTCTTAACAAGTTGAAAGAGAATGAGATAGAGCAAGATGGATTCGGATTTTACATGTAAAAGGCGTATCATCAAATGAAAGCCTCTAAGCTAGTTAAAGTTAAAGCTTAATCTAAAGGTCCTTAACCATTAAGCCCTTTAGACAAGCTTGCCCCATGCTTTCTCCCATACTTATTACTTTTGAATAAACAAAGATGAAAACCATGTTTTCTTTTAACTCTTCTATTTCTGGATCTCATGTACAAAACGAAAAGTAATTTGTATAATTTGTAAAACCCAAGCTCATAAAATATAAACCTTAACATTTAGGTAAAAGACAAAAGCAATTTCTGGTCCAAAATATTGTACATGACTTAATAATTCATACTATATGAATTATGTAATGATACTCGCTAATAAAATTATTATTTCCATGAAATAAATAATTTCCAATTTAATTATCAGATTTTGTGGAATACTTATCAAAACTAATTTCTAAGAAATAATCAATTGTATCAAGTTGTTAGTGTGACCCATTGGTATCATATGTTAATTAGCAATATCATTGTAATATGAATTTTGAGCATACTAGATCTTTCAAACATTGTGAATGTGATTTTTTTTAATGGAATTATCACATTCCATCATCAAATTTAGAGTTAATTTCAATTGTGTGAATATGTGTTAGCAAATAAAATTTTACTTTATGACCTTGGTGTTGTCTCCATCAATACACATACTGGCATATCCTTACTATATATAGGTATCCATGACTTACATACTTTGAATACATCTGTAGATGGTTTCTTTTCCTCAAGTTTGAAATCTTAAAACTACAATACCCACTCATTCTCAAATACATCAATATCTATGTACACATCCTAGATAAGTTCTTTAAATCTTTTCATAGAGTTTTTTCATGTTAGTATTATACGTACACACATGTGAAATCATGAATAATATCATTAATCACTTGTAATTATTACATCATTAATCACATGTATTAATATTAACACGTAATCATCACATGCATATAAGTTTCTTAGTTATGCTTTTTTGCTCTTGAATTATAAAAGGCATTTTCATATGTTCATAATGAAAACAACAATTAGTTTCAGCCAAATTACATGTGACTGTAATTTATGCATTGTATGACGCATGTATAACCATTGGTTTGAAATAGAAAATATAAATTAAATAGCTTATTGAATTGTTAGAACTTAGATCTTGGTTAATTAACAGTAATAAAGGTTGTTTTCCATGAGCCTTAAGATTGACTTCAAGCAACCATTGATATGAGATGATAGTCTCATTGTTTAGCAATCATGCTTCAACAATACCATATCAGTTATGGTGATTAAGGGTAGCGAAGTAAACAAAACTCATTTTGTACCTTTTTAATAAAAAAAATTGGTTAATACAAATTAATAACTATATTTAGAAGTGAATATATCACTTAATTACATGTGATTATAATAATAAAATTATTTTCTTGATTATTAAAAATGTTATACTCACAAGTAAATTACAAAAAGCAACTTAAATGCTTGTTTGAAATGTTGCATCAAGATATATGACATGTCTGAACTCTATATAATATGCCTTGTTTGTCTCATCTTCCTAAAATATAGCATTCAACACATTTTTCATATTTCTAGTCATATAAATAGTTCAAGTAGTGTTTTTCCATTCATTCATTATATCTATGATTAATAACCTAGGAGGGTAACAAACTTTAGTCTTTGTCCATATTTACATAACCATGTTTTTTCGTATATATTTGACCATTAAACTTGTTTGTCTTGTTCAAAATAGAGTAATATGACAGGTAGTTACCGATAATATTACCTTATTATGAACATGTCAAACAAGTTTAATGGTCAAATATGTATGAAAAAATGGTTGCCTAATTGTGGTCAAAAACCAAAGTTCCTTATCCATTTCGGTAATATTGAGTTCTTTATCCTAAGTGGAAGTAGTCATAAGACAATATGATGTGACAAGGAATTGGGCCAACGAGTCTTTGTGTCAAATCTGGATTGTTGATCTAAAGTAGGTGATGTTAGTGAGTTCTCAACTTAATTCCTAGTTGCCATCAGAGATCTAAACCTATAGACTGCCTCAGGGATTATAACCCGAGAGAAGGCTTTGGCGATCAATTTAGATTGATGGTGTATGAGGAGATAGTCAGGTCTTGGCCCAGCCCAGTTTAGGCCTAGCTAGTCCACGACTAACTAATCTAGCCTAAGCCTAACCTAATTGTCTAGTGACCTGCATCTATAAATAGAACACCTCCTCCTCTATAAGGATGATCTTTCATTCTCAGACATAAGAGTCCACTATATACATACACTCTTCCCACCAAGATGGTTCTCCATCAAAGAGAAACCATCTCCCCATACACATTGATCTAACATAACTGTTGGAGCATGCTCCTAGGACATTATCACTGAGATGGTTCTAATGGTTTTGTTCTTTGATGGCAGCTAGGAATCAAGTCAGGAACACGTTAACGACACATACTCCAAAGCCAACACCAATACTCGATAACCAGCTTCCATCTCACATCAATGGATTTTATAACTACTTGCACTTAGCATAATAAACCTAATATTACAAAAACGGGTAAAAATATTTGGTTTTTATACATATTTAGGTAACCATGTTTTTTCGTATATATTTAACCACTAAACTTGTTTGATTGTTCATAATAAGGTAATGTCGTCTGTAATTACAGTTATATCACCCTACTTTGAACAGGTCAAACATTTTTAATGGTCAAATGTGTATGGAAAAACATTATTACCTAAATAAGGACAAAGACAAATTTTTTTTACTCTCTTAGGTTATTAACCCTTTTATCTACAATCATTTGAGCATTATAATCACCATAATATTTCTAACATGTCTTGCTTGAAATTTGTACACCATTGTTGCACCTATTTCTAACATGTCTTGCTTGAAATTTGTACACCATTGTTGCACCATAATATTTCTATCATTGTTGCACCTACTTTCTTTTTAAGGACTAAGCTATCAGGGAGTTACACTATGATATTAAGAAGGATGGGAATAGATGTGTGTATTGTATATTATTACTTGCTTACCCTTTAAAATTTTGGATATGATTAGTTAATTTTTGCTAACTAATATTTAGCCTTTGATTGTGTTTGAAGATATGGGTATTAAGACCCTTTTATTTATAATTGGGTCGATCATTTTATGAATTATCTCTTTATGGTTTGTTTTATTAAAAATTAAACATTTTATTTGGAATTATAAGTTAATTAAGCATTGGTTTTGGAATACAAAATTCTAATTCTCTTGTTATGGATTATGGTTTAGTAAGCTCTTGAGATTGGATTTGCTTAATACGTTTTTAGATAAAAACTTTTGAGTTATTAAACTCTTGAATCTAGTTTATAAGTTTCATATAGTTGGATTTGAATATGGATATATATACCTTTTGTCTTTGGTATGTTTCGTTTATTAATATTTATGGTATTTGTTGATTTTATTATTCATTTTAGAGGTCGATTTTGAGTATGATGATTGGCATCATCATTATTATAAATGAGTAAATTTCAGGTATTTTTAATATAAAAATTTTAATTGCCTAACTTATAGATTTGTGTTTAGATTGAAGATTTAAAAGTTGCTTAGAATACAATGAATATTTTCAATACTTGAGTTTGTGATGTCGCATTTGATTTATAATCATTACTAGGTTATAACCCGTGGAATACACGGGCGACAAAGTAATATAACACATAGACTATAACAATACTAATCTTTAATCCGAGATTTGCAAACATTTATTTTTATACAAAGTTTGTTATGTTAAACTTAACTGTATCAATAATATTCATTAATGGGTTGAACTGAAACATATATCAAAAAATTGTGGCAACAAATTAAATACACAACAAAAAAAATTAATGTGTAATATCAAGTAAAAGTTAGACATATTGGTCACTTTTAATATAGGTAAAGTTGTAAACTGAAATTTGTCCACTTATTGTAGATTGGTGGCTGTAACCATGCATCTAAACACAAAAGAGTAATGGGAAATTTGAATTTTATCCTTAATTTTAAATAATCAAAAGTTCTCCAATATAAAAATCTAATCTTTATCATTGAAATTACCTACAGATAGCTAAATATGATAAGATATATAAAAATAAGTGCAAATATAGAACTTTTTGAATGTAAAAAATGTAATTAATCTCATAAAATGCATTACTTCTTTGTCGTTGGTTTTAGGAAAAAGCAGGAGATGAAACAACCCAATAATCCCTTCAATACATTTTTTACAGCATATCATCAACACAAAATTACTTGCAAGTTGCAACCATTATAAATATCTTAAATACCTCACATAAGATGGAAGATTAGGAGCATGATTGAGCCATACATCTATCAAAGAAGTATGTTTATCAAGTAAGTCTTTCATTGAAAAGCTTAGTGGCTTAGGGATCCAAAACATAATATTGGACAATGGGAATTTGGAGACAATTTGTTAAAAATCAGTTTCACATAAAAAGATCTAAACTACTCCCTTCTGAATTATACTTTGCACTTGCTGATATTACTCAAGAAAATTGTTCTAAATTCAAGGTTCCTAGCTATTCTTTCTATATTTTTCTATAATAAAGATTATCATTGAATATGTTAGGCTTAATGGTTTTCATTTTCATACTATGAAAAAAACAGACTTTTTTATGTCTACTTAGAAATAGGGGACAACGAATGCACCTCTTGCTAAAACACCCATAGCCATTCCTTTATTTCCCTCGCAATAGTCCCAATGTTCAAAAATCGAAATCCAATCACATTTAATAAACCTGAAACATATTTTGAACAGATTTTAATGGGATGCTGTAAAATTATGAAAACATTTGAGTTAGACCAAAGCAGAAAACCCTTTTAGACTATGATTTTGGGGGGAAAAAATACATGGGTTGTCATTTAGCAGAAGATTTTGGGCAGATTGCAGAAGAGGAAATGCTGTAAGATTAAACCCTACGGGATTTTGGTATTTTAAACTTTGAATTCGTATCACCGGTTAGTTTGTTTCCACACCATAGAAGGCGAAATTTGAGAGATAGAGGCGTGATTTGTGGATGGTAAAGAAGAAAACGGTATAAGGGATTTAATGCCTTGTGAGTTTAATTACAATCTTAAATTAGGATGAGATTTTTGTTTCAAAATTTGAACGACCTACCTAAATAAGTGGATTTTTAATTAATTAATATGGACCCTAAGATATTAGGAATGGTTTGGGCGGGAATAAATTTATGTGGAAAATAGAGAAAATGACACTTGTAATTAGCTTGTGTAGAAGAATGACATGTGGCACTTTAGAGAGGTTTTTATTAGGATTAGAGAGTAGAGATTAAATTGATTACAACATCCTCATTTTAACCAAAACTCTATACATTGGTATATTTGGACGTAATTCAATACAAAAATAATTTAAAGTATTTTTATAACCTGTTTTAAACTATGGAACCATATGTTTTTTACTTTTTTTGCAACTAAAATTTAAAACTCGTTTTATTAAAAAAAATCAAATGATTGAAATATCTAGGTTTCAAACGTTTGTGTATGTTTTTTTCTTCTAAATGCAGATCACCTAATGTTGCAACATGTAGGTTTTGAACCTAAATAAATTTCACAACAAGAGTGAAATATGTAGGTTTCGAACGTCAATCCACTCAATTTTTAAATGCTTAGTATAAGGTGATCACCATTCACCATTAGAACTTGATAATGATTCATGTTTCTAGTTAGAACATTACAAAAAGAACATTCTAATTAATTTCATATATATAAAGATTTATTGCATCAACTGTATATACTTGCATACACAAACATGAGGTCTCAATGTACACAACAATCGAAATAAATTTTATACATCTTAATTAAATGATGAACCAAAAGACGCCTTGGTGTTTTGCCGCCGTAGGTCGTTGTAAAACCTACTTATGAACTGCTCCGCCGCCTCATCAACCTGGTTGTCATCATGCACGCTACTCAAAGGAAAGGGAGAGTCGGTTACTCTAAGTTGCCTCACCATCGGACTCCTCCCAAACCCTGGAAGAGCCGGCGATGCCGTCTCACTGTGAATCATCTCCACGGCCTTAAGCACCGCCGCATTGAAAGCCATCATGTCAAGACCCTCCGCCTGGTGATTGTTAGAATGGTGTTTCTTGTTGAATGAAAATAAAGAGAACGCATTGTTACTAACAGAAGGGCTGTTACAGCAGCTGAACTCGTATTCACCAGATGGAAGAGAAGGGCTGGAGAGGTGACTTGAAGGGCGGTTGGTGGTGGAAGGCGCCGGCCAGTGGTGGTGGTGGTTGTGGAACATGAGATTATGCAAGGCTTTTCCGGCGATCTTACCACACTTCATCATCCTGTTGAGGTCGAGCAGTAACTTCTTCTTGGATATGCCTTTACGTAGCATGAAGTACACGACTCGAACTAAGCTCCATACTTTCTTTGCTAAAACTGGTAGATTTTGTTCCATTTTTTGAAGTGTTTTCGTGTTCTTCTAGAGAGATATAGATGGGTGAGAGAGATATTGAGATGGAGAGGGAAATTGTTGAGCAAATGGTGGTGAGAAGGGGGGGATATTTAAAGACAAATAGAAGGTACGCAGATGACTAGACATCCTTTCATGTTAAGGTAAAGAAAATTGGTGGTGCACTTTTTTATTTTGTTTTTTAATTCTTTCTCTATGTAATTTCCGAAGGTTGGTGATTTGGTATGTGGTTTTCCTCGCAATTATTGAACATGAGATCGAGAGGTTGACGTAACTGGAATTACCACAAAGCTTTTTTATGGATGATTTAGAGTTTCAAAAAAAATTATAAAAATACATTCAATTTTTTTTTTTTTTTTTAACTTTTTAATCGTATGTGAAATATTTTATGGAATTAAACGAGAATAGATGATGGATTAACTTAATTAATCTCTCGTATAAAAAACAAAATACAAATTTCCATTATTTATTACATATATACGTAGTTTAAAAATTATTTAGCGATCAAATAACTAAAATATATGTTACACAAGAAAGCAATAGAAAACAAAAAAACGATACAATGATTTAACGTGTTCGATAGATATGAGTTACGTACACGAACAGATGCAAGAGAGTTCTTCTATTAACAGATTGCTTGAAAGGATTATTACACTGTAATAATATCTAGCTACCAATATTTATATCTATAAAACCTTCTACTATTTATAATAGGTTCGATCGATATAACTTACGTCCACAAACAAATGCAAGAGAATTCTTCTATTAACATATTGTTTGAAATGATTACATTGTAATATCTAGCTACCAATATTTATATCCGTAAAACCTCCTATTATAGGGCAGAGCATAAATCCAAACATTTTTAGTTTCTTCACTTTCTTTCAAGTCGGGTATCCATTCGCAAAAACAAACTCAAGCCACACATTAACATTACAGAATAATAATAAAAATAATAATAATAATAATAATAATAATAATAATAATAATAATATATACTATTCTAAATTCTTTTAAAAAAATCCTAAGATGAAACTGTTACATTTGTTTGGAATAAAACATAATTATTTATGATTTTTTTAACATGAAGTATGGCTAGAAAATTATAATGGACTTTGTAGTTTGAACAGATTAAATTTCATCTAGATGGGAATTTTAAAGTACGAAATAGTACACACAACATATCATAAATGATGGTTCATTGGTTCTCAAACCAATCAACATTACACATTCTAAATTAATTTGACATAGCCAATGATATTAAAGTGTACTGCTCAAAATTCTTATTGTAATTTTAAGATTTATTTTCAAACCAAGTTTTGCATTTTAAACTCTATTAAATTATTAATCCATCTATTTATCCACTAATTTTTTTCCATTAACCTTATTGAAAGAAGGTAATTGTAGGAGTGATTAGGCATCCAATTAACTAACTAAAACTCTAAAAGTTGTAGACCAAAAAAGGTAAAAAGTAGAACAGCCTAATTCAAAAACCAATGTTCATAGGAACATAAATTCATTGTAGGAAGGTTCGGGCACAGCTGTTGACAACCAATAAGTAACATGCTTATGAAGTAATTAACATCTAATTAATTAATTAGCCAAAAAAAGAAATAAATAAAAAACCATGTGTAGCTTGTTTGAGTTCCACATTGTTTACTTTACTCAACGCTATTTCGTCTACTCTTTCCCTCTTTTCCCAAAAGTAAATTGGCGTTGCTTTCCATTTTTTAATAAATTCGTGAACCAAATCACCAAGTTCAATATTTTTCTTTAGAGAAATGAAATGTTCTTCTATTTTTCATTTGTATACCTCTGCTGTTCCATATTAATTAAAGAGTAAAAGTGTAGTATTTAATAAAATTAATAATATTTTAAAACATTTATTATCATTTACTCTAATAAATAAATGTTTTTACCAAATAATATGCTCTCATTCAATTTGTCAAATGTTATTATATGGTTATTTTGAATTTTTTTTCATATGTCAATTTATAAGTTTTTTTATATTATTAAATTCAACTTAATATTTTAATGTAATAATTGCAATAAATGTAATAATAAGTGGATATTAATTTTATTAATTAATTTATCTTTTAATTTCAGAATTATCAAATTAAAGCTCATTAGTTTTTTATCTATTTAAATTATTTGTTTAAATTTAAAAGATAAAATACATTTCAATTATAATAATTCATTATTTTCCTTATTTTCTTATAAATTCAAGTTCTCAAAAATATTTTGATATTTATATTTAACTTTTTTTTTAAAATTAATCTATATAATATATGGGTCTCACAACTAATGTATTAAAAAAAATTAATAATATTTTAATTCTTGGTATGAAGCATTTATAAGTTTTAAGAAAACTACCATGTGTATAATAACATTCTTACATCTATATAATTTGGTCAAAGAGTTAAGACTCAAGGTTGTTTGATGTCTCTTATTGAATTTAGTAAAATTTTGTGTCTGATTCGATCAAATTTAAATTGTTTATGCCACAATTAAAAGTCTTTAATTCGGTTCTATTATATTTGATATTCTTTTTATTGGATCAGATAAAGATGTTGGATTTGTATCTTCTATTCAATCAACAAATATCAATACTAATAATAGATAATTATGCTGGAATTCGGAAAACAAAAAGTGGTGTAGTATGAAGAAACACTACTAATGACAACATAAATCTAAGCCACTTGAGCAAAGAAGGGAAACAATTATTTTTAGATTAGTTTATTAAAAATAAATATATACTTTTGTAGTATTGGGTATGCTTGATTACCAATATCGTCCAAATACATATATAAAGAGGTCGTTGTACCACTACGAAAACATACAGCAAACCCAAGTTAGGAGCATTAAATAATTTAAAGAATTAGTTTTAAAAGGGAAAAAAGTGAAAAGTGAGAAAAGCACTATATATAATACTATACTATGCATCCAATAATTTCAATATTTAAATACACATAAAAAAAATAATGAATAGTTGTACGTCTACCTATTGAAAGTACAACAACTCGTGATTGTCGATTGTGTTTTTCATAAGATTTTAAAGAATTTGTCTTGAAAGTGTATATCATGTATAAGTAATTATATCCTGCTACCTAAGTGTGACATTATTAACTGATTCTACTCCATTTCTTTTAAGAAATATTGACCCTAATCGCCATAAAAACAACTCACATAAAATAATGACCTAACCATTTTGAAAATTGATAAACAACCTAGAATTTAGAATTTTGCAATTTTCAGAATTACCTTTTCCCACAAAAAATTTTGAGAATTTTTATTCTTAAAAATCAATTTCAAATTTCAAATTCGTTTTTTTTTTTTTTTTTTTTTTTTTTTTTAACGACGGATGCATTAAACAACAAACACTATCAAGCAAGCCGGTTACAAAAGAAAATTATACCAATTAAACCAATATAAATTAGAAAATTTTGTATGATGTTTTATCCAATTAAACGCAGCTAGTTGTAAATCATCTTCCAACTTTAATGGAGCGCACCTCAACATTTTGAAAATCAACAAATTCCGAGCTTTCCAACTGAATTCTCTTTTGCCCATGCCTTTGAAATTCATAGTTTGGACAATATCCTCTCTTTTTACAATGATAGTAGATAAAAAATTATTGCAAGACTTGAACCAATTCCAAATACTATAAGAGAAATGACAGTTGAAGAAAACATGATCAAAATCCTCAACCTCATTATTACAGAAAGCACACTACGAGGACAGTAAGACAACTCCTCGAACAACAAGGTTAACAGTAACAGGAACACGGTTTAGAAGCATCCTCCAAAAAAAACAATTGGTTTTCAAAGGAATTCAATTAACCCATTTAACACTGTTTTGCTTTTCAGAACTACCCACCTTATAAGCAATTAAGCACCTTAACGAATAACGAAGACATCAAGAACATACGAGAGCTATCTCCTTTCCATTTCCATGAGTAAGCTACATCAACCAACTTCACCTCTAATATGGTAGCTGATAGGTTTAGTAAAACAAAAGCTTAATGGTTATGCCTAAGCTGTCTAGACCAGCTCCAATGCAAAACAGTCCCCTCCCTACTCAAGATACGATCACCAACCTTGTAATTTTTTTTTAGTACATTCGAAATTCAATATATGGATTGAAAATTTTGAAATTTCTTTTTGTTTATTATTCGGTTTTAAGCTTATTTTGGTTGAGTATCAAACTACTTATTTGTGTACATTGGAATGATATAATAAAGATGAGAGAAAATAAAACTCAATTTTTTATTAGATTTTATGAATTTGAAAAAATTCCGCTTAACATTTTTAACAATCCATTTAAATTATAGGGAGAATTTCATATATGTCATTCTTAAACATCAAAATATCATATTTACCCAACTTAATTTCTAAATATCATATTAACCCTTTATAAAAATTTTAAATATCATATTTACCATTAATAAAATTTCAAAATATCATATATGTCCTTTTTAAACATCATAATATCATATATGCCCTTCTTAAATATCAAAATATCGTATATGCACTTTTTAAACATCAAAATATCAATGGTAATATCTAAAATATCCTTCATCAACAACATAATCACCAACAACAACAAAAAAAAACTAAACAATCAAAGTATATATTTCATACAGAGGGTTGAAGATGAATATTTTTGTTTGTCAAGAGGACGACATTCCAACAATTTAGAAGTTCACATTCCATTATCATAGAACTAAAGATAATATCGTTAAAATTTTTAATTATTACAGTAATTTTAAGTTATAAAAAATGATTATAAAATATTAAAAACATTATAAAAAATGATTTGGGAAAATATGATATTTTGAAGGTTTATGAAGGGTAAATATGATATTAAGAAATTAAGCTGGGCAAATATGATATTTTGAAGTTTAAAAGGGGCATATATGAAATTCTCCCTAAATTATATGCATTTAATTATTTTTAGCCCTTAATTGAAGAAATAGAGGAATATCTCTACATTTACGGATTTCCTCATTCCCCTCCTTTATTCTTCATTGATGTGTTACTTTTGGTCTGTTTTTGTTTAGAAAAATATGATGTGGAAAAGATAAGTAAGAAAAAGAGAAAAAAAAAAAAAAAAAAAAAAAAATGAGAGAGAGAGAGAGAGAGAGAGAGAGAGAATTTCAGAAATTAAAAAAAAAAATTGTTAAGAAAATCCAAATTTTATAAGAGGTGGTCATATGCTAAGAAAAAAAAGTAATAAATAAATAGAAAAAATATTATACTTTTATACATTTATAAAAAATTTGGTAAACGAGATCAATACAATATTTTAAAGATGAATATATTGAGAAACATAGATAATTTATAACATCGAGTATAGGAAAATAAACTTTTTTCAATATGCGTTGATTATTATTGCTACATATACTTACAAGGACATGATTTCATTAACTTTACATATCTATTAAACATAATATAACTTTATACACGTTAAATGAACTATGAAAAATCAATGTGGTGTAAAATGGAGTTGCATGTCTTGTTTGTGTTTCCCCTTTTATTTTCCATACGAAAGATGAAAGTACTTATAGAGTTATAGGTCCATAACTATTCTAAGGTAAGAAAGCCCAATACGTAAAATACATGTTTTTAAGGCTTACTTGAATTAAAACAATGACACATTAGTTTTTCAAACATGGGCCGATTAACTTTTATTCGTGTTCGTTTTACAAGGACTTCTCATGTCGGCCTATCAAGTTATTGATTTATTGTATTAATTAGGGTTGATATTTGTGTATTATATGGTTTTAGTAAAAATAAAAAGTTTAATATTAATATTTAAATATTAAATATTTTATAAATAAATTGAAAAAATAAAATAAATGAATGAGTTTTTAACATTTATATGAATTTATTCTCAAATTATTAAAATGATAATTTTACATGAATAAAATGAGAGTCTTCCATATATATAATCAATTCTGGAAATTTAATGTAAGAATGAAAAACCTTAAATAATGACAAGTAGAAAATAAGAAAATGAAAAAAACCAAATAAAAAAAGCCATGTGGCAAAATGAATGAGAAAAAGACGTGGCAAAAAAAATTAAAAATAAAAACCCTCATTTATTAGAGAGGATGAGAAAAAATATAACTCAATTTTTTATTAAAGTTAAGAAATTGAAAAAAAAAATACTAGCATTGTCACTTAATATTTTTATCAATTCACTTAAATTATACGGTTTAGATCAGTTTTGGTTACTTAACTTTTGGTTTTGTGCTCATTTGATCACTTAACTCTTTTTAAGTTTTAAAAGGATATTAAACTTTTGACTTTGTGCTCATTTAGTCACTTAACTTTTGGTTTGATCATATTTAGTCACTTAACTTTTAGATTTGTGCTCATTTAGTCACCTAACTTTTAAAATTGTGGTCATTTAGTCACTAAACTAATTGAAAATTTTTAAAAGTTTAGTGACTAAATTAGCACAATTTTAAAAGTTAGGTGACTAAATGTGACCAAACCAAAAGTTAAGTGACTAAATGAATACAAAACCAAAAGTTTGAAGACCTTTTAAAACTTAAAAAGAGTTAAGTGATCAAATGAGCACAAAACCAAAAGTTAAATGACCAAAAATGACCTAAACCCTAAATTATATGTAATTAATTTTTTTACCCCTTCATTTAATATTGAAGAAACAGAGGAATATCCCTACATTTACAGTTTTCCTCCTTCCTCTCCTTCTTTATTATTCGTTGATCTGTTAGTCTATCGTCTGTTTCTGTTTAGAAAAATAGTATGTGGAAAATATGAGTTAGAAAAAGAGAAAAAAAATCGAAAATCAGAGAGAGAGAGAGAGAGAGAGAGAGAGAGAGAGAGAGAGAGAGAGAGAGAGAGAGAGAGAGAGAGAGAGAGAGAGAGAGAGAGAGAGAGAGAGAGAGAGAGAATATTATACTTTTATACATTAATAAAAAATTTGGCAAAGGAGATCAATATAATATTTTAAAGATGAATATATTGACAAACATAGATAATTTATAACTTGGAGTATAGGAAAATAAACTTTTTTCAGTATGCGTTGATCAATGATTATTATTGCTACATATATTTATAAGGACATGATTTCATTAACTTTACATATCTATTAACTAAATATAACTTTATACACGTTAAATGAACTATGAAAAATAAATGTGATGTAAAATGGAGTTGCATGTGTTGGTGTTTCCCCTTTTATTTTCCAAAACAAAGACGAAAGTACTTAGAGAGTTATAGGGTCAATACCATTCTAAGGCAAGAAAGCCCAATAAGTAAAAGGCATGTTTTTAAGGCTTACTTGAATTAAAACAATGACACATTAGTTTTTCAAACTTGGGCTGATTAACTTTTTTTTTATTCTTGTTCGTTTACAAGGACTTGTCATGTCTGCGTAGCAAGTTATTGTTTTATTGTATCAATAAAATGCTCTGATAAATACATACAGATTCTAGATGTTTAGAGCATCTTTAGGTGGTGGACTTCTCTCATATAGCGATTGACTTATCTTGTTGGTTAGAGCAACTGAGAAAAAAATATGTATCGCTGAGTTGGTGCAACATATGACTGATAAGGTAAAGGTGATACGTGAGATATTGATAGTTACTCAAAAATATCAAAATAGCTATGCGGGTTTCAAAAGTCGGCCAATGATTGATAAGGTAAAGGTGGCTCTCCATGGACATGATTTATTATAATTGAGAAACGTTGGGAATTGAACCTGTGTCATATTGAACAGTTCATGATAGTGTAAAATTATGAAACAAGCTTAGAAGCTTGATCTACCTCCCAAACTTGATGGTATCCACTAAAAGAAATCAAATGATTTTCTATAGAAAATAGCTGCGGAAAATTTTCATAAATAAAAAATTTACAATTCTAAAAAAAAAACTTCCTAAAAGGTAGTAAAAATAAAATAATAGGTAAAGATAGAAGAAATCTAATGCAAAATGATAGTAAAATGGTGAAATTTATAACCATTGTTTTTAAGTTTTCCAACTAAATGAGAATTGAAGCATGAAAAGTTGTTTATGATTCTGTATATTTTTCAAATTTGCAAATTATTTTTTGGACTTATTTTAATAAACGGGTATCCATCAGGTTCTCTGTACCCGACGGGAATTTTTTCACCCGAACCCATCGGGATTAGGCGGGTCGGGGCAGGGATGGATGTGGGGATCGGAGGTGGGGTTTGTGGATGGATGCTATAGCCTCCGCCAATATGCGCTCCCGTTTGCATCCCTAAATGGGATACCCTAATTTATTAATAGAATAGCTATAAAATAGCTATGGATGTAAATTCATAGGTATTCTGTAAGTAATTAGCTACGGAATAGTTACGAACTAGCAATGAAAGTAAATCCATAAGTACTTAGCTACGGAACAAATACGGACTAGAGACGGAAGAAAATTGCTTCAAAATAACTACGAAACACTGACAGATTTAAAACTTTCATTATTATTATTGTTACTGCCATTATTATTAATTTTTCATTATTCGAGTCTTAAATTTTTTTTTTTTTTTTTTTGATCATTTTTCTTACATATTTAGGACACGGACAATTAAAAATCATACTAATAATACTATTAATAATAATATTAATAAACATCATAAATTTGTTTAACACACAAACAAACCATTAAACGAAAGAACAAACTATGTTTAACGCATCAATAAGATGAAATAATCTATTTTAATTTATAAGTAATGAAAAATGATGATAATAAAGGGAAATATGTATATTTGTATGTGTATGTGTATGTGTGTGCGTATGTATATGTATGTATGTATGTATGTATATATATATATATATATATGTGTGTGTGTGTGAGTGTGTGTGTGTGTATGTGTGTATTTGAATGTGTATATGTATGTGTTTGAATGTGTATGTGTATGTGTATGTGTATGTTTATGTATGTGCGTATGTGTGTACATGTATGCGTATCAAATATCTTAAATTTCAATAGGTATTACAATATTAATTAAACCATTAAATGAGTAATGAATCCCAAATGTACACAAGATTTAATGAACGATATTAATATCTATAAGTTAGTAAAAATATAAATAATCATGTATAATAGAAGTGTAACAAAACATAGCGGAAAAAACTACGTTTACTGCTCGAAAAATCGAAAATAAGAAAAATCTATAGGTAATTACCAACGGATTAGCTACGGAATATGTCTTCTGTGAGAATTCCGTCATTAATCCTCCGTGAGAATTTCGTCCTTAATCCGTAATTAATTACCTATGGATTAGTTGCAATTTTTTTTTTCAATTTTTCGGGCACCAAACGTCGTTTTTTCTGTTTCGTTTTTCCAGTGGCGATACTATTATGTTATGGGAAGGTGGGTCATTTGATCCATCTAAAATTAAAATGTTTATAACAAGTTATATACAAAAAATATTAGGACCTACTTTAAATATTTTAAAGAACATATCTTAATGTGTTTAGTAAAAAATGACTTTAAATATTTTATAGAACCTAGCTTAATATGTTTAGTAAAAACGAAAGGAAAAAAAAAAAGATACAAACTATAGAAAGTAGAAGACATATCATAAGTGAGATGAAGTAGTTTCACATCTAACTCTAAAAAAATAGTTATCGAGTTCTCTGTTATAAATAAATGTTTCTTTTTTCATATTTGTACAACATAAGTTTGTTCATGTTTTATTTAGACCGATTATCTCTAAATATAAGTTGTTTTTAGTAAAAAAAATGACTAATTTAGATTTATTCTTTTCAACATCAATTTGCATACATGCTAAAACTATTATTTTTCTAGATGAATCGTTCTAACTGGACCTAATTTTTTTAAATAACTCGATTAAACTCAGTTAGTGAACCACATGGTATATTATTCTAGACTCGTCAGTGTTTTTTTCACACCTCTATTATACATGGTTTTCTATATTTTTACCAACTTATAACTATTAATATCGTTCATAAAGGCATGTGCACCTTCGGGATCCATTACTCGTTTCATGGTTTAATATTGTAATGTCTATATTTTTCACCAACTTATGATGGGTTTATGTTTGTGTATGTATATTTATATATATGAATGAGTTGGGGTATATGTGTAGGTTATATGTGTATGTATACGTGTTTGTGAGTATTTGTATAAGAATGTATTAATAAGCATTATAGTGTTGAATCAAATACAAACACACATATATACACATACGCATTCAAATACACACATATATATACATAAACATACACACACATACACATACACATACACAAATACAGATACATACGAACACACATACACGTATACACATATACATACACACACATACAAATGTACATATTTTCCTTTATTATCATCCTTTTTCATTATTTATAAATTAAATACAGATTAGCTCACCGTATTGATGTGTTAAACATAGTTTTTTTTTTCATTTAATCATTTGTTTTTGTGTATTCGTAACAATTATTATATATTATTATGACGTATATAAATATTATTACAATTAGTATAATTGTTAATTCTTTGTGTTAAATATGTAAGAAAAATGATCCGAAAAAACTGAAGACTTGAAAAATAAATAATAATAATAATTGGATTAATAATAATAGTAATGGAAATAATAATAATAATAATAATAATAATAATAATAATAATAATAGAAATAATAATAATAATAATAATAATAATAATAATAATATTAATAATATTAATAAGAATAATATGTAAAAAACAATCCAAAAAAATTTTAATACTCGAATAATAATAATAATAATAATAATAATAATAATAATAATAATAATAATAATTATTATTATTATTATTATTATTATTATTATTATTATTATTATAATAGAAGGCAACATGTTTAAAAATTGTTAAGGAGCCCATATTATCGGATGTGGCATGCCCGGCTTGTTGGTATGTCTTTGACATATACACCTTCGATTTCTATAGACTCGAGTTCGAATCCCATCCCCAATTTTTTTCCTTTTTTTTTTCTCTATCGCCTATCCATAAGAAACATATACCCGTTCTTGACTAAACTTGAAAAAAAAAAAAAAAAAAAAAAAAAAAAAAAAAACAAATGACTCCTTCTGTGACAACCCCAAACCGAAACAGTGGAAATGTTCGGGGGTGGAGGACGTCATGTACAGTATCACAACAATTGCATCATAGTAATCAAAGTAAACACAACCATTACATTGAATAAATAAGGTATTTACATCTGTTCGATATATACATAGTTTGTATGACATCAAACTGTATAACAAAAGTATAAAAGACGCAACTCTAAAAGCTTCGTCTTCTCAAAACTTGTGGTTCCATGAAGTGATACAAGTGAGCATGGGTTGAATCCAATACTCATACCTTATGAGCATTCATGAATATCATAACAATGTCTAAGCATTTCTAACAATCTACAAGCCAAATTCATGATAGTCTTGATTTAATACTAACTTCCAAAGTATAATCGACTGTGGATGGTTTGAGTAATACAATTATATGCTAGAAGTCAAAACATGCAAAATGAAACAATAGTAAACAATTGACATGAGACAGTATCATACTAGTAAATAAAAAGCACCTTTTATTTAAGCATCAAATGTCAATTATAGTTTATCTATTACAAGTTTCGATATAGCTATCTAATCATTAAAACTAATATCATCATTCATCCCGATGCGCCTCGCATGCTGTAAATGCTTAACCCTACTCAGTCCCTTCGTTAGGGGATCTGTCGGGTTCTCATATGATGATACCCTCTTTGCACGAGGAGTCCTTCCTCTATTCTGTGTCTTATGTAGTGATATTTTATGTCGATGTGTCTAGACCTGACATGATCTCATGGTTCCTTGGCTAAGGCAACCGCACTTTCACTGTCACAAAAAATCTCCATAGGCTCCTTTATGGCTGGTACAACTCCAAGGTCTCCGATGAAGTTCTTCAGCCATATCGCTGCCTCGATTACTGCTATGTACTCTGATTAGCACGTTGAATCAGCTACAGTTTCCTGCTTGGAACTTTTCCAAGTAATTGCTCCTCCATTCAGGGTAAATACCCAGTCCGACTGAGAGTAGAAATTATCTTTGTCAGTCTGAAAGCTGGCATCACTATACCATGTCACTCTTAAGTCATCACTCCCACTGAGGGTAAGGACCTAGTCCTTAGTCCTTCGCAGGTACTTAAGAATGTTCTTCACCATAGTCCAGTGAGCCTTACCAGGATTCCCCTGATATCTGCTGACCATGCTCAAAGTAAAGGCAACATCAGGGCGAGTACAAATCATAGCATATATGATCAAGCCAACAACGGATGCATATGGTATTTGACTCATTTCAGCTATCTCAGCCTCTTTACTCGGACACTGAGCCTTGCTCAATCCGGAATTGTGTTGGATCGGCAAGTCACCTTTCTTGGAATCCTGCATGCTGAACCATGTCAACACCTTTTCCAAGTAAGTACTTTAACTAAGTCCAATTAGACTTTTACTCCTGTCTCTCATTATCCTTATTCCTAGAATATAGGTAGCTTCTCCGAGGTCCTTCACAACGAAACACTTCCCAAGCCAAGTCTTAACCTCCTGCAAGCTCAGAATGTTATTTCCTATGAGTAGTATGTCGTCCACATATAACACCAGAAAGCTAACTATGCTCCCACTAGCCTTGACATATACACAGGACTCATCCTTGCTTCTCGAAAAGCCAAATTCTTTGACTTTCTTATTAAAACAAATATTCCATCTGCAAGATGCTTATTTCAATCCATAAATGGATTTCTCAAGCTTACACACTCTATTAGCATACTTTACATTAACAAAACCCTATCGCTGATTCATGTAAACATCCTCAGCCAACTTTCAATTAAGGGAAAGCATTTTTGACATCCATTTTCC
Organism: Lactuca saligna; assembly: GCF_052625555.1. Taxonomy (NCBI): domain Eukaryota; kingdom Viridiplantae; phylum Streptophyta; class Magnoliopsida; order Asterales; family Asteraceae; genus Lactuca; species Lactuca saligna. The sequence continues at coordinate 147,316,202 of NC_136420.1, forward strand.
ATATTTTCATAATCATGAAATGCATATATGGCTAGCATAACCCTAATAGACTTAATCTTCGCTACTGGTGAGAAGGTCTCATCACAGTCAACTCCCGGAGTTTGAGTAAAGCCCTTCGCAACTAGTCGCGCCTTATAAGTTTGTACTTTCCCATCCATATTGGTCTTTTTCTTGAAGATCCATTTGCACCCGACTATCTTATGACCTGATACATTGTCAACCAAGTTCTAAAGTTGATTGTCACACATGGACTGAATCTCGTTGTCCGTTGCCTCTTTCCATTTCACAGACTCGGGGCCTGCTATTGCTTCCTTGTAGCTGCTAGGTTCATCCAAATTTACTAGTGTACTATCACTGATAAATGTGTCACCCTCAGATGTTATATGGAAACCATATAACACAGGTGGAACACTAACTCTATTGGAACGCCTTATAGTTACAGACTCGTCAACTGGTTCAACAGGAGTTTCCTCCTCAGGTTGATCGCTAGTGTTTGAGGTTCCTTCACCACTCAACTCTTGAATTTCTTCAAGGTCAATTTGCCTCCCACTGCCCCTTTGAAATATGAGTTTCCTCTCCCGGAAAACCGCTCTCCTCGCAACGAAGTCAACATTGTCAATCGATCTGTAGAAGAGATAACCAAAGGACTTTTGCGGGTAGCTGATGAAAATACTACGCTCACTGCGAGGTTCGAGCTTATCATGAGTCTCACGCCTCAAAAAAGCCTCGCAACCCCAAACCTTGATGTGTGCTAACAAGGGAGTTTTCTGTGCCCATATCTCGTGATGTGTTTTGGTAACCTTCTTAGTTAGGACTGAGTTAAGGATATGGGCGGCAGTCTCCAAGGCATACCCCCAAAATGAGATTGGTATCGAAGCACAACTCATCATGGAACGAACCATGTCCAACAAGGTTCGGTTGCGCCTCTCAGCCAGACCATTGATCTGTGTTATCCAAGGTGGCATCAGCTGTGAAACATTTGCACACTCCTTAAGATAGTCTAGGAACTCGATACTAAGATACTCACCACCTCGATCAGATCGGAGCATCTTTATCATCCTGCCCAGCTGATTGTTAAACTCTTTGAATCTTTCAAAGGTTTCTGACTTATGCTTCATTAAGTAGACATAGCCATATCTATTGTAATCATTAGTAAAAGTCACATAAAAGCGGTTAGCATCCCTTGTGGCGGTTCTGAAGGGCCCACACACATCGGTGTGTATGAGATCCAACAAACCTTCACTCGTCTCACAAGTACCAGTGAAGGGTGATTTAGTCATATTTCCAAGAAAACAAGATTCGCAAGTGTCATCCGAGCTTAAGTCGAATGACTCAAAGACTCCATCCTTTTGCAGTTGGCCTATGCGCTTCTTGTTGACATGTCCAAGATGACAATGCCACAAGGATGCCTTATCCAAATCATTATAAGAATCAATATGCAACACATTATTTCCTAAGTTGTCTACAACCATCACAATTTCATATACACCATTACAAGATAATGCTCTAAAATAAAAATAAACCATTATAATAAGCATTTATTGCACCAATTTCATTATCAAATAAAAAAGTAAAACCATGTTTATACAAACCATGAAATGAAATAATATTTCTCGCCATATCAGACCAGTAGCAACAATTATTCAAATCTATTTCTAACCCACTACTAAGCAATAAAGAGTAAACTCCAATCTTGGTGATAGGTGATACTTTCCTATTTCCCATGATCATATTTATCTTCCTGTGCTCCACATCCTTACTTCTTTTTAGGCCCTGCACATTAGAACAAATGTGAAATCCATAACCTGTGTCAAGCACCCAAGAGTTAGTATGTGATGAGTTTTTAGATAGAATAGTATAAATACCTGCATGGGTGGGTTTAACCTTCCCATCGTTGATATACTGCAAGTATTTGTGGCAGCTTCGCTTCCTGTGCCCTTTTTCATGACAATAGAAACACGCTGCTTCTTTAGGAATGGTCGTGGGAGCAGTAGAACCACCTTTGGTTACATTTGAACAGGATCCGTCAAGAGAATTTCCCTTGCAACTCTTGGAAGGAGCCTTCCTCTTCTTCCCCTTGCCTTGTCCAATTGCCAGAACAGGTGCATTAGTATTAGGAGTGGTTACAACATTTTTACCTTTGAGACCACTTTCTGCAATCCTCAAATTGCCCTGAAGCTTGCTCAGAGTGACTTCCTCCTTGTTCATATGATAAGTCATGCGGAACTGATCATAAAATGCAGGTATGGAGTGTAGAATGATGTCTATAGTCAACTCCTCATCAAAGTTCACATTCAACTTGAGCAAACGGTCCACAAACCTTTGCATTTTCTGCAAGTAGGCCATGATGGGTTCACCATCCTTCATTTTTGTTGTAATCATGGAGCAGATGATTTCATCCCTCTCTTGAAGAGCACTTTGATGGTATCTTTCCATCAGGTGCTGGTGCATCTCAAAAGGGTAGAAGTCCTCATAGGACTTTTGGAGCTTAGGTGACATAGTGGCAATCATGATACAAGCTACCTTGGTGGCATCCTTCTCATATACCCTAAACTCAGCAATCTCCTGAGGAGTAGCAGAAGACTTATAGATTTCCTTAAGCTCCTTGTCGAGGACATATTCCTTGTCCTCATAGCGAGTGACCATCCTGATGTTCCTAATCCAATCATTGAAGTTAGTCCCATCAAAGATGACTCTCCCACAAAGATTCATGAGAGAGAATGATCCAGTAGGGTTTGAGCCATAAGTAGTGGTTGAAGACATCTGAAAAAGAAGAGAACAAAGTTTAGATTAGATAAGAGTCCTTAATATAACACTCAAATGCAATATTAAGGCTAGGACCCAACACATATTTTACAAATTAGAAGAGGGATGTCGTAATCCAACTTGCAAAATATTTGAAGGTAGGTAAATGACGATTTAACAATTTCCACCATGAAAAACGAAATTTATTATTAAGTTTTAATTGGATTTCAAATTCCTAGATACTTTGAGATTCATTGAAGGATTCAATCGCATGTTTAAATCTTGATTATGCCCTTCAGGTTTGTGACTGTGATACCGAGGATCACAAACAATGTGTGAATAACCATGCAAATGTGCTTGGTACTCTTGATGTCATATATCACTTAATCGATGTGTCGGTTAACCACACACGCTCCATCGATCAATGATAAACATCAAGCCACCCTTTTCCACCTTTTGCCATCCTTACTAGTCCATGTTAGTGTGCCGGTTAACCACACACATTGCACTAACGACTTGGCAAGGTGCGAAGTGGAATTTCATGGATTAGCATCAATTTCACATTTTCCTAAAGTAACTAAGATTGGGAAGTTATAAAAGGTTTTAGTTACTTTATAATTATCGTTATACTTATAATGATAATTAATGTCCTATCCTACTCGTTCGGCTAATGACCCTCCATCAGTCAAGGAAGCGGTGGGTGAGAGTAGACACCCATTAAATTACTATTTTATAGGTAGTAACCTTATACCCTCCTTATAGACCGACTTTGTGAATGAGGCCTACTAACGGTAAGACTGACTTGTCTTATACATACATACATACATACATACATACATACATACATATATATATATATATATATATATATATATATATATATATATATTAAACCTATAATATTATAATAGTATAAGGTTTGAATTTTAATTCTTTAAAATTCTAAGTTTTGAAATTGAAGTATGCAAAAGTGTAACTTTATAAATTCCAAAACTTGAGGGCAAGTTTTGAAACATGTCAAAACTTTTCATTTCCATAACATATGAGTTTAATGATCTCTTAAAAGAAAAACCTTTCATTTTCCATAATTTGAGGACAAGTTATTGAGTCCATTAAAAGCATTTAACCAATTATTTTAATTAACACAATAATCAAATAATTTATACATGATTCAATTAAACTCATATGATCAAGATAATTGATATCAAACAAATTTCATGAAATTAGCCTAATCATATAAACTTATACAAAACCTAAAGCACCAACTCGTCGAGTGCATGAACTAACTCTGCGAGTTGGTCAGTTTATAGGGTGGACTCGGCGAGTCTGTAAGGGGACTCGGCGAGTTCACTGTCCAAATAGCAGAAAATCGATTTTTTTCAAGCTTTGAAAACAAGTAGCATGAAGTATAATGGAAAACTATGAAAACCTGAAATTTTCATTCAAACGAACTCTAAAGTCAATCACTTCAATTAAAAGTCAGTTACATTTCTAATAATTGTTAGCCAATTTAAAAGTCCGTTTGAGTGTTTTTAGTGTTTATTCTTTAAACAAACGAAGGAAAGGAAGTATCGTCTCGGGTCTTGGAGTTACAAAACCACACATACCACCCTAATAAGGAGTTCACAGTCAAACTTTTACAGTTTGGTTCGTAAACCCCCTTGTGGCTGTGAACTCATGCCTTAGGCATGAGTTTACTCCCCAAACTCTTCATTTCTAACTTCCATTCTCAAGAACACCCTCTATTCTCTCTCAACTATCATCCCGTTCTTCACCTGATCTTCTGAAAACGTAAGTGTTTATCGACTTGATTTGTAGTCATAACCAAACATCTAGTAGTTATACATCATTTCATCCATTTAATATTGATTTATAGCTAGATCTTCAAGTGTTATTCAAAACACCAAGAACACTAAGAACACACACTAGTGTTCTTGGACCTTAAACACCAAATCAAGCTTCTATCTTGTAAGTACACTTGCCCTAGCTTCTTGTGTGCTGAATATGAACTTGATAGCACTTGAAAATCATCAAATAACATAACAACAAAGGATTTTATGTACAAGGATGTTCTTGGGCCGTAAACCCCTTTTAAGGTTGTAAAATGGACATTAGTACCTTCCTAAGCCTTGGATGCCAACCTTGATCCTTCCTAGAAGTGTTTATGACCTTAAAAAACAATCAAAACATGTCCCTAAGAGAGTTTACGGCTGTGAACAATAAAGGATATGGCCCTTTGGCCGTAAACTCCACAAAGGAGCCTTAATGTGCCCGTAATGCTTTCCTAAGGCTTGGACTTGATCATTGGATGTGCAATCATGACTTGTAAGACCTCAAAACACAATCTGGCACTTAGTACCATGAGTTGACGGCCATAAACTCATGGGGAAATGGTCATGGGCCGTAAACTCCATAAAGGGGTGGTTCATGGGCCATAAACTCCAATGTCATGTCATACAACCCTTAGATGCAACCCTTTGGTACCTATAGCACTTGAATCAAAGTGTATCCATGACCTAGGGTGTCTTAAATTGATTAATTAGTTATTAATTGACTAATTAGATACATATATGTCTATTATATGATAACTAGGACCATTGTGTGTGTTAAAGTCCTCACTTGACACCTAGCACCTTGTCCGACACTTCCGAACAAACCACTCACTGCAGGTGAGTTCATACTCCTTAATTAACCTTTGAAATGATTTTAAATGTTTTAAATGATTTATGAGGGGAATACAAGTTGAACCATGTTAGTTATTAGATCAATCACATGTGATTAATAAATAGCATACAAATGGATTTTCATATTTTAAACTGTTTTACCAAACAAATGACTTTAAACTGTTTATAAAACTATTTTACATATCAAATTCACTTTTGTATACTACACCTTTCTTTTAAAGTTTTCAAACTTATATATTGTTAAAACCATGTCTAGTACATATATAGTTATATAAATAAGGTTTGAAGGACTTAGGAGAGATAACCAACTTTACTTCCTGTCCTTGTTTGGTTGTGGTCTTAAAGTACCCGGTTGTTTGTCCGAGTGTCATTGAATCCTTAGTTGTATATTATGTATATATGTATAGATATAAAGACTTTTATCTCAGTTCGGTACATTCAGTCATACAAACAAGTCTAATAATAAACTATAATCGGTATAGTTTAGGGTTATACTACTTACTACTTCTAGTCCAATGAAGCATTCAAGAGTCAGTTCATTCATGAGTCATTACTTATTACTATGAGAACATATACAACTATACTAGGATGAGAACATATACAAGTATAGTAGGATGAGAACATATACAACTATACTATGATGAGGACATATACAACGATACTATGATGAGAACATATAAAACGATACTATGATGAGAAACAATACATTACATATACAAGTATACTTTAACATAAATGTGATCCACTGTATCGGAGCATGCCTTCATTTTCATGCCCCGAGTTGTAACCAAAATCTCCTAGAGGGAGAGCATGAGTTTGCATGTAGATCTATACTGGATTGACTAACGTACACCTTGCTGCTAGCTATAGCGGGGCCTGCAGGTCTTCGGGTGCCAAATGTCATACCTTTTGACGACTTACATTATCGTGTTTTCCAGTCGATAGTATGGTACAATTAATCACATAGTACCTTGATGTAAATCCGGTTTAAGGTAGTTAGTACAACAGTAGTTCCTATAATACAAAACTACAGCCCTTCATTAATTTACCCCTTTACATTTATTTGGTGATCATTTCACTTAAACATTAATGTACAAACTATATTTTGATAATGATAGTTACACTTGGAAAAATTACACACTTTTACAAGAAACAAACATACAAAACAGTTGTGCCTTGGTAGAAGGCTACATTTAGTAGAAAATATAAGATTTTCTAGGAGTTACAAACACTTACAAACATTCACATACTTTTACTAGAAATGTTTACAAACTCGTACTTCAAACACTGTTTCAAACATTTTGATACAAACATAGACACTAAATACTTATGAACTCACCAACATTAATGTTGATAAACTCTTTCAATATAACTTGTATTCTCAGGTCATCAGTAGACAAGTACCGATGCCAACTTTTGAGAAGATGGAGCGCATACAAGACTCATCTTATATTTTGATTTATGTTTTGGTGTCTTATATACTACAGATTACACTTATGTTAAAATTATATATTTAATGTAATGGATGATGATGTTTACTTGTTTACTATTATACTGTATTGTGATACTTTACATGACGTACTCCGCCCTAGAACGTTTTCGCCGTTCTCGGTTTTGGGGTGTGACAGATTGTTATCAGAGCATTCGTTATAATGAATTGAGTATATCAACCATAAAAGATATACTAACCATAAACACATTGGGATTAAAACACTCTGGCCAAGAGTCTATACTCTTAAATAATAAAATATTTAACTAAGTATACAAGTCTGCATTCATACTAAAATCAGTGTCACAATGACAAGTGCAAAACTACTACGATTGTTGAATATCACAAGTAAGCTCGGGGATGTATGGTCAGTCTTAGGAGTAGCATAGACTGATCAACTATGCTGGTCTGATGAGTTATTAGCATATGCCCTAGAATGGTTGTGATATGGCAACAAGTCTAAAAACTTACCGACACTACTACAATGAAAGCACTAGAGCAGAACATAAGTTTAAAACAATATAGGAGTATTTTGTGTTACTATAATCACTTATCTGAGAACTAAAAGGGTCTCTATCAAGTAGGTCAATAGTCTTCAAGTGCATACGCTAAGATTTTATGAAATTCAGGTGTTATAGACTCATAATCTGTGATCTTTGCTTCACTTCCTGTCCTTGTTTGGTTGTGGATTTGGAGTTAGGACCACTTATTCGAAGGACTATCCAACTTGATTTCATATAACTGGTATACACTACACAAGTATTGACATAACTAATAAAGATCAACTTATAATTATCTTCGGTAGTACGCCTATTTTTATAAGATTCTTATACCCCTTTTCTCGTGTAGATATCATAGTTGGATTCCATCATCATGGCGACCCGTACTTTCCACCCCACGACAATGCTGGATGGCTTGAAGCAGAGTCCGATGATGAGCATTAAATCCCTTTGGATGATCATCACGCAAAAGGATTCTCGTATGGATCTGACTCCGAGCCAGAAGTCAACAACCTACCCCAAGTAGGTCAAGCCCCAATTAAAAACCTCCGACCAGCGTTTCAGGGTCCCACACCCTTGTGGGCAACAAACTTGAATCGCTGGAGCGGTCAATAAGGTCAACCCTTACCCTACAACGGGGACCGAAGCTTCTACAACATAAGCGAGGGTGGCTCAACTGATCGAGCCCTACCCAACATAGTCCGTAGAATTGCTCGGGATGTGGAGCAAGGTCGAGCAGCTATCAGCTGAATAGTGGAGATTGATGCCAACACGGTCCGCATTCGCCATCTCGAATAGGTGATGGAAAGGACCAGAAGGACTGATGAGAATCTGCAGCAACAACTAGCTTCCTCACGAGCTGAAGTCACAGAACTTCGAATTCGCCAGAGAGCTCATGAACGACACATCCAAGAAGAGGTCCGTCAGATGGAAGACCTTAGGGTTCACCCGAGGAATTCCCATCGCCGTTAAAAGATGTCTAGCACATCTTTTCATGTGGTTAAGGAATAGCTTTTCGTATCTGTGCTCTATGAAGCACTTGTCTGTAAAATATTCCTATCTTTCAGTACACTTTGTAGCATACTAAGCTGTCAAACATTTTCCTTCATATGGTTTGATGTAAGACCTACTGTTAGGTCATTTTTCCCGAACTTGTTTACATCAGTAATACTAGTAATATTGGCAGTTATCTAATATGTTGGAAAAATCTATACTCTTGTGTTTTTCCTACTTTTTTGCTATACTACTATTTCAAAACACACACTCATTCAAGTGTTCGACTATGGAGATTTAGCCCATGGAACACCCTCATTATGCTTACAATTGATTCTAACCACCATGTACATCTTTTCTTTAAACTTATAGTTGAAGAATGCCTCCTCGTAAATCAACAAGGCGTAATCCTCCGAGTATTCCAACTCCAATACCACCTCCAACGCCACCTCCTTCGGCAATTGATACAGCAGCCCTGAATGCTGTAGTAGCTGCGGCAGTGGTAACTGTCATGGCTCAATATCACTCCACTGACGCCAGCAGAGGTGGAACCCCTGTTAACTCCACTCAAGGTGAACTCCTTGTGCGCTCGAGAGAGTGCTCCTACAAGGACTTCACTAACTGTAAGCCAAAGTCCTTCAAGGGGACTGGCGAAGTCATTGCCCTCTCGCAATGGTTCGAGAAGACGGAGTCGGTCTTCAAAATTTGTTCCTGCCCTGCCATGAGCAAAGTCAAGTTTGCTTCGTGCACCTTTGAGGAGAAAGCCCTGACATGGTGGAATAGCCATTTCAAGTCACTCACTCTTGTAGTGGCAAATGACATGGGATGGGAAACTATGAAAGACCTCATAATTGAGGAGTATTGCCCGAGGGGCGACATCCAGAAGTTGGAACAGGAGCTGTGGAGCCTAACCATGAGGGGCTCCAAGATAGTCGCGTATACTGCCAGGTTCAGTGAACTGGTGGCCCTCTATCCCAACGTGGTTCCCACTGAAGGGAAAAATATCGAAAGGTACATCTGGGGGCTGGTGCCTCCATATCAGGGAAATGTCTTAGCTTCACACCCTGCTACTTTCGACAGTGCCAAAAGATTGGCACAATGACTCATATATCATGGAGTCCAATCCCCATCATCAACAACAACCCTAGCCATCTCGGAACCCTCAAAATACGCTGACAATAAGCGGAAGTTCTGGGATGACAAGAAGAAACAACGAGCTGCTAAAAAGCAGAGAGTCGTGGCGGTTCATGCTACGATCGAACCTACCACTGCTACTCTAATAAGGCAGTATGCTGGAAGTTTCCCAAAGTGCAACAAATGTAACTTGCACCACAACAGACCTTGCCGTGAAATGCAATGCTCTAACTGCAACAATAAAGGACACACTGTCTGTTTCTGCAAATCTCCAGCAAGGCCAATCACCCAAGTCCCAGGCGCTGGTGTGGACCAGGCTTGCTATGGATGTGGCGATGTGGGCCACTACAAAAAGGGATTGCACCAAAGCAAGAAACGTCGGTGGAGCGGGAAGAGTTTTGGCTATAGGCCATGGAGAAGCAGTTGCTGACCCTATGGTGGTGACTGGTATGTTTCTCCTCGATAACTCTTATGCATGCATACTGTTTGATAGCAGATCAAAGAGAAGCTTAGTAAAACATAAATTTGCTCGCCTACTTAAACAAAAACCACACACACTTAAGGAACCATTCACTGTAGAAATGGAAAATGGGAAAATTGAGAGAACAAATAGCATATACATGGGATGTACCCTAACTCTAGATAGCCATTCATTTCCAATAGACCTCATGCCAGTCTCGATTAAAAGCTTCGACGTCATCATCGGCATGGATTGGTTGAGTCTTCATCGTGCCGACATCATGTGCCACGAGAAACCAGTCCATCTAAATGTCCTAACTATTGAAACTCTCATCATTTACAGCGACAAACCCGACACAAGTATTCGTATCATCTCAAGTATTCAAGCACAGAAGTATCTACGTAAGGAATATCGTGCATTCCTTGCTCACATTGTTGATACGAGCCTAGAAACGAAAGAACTAAAGAACATTCCAGTAGTGAGCGACTTTCCCGACATCTTTCCAGAAGAACTACCAGGATTACTTACACAACGATAGGTCGAGTTTAGAATCGACTTAGTCACAGGAGTTACCCCAGTAGCCAAATCGCCCTACTGATTAGCACTAGCTGAGATGTAGGAACTATCTGGTCAACTTAATGAACTACTCAGCAAGGGTTTTATAAGACCAAACTTCTCACCCTAGGGAGAACCGGTCTTGTTCATTAAGAAGAAAGACGGATCATTCGGTATGTGTATCGACTACAGAGAAGTCAACAAACTGATGGTCAAAAATCGTTACCCTCTGCCTCGCATAGACGATTTATTTGACCAACTGCAAGGGGCAGGTTACTTTTCCAAAATTGATCTAAGATCCGGATATCACCAGTTACGAGTGCTAGAGGAGGATTTTCCAAAACTAGCCTTCCGAACTCATTACAGGTACTACGAGTTCGTGGTGATGCCATTCAGATTGACCAATGCACCCGCAGTGTTCATGTACTTAATGAATAGAGTATGTCGTCCTTACTTGGATCATTTCGTCATCATCTTCATTGATGACATCATGATCTACTCTCGAAGTAAGGAAGAGCATGGCGATCACCTGCGACAAGTTTTAAGAACTTTACGAATGGAGAAGCTCTATGTGAAGTTCTCTAAATGTGAATTTTGGATCCGTAGATTCGAATTCTTAGGACACATGGTTAGCGAAGAGGGAATCCACGTGGACCCATCCAAAATTAAAGCCATTGAGAACTGGTCAGCACCGAAGACGCCTACAGAAATTCGTCAATTTCTAGGTCTCGCTGGCTACTACCGCAGGTTCATATAGAACTTCTCCCGAATTGCAAAACCTCTTACTACACTAACCCATAAGGGAGTGGCCTTTGACTGGGAAGAGAAACAATAAAAAGCATTTCAAACGCTGAAGCGTGCTTTATGCACCGCACCGATACTATTTCTCCCCAAAAGGATAGAAGACTTCGTTGTATACTACGATGCATTCAACCAAGGGCTCGGTTGTGTTCTGATGCAACGAGGTAAATTCATCGCCTATGCCTCGAGACAACTGAAGACACACGAAGTCAACTACACCACACACGATCTTGAACCGGGGACAATTGTGTTTGCCCTAAAGATCTGGAGACACTACATGTATGGTACGAAGAGCACGATCTTTACAGACCACAAGAGCTTACAGCACATCTTCGATCAGAAGGAGCTCAACATGAGACAACGACGGTGGGTCGAGCTACTCAATGACTACGAATGAGAAATTCGTTATCATCCAGGTAAAGCCAACGTAGTAGCAGACGCCTTAAGTCAGAAAGAATATTCCGGTTGAAGGGTCAAATCGTTGACAATGACCATCCATTCACACTTGTCTACACAAATTCAGGAGGCTCAACTTGAAGCCTTGAAACCTGAAAACATGACGAGTGAATCCCTTAGAGGAATGGATAAGAACTTAGAAGCCAAGGGTGGTGGAGCCTTATGTTTCATGGACCGGATCTGGACACCGAAGCACGGTGGCCTCCGATACTTGGTCGTGATCAAGGCGAACAACACTCGGTATTCTGTCCACCCAAGTTCATATAAGATGTATCTGGATCTAAAAAAGCCTAACATGAAAGTACAGATTGCTACATTCGTAAGTAAATGCCTTACTTGCGCAAAGGTTAAGGTCGAGTACCAGAAACCCTCCAGTTTGCTGCAACAACCAGAAATACAAGAATGGAAGTGGGAGCGGATCACTATGGCTTTCATAACCAAGTTTCCCAAGACAACGAGTGGACTTGATACCATATGGGTCATCGTCGATAGATTGACCAAGTCGGCACACTTCCTGACTATCAAAGAAACTGACAAGATGGAGAAGCTTATGAGAACATACATTAGGGAAATCGTACGACTGCATGGTGTTCCTATATCCATTATCTCCGATAGAGATAGTAGGTTCACTTCGACATTCTGGCAGTCACTACAAAGTTCCCTAGGAAGGAGGCTGGACATGAGTACAGCCTACCATCCTCAGACTGACGGAATGAGTGAGTGAACCATCCAAACATTGGAAGATATGTTGAGAGCTTGTTTGATTGAATTTGGGAAGGCATGGGATACTCACTTACCCCTTGTTGAATGTTCCTTTAATAACAGTTATTACCCAAGCATCAAGGCTGCTCCATTCGAAGCCCTCTATGGCCGGAAGTGCTAATCACCTATGTGCTGGGCTGAGGTGGGTGACACCTAATTAGCTAAAGGACGAGTTCTTGAAAGCACTCTCACAGGTCCGGAAATCATTCGGGAAACAACAGAGAAGATCATTCAGATTCATGAACGATTGAAAGCCTCTAGAGATCGACAGAAGAGCTACGCCGACAAACACAGGAAACCTTTGGAATTCCAAGTGGGAGATCGCGTCGTTTTGAAAGTCTCACCCTGGAAGGGCTTGATACGCTTTGGAAAATGTGGGAAGCTCAATCCAAGATACATAGGGCCTTTCGAGATTCTCGCTAGAATCGGCGCTATAGCTTACAAACTCAATCTACCCAACGAACATCGTAACGTACATTCTACATTCCACGTCTCAAACTTGAAAAAGTGTCTGTCCAACGAGACTCTTGTAATCCCAGTCGACGAGATCGAGATCAACGAGAGCCTCAACTTCGTGGAAGAACCTGTAGAGATCATGGACCGTGAGGTCAAGCAGACGAAACAAAGCCGTATCCCGATTGTGAAGGTTCGCTGGAACGCCAAGCGAGGACCGGAATTCACATGGGAGCACGAGGATCAAATGAAATTGAAATATCCTCATTTATTCGCTTAGTTATTTGTAACTATTTTATTCGCTTAAACTTTAATTTCGCGACCAAATTCCCTTTAACGGGCGGATGATGTGACGACCCGAAATTTTCATTCGAACGAACTCTAAAGTCAATCACTTCAATTAAAAGTCAATTACATTTATAATAATTGTTAGCCAATTTAAAAGTATGTTTGAGTGTTTTTAGTGTTTATTCTTTAAACAAATGAAGGAAAGGAAGTACCATCTCGGCTCTTGGAGTTACAAAACCACACATACCACCCTAATAAGGAATTCACTGCCAAACTTTATAGTTTGGGCTGTAAACTCCCCTGTGGCCATCAAATCATGCCTTAGGAATGAGTTTACTCCCCAAACTCTTCATTTCTAACTTCCATTTTCAACAATACCCTGTATTCTCTCTTAACTATCATCCCGTTCTTCACCCGATCTTCCGAAAACGTAAGTGTTTCTTGACTTGATTCGTTCTTATAACCTAACATCTAGTAGTTATACATCATTTCATCCATTCATTATTGATTTATAGGTAGATCTTCAAGTGTTCTTCAAAACACAAAGAACACCAAGAACATACACTAGTGTTCTTGGACCTTAAACACCAAATCAAGCTTCTATCTTGTAAGTACACTTGCCCTAGCTTCTTGTGTGCTTAATATGAACTTGATAACACTTGAAAATCATCAAATAACATAACAAAAAAGGATTTTATGTCCAAGGATGTTCTTGGGCCGTAAACCCCTTTTAAGGTTGTAAAATGGACATTAGTACCTTCCTAAGCCTTGGATGCCAACCTTGATCCTTCCTAGAAGTGTTTATGACCTTAAAAAACAATCAAAACATGTCCCTAAGAGAGTTTACGGCTGTGAACAATAAAGGATATGGCCCTTTGGCCATAAACTCCACAAAGGAGCCTTAATGTGCCCGTAATGCTTTCCTAAGGCTTGGACTTGATCATTGGATGTGCAATCATGACTTGTAAGACCTCAAAACACAATCTGGCACTTAGTACCATGAGTTGACGGCCATAAACTCATGGGGAAATGGTCATGGGCCGTAAACTCCATAAAGGGGTGGTTCATGGGCCATAAACTCCAATGTCATGTCATACAACCCTTAGATGCAACCCTTTGGTACCTATAGCACTTGAATCAAAGTGTTTCCATGACCTAGGGTGTCTTAACTTGATTAATTAGTTATTAATTGACTAATTAGATACATATATGTTTATTATATGATAACTAGGACCATTGTGTGTGTTCAAGTCCTCACTTGACACCTAGCACCTTGTCCGACACTTCCGAACAAACCACTCACTGAAGGTGAGTTCATACCCATTAATTAACCTTTGAAATGCTTTTAAATGTTTTTAAATGCTTTATCAGGGGGGGGGGGGGTAATACAACTTGAACCATGTTAGTTATTATATTAATCACATGTGATTAATAACTAGCATACAAATGGATTTTCGTACTTTAAACTGTTTTACCAAACAAATGACTTCAAATTGTTTATCAAACTATTTTACATATCAAACTCTTTATCAAATTCAATTTTGTATACTAAACCTTTCTTTTATAGTTTTCAAACTTATATATTGTTAAAACCATGTCTACTACATATCTAGTTATATAAATAAGGTTTGAAGGACTTAGGAGAGATAACCCACTTTACTTCCTGTCCTTGTTTGGTTGTGGTCTTAAAGTACCCGGTTGTTTGTCCGAGTGTCATTGAATCCATAGTTATATATTATGTATATATGTATAGATATAAAGACTTTTATCTTAGTTCAGTACATTCTTCCATACAAACAAATCTACTAATAAACTATAATAGGTATAGTTCAGGGTTATACTACTTACTACTTCTAGTCCAATGAAGCATTTAGGAATAAGTTCATTCATGAGTCATTACTTGTTACTATGAGAACATATACAACTATACTAGGATGAGAACATATACAACTATACTAGGATGAGAACATATACAACTATACTATGATGAGGATATATACAACGATACTATGATGAGAACATATACAACGATACTATGATGAGAAACAATACATTACATATACAAGTATACTTTAACATAAATGTGATCCACTGCATCAGAGCATGCCTTCATTGTCATGGCCCGAGTTATAACCAGAATCTCCTGGAGGGAGAGCGTGAGTTTGCATATAGACATATACTAGATTGACTATCCTACACCTTGCTTCTAGCTACAGCAGGACCTGCAGGTATTCGGGTGCCAAATGTCATACCTTTTGACGACTTACATTGTCGTGTTTTCTAGTCGATAGTATGGTACAATTAATAACATAATACCTTGATATAAATCTTGTTTAAGGTAGTTAGTAAAGCAGTAGTTCCTATAATACAAAACTATAGTACTACATTAATTTACCCCTTTACATTTATTTGGTGATCATTTCACTTAAACATTAATGTACAAACTATATTTTGATAATGATTCTTACACTTGGGAAAATTACACACTTTTACAAGAAACAAACATACAAAACAGTTGTGCCTTGGTAGAAGGCTACTTTTAGTAGAAAATATAGGATTTTCTAGAAGTTACAAACTTTTACAAAGACTTACAATCATTCACATACTTTTACTACAAACGTTTACAAACTCGTACTTCAAACACTATTTCAAACATTTTGATACAAACATAGACACTAAATACTTATGAACTCACCGACTTTAATGCTGATAAAGTCTTTCAATATAACTTGTATTTTCAGGTCATCAATAGACAGGTATCGATGCCAGCTTTTGAGAACATGGAGCGCATACAAGACTCATCTTATATTTTGATTTATGTTTTGGTGTCTTATATTTCTAAAGAACAAACTTGTATTATAATTATATATTTAATGCAATGGATGATATTGTTTACTTGTTTACCATTATACTATGTTGTGATACTTTATATGACGTCCTCCGCCCCAGAACGTTTCCACCATTCTCGGTTTTGGGGTGTGACAAAAAAATCCTAGGCTCTGATACCACTGATGGGGTTTGAGCATTCTAACACTCCTATGGTGTACATGCAACCCTAGAAGCTTTCGATCTATGTGTTCTCTAATATACATGCAAACTTTCAATTTTCCAAAGCATCATCCAAAATAGCATACTATGCAGTATATATACTCAAAATCTAGATAGATGACTTACCTTTGTTGTAGCTTTGAAAGCTTAAGCCTTTAAGATCCTAGCACCCCAAATGTGATTCCTCAAATGCTTCACACGACACCACCAACAATGGAGGACTTGAGAAGAGATTGTATTACACACACAAAATCAGCTAGCCCTCTTGTATCTCACTTAATTGCTGATTTTGCTAGTCATGAAGTTTCTTATATAGTGTGACACAACTAGGGTTATACCATGAAAACCCTAATGTGTGTGACTTTCCACATTCCTTAGGGTCCATGGGTTTTAACCTCCATGGAGTATCCATGGGTCACCACATGGCTTTAGCCCAACATAAAGAACTACAGATCATAATCCCACTTTATAAGAATTAATGATTTAACCAACTAATCCCCACACATTTAATTAGTCTCTTTTGATCACAAAATTAATCCCAAATTAATTATTGATCAGTATTAATTAAACAATATAATTTCGTATTAATATATTAGAACTTATAATATATTAATAAATCATAAATAACCTCTTCTTAATTGTCCATCCTTCAGATTGTTCCAGTGCCATGCAACCCAAATGGACCATGCTACTCTCGGTTCAAGTACATACCAAATATAGTTATGGACTTAGACACCTTATCTAACATCACACCCTTTCTTTTCTTATAAAACTTTTTCCTTGAAAATATTTTTCTTTTGAAAACTTTACGGATCCTCAATTTGAGTTCAGACACAGCCGAACGTATACCTGAATCCCTCAAACGAAGGCTCTGATAACAACTTGTAACGACCCAAATATCAAGGGTAAAATTTTCATCTTTCAATACAATCAAAACACATGTATCTTTAAATCCAAACATTCCAAAATCATAATTAATAAAAATATTCATTAGAGTTCATCCCAAAATCATATATTATGGAAACACAAGTGTCTGCTCTGTGATTAAGTCAGGCCCTTCCTTTCCAGCCCAACGCTATCTGAAACCATAGACAAAACTGTAAGCACAAACCTTAGTAAGTTCCCCAGAGCATACCCACACAATCCACATAATCACATAATCTATATTAGCTATAAAAGCTACATAAGCCACATCAACCATTCATACAAACATGTAGGGAATCCCTAGAAACCCTTCAAGGTCTTACTTCGGGTGCCATGGGAACCCCCACATGGTCTTAGCCCAATGCCTCGGGAACCCCCCAAGGTCTTGACTAAGGATGCCATGGAAACTCTCCAAGGTCTTATACCCTAATGCCTCGGTACCCCTCCCCCTTGAGGTATTTACCTAGGATGCCAGGGAAACCCTCCAAGGTCTTACACCTAAGTGCCTCAAGAACTCCCGAGGTCTTTACCTAGGATGTCTTGGAAACCTTCCAATTCCGTATACCTAAGAGCCGCGGGAACCCCCCGATGTCTTTACCTAGGATGCTGTGGAAACCCTCCAAGGTCTTATACCTAAGTTCCCTAGGAAACCCCCCGAGGTCTTTACGTAGGATGCCATGGAAACCCTCTAAGGTCTTATACCTAAGTGCCCTAAGAACCCCCCCCCCCCTACGAGGTCTTCCATACAAGTATCATAGATAAAACTAGCATACCACATATCACATAACCAACTAGCATACACATAGCATGTAATGGGCCAACCTTGATGCCTTCTACCCATTGGTATGGTGAAGAGACTCACCTCGAATGCAGTAGCGTCCCGAATGACATCCTTAGCTACTATCCTGCCGACTTCCCGAGCTATCAATACCAACTAGTATACCCAATTAGCAATTAAGTTCCATACTATAATCCTTAATCCATACATGCGGTAAAGTGACCATTATACCCTTGGCCCAGTATGATCCAAAATTAAGGCCCAAGCCCAAAACAAAATCCCAACACTATGATGTCCATAAATCCATCAATGGCCCAATTTTCCAAATTGGGCTCCAACTCCTTATGGGCCTTACTATAATCCCATAATCTCCTTCATTATAATTTGGTTTACTCCAAGCACCCCTTGGAGCTAATTTGCCCAAAGTTAAGGTCAAAGTCAAAGTCAATAGTCAAGGTCAACAGTCCATGTTGACCCAACTCGTCGAGTGCATCTAACAACTTGTCGCCTTCCTTTAGAGTCCATACAACTGAAATCCCGAGCCAACTCACCGAGTCACCTGAGTAACTCGTTGAGTTCCTTCAGAGTCCATACAACCAAAGTCCCGAGTTGAAACATCCCAAAAATACAGTCCAAGCCCAAGGTTCCCGAACTATCAACATCAAAATAACACCCAATTAATAGTTGGATTCCAATATTTAACCATAATTCTATGCTTGGGGTAAAAGACTGCCTTACCCCAATCTTGGCTTGACCCAAGCCCAAGGCCCAACAGTCCAACTATGGCTCAAAGCCCAACATATGGCCTAATTATCCAAATTGGGCCCATACCTCTACATGGTCTTATTCAAAGGCCCAACCATTTATTCCAGTCCAATATTTGACATTCTAATGGCCCAATATCATATAATCCTTAACACCTAAACTATGGCCGATCTATAGCCTAATTTTACAAATTGGGCCTAACCCCTCATATGGGCCTTACTCTAAAGTCCAATAACATATTCTAGTGTCACACCCCGAAACCGAAGGCGGAAATGTTCCGGGGGGGACTCCACATTGAGTATCAAATCCAATGCACATAGTAAGCAAAGTAAACAACCATTACATTACATATTAGAATTTACATCTGTTCAAAAGTAACGTGTTACAAGTGTTATACATATGTATATATGAACAAAAGTAGAGGTGAGTCTTCTGTACGCTCTGTCTTCTCCCAAAGGATCGCTAGGTAGTCATCTAATATGGACCTGAGAATACAAGCAGTTTGAAAATCAGCATAAAGCTGGTGAGTTCATAAGATGTTTATTTTCTGAAAATGCACAAGTTCCCTTTGGTTTTCCGGAAAAGTTTGTTATCCAAGAAAATCCCATATTTTCTTATATGTAAAGTTTGATTAACTGTTTTATTACATGAATCTGGTTATGTACAATTGTTATCCCAGGAAAATCCTATATTTTCCTAAAAGTAAGTTTAGTTATTGAATCCCAATGTAATGTTTGAATATCTTTCATACTTGTTATATTAGCTAGGTATTTTGATATCCTAATTGTGTTACACTTGAATGTACCTAGATGTGTGCCTTCGTATTCATATTCCTATTCGTAATCATATTCATATTCATATTTTATATTTGTATTCGTATTCATATTTGTATTCCTATTCGTATTCGTATTCGCATTTGTATTCGCATTTGCATTCGTATTCCTAGTCCTATCCCTAATCCTATTTGTATTCGTATTTGTATTTGCATTCGTATTCATATTCGTATTCATATTCGTATTCGTATTTGTATTCGTATTCGTATTCGTATTCGTATTCGTATTCATATTCGTATTCGTATTCGTATTCCTACTCCTAACCCTATTCATATTCGTATTCATATTCGTATTCGTATTCGTATTCGTATTCGCATTCATATTTGTATTCCTACTCCTAATCCTGATCCTATTCGTATTCGCATTCATATACCTAATCCTAGTACTAATCCTATTCGTATTCGTATTCATATTCGCATTCGTATTCGTATTCCTACTTTAGTATTCCTATTCGTGCTGTTCCTAGTTTATACATTCGTATTTGTTCTATTCTTAGTTGTATTTTCGTATTCGTTATGTTCCTAGTTGTACTTTCGTATTCGTATTCGTATTAATTCTAATTGATGATTAGTATGAATTATTTGTAGATTATGAAATATAATTTAGATTGTAGCACTTTATCAAAAAATCTATGATTTGTCTGAAAGCTAACTTCGTAATTCGAACTATTTGATTAACACAGTTTTCGATATTAAAAACATACAGAATATAGACATTTGAACTAAAAATAATAAGTTTGAGTACAATATTTTCTTGTAATTTATCTTGTATTCCCCCTGAAAACATTTGAAAAACATTTGAAAAAGGGTAGGGGTATGAACTCACCGGTCGAGAAACGTGTCGGATTGGATGCTAAGTTTCGATTCTGGGCTTGATAACGCGCGAGGTTCCTATGTAATGTGAAATGATATACAAATGTATCTAATTAGAATTTAAATCACTAATTAGATATGATTATAAACTCCAAGACGAGAAAACACTTTAAATTAAGTGTTTGGAGTGACCCGGGTGACATCTACGGACGTATATGGCTTGGATAATGTGTTTACTCTTTGAGAGTAAACTCCTTATGGAGTTTTCGGCCCTAAGACCAACTCCACATGAGTTCACGGCCGTGAACTCATGGATGAGGGTTTTATGGTGCTAAATGGTCTTATTTCACTTGGGGAAATTAGCTAGGATCAAATCTAGGGAATAAGAATGGATTAAACTCACTTATGGATCATTTAATGGAGTTTACGGTAGTAAACTAGGAGTTGACGGCCGTAAGCTCCCTCATATCCATTCCTTATGTGTTTTAGTGGTGCTAGGAGAAACATATGTGATTTAAACTCATTTTACAAGTCTTGGATGGAATTTTGGCCGTCATTTGACTATGATATAGGAGTTTCCAGACCAGGAACCCATCCTTTGGGGTTTTACGGCCGTGAACTCCTAAAGGAGGGGTTTTCATTAAGTTTAAGGCCTCTAGCTCGTTTGTGTTTGCTTCTAGACTTTATTCCAAGGCTATTGGTGTGTTTAAATGGCAATTTAACACTTAAAAATGAGTTTACTCCCCATGATATGGAGTTTACGGCCCAATCATGTCCTTGGGCAGTAAACTCATGCTTACTCTCCAAAAGTTAAGTTCAAGGTGTTCTAAGTCCATTTTGGTAAGCCCGTAAGTCATATCTAAGCTCCTAACGTGGTTTGGAAGGGTTTTTGGGCTTCAAAACCCATTTTATGTGAGTTCATGGCGTAGGACTATTCTAGGGACGTAAACACATGAATATGGTCCTATTTCATGAATTAAACTTGAAAATGAACGCTAAAGATGTTATACTAGGAGCCAGGGAAGTTACCTTGATGATTTGGGGCTTAAATTCAATGAGTTTTGGACTTAAAGTGTGGATTTGAGGAGAGAAGTTACAGAGAGAGTGAAAAGGATTCAAATGAAGCTTAAACCACTTTATATATGGTTTGGGTTTGGGACACGGCTGAATTCTACCCGATACCGACGTTAAACGGGGCTTTTGGTCGCACCCGATTAAGTTGTCGTAACCCGGCGGGACAAATTCTAAAATTTATATAATTATCATATTGGGGTGTTTTCTTGAGTTTCTAATGGGTTTGGATACTAATTAAGTCATAATAGAAGTCTCAGAATAAATGAATTAATTTTAAAAATGTAAATGGAAATGATTTGAAAAAGACAAATTTTATAGATGGAAACGGGTTACGGCGATGGAACGAACTTCGGGTTGTCACATTATCCCCCCGTTAGAGGGAATTTCGTCCCGAAATTCAAACTTTAGATAAAATGTATGGATTCGGAAAGAAATATGGATACTTCTACTTCGTTGGATTTTTCCGCTCTCAAGTGAATTCGAGTTCTAGTGTGGCTTTCCGGCGAATCTTCATTGTTGGAGTATGACTTTGTTTCATACATTAGTCTCTCAATCTAGGATTTCAATTGGTTCTACCATGACGTTCAGACTTTTGTTGATTTCGGTCTCATCAAATGGATTACTAGGGTTTCATCCGGTAGATACTTCTTAAGGACAGAGACGTGGAATACCAGATGGATGTTGCTAAGTCCTGAGGGTAATTGGAGTTTGTAGGCTACGGAATCAATCCTAATGAGGATTTTCGAAAAATTCTATGTACCTTGGGATACGCATTTCAGAATGTAACACACCATCTTTCTCATTGTTGTCTACCTTGATGGTGGACGTTTCGGTTACTAATTGATGACTATGTTTATGAAGAGGTTCGAATGAATAGGTAACAATTTATCTTTCAGACTAGAATTGAAAAGGATTGCAAGCAGAAGGGTTGTCGAAGAGGATTATACCTGTGGTAACGGTGGGATCGGCGGCTGCCTCACCTTGTCCTATAGCTAGGACTCTTCCAGTGTTGCCAGTTGTTGCTGCATTGGGGCAGTTTCTCTTATAATGCCCGACTTTACCGCAACCATAACGGGCCTGACTGATGCCCGCTCCGGAAGCTTGATTTGTTGGTGTCCTGCAACTTCGCGCAAGGTTACCCTATTGGCCATAATTTTTGCAAAATTTCACTCGACAGGGACCGGGGATGCCGTGGTGGTAACTGCACTGGTTACACCACGGGAGAACACCGACATATCCAGTGATAGGTGCTTGGGCCGAGGAACCGATGACAAATACAGCAACATGGGTAGTGGCATTGTGGACTACCACCATCTGTTGTTTCTTTGAGAACTCCTGTGAAGGTTGACTCTTATCCCTTGTCTCCCAAAATTTTCTCTTCTCACCACTTCTCTTTGTCGGCTCAGAAGTGGTGGCTGCTCCCTCTATGTTCTCACTATGGCCGATCAGGATTTGTGCTAGGCAATTGGCGTTGTCGTATGTATGCAGCTTCACAGCCAAAACGTTCCCTTTGGTTGGCTAGGTCAACCCCCAGATAAACCTCTCAATCTTCTTACTTTCCGGGGTAAGCATCCCTGGACAAAGAAGCGCCAAGTCGTCAAACCTTGAAGTGTAAGCAGCGATATCGGAACCTTTCATCTTCAGGTTCCAGAGTTCATGCTCCAGCTTCTGAATTTCACCCCAAGGGCAATACTCCGCGCGCAGAAGTTCCTTCATAACTTCCCAACCCATAGCATTGGCTACAAGTAGAGTTAAGGATTTGACTTGGCCGTTCCACCAAGGCAGAGCTTTATCGGTGAAAGTGCAGGCGGAAAATTTCAACTTGTCGGATTCTCAACAAGCACAGATCTCGAAGATAGATTCGATTTTCTATAACCACCTAGTTAGAGCAATGGCACCTCCTGTGCCATCGAAGAATGTAGGTTTTGAACTCATGAAATCTTTATAAGAACCCTCTTTTCGGTGTCTCTGGCTATCATCTGGGTTTTGGGGCTGGGGACCACCTCCTGAACTACCATGGTTCATTTGTGACATGGCGGCTGTCACTGCGGCAGTAATGGCTGCCTGAAGTGTTACCAGATCGATATGAGGAGAAGGTGGTGGTGGAGGGTTGTTGGTCTTTGAGCTGGGTCTCTTTCTTGGAGGCATCTTGATCTATAAAGATCAGGAAAGAGTGGATGGTAAGTCCTCCGAATTGAATCAAGAGATATGAAATAAGGGATATCTCTTTATTATAGACAAAGAATTCTATTAATCGATAAAGCAGGAATGAAATATCAAAACATATAAATTATCACTAAAGGAATGATTGAGGAGCAACGCTGGGATAAGGATTTCTATAACGGATTTGGATCGAGAAATACTCCCATAGTATTTCGTATCTCGCTGCAACGAAGGCTCATTGTTTGGGTATTGGGTAAGATTTTTTGCACACCACAGTCACTACCAAGCACATGTTGGCCGTGTCTCGAATGAATATACTTGGCCAGGCTATATTGATCCTAGACACAACTACATAACTGCCCAGGTTTAACCGCAACGTACAACACCCATTTACTTATGTTTTGTTCTACTTGTAGTTACGGATTTCGACGGTTAGGTATACTTGTATACCTTTGAAAATACTTATATTTTGAAATATATTTTTAGTTCAGAGCACTTAGGCCCCTTAGTGTTTATATTATTATACCATATAAGGTTTGGTATATTAGTTCACTATAAACAAGGGCTCTGATACCAATCTGTCACACCCCAAAACCGAAGGCGGAAACGTTCCGGGGAGGACTCCACGTTGAGTATCAAATCCAATGCACATAGTAAGCAAAGTAAACAACCATTACATTACATATTAGAATTTACATTTGTTCAAAAGTAACGTGTTACAAGTGTTATACATATGTATATATGAACAAAAGTAGAGACGAGTCTTCTGTACGCTCCGTCTTCTCCAAAAGGATCGCCGGGTACCTGTCTAATATGGACCTGAGAATAAAAGTAGTTTGAAAATCAGCATAAAGCTGGTGAGTTCATAAGATGTTTGTTTTCTGAAAATGCACAAGTTCCCTTTGGTTTTCCGAAAAAGTTTGTTATCCAAGAAAATCCCATATTTTCTTATATGTAAAGTTTGATTAACTGTTTTATTACACGAATCTGGTTATGTACAATTGTTATCCCAGGAAAATCCTATATTTTCCTAAAAGTAAGTTTAGTTATTGAATCCCAATGTAATGTTTGATTATCTTTCATACTTGTTATATTAGCTAGGTATTCTGATATCCTAATTGTGTTACACTTGAATGTACCTAGATGCGTGCCTTCGTATTCGTATTCCTATTTTTAATCATATTCATATTCATATTTTATATTTGTATTCGTATTCATATTTTTATTCCTATTCATATTCGTATTCGTATTCCTACTCCTATCCCTAATCCTATTCGTATTCGTATTCGTATTCGTATTCACATTCGTATTCGTATTCGCATTCGCATTCTTATTCGTATTCCTACTCCTATTCCTAACACTATTCGTATTCGTATTCGTATTCGTATTCCTACTCCTAATCGTAATCCTATTCATATCCGTATTCGTATTCGCATTCGTATTCCTAATCCTAATCCTAATCCTATTCGTATTCGTATTCGTATTCGTATTCCTACTTTAGTATTCCTATTCGTTCAGTTCCTAGTTTATACTTCCGTATTCGTTCTATTCTTAGTTGTATTTTTGAATTCGTTATGTTCCTAGTTGTACTTTCGTATTCGTATTCGTATTCGTATTAGTTCTAATTTATGATTAGTATGAATTATTCGTAGATTATGAAATATAATTTAGATTGTAGCACTTTATCAAGAAATCTATGATTTGACTGAAAGC
Organism: Lactuca saligna; assembly: GCF_052625555.1. Classification (NCBI taxonomy): domain Eukaryota; kingdom Viridiplantae; phylum Streptophyta; class Magnoliopsida; order Asterales; family Asteraceae; genus Lactuca; species Lactuca saligna. Next base: position 147,341,632 of record NC_136420.1, read on the forward strand.
TAACTTCGTAATTCGAACTATTTAATTAACACAGTTTTTGATATTAAAAACATATAGAATATATACATTTGAACTGAAAATAATAAGTTTGAGTACAAGGTTTCCTTGTACTTTTGCTTGTATTCCCCCCCCCCTTGAAACATTTGAAAAACATTTGAAAAAGGGTAGGGGTATGAACTCACCGGTCGAGAAATGTGTTGGATTGGATGCTAAGTGTCGATTCTGGGCTTGATAACACGCGAGGTTCCTATATAATGTGAAATGATATACAAATGTATCTAATTAGAATTTAAATCACTAATTAGATATGATTATACACTCCAAGACGCGAAAACACTTCAAATTAAGTGTTTAGAGTGACCCGGGTGACATCTACGAACGTATATGGCTTGGATAATGTGTTTACTCTTCGAGAGTAAACGCCTTATGAAGTTTTCGACCCTAAGACCAACTCCACATGATTTCACGGCCGTGAACTCATGGATGAGGGTTTTATGGTGCTAAATGGTCTTATTTCACTTAGGGAAATCAGCTAGGATCAAATCTAGGGCATAGGAATGGATTAAACTCACTTATGGACCATTTAATGGAGTTTACAGTAGTAAACTAGGAGTTTACAGCCGTAAGCTCCCTCATATCCATTCCTTATGTGTTTTGGTGGTGCTAGGACAATCACATGTGATTTAAACTCATTTTACAAGTCTTGGATGGAATTTTGGGCGTCATTTGACTATGATATAGGAGTTTCCAGACCAGAAACCCATCCTTGGGGGTTTTACGGCAGTGAACTCCTAAAGGAGGGGTTTTCATTAAGTTTAAGGCCTCTAGCTCGTTTGTGGTTGCTTCTAGACTTTATTCCAAGGCTATTGGTGTGTTTAGATGGCAATTTAACACTTAAAAATGAGTTTACTCCCCATGATATGGAGTTTACGGCCCAATCATGTCCTTGGACAGTAAACTCATGCTTACTCTCCAAAAGTTAAGTTCAAGGTGTTCTAAGTCCATTTTGGTAAGCCCGTAAGTCATATCTAAGCTCCTAACGTGGTTTGGAAGGGTTTTTGGGCTTCAAAACCCATTTTAAGTGAGTTCATGGCCTAGGACTATTCTAGGGACGTAAACACATGAATATGGTCCTATTTCATGAATTAAACTCAAAAATGAAGGCTAAAGATGTTATACTAGGAGCTAGGGAAATTACCTTGATGATTTGGGGCTTAAATTCAATGAGTTTTGGACTTAAAGTGTGGATTTGAGGAGAGAGGTTACAGAGAGAGTGAAAAGGATTCAAATGAAGCTTAAACCACTTTATATATGGTTTGGGTTTGGGACACGGTGGAATTCTACCCGATACCGACGTTAAACGGGGCTTTTGGTCGCACCCGATTAAGTTGTCGTAACCTGGCGGGATAAATTCTAAAATTTATCTAATTATCATATTGGGGTGTTTTCTTGAGTTTCTAATGGGTTTGGATACTAATTTAGTCATAGAAGAAGTCTCAGAATAAATGACTTAATTTTATAAATGTAAACGGAAATGATTTGAAAAAGATGAATTTTATAGACGGAAACGGGTTACGGCGATGGAACAAACTTCGGGTTGTCACATCTAGTCCATACGATTATTCTTCGATGGTCCATTAATAATCCCATCACCAAATCCCAATGGAGAGACCCAACTCAAGGCCCAAGTGAAATTAGGATTTCACATAAAATGATGATTAGGGTTAAGTTTTCCTACTTAACTCACTAAGGACTTAATCCATTAAGTCCAATATCGACTTTGGTTGATTGCAAATGATTATTAATTAATATATTAAATTCATTAAATAATTCTTATGTGTTCCCGCTAAGTCCCAAATTAGGGTTTCATTGCATTAGGGTTTCGAACCCATATTAGCCTAATAGGCCTAATAGCTAGGTCCTTTGACCAATTAGGGTTCATTTGGCCCATTAGGGTTTCCAACGCCCCAAATGAATCAAACACAATAAGGCGAAGCAGACCGCCAGCCCGACAGGGCGGTCGGTGGCGATAGCCACCACCATACGGTGGTGGTTTGAGTTTCAATTCACTACTCTTCTTTTGATTAAATATTATGACCCATAATAAACAAACGCACTAAGAGGTAAACAAACACACACACAACCACCCTTATGATGGCCGGTGGTGGCTCGTGCCGACGGTGGCTTTTCCTTGAACCCTGACTAAGCAAGACACACACACACACCATCTCATAACAATCAGAAATAGTAATAACACATGAACACACACCCATAAATACACCCACAACCACCTCTCGCAGTGGCTGGTGGTGGTGGAATAAGGAAGAAATAGTAGCCACAACGGCATAGTGGCAGAAGATAGCGGCGGCAGCGAGATAGCGATCACACACACACACCACTCTCGAGATCCGAAGGTAGCCACCCACCATGTAGCATTCATCGAAGGAAAACAACGTCGCTCTTGACCGATGGCGGCGACGTTGCAACCATGGGATAGGGTGGTAGTAGAACAACGTTGGGTTAAAGGTTCATATCGGTGGCAACACGACTGGCTGATGATGATGTGTGGATGGAGTTTTGACCGATCGGAGAACGAATAAGGTCGGGTGGTGAAGGCTATCAATGGCGTTGACGGCTTTCATTGGCGGCAGCGACGATCACAACCTTCATTTCGACGTTCCTTGCCCCGAATTAGGTCACCAATGGATCTCCTGGTCGATAGGATGGGGCACAACGGTTGGTTCAGTGGTTTAGGTCCTTATCGTCGGCAGTTGATCGGAAATAGCAGGGTAGCGGTGCTGGTGGGGAGATATAAGGGTGGATAGTTGCGGCTGATGAATATGTTAGAGTATTAGGGTTAGGGTTTGAACAATGGGAAGGTTATATACCTGGTTATGAATAAATTTCCCATATTTACATTATCAACCCCTCCAACCTAATTCCTTTCAAATAAAGCCCGTAATTTACCATTTAAACTCTCAGCAATAAAATCCTTTACATCTTAGGTACAAAATTTACCAAACTGCCCCCAATATCTTAATTATGAGATATTCAGCCCTTCCACTTCATTTCCTTTTAAATTATATCCAAATAATTACCACGGAGCCCCTGTCTTCATAAATATTTATAACTGAGTCCAAAACTTACACTTTTAACCTCCGACTTCTAAAATTGTGACAATTAGCTCTTCGAGACCATCCTTTTATATATAATTATTTATTTTATGGCTACTATTCGATAATTAATATATTTATTTATCAAATAAAGAAACGGGGTGTTACACGAGTCCTCATAAATGATCTCTACTCGACAAGTTGGAGCTCCCCAACTCGTCGAGTTCTAGTCTAAAAGTCTAAATAATGATAAAAATTGAACAACAAATAAACCAAGTGTTACATGTGCACTATGACCAAGTCGGGACCTTCCTTTCCAAACCAATGATATCTGAAACCATAAACAAAAATGTAAGCATGAAGCTTACTGAGTTCCCCATAACATACCCCACACAATCCACATAATCCTATAAACCATATCAGCCATATAAGCTACATAAGCCACATCAACCACATATACCATGCATGAAAACATATAAGGATGCCATGGAAACCCTCTAAGGTCTTATTTCGGGTGCCATGGGAACCTCTATATGGTCTTAGCCCACTACCATGGGAACCCCCACATGGTCTTAACTAAGGATGCCATGCAAACCCTCCAATGTCATACACCGGGTGTCATGGGAACCCCTACATGGTCTTAACTAAGGATGCCATGGAAACCCTCCAAGGTCTTACACCAGGTGCCATGGGAACCCCCACATGGTCTTATATCCAACTTCCTCAGTAACCCTCGGGGTCTTCCATGCAAGTATCACAAAGATAACCAACATACCACATACCACATAATCAACTAGCATACCACATAACACATAATGGGCCAACCTTGGTGCCTTCGACCCATTTGTATGGTGAGGAGACTCACCTCACACTATTGAAGACCCGCATATAAAACTCTAGCTGTTGGATGACAGATTCCCGAACTGTCAACATAAAAACAACACCCAATTAACCATTTGGGTTTCAATGCATAAACATAAATCCATACTTAGGGTAAAAGGACCACTTTACCCCTAACCTAACTTGGTTCAAAACCAAGCTCCAACTCACATTCTAAAGGCCGAAAAGCCAAATAATCAACCAAGGCCCAACATATGGCCCAATTTACCAAATTAGGCCCAAACTTCTACATGGTCTTACCTTAAGGCCCAACCATTTATTCTAGTCCAAACACTTGGTATTCTGATGGTCCAATATCTCATAATCATCAAGGACTAATTATGGGCCACTTATGGCCTAATTTTCCAAATTGGGCTCAATCCTTTCTAATGGGCCTTATCCTAAAGCCTAATACTTTCCTTAGTCCATAAACCTGTTCCCATCTGGACCACAAAGGCTCACAGTAAATTAGTCCAAGAAATGGCCCAACCTGAGGCCCACAAACATGAAGTCCAATCTAACTGAGTATGTAGGTCATACTCATCTATACGCTAAGTGCATGGGCTGTTTGGCTTGTACGCTACGCGTACAGACTTTTACGCCCAGCGTACTACTCCATTAAGCCATATCCTCATTAAGCTCTTAATGCTCGATCCAATAACTCCAAACCACAAATGTACTTCTAATTAAACGACTAGAACCATAAAGTCACTGACTTGGTGAATTTACATGACCCAAAAAAGACCAATCTAAAAGTATAGCATTCTACTTCCATGGAAATGACTCAAAATCACACAGAGATGGCCTTAAAAACTAAACGTACCAACTTTAGGGACCTTGAACCTCAAAAACACAAAGAGGGGCAACTCAAACCTCCTGGAATGAACTCAAGACCACTAGATCTCATCCTTGACACCAAAATTGTGAAAACCCCAAATTTCTATCTTGTAAAGCCATCCAATTCAATCAAAAGTCAGACTTGTTTATGCTATTTTTTAGCTCTGTTTGGGGTCTATTTGAGTGTTCTAAGCCTAGTACATCCAAGGAATAAGTGTTAAGAAGTATCTGCTTAAGATCAATGTACATTATTCAAGCCTTAAACTCCATCACAATGAGTTTACGACCGCAAACAAGGAGTTTACGGCCGTAAACTCTTGCTAGCCGTGAACTCATGCCCATAAATCTCACATTCCTTCACGTTTCTTCATTATTCACATTTCTAAGTCAAGAAACACCCATTCTCTCTCAAGTATCATAAGGATCTTCATCTTGATCTTCAAAAAATTAAGTGGTTCTTCCATTTCCTCCATAATAGCCTTCTTGATCTAGTGAAACTCTATAATTTCATCCGTTAAATCATCTCTTTTGAGTTAGATCTTCAAGATCATCAATTTTCAGCAAGAACACCAAGAACACACACTTATTCTTAGTGGCCAAAAACACCCTTTTAGGGCTTCTAAATTGTGTGTATTCCTTCCATACACTTGCTACCTAGTAGAATCATTAGCCTAAACACCTAGAATAAATGATTTGAGGGTGAGTCCCAAGAGTTTACGACCTTAAACTCCCTTGGCCGTAAACCCTTTGGCCGTAAACACCCTAGGCCGTAAATATCATGGTCGTAAACACCTAGGTGTGGCCGTAAACCCCCTCTATACAATCATATATGATTGTAACACTTAGTTCCAAGTGTCTCCTAGTCCCTAAGGTGATTTCCTTGCATGATTAGGTGTCGCATGCACTAATTATACACATATATGTGTTATTATATGCTTAATAGGTTAGGGATGTGCTCAAGATTATCACTTAGCGCACTTAGCATTCTATATCAGTCTTTCATCTGAATTACTCACCGTAGGTGAGTTCATACCCCTTAACTTTCCTTTTAAATGTTTTTAAATGCTTTTATGGGGGGATACCAGTAGAAAACATGTTAGTTATATAATCAATCACAAGTGATTTATAACTAAAGTAAAGAATTTCTTATATTTCAAATGTATTATCAAACAAACTGCTTCAAATCACTTTATAAATTGACACCAAGTCATTAATAATTTCCAAATGTTAAAATATTTTCATATTTCACAAAACTCCTTTTCTAAACTTATAAATATTATCAAGAGCATGTCTATGTAGATATAGTTATATAAATAATGTTTAAAGGTCTTAGGCCTAACAACTCGCTTTACATAATTTTCCTTGTTTGGATGCGAACTTAGAGTGTCGGTTGTTTGTCCGAAGGTCATTTAAATCGTAGTTATATATTATGTATATGTATGTAGATATAAAAGTACTACCAATCAGTTTGATGCCTTTGGGCAGTAAAGGTATACATTCACGATCATTCATTCAAACTACCAAAATTACTAGTAAGTTATAATAGGTATAGCTTGGAGAATGAATACTTACTATTTCTAGAACATTGAAACTTACATAAATCAGTACTTACAAAAAGTCAGTTCTTACATGAGTCAGTTCAAACAAACAATAAAAAATATAGAAAAGAACCTACATCTTTTTTAGGAAACAAGATAACTTTTATGTGAGTCTATTTCATGGAACAACAATAAGTTTGTTGTGTTACGTTTTGTTACCAAAGTCTCTTGGAGGGAGAGTGGACATTGTGTGTATAGATCTATACGAGACTGAAAAGCCCACATCCTGACTGTTCTCTACAGTTAGCCAAATGGTTAGGGGTGACAAATGCCACATTTACTTTCGGCGCCAGAGGGTCGTTTTGTTAACTACTTGTCAATTTAGAATGGTTATAACCACATCACATCCAACACTTAATTAAAAAACTGGTTTTAAAGTAATTAGTGTTTCAGTAGGTAATTTTTACAACATTACTGTACACTTTCATTTTCTCATTTCATTTATATAGTGATATTCTCACATAAAAGCTGACGAAACTACTTTCTAGAAAAGATAGTCTTAAACATTAGGAAAACACACACTACATACTATTTCAAGTATAAACATACAAAACAGTTGGGTCTTAGTAGAAGACTACATCACATCATTTTAAGAGAAACAAACATACCAAACAGTTAGGTCTTGGTAGAAGACTGCTTTCCATTAGTAGAAAGTATAGCATATTCTAGGTGATTTCAAATGCATGCAAACATTTACATACACTTTACATCAAACATTTTTAAAAAATTATCACTAAAATACTTATGAACTCACCAGCTTAAATGTTGATCCTTTCTTTCAAAATAACTTGTATTCTCAGGTCACCCGTAGACAGGTACCGATAACAGGTTTTGAGAAGACGGAGCACTTCCAGACTCTTCTTTGTTTTGATTTCAACTTTTTGGTGTCTTATTACAATCTTTGCACAGAACACACTTGTATGAAATTATATTATTAATGCAATGGATGATGTTGTTGCTTGTATACTATTATGCATTGTTATGATACTATACATGACGTCCTCCGCCCCCGAATGTTTTTGCCAATTCGATTTAGGGGTGTGACAGATTGTTATCAGAGGATTGTTTATAATGAATTGAGTATATCAACCCATAAAAGATAGTCAAACTATAAACACAACGGGATTAAAATACTCTAAGCAAGATTTTATACTTTTAAATAAGAGCATATTTAACTAATTATACATACCTACATACTTACTACAGAATAGTGTCATGCTAGAACAGAACAAAAGTAATTTAGATGTTGGATACGACAGTTAAACCTAACCAGCTATGTAATCGTATCTTGAATCAATATAGCCCGATCAACTATATTTACTTGAGATACGATGAACATGTGTTTGGGAGTGATGATGGTGTTGCGACATGTCTAAAACTTACCAAACTATACATATAATACATACAGGAAAATCTTAGAACAAAACATAAAGTAAAATACTATATGAGTATTTTAGGCACTATCCATTCAAAGAACAAACTACATGAGAACAATAGGCTTTTTCTGATAACTCTATGAGTACTAAGTGCATACATCACATTTATATATAATTAAGTTTCATAGACTGAGAATGCATGGTCTAAGCTTTATTTCCATTTCCTTGTTTGGATGTGGGCTTAGAGCAGGATCATGTATTCGAAGGTCTATTCGACCCAAGTAGTATATAACTGGTATGCACTAGGTCCTCATGGAAGGAAACAGTAAAAGTCATAATTAATTAGAATTGCTTTAGTAAGCAATTTGTAAGTTTCCCTTATAGAAACTTTTAATTGTTTATCGCTTTATTCTAGAATTACTAAATAAATTCCTTACTGTTGCTTATCATCTAGATAAATGACTGGATTTCATCTCCCTGGAGGTCCATACTTCCCAATTCAAGGAAATGCTGATTGGCTCGACGCTGAACCAGATGAAAAGCTTGTAATCCCCTTGGATGTTTACTTTGTAGAATATTTCCCAGAGGATCATAACTTTGAGCCTGAAGTTGAGAATCTACCCCTGGAAGCTCAAATCGTAAATCCTAAGCCTCGTCCGGATTTTCAAGGCCCGACATCTCCGTGGGTGGAAAGCTTGAAAACACGGAGTCAAGAGTAGGATCAACCCATGCCATACAATGGAGACAGAAGCTTCTACGACCTGAGTGATGGAGGCTCAGCAGACAGACTCCTGCCAATGCTGGTCTGCAGAGTTGCTCGAAATGAAATACAGGGTAGGATAGCCATCAACCGAACATGGAAATGGTTGCTGATGCGAGAATTCATACAGTCCGCACCCGTTGTTTTGAAGATGATCGCGAGAGAGCTACGAGAGAAAATGAGTCTCTGCTTCAAGAACTAGCTGAAACTCGAGCCGAAGTCATAGAACTCCGAGTATGCCAGAGGGTATATGAAAGGCACCTACTTGATGTGGAGTGCCAGTTGACTGAATTAAGGGTTTATCAGAGGGATGCCCGTCACCAGTAGGAGATGCCCTACCTTCTTTCTTTTGGTTTAATGAACAACCTTCTTATCTATGCTCTAAGTAGCACTTTTCCATATAACTACTCCTATGATGTAAGAACTGTTTCACTGGGTCTTTATTATGTCAAACAATCTCCCATTTCATATATGATGTAAGACCTACTTCAAGGTCAATTTTCCCAAACTTATTACATATTTAATATCAATGATATTGACATGCAGCTAATCCCTGTAGAAATCTTTGTCCAAATACTTTCATCCTCCTATCGTTAGAACTCTATCTAAGTCGCACTCTCATGAAATTGTTAAACTATGGTAATTTAGTCATGGATCACTTCCAAATTCTTTTTGAAAGTGGGAACATGTTATCCATAAACCAAAGATAGCTTAGTTTGAATAACAATCATCTTATGGCCATTCTATAAACTTAATCCTACTCTTTACCATGAATGCATCATAAGGATGTAGGTCGGAACATTAAGGGCCAATGATTAGCGATAACAATTTGCATATATATTTTGAATGCAACTTCTAATGATCATAGTTATTAACAAACTCACTTCGGATTTTGTGGCAGAATCATGTCGTCACCCATAAATAGTCAGCCAACCAACGAAACCCCGATCCTTCATATAGACTCTGCTACATTCCAAGCTGCCGTAATAGCTGATGTGACCGCTTTAATGGCACCATTCCATTCTAACAACCCAATCAAACGTAAAAATAGCATCAACACTTCAAACCAAAGTAACAACCAAGGAAACCAATGAGCGCCAACCCATGAGGGCACCCTAACCCAGAAACCAAAGAGTAAGAAGAGAATATTTTGGGATAACAAGAAGTGCAAATCATCCCAAGGAACGGCCAAGAGACAACAACCTATGGCAGCCTTTGCGGCCACGACATCTATTGCTCCTACTACCGTTCCTACTATTATCCCGGTGACCCAAATCCCAGCAAAACAGTATGCTCGAAGTCTACCAAAGTGCACAAAGTGTAGTTTTCATTACTTGGGTGTTTGCCAAAAGTTGCATTGCAAGGACTGCAACAAGACCCGTGCATACTACCCGTTTCTGCAGAACTCGGATCAAATGCATCTTTCAACCACAATTCTTGGAGCAAGTCTAATATGTCACCTTTGTGGCAAAACTGGACATTTAAAAAGAGACTGTCCAACCGAGAAGAATAACGGGGGAACAGGAGGAGTTTGACCCTAGAACACCAAAGGACATCAAAGGATCCTGCTACAATATTTGGTACGCTTCCAAACCCTAATATTTTATTTAATTATAACTACCCTCCCGTTCAGATTGAATCTCAACACTTGTATAAAAATAGAAATTAGTTAAGCTATAATGGTTTTGTACATAAGGGCCATTTATACTTAAGATTTATAGACTTAGAATGAGTGATTCCACCTCATTCTCTTTTCCTTGTCAGGATGTGGGTTCAGGGCAGAGTCACTCAGTCAATCGTCTTTCCAATCTTAAGTATACATGATTTGTATACACCAACCGGTTATAAAAAAACTAAGTAGGGGTCATATCATGAAAGTTCAATATTTCAAATTATTCAAAACCCTCGTATTTTGAGTACTCTTCTAAGTCAGGTCAAAATATCCATGGTAAAAATACCAAGATTAGTTATTCGTCCTAGTAATCATTCTTTCATCTAGATCATCATGACATTTAAGTCATCAAAAAGTTTCGATGTCTTCATCCATCATGGTTAGGCTTAGTCCTCACTATGAAACAAACTTATGTACCAGAAAAAGAAACTCTCCACTTAATCAACCGTCAGATGAAACTCTTCTGATCCATAACACGAAACCATTTTATCATCTCTCACTTCAGAACTTCAGAAGTACCCATGCGAGGGATACCGTGCCTTTCTAACCAAACCAATATATTTTAGGCTTGAAGCAAAATGCACCAAATAACACCTCCGAAGTACACCATTTTCTTGACATCATTCCAAACAAACGATCAGGAACACCACTGCAACATTAAGTCGAGTTCTGAATCGACTTAAATCCTAGGAGCTACCCAAGTTGTTAAGTCGCCTCACCTTCTTGCTCCAACAGAGATGTAGGAACTTTCCAGTCATCTTAACGAACTTCTCAGAGAAGGATTCATAGGACAAACTTCTCACCATGGGGAGCCACGATCTTGTTCGTAGGGAGGAAATACGGATCGTTTCGCATGTGCATTGACTAGCGAATATTGAACAAACTTACCGTTAAAAAAATCCTTACCCCCCGCCTCACGTCGACGACTTATTAATCAACTATAATGAGCGAACTACTTTTCGAAGCTTGGTTTATGATCCGGGCACCATCAGTTACGAGTGTTGAGGAGGATGTTCCCAAAACAGCCTTCCGAACTTAATATGGACACTACAAGTTCATAGTGATGCCCTTCGGATTAACAAAAACACAGACGGTATTCATGGACTCAATAAAGATAGTGTGACACCCTTAATTAGATAAATTGGTGACGGTATTCACCGATGACATACTCATCTACTCCCGTGGTAAAAAGGAACATAGCCAACACCTACATCAGATTCTAGGAACACTTCAAGCAGAGAACCTCAACGTGAAGTACTCTAAATATGAAGTTCGGAGTCGAAAAGTCGAATTTTAGGGTCACGTGGTTAGCAAATAAAGTATTCACCAGGACCTTTCCAAATTAAAAGCCATTGAGAACTGGTCAGCACCAACGACACCTACAGAAATTCGTAAATTTCTAAGTCTTGTTGGCTAATACAGCAGGTTCGCATAGAACTTCTACAGGATAGCGAAACCGCTTACTACATTGACCCAGAAGGGTGTGGCCTTTGATTGGGAATAGAAACAAGAGAAGGTGTTCCAAACACTGAAGCAAGCCTTGTGCACCGCACCGATATTATCCCTCCCAGAAGGGATAGAAGATTTTGTCATGTATTGTGATGCATCTAACCAAGGGCATGGGTGTGTTATTATGAAAAGACGAAAGGTCATTACCTATGCCTCATGCCAGCTTAAGACACATGATTTCTCTAAAGATCTGAAGACACTGCTTGTATGGTAAGGAAAGCACCATCTTTGTAGACCACAAAAACATTCAACACACATTCGACCAAGGGGAGTTATTATTTTAGTGAGGTCAAGTAAACAAAGCAAAGTCGTAACCCGATAGTGAAGGTCCGCTGGAGTGCCAATCAAGGACCTAAATTCACTTTGGAGCGAGAGGATCAAATGAAAAAAAATCCTCATCTTTTCCCTTATCCATCTATTGTTGCTTAAACTCTAATTTGGGACTATATTCTCTCTAACAGGGGGATGATGTGACAACCCGAAATTTCTATCTTGTAAAGCCATCCGACTCAATCAAAAGTCAGACTTGTTTCTGCTATCTTTCAGCTATGTTTGGGGTATGTTTGAGTGTTCTAAGCCTAGTACATTCAACGAATGAGTGTTAAGAAGTATTTGCTTAAGATCATTGTACATTATTCAAGCCTTAAACTCCATCACAAGGAGTTTACGGCCGCAAACAAGGAGTTTACGGCCGTAAACTCTTGCCAGCCGTGAACTCATGCCCATCAGTCTCATATTCCTTCACTTTTCTTCATTATTCACATTTCTAAGTTGAGAAACACCCATTCTCTCTCAAGTATCATAAGGATCTTCATCTTGATCTTCAAAAATGTAAGTGGTTTTTCTATTTCCTTCATAATAGCCTTCTTGATGTAGTGAAACTCTATGATTTCATCCATTAAATCATCTCTTTTGAGTTAGATCTTCAAGATCATCAATTTTCAGCAAGAACACCAAGAACACACACTCATTCTTGGTGGACGAAAACACCCTTTTAGAGCTTTTAAATTGTGAGTATTCCTTCCATACACTTGCTACCTAGTAGAATCGTTAGCCTAAACACCTACAACAAATTATTTGATGGTGATTCCCAGGAGTTTATGGCCGTAAACTCCCTTCGACGTAAACCCCTTGGCCGTAAACACCCTAGGCCGTAAACATCATGGCCATAAAAATCTAGGTGTGGTCGTAAACCCCCTTTATACAATCATATGTGATTGTAACACTTAGTTTCAAGTGTCTCCTAGTCCCTAAGGTGGTTTCCTTACATGATTAGGTGTTGCATACACTAATTATATACATATATGTGTTATTATATGCATAATAGGCACAGTTTGTGCTCGGGATATCACTTGGTACACTTAGCATTCTATATCAGTCTTTCATCCGAATCACTCACCGCAGGTGAGTTCATACCCCTTAACTTAACTTTTAAATGATTTTAAATGCTTTTATGGGGGGGGGGGGGGAATACAAGTAGAAAACATTTTAGTTATATAATCAATCACAAGTGCTTTATAACTACAATGTAAAGAATTTCTTATATTTTAAATGTATTATCAAACAAACTGCTTCAAATCACTTTATAAACTGTCACCAAGTCATTAATACTTTCCAAATGTTAAAATATTTTCATATTTCACAAAACTCCTTTTCTAAACTTATAAATATTATCAAGAGCATGTCTATGTAGATATAGTTATATAAATAATGTTTAAAGGGCTTAGGCCTAACAACTCGCTTTACATACTTTTCCTTGTTTGGATGCGAACTTAGAGTGTCGGTTGTCTGTCCGAAGGTCGTTTAAATCTTAGTTATATATTATGTATATGTATGTAGATATAAAAGTGCTACCAATCAGTTCGATGCCTTTGGGCAATAAAGGTATACATTCACGATCATTCATTCAAACTATAGAAATTACTAGTAAACTATAATAGTTATAGCTTGGAGAATTACTACTTACTATTTCTAGAACATTGAAACTTACATAAATCAGTACTTACAAAATTCAGTTCTTACATGAGTTGGTTCAAACAAACAATAACAAATACAGAAAGGAACATACATCCTTTTTAAGAAACAATATAACTTTTATGTGAGTCTACTTCATGGCATAACAACAAGTTTGTTGTGTCACGTTTTGAAACTAGAGTCTCCTGGTGGGAGAGTGGACATTGTGTGAATAGATCTATACGGTAGCGACAAGCCCGCATCCTGACTGTTCGCTACAGTTGGCCGAACGGTCAGGGGTGATAAATGCCACATTTACTTTCGGCGCCAGAGGGTCGTCGTTTTAACTACTTGTCGATTTAGCAAGGTTATAACCACATCACATCCAAACCTTAATTAAAAAACTGGTTTTAAGGTAATTAGTGTTTCAGTAGGTAATTTTTACAACGTGACTGTACACTTTCATTTTTCTCATTTCATTTATATAGTGATATTCTCACATAAAAGGTGATGAAACTACTTTCTAGAAAAGATAGTCTTAAACATTGGGAAAACACACTGTAACACCCAAAGTTTGGAAGGCCAAGAAAGGAAAGAAAACCCTAATTTTAAGGGGCGACTCGGCGAGTCCAAGGAGGAACTCGACGAGTACGAGCAGGATCCGGGTCAAGGAGTAAGTGACCGACTCGGCGAGTCGGCCAAGGTGACTCAGCGAGTCTAGTTTGAACGAGGAAAACGCTAATCCCGGGAGTTGTATCCTATTTAATGGGTGTTATGTCCCTCCCTCAGCCCCCATATCATCCTAGAGAACCAGTAAACCCTTGATTTCATGTGAGCTCCCATCATTTGAGAGAAATAGCTTGGAGGAAGGAAACTTTGGAAAGGAACTTGAAGATCAAGAAGGTTGCTTCAAAGGAGGAGGTGTAGATTCGAGATCTACTTCAGTTGTGTTCATCTTGGAGGTAACAAGCTGCTAACTTCCCTCCTTAACATCTAGATCTACTTTTGTTATAAGATTTGGGGGTTTTATGGTTGTTTGAGACCAAATTCAAGTTTGGGGCCTAGATATATTGTTGCCACTTCAGATCTAGTATTGGGATGGTCTAATATATCATAAAGCATCAAAAGATGAGGAGTTGGTGAAGCCCTTTTGTCCCAAAACCTAGCCCTAGAGTGTTTTGAGCCTAGATCTCTTTAGTTATACGTAAAGTTTGCAACTTTACGTGAGGATCACTACTAGAAAAACAGCCTTTTACGACGCACAATTTATGATACGCATTGATTCACGATACACAAAACAATTGTGATCTAAAAATAATGTCATCTCTCTATAAATTTTAAGGATTTATGGCACGCATTTTTGCGTACCCTTAAATTAGTGTCTAAAAAAAACACGGAGGGCGCCTATAATAAAACGTGTGTCATCTGAGGATGTCGCTTTATAAATTTTAATGGAAACGCGCCTTCCATCCTTTAGTAGCTGAGGGGGAAAATGAAATCCTAAAAAATTAAAATCCCCGCCTTCCTTTTTGTTCCTTTCCCTCTTGCCCTAATTATCAACGCTCCTTCCTTCCCCCTACTGACATTGACTGCCACCTACTTCTTCCCTCACGCTTCGACCATCGTTACTTGCCATTCCCGATCGTTGACATCGATCAAGGAAAGCACGCCACCAGCCGACAACCTTCAATCTCTCCTTCTCATTTTCTCTGTAAACCCTAATCCGTATATGGTTCCCAATCGTTTCCCCAAAGGAAACAGATTTGATCTAATCATTTCCCCAGAGGAAACAGATTTGAACCCTCTTGATGACTATCAAGAATTCTTTGATGATCGATTGGTTCAAGACTTTAACTATTGAATGAAAAATGCATAATGGACACAGACCTTCTTGTTCAACTATGGTTTCCAGTAATTAGACAAGGCAAACATGGGGCCCATGTGAAGGAAGATCTGGGCCCATTTATGTGATTGAATCCGCTTCGTATGTGTTCGATCCAGAGATTTTAGGGTTCTTTGAGGCGACCTCAACCCAGCAGCTCGTATCGGGAGAAAGTATTGTTGGTAAAGCGTTGGGTACAAACCAGCAGCTCGTACCAGCAGCTCGCAGGTTGTCCATCATCAGCCACACACCGTGTTTTATAGGCCACAAAGACTTGGAGTAGATGAAATTGAAATCGAAATTGGTATTATCTAGCTGAATCAATATTGATTTGACTCCAAATTGCAGTCAATCGAAGGATTATTTAGTAAGGTGCACTCCTCTGTATTGTAAAAATTTCTCTTCTTTCTCCTTTATTCATGCCTCTGATTTCGATTTTTATTCTTCTTGTATTCTCCTTTGTAAAACCCTAACTGGAAAAGTGATACAGATATTAATCGTGATTTCCTCCTCTTTCCTTGATCCCCAATTCTACACTCTAAGCATCTCAGGTACGCTCCATTCCATCTCCCTTATTCTCTTTTTTTTTATGTCTCAGGTGAGACATCTATCTCCCCTACTTTTTTGCTTCTAAATCCCATTATGATAGTTGTTCACAGTCGCACACAGCACCACACACACATCCACATGTTTACTATTTTGATTCTTTCTGTCTATATTCATTGATAAGTTTGGGTTTTGATCTCTTTGTTATGGACTATGAATGGTGAATGATGCCTACTCCTGGATTTAGTAATAGTAATACTAATCAGTCTTACATGAAAACAGATATGTCCAACAATGTTGTTGGGCTATCGACTGTTGACTCAACAATGGTATCTCAGCCACTAAACCAAAAGCAACAAGTTGGTGGCTAGAACAGTCGCATATTACATATCCTTGGGAGCCATATGGGTGGGGGAATCAGGTCTACTTTACAACACAAAGCTTATGGATTTTCAAATGTCATAGAGAAAATGAGACACATTCTCATTATGGGACTGTTTTGAATGTCCATCAACAACAGATGTCACAGGGTACTCTCTCTCTCTCTCTCTCTGCTTTTGTCACTGTAGTATCCTCTTTAATGTTGATGGGATACTTAATACGTATACTTTGCAGGTGATGGTTATGGGAGTAGCACCACTGATTCTTCTCGAACCGGAAACTTTTATGTTCCCACAACCTCAAATACATCAATGATGAATAATCAAAGTTCCTGCATCAGGTTATTCCTTTAGAAAGGAAATTGTTAAAGGAGAACTTTTTAATTTTTTTTTAAATATATTTTGAAAGTTTGGCTTGTTACATGTTTGTGCAGTGCATTTTTCGCAAGTCAAAAGAATGCAAAGAGTGGCATAACATATTAATGGATTGAAATAATGTTGATGGGGTGGATAGTGCTAAAGATTTAGGGAGCTCTCAGCCTTATCCCTCTAATTTACTCGGCATTCCAGAGGCAATATTCAGTTTCTTTATATATATATATATATATATACAATATACATGTTAATATATATATGTATGAGTATGATTGTTGGTTTTTGTGTGTTGATACAGGGCAGTGCAAGAAAATCATTTCAACGGTTGCAGGGACCAATGGAAGAGTCTAAACAAATGATTGTTCTTGGTATGTATTTGCATTGTTGGTGATTCAAGCAAGTTTTTGATGTGCCTGAGACCTATAAATCATCCTTCTAAGTGTAAAAATTACTAGAGTGTATGTAACCTCATAATTTGTTGTATTTTCAGATTTTTGCAAACTGTCTTGATGTATCTAAACTGGATGATGGTGATGAAACTAAACTCAGGGTGTTAGGGAACAGTTCTGAATGCAATAACAATTGCATCCAGATCATCTGCAACCCCAACATAGGCCTGAAGACAGTTCTCAAAATCAACAATTAGCTCTAATACTTCAAAACCCTGATTCAAGATAACAACAAAATCAACATAATTTGAAAAATACCGTTTTTCAGTTTTCATATAAACTGTGCCAAGTATCGTGGTAAGGGCATCACATCTTGAACAAGTCCAAGTAAAAATTTTAAATTTGACATGTAAACATGCATAGTTTATTACTAATTCTTCTACTTAACTTAATTACTCCATAATGTCTCACGATATCATGTTCATCTTACTGCAGAAGCATATTCCACCAGAATTGTGGCGAGTGTGTGATTGTAAAGTGGTGAGGGAACCTTATTCTTGATTTCAAGTCCTGTGTCCATAAAATGACCTTAATAAATAAGTAAATGGGACATTCTTCAGAGCTGTTTCAAAGGTAAGTCTGCAAATAAATTAAAACAAAATTAATATGTGGGTTTCAAAATTATTATGATTCAGATCATATAATAACTGAATACAAACTTTAGCTTGTGGAAGTACAAATCCCATTCTTCAAGCTTTGATGGTGATAATCTCCAATCATATGGAACAACAAGAATATCATTTGCCTCAATCCCAAATTCAATGCACCATTCTTTCCATACTGATGAAAGAGGACCCGATAATCAAGAATTCACTTTCAGGGACTATATGTTACAACTTACATATAACGTATAAGTGTGTGTGTGTGTTTATGTATATACAGATGGAGAGATGAAAAGAATGTTACCTGTTATATAACATGGGTCAAGTTCTGTGATAGCTGAAAGGCCACTATCTGGACGTGACTTACACTCCGGATGAACCGATGTTTATTTTGTTATATAAAAAATTAATCTTTTAAAGTAATTATGTTGATGATTAATTAATTAAATATTGTAACAGGAATGACAAGGGGGACACACTGACTGCATTATACTACCACATTGTTAAGCCGTTGACCAACACAACTGTAAGTGCATTATACTACCCTGTAAGCCTTTTGTGACTTCTGTTGCAAATCCTTTATTCAGTTATCTTTTCATGGTAAAAGGTAAAAGCCTCATGCCAGTTTCACATAAAACTTTCTGAAAAGATTAGGTTTATTTCACTTATTGGTTTCTTAATTGTGCATATACTTGTAGGTTTTGTTGAAAAAGCAATACCGTTGTGCTTCCCTGCTTGTTGCCATCCATGGCTGTTATGTGAATCTTTGTTGGGTACTTGCATATGGAATAAAAAATACAACCATATCGGATTCACATAATAGTTTGTGATAAAGATAAAAAGGAGTTAATTTTGCATTTTTTTTGTAGCATAGTCAGTCACCTTACAGTCAGATTTAATTCGGAAATGTGTGGTGTAGTTTGCAGAAAGAACAGCACATGGATGACCCTTGCAGCTCGGTAAGTCCCTATGATTTCCTAAAAACTTTTCATCCTTTTCTAGTTCTTACAATGAGTGATATCCTTAATAGGTTCCAGAAATACTAAAATTGTGTTTTGTGTATGTAGGTTTGTTGTTGTGATCCAAACACCATGGTCCAGTTCTTGTGATTGCCCTCAACATTGCATTCTTGCAAGCAGTAGTCCCACACTTGCCTTAAATCTAACTGGAGAAGGAACAAAATCCCAATTTTGGATTGCTAGGGCACACTTTTGTAGGTAGGTAATCATAATCATATAGTTTGTTTTGTTGGTAAACAATGAGTTGTAATAATATTTTCAGTTCCTCTATCCTGGAATTAGGAAGCGATCCGGTGTACTCAATTGAACGCCTTCGCAAAGAGAATGATGCGGTTATTTTAGCAGTTGGGGTAACAAAGCCACGAGACCTCCCTGTTCTTGGACGTGAGCTCTCAGGTGTGCATTTTGCAATGGAATTTCTACATGCGAATACTAAAAGCTTATTGGATAGCAATCTTGAAGATGGAAACTATATGAGAGGAACCAAACGTAGCGCATTGTACTCTCATTTATTTTCTAACTATAACAATATACTTCCATTTTCTTAATAACAATGTACAATCGGATCCCCTTAGTCGTTCGAATGATTATTTGTATGGCATTAAATTTATGCAATGGATTCTATTTTTTGTATATGATATTTTATTTTTTATTATGAAACATTAAATACAAATTTAATTTGAAAATACGTAAATCCATAACTAATATTTTTTTTTTAATATTTACAATTATGATACGCAAAAATGTGTGTCATCTTTATTTATGACATGACCTTTCTTGACAGGGGCTTTCTTGATACGCAATGTGTGTCATTAACACGCGCGTCGTAAGGTTACGACATGCGAATGCGTGTCGTCTCCCTTTATGACAGGGCCTTTCTTGATACGCATTGCATGTCGTAAACGCGCGTCATAATTGTGTGTCGTAAATGCGCATCGTCTATAGACGACGCGCAAAAGCGCATCGTCTCTCTTTATGACAGGGCCTTCCTTGACGCGCATTTGCGCGTCGTCTGAGCCTTTTACGACGCGCAATGAGCATCGTAAAAGGCTGTTTTTCTAGTAGTGGATTGAGCTTTGGGAGTATGGATATATGACTTGGAACCCCTGCATGACTCAAAAGCCCTCTGCATGTAAAGGGATTTGAATGGACTCGGCGAGTCCTTTGTGTGGACTTAGCGAGTAGCATGAAGGTGAGGAGCAACTCGACGAGTGGGATGAACAGCTCGTCGAGTCAGATGAAGATTGCCTTGTACTCGGTGAGTCTGTTCTTGGACTCGTCGAGTCAGGTTGCGAAACCACAACCCTTCGAGTTGAGACTCGAATCAGTGAGTCGTGTGGAGACTCGGTGAGTTGGATAGGTGAGGACTCAGAAATCAGTAGACTCGGCGAGTCATGGACTGACTCGGCGAGTCGAGACGCGAATGGAAGGAATCTGAACATTTGAACTCGGCGAGTAGGGTTGACCTGGAAGGTTGACTTTGACCAGGACTTTGACTTTGACCAGAGTTGATTTGGTTGTCTTTCGGGGGTCAGTTAGGCTCAGTGTTGCTTTGATATTGGTAGTTCGGGGAGCAAGAGGAGCAGGATTTCAGTGAGTTATCGGGCAGCAGCTAGTGAGATCATCAGCAAGTTTAGCAAGTGCAGGTGAGTTTCCCTTTTGTGTGAATGGGTCTAAGGCCACAATGCTGGCCCATGTAGTTACGAGTAGAAGACCTGGGGGTTAGCCCTAAGCACAGTATGCTAGTATGATATTCAGGATGAGGTCCAGTAATAGCGGGCGGGTGCCCTAGGATTTGTTTATATGATAGTTTATACTTGTTGTCTGTGTGATACATGTATGTGCCTGGTAGGGAGGTGAGTGTGGGTGACGTCCCATATCTCACCAATAGCAGAGTGTGGATGGGGTTCCATATCTCATTAGTAGCAGAACAGGGGCGAGGCCTAAACTAGAAAAGGACTGAGAGTGGGTTGGGCCCGTATCTCACTACCAGTAGGAGTGTGGATGGGGTTCCATGACTCATCAGTAGCAGGACAAGGGCGAGGTCCAGGATAGGTGAGGCCTTAGGACAAGATCAGTCGTATGAGTTTAGCTTATGTGTTGTGACATGTTTATGTGATATTATTTGTTGGCGGGCGGGGCCCTGTGACAGGCGAGGGCTAAGTAAAACAGATCTATATCCGAGCGGGGCTCGAAGCCAGGCGGGGCCTGGAGCGGCGTGGCCATTGTAGCGGGCAAGGCCCGAGGTAGGGGTGAGGCCCATGATAGCGGACGTGGCCCAGTATACGCAGTATGTGGTTATGCCTAGTATGTGGTAGGGTGGGGAACTCACTAAGCTTCATGCTTACGATTTTCAATTTTGGTTTCAGGTACTTCCGGTAGCGGAGGGAAAAGCTCGGGGTGATCGCATGGCACAGACCATAGATTAGACAACCTGGGAATGTTTACTCTGATAATGAACATGTGTTTTGAAACTTATACTAAGATTATGTTTTGGAATGATGACTTTGCTTTGTCACAACTGGAAATTTTGTGTCATGTAATCTATACATTCAACCTAATGTGAATCAAAAACTTCAATCAAATACAATATACAAGCACTACAAGTAGTCATCAAACAATTGGAGACCCTAGAAGTTCTTGTTAAGTCCACTTGGACTAGGACTTCCTATTTGGATCCAAATGGACCAATAAGCTTCCAATTGGACTATCATGGGCTTAGGACCCTAATTGGGCTCTAATTGGACCCACACTAATTTATTTCAACATTTTAGGTCATATTGGGCCTAGAATGAAATAAATCACAAGCTTTGATCCAAAATTTAACCTAACCTAGCTTAATAAAGCATAAAAATCACAATTTTATTTTATAAGGCCAATAAATACCCTACACTACCTCTAATAGTGGGCTTAGGGGCAAAAGCCCAAATTTTTCCTTTTTCCCTTCACATTCTCGGCCCAAGGCCCAAATCCAAGAGAGAATGGACTTGCAAATGACACCTCATCTTTACCCATAGGATATCCATGCATTAATCTCATTTCTCCATGCACATCACCTCAAATATCACCTCTCTTCTCTCCTCTCTCTCACTCTCGGCCATACACACATACACACACCAAAAATATCTCAAATTCTCTCTAGATCACTCAAGAACAACTCTCCCTCTCCACTCAAAAATCTCGAGTTCTAGGAAGCATTCAAGAGGAAATCTCCACAAAATTCTTCATCTAAGGTAAGATTATGCATAGATCTATGGTTTAAATTCTTTTGTTATCAAAATCCTTTCCTAATCTATGCAAAAATCGTGATCTTGCATCCTAGAACCATCTCAAAACTCGAGATCTTCATCAAAGGGAGCTAAGGCCAAAAACACTTCATTTTCCTTCCATTTTTCCTTGCAAAACCGAATCAACACCCCAAGGTGAGCTTCATACCCCCTATTTTCTGTTTTTATGAGTTTTGTGGGGGGGGGGGGGGGGAATACAAGTGAAAGTGTAGACCTATATGTGTTTTGTATGCCTTGTATGATTTCCATGCTTATATGTATGCTTTTATGTGTTTTTATGTTGGATCTAGCATTAAAACCCATCAAAACCGAGATATATCTTGTGTTAAACGATTTTAGCTTCAAATATATTTCTAAACACAAAGTGTTTCAAGAAAAATGGCTAAGTGGTTTAGTAATAATTTTCTTTGGGTGAAAAACACAAATTTTGGGCCTAAAATGTGAAAAATGCAAAAATAAGGGCCCAAATTGACATTTCACAGATTCTGATGGATGAAGTGTGCTAAAACAGTTTCCATAAATAAATTTCTGGAAATATACTCATTTAGGGGATTAAAAACATAAATTCCAAGCTTAACGGGCTAAAAATGAAAATTTCGGCCCAATAAGGCCCATTATGCGAATTTTTCTGTTTTGGAGGGCCAAAACTGTAAATTTCTGTAAAACAGTGGACTATAAGTGTTCCAAATCCTTTTCAAAGGTTTAAAATGCTTTTTAAATTTAAAAAGGACCAAAGTTGCAAAAATTTTCCAATTTGGGCCAAAATTGTCAAAGTTGCGAAAAGAAGGGATTAGAACCGAGGAAACTGCATTTTCAAGGACTTAAACTGTTTTCTATGAAAAATATGCTGAAAAATATTAATTTCAATAATTTTTGGTGTTAAAATGTCAAGAAAAATAGTTTAAGGACCAAACCGGGAAGTATTTAATAAAAAGGGTTGAAAATGTAAATTTTACAATTAATGAGGGGCTGAAAACAGGAATATTTCAAGGCTAGTTCAATGTACACAATTTGATCAAATAATGGCACCGCGACTATCGACGAAATACAATACATTACAATACCCAAAAGTCGTTGTTAAACGAATTGGCTCGGTCTCGAGCCAATAGAAATCTACAACTACTAACACTACGACACTACGATTCATACAAGTAACGTTTGGTAATACATATACATGCGAGTGTGCACAGACGTCTACGCACCATCTCTGGGCCCCACAAGTGTAAAATCTTGTTCGTTGAGCCTAGCTAGCCCAATGACCTGATCTTAAGGCCCGAAGACATTTTTTTTACGGTGTGTTGGGTTTTACCGATCCGACACAACGTAAATGGACTTTCAATGGCTTGTATACCACCGGTCCCCAAGGGTCCTTTGGTATTGCTAGTAAAGTATACATTTCATGCGAGGCGGGTCGGGGACCCCTCGTACATTTTATCCCCAACCGGCTAATGGAGTTACCGGGGTCTTCGTGATCTCTTTCTCTTCGGATGTGGGACTACACCTAGTCAGGGCGATTGGATAACGCGATTAGTACTGACGACGCCTTCGGAGTCGTTAGTATAACTATAAACTGGGCGTTTGTGTAACGCGGGTTTGTAGTAAATAATCCTGCTCGAAAACCTTCCAACGTCGCCTGGGACTGACACTATACGCTATGCAATGGTTTCAATGTAACATCACGTAATTCAAGGAACTAGGAGAACATCGGGTTTTCCTAGGGTTTTCAATACGAACTGATTTGAAATGCATACATTTTCAATGAACATTTTTTTTTTTCGAGTATAGAAACGAACAAGCATACCTATGGATCTTCACAAACGTTTTCGAAAACTTATCTTTTCAGAAAATATCGGATTTTCTGGTGGTTCTTCAAACAATACAAACATTCGATTTCAAACACTACTTATGAACTCACCAACATTTCATATGTTGACGTTTTTCAAAATACTTGTATTCTCAGGGAACCAGTGAATCAAGAGAGATCGTATTCAGTGACGGTTGCGGTTTATTTTTGTATGAATTGAACAAATTAATTTTTGGGGAATGTAATGTTAAAACAATGTATGATATGTAAACACTACTGGTTGTACTATGTTGATGAATGGTGACGAATGTTGTTATGTTTCATATATATTCAATGTTATGGTATTCAATTGAGTCACGACAGCCCCCGGACGTTTCCGCCGTCTGGTTCGGGGGTGTGACAGGTTGGTATCAGAGCTTTGTTTATAGTGAACTAGCATGTCGAGCCATACATTGATATGCAACTATAAACCAAAAAGAGGGACTAACATAACTCTGAACAACACAAGTAAATAAAACACACTTGCTTGCATTAGGGATAAGAACCTAACGTCGAATCAAACACAATAATACTGGTATCTCGGTTAATTCGGGACTGTTCTTAGGGATACCAAGGAGTGAATGTAGCCTGATCAACTACATTCTCTCCAAGGTAAAACTAACACACGTCTTGAAGGGATCGGGATAGCCAGAGAACCAAAAACTATACCCTTATCACCCAAAAAGAGAATGTTTGCTTAGTCTGTACAATAGTCATAGCATCCTAGGATAATGTTAGCATATGTACGTACTCGCGCAGACAGCATGGCTGGTTTTCATCACCCGGGAGACCCCTACTTCCCTAATCAGGGAAACAACGGGTGGCTAGAGGAGGAGGAGGAACCTGAGGAGGAGTCTGAGGAGGAACCTGCGGAGGAGCCTGAGGAAGACCCCGAAGAGGAACCTGACGGGGAACCGGAGGCCAAAGTTGAGGGCGAACCTGCAGAATCAGAGGAAGATGAAGGAAACCTCGAGGAGGATGCCGATGATAGCGACAGGGGTGATTCGGATGCGGAGTCCGAAGTCATCAACCCCCCTTACCCGATCCGGGTGCCTGCATATCGAGTGGGCCCCACTGGCCCTACACCTCCCTGGGGTATTGACCTTTGGAGATGGAGCAGACAGCAGGGACAGCGACCCCCGTACGGCATGTCACGCGAGTTCTTTGACCTGAGAGACGGAGGGCCGGCTGATCGAGCCCTTCCAGTCATGGTGAAACGGTTACGGAATACGGGCGATCTTGCCCAGGACACTGCGGATCAGGTACACCAATTGAGGACTAGGGTCGAGCGTGCGGAGCAGGAGACGCGTGACGTCCTTCGAGAGTTTCACATGAGACAGGTTCGGTGGGAGTCTCGACTCCGGGACACGGAACGCTTGGTTGCTCGTCTTCAGGGAGCATCCACATCCTCAGCACCACCTCCTGACACAGCTCATCGCGGTTAGGGGTAGACTTATCATAGTAGATCATTAGGAACTATGTATTGTACTCCGGCTCTATGTTTAAGTGACTACACTACTCATGGAGCCGTTATGCTGTCGGATTAGCGTTACTTATGTATGCTCCTACGAGCAAATTTTCTTGTACTAAATGCGGATAATATTAATAAACTTTTGTGTGTTTTGCTATGATATTCTCAGTTGTTATGTGTTGAGACGTTTATGATTGTATGCTTGATGATAGTAACGTTTAGGTTCGTACCATACACCTAGTTAGTAGAGTCGCCACCTCACGGAAACCACGTACACTCAACATCTTTCCGTTTCGTGACAGAAAGATGCCTCGCCCAGCTACTCGCGGAAATCCCGAACCAACCCCGCCGGAAGTTGACTCCACTGCTTTCCAGGCAGCCGTGTATGCTGCAGTCACAGCGGCTATGGCACAACTTCACCGAGGGAACAACGGAGGAGGTAACGGGCAAGGATCCGGAAGTTCGAACAACGGGACGAACCAAGGACTCACTAAAACGTGCACCTACAAGGACTTTGCGAACGCTAAACCCCGAACTTTCAACGGTACCGGAGGAGTGATCGCCCTGAAGCGATGGATCGAGAAGGTAGAGTCGGTATTCGAGATATGCGAGTGCCCCGAGCAGATGAAAGTGAAGTTCGCGGCCTGCACTTTCGTGGACCAAGCACTCACTTGGTGGAATGGTCATGTAGAAGCTATGACACTTCCTGTCGCCAACTCTATTCCCTGGGCAGAAATGAAAGAGATGTTGACGGCCGAGTACTGCCCCCGAGGCGAAATACAGAAGATGGAGCAGGAACTATGGAATCTCACGGTGCAGAATGGGAACATCGATGCTTACATATCGAGATTCAGCGAACTATCTCTGTTGTGCCCGGGTATGATCACATCAGAGGGAAAGAAGATTGAACGATTCATTTGGGGACTGACATCCCCCATTCAAGGGAACGTGATAGTTGCGAACCCTGAAACTTTTGACAGTGCGAAGAGATTGGCAAAGAGGCTATACGATCATAACCACAAAAAGGGCGAGAAACCGGTAGAGACTGAGAAGAAGAAGGAGAGTGATGGTAAGAAAGGATGGAACAACAAGAGGAAGGGGCGTCAGGGTCCCGAGACCTCTAAAAAGCAGCAAACGGTGGCAGTTCACGCTGTCACTGCACCGGTACCAGTCACATCACATGCTCCAACCTCAGCTGCTTCAAATACCTCAAAACCCTATTCCGGTAATCATCCCAAATGCAACAAGTGCGGTTTCCATCACCAAGGAGAATGTAGGGAGTTCCATTGCACCAGTTGCAACCGAAGGGGACACACTGCAAGGTTCTGCAGGACTTATCCTTCTCAGAACCAGAGTCAGGGAAGCAACCAGAACAACAATAACAACCACCGCAATACCAACAACACCAATGCCGGCGGCAACAACGCAGGGCCTAGCCACACCTGTTTCGGGTGTGGAAGGACGGGACATTTCCGTCGAGACTGCCCTAACAACAACAACAACTCAGGAAACAAAGGAGTAGGAAGAATGCTGACTATGGGTCAGAGGGATGCAGTTCAGGACCCCGCAGTTGTGACCGGTACGTTCCTCCTAAACCACGCTTATGCATGCATCTTATTTGATACCGGAGCGAAGCGAAGTTTCGTAAGCGAGAAGTTTAAACATTTATTAAAACAACAACCCCAGAAGCTAAATGAAACCTATACGGTGGAAATGGCCAATGGGAAAACCGAATCCACTAGGGAGATCTACATCGGATGTACCCTAACCCTTAACCAACACGTCTTACGAATAGATCTGATGCCAGTGTCAATTAGGAGTTCCGATGTGATTATCGGCATGGATTGGTTAAGCCCCCACCATGCTGAGATTATGTGCCACGAAAAGGCCGTTCGCCTTCGTCTCCCGAATCACGAAACCCTAGTAATTTACGGAGACAAACCTAGCACGAGTCTTCGTCTTATCTCGTGCATCAAAGCACAAAAACATCTGCGAAAGAACAACTTAGCGTTCTTGGCCCACATAGTGGACAAGGCTAAAGAAGAAATTAACATCCAAGACATTCCGGTAGCGTGTGAATTCCCGGACGTGTTTCCTGAAGATCTTCCAGGAGTACCCCCAGAGAGACAGGTTGAGTTCCGAATCGACCTCGTCCCAGGAGCAACTCCCCTCGCTAAATCACCATATCGATTGGCACCTGCTGAAATGCAGGAATTGTCCAGCCAACTCAGTGAGCTTCTGAACAAGGGATTTATCCGACCTAGCTACTCGCCGTGGGGAGCTCCGGTGCTCTTTGTCAAAAAGAAGGACGGATCTTTCAGAATGTGCATCGATTACAGAGAGCTGAATAAACTCACTGTTAAAAACCGCTACCCACTCCCACGAATCGATGATCTATTCGACCAGCTCCAAGGAGCTAGCTATTTTTCTAAAATAGATCTACGGTCCGGATACCATCAACTCAAGGTCCGAGAAGAAGATATTTCTAAAACCGCCTTCCGAACCCGCTATGGACATTATGAATTCGTCGTAATGCCCTTCGGTCTAACAAATGCACCCGCCGCATTTATGGACCTAATGAACCGAATCTGTCGACCGTTCTTGGACAACTTCGTCATTGTGTTTATCGATGACATCCTCGTCTATTCTCGAAGCAAAGAGGAGCATGGCCAACATCTCCGACAAGTCCTAGAGACGCTGCGATCGGAAAGGCTTTACGCCAAACTCTCTAAGTGTGAGTTTTGGCTACGGAGCGTGAATTTTCTCGGTCACGTAGTTAGCCAAGATGGAATTCATGTGGATCCCTCTAAGGTCAAAGCTGTGGAAGGATGGGCAACTCCGACTACGCCCACCGAAATTCGTCAGTTCTTAGGCCTAGCAGGTTACTATAGGAGATTCATCCAAAACTTCTCAAAGATCGCCAAGCCACTTACCTTGCTTACGCAAAAGAGTGTGCCATTCAAGTGGACAGACCGACAAGAGATTGCGTTTCGAGCCTTGAAGCAAGCTCTTTGTAGCGCTCCTGTACTATCTCTACCCGAAGGAACGGAAGATTTTGTAGTTTACTGTGACGCGTTAAATCAAGGTTTAGGTTGCGTTCTCATGCAACGTGGAAGAGTGATAGCATATGCGTCCCGTCAACTAAAGACGCACGAAGTAAATTACACAACCCATGACCTAGAACTGGGAGCCGTGGTCTTCGCCCTAAAAATTTGGAGGCACTACCTGTACGGTACAAAGTGCACCATCTTCACAGACCACAAGAGCCTCCAGCACATCTTGAATCAGAAGGAGCTGAACATGAGACAACGAAGATGGGTGGAGTTGTTAAACGACTACGAATGCGAGA
Source organism: Lactuca saligna (assembly GCF_052625555.1). NCBI lineage: Eukaryota > Viridiplantae > Streptophyta > Magnoliopsida > Asterales > Asteraceae > Lactuca > Lactuca saligna. The sequence continues at coordinate 147,370,532 of NC_136420.1, forward strand.
TCAAGTACCATCCAGGCAAGGCCAACGTAGTAGCTGACGCATTAAGTCGGAAGGAGTACACAAATCGCCGTACGAAAACGCATTCGATAACCATTCAGTCTCATCTGACCGCTCAAATTGCATCAGTCCAGGCAGAGGCTATGAAAACGGAAAATAGAACTAGTGAGGCATTACGCGGAATGGAGAAGAACCTGGAAGTCAAAGAGAATGGGGTATACTACTTCATGAACCGTATTTGGGTTCCAAAGATCGGAGGATTCAGGGAGATCGTTATGAAGGAAGCCCACAAGACACGATACTCCATTCATCCTGGTTCGGACAAGATGTATTTGGACATTAAGCAGCACTATTGGTGGCCTAACATGAAGGCGGAAATCGCAACTTATGTTAGTAAGTGCCTTACGTGTGCCAAAGTAAAAGTGGAATACCAGAAACCTTCCAGATTGTTACAGCAACCGGCAATCCCTGAGTGGAAATGGGAGGGGATTTCTATGGACTTCGTGACCAAGCTGCCCAAGACGTCGGGCGGATTGGACACCATATGGGTAATAATCGACCGACTGACGAAATCTGCCCATTTCCTGCCCATCAAAGAGTCCTACAAGATGGAGAGGCTGACGCGTTTGTACCTACGAGAAATTGTAAGACTTCATGGAGTACCAAAATCTATCATCTCGGATAGGGACAGTAGGTTCACGTCACGCTTTTGGCAGTCGCTCCACAAGGCCATGGGAACTCATCTTGATATGAGCACCGCGTATCACCCACAAACGGACGGTCAAAGCGAACGAACCATTCAGACGCTTGAAGACATGCTTCGTGCATGTGTGATAGACTTCGGAAAGTCTTGGGATACCCACCTACCGTTGATCGAGTTTTCATATAACAATAGTTATCATTCGAGCATTAAGGTGGCCCCTTTCGAAGCACTGTACGGGCGTAAATGTAGATCACCGTTATGTTGGGCTGAAGTAGGTGACACCCAGCTAGCAAGAACACATGCGTCAAACAGGGCATTAACGGGACCGGAAATCATTCGCGAGACCACAGAAAAGATTGTCCAGATCAAAGCTCGATTACAGGCATTGCGTGACCGGCAAAAGAGCTACGCTGATAAACGGCGAAAGCTCTTAGAATTCCAGGTCGGTGATCGAGTATTGTTGAAGGTCTCACCCTGGAAAGGGGTTATACGTTTCGGAAAACGGGGAAAGCTGAACCCGCGATACATTGGACCTTTCGAAATCGTCGCCCGAATAGGTCCAGTAGCATACAGACTACAACTACCTGCAGAGCTAAACGGTGTACACCCCGTGTTCCATGTTTCTAATCTGAAAAAGTGCCTGTCAGATGAAACCCTAGTCATTCCTCTTGACGAAATCGAAATCAATGAGAATCTCCTGTTCGTCGAAGAGCCGATCGAAATCATGGACAGGGAGGTGAAGCGTACTAAGCAGAGTCGCATCCCGATCGTGAAGGTACGGTGGAACGCAAAGCGTGGGCCAGAATTCATGTGGGAACGCGAGGATCAAATGAAGCAGAAGTACCCTCACCTATTCTAGCATTCTCAAATCTAGCTTTCAAACAGAATTTCGGGACGAAATTCCCTCTAACGGGGGGATGATGTCACAACTGGAAATTTTGTGTCATGTAATCTATACATTCAACCTAATGTGAATCAAAAACTTCAATCAAATACAATATACAAGCACTACAAGTAGTCATCAAACAATTGGAGACCCTAGAAGTTCTTGTTAAGTCCACTTGGACTAGGACTTCCTATTTGGATCCAAATGGACCAATAAGCTTCCAATTGGACTATCATGGGCTTAGGACCCTAATTGGGCTCTAATTGGACCCACACTAATTTATTTCAACATTTTAGGTCATATTGGGCCTAGAATGAAATAAATCACAAGCTTTGATCCAAAATTTAACCTAACCTAGCTTAATAAAGCATAAAAATCACAATTTTATTTTATAAGGCCAATAAATACCCTACACTACCTCTAATAGTGGGCTTAGGGGCAAAAGCCCAAATTTTTCCTTTTTCCCTTCACATTCTCGGCCCAAGGCCCAAATCCAAGAGAGAATGGACTTGCAAATGACACCTCATCTTTACCCATAGGATATCCATGCATTAATCTCATTTCTCCATGCACATCACCTCAAATATCACCTCTCTTCTCTCCTCTCTCTCACTCTCGGCCATACACACATACACACACCAAAAATATCTCAAATTCTCTCTAGATCACTCAAGAACAACTCTCCCTCTCCACTCAAAAATCTCGAGTTCTAGGAAGCATTCAAGAGGAAATCTCCACAAAATTCTTCATCTAAGGTAAGATTATGCATAGATCTATGGTTTAAATTCTTTTGTTATCAAAATCCTTTCCTAATCTATGCAAAAATCGTGATCTTGCATCCTAGAACCATCTCAAAACTCGAGATCTTCATCAAAGGGAGCTAAGGCCAAAAACACTTCATTTTCCTTCCATTTTTCCTTGCAAAACCGAATCAACACCCCAAGGTGAGCTTCATACCCCCTATTTTCTGTTTTTATGAGTTTTGTGGGGGGGGGGGGGGGGGAATACAAGTGAAAGTGTAGATCTATATGTGTTTTGTATGCCTTGTATGATTTCCATGCTTATATGTATGCTTTTATGTGTTTTTATGTTGGATCTAGCATTAAAACCCATCAAAACCGAGATATATCTTGTGTTAAACGATTTTAGCTTCAAATATATTTCTAAACACAAAGTGTTTCAAGAAAAATGGCTAAGTGGTTTAGTAATAATTTTCTTTGGGTGAAAAACACAAATTTTGGGCCTAAAATGTGAAAAATGCAAAAATAAGGGCCCAAATTGACATTTCACAGATTCTGATGGATGAAGTGTGCTAAAACAGTTTCCATAAATAAATTTCTGGAAATATACTCATTTAGGGGATTAAAAACATAAATTCCAAGCTTAACGGGCTAAAAATGAAAATTTCGGCCCAATAAGGCCCATTATGCGAATTTTTCTGTTTTGGAGGGCCAAAACTGTAAATTTCTGTAAAACAGTGGACTATAAGTGTTCCAAATCCTTTTCAAAGGTTTAAAATGCTTTTTAAATTTAAAAAGGACCAAAGTTGCAAAAATTTTCCAATTTGGGCCAAAATTGTCAAAGTTGCGAAAAGAAGGGATTAGAACCGAGGAAACTGCATTTTCAAGGACTTAAACTGTTTTCTATGAAAAATATGCTGAAAAATATTAATTTCAATAATTTTTGGTGTTAAAATGTCAAGAAAAATAGTTTAAGGACCAAACCGGGAAGTATTTAATAAAAAGGGTTGAAAATGTAAATTTTACAATTAATGAGGGGCTGAAAACAGGAATATTTCAAGGCTAGTTCAATGTACACAATTTGATCAAATAATGGCACCGCGACTATCGACGAAATACAATACATTACAATACCCAAAAGTCGTTGTTAAACGAATTGGCTCGGTCTCGAGCCAATAGAAATCTACAACTACTAACACTACGACACTACGATTCATACAAGTAACGTTTGGTAATACATATACATGCGAGTGTGCACAGACGTCTACGCACCATCTTTGGGCCCCACAAGTGTAAAATCTTGTTCGTTGAGCCTAGCTAGCCCAATGACCTGATCTTAAGGCCCGAAGACATTTTTTTTACGGTGTGTTGGGTTTTACCGATCCGACACAACGTAAATGGACTTTTAATGGCTTGTATACCACCGGTCCCCAAGGGTCCTTTGGTATTGCTAGTAAAGTCTACATTTCATGCGAGGCGGGTCGGGGACCCCTCGTACATTTTATCCCCAACCGGCTAATGGAGTTACCGGGGTCTTCGTGATCTCTTTCTCTTCGGATGTGGGACTACACCTAGTCAGGGCGACTGGATAACGCGATTAGTACTGACGACGCCTTCGGAGTCGTTAGTATAACTATAAACTGGGCGTTTGTGTAACGCGGGTTTGTAGTAAATAATCCTGCTCGAAAACCTTCCAACGTCGCCTGGGACTGACACTATACGCTATGCAATGGTTTCAATGTAACATCACGTAATTCAAGGAACTAGGAGAACATCGGGTTTTCCTAGGGTTTTCAATACGAACTGATTTGAAATGCATACATTTTCAATGAACATTTTTTTTTTCGAGTATAGAAACGAACAAGCATACCTATGGATCTTCACAAACGTTTTCGAAAACTTATCTTTTCAGAAAATATCGGATTTTCTGGTGGTTCTTCAAACAATACAAAAATTCGATTTCAAACACTACTTATGAACTCACCAACATTTCATATGTTGACGTTTTTCAAAATACTTGTATTCTCAGGGAACCAGTGAATCAAGAGAGATCGTATTCAGTGACGGTTGCGGTTTATTTTTGTATGAATTGAACAAATTAATTTTTGGGGAATGTAATGTTAAAACAATGTATGATATGTAAACACTACTGGTTGTACTATGTTGATGAATGGTGACGAATGTTGTTATGTTTCATATATATTCAATGTTATGGTATTCAATTGAGTCACGACAGCCCCCGGACGTTTCCGCCGTCTGGTTCGGGGGTGTGACATGCTTAAAGTAATGTTTCATTAAAAGAAATTTTAGTCTTAAATTTTGGGTCGTTACAAGTTGTTATCAAAGCCTTGGTTTGAGGGATTCGGACGTGCTCTTAGGTGTGTCTGAACTCAAACTGAGGAATTGGTATATAAGTTTTCAAAATGAAAAGATAGTTTTGTAAAAAGAGAGTTTTGAGAAAGAAAACAGTTTTAGAAAAGCCAAAAGAATTCAGAAGGAAAAGAACTTTGAATAGAGAAAAGAGGTGTGGTGCATGCAATCAACCGAGCTCAAGTAAGTACCCCAAAATACCCATACAAGTCTATGTTTTGATTATCAGTTAATAGAACAGCATGCTTGATTAGGACTGAGGATCTAGGGATGATGCCCTATGTGCCTATTATATGTGCTTTTAATCTGCAGGATAGTTCCAATTAGATAGTAGTAAGATAGCCTGTCTAGGTTATGCCTGAGTTAATGAGTTGTGTTGCATGCTAGTTCAGATTCTTGCTATGTGGATATGATTGCTTGAGTATGTTATGGTTAGATTTTCCCTTTGTCTGAATGTTGCTTGCTTTGTGCACTGTGGGATTCTGATTGATGGGAGTTAGCCATTAGGTGGATACGGTACGTCACATGTGATCAGGGTTGGATAATCTCAGAGTGTTGGATTTGGTCCTATCACGCAACTCTTGTTTGAGTCCAACCATTGTAGGAACGAGTCCTCTACTTGAAGGATTATTTGAGCCTCGTCACATGTGATGGTATCCAGGTGATGGGTAATTGGCATCACAAGGAGACCTTCAGCAGTTGAGGGCTGGTTTGAGTTGAGTCAAAGGTTTCCCTAGGGTAAGCCTAGGATGAGGTAGTGCTGGGAGCAGTAGTAGTAGAAAAGGGACCTGGTGGAGTCGAAGCAGTTCTTGAGGAAAGTACGGATAGATGTGGAATTAAGGTAGTATGGGCCCGTACTACTGAAAGCAGAGGATCCGTACTCGATTCGGGAAAGGCCGAGACAAGACCGGGAACCTGGTAGTGAGTATTTTTGGTCTCGCAGCAGTGAGGAGTATTCTGATAATGGTTATGTTATATGTTTCAGTATGGTGACATTGTGAGAGAGACCAGCGGGCGGATCAGGCACCGGAGAGGGATCAGGCTCGGGTTCAGGGGCCGAGCAGCTCGAGGAGCGGATGAGAGAGTTGATATCTGTGGAGGTTACACGCAGTATTATAGCTTAGACTCCTGTGATCTTTGGCACGGTAAAGGAGGGTATATTGGAGATTTTGGATGAGAGGTTGGGAGCCTTCCGTACTGAGATGATGGAATTGATGGGAGCGCGTACCTTGACATTTTGGGAGTTTAGGGCTTGCGGGGCACCAGATTATCATGGGGCTAGGGACCCCATAGCTAGCAATAGATGGTTGGCTGATGTTGCCAATGCATTGCGTACGAGCCGGTATCCTGAGGAGGACAAGGTCAGACTCACTTCCTGTCTTCTGAAGGACAGAGCGAGGGATTGGTGGGAAGAGATTGGGCATGCCATGGGTGATGATTCCGCGTTGGACGCGATGACTTGGAGTGATTTCTCAGCTAGGTTCAGGGCGGAGTTTTCACCAATTATTGAGGTGCAGCAGTTGGCCCGGGAGTTTTAGGATTTGACGCAGACTACTGAGACTGTGGCAGAGATCACCGCCAAGTTCAGGGAGAGGGCTCTTCTCGTACCGCAGTATGTCGCGGATGAGGAAATAAAGAAGGCCCGATATCACGAGATGCTGAGGGCTGACATCAGGGAGTTCGTGAGCAGGTCCGGTTGTAAGACGCTGGAAGATATGATTTCTCGGGCCAGGGAGAGGGAAATTGATTTGGAGCAGATCCGGAAAAGGAAGCAGGATGAGGTTCAGGTAGCCGCGAGTTCGGGCAAAAGGCCTAAGGGATCGGATTCGACATCAAGGTATATCAGGACCGCAGTCGATGCGGAAAGTGTGGCAGGGCACACGGGGGCGCGTGCAGGAGTGGTAGTGGTGGTGAGTCTAGCTGCTTTAGGTGCGGTCGGACTGGTCATTTTAGCAGGGATTGTACTGTTACCATCACTCAGGGATCAGACATGATATGTTTTCACTGCAATCAGCGGGGCCACAAGAAGGCCCAGTGCCCCAGTTTGTTTTCAGCAGGACGGGTGATGGCACCTGCCCCTGCAACCTTGAGGGTCACAGACGACCGTCAGGGTCGTGCAGAGGCGCTTGTGGTAGGAGGCAGGGTTTTTCAGATGGCTACCTTGGAGACGCGAGCAACGCCGGACGTTGCAGGTATGCGATTTCCGTTTCCAGTTCTTTTGTTTGTGCATGATGTTATATTGTTATGGTTTCTGCATCATTATCGGTATGAGCATTTCATTTTGAGCGGTTTGATTGTGCTCGAGTTATATGCCATCTACATACCTTGGATATTTGGTTAGTAGTTAAGGGATGGGTTCTATCGAAGAAGGTTACTTAGGGTGCAGTAACTGTAGCATGCCTTGGAGGGACTCGGTATGTCTCGCTAGTTCAGAGCCATATAAGTTTTAGAAATGGACTGGTTAGATCCCTAGCTATGGTAAGCGTGGGATTCCTCAACAGGTTGATTATGGAATGGTAGCAAGGATTGGGATTCCTATTCATTGAGCAGCAAGGTGTAAGCAGGATCGAAGTGGGGGAGAATCCTCCGAATGTACAAGGGTAAAAGCACGCAAATCCAGAACGAGTACATGATTTCAGAGAAGGAAAAGAGGTAGTTCAACATTTGATGGATTGAGTACTTCAGGGTTAGGAGTTTGAGAAACTCCGCATCTGTCCATGCGGGTAAATGGTAATGGTGAGTATGTGGTTCGGATTCAGGTTGGAGGGTCGCTTGTAGGACTCATGTGGGTCGGAATGAAGGTCTTGAGGTCAGATAGCATGGGATGCTTTCGTGTTTGTAGTCAGTAGCAGAAGCAGCATGCAGAGCATGGAAGAGTGGCGGGAGAGCCTCAACTTTCTTCAGCAGCAGTCAGTGGTGGAAAGTGATGTAAGACTACGGGGCAGTCGTGGCATTCACTAGCAGTTAGTAGTGGAAAGTGTTGTCAGACTACGGGGCAGCTGTAGCATTCACTAGCAGACGGCGATAGAAGGTGATGTAAGACTGCGGGTAAGTCGTAGCATTCCATCGTAGCTTCGTTGGCGGAGTCGGGGCGAGGCCCTTATCTCCTAGCATTCAGATAGGGATCAGGAATGAGGAATGGATGAGAATGATGAGAAGTTTGTTTGTATAGCCTTGAGAGGTGAGGCCTTAGGAGAGGCCGTTCTAGGATATATTTGGGTGAGACCCGTATGAGAATAGAAGTGTAGGTGAGACCTGAAAGCAGGGTTGCTCAGTAGTATGGTTGGGTGAGATCCATGGGCGAGGCCCGTGCGAGAGTGGTTAGACAAGTGGAACTAGAAGGATAGGGCGGGTGAGACCCGTGGGTGAGGCCCGTGTGGGACCTGGTAAGGATCTTAGTGTCTAGATAGGGGATCGGGGATCCCAGGAAATTGTAGCGCCAGCATGGTAGAATAGATTGAGCAGTATAGGTGGTTGAAGTTTCTTCGAATGCCACTGGGAGTAACTAGTGGTTGTGTTGGGTCAGCGATCAGTGAGAGCCGGTAATCCAGATATTGATAGGTTGGTAGGGACCAGGGTGGTCTCTATTCATCCAGAAGCCAAATAAGGAATAGTAGGATTTCCAGTCAGTAGCAGTGCGAGTATGCAGCGTATGGTGGAATGCAGCTAGTCGATCGTGGGGTGCTCGACACCAAATGATAGTAGAAGGAATGCCCAGTGGATACTGGCGACAATGACCCATACTGGGAGTAGCGGGAGTAATAGATTGGGTGAGGACAGGGTCTTCACAGTGGAAGAGGGGACAGATGGTTATGGAGCATTGCCTTGGGAAGGCAAGGAAATCGCGCAAGGAAAGAAGGGGTGAACCCCTATGGGGTCAGTGCAGTATTCGGAGAGTATCAGAAGGATGGTCGGTTAGGTAGGGTTTGCTTCCAGGATGTTCTGGGTCGGGGTTGACATGAGATTATTATCCGCAAGGGTTGACATTAGTCTGAATCACTGAACGAAAGGCCATCGATGGTAGGCAGCTGGTGTTAGAATAATTGGTGGGGTATCGGAGGCAGATCGCAGGCAGTGGAGCATAGCAAACTTCGAGGACGAAGTTTAGTTTAAGTGGGGGAGAGTTGTAACTGTTGGGTTTTGAGCATTCTAACACTTCCTAAGTGTATATGCAACCCTAATAACCTTGGATCTATGTTTGTCTAATTATCATGCAAAGTTGAATTCCAAGGCTATATTCCTATCTAGCATACATGGGGACAATTTTAACTTGAATGATAGATAGAATAACTTACCTTATTGTTGCTTATGTTCCTTGAAACCTTATGAGCCTAGCACCCCAAGTGTGATGCCTCAAATGCTTCACACAACACCAAATGCTCTTGGAAATACTTTTGAGAGAATACACTTCTTGAAATCGGTCTAGCCCTCTTGTTTCCTTAGTGTAGCCGATTTTGGTGGAGAATATGATTCTTGTATAGTGTTGACACATCTAGGGTTACACCATGTAAACCCTAATGTGTTATGATTCTTCATTTCCATGACCCATGGATTTGTAACTCCCATGGAGCATCCATGGAGCATCCTATGGGTGGAACCTAACTTGATAATCCATGGAGCCTCTTAGCCCACTATACAAGATATGGATGATTTACATAATCAACCCATATATTTAATTAGTTATCTTTTGATCACTTAATTAATTCTAAATTAATTCTTGATCAAACTAATCAAATAATATTATTAATATATTAGAACTTATAATATATTAATAATCTCCAAGTGTTATTTCTCTCATTTAGTCTATCCAATTGCATGGTGCCATGCAACCCAAATGGACCATGTTGGGTCGGGTCAAGTACATACCAGAAATAGTTATGGACTTAGACACCTTATCCAACAGTCTCCCACTTGGATAAGTCTAATAACTATTACTGCAAGTATGACTTCAAGAACTGATCGACAATCATAGCTTTTTTCAAGGTTTCTCGGAACTGAGAAGAAGATGGTACCCATTTAAGATAAGTGATCATATAATCCTCTGTTCTAGATATCAGTCGGACAAATACATGTAACAATGTCTTACTTATTGTCCAACAGTTTGTTTCCCGATTTCCGATTTGTTTGACAAAGAACTTAATTGAACACATCAACATAGTTCTGACCGGGCCTGGTACATAGGTCAAAACAAAATCATCGAGGGGCCCAGATATCAGCTTCTAATCCAAGAAGGAACAGATAAACTTCGACTCATATGTTTGTTCTACCACTCATTGAATTACACACAAAAGCACGATTTATAACATCGAGTTACCAATGCGTTTTCGTACAATCAATGCATAACCAACTGGTAAGTAACAAATCATATCTCTAGGTTTGAAGACTTATATGATATTACCGTCTCACGATCACTCGAGATAGAATTCCATGAAGTGATTCCAGTGAGCGTGGGTTGAGTCCAATGCTCAGAACTTATGAGCACTCATGATTGTTGTAGCCTTGTCTAACACCTTAGACCTCTGCAACCAATCATGACAGTCTTGATTCATACCTACTTCTGACATATGACTGACTGTGGAGGTTTGAATAATATGTTATACCAAACAAAATTATTCTGGAAGTCAAAACATGCAAAAGAAATATAGTAAACGATTGACAAGAGATAGCAACACTTTACTCATAAATAAAACAACTTTTATTCATCATCTAATGTCAATTACACTTTACAAATTTCGAGGTTATCTAACTACTAAATCTAATATCATCCTTCAACCCTATGCCCCGAGCATGCTGGAGATGCTTAACCCAAGTCAGTCCCTTCATGTAGGGATCTGTTGGGTTCTCATCCGATGATACCCTCTTTGCCACGAGGAGTCCTTCTTCTATTCGATGTCTAATAAAATGGTATTTTCTGTCGATGTGTCTGGATCTCCCGTGATCCCTTGGTTCCTTGGCTAAGGCAACAACGCTTTCACTATCACAGAAAATTTCCATTGGCTCTTTAATAGCTGGTACAACTCCAAGGTCTCCGATGAAGTTCTTTAGCCATATAGCCTCCTTTGCCGCCTCGCTCGTTGCAATATACTCTGATTCGCAAGTTGAATCAGCCACTATCTCTTGCTTGGAACTCTTCCAAGAAATTGCTCCTCCGTTTAGGGTAAAGACCCAGCCCGACTGAGAGTGGAAATTGTCCCTATAAGTCTGGAAGCTAGCATCACTATACCCTACAACTCTCAAGTCATCACTCCCACCGAGGGTAAGGACCCAGTCCTTAGTCCTTTGTAGGTACTTGAGAATATTCTTTACCGCAGTCCAGTGTGCCTTGCCAGGGTTCCCCTGAAACCTGCTAACCATGCTCAGGGCAAAGGCTACATCAGGTCGAGTACACATCATAACATACATGATCGATCCTACAGCCGAAGCATAAGGTATTCGACTCATTTCTGCTATCTCAGCCTCAGTGCTAGGGGTTTGTGTCTTACTCAATTTGGCGTTACTCTGGATGGGTAACTCTCCTTTCTTGGAGTCCTGCATGCTGAATCTCTTCAGCACCTTATCCAAGTAGGTGCTCTGACTAAGTCCAATTAGTCTTTCACTCCGATCTCTCAAGATCCTTATCCCTAAAATATAGGCAGCTTCACCAAGGTCCTTCATAGCGAAACACTTCCCAAGCCAGGACTTTACTTCCTGCAGGGTTGGAATGTCGTTTCCTATGAGTAGTATGTCATCCACATACAATACCAAAAAGCTAACTATATCCCACTAGCCTTGACATACACACAAGATTCATCTTCACCCCTAGAAAAGCCAAATTCCTTGACCTTTTCATCAAAGCAAAGATTCCATCTGCGAGGTGCTTGCTTTAATCCATAGATGGATTTCTCAAGCTTACACACTCTATTAGGGTACTCGCTGCTGACAAAACCTTCTGGCTGACTCATGTAAACATCTTCAGCCAACATTCCATTAAGGAAAGCGGTTTTGACATCCGTTTGCCAAATTTCATAGTCATGAAATGCGGCTATGGCTAACATAACCCTAATAGACTTAATCTTGGCTACTGGAGAAAAGGTCTCATCATAATCCACTCCAGGAATTTGAGAGAAGCCCTTTGCGACCAGTCGAGCCTTATAAGTGTGTACATTACCATCCATGTCGGTCTTCTTCTTGAAGATCAATTTGCACCCTACTGTCTTACGACCTGGTACATTCTCAACCAAGTTCACAACTTGATTGTCATACATGGATTGTATCTCATTATCCATAGCCTCTTTCCATTTAGCAGACTCGGGGCCTGCCATGGCTTCCTTGTAGCTGTTAGGGTCATCTTGACTTACTAGTGTCCCATCACTAATGAAGGTCTCACTTTCTGCAGTAATATGGAATCCATAGTAATGCTCAGGTGCACTCCTAACTCTCGTGGAACGCCTCAGAGGTACAGATTCGTCAATTGGCTCAACAGGAGTTTCCTCCTCAAGTTGAGAGCTAGAGTTTGAAGTTCCTTCACCACTTGACTCTTGAATTTCTTCAAAATCAATTTGCCTCCCACTATATCCTTGGCTTATAAACTCTCTTTCTCGAAAGACTCATCTTCTTGCTACAAAGACCACATTATCACTAGGTCTGTAGAAGAGGTAACCAAAGGATTGATGTGGGTAGTCGATGAAAATACACCTCTCGCTTCGAGGTTCGAGCTTATCATGAGTCTCGCGTCTCACAAAAGCCTCGCAACCCCAAATCTTGATGTGGTCTAGTTTGGGTACTTTACCAGTCCACATCTCGTGAGGAGTTTTGGCAACTTTCTTTGTAGGGACTAGATTAAGGATATGGGAGGCAGTCTCTAAGGCATACCCCCAGAATGAGATTGGTAGCGAATCTCGACTCATCATGGAACGAACCATGTCTAACAAGGTTCGATTACGCCTCTCAGCCACACCATTCAACTGCGGTGCCCTAGGAGGTGTCAATTGTGAGACAATCCCACATTCCCTTAGATAGTCGAGGAACTCTGAACTAAGATACTCACCACCTCGATCGGATCAAAGCATCTTAATGTTCCTGCCTAATTGATTCTCGACTTCCTGTTTAAATTCCTTAAACCTTTCGAAAGTCTCTGACTTATGCGTGATTAAGTAGACATATCCATATCTACTGTAATCATCAGTAAAAGTCAAATAATAACGATTAGCATCCCTTGTGGCATGTTTGAATGGTCCACACACATCCGTTTGTACAAGGTCCAACAAACCTTCACCCCTCTCACACGAGCCTGTGAAGGATGACTTCATCATTTTTCCAAGTAAGCATGATTCGCAACTATCATTTGACTTTAGGTCAAACGACTCCAAGACTCCATCCTTTTGGAGTTGGCCTATGCATTTCTTGCTTATATGTCCAAGACGACAATGCCATAATGATGCTTTATCCAAGTTATTATTATTAAGAGAATCAATACACAAAACATTATTTCCTAAGTTATCTACAACAGATACAGCTTCATACACACCATCACAAGGTAATGCTTTAAAATAAAGAACATTATTAAAGAAAGCATTAATCGAACCAACTTTATTATCAAATGAAAAGGTGAAACCTTGTTTATACAATGCATGAAAGGAAATAATATTTCTTTCCATTTCTGGCGAATAACAACATTTATTCAAATGTAAATTTAACCCACTACTTAGCGATAAAGTATAAACTCAAATCCTGGTGACAGGTGTAACTTTCCTATTCCCCATGATTAAGTTTATTCTTCATTGCTCCACATTCTCACTTCTTCTTAGTCCCTGCAAGTCACAACAAATGTGAATACCACAACCAGTATCAAGAACCCAAGATTTAGAATGGGGTGAGTTATTAGAAATGATAGTGTAAATACCTGCATGGTTGGGTTTAACTTTCCCATCCTTCACATCTTGCTGGTATTTTGGGCAGTTCCGCTTCCAATGTGATTTTTCATGGCAATAGAAGCATTCAGCCTCTTTTGGGTCTGAAGAAGGAGTGACGAAACCTTTCTTGGTTCCACTTGAAGAAGAGCCATCAAGGGTCCTAACCTTGGTACCCTTCGAAGAACTCTTTCTCTTCTTCCCTCGACTTTTCCCGATTGCCAAAACCGGAGTGGAGTTTGGAGTAGGAGTGTTAACAACCGACTTCCCCTTAAGACCTGATTCTGCGGTCCTGAGAAGTCCCTGAAGTTTGCTGAGTGTGACCTCTTCCTTATTCATGTGATATGTCATGTGGAATTGATCATAGCACGATGGTAAGGATCGCAAAATTATATCTATTGCAAGCTCCTCAGGTAAGTTCACATTAAGCTTCAGCAATCGATCCACATACCTTTGCATTTTCTGCATGTGGCTCGTGATGGAATCCCCGTCCTTCATCATGGTTGTTATCATGGAGCAGATGATTTCGTACCTCTCTTGTCATGCACTTTGATGATATATTTCCATCAAATCTTGGTGCATTTCATAAGGGTAGAACTCCTCATAGGACTTTTGGAGTTCCGCTGTCATCGTGGCCATCATGATGCATGCTACTTTCATAGCATCCCTTTCATGTCCCTGAAAGTCAGCGATCTCCTGAGGAGTTGCGGTGGTCTCATCAATCTCCTTAAGCTCCTTGTCAAGGACATATTATTTGTCCTCGTAGCGGGTAATCATCTTGATGTTTCTGATCCACTCATTGAAGTTGGATCCATCAAAATTGGCTTTCCCACACAAGTTCATAAGGGTAAAGGAGCCATTAGGATTAGAGCCAGAAGCAGCATTGTTTGAAGACATCTGAAGGAAGAGGACAAGATTAGTTTAGATATTAAGAGAGTCCTTAATAAAACACCCAAATGTAATATTAAGGCTAGGATCCAATCACAATATATTATAACTTAGAAGAGGTATGACGTAATCCAAGATATAACATATTTGAAAGTTAGGTGAATGACAATTCACCAATTTCCACCACGAAAACCGAAATATTAGATATTAGGTTTTTGATTAGTTCTTAGAAATTCCTAGATTCTTTGAGATTCAATGAACTTTTCAAAGGCATGTTTCAATCTTGACTGTGCCCTCCAAGTTTTGTGACTGGGATATCGAGGATCACAAAACGAGGTGTGAAGTAACCATGCAAATCACTTGGTACCCTTAAAGTTTATCACTCAATCGATGTGCCAGTAAACCACACACGTTCCACCGATACTATAATAAACCTTAAGCCACCCTTTACCTACCTTGTTAAGTCCAAGTTAGTGTGCCGGTTAACCACACACGCTCCACCAACGACTTAGACAAAGTGTAAAGTGTAATTTCATGGATTGGCACCTTATTCACATTTTCCTAAAGTAACTAAGATTGAGAATTTAATAAAACATATAGTTACTTTATAATATTCATCATACTTTTAATGAGAATTTATAAGTCCTTGTCCTACCCGTTCCGCTAACGACCCTCCACCAGTCAAGCGAGCGATGGGTGAGAATGGACACCCATTAAGTTGCCATTTTATAGGCAACAACCTTATACCCACCTTATAGACCGGCTTCGTGAATGAGGCGTACTAGCGGTAAGACGACTTTGTTCTTATACATACATATATATATATATATATATATATATATATATATATATATATATATATATATATATATATATATATATATATATAATTATTAAGTTATAATAATATAAGTATAAGGGTTGAATTTTAACTTTTAAAATTCTAAGGGTTGGAACTAAAGTTTTAATAAGACTTTAGTTGTTCCAAAACTTGAGGGCAAGTTTTGTAACTTTCAAAACTTTTCATTTCTTGTAACTTATGAGTTTAATAGAGTAATAAAATGAAGACTCTTCATTTTTCTAACTCTTGTGTTCTTTTAATGGTTTTAATTCATGTGTGACTCTTGGTTTTCCATAACTTGAGGACAAGTTATGGACTCCATTAAAACACATTATGATCAACAATTAATCTACCACATAGGTTACAAATAATTCCTATGATCATCTAAAACAGCATAAGAACAAGAACATGAATATGAACACATTCATAAATCAAAATTAAACTTAAAAATTTGTAATTTTGATAACTAGTTGTTGTAAATGAATTAGCAAAGACATTACACCATCTAAAACAAGTTTTCAAGTACCAAAATAGTTTAGGGTAATGTTTCTAATCCATTTCCAGCAACTAAAGTCGAAAATCTGCACTCTGTCGACCCTACTCGCCGAGTGCATTAACCTACTCGACGAGTAGGTTGAAGATACAAGTGAACTCGACGAGTCCCCCCATGGACTCGATGAGTCCAGCAGTCAGACAGCAAGTTTTTCGACTTTCTTCAACTTTTTAGCACAAATAACAAACAAACAAGCCTAGGCTCTGATACCACTGTTGGGTTTTGAGCATTCTAACACTTCCTAAGTGTACACACAACCCTAATAACCTTGGATCTATGTTTGTCTAATTATCATGCAAAGTTGCATTCCAAGGCTATATTCCTATCTAGCATACATGGGGACAATTTTAACTTGAATGATAGATAGAATAACTTACCTTGTTGTTGCTTATGTTCCTTGAAACCTTATGCGCCTAGCACCCCAAGTGTGATGCCTCAAATGCTTCACACAACACCAAATGCTCTTGGAAAGACTTTTGAGAGAATACACACTTCTTGAAATCGGCCTAGCCCTCTTGTTTCCTTAGTGTAGCCGATTTTGGTGGAGAATATGATTCTTATATATTGGAGAATATGATTCTTATATAATGTGTTATGACTCTTCATTTCCATGACCCATGGGTTTGTAACTCCTATGGAGCATCCATGGAGCATCCTATGGGTGGAACCCAACTTGATAATCCATGGAGCCTCTTAGCCCACTATACAAGATATGGATGATTTACATAATCAACCCATATATTTAATTAGTTATCTTTTGATCACTTAATTAATTCTAAATTAATTCTTAATCAAACTAATCAAATAATATTATTAATATATTAGAACTTATAATATATTAATAATCTCCAAGTGTTATTTCTCTCATTTAGTCTATCCAATTGCATGGTGCCATGCAACCCAAATGGACTATGCCGGGTCGGGTCAAGTACATACCAGAAATAGTTATGGACTTAGACACCTTATCCAACAGTAACACCCAAAGTTTGGAAGGCCAAGAAAGGAAAGAAAACCCTAATTTTAAGGGGCGACTCAGCGAGTCCAAGGAGGAACCCAGTGAGTCCGAGCGGGATCCGGGTCGAGGAGTAACTGACCGACTCGGCGAGTCGGCCAAGGTGACTCGGCGAGTCTGGTCTGAACGAGGAAAACCCTAATCCTGGGAGTTGTATCTTATTTAAAGGGTGTTATGTCCCTCCCTCAGCCCCCATATCATCCTAGAGAACCAGTAAACCCTTGATTTCGTGTGAGCTCCCATCATTTGAGAGGAATAGCTTGGAGGAAGGAAACTTTGGAAAGGAACTTGAAGATCAAGAAGGTTGCTTCAAAGGAGGAGGTGTAGATTCAAGATCTAATTCAGTTGTGATCATCTTGGAGGTAACAAGCTGCTATCTTCCCTCCTTTACATCTAGATCTACTTTTGTTATAAGATTTGGGGGTTTTATAGTTGTTTGAGACCCAATTCGAGTTTGGGGCCTAGATATGTTGTTGCCACTTCAAATATAGTATTGGGATGGTCTAATATGTCATAAAGCATCAAAAGATAAGGAGTTAGTGAAGCCCTTTTGTCCCAAAACCTAGCCCTATAGTGCTTTGAGCCTAGATCTCTTTAGTTATACGTAAAGTTTGCAACTTTACGTGAGGATTGAGCTTTGGGAGTATGAATCTATGAGTTGGAACCCCTGCATGACTCAAAAGCCCTCTGCATGTAAAGGGATTTGAATGGACTCGGCGAGTCCTTTGAGTGGACTCGGCGAGTAGCATGAAGGTGAGGAGCAACTCGACGAGTGGGATGAACAGCTCGTCTAGTCAGATGAAGATTGCCTTGTACTCGACGAGTCTGCTCTTGGACTCGGCGAGTCAGGTTGCGAAACCACAAACCTTCAAGTTGAGACTCAAATCAGTGAGTCTGGTGGAGACTCGGTGAGTTAGACAGGTCAGGACTCAGAAATCGTTAGACTCGGCGAGTCAAAACGCGAATGGAAGGAATCTAAACATTTAAACTCGGCGAGTAGGGTTGACCTGGAAGGTTGACTTTGATCAGGACTTTGACTTTGACCAGAGTTGATTTGGTTGTCTTTCGGGGGTCAGTTAGGCTCAGTGTTGCTTTGATATTGGTAGTTCGGGGAGCAAGAGGAGCAGGAGTTCAGTGAGTTGCCGAGCAGCAGCTAGTGAGATCATTAGTAAGTTCAGCCAATGCAGGTGAGTTTCCCTTTTGTGTGAATGGGTCTAAGGCCACAATGCCGGCCCGTGTACTTACGAGTAGAAGACCCGGGGGTTAGCCCTAGGCACAATATGCTAGTATGATATTCAGGACGAGGTCCAGTAATAGCGGGCGGGTGCCCCAGGATTTGTTTATATGATAGTTTATACTTGTTATCTATGTGATACATGTATGCACCTGGTAGGGAGGTGAGTATGGGCGAGGTCCCGTATCTCACTAATAACAGAGTGTGGATGGGGTTCCATATCTCATTAGTAGCAGAACAGGGGCGAGGACCAAACTAGAAAATGAGTGAGAGTGGGTTGGGCCCGTATCTCTCTACCAGTAGGAGCGTGGATGGGGTTCCATGACTCATCAGTAGCAAGACAAGGGCGAGGCCCAGGAGAGGCGAGGCCTTAGGACAAGATCAGTCGTATGAGTTTAGCTTATGTGTTGTGACATGTTTATGTGATATTATTTGTTGGCGGGTGGGGCCCTGTGACAGGCGAGGCCTAAGTAAAACAGATATGTATCCGAGCGGGGCTCGAAGCCAGGCGGGGCCTAGAGCGGCGGGGCCGTTGTAGCGGGCGAGGCCCATGATAGTGGGCGTGGCCCAGTATATGCCAGTATGTGGTTATGCCTGGTATGTGGTAGGGTGGGGAACTCACTAAGCTTCGTGCTTACGGTTTTTAGTTTTGGTTTCAGGTACTTCCGGTAGCGGAGGGAAGAGCTCGGGGTGATCGCATGGCACACACCATAGATTAGACAACCTGGGAATGTTTACTCTGATAATGAACATGTGTTTTGAAACTTATACTCAGATTATGTTTTGGAATGATGACTTTGCTTAAAGTAATGTTTCATTAAATGAAATTTTTGGTCTTAAATTTTGGGTCGTTACACACACATTACATAGTATCTCAAGTACAAACATACAAAATAGTCGGGTCTTGGTAGAAGAATACATTACATCATTTTAAGAGAAGCAAATATACCAAACAGTTAGGTCTTGGTAGAAGACTGCTTTCCATATTAGTAGAAAATACAGGATTTTCTAGGAGATTTCAAACCCATACAAACATTTACATACACTTTATTTACAAACAATTATCAGTAAAATACTTATGAACTCACCAACTTAAATGCTGATCCTTTCTTTCAAAATAACCTGTATTCTCAGGTCACCCGTAGACAGGTACCGATGAAAAGTTTTTAGAAGACAGAGCACTTCCAAACTCGTCTTTGTTTTTATTTTAACTTTTTGGTGTCTTATTACTATCTTGGCACAAAACACACTTGTATGAAATTATATTATTAATGCAATATATGATGTTGTTGCTTGTTTACTATTATACCTTGTTATGATATTGTACATGACGCCCCTCACCCCGAATGTTTCCGCCAGTTAGGTTTGGGGTTGTGAAAAAAATGCACTAAAACTCACAAATGAGAGATATAAGATATCAATGATCAAGTACAGAGCTTTATACCTTTATCAAGCTGACAATGAGTCACAAAATCCACATCCATAAGCTTCTCCTTGATTCCTAACTTTGCATCAAACTCCACCTTCTTGAAAATGGGTCAAACACACCAACAATGGACACCATAATCTCAAAATGCCACCATGAATGATTAAGGACGATTTCTTGGGATTTAGAGCATGGGGGCTGACTTAGAATGAAGAAGGAGGCTGAAAATTATGCTTATATAGAGTACAACCCAAAGATTAGGGTTTTTAACTTCCATTTAATCGCCCATCGTACCTTCTCGTACGCCCCGCGTACGAGACCACACACCCCGACCCAGCCTCACACAAACGCCGTGTGTTCCTCCTAGATATGCCCCGCGTAGTTCCTTCTCCTCGGTATGCCATGCGTACTACCTTGGTATGCCCCGCATACTAGTGCTTTTCCCAAAACCCTAATTCTTTCGAAGACCCTAACTCACTCGATGCAACTCTGATTCCAACCATTCATATATCCATATAAAGGTATCTAGACGCTCAACACTATTATCAATTCCTGCCTACCATAACATATCTCGAACTAAAATCCACTTCCCATAAAAACTCGAGCTGACAAATTACCAAAACACCCTTTGATCCACAAACTCAAACTAAATACCCGAGCAATCCAAGGTACATTATCTAACTCCAAATGGGTCTGAAACCCAACCCCTTTTGTATTCGTAGCTTAATAAAACTTAATACTTTGATCACTAATTCAAAATGGGAACAATTCGAAACAGGATGTTATATGTGTCTTGAAACGTGAACAATTGGCGACCTTTGTGTAACATACCAATCCTCAGGTATGAATTTATCTCTTTTACCATGTTTTCTTGGACCAACTCGGCGAGTTAGAAGGATTCAACACATCGTGTCGAGGTGACCTTGGCCGCAAATATTAATGGACCAACTCGGCGAGTCGAGGTTCCTCAATTCGACGAGTTGGTAGCTGATTATGAAACCCTAATTTTTAGGACGTTACATCCTATTTAAAGGCCTTAAGTCCCTTGGTTGGTCTTCTTACCAGCCTCCTCTATCCAGAAACTCTAATTTTGTGCATTAAATTTCAAAGTTGGGTGTGTGTGAGCTTGAAGAGTCGAATTTTGGTGCTCTTTTGAAGGAGCTAGGAGTTTGAGGAGTCTAGATTGAAAGAAGGCTATAGATCCATAGTCTCCTCACTGGTTGTAGTTCTTTTAAGGTATAAAGTTGACACCTTACTCCCTTATCTCATAGATCGTTTCTTGAAAGTTTGAGTGTGATATTTGGCTTATTGTTGGACTGAACATGCGGTTGAGCATTTCATGGGTTGTCACCTAAGATTTGGCCATTTTGTGACCTCATTTGGCTTAAAGTTGCGAGCTTTATTAGGTTCTAGGCCTCATTCATGCAGTAAGTTATTTATTAAGCCTTTCATGAGTTATAGAGCTTCTTTTGTCACGCATTAACGTAAAGTTGGCAACTTTACGTGGTTTTCTAGCCCTAAAGTATCATATCTATATCTTGAAGTATTAGATTCGATAAAAAGGATTGAATGTGTTAAGCTAGGAAAACTCAGCGAGTTGGCTAGGGTTTTCCTGACCTTCTGAGTACTGTAGGAACTCGACGAGTTTGTGGGTGCACTCAACGAGTTGGGTCAACATGGATTGTTGACCTTGACCTTTGACTTTGACTTTGACCATGGTTGACCAACTTGGCCTTTGAGGGCATCTTAGGTATTTTGGGGTTTTAATGGAATTAGTCAAGTGGTGGTTGTAGGCATTTGAGTTGGAGGCTGAGATTCAGAGTTAGATCGTATCAGTTCAGCTACTTGTGAGATGAGTCTTCCTCACTGTACTCTCAGGTCGAAGCCACCAAGGCCGGCCCATTGGTTTGATAACCTAGTATTTGCGAATATGTATGAATTAGATATGTATGCTAGTTTGATATGCTAGTTTGGTGGATCTGTAGGACTACCTGTGATATTTCCTGTTTATCTGTATATGATATTAACTCTTATATGTCGACATATTGTGTGGGTGGGTTAAGGTAGTGTTGCTTTGTGTTGTAGCCAACAAACCCTGAAGTATACCAGATATGAGCTGGGGGCCAGGGAAGGCATGCGAAACTCATACTGAGGACTCATGAACATTCTAGATATGAGTTGAGGGTTGGGTAGTGCATACCAGACTCATACTAAAGGCTCAACGGTATTTAGCTTGTTAACTGATCAGGCCGGGGAGCAAGCGAAACATAAGTTGTGGGCCCGTAGGGAAAACCAAACTTATGCTGTGGGGTCAGGGGTAATCCAGTCAGTTAAGCTATGGATCCATTACATACTATTATTATATGTGTGCTATTTGTTATGTATCAATATTTTGAGGGAATTGACTAAGCTTTGGATGTATAGTTTTGGATTATGTTTCAGGTACTTCAGGGGATTGCAGAAAGGCGAATGCATGATCGTGCACCTCATAATATTTTGTTTTACGATTTTGGGATTTCTCTTATGTGAAACTTACTTTCAAAATAATTTGTAAACAATGATGGTTTGGGGTTTATTTTAAAAGTTTAAAATTTTCAAATATTTTATGAATGTTACTCTTTAATTCAAAACTCAAATTGAAGAACACTTGTGAGCCTTTATCGATTCAATTTACCCGATAATTTGCAAAGCAATCCATCAAATAATTCTCAATTTTATGTTTGTAAGCACTTAATTAAACATTTGTGGTTACACTTTTAATGTGTATTATTATACACATTTAATGTATTATTAGACAATGTTCATTAGTAACATGTGTTTGCATTTTATACCTTTTTAGGTTTATTAGTTTTATTATAATGTTATTTGTTTTGTAGTTGAATTTTAATATTATTATAGGTTTAATGTAATGGATTTTTTCAATATTTTGGATGGAAAAAGCTGGATTTTTTTATAATTTTTTTACTGTTTTTTTTTTTTTCATAAAAAATAATTAGCTATGGATTACCTACAGAAAATCCGTAGCTATTCTGTAGGAAAAAATCAATTTTAGTCAAACATGACTCCCTTCGGTAATCCGTATGAAATCTGTAACTATTTATTTATGTAGTTATTATGTTGGTATGGTAGCTATGGAAAACTCTATAGCTATTCTGTAGGTAATCTGTGGATATAATTTAGCCACGGACCATTATGCTATATGTTTTTTACCGTAGCAATTCCGTAGGTATGTGCTTATAGCTACAGAATAGTTACGGATTGTGATGTAGCTATTGCATCAGTTTTCTAATAATGTTCATAACCTAGTTCACATGTACTATTTGAGGAAATACATTGGAGAGGAGCTAGTCTGTCCCGTCCCATTCTCAGAATTGTTTGGGGACGCAGGGGTTAAGTGGAAAAAACTAATGAGGTAATTTGGAGTGGAAAGATGAAAACATTGAGGTGAAAAATGATTGATTTTTTGCTTGTTTTAGAAGCATACTTTTGGACCAAATCTAACTTGGAAAATGGAAATAATGATAAAAAGAGCAATATGTGCACCTCTTTTTTGATCTTATGATTTGATGACCGAAATCAAGTTTACAGGGAAGAATTGTAATACATGTAAGTAAGGTTGACACTTTAACAATTATGGAGATATAAATATCGTTAAACTAAATTGTTCATTGACTGACTATGATATCATAGTGTAAGTGATTAAAATGGTGACATTCAAGGTATGATAAATTTCAAAGTGCATTAGTATTCTAAGCTTTCGCCTTTAAATGAGAAATGATAGCTGTGTGATTAACTTTATTGAAATTATAGAGTGTTAATGGGATTTATTGGTGGACTTATTGTAATTTAGTTGAAAAGGTTTAATAATGAAATGATTTTGAAGCAACGTGGTCGTAATAAAACCATTTCCAGGTCGTGATCACGCTAGGTCTGGTTTGGGGTCCAAAGCCATGTACGTACATGCCTTGATGCTCACTATTAACTGTATTTACATTTGGAGCATTAAGTATGACTATTAATCAAAATCATGCCGACCAGTTGTTTTGGAAAATCAGAAAATGATTGGTTTGGAATTCAAATTAATCTCAAATCAAATTAATTATTCTGAAGATGTGTATGAATATGCATGGATAGGTTTAATTTACGTACATGAGGCTGAGACGCCTTCTTCGTGAACCCAGATTGAAAGAATCAAAAGCAAACTAGATTTGAAGTGACTACAGTCCACAGATACTTAGAAGCGAAGATATGGAGTCACGAGTACCTCGATCGGTTTTATGGACCACACAGTTTTTTTGCATTAATAAACCCTAACTCGCCGCATGCACGAAAGCTTTTTGGTTTCAAACCCTTTTTAGCTCTTGATTTCATGATCTCTGTGACTCACAGAGGTGCAATTTCCACGTGAAACGAAAGTTACAGAAGGTTCTTTAGATGTCTGGTGAGGCTGGTGGTGTAAAATGGGGGTTAGGTTTTATCTGGTTGCAGTATATCAACATGTGAACTCCCTCTGCAGTTTGATGGACCCTCATAACCGTTCTTCCATCAACTCGAATTCTAGTTAGTATTTTTTTTTTTTTAATTTAAAGATTATGCTATTTTATTTTATATTGTGAATTATAATAGCAATATTTACACCACATAAACAATACGGCTTTAATTTTAATTAATGCACTAGGACAGAGGCTCTAAGGGATATACAATCAAATTCAAACAAATAACATTATAATCATATTTTACGGATCGGCCTCCATAATTAAGCTATATATATGCAGTTTATTACTTTAACGAATATTGAGATTATTGATTTTTACATCAATTAAGTAGTAGGACCCATATATGTGTTATTTTGAAAAATTACATCTTGTAGTGTGTGGGTCAAATTCTTGCGGGCCTTTTTGATAGTATTAAGCAAGGTTGTTAAGAACGGGATTCTACCTAGGATCGTTTTTGGGTTTGTAAGATCGAGATCATAAGATCGGGATCAGGATCTTAAGATCCTACAAAATAAAATATAATTTTAATTTTTAATTTTTAATCATCAAAAGTATTTTAAACATTTAATTTTTCGTTCAAAAATTATAAAAACTTCAAAATATTAGTCATAAACCACAATATAAAATGATAAAAAAAGAAAATCAAGGAAATGTAGAATCGGATCGGATCTCGATCCTACGATCCTACCCCAAATATGATCCTTTTATGATCCGGATTGTTTTCAATACCTAGGATCGTAGGATCGTACGATCCTACGATCAGGATCACAATTTTGACAACCATGGTATTAAGTCATTGACCTAACCAGAACGTACATAGCCATTGGATCAATCTAAAACATCGATAGTATGGATTATTTTGAAACAAAACACACATACATAGTTTTGATTATTTTGAAACCAAACACACATACATAGTGTGTGGGGCAAAGTATTGCAGGAAGACTAAGCAATAGCAGTGATACCGATACGAACACCCTGTTCCCGAATTCTTTTTAAAGAGAGAAAATAAAAGAAATGGAAAGAAGTGAGAGGAAAGTAAAAGAAATTAGTGTTCCCGAATTTCATCAAATGAAGAAAGCAAAATGAAATGGAAGAATCACTTTCCCTCCTTACTTTCTTTTCGATTTGGAAGGATTTGGAGAGAAATAACAAAATGTTTAATTTTCATTCCACTTCTCTTCGATCCGGGAATACAAAGATGAATTTTGTTTACTTTCTTTTCTCTTCTCATCTTTTCTTTGCTACAACTCAGAAACGAGGTGGAAGCGCGTTGTGCTTAGTCTCCCTACTATTGACGGCGGCTAGGCCGTAAACAAACCAAACTAATAGGAACAAAAGTTTATTTGTATTTGTTCATTTAACTTTAAACGATAAATGAATGAACACGAACAACTTTTATGTTTGTGTTTGTTTTCTAAGAAATTTAGTATGTTTGTATTCATTCATTTAACTGATAAATGAACATAAATAAATATCAATTAAAACAAATGAAAACAAAAATAAAGAAACTTAAACATAATTAAAAATTAAATAACATAAACAAATGAATACAAAGGATTTAGATGAACATAAACAAATAAATAGATTTTAAACTTAATATTTAATTACCGATAACATAAAGGTTCAATACATATCGATTGAAGGCAAACGGGCAACAAGCTGCGCCACTAGTCCTTTCTGGATGTCAAAATCAATTCTTTTGAAAACCATATTTGTGGATTTAGGAGATATGACATTAGAATGCATGACCCATTGGAGTCTATTGAGGAGCTCCACTGCCTCTGGTGCGAGAAAACCAAATGTATCGAATGCAAAAGGTACAAACACATGTTGATTTTCTATACATGCATTCTCCTGCTTTACAACTTTGCACGCAGTGGCTTTCAAAGCGGCATGTCTAGCTATGAAATCCCCACTCCCCAAACAAACGAGAGGAGAGACCCCGATAAGATCCACGCACGCATGCTTCCCTCATCTCCATCCAAAGACCAAAATGTCAGCATATCTAAGTGTGGACCATCCATCCTGCGGGTCCGTCAAAAAGTTCATCGGCGCTTCTTTCTTTATAGAAATACCAGCACACCGAAAAGCATCAAAGAGGATATCCCGAACCACATCATGTCTGTACTTGAAACCAGGGAGCTCTCTACAATGAACCGTGTGTTCCCCAAAGGTATCCAAACATGCCTTGCGGTAAACCGGGCATATCTCGTCAATTGGGAATATGGTAATCATGAGGCGGTACCAAAGGATAGTTCGTTACTCCACAGGAGACACATGCTGGCCAAGACCATCAATATGGATAGTTAGCAGAAAATCCTAAGCATGAGGTGCCCACAGACACTCAAAGACTGCTTTCTGTCTGACATTCATGTCGAAGACGACTTCCATATCTTGGATGATTTTGCTAAAAAGGGCACACACCAAAGCTTTTTGGGATTTAGGGGGGTGTCCTTATTAGTGAAACCGCTATAGTCAAATCCCAGAATCGTATTGCGAAGACGAGTCATAACACATAGGTAATCCGAGTCCATACCACATACGCCACTGTCACGTAAGATGTGGTCTTGTAATGCCTAAAATTGGGCCCTTGAGGCTACAAATGCATAGGAGGAAACCTCGTATGCCGAGTACAAAACCAAACCACCGAAACGAATATGTAAGGAAGCTAGATGCCACTGAATGTCTCCAAAGAAGGGGCCTCCACATACCACCATATCCTCGGTAGACCTGCACAATCATTTATCAAAGAACAAAGCTGCCTCTTCTATGTGTATCGGCTGGCATGTCCTTAAACCAAAGAAAAGTTTTGCAATGCCCATACATAATCGAAGCAAAAGGAGTTCACTCTGCGGGTTACATAGTTGTGAAAGAAGGCCCATCAAATCAACAAAATTGACCTCTCTTTTCATGGTCAGCCCGCTAATAAACCTGACATCTCTACTATCAGCCCCCCCCCCCCCCCCAAGGAGATTCACCCCCAAAGAAGGTCTCCCTAGATCCGTTGGGAATAAATCGGCACGAAGCTTCCTACCATCACAGGAGCACCAAAAAATCTCTATTTTCTTGATGTTTAACTCAAAGACCCAAACTTGGACCATGCAACCGAATAATGTTCAACACTCTAGCCACCTCCTCTGAATCCCCAATGACAGCCCCATCATCTAGATACCGAGCATGGAGAAAGTGCTTACAATTATCTCTAATCTTGTGCACAATCGGTGTAACAACCCGAAGTTCGTTCCGTCGTCGTAACCCGATACGTCATCAAAAAAAAAATCGTCATCTTAAATTGTTTCCGTTCGTTTCAAAAATTAAGTCATTTACTTGAGCTTATTAAAATGACTTAATAATTGTCCAAATACACTAGAAATCAATGGAAATGCCCCAATTTATTAATTGGTAAAACAAATATTTTATTTCGTCAATTTATAAAACTAATTAAAATTGGGTACGACCAAAAGCCTCGCTTGACAATAGTATCGGGTAGAATTCCACCGTGTCCCCAACTTTCAGCATATATAAAGTTGAGAGAGCCTTATTTGAAGCTTTTTCCACTCTCTCTCTACTTTCTCTCTCTACTCTCTCTCTCTCTCTAAAATCCGATTTTTAGCCAAAAACATCCAAATCAAGCTTCAAAACATTAAGGTAATTATCCTAGCTTCTAGTTTAACACATTTGGCCTTCAAATTCGAGATTTTTATGAGGATTAGGACCATTACCATGAGTTTGCGGTCCTAGAACATTCCTAGGCCGTGAAATCATGAAAATGGGGTTTTTGTGCCATAAAACCCTTCCAAAACACTTCAAGGGCTTAGATTCGACTTAGCAACTTGCATGCATGAACCAAGGACCTCAAAATCATGGGATTTGATGTGTAACCATGAGTTTACGGCCCAAGAACCCTCTTGGACCGTAAACCCCCATGCAAGGACCTTAAACACCTCTTAAGGTGTTAGTTTTCCCCTAAACACCTTCAATGAACTTCTATGGGAGTGTAGAACCTCATAAGCCTTCATGTGATGCTCCAAAACTTCTTCAAATGGGATAAGCTTGAGTTTACGGCCCAAGCACATGCTTGGACCGTAAACACCCATTCATGAGGAGTAAACTCATCTTCTTAGACCTTCAACTCATTTCTATGTGTTAAGATGCCACTTAAACACACCATGAGCCTTAGAAATGAGTCTAGAAGCAACCACAATCAAGTTAAGGACCTTAATTCATGCCAAAACTACCCCATGGATTTTTATGGCCATAAACCTCCCAAGAACATCTTCTTAGGCCGTAAACTCCATTATATGGTCCATATGTGAGTTTAATCCATTCTGATACCCTAGTTTTGATCTTAGCTAATCTTCCCAAGTAAAGTAAGGCCATTTAGCATCATGGAACACCCTACCCATGAGTTTACGGCCGTAAACTCATGGGGGATGGTCATTAGGACCGTAAACCCTCTTGTGAGTTTACTCTTGAGGGGTAAACTCCATATCCGAGCCATATATGTCCTTAAATGCCACCCAGGTCCTTCCAAACACTTGCAATGGGGTGTTTCCGCAACTAAAAGTGTTTGTCCCTAACAATTAAACAATCTAAGTCCTAATTAGATACAAATTTGTATCATTTCATATTACATAGGAACCTCACGCGTTATCAAGCCCCGAACCGACACTTAGCATCCAATCCGACACGCTTCTCGATCGGTGAGTTCATACCCCTACCCTTTTTCAAATGTTTTTCACTGTTTTCAGGGGGGAATACAAGCAAAAGTATAAGGAAATCTTGTACCCCAACTTATTGTTTTCAGTTCAATTGATTTCATTCTGTATGTTCTAATATCAAAAACTGTGCTTATCAAATAGTTCGAATTACGAAGTTCGCTTTCAGACTAATCATAGATTTCTTGATAAAGTGTTACAATCTGAATTATATTTCACAATATACGAATACAAATACGAATGCAAATGGTAATAGGAGTAAGAGTAGAGATACGAATACGATTGTGAATACGAATACGAATACGAATGCGAATACGAATGGTAATAGGAGTAGGAGTAGAGATACGAATACGACTGCGAATACGAATACGAATACGAATATGAATAGTAATAGGAGTAGGAGTAGGGATACGAATACGACTGCGAATACGAATACGAATACGAATGGTAATAGGAGTAGGAGTAAGGATGCGAATACGATTGCGAATACGAATACGAATACGAATGTGAATACGAATGCAAATACGAATACGAATGGGATTAGGAATAGGACTAAGAATACGAATACGAATATGAATGCGAATGCGAATACGAATAGAACCACAAATGAAATATGAATACAATGACATTTATTTAGGTACACTCCAGCGAAACACCACTAGGATATCTGAATATCTAGTTAATACAATAAGTACGAATGGAAATCAATCATTACGACAAAATTCAATATCTAAACTTACTTTTAGGAAAATATAGGATTTTCCTAGGGAAACATTGAACATAACCACATTTTACAAAATACATCTTTTACATTGATAACCAACATTCAGGAAAGTATGGGACTTTTCTGGGATCATAGTTAAACATAACCAGAACCGTGTAAGCAACAATCAATCAATCAAACATTACTTTAAGAAAATATGGGATTTTCTTGGATAACAAACTTTTCAAAGAACCAAAGAAAACTCGTACATTTTCACAAAACAAACATTTTATGAACTCACCAGCTTTATGCTGATTTTCAAACTGCTTGTATTCTTAGGTCCATATTAGACAGGTACCCGCGAATCTTTTGGAGAAGACGGAGCGTACAGAAGACTCGTCTCTACTTTTGATCATATATGCTATGTATCACAAATGTATAACTTTACTTTTGAACAAATGTAAACTTTGATATGTAATGTATGGGTGTTTACTTGCTTACTATGTACATTGGATTTGATACTCAACGTGGAGTCCGCCTCGGAAATGTTTCCGCCTTAGGTTTTCGGGGTGTGACAAACGGGTACAAAACGAGGGCAAAAAGAAGAGGGCCCAAAGGGTCACCTTGCTGCACCCCAGTGGCAGACCATATATGTTGGTCTTCGATATAAAGCCTCGTTGCTTTCCCGTACAAGAAATCCACCCATAAAGAAATAGAAAGGCACATCTTCTTAACCTCGTGGAGCAATGCTGACCGATCTGCCAGGTTAAAGGCATTCGAGAAACAAAGTCAGCATTACAAGAGACACATCAGCATGGTGTTCACTCAACACCCTATTGGTACTGTGTAACACAGCCTCGACACCGCCGGATACACCAACCCCGAACCGAAATTCATTAAGGTACTTGACCATTTCTTTACTCACACCTTTCATGGCAACCTTGGAAACCAGTCGTCTCCATATAGTGCCTACTGTAATCGGACGGATCCCGTTGTCGGGTTTAAGTAGAGGTGTGAATACAAACTTTATCTATATTTAATAAAAGAACTGAATAAATGTAAATGAAGATAAACGAATGAACATAAACAAATATAAATAAATAAATGATGTTGTTGTTCGTGTTCCTTCATTTAACTAAATGAAACCCAAAAACTTCTCATCGAATGGTTCATAAACAATTCGATAAATCTTCAGTTCATATACTACGTTGTTGTTGCTGACTTCTTTTTATTTGTAATGCAAGGACTTATAGGGTATGTTTTTCTTCAAATATAATTATCTTATAAAATTAAACAATTCTAATTTCCTATATTTTCTCAATATTTAAGTGCATAGAAATTGAATTTTATCACTGATTACAACAATGAATACGAAATAAACTTTGAGATAATAATAATAATAATAATAATAATAATAATAATAATAAATTATTATTATTATTATTATTATTATTATTATTGTTGTTGTTGTTGTTGTTGTTTTAATTTTGCTTATTAAATTATTTAATTCCATGCATGCATATACTACGCTTCATATATATATATATATATATATATATATATATATTCAGGTTCATTTGAAACTATTTTTATTTTGTGAGACCGTGAGACCAAATATTAAAAAAAATTTAAAATGCAAAATAAATGAAAAAATCCAAAAAAAAAAAATTTAAATATTATTTTCGGAACTTGAATTAACTAAAAAAAATTAAATAAGAATAAAAAAAATCCCTTTTTTTTTAAAATACGTGAAATATTCTAAATAGAATATTAAACTGACATATTCTAAAAAATAATTTTAAAATGAAAAATAAATGGAAAAATCTAAAAATTCTTTTTTTAAATATTATTTTCGGAACTTGAATTAACTAAAAAAAATAAAAAAAAATAAAAAAAATAAAAAAAATAAAAAAAATTCTATTTTTTTTTTAAAATACGTGAAATATTCTAAATAAAATATTACACTGTAAATATTCTAAAAATAATTTTAAAATGCAAAATAAATGGAAAAATCAAAAAATTCTTTTATTAAATATTATTTTCGGAACTTGAATTAACTAAAAAAAATTTAAAAAAAATTAAAAAAAATTAAAAAATACGTCTTACGGTTTCACAAAATTAGACCGTCTCACATGAACCTAACCCTATATATATATATATATATATATATATAGTTTATTTAGTTAAAAAAATAAAACACGATGAAAATTCATACTTTAGAATACCCATGCATCCTTAATTATCTCTAAAAACAATTGAACATATTAATTATGTCGACACTAACAAAGAAGTTGACATCTTTATCAAACCCCTTTAAAGATCCCGCACATTCATGATTAATAATGTCCAACATTTATTTGACAACGACATGTGAATCGCCATGGTTCACAACACCCTACTTTCTGCTCATTATAAATAACTCGCCCAACGTTGCTTCCCTTCTACACTAAGCTAATATTCATCATCAAAACACTGCACATACAATCCCCGTTAAGTTCACCATCTTCTCAGTTGTTAATTTGTCGTAAATTATCATGGCACCTCATGGCGACGCCATTGTTACCTCTTACAATCACCAACATGCATTCAACAAGCCACCAAGACTTGCATCTGAAGGACTCAAACGCACCATGTCAGACATGTCATTTGAGTTGAGCAGAGAAGCCATTGATATCAAGTCCTTGACCACAATCTCCGAAGTGGTGGATGCCAAGTGTGAATGTTGTGGCATGATTGAAGAGTGCACGCCAGAGTACATGGAAAAGGTGCACAACAGGTATTATGGTAAGTGGATATGTGGGCTGTGTTCAGAAGCAGTGAAGGAAGAGATGGAGAAAAATGGAGGGAACAAAGAAGAGGCCTTGAGTAGTCATATGAATACATGTGTTCGCTTCAATAAACGCGATAGGGCTTACCCGGTTCTGTGTCAAGCTGAGGCCATGAGAGACCTGTTGAAGAAGACTAGACTTAGAGGTAAATCTTTAAGTCCGAGAGACCATGTGAAAAAGGGTGGAATTGCAAGGAGTTCAAGCTGCATTCCTGCCATTACTAAGGAGATCAATGGCGTCAACACTCAATAAGCTTTAGGGTTTCAATTGCTTTGTATCAAGCAAGTCCAAATATTTATAGGATTTGTTATAGTATTAGTATTAATTCGTACTCGTACTACTATAACTTAACTAGGCACGAGTCATGCAGGCACGGGACTGAACACAACACAAAAATGTCCCAAAAGGGTTTCTAATTTGTAGTTGTAAGTTTTGTTTTGAACCCAACACATCCAACCAAC
The DNA here is from genome assembly GCF_052625555.1 of Lactuca saligna. Taxonomy (NCBI): domain Eukaryota; kingdom Viridiplantae; phylum Streptophyta; class Magnoliopsida; order Asterales; family Asteraceae; genus Lactuca; species Lactuca saligna. The sequence goes on from NC_136420.1 coordinate 147,403,279, forward strand.
ATATCTTGACCTGGCTCTAGGGTTTTTTTGGGTGTTGGTTGTTTTTCGAAGGGTTTTGGTGTTTGGTCGTCCATTATTTCCAAATTGTAACTATAATTTTATTGTATTGAAAGTCATTGTATTATGAGTGTTGATTAATCCTTGTTAAGTGTATTTTGTAAAGAATTTGTTTCTTTTTTTTTAAACGGTGAATTTTATTTGAGAAGAAACGCTAGTAAGAAGCTACACAAACACAAACAACATCAAGAGCCAATTTTGAGTTTAAAGCCATAAAACACAATTTATGCATTTTGTAGCTTTAGCATTACACCAAAGAAATGATCGAGAAACAATGTTATCAAAAACAATTGCCACCATCAGCCGTGAAGGCGTGAACAACTAAGAATTCCTTAACATCCAAATAAACCACCACAAAAAATAGAAAACCGTTTCTACATACTTCTTGATTCCTAACTGAAGGCATAGATCATTAAACCCAACCAATCAATTAACATAATCAATTAACATAAGAACCAAAACTAAGGGCAACAAAATCCCACCATCTAATAACTTGAAAAGTCAAATTATTAACCCTTGGGCAGAAAAAAATAAATAAATAAATAAACAAATGTGAAGTCTTTTCCAAAATCAAATCACAAATAAGGCATAAGAGAGAGGAAACCGTGCCTATCCAGATTTGCTCTAGTTGGCAGTCTATCCAAACTCAACCGCTACACAAAAACGTTGATCTTTATACACGGCAACCAAACTCAACGAATAGGAGAAACCGAAGACGAAAGCAACTGAGCATTAATAAAATAGTGAACTAAAGCTAACAAAAAATCACTCGAACACATAAGCGACAAAACCCATATATCTCAAATAAGAGAAAATACAACAGAACCAAGAAATATCTAAAGAGACCACAGTTACGAACTTTCGCCCCATCTCCCTAGAGATCTCCTAAATGAAGTCACTAAAGAGAGTCGGCCCAACTTCTATTTGACATTAACCCGATTATCAAGATCAAGGGAATAAAATCTACGAAAATGTTTTTTCTAGAGTCATGCCCCCTAACGAAATGTTATCCCAAAACAAAATCAACTCACCATCACCAAGTTTCTTTTTATACAAAGATAAAAGACTAATATCCTTTAATCAAAGATTCTCCAAAGACTTAAAAATATCCAACCAATTAGAGTTTTTGTTAGACGATATAGAACACCTAATTAGACGTTTAGAACCATAAATTTCCTTAATGATTTTAATCCAAAAACCATCATGATTATAGAAAACTCATCACACCCACTTGAAATTTATAACTCTATTCATAGTAAAGAGACTAGTCCACCCCAAATTACCAACTTTCCTATGTGCCAACATTTTATTCCAGCTTATCCTAATAAATTTTCTTTCATCCAAATAAACCCCTACAAAAACGTTATTACGATGAGCTTCTAATTTCTTCGAAATACATATAAGAGCGTTATAAAGAGACATATAATAAATCGATAAAGCTCCTAAGATTGAATATAAACGATTCAATCTTCCTCCAACGATTCAGTCTTCCTCCAAGTGTTGGTTATGACACGTGCCAATTGTATTAATCGCAACACATCCGTTAAGTAAGTCATGATGTAAAACATAAAGAAATACAAGGTGTTTTAGTTTTAGAGTGTAACAACCAAAACATTACAAAGAGATTTTTCATTTTTGAAATATATTAACCAATTAAACCTTTGGTTCCAAAAACCATTGAATAATATTTGATTAATTGAGAACCATACATTATCAGAGTTAAGTTTACAAAACCACGGAAACAAATATCTTTGTTGCAAGTGTAAAGTCTCGCCTAATTATTCTCATGAACGACCTAGAAAATATTTAATCCATAATTGTAAACGTAAAGTTTCGTGAGTTCCCTAGTATACCACATATTCCACCATATATACAATGCATCCACACATAATCTTTGGCTCTAACATCGAGCAACCAAAACTCATATTCACATAGATATATCATACATAACGGAGCCAACCCAAGATTTCATGGGCCCAGCCTAACTCACATAATGGTGCTCACCTAAACTTACAAAATGGGCCCCACCCAACCATATGTAATAGGCCCCGCCCAAGGAATAAATGGGCCTAAGACAAACTACATTTCCTGGAGCTACATCATGGTCTTCCATATTGTTGCCAAGGGACAAATCCTGCTCTTCCATACAAGCCAAAGCCATACATAATTGGAATCAGATAAATATTCAAACAAATGATCCACCCAAAAGCAATAAATTAAATAAGAACCATGCATTCGAGCACTAGACCAAGAGTTCTTAGTCTATCTAACTTGACTGCATATAATCCCTTAGGGTAAACATCCAACAACATTCAATACTATCATTACCCTAACCAATCATGACACCTAGCAGTATCATATGATCAACAGGAAAGACCGTACCAGTCTAGCATACCAAGACACCAAGTATCTTATAATGCATATGCATAACAAGGAGCCAACTTAGTCAACTAGTATACGTGTATTCTAATAGTACCATTATCCTACCATGAGAAGGATATATATAATAAGATGTTTGTAATAGTGGGAAACTCACATGAACTTAAGAACCAGAGAATCACTGCAGCCTTGCACTGCTTAAACCCACGAATCAACTTCAATTACTCTGAAATCTAAAGAGGATGTTGGATCCAAACTTGATCCTTGTTCCCTTGCACCAAGATGAACCTATAATTTCCTAATCTTGACCAAAATCCAAAGAATAAGCTCTAAATCAAGATTATTTATCTTAAATATCTATTATCAGAAACATGAATTTATCTCTCATCAATAAATTCCCTAAAGAGGCATATATTATGTATTTAGCAACACGCACAACTAACAATTCTCCTATTTGAGGATTAAACTATTCAATAAAATAAATAACTATTATTATAATTACTCAAATCATCTAGCCTTAAATTATAAGAATTACAATTATCTCCTCTTTAGGATGATTATGTCCCGAAATCTCAACAAAACAGGGCTGCATGAGGATCCCGTAAGTCGCTCTTCCATCCGAAGCCATAACCATAACTTCTATGCCTTCCCTAACGAGCATCAAACTCTTAAACTTTTTAGTTGTTGCTCGTGCTTGATCTTGTGTTCGTTCTTCATTCTTTGGTGGACCTTCAATCCTAGTTTCTGAGTTAAATACTTATCTATCATTGGAGACTTTGTCTCCTTAATTTTTGGTTGTAGACTCGACTTAAAATAGGGTCTTTACTTTAGCTACCATAATAGACCAAATTGTCACACTCTAATGACCTTTCATTACATGATGAAATGTCTAGGCTCATGTGATTATGAGTCAAAATATAGCACAAAAGACACATTCCTTCATGTTCTAATGTGGCACATCCACATCATAGCAAGTAGCATTTCTAGCTATTGGTTGTTCAGCCTTATCGATGGCTATGATATACTTTTGTGGATCGCTTCGATTATTTTTTCTTTCAATCTCTTGACTAAAGTCGGACACTTTATCAAACATGTTTAACTTACTTTGCATATTTATCTTAATCGGACTTGGTTTATTATAAACATTGGAGTTGGAACAAAAATGTAACGCCCACATATTCGGGTTAGTCAATTTAGAGACAATAAGCGTCAAAAATAATTTTTTTTGATATAAAATTATTTAAAATAAATAATCTTGACCATGTTATAGTATATGTCACAAGGGTTCCGTACATACAAAGAACGCTGAAATCTGATTTATAACAAAGAAGTTATGACACGTCGAAGTTTTACGGCAAGACCTGCATGACACTAGGAATCGTAAAAAGTGAATTTACGATAAAATACTTTATAGAATTAGCAATCTAAACAAAATTTGTTGTATATGTTAAACCGAGAGCCTGCATAAAAAGAATGTCCAAATCTGACTTCGTATGAGGAAGTTACGATTTTTCTAAGATTTAGCATAACAATACACAACCCGGAAATTCGAATTTTAGATCGGTCGATTTTTAGCCAAAATAATTTAAATGAGAAATGAAGATATCGTTAATAGGAGTTAATCGATAACACATGGTGAAAAAATTATCTATGTCGTACTTACGCGTGATCTCAAGTTTTTTACGAGTTGTTGACCATATGAGATTGGTTTTTAGCTGTGGAGGTGAACTTACATGTTGCCGAGGGTATGAAGCTTTCAAGTGAGGAGATGTTTGTATAGGTTGTGGAGATGTATGCCAACGTATCGATACATCACCGACACGTTATTGCCAAGGTTGCTTTGCTGGAAAATCATAAGATGCTTGTCCAAGGTAATTACGAAACTTGTCTTTAGGAGAACGACTTACTGCATGCCCAGCTCATTACTAAGTCTTGATTGTGTTAGTTATCTGAATCAGTTATGCTCTCTTTTGTTGGTTCTTAGGCAAGCATGAACTTGGTGTTCTGCTAGTGTGCCTAACCGATTCATATTTTGCGGTTGATCATTTTGGGACATTGATATTTTTTGTGTGAAATGTCGCTATGTATCATGACTGTTGTCGATGATGTTTGTTGCTTGTTGGGACCCTTAATTTGTTGATGGACTTACATAACTATAAACTTTTTGTGAATTAATTGGATTATGCATCTCACAAATACATTTTTTCCGCCCGATGGATGTTGGATGGATATTTTTCGTACTTGTAAATGTAACTTGCTGAGCAGGCTATAGGTTGTATGAACAAGGAATATGTTCTTTAGCTAAGCGAGTAGTTTGTTTCGGAGTAATGATATGTGATGTATACACAAGTGTAGTCGACGGACTGAGCAACATGTTTTGAAGAATAAGTGTATTCTTAGGCTAAACAGGAAGCCTATGTCGGGGTAATGATACTCGATGTATATACAAGTGTATTCAGCAGACCGAGCTACATGTTTTAAATAATAAGTGCATTCTTAGGCTAAGCGGGTAGCCTATTTCAGAGTAATGATACTCAATGTATACACAAGTGTAGTTGGCGGATAGAGCTATATGTTTTGAAGAATAAGTTTATTCTTAGGCTAAGTGGGTAGCATGTGTCGGAGTATTGATACTCGATGTATATACAAGTGTAGTCGGCAGACTGAGCTACATATTTTGAAGAATAAGTGTATTCTTAGGCTAAGTGGGTAGCTTGTGTCGGCATAATGATACTCTAGGTATATACAAGTGTAGTCGGCAGACCGAGCCACATGTTTTGAAGAATAAGTGTATTCTTAGGCTAAGCGGGTAGCCTGTGTCGATGTAATGATATTCGATGTATACACAAGTGTAGTCAACAGAGCGAGCTACATGTTTAGAAGAATAAGTGTATTGTTAGGCTAAGCGGGTAGCCAGTTTCGGAGTAATGATACTCGATTTAGACACAAGTGTGGTCGGCGAACCGAGCTACTGTAACAACATAAATTTTCAAACAAAATTTTCATTTAAAATCACATTTATCTCATTAACACAATCAAAGAATTCCCAAAAATATCAAGTTATCAAAACACATGTCCATAATAATAATAAAATCCAGGATCCTCATAACTCGGTTACGTGTGTACAATCAAGCCGGTGGCTTCCCGTGATCCTGAAAAGTACCTGGAACACATAACACATAACACGGTAAGAACGAAGTTTAGTCAGTTCCCTAAAATACCACATATATCTCATTAGCCTCTCATGGTTATTCTCAAATAAGACCCTCCAGTCAATGTGTCTCAATGGGACCCTCTGGTCTGACAACTCGGGTGGACCCTCCGGTCCTAATTAAGTAAAGCTCATAATAATACACAGTATAAATCACAAAGACATAATGCAGGATATATCAATACTCAATATAAGTACATAAGACCCTCCGATCACACAAATATTACCACTCTAGGTAAGTATAGTGAGAAGACTCGCCACGTAAGCTGTCAAGCAAATAACCCTCGTACACGAATCTCCGAACTAGCCTCCGCCTAACACAAAGCATAATTATCTCTAATTAACACTTAAATTAAGATTCTAAATAAACTAAGATATTTTCTCTCTCAAACTCTTGGGATGGGTAAAAGACCATTTTACCCCTCCGTGGTCCCCATAATCCCTATCTTGACCAAACCCTAAAGTTAACAGAAGTTAACACTCGAGTCAACAGCCCATGTTGACCCGACTTGCCGAGTGTATCTATGTGACTCGTCGAGTCCCTTCATTTCCTCTAAAATATCGTGAAAATCCAACTTTACTCGTCGAGTTGTCTCATCAACTCGCTAAGTTACTCATGTCCAGACTTGTCGGAGGAAAACCCTATCCAACTCGGCGAGTCCATTCAGTCTATGTTCTCATTCAAACATTTTAAGGCAGATCTACAACCGTTAACTCTAGATCTAGCCTCCGAAGGCTGAGATACCACGTAAATCTAGAATTTTTACGTCATGCATGACACTTTGGGCTTGAAATGCCGAAACAAATTCCATTTAAGGTTGAATGGACAAAAGCTTGCCTCTAGCTCAATAAATTTCGGATCTTTGGGCTCATAAGTCCTCCTACAGTCCAGATCTGAGGTTTCCACCTCATGATATGCTCAAATAATCATTGTCAAAATATGAATGGGAGAAAACCCTAAAAATCTCCATAAACTAAGATCTCACAAAGGAAATGTAAAGATAGAAGCTTTTTACCTTCACACCGAAGCTAATCACTGAAGAACTCTGGATCTGCAGCCTCTTCTTGCTCAAACTTGCCAAGCTCTACAAATCTCCTTCCAAAGATTCATAAAACCACTCAATTTAGTCTCTCTCTCTCTCTCTTTCTCTCTCTCTCTCTCTCTCTCTCTCTCTATCTCTCTCTCTCTCTCTCTCTCTCTCTCTCTCTCTCTCTCTCTCTCTCTCTCTCTCTCTCTCTCTCTCTCTCTTTCTCACTAATCAATTTGATCGATTAGCGCTTCACACAGGGGAGTTAGGTGGTTGGTGAGGCAGAAATGAGGGATTAAGGTCCCTTAAATAGGAACCAACCCAGGAGATTTAGGGTTTCCACTCACAATGCCAAATCGTTGAGTTGCTCTCTCCGACTCGCCGAGTTGTTTGTAAAACCCAAGTGGCCAATTCGTCTCTACTTGACGAGTTAGGGCACCCACTCGTCGTGTTACTCAATCAACTCATAATTATATATATATATATATATATATATATATATATATATATATATAATAATAATAATAATAATAATAATAATAATAATAATTGAGAGTCAGGATGTTACAATTCTCCCCCACTAGAATCAGACTTCGCCCTCGAAGTCATGCTCTAGAAACAATTCTGGATACTGCTCATGCATCTCGGACTCCGGCTCCCAAGTCCACTCAGATCCCTTACGGTGCACCCACTGCACCTTAACCAGTCACACCTCCTTATTCCTCAGGGTCTTTACTTTTCTATTTGAGATTGCTATCGTTCTCTCAATATAATTCAAGCTCACATCAACCTGAATGTCCTCTAAAGGTACCACCATCGTCTCATCAACTACACACTTCCTGTAATACCCAAGTTTTTCAAAGAAATTTTACATTTTCAAAAAACGTACTTTCATTCATAAATATTATAAAAATGTCATTGTATCACATATCAACCATAGAAACTGAACCCAAGATCATAATGCATAAAAACTCCTCATGTGTGTACTAATCATGTCGGCGCCTTCCCATGATCTTCATCGGTACCTGAAACACATAACACAACATTTTAAGAATAAATGCTTAGTGAGTTCCCCCAAATACCACATATAACACATATTAGCCACTCGAGGCTATAAATATGTGGACCCTCTGGTCCTAACTCTGTGAACCTTCTGGTTCTAACTGTTGGGTTATGAGCATTCTAATAGTCCTAAGTGTACATGCAACCCTAAATACCTTGGATCTACGTTTTCTCTATTATACATGCAAATATGAACATCCAAGGTATTATCCTAATCTAGCATACAAAACTATCAATATAACATGATAGAATACATACCTCTTTGATGTAGAATGTCTTCATGAAGCTTGAGTGCCTAGTGCCCCAAGTGTGACACCTCAAATGGTTCACACAACACCAAATACACTTGGAATAACTTGAGAGAATTCTACACTTCATGAAAATCGGCTAGCCCTCTCTAGAATAATACTAGTCCCGATTTTGTCAAAAATAATATCTTTATATAGTGTTACAATTAGGGCAAACCCTAATTGTCATGGCTTTCCATTTCCTTGGATCCATGGGTTCAAATACACCATGGAGCATCATATGGGTTTTGGCCCAACTAGATAATCCATGGAGCATTAGCCCACTATACAAGTATGGATGATTTACACAATCAACCCATATATTTAATTAGTCTTCTTTTGATCACTTAATTAATCCTAGATTAATTCTTGATCAATACTAATTAAATAATCTTATTATTCTTATTATTAATATACTAGAACTTATAATATATTAATAACCATAAGTGTCTTATTTCTCTCATTATAGTCTATCCAAGTGCATGATGCCATGCAACCCAAATGGACCATGCTGGGTCGGGTCAAGTCTTACCAATTATAGTTATGGACTTAGACATTAATCCAACAGTCTCCCACTTGGATAAGTCTAAAACTATTTTTGCGTATGACTTCAGGAACCAACTGGCAATCGTAGCTCTCAAAAGCTTCTGTCGAACTCTGACCTTGTCGATAGACGCTGACCTTTGTCAATGACTTGTCCATTAGATAAGGGATCATATATTCCTCCATTCTAGATATCATATGGACTGAGACATGGATTATAATCATTCTCTCTGTCCATTTGTTGTTTCCCGATTTCCGATTTATGACGACTGACTAATTGAACAAATCAAATCAGTCCTGGTCCGGCCGAGCACTTCCATTTGTCATCATCAAATCATCGAGGGGCCCACAGATATCGCTTTTATCCCGAAGGTAAAAGGAATGGATAAACTTCGACTCATATGGCTTGTTCTACTACTTGTTGAATCATACACAAAGACACGTTTTATAACATCGAGTTACCAATGCGTTTTCGTGCAATCAATGTACTATCAACTCATAATAACAACTCATATCTCTAGGTTTGAAGAATATAAGATATTATCGTCTCATGATCACTCGTGATAAAATCCATGAAGTGATTCCAATGAGCGCGGGTTGAATCCAATACTCAGAACTTATGAGCACTCATGAGTGTTGTAGCCCTTTGTCCAACACCTTAGACCTCTACAAGCCAACCCATGACAGTCTTAATTCATATCTACTTCCAACATATGACCGACTGTGGATGGTTTGAATAACTTAGTCATTCCTGAAGAATAACCTAGTTTATTCGGGAAGTTAAAACATGCAAAGTGAAACACAATAATAATTGAATCCAATATGGTATCAAAACCTATGAACATAAATAAAACACCTTTTATTTATCACCATATGATTAAACATTATTCATTGTATACTGTTTCAGCTATCAACTTTATTCTTGAATTTAAAACAATAGTTGTCCCATGCTCCAAGCATGTACACTATGTTTTCTAAACACTAGTCATGCCATACACCAAGTATGCATACTATGTTTTTCTATGATCTTTACTTTGTGAACTAGATCAATTGAACATAACTTCAATGATTCTCTTTTCACACTCCCAAATCCTTACTGCAAATGCAAGAATTCCAAATTCATGCCATTTACTGAAATCTGTTAGATTCTAAACTTATATGCATTGATCCTCTTGTAACAATTATGCACAACTTTACAAACACTTGGCAACAATCATTACAGAGTATTCCAAAGGAGATCGACTCCTTGGAAACATCCTTCTTGCATTAAATTTCCTTAATCTTACACAGATTGAAAATTCTAACTTTGAATCATTTCCAGATTCCATTTTGACTATCACTTTTGAACAAGAGTTGCCTCCTTACAGATTCTGTCAATGTGGTCCTTCCAGAATTATCACTATACTTCTAACTGTCCTTCAACAACCAATCTTTGGTAAACCTTAGATTGTCCTCGACAATTGTTTAATCCTTTTAGTCATATCCAGTTCTAAACCTTTTCCCTTCTTAATGCCCCGGGCATTTGGAAAATTTTAGAAAGGATGAATATAGCTCATGTAATGGATCCTATATCCGAAGCATATGGGACACGATTCATGATGTCTCACATAAAGACTAAACCAGTCTTTTGCTTTAACATTTCCATTTCTATTTGCCAAGTTCTCATAATTCAGATTATGAAAAGGGATGCCGTAATCATAATCGAATTTTAGAATGCAAATAATGGACCCATATACAAAATTTCCTTATGTTGAGCCATCCCAACATGAAATTCATATATATATCCTTGACTAAATGATTAAAACCTCATGATCTAAGCTTATAGATTTGAGATGAAGTATAATTTCCTCTCCCTTAATTATAGCAAAACAACTCTTTCCCAATTGAAACTTTTGTTTTCTATAATTAACATTGCTAACTTGCAATACTTATCATAATTATCATGCTCCCACTAACATGATGATTATTAGCATAACACTTATGCTCCCACTAGCATTGACATGTACTCAGAAAGCTCGACTTCTAGAAATCAATACTTTATTGACTTTATTACCAAAGTTCAGATTTCTGATACTAGATTGTTTTGATAAGACTTTATCAAAAACATACACCTTCCCTTAGATAGCACACTTGTGTGTCTAAACAATTATGAAGACGGATGCCATAATCATAATGCTTAGACCTTTTTGCCACTTCTCACAAGTCCAGGTTAGTGTGCCGGTAAACCACACACGCTCCACTAACGACTTTGAGAATGCAAACATCACAATTGCTATCTAGCTAAAATCTACTTAGTGAAAGTGTTTCCTCACCATCATTTTCATGAATCGGAGAGAAACCTTATGACACTTAGATTTATATGGTGTATGAGTTCCTACCTATATGAATTTGTCAAAACCATAATCACAAGACAAAGATAATGACAAATCCAAAACCATATGGATTGAACTCAATCTTAATTTCTTGCCACCTGGTAGCTCAAGGGCCTGCCATTGCTTCCAAGTTGTTGTGCAACCAATTGAGAACTCATATGCAAAGCCAACTTTAGTTGGAATGGGCACAGAATATGTCAACACGATAGGTTATAAACCTTAAGTCGTGTCCTAGAGAAGAACTCTAGGTTCTATTCTTGATTAGTTCTTTAGACTTTCAAGACCTTTAAGACTCCCACTATCCTCTTAACCTATAAGACTTCCTTGTCAAACATCCAAGAGATAGTGTGGATTCTAATCAAGACAAACACTTCACACAATTGGTCTAAGTTGGTCTTTGTTTTATCCAAAACATCACAACTTACCAATTTCAAATGTACAAGAGTAGAAAACTTTTACTCTTACATTTGACAAGTGTTTTAAACCTTCTTTAAGACATGTCACTCAAATTACAATCTTGTAGTATGACTCTAAGACTTGTATTGGAACGAAGTATGACTCATCTTCTTGATTTAACCATTTCAACAATTCAAGATCCCTTCTTAGTCATAAGAATGCACTAAGACTTCCTTAGAGAACTAATTTTGATATGGTTTCTTAATCATTAAGATGATCACAAAACTGATACTAAAGTACTCTCCCATCTTTTCAGATTTGAGAAACTTTTATCCTTCTGCCTAATTTGATTCTTCTTATCCGCTCTGCCATGCATTGGAACCTTTTCCAATGTCTCAAAGTTACACTTAAGCTTGTAAGTATAATCATATTTACTGACCTTTAGTAAACTATGACAAATAGCCTTATATCTTTTGTGATGGACTTAATCAGTGCACATGACTATGTACTCGATCCCTTAGTCCATTACTTGACTCACATATCCATGTGAATAAGTAATTAGTCTTAATTTTCCAATACTTGAAAGTTCTCATTCATCATGCTATACAACTTGCATGATTCCAAGTTCCGGTCCAATTGAGACTTGGGTGATGAGAATCTTTCCTTATTTGGTAAATTTAGACATTACCACAAATGAATGAATAAATTTCATATTTCCACTCTTGCTATTAATGGAATCACATAGGCAACAATTTTTCCTCAAATGCCATTGTAAGGATATTTTAAAATAACTAAAATCAAAAATTTTCTTTTATTTTAAAACTATGCGGAAAAACTTATCCTTACAATCCATATGAAAACTTGTTGTTATCTATTCCTAAGCAATATCTCATAACTCCTAAGAAGTAGCTCAAGAATCCGATTTTCAAACTACGCGATAGAAATCCATCTATGCGATCAGATTCAGCATATTCTTTCTTTGAGTTCCTTTACTTTTCTTTGATTCTTAGAACATTACCATGTGACCCAGTCACATCATGTATCAAGAATCTCAGAATAGAAACTTAACAGAGTTAGATAGTGGATTTACCTGAAGTAGAGTCAAACTTATTGACTTTAACATCCTTAAGTAAATTTGGCAGCTTCACAACTAATGACCCTTCCTTTGGCAATATAAACATATGGACCCTTTGAAAATAGTACACGGGACTATTACATACTTAGCATTTTCTCTTTACCATTTGGTCAACCTAGTTGACTATGGTCAATCCCTTTCCTTGGGAAGAGAATGCTCTTTCTGTATTTCCTGTGTCACTATTGTCAATGTCCATCAAGTTTTGAGGAAGTTGATCCTAACAAATAAATAAGATCATTAAGGGTCTTGTCATAGTCTGTTTCATAGGTGTTCCAAAAGAACTCACTATGTGACTTAGAAAGTAGTTGAACCACCAACTTTCTCAAGACTTTGACACCCTTCTCTCCCGGCTTGTCAATATGTGACTACATCTCCAAGATGTGATCACACCTAGACCTTGCCTTACCAGTAGGGTTTGAGTGACTTTGAACTTGTGGGTTGGGAGAATAATTGGAGGAGGTGAAAGAAGTATGATTTCCATGGGACATCATCTTCATTTAGGAAAGCTTGTTTCAAGAGATTTGGGAAGATCATAAATGTCTAGACCAGACATGTTTTGGGAGATATTCAAGATAGTTGATCTTAAAGTCCTTAATATGACACCCAATATGAAATATTAAGGCTAGGACCCAACAAACTATTTTATTACTTAGAAGAGGTATGCTGTAATCCAAGCTATAAAACAATTTGAAGGTAGGTGAATGACGATTCACAAATTTCCACCAAGATAAACGAAATGTATTATTAGGTTTTAATTGGTTTTGAAACTCCTAGATCTTTTGAGATTCATTGAACTGTTCAATGGCATGTTTCAATCTCGAGTGTGCCCTTCAGGTTTTTTGACTAGGATGCCGAGGATCACAAAACAAGGTGTGAAGGAACCATACAAATTACTTGGTACCCTTAAGTGTTTACCCCTCAATAGATGTGCCGGTTAACCACACACGCTCCATCGATACTATGATAAACATTAAGTTACCCTTTGCCTACCTTGTTAAATACGAGTTAGTGTGCCGGTTAACCACACACGCTCCACTAACCGACTTAAACAAAGTGCAAAGTGTAATTTCATGGATTAGCACCTTATTCACATTTTCCTAAGTAACTAAGATTGGGTATTATTAAGAGTTTAGTTACTTAGTATTTATCATTAATACTTTTAATGAAGGGAGAATTATAGTCCTGTCAAACCCGTTCGGCTAATGACCCTCCACCAGTCAAGCAAGCGGTGGGTGAGAGTGGATACCCATTAAGTTGCCATGTTATAGGCAACAACCTTATACCCACCTTATATACCGGCTTCGTGAATGAGGCGTACTAGCGGTAAGACTGACTTTACTCTTATATATATATATATATATATATATATATATATATATATATATATATATATATATATATATATATATATAGAGAGAGAGAGAGAGAGAGAGAGAGAGAGAGTCAAGATCAAGTAAGAAGGAAATTTTTGGTATGAAGGTAAGAAGTTTTTTTCTACATATTTTTTTCGCGAACAAACAAAATGAATCATGAGATGATTCATTTGTAAGATGATTCACAAGAAAAAATTCTCAAAAAAACATCTCGATGATTCATTTATATAATGATTTTGTTGTTATTCACTAAAATTGTCATAAAAGTAAATTTTTTCTTAATTTACTTAAAAATGAATCATAAAGATGTTTGTTTGAGAATTTTTTCTTGTGAATCATCTTACAAATGAATCAACTAGTGATTCATTTTTTTTGTTCGTCAAAAAAATATGTAGAAAAAAAACTTCTTACCTTCCTACCAAAAAAATTTCTTACCGGATCTATATATATATATATATATATATATATATATATATATATATATATATATATATATATATATATATATATTATTATTAACTTATAATATTATAAAGTATAAGGGTTGAATTTTAACTTTTAAAATTCTAAGGGCTAACTTGGAATTAAAGTATTCATAAGAGAAAACTTTACAAATTCCAAAACTTGAGGGCAAGTTTTAAAACTATTCAAAACTAATTAATTCCATAACTTATGTGTTTAAAGTAGTTTTAATCCAAAAACTCTTCAAGTTCCATTACTTGAGGACAAGTTATGGAAGACTTTAAACTAATAAAAGAATTAACTTTTCTTTATTTTATAACTTATGGAATTAATTAAAGTTACACTTTTTTTTTTTTATTTATTTAATGAAGAGACTCTTGGTCCTCCATAATTTGAGGACAAATTATGGAGTCATAACTCCAATTAATTAGAACTAGACTCTTCATTTTGTAACCTTTGCCAACTTTTATGAGTTTTATGAAACTTAAATGTGACTTTTCATATAACTTGAGGACAAGTTACAAAAACACATTTTAGAATCAACTCTTAGATTAATTTGGATTGAAAACAACTATTTCACTCAACTTTTCTATTAATCTAAGCAACTCATAAGAACAAGATAATTCAAATCAAACTTTTTCATGTAATTAGTCTAACCTTTAAACTAATACAAAACATGAATCTATTAACAATTATCTTTGAAATTGGATTAGCATGAACATTAACATATCAAAAACATGTTTATAAGTTCAAAAACATCTTAGGGTAATGTTCCTAGTCCAATTCCAGCCAAAAAAGTCGAATTTATGCTGTCTGGGGGTCCAACTCGTCGAGTGCACTAACCAACTCGGCGAGTTGGATGCTTTTTGCCTTGGACTCGTCGAGTCCCTTCATGGACTCGGCGAGTCTGCTGGACAGACAGCATCAAAACTCAATTTTTCAGCTCCATTTGCAAGTATAACAAGAAAACAAGCCTATGCTCTGATACCACTGTTGGGTTATGAGCATTCTAACAGTCCTAAGTGTACATGCAACCGTAAATACCTTGGATATATGTTTTCTCTATTATACATGCAAATATGAACATCCAAGGTATTATCCTAATCTAGCATACAAAACTATCAATATAACAAGATAGAATACATACCTCTTTGATGTAGAATGTCTTCATGAAGCTTGAGTGTCTAGTGCCCCAAGTGTGACACCTCAAATGGTTCACACAACACCAAATACACTTGGAATAACTTGAGAGAATTCTACACTTCATGAAAATCGGCTAGCCCTCTCTAGAATAATACTAGTCCCGATTTTGTCAAGAATAATATCTTTATATAGTGTTACAATTAGGGCAAACCCTAATTGTCATGGCTTTCCATTTCCTTGGATCCATGGGTTCAAATACACCATGGAGCATCATATGGGTTTTGGCCCAACTAGATAATCCATGGAGCATTAGCCCACTATACAAGTATGGATGATTTACACAATCAACCCATATATTTAATTAGTCTTCTTTTGATCACTTAATTAATCCTAAATTAATTCTTGATCAATACTAATTAAATAATCTTATTATTCTTATTATTAATATACTAGAACTTATAATATGTTAATAACCATAAGTGTCTTATTTCTCTCATTATAGTCTATCCAAGTGCATGATGCCATGCAACCCAAATGGACCATGCTGGGTCGGGTCAAGTCTTACCAATTATAATTATGGACTTAGACATTAATCCAACACTAACTCTTTAAACTCTGGAACGTACACAGCTTAAATCACATAGAAATAATGCAGTACATCACAATCACATAAATAGCATACAAGGTACTCTATCATACAACTCTAATTACCACTCTAGGTAAAGTATAGTGAGAAGACTCACCTTGGGTAACTTGGTAATCTCGAACTTTGTACAAATATAATCTAGCCTCCGCCTAATCATACAAAATAAATACTCTTAATCAATACATCTCTCAAGAGTAGGCTATTCCCTCTCTTAGTACTCTCAGAAGGGTAAAAGACCATTTTACCCCTCCCGTGGCTCAAAGACCCTAAAGTTGACTAAACCTTAAAAGTCAACAAAAGTTAACTCTCCGGGTTACACTGCGCGTACCAAACATGTACGTTGGGCGTACCCGGCGTCCTCACGGAAACGGGGTACGCGACCCCTTACGACGCGCATACTGGGATTACACCCCACGTAACTCCTAGTTTCAGACTCTCTAGCTATTGGGGTCTTAAACAGTTAAGACACACGTCCAACTTTCAGATCTGACCAACCCTAAGCCTGTTAATCCATAAAGTTGGTGACTTTAAGCCTTTGTATGGCTGGACAAGTTACTAGCACCCATAACATTCCATTCCCAACCCTAGAAAGCTCATAACTCAAGCATGACCTCATAATAATGACCAAGTTGGGATTTCTATGGATCTATAACACATATATCACTGAAATACGACAGCTCTAGGTCCATGGAGTCCATTACACTCATAAAGTCTCCACCTTTGGGACTTTCAACCCTAGAAATGGTCCATGCAAGATCAAACCAAATAAAGAGGAAAGTTTTGAACTTTATACCTCTAGATGAAGCTCCTTCCTCTGAAGATCTCAGATCCAAACTTGCACTTCAAGCCCTAGTCTCTATAAGCTCCTCTCCTTATTCTTCACTAACACACCAAGGAACTTTTAGCTCCAAAACACTCACACTCAAGCTAAGGACGATGGAAGGCTCTCTTAAGGTTTCACTCTCGGATATGGAGGTTGAGACAACTGAAGACACACGAGGTCAACTACACCACACACGATCTCGAATTAGGAGCAATTGTGTTTGCCCTAAAGATCTAGAGACACTACCTGTACAGTACGAAGAGCACGATATACACCGACCACAAAATCCTACAACACATATTCAACCAGAAGGAGCTCAATATGAGACAACGACGGTGGGTCGAGCTACTCAATGATTACGAATGCAAAATTCGTTATCATCCGGGTAAGGCTAATGTAGTAGTAGAAGCCCTAAGGTGGAAAGAACATTCTGGTCGAAGAGTCAAGTCATTAACAATGACTATCCATTCGCATCTATCCGCACATATTAAGGAAGCTCAGCTCGAAGCCTTGAAACCTGAAAATGTGGCGGGAGAATCCCTGTGAGAAATGGATAAGAACTTGGAAGTCAAGGGTGACAAAGACTTATATCTCATGGACCGAATCTGGACACCGCGGCACGGTGGCTTCAGAGACTTGGTCATGAAGGAAGCCCACAACACTCGATACTCCATTCACCCAGGATCAGATAAGATGTATCGGGATCTTAAAAAGTCATACTGGTGGCCTAACATGAAAGTAGAGATTGTTACCTTCTTGAGTAAATGCCTTATTTGTGCCAAGGTCAAGGTCGAATACCAGAAACCATCAGGTCTACTACAGCAACCGGAGATACCTGAATGGAAGTGGGAACGGATCCCTATGGATTTCATAACTAAGCTACCCAAGACAACGGGTGGGCTTGATACCATATGGGTCATCGTCGACAGATTAACCAAGTCCGCGCACTTCCTCCCCATCAAGGAAACAGACAAGATGGAGAATCTCATAAGAACATACATTAGGGAGATCATACGGCTGCATGGTGTCCCTATATCTATGATCTCCGATAGAGATAGTAGGTTTTCTTTGAGATTTTGGCAATCACTGCAAAACTCCTTAAGGACGAGGCTGGACATGAGTACAGCCTACCATCCGCAGACTGACAGACAAAGTGAGAGGACTATCCAAACACTGGAAGATATGTTGTGAGCCTATGTGATCGACTTTGGTAAGGCATGGGATACCCACTTACCCCTTGTCGATTTTTCCTACAACAACAGTTATCACACGAGCGTCAAGGCAGCTCCATTCGAAGCCCTCTACGGTTGAAAGTGCAGATCCCCTCTGTGCTGGGTTGAGGTGGGTGACACTCAGTTAGCTAAAGGACATGTTCCTGACAGCACTCTCACGAGTCCGGAGATCATTCGAGAAACGACCGAGAAGATCGTATAGATTCGTGAACGATTAAAAGCTGCTAGAGATCGATAGACAACCTACGCAGACAAACGAAGAAAACCCTTGGAGTTCCAGGTGGGAGACCGAGTCCTTTTGAAAGTCTCAACTTGGAAGGGCACGATACACTTTGGAAAGAGTGGAAAGATGAATCCAAGATACATAAGGACTTTCGAGATTCTCGCTAGAATTGGCCCCGTAGCTTACAAACTTAATCTACCCCACAAACTCAGTAACATACATCCCACCTTCCATGTCTCGAACATGAAAAAGTGCCTATCCGACGAGACTCTCATAATCCCACTAGATGAAATCGAGATCAACGAGATCCTCAAATTCGTGGAAGAACCTGTGGAAATTATGGATCGGGAGGTCAAACGAACGAAACTAAGCCGCATCCCAATTGTGAAGGTTCGCTGGAACGCCAAGCGAGGACTGGAGTACACTTGGGAACACGAGGAACAAATGAAACTTAAATATCCCCATCTTTTTGCTTAGTTTCGTGTAATAACATAGTTGTTGAACTCTAATTTCGGGACGAAATTCCCTCTAACGGGGGGATGATGTGACAACCTGAAATTTTCATTTGTATAATTTCCACATCCAAACACTCCAAATATTAGTCAAAAATATTTTAATACATTTTTGGCCGGATTTATGTCAATTTGGTGTTTTATTTTCATTTATTTACAAGAAACGATTAAATAAGTGTCGTCGTTAGTAAAGTGTACCCGGGCAAAACAACCCAACACCTTAGCCAAGTGTTCATGGCCAAACAAGAGGTGTTTGGGCCGTAAACACCCTTTCCCCCATGACTCATGCTTATAGCATGAGTTTACTCCTTTTGCCCTCATTCTTACACTCCCCACTCAACAACACAAGGTTTTTCTCTCAACTATCATAAATTCATCCTTCCAAATCCGCCAAATGTAAGTGTTTCCTCTCTAAATTCGTTTATACAACAATAAATCTAGTGTTTGTACATCATTTTCATCCATGGATTTCGATTTTTATTTAGATCTTCAAGCATCTTCAAATCACCAAGAACACATTAGTGTTTTTGAGTCTTAAAACCCTTTTACAGGCTTCATATAAGTAAGTATACTCCTCTTATCTAGTTATCCTCTTAGTATGCTTGAAAATTTATGGAATAAACCCCAAGAACAAGTGTTTTCGGTTTGGGGAACTCCCAAAATCGTAAACACCCCAAAAAGGGTGTTTTGATGCCCTAACCCCCTCTCTAGCATGACTTATGGACTAGGAACTTGCTTGAATGATCAATGAACCCCAAAAACCGAAGTGGATGGATTAACCATGAGAATACTGCTGTAAACGCATGGGTTTACGGTAGTAAACTCCCCAAAAATGGTCCAAGGACCGTAAACTCCAAAATGTGGGCAATTCATGCCCTAACCACATCCTAAGCCCTTGAATCCACCCTAGAACCTTTCTTTGTGAAGCATGAAGCCTTAAAGCACACAAATACACCACTACCATGAGTTTACGGTCATAAACTCATGGGGGATATGGTATAGAAACCGTAAACACCCCTAGGTACTACCATTTGAGGAGTAAACTCCAAAGTGAGACTATACTCTCCTTAGATGCAACCCTTAACACTTCTAACACTTGAAACAAGGTGTTTTCATTCATTAGAAGGTCTTTACTTACTTAATGAGTGATTAAATGTCTAATTAGATACAATTATGTATCACTACATGTTACATAGGATCCGCGTGTGTGTTCAAGTCCTCGTTTGACACCTAGCATCCTACCCAGCAATCCCATCCACTCCCTTCACTGCAGGTGAGTTCATACCCCTTAATTAACCTTTTAAATGTTTTTAAATGCTTTTATAGGGGGGGGGGGGAATACAAGTTGAATATAAAAAATTATAGTATCAATCACATGTGATTTGTAACTTGCAATCAAAAAGGATTTCTATACTTTTAACCGCTTTGCCATCAAAACTGCTTTAAATGTTTATCAAACTCATTTTTTGTGTTAAATTGTTATAAAAACTATTTCCAAACTCTTTTTAAACTTCTTTTGTTCCCAGACTATATCTACACCAATATATTTATATAAGTAAGACTTGAAGGACTTAGGACTGATAGCTCGCCTTACTTCCTGTTCTTGTTTGATTATGGACTTAGGGTATATTGTTATCTGTCTGACTGTCATTGAAATTTTAGTTATATATTGTATATACTTGTGTTAGATATGAAATCTTCACTCAGTTCAATACCTTTGTGTATCAAAGGCATGCAACCAACATTCTATTTAACTATAATAGGTATAGTTAAGATCTACCGCTCATTTCTACCATTACTATGACACGTACTATAGCTAGTACTGTTATAAGTCTCTACATGTTAAATACTATATAAGGAGAATACTATATACTATACAAGAGAGCACTCAATACAGTATACTAAAAAGTACATTATACTGTAATACAAGAGAATACACTAAAATAGAATGTGACACACTATTCCTCTATACAGCACTCTACTGTACCTTTACCGTGTAACCAGAGTCTCCTAGAGGGAGAGCGGGCATTATGTGTATAGATCTATAGGGGACAGACACTCCCACATCCCGACTGCTAGCTACAGTCCGAGCCGACTAGCCCAGGGATGACAAAATGTCACCACACTACGTGTGACTAGGAGGGTCATCAGCCACTCGATCATCTATCAGCATGGTTACATACGAGTCCACATTTGGACCTCTAATTAATAAATATAGAATTAAAGGTAAAACAGACTCCCCGAGGTGTATTGTAAACTTATCACTACTTGGAGTTTGCATTTCTATTTCATTCAGCCGGCAGTAAAACTATTGGGATAAAACATTATTTACCCATTTACTTTACATGAATGAAATCTAAAACTATATTTTTTTTATAGATGATAGCCTCATTGGGAAAACTTTTACACACTCAAAGTATCAAACTTACAAATAACCAAGTCTTGGTAGAAGACTACTTTTACTGGAAAATATAGGATTTTCTAGGGTTTCACACTATTTTCAAACTTTGATAACAACTTTTATATTACATGATTGTAAACACTTTTATACAAGAAAAGACACTAAATACTTATGAACTCACTAGATTTATGCTAATACTGGTTTTCAAAATAACTTGTATTCTCAGGTCATCATTAGATAGGTACAGATGTAGCTTTTGAGAAGACGGGGCACATACAAGACTCCTCTTTATTTTGATTATACTTTTTGGTGTCTAACAAACTTTACAGAACACGCTTGTATTACAATTACTATATTAACGCAATGGATGTTGTTTCTTGTTTTTACTATTATGCATTGTTATGATACTGTACATGACGTCATCCACCCCAGAACGTATTCCGATGTTCTCGGTTTTGGGGTGTAACACATGGTGCTGCGGGGAGCCGTGTTGTTTGTTAGTCAGAGCAGGACGCAGGAGAGTTCTTAGGCTTGAGTAGCCTTATAGGATTTAGTCTTCGAGAACCCGGTGGCCAGACTGGGAAAGAGACGGATGTCTCCATAATGGTCGGGAATCATTAGACTCTTAGTTAGGCTGTGGAGACCGCAATCAGAAGGAAGCACACATGGGTTGTGGGTCATGGGTCATGAGTGATTGCTTTATTGGGACGATAGGTTCCAATTTTGTGACTGACCAGACGCTTGAGTTTGAGCTTGGTTTGAGTGGTGAATTGAGCAAGAAAATGAGATTCCATATTCAGATATGGGTTTCATTTTGAGGGGTATTGGGTGTCATCTAATGTCTTAGAACAGAGTAGTTCAATTTGTTGCAAGGGGGAGGACCGCAAGGCGCATGTAACTAATGAGTAGTAGATGTCATAGGACAAGGGTAAGACGATTTTAGTTGGGATTGTGGTATCCGTTTGGGGTAAAGAGAACTTTGTGACTTTTGTGTCACAATGGGCAAATATAGATGTTGTGAGAAGGAAGTCAGTGAGATGTTTTGTGGCATGCAATGGGTAACTTTTGGAGGTTCGACTGTGGGGTCAGGATTTGACATGGTGCTCAGGATCGAAAGGGATAATGAAAGGGAAACTGGGACTTATGTTTATAGATGTCAGAGGATACTTCCAAGTGAGCATGGACTTTCTGTGAGTTGTGGTCAGAGTTTTGGGGTTTGTTCTGTTCGATGAGTTCTAATAGTTGTTTAGTGGAGGGTCCTTAGTGGGTCATGTGATGGGTTTTGAGCATTCTAACACTTCCTAAGTGTACATACAACCCTAATAACCTTGGATCTATGTTTGTCTAATTTGTCATGCAAAGTTGAATTCCAAGGTTATATTCCTATCTAGCATACATGGGGAACAATTTTAACATAAAGTATAGATAGAATAACTTACCTTGTTGTTGTTTGTGTTCCTTGAAACCTTGTGAGCCTAGCACCCCAAGTGTGATGCCTCAAATGCTTCACACAACACCAAATGCTCTTGGAAGAACTTATGAGAGAACACACACTCTTCAAAATCGGCCAAGCCCTCTTTTTCTTAGTGTAGCCGATTTGGGAGGAGATCATGTTACTTATATAGTGTTGACACACCTAGGGTTAAACCCTAATGTGTCATGACTCTTCATTTCCATGACCCATGGGTTTGTAACTCCCATGGAGCATCCTATGGGTGGAACCCAACTTGATAGTCCATGGAGCCTTTTAGCCCACTATACAAGATATGGATGATTTACTTAATCAACCCATATATTTAATTAGTTATCTTTTGATCACTTAATTAATTCTAAATTAATTCTTGATCAAACTAATCAAATAATATTATTAATATATTAGAACTTATAATATATTAATAATCTCCAAGTGTTATTTCTCTCATTTAGTCTATCCAATTGCATGGTGCCATGCAACCCAAATGGACCATGCCGGGTCAGGTCAAGTACATACCAGAAATAGTTATGGACTTAGACACCTTATCCAACAGTCTCCCACTTGGATAAGTCTAGTAACTATTACTGCAAGTATGACTTCAGGATCCGATCGGCAATCGTAGCTCTTTACAAGGTTTCTCGAAACTTGAGAAGACGATGGTACGCCATTTAAGATAAGTGATCATATAATCCTCTGTTCTAGATATCAGTCGGACAAATACATGGAACAATGTCTTACTTATTGTCCAACATTTGTTTCCCGATTTCCGATTTGTTTGACAAAGAACTTCATTGAACACATCAATTTAGTTCTGACCGGGCCCGGTACATAGGTCAAAACAAAATCATCGAGGGGCCCAGATATCAGCTTCTAATCCAAGAAGGAACAGATAAACTTCGACTCATATGTTTGTTCTACTACTCATTGAATTACACACAAGAGCACGATTTTATAACATCGAGTTACCAATGCGTTTTTGTACAATCAATGCATAACCAACTTGTAAGTAACAAATCATATCTCTAGGTTTAAAGACTTATATGATATTACCGTCTCACGATCACTCGAGATAGAATTCCATGAAGTGATTCCAGTGAGCGTGGGTTGAGTCCAATGCTCAGAACTTATGAGCACTCATGATTGTTGTAGCCTTGTCCCAGACCTCTACAATCAAACATGACAGTCTTGATTCATACCTACTTCCGACATATGACCGACTGTGGAGGTTTGAATAATATGTTATACCAAACAAAATTATTCTGGAAGTCAAAACATGCAAAAGAAATATAGTAAACGATCGACAAGAGATAGCAACACTTTACTCATAAATAAAACACTTTTATTCATCATCAAATGTCAATTACACTTTACAAATTTCGAGATTATCTAACTACTAAATCTAATATCATCCTTCAGCCCTATGCTCCGAGCATGCTGGAGATGCTTAACCCGAGTCAGTCCCTTCGTGAGGGGATCTGCCGGATTCTCATCTGATGATACCCTATTTTCCACGAGGAGTCCTTCTTCGATCCGATGTCTGATGAAATGGTATTTTCTATCGATGTGTCTGGATCTCCCGTGATCCCTTGGTTCCTTGGCTAAGGCAACAGCACTTTCACTATCACAGAAAATTTCCATTGGCTCTTTAATAGCTGGTACAACTCCAAGGTCTCCAATGAAGTTCCTCAGCCATAACGCCTCCTTTGCCGCTTCGCTAGCTGCAATATACTTTGATTCACAAGTAGAATCTGCCACTGTCTCTTTCTTGGAACTCTTCCAAGAAATTGCTCCTCCATTCAGGGTAAAGACCCAGCCCGACTGAGAGCGGAAGTTATCCCTATCAGTCTGGAAGCTAGCATCACTATACCCTACAACTCTCAAGTCATCACTCCCACCGAGGGTAAGGACCCAGTCCTTAGTCCTTCGTAGGTACTTGAGAATAGTCTTTACCGCAGTCCAGTGTGCCTTGCCAGGGTTCCCCTGAAACTTGCTAACCATGCTCAAGGGAAAGGCTACATCAGGTCGAGTACACGTCATAGCATACATGATCGAACCTACAGCCGAAACATAAGGTATTCGACTCATTTCTGCTATCTCAGCCTCAGTGCTAGGGCTTTGTGTCTTACTCAGTTTGGCGTTACTCTGGATGGGCAACTCTCCTTTCTTGGAGTCTTGCATTCTGAATCTCTTCAGAATCTTCTCCAAGTAGGTACTTTGACTAAGTCCAATTAGTCTTTTACTCCGATCTCTCAAGATTCCTATCCCCAAAATATAGGCAGCTTCACCAAGGTCCTTCATAGCGAAACACTTTCCAAGCCAGGACTTTACTTCCTGCAGGGTTGGAATGTCGTTTCCTATGAGTAGTATGTCATCCACATACAATACCAAAAAGCTAACTATACTCCCACTAGCCTTGACATATACACAAGATTCATCTTCACTCCTAGAAAAGCCAAATTCCTTGACCTTTTCATCAAAGCAAAGATTCCATCTACGAGGTGCTTGCTTAATCCATAAATGGATTTCTCAAGCTTACACACTCTATTAGGGTACTCGTTACTGACAAAACCCTCTGGCTGACTCATGTAAACATCTTCAGCCAACTTTCCATTAAGGAAAGCGGTTTTGACATCCATTTGCCAAATTTCATAGTCATGAAATGCGGCTATGGCTAACAGAACCCGAATAGACTTAATCTTGGCTACCGGAGAAAAGGTCTCATCATAGTCCACTCCAGGAATTTGAGAGAAGCCCTTTGCAACCAGTCTAGCCTTATAAGTGTGTACTTTACCATCCATGTCGGTCTTCTTCTTGAAGACCCATTTGCACCCTACAGTCTTTCGACCTGGTACATTCTCAACCAAGTTCCAAACTTGATTGTCATACATGGATTGTATCTCGCTATCCATAGCCTCTTTCCATTTGGCAGACTCGGGGCCTGCCATGGCTTCCTCGTAGCTGTTAGGGTCATCTTGACTTACTAGTGTCTCATCACTAATAAGTGTCTCACCTTCTGCAGTAATATGGAATCCATAGTGATGCTCAGGTGCACTCCTAACTCTCGTGGAACGCCTCAGAGGTACAGATTCGTCAATTGGCTCAACAGGAGTTTCCTCCTCAAGTTGAGGGCTAGAGTTTGAAGTTCCTTCACCACTTGATTCTTGAATTTCTTCAAGATCAACTTGCCTCCCACTATCTCCTTGGCTTATAAACTCTCTTTCTCGAAAGACTCCTCTTCTTGCTACAAAGACCACATTGTCACTAGGTCTGTAGAAGAGGTAACCAAAGGATTGCTGTGGGTAGCCGATGAAAATACACCTCTCGCTTCGGGGTTCGAGCTTATCATGAGTCTCGCGTCTCACGAAAGCCTCGCAGCCCCAAATCTTGATGTGGTCTAGTTTAGGTACTTTACCAGTCCACATCTCGTGAGGAGTTTTGGAAACTTTCTTTGTAGGGACTAGATTAAGGATATGGGCGGCAGTCTCTAAGGCATACCCCCAGAATGAGATTGGTAGCGAAGCTCGACTCATCATGGAACGAACCATGTCCAACAAGGTTCGATTACGCCTCTCAGCCACACCATTCAACTGCGGTGTCCTGGGAGGTGTCAATTGTGAGACAATCCCACATTCCTTTAGATAGTCGAGGAACTCTGAACTAAGATACTCACCACCCCAATCGGATCGAAGCATCTTAATGTTCCTGCCCAATTGATTCTCGACTTCCTGTTTAAATTCCTTAAACTTCTCGAAAGTCTCTGACTTATGCTTGATTAAGTAGACATATCCATATCTACTGTAATCATCAGTAAAAGTCAAATAATAACGATTAGCATCCCTTGTGGCATGTTTGAATGGTCCACACACATCCGTGTGTATAAGGTCCAACAAACCTTCACCCCTTTCACACGAGCCTGTGAAGGGTGACTTTGTTATTTTTCCAAGTAAGCATGATTCGCAACTATCATTTGACTTTAGGTCAAACGACTCCAAGACTCCATCTTTTTGGAGTTGGCCTATGCGTTTCTTGCTTATATGTCCAAGACAACAATGCCATAATGATGCTTTATCCAAGTTATTATTATTAGTAGAATCAATACACAAAACATTATTTCCTAAGATATCTACAATAGATACAGCTTCATACACACCATCACAAGGTAATGCTTTAAAATAAAGTACATTATTAAAGAAAGCATTAATCGCACCAACTTCATTATCAAACGAAAAGGTGAAACCTTGTTTGTACAATGCATGAAAGGAAATAATATTTCTTGCCATTTCTGGCGAATAACAACATTTATTCAAATCTAAATTTAACCCACTACTTAGCGATAAAGTATAAACTCCAATCTTGGTGATAGGTGTAACTTTCCTATTCCCCATGATTAAGTTTATTCTTCCTTTCTCCACATTCTCACTTCTTCCTAGTCCCTGCAAGTCACAACAAATGTGAATACCGCAACCTGTATCAAGGACCCAAGATTTCGAATGGGGTGAGTTATTAGAAATGATAGTGTAAATACCTGCATGGTTGGGTTTGACTTTCCCATCCTTCACATCTTGCTGGTACTTTGGGCAGTTCCGCTTCCAATGAGCTTTTTCATGGCAATAGAAGCATTCAGCCTCTTTTGGGTCAGAAGAAGGAGTAATGAAACCTTTCTTGGTTCCACTTGAAGAAGAGCCATCAAGGGTCCGAGCCTTGGTACCCTTTGAAGATCTCTTTCTCTTCCTCCCTCGACTTTGCCCGATTGCCAAGACCGGAGTTGAGTCTGGAGTAGGAGTCATAGCAACCGACTTCCCCTTAAGACCTGTTTCTGCGGTCTTGAGAAGTCCCTGAAGTTTGCTGAGGGTGACCTCTTCCTTGTTCATGTGATATGTCATGCGGAATTGATCATAGCACGATGGTAAGGAGTGCAAAATGATATCTATTGCAAGCTCCTCAGGGAAGTTCACATTGAGCTTCAGCAGACGATCCACATACCTTTGCATTTTCTGCATGTGGCTCGTGACGGACTCTCCGTCCTTCATCATGGTTGTTATCATGGAGCAGATGACTTCGTACCTCTCTTGTCGTGCACTTTGATGGTATCTTTCCATCAAATCTTGGTGCATTTCATAAGGGTAGAAGTCTTCATAAGACTTTTGGAGTTCAGCTGTCATGGTGGCTAACATGATGCAAGCCACCTTGGTTGCATCTCTTTCATGAGTATGAAAGTCAGCGATCTCCTGGGGAGTTGCAGTGGACTCGTCAATTTCCTTAAGCTCCTTGTCAAGGACATATTCTTTGTCCTCGTAGCGGGTAATCATCCTGATGTTTCTGATCCACTTATTGAAGTTGGATCCATCAAAGGTGACTTTCCCACATAGACTCATAAGAGTAAAGGAGCCATTAGGATTCGAGCCAGAAGCATTAGTTGAAGACATCTGAAAAAGAAGAACAAGTTTAGTTTAGATTTAAGAGAGTCCTTAATAAAACACCCAAATGTAATATTAAGGCTAGGATCCAATCACAATATAATATAACTTAGAAGAGGTATGCCGTAATCTAAGCTATACCATATTTGAAAGGTAGGTGAATGACGATTCACCAATTTCCACCACGAAAACCGAAATATTAAATATTTAGTTTTTATTGGTTTTAGAAATTCCTAGATTCTTTGAGATCCAATGAACATTTCAAAGGCATGTTTCAATCTCGGGAGTGCCCTCCAGGTTTTGTGACTGGGATGCCGAGGATCACAAAACGAGGTGTGAAGTAACCATGCAAATCACTTGGTACCCTTAAAGTTTATCACTCAATCGATGTGCCGGTAAACCACACACGCTCCACCGATACTATAATAAACCTTAAGTCAACCTTTACCTACCTTGTTAAGTCCAAGTTAGTGTGTCGGTTAACCACACACGCTCCACCAACGACTCAGACAAAGTGTAAAGTGTAATTTCATGGATTAGCACCTTATTCACATTTTTCCTAAAGTAACTAAGATTGGGAATTTAATAAACATTTAGTTACTTTATATATTCATCATACTTTGAATGAGAATTTATAAGTCCTTGTCTTACCCGTTCGGCTAACGACCCTCCACCAGTCAAGCAAGCGGTGGGTGAGAATATACACCCATTAAGTCACCATTTTATAGGCAACAACCTTATACCCACCTTATAGACCGGCTTCGTGAATGAGGCGTACTAGCGGTAAGACGACTTGTTCTTATACATATATATACAATTATTAAATCATCATAATATAAGTATAAGGGTTGAATTTTAACTTTTAAAATTCTAGGGGTTGGAACTAAAGTTTTAACTTAACTTTACTTGTTCCAAAACTTGAGGGCAAGTTTTGTAACTTTCAAAACTTTTCATTTCTTGTAACTTATGAGTTTAATAGAGTCATAAAATGAAGACTCTTCATTTTTTATAACTCTTGTGTTTTCTTAATGGTTTTAACTCAAGTGTGACTCTTGGTTTTCCATAACTTAAGGATAAGTTATGAACTCCATTAAAACACATTATGATCAAGAATTAAACTACCAAATAGGTTACAAATAATTCCTATGATCATCTAAAACATCATAAGAACAAGAACATGAATATGAACACAATCAAAAATTACATAAAACTTTGTAATTTTGATAACTAGTTGTTTGTAAATGAATTAGCAAGACATTACACCACCAAAAACAAGTTTACATTTACTAAAACAGTTTAGGGTAATGTTTCTAATTCATTTTCCAGCAACTGAATCGAAATTCTGCACTCATTCGACCCTACTCGCCGAGTGCATGAACATGACTCGCCGAGTTGGTTGAAGATACACATGGACTCGACGAGTCCCCCCTATAGACTTGACGAGTCCATTCGCAGACAGCAAATTTTCGATTCTGTTTTCAACTTTTAAGCACAAATAAGAACAAACAAGCCTAGTCTCTGATACCACTGATGGGTTTTGAGCATTCTAACACTTCCTAAGTGTACATGCAACCCTAATAACCTTGGATTTATGTTTGTCTAATTTGTCATGCAAAGTTGAATTGCAAGGTTATATTCCTATCTAGCATACATGGGGAACAATTTTAACATAAAGTATAGATAGAATAACTTACCTTGTTGTTGTTTGTGTTCCTTGAAACCTTGTGAGCCTAGCACCCCAAGTGTGATGCCTCAAATGCTTCACACAACACCAAATGCTCTTGGAAGAACTTATGAGAGAACACACACTCTTCAAAATCGGCCAAGCCCTCTTTTTCTTAGTGTAGCCGATTTGGGAGGAGATCATGTTACTTATATAGTGTTGACACACCTAGGGTTAAACCCTAATGTGTCATGACTCTTCATTTCCATGACCCATGGGTTTGTAACTCCCATGGAGCATCCATGGAGCATCCTATGGGTGGAACCCAACTTGATAGTCCATGGAGCCTTTTAGCCCACTATACAAGATATGGATGATTTACTTAATCAACCCATATATTTAATTAGTTATCTTTTGATCACTTAACTAATTCTAAATTAATTCTTGATCAAACTAATCAAATAATATTATTAATATATTAGAACTTATAATATATTAATAATCTCCAAGTGTTATTTCTCTCATTTAGTCTATCCAATTGCATGGTGCCATGCAACCCAAATGGACCATGCCGGGTCGGGTCAAGTACATACCAGAAATAGTTATGGACTTAGACACCTTATCCAACATCATGACCTTTCCATTTCTCTTGATTTCGATCGGGATCAATGAGAAATTCAAAGTTGGTAGAGTGTTCTTAGAGTCTGCTAATCAATGAGTGATTAGCATGATATTTTGCGAGAGTGGTCTGACAAGAAGATAGAATACTGGGGTTTTCAAGATTTGGAGAGTCAGATCAAGTACTGCAGCGACAGATGACTTTGTCTTTCTTCGAATCGGGAATCCCAGTTGGGATCAGGTGTCTTTGGAAGAGATTGTTATATGATATGAGGTCCTTTGGTGGTTTCTCTCAAGTTTTTGGGTTCAATCTACGGGTTGACAAGGAGCAATTTTGAGGGAGAAATATTATTCAAGTGGGGGAGAATTGTAACATCCTGTTTCAGATCATCTAAGGTTAGGGTTTGTGGGTTGCAAACCGGGATTAGGGAAGTCTTGGGGTTACGACGAGTTGCTAGAAGCGTTGCATGTATCGACACCTTTCCATGCGTATGAGTTTCATTGGAATCAGAGTTATATCGAGGAAGCAATGGAAGTTTGAATTTATGACAGGATAAGTCCTTTAATTGAAAAAGGTGATAGTGGAGTACGTTGGGCGTACGTGTCTGTACGCTTAGCATACTCATGTGCGTGGGTTTTAAGCGGAGCCACCTAGTATGTTGGGCGTACCAGAGTGTAGGCTAGGTGTACTAGGCACAGAATGGAAAACCCTAATTTGGGTGTGTCTCTATATAAAGAATGAGATGGCCTCATTCCTGGCCATCATTCCCAGACACCAAACCCTCCTAACCCTAAATCTTCGTTCTTATAGTTGGAGAGTGCATTTAAGATCTTGTGAGTGTAATATCGTGTTCTTGAAGTAGAGAAGAAGCTTTGGAAAAGAAGGAGTGAGAGCCCAGAAGTTTGGATCTGAGCTTAGCTATGTGGAAAGCTTCACATAGAGGTATAAAGCTTCAAGCTTTATCAACCTTTTGATTTGTGCATTTATATGGAGTATTTTAGGGTTTTATCCCAAAAGATAAAGACTTTATGAGATAATGAGGTCCAGAGACCTTGATCTACCCCTTTTCAGTGTATTTGGTGGAGTAGAGTCATAAAAATCCAATATTGGACGATAGGAGTAATCCATGCATGAGTTATGATCTTTATGAGGAAATAGGATGGGTGTTTTGAGTGTTTGTGACCAAATCATCCATAAAAATGCTTAAAGTCACTAACTTTATGGATTAAGAGACATTAGGGAGTCCAGATCTGAGAGATGAGCTAAGGACTTAATGGGTTATGACCAAGGGAATGGTCTAAAGCAACTTAGCGTATGCCCAGCGTAAGATCCAGTACGCCCCGTGTACTGGGTTGATGTCTTGATCAGTTTCATGCATGCGTGAGTACGCTGAGCGTACAAAGAGAGGTATGCCCTGCACCACTCCCATGTGGGCTTTTGGGCTAGAGCTTATGTTGGGCCTAAAGGGTTGGGCCTGAATCTTTGGGCTTGGGTGTTGGAGACTATAAGCAGGGAAAATATTATAATTATGCATTGGACCCTTGAGTTGGGCTGGTCACTTGGACTTGAGAGTTGGGCCTCGGGTAAGACCATTCATTATTGGGCTTTGTTAGGACAAATGAGTTTCAGGGTGTTAATGGGCTAGTTAGTGGATTGCCTTTTTTTACCTAACGAGTGAGAGTTTGGACATAGTTCCTATTTGAGTAAATTGTGGGTTTGGCACAGAGTTAAAGGCCGATGCATAGCAGTAGCGTTATAAGGGTTCTTCATCATCCAAGGTGAGTCTTCTCACTATACGTTACCTAGAGTGGTAATTATGTGTGACCAGAGGGTCTTACGTGCTTGCTTGAGTTACGTATTTTCTGTGTGATATATGTGTTGTATGTTATATTATGTGATATTTAGACCGGAACAGAGGGTCCAACGAACTATGAGACCGGAGGGTTCTCAACCAGATCGGACCAGAGGGTCCAACGAGCAATGGGATTGGAGGGTCCCAACCAGACCGGACCGGAGGGTCCAACAAGCTGTGGGACTGGAGGGTCCCACTGAGACACATTGACCAGAGGGTCATACAAAGTTATAGCATCAAGTGGCTAATTATATGTGCGTGGTATTTTTGGGAACTCACTAAGCTTCGTGCTTACCGTGTTATGTGTTATGTGTTTCAGGTTTTTCTCAAAATCGCGGGAAGGCACCGACTTGATTGGACACACCAGAGAAGGGGTTATGATTGGAGGATCCTCAATTATATTAAATAATTATAGAGTTGTGTTTTGTAAATAAATTAAATGAGATTTTTGTGAAACGTGTTATGAGAATTATGTGATTCTTAAATGAATTTTTTTTTGAAAATTTACGGTGTTACATCAACTCTGTAGATAGCTCCACCCAGTAAGCTGCCTTCCCCACTCTGGCAGCCACTCTGAAAGGACCAATATATCTAAGACCCAAATTTCCTCGCTTCCTAAATAGGATCATCCCTTTCTACGAGGG
Source organism: Lactuca saligna (assembly GCF_052625555.1). NCBI lineage: Eukaryota > Viridiplantae > Streptophyta > Magnoliopsida > Asterales > Asteraceae > Lactuca > Lactuca saligna. The sequence continues at coordinate 147,436,233 of NC_136420.1, forward strand.
TACCTTCAGGAGGACAAATTCTCCAACCTGGAACTCTAGCTCGGATCGTCGCCTGTCTGCGTATCTCCTCTGGCGACTCTGGGCCGTCAGTAACCTTTGTCTGGCCTGTTGAATCTGTTCAGTATTCTTGAGAACTATCTCAGTGCCACCCATCATTCTCTACCCTACCTCTACCTAACATATGGGAGTCCGACACCTCCTCCCATATAAGAGCTCAAAGGGTGTCATACCAATACTAGAATGGTGGTTATTGTTGTAAGAAAACTCGGCCAAGGTCAAATAGGTGTCCCAAATTCCTCCGAAGTTTATAACAAATGCATGTAGCATGTCCTCAAGCGTCTAAATCATCTGCTCACTCTGCCCGTCTGTCTGCGGGTGGTATGCGATACTGAAATACAACCGGGTACCCAAGTCCTCATGAAACTTCTTCCAGAACCTGGAAGTAAAGTGCACATCTCGATCTGACACTATTGAGGTCGGCACTCCATGACGTGCTACCACCTCTCTCACACAAATCTCAGCCAGTTTCTCTATAGAAGAGCTCTCACTGATAGCGAGGAAGTGAGAACTCTTTGTCAACCGGTCTACAATCACCCATATCACGTCAACCCCACGCGCAGTCATCGGTAACTTGGTGATAAGATCCATATAAATTTGTTCCCACTTCCACTAGGGAATCTTTAGAGGCTGTAACGGGCCATGTGGATGTTGGTGCTCCGCCTTAACCCAGCAACAGGCTAAGCGCCTCTCAACTACCTATGCTACATCCATCTTCATACACGGCCACTAGTAATCTATATTCAGATCTAAATACATCTTAGTGGCCCCCGGTTGGATCGAGAATCTTGATCTATGTGCCTCCTCAATCAATATGCGTCGAGCTCCATTTGTATAGGGCAACCAAATTCGTCCACAGAAAGTCATAAGCCCCCGACTATCCATCCCAAACTCATAAATATGCCCTATTATCCACTCTCTATTACGGTTCTCATGTCTTAAGGCCTCCACTTAGGCCTCTCGGATGGTATGTAGGACTGGAGTCATCACCTTCATCCGCATGAACACATCTCATATTGGAGCAGTCATTGCTCCATGGCTCAAGCCATCGGCTACCACATTAGCCATGCTCGGATGATACAAAATCTGGCAGTCGTAGTCTTTCACTACATCCAACCACCTCCTCTGTCTCACATTCAGGTTGAGCTAATCCATGAGGTACTTCAAGCTCTTATGGTCCATGTATATAGTACAGCGGACTCTATACATGTAGTGGCGCTACATCTTGAGGAAGAACACCACCGCCCTTAGCTCTAAATCGTGAGTGGGATACCTCATCTCATGAGGATTCAGCTTCCTCGATGCATATGCTATCACGTGTCACCTATGCATCAAAACCACACCCATCCCGGATTTAGAAGCATAACAATAAACTGCAAAGTCCTCTACTCCCTCGGGAAGGGCTAACACTGGGGCTTTGTACAATCTCTGGTGAAGAGTCTTGAATGAGTCCTGCTTCTCTGGCCCCCAAGCAAAAGTAACACCGTTTCGGGTCAACCTGGTGAGAGGAACGATAATCTTGGAGAAATCTCAAATAAACCTCTAATAGTAGCCAGCCAAACCCAGAAAACTCATGATCTCGATCGGGGATCTCGGCACCTCCCACCTCATAATTTCCTGCCAACCAATATCCTATTTTGATTAACGAGGTATCCCAGCAACTAGACCTCTCGTAACCAGAAATCACACTTGGATAATTTAGCCTAAAGCCTCTCCGTCCTCAATACTCCAAGAATCTCTCTAAGATGCTCCCTGTGCTACTCTCTGGATCTCGAACACACCAGAATATCGTCGATGAACACGATCACCGATCAATCCAACATAGGCCTACACACTCGGTTCATGAGGTCCATGAACGCTGTCGGATTGTTGGTGAGTCTGAAAGGCATCACCACAAACTCATAGTGCCTATAGCGAGTCCTAAATGTCGTCTTCTAGATATCCTCCATGCAAAGTCTCATCTAATGATATCCAGAGCTTAAGTCAATCTTGGAGAATAAAGATTCCCCCTGCAACCGATCGGATAAATCGTCGATCCTAGGTAGTGGATAACGGTTCTTGACCGTCAACTTGTTCAACTCCCAGTAATCAATGCATATCTAGTGGGAACCACCCTTTTTCTTAACAAAAAGAATCGGAGCTCCCATCGGTGAGCTACCCTGTCTGATGATACCCTTCCCCAACAGGTCTTGGAGCTGAGAGGATAACTCATGCATCTCTGGAGGCGCAAGGTGATAAGGTGCCTTGGCAAAAGGTGCCGCACTCGAAACCAAATCAATCTAGAACTCCACCTGCATCTCAGGAGGCACACCCGACAAATCCTCAGGAAAAACATTCGGAAACTCGCACACTATCAGAACCTCAACAATAGAACTCAGCCTCTCTGTAGCAACCCACGTATCCATCATGTACGCCAAAAAGCCAATACAACCCTGCTGTAGACTCTGTCTCGCCCTGGAAGCCGAGCAGAAGGCTGATCCAGATCTGGTACCCTTACCATACACCGTACGCACTCCCCCACTACAATCTCTTATAATCATCTGACGCTCACAGTCGATCACAACTCCAAAAATGACTTAACCAATCCATGCCTACTATGATACAGACATCACCCATCCCAATCGGTACCAGGTCTATCGGGAACTCAACACCAAAAATATCTAGTACACATCCCCGGATCACATCAGTAGCAAAAACCGCGTGCTCGTCGGGTAATGAAACCGTCAGAGGTCGACTTGATGCCTCATGTCGGATACTGATGTGACGACTAAAAGCTAAAGACACGATGGATCGACCCGAACCCGAGTCAAATAACACAAAAGCAGGTACATAACTCACAAGAAAAGTACATATACACAACACAATATAAGCACAATGTATCTCAAAATAATATAAATAAAGAAATGCGTATCGGCCACAACATCAAGTGTTGGACGGACCTCCGCTGTTGTCAGCTGATAGGCTCTCCTAGGAACCCTCGTTGTCTCGACCTTTGTTGGACGACTATTAGTAGCACATAAAGCAGTAGGTGCAGAACCCTGTGCTGATTCCTAAATGAGATGAGGGCACTCGGCCTTCCGATGGCTGGTCTGGTTGCAGTGAAAACAAACTTCAAACCCCTTGGGGAAATCCTTAGCTATGTGCCCCTTTTTACCACATTTGTAGCAAATCCCTTCCCGACACTATCCCTTGTGACTCTTTCCGCACTTGCCACAAGTGCGGCCCTTCTGGCCCCCAACTCTCGTATCAGCGGGCTTAGCCTGCTTCATCGCCAGCTGCGACTGCACTGGTCTTCGGTCCCTCCCTCGAGACTCCTCCTCTTCTCTGGTCTGTAACTCTAGCTCAATCTTCCTCCGCCTGGCATTGGTCTGAAGCTCAGCCAAATTCTGGTATGATGAGTTCGCCATGAACTCTCGAATGTCTCTCATCAAGATACTCAAATATCGGCTCATACGTGCCTGCTCAGTGGACACGTGCTCAGGGAAGAACAACACCCTCTCATGAAACATCCTCGTAATCTCAGTCATTAGCTTTGTCTTGTGCTTGAGAGATAGAAACTCACTGCAGTGTGGTCTGTAGGAGTAAAACTGGTAGTTATAAACGTCCACCAGTCCTTCGCTCCCAAGCAAATCTGGTTCAGTGCAAACCAAACTCTCAAATGATCTGGGCATGAACAAGTATAAAAACATCCCTAAATGTGAGAGATCCATCTCATGGAAGCAATTGTATCATTTGTCCCATCAAACTCTGGTGGCTTCATGTTATTGAACTCCCGGAACAACAACGAGTCACCTCCCTATCGCCTAGCGGCGGAGATAGTTGTGGTGGCTGCAGCAGCAGCCGCCTCAGTAACAGTAGCATATCGCTCATTAAATTTCTCAATCAGTGTGGTCTTAATGGACCCAAAAATCTCCAGTATCGCCTCTCGAATGGTTGCGGCCATCTCCTCATGAATCATCCTGCGAATATCTTCATCACTAATCCGACTACTCCCGGGGTTGTGCTGTGTACCCACCATGATGTCTCTGAAACACAACACAAAAATCATCAGAGACTTGCTCGAGTATACTTACACTCGATCACCCATCCTTATTTTCTCTTTAGCATCCTAAGGATTCGTACCTGGGTTGCATACAGATTCGATGCTTTTAGTAGTACGGGCCCAATACTACCTTCTACACCAACCTGTAGTCACTCTAAGTCCTCCTCCTAGGATCCTAATTCACAAGTACTCTATCTTTGACGAATAACAGACTACTCTCTCAGTAGACTCCTCATATGCTCATTTAGGTATCTCCCCTAGATTATCCCTCAACTCATAATTCTCTCTAAGAGACTCCTGCTAAATACTCCTACTCAGCATATAATCAAGGAAAATAAAAGATAAAAGCAACTCCTAGGCTAAGGCATCACAAATCAGGCACTCTAGCCCTAAATATGAAATACCTAGCCTATCCTCTAGCATTTATCCCTAACATCTCATAAATATCTCATAACTCAAATAAGTAAGGGTATTTTTGGAAAATCACCGTTCGGGCTCTGGCTGATTATACACATAGCTCCAACTCGTTTTTCTCTTTAAAGTCTTTCTCATTTAAAAAAAATCATTTCTTTTGAAAATCGTTCTCAAATCCTCAGTTTGAGTCAAGACACACCCGAAGGTACATCCAAATCCCTCACATCAAGGCTCTGATACCAACTTGTAACAACATAATTTTTCAAACAAAGTTTTCATTTAAAAATCATATTAATCTCATTAACACAATCAAAGAATTCCCAAAAATATCAAGTTATCAAAACACATGTCCATAATAACAATAAAATCCAGGATCCTCATAACTCGGTCTCGTGTGTACAATCAGGTTGGTGCCTTCCCATGATCCTAACAAGTACCTGAAACACATAACACATAACAAGGTAAGCACGAAGCTTAGTGAGTTCCCCAAAATACCACACATTTCGCATTATCCTCTCATGGCTATGCTCGAATAAGACCCTCCGGTCAATGTGTCTCAGTGGGACCCTCCGGTCCTACAACTCATGTAACACCATGAAGATTTACAACCAATTTAAACTTTAAAAAAAACTATATTCATTAAGTTATTACAAAAAGGTTTTCAATTTCTTTTATTATCAGAGTATCCCAGAACATCAACATAAAACTCAGGAGCGATACGATCATGCCTTCGCCTTGCCACTGCCTCCTGAAGTACCTGAAACAATACACTGAAAGTGTAAGCCCGAAAGCTTAGTGAGTTACCCCTAAAATACCAACCACAATACCATACACATATCATATCATATCATAAACAGAACAACCATGCATATTGAGTCTACAAGGTGACTGGTCCGCCTGCACCACGCCTTTAGTCCACCCGTTCCACTCTCTGAGTCTACAGTATGACTGGTCCGCCCGCACCAGGCCTTCAGTCTTTCTGGTCCACTCTTCGAGCCTCAGCACGTCTGGTCCACCCTCTTAAGGCCTTCAGCCCATCCGGACCACTCGTCGGGCCTTCGATCTAACCGGTCCGCCCTGGGTATGTTGGCCTACAGCACAAAGCAGGACCCGCCTCAACCCAACCCCAGTCCAACAACCATGTGCACATAAACATATAATCATATAGCAATTCACAATTAATCATCCAATCTAGCAGATCACATAACATAACAACATCCTAATTAGGGTACCAACCTAACTGGTCACTAACATAGCATCATCCTATATACCAGGATGCCGACCTAACCGGTCACTAACATAGCATCATCCTATATACCAGGATACCAACCTTAACAAGGTATCTAACATATACCATCCTAACTATCCGGATGCAGACATAGCAAAGCAATAACATAACAAACAACTACCCAGATTCCCATCCGATAAAGGGCCGACATTGGTGCCTTAGACCCTGTCAATATACTGAGGATAACTCACCTGCAACTGTCGACTTGAAGAAATAAGACCACGTTTCTCCGACCACCAGCACGAACTCCACCACTGATCATTACCAAATAACCAAAACCAATAAACACCAATAATTACCAAAATACCCTTGGAAGTCAAACTGGTCAACCCTTTGTCCAAGTCAAAGCCCTCAGTCAAAGTCAACCTTCCTTGTTGACCTTACTCGCCGAGTCAACCCGTTGACTCATCAAGTTCCTATGCTCAGAAACTCCCATGCCACGACTCAACTCGTCGAGTCTCCCCAAGACTCGTCGAGTCCAACAAGATCTGAGTCCCTTTCTGCTCAACTCACCGAGTCATCCCTCGACTCACCGATTCACAGCTCAACCAGAAAAGGTTAGGACTTCACGACCAGACTCGTCGAGTCAAAGCATAGACTCGCCGAGTCCAAGGCAATCTTCAACAGAATCGCCGACTTGTTCTTCCAACTCGTCGAGTACATGCACATAATCATACAACTCGTCGAGCATACCCATGTGACTCGCCGAGTCTCTTCAGTTCTCATTCCATACAGAGGCTTTTCAAGCCATGCAAGGACTCCAATCAATAGATCCACTCTTCTACAGCCTAACCCTTACATAACGTTCCAAACTTTACGTGAAAGCAAGGAGATATAAGCCCAAAACACTTCTAGGGCTATGGTTAAAGACAAAGGGTTGCACCAATAACTCTTAGACAGGAACTTTGTGACCTTTTGGGCCATCACAAGTCTAGATCTAAAGTAGAAACCTCAAATCTAAGCCTCAAACGCAAGATAGCTCCCAAACAAGCTAATGAATCCCAAATCAACTACCATTCATGAGTCAATAATGAAATAGCTTAAGGAGGAGGTTCCTTACCCCTGAAATGTACCCAAATAGAAGTAGATTCCAGATCTACCCAAGCCCCTTGATGATGGCCTCCAAATCCCCAAGCTTCTTACACCAAATTTCTCTTCCAAGCTCTAATTATTCATCAATGGAGTCACACACATGAGATGAGGTTTTCTCTCAAATGGGTATAAAAGAGGCTAAAGGTGGGTTATAATGTGCTTTATATAGGGAAGAACCCCCGGATTAGGGTTTTCTACCTTCAGCACCAACTCGCCGAGTCCATCCGCCGACTCGCCGAGTTGGTCACTTAACACGTGACCAGAACCGCGACTCAACTAGCCCAGTCTACCCATCGACTCACGGAGTCGACCTTCCTTATTTACACTAAGAACCCTGAACTTGCACTTCTGAACTCGGGGTGTTACAACTCGGGTGGACCCTCCGGTCCTAATTCAGTAAAGCTCAGAATAATACACAGTATAAATCACAAGGACATAATGCAGGATATATCAATACTCAATATAAGAACATAAGACCCTATGGTCACACAAAGATTACCACTCTAGGTAAGTATAGTGAGAAGACTCGCCTTGTAAGCAAGCAAGCAAATAAACTTGGCACACAAATCTCCGAACTAGCCTTCGCCTAACACATAGGATAATTATCTCTAATTAACACTTAATTTACAATTCTAAATAAACTAAGTTTTTTTCTCTATCAAACTCTTGGGATGGGTAAAATACTATTTTACCCCTTCGTGGTCCCATAATCTCTGTCTTGAACAAACCCTAAAGTCAACAATCCATATTGACTAGACTCGCCAAGTGCATCTATATGACTCGTCGAGTCCCCTCGTTTCCTCTTAAATTTTTCAAAAATCTAACTTATTTCATCGAGTTGTCTCATCAACTCACCGAGTTACTCATGTCCGGACTCATCGGGGAAAACCCTAGCCAACTCGTGGAGTTAGCTCATCAACTTGGCGAGTCCATTTAGTCTATGTTCTCATTCATATGTTTTAAGGCAGATCTACAACCCCAAATTGTAGATCTAGCCTCCCGAGGCTGAGATACCATGTAAAGCTACAATTTTTACGTCATGCATGGCACTTAGGGCTTGAAATGCCAAAACAAATTCCATTTAGGGTTGAATGCACAAAAGCTTGCTTCTAACTTAATAAAGCTTATATCTTTGGGCTCACAAGTCCTCCTACAATCCAAATCTGAGGTTTCAACCTCATGATATGGTGAAATAACTCCTTGACAAAAGATAGATAGGATAAAACCCTAAAAACCTCCCTAAACTAAGATCTCATAAAGGAAATGTCAAGATAGAAGCTTTTTACCTTCACCCCGAAGCTAATCACTGAAGAACTCGGGATCTATAGCCTCTCCTTGATCAAACTAGCCAATATTTCCAAATCTCCTTCCAAAGATGCTCAAAACCACTCCATTTAGTCTCTCTCTCTCACACACACACACACACACCCACACACAAATTAATCTGATCGATTAGGGCTTTACACAGGGATTTGGGTGGTTGGTGAGGCGGAAATGAGGGCTTAAGGTCCCTTAATAGGACCCAACCCTGGAGATTTACGTTTTCCACTCACATTGCCAACTTGTTGAGTTGGTCTCTCTGACTCACCGAGTTGGTTGTAAAACCCACGTGGTCAATTCGTCTCTACTTGACGAGTTGGGGCACCCACTCGTCGAGGTACTCAATCAACTCATAATATATATATATATATATATATATATATATATATATATATATATAATACCTGAGAGTCAGGATGTTACAGCTACATGTTTAGAAGAATAAGTGTATTCTTAGGCTAAGCGGGTAGAATTTGCTTATTTTGTCATAATGCAACAAGATTTTTTGTGGTTTCTATTATCTTCCACATGGTACATATGGGGTCTAATGATAACTTGTTGTATTCATCTCGTTCTTATTCCAACCAATATACTTTTCTAGCATATTCAAACATAGAACTTCCTAAGTTTTTTGTTGTGACACGTTCTTGGAATTGTCTCGCCTTTCGTTGTTTGTAGGACATATGATCCATCCCTACTTGCTTCATGTATTATGTATGGACCTTCCCATGTTGCATGTAATTTTCCTTGTGGCTCTTGTCTATTGGCCTCATTGTTTTGTAACACCTTCTCACCTAGCTTGAAACAGCGGCCCTTGACCCTTTGGTTATAATAGCTTTTTGTTTGCTTCTTATAATGTTTTGGTTGTATTGCGGCTACTTATATTCGTTCCATGGAAACATCTAGGTTCATCCTTAGATTGTCATAAATATTTACCATGTCCACATTTGTCGTTCTGTTTGTTAGGAAAATCAATTTTAGTGGTAGTACCACTTCTGATTGTAACTAAACTATAGGATGTTTCTTTTGGTGTCATTCGTGTTGTTGTTCAATATGCCCATAATACACTTTGTAATTCATCAACCCATCGTCCTTTGGCTTTCTTTAGTCTTGTTTCTGAGTTGTGCACAATTGTCGTATTGGTGACCTTGGTTTGCTCGTTCACCTCTAGGTGTGCTACTGAAGTAAATACTTGATTGATTTTGAGTTCCTTGCACCATTCCTGAAAAGAATTATTTGAAAATGCATTCTATTTTCTAAAATTAGTGAATGTGGTACCTCGAAGTGGCAAATGATTTGTTTCCAAAAGAATTTAACCATGTTTTGGCATGTTATTTGATGGTTCTGCCTCTACCCATTTCGTGAAGTAGTCTGTTGCTATTACTAGGAATTTTACTTTCCCCGGTGCCTTAGGTAATGGCCCGACTATGTCTATTCCCCATTAAATGAAAGGCCAAGGCCCACTGATGCTAATCATTGGTGTCGCTGATTTTCTAGGAATTGGTGCCCCGTGATGTGCTTCGGCCATGCCTTCGTGCATCTCCTTTATGAGGTATTATGCCTCCTTACCATTTATACAATGTAAAAGAGGTGTTAAATACCCTTTTTGTATAATACTCATTTGTCCACTACAAATGATGGTTCCTTGACCCTTAATTTCCTAGCTTCCTTGGTGTCCGAAGGTAGCTTGACCTCTGTTAGGTATTCTATTATCGGTCTCCTCCTGTTATTTTTGTCTACTATTATTAACATTATTGGCTTTCCTTATAATGATATTGCTTATACTATTTCTACCCAAAATTTCTTGGCTAAATGGGAAAAATTTAATGATGTGAGCTTACTTAGTGTGTCCGCACGTTTGTTTTTTACCTTGGCACATGCTCTAGCCTAAAGCTTTTAAAGTGCTTTGTCAATGCTTTCACTTTGTCTGCATATTGTGCTAGATTTTTTGCTCAAATTTCTTATAAACCATTTTTTTGTTTAGCGACTATCATCGAGTATATAGAGGCGTATATGTGTTCACAGCTCATCTTCATTGTCAATTGAAATCCTACGATGAGTGCTTCATATTATGATTTGTTGTTTGATGCCTGAAAATTGAATCTTAACACATAGGTTACCTATTTTCTAGTTGGGCTTGTTAATATCAAGCCAGCTCCCACACCTTCAATACAGGAGGACCCACTTAAAAACAATTTTCATTGATTTTCTTGCTTTGTGTTTATGTTTTTGATATTTTCATCTAATCCATATATCGAAGACACTTCCCTTTGGCCTGCTTATTCAGTGATGAAGTATACCAGTGCCTGTGCTTTTATGTTGGTTCATGGTTTGAAAATGATTTCGTGTTCTCCCAACTCCATAGCCCATTTAGCTAGTCTCCCTGACTTCTCTAGTTTTAAGAGTACTTGACGCAACGGAATATTTGTGATTACTTTGATGGTATGTGCAAAGAAATACCTTCTTAGTCTTCTTGTCGTGTTGACTAAGCATAATGTTATTTTTTTTTTCCATATCTGGGTATCCCATCTTTGTTCCTTGTAGTATACGTCTTACAAAATATATAGGTATTTGTTTGTCTTCTCTGTTTGCCACCACTACTACACCGGTTTCTATTCTTGATGTTGCCATGTACATGGTTAAAACCTCGATCGGGATCGATGATGTCGGAGAGGGTAGCTCGGCTATTGCCATTTGATTTTGTGGAATGTACTCTCATCTTCTTCTTTTCATCGGAAAATCTTTTTGTCTAATACTCTTCTTAGTATTTTGTAGAAAGGGAATGTTTTGTCTATAGATTTGGCCAGGAAACGTCCCAATGCTGCCAATTTACCATTTAGTGCTTGCACCTCTTTTATTGTCTTTGGTGATCACATTTCTAGTAATGCTTCTATCTTTTTATCGCTTTTATTCCATCCTTTCTAATGACGTTTCCTAAGAATTTTCCTTCTTCCGTCCTAAAGATACACTTTTGGGGGTTCAATTTAATGTTTGCAGCTCTTTAGTTGGCAAAGGTTTTCGCTACGTCTTGCAGGAAATAGTTGTCTTTTTTGCTTTTAACGACCATGTCATCCACATAGGCTTCAACTTTTCTACTGAATTGTGGCCCAAAAACTCTATCCGCTAACCTCTGGTATGTTTCCCATGCATTCCTTAGTCCAAATGACATTTTTATGTAGCAAAATGTTCCTCTATCCGTATCGAAATATGTTATTTGTTCATCCCTATGGTGCATGTTTATTTGTTGGTATCCTTTCTAAGCATCCAGAAAACTATTACATTTATGTCCATGTAGGGACTATATTTTCATCGATGGATGGTAATGGGTAGCGGTCTTTTGGGCGTGCTTTGTTTAGGTCCGTGAAGTCTATATACGTCCTCCATTTTCCATCTCCTTTTTTTACCAAGACCGGGTTCACTGTCCAGGATGGGAAAAGGGATTCTTGTACTATGGCTGCTTTCACCAACTTATCGACTTCATCATTTATTGCATTATTCCAGTCTTTCGATTGTCCCTTCTTTTTCTGTCGGATTGTCTTACTTCCTGGTCATTCGTTCAGTTTATCTTCGACCAACTGTCTTGGCACACAGATCATGTATGCTCTCTCCCACACGAATACGCCAGCATTTTCTTTTAAGAATGTCGTGAATCTGTCTCTTAACTTGCATGGTAACTCTACTTTGATCTACATTCCTTGGTCCGGATATCTGCTATTGATATAATTTCTTCTAATCTATTATTTGCATGCGTTTTTTTTACATCATCACACTTGCTTCGTTCTCTACGACCATCCCCACAAGTCCTATTGGTAGTTTTTGTGCATCGTTCCATATCCGTTTTTCGTTCGGAACCGAACCGCGCCATGGATCATTGACACGATTGCTTCGAACTTTCTCTTTGTGCTTCTCCCGAATATGATATTGTATGGTGATGCTAAATGCACGACTGCGAAAGCTATTGGCTGCATATTCTAAGCTTGTCTTAATTGGTCTATTAAAGTTAATGGGACAGATAGTATCCTTTTTGGCCACACAGAATGTCTCGCAAAGTTTGTTAACTGCCATGTTGGTTGTTTCATCTTTTTTCTTGTTTCCTCCGGTAACTATGAGAATCAGTGATCGTACATAATTTTTGTCAAACTCCCACTATCGCAATATATCCTATGAATGCCTATATTGCATATTTGTCCATATATAAGTATCGTTCCGTCTTCTTGATGGTGAGCAATATGTTTTTTTCTCCATTAAACATACCATGTAAATTCTCAGTGTATTTTTCTCCTGCATGTAATCGGCAGGTTATTTGCATTGCTTTACTATTTGACTTGTTGCCCTACTAGTGGTGTTTAAACTTTGATCTTCTTTTATGGTATTCCCTTTGTTTGTCAATCTGGAACCCTCATAATATGGATGGAGCCAATGTTGTTACAACGAACTCTAAGCGCATGTTTCGCTCTCTAACCCAAAGGTCTTAGTCCAATAAGCGTTCAGGAATCCGTTTTGCATAAGATAAACAAGTGCTAGGTCAGAAAACCATACCGAGGGTTGGACCCCGGCATAGCTCTCTAATGCCTAAATTAGATTGCGATTTCAGGTGTTGCCTTAATGCTATGTATATATGATATCTCTTTTTTTTTCCTTATCTTTCTCTCCTTGGATTATCATGTCTCTCAGGTATTTTATAGGCTGTCCGTTCTTAGAAGAGTTTATATCTTTGACCAGTCCTACACACACTAATTGTCTGAACGATAACCATTACTATTTTTGAATATGATGAAAATAATACAGGATTTTATCAATGATAATTTCCTACATATTATAACGAATTCATTACATTTTTTTCATAAAGGTTGCAAATCTATTTTTTTAAAATGTGTTCGTAGGAAAAAATTCTTTTAGTGGGTGGAATATAGACCCATATCTTTCATTTTTAACACGCACTTCATTGAAATCTCACATTACAATAAGTTATCCATTTTGTGTGAGCATAAAACCCAAACCTTTCTCCCATAACTCCTTTTTGTAGAACTCCTTAAGGTGCATACACAGAGATTACAAGCAACTGGCGTGTGCTGGTACCCAAACTCCGTCAATAACAATATAGTTATCTCTACAAAAAAAAAAAAAAAATTGTTACTAATAAAAGCAGCTCTATTCCAAATACACAATATTACTCAAGAAAAAACCCCTAGATAATCTAAAGTGATAATCAAAAGCATTATTACCCCATAAAGATTGAAATGCCTAAAGATCAAATCGCCACATTTTGGTCTCTTGCAACGATAAAAAATTTACTCACTTTTTATTACACAAACCCTTCACCCATGACACTTTCCCATCCTTTTTAAGGCCTTAAATATTCAAAGAAAGAAACCTCATTGGAAACCATTTACTCATCCATAAGCATTAATAATCCCCTGTATGTTTTGAGTACACCCATCTATAGCATAGCCCATAACTTAACCAATATCAATAAAAGCATTTAACTTTTCCAATAATGAGAAGCCCTTTGGTTTTTTATAGGATTACCCGAATCAACTTGAAACATGTGTGAATCCCCATATCCTTCAGAAACCTACCAATTACCGAGATTTCTTGTTGAGATAAGTTTACATTTTCTATTGAAATCCTTTCTTGATACCTTGCAGGTCTCTAGTTCTAGATTATGGTATCATTGGAAGCATCTTGATCAGCCAAAGTAATACTTGTATAACTTCAAAATTTTCTTGTCCCTTCTTATCCTGAAGACCATGTTGCTGATCCACAAAAGGCGCTTGCTGAGGAACTCCACATTGTTATCGCTAATTGAGAGGATGTTGCTAGGAACCAATGGATGTTGTCTTTGTTGCATTTTGTTGTTGTGTAAGCGGCTGCTAGGCTTAAGAGACAAAAATAGGCATCTGGTTCTCTGTATCAATGGCATCATGGTTGGAATTTTTTGGAGCAAAAACCGGAGAAAAATCCCGATCTTCCCCCGACCCATTTTTGTCTTTTTAGTTTTCTTTTTTCAATTGTAATTAATACCATCCTCATCCATACAATCATCTTGATTACCTAAGGATTCTTCATCCTCCTTCCAAGTTTTAACAACAACTGAATTACCAATCTCACTCTCTTATATATCCAAGAAAGGTTTGAATCACATACAATCATCATTATTCCTTCCTTCCATTTTAGAATCATCTTCTATAAAAATCGAAGCCCACTAGCATGAACCATTTCCCCACACAATGATCTTGAAGGCTTCCTTTATCAAGGAGTAAATAGAGATTCACATGCACAACCTTTTCCTAAAAAAATTAAAATCTATAAGATTCTCAACATAAAGCATTTACCCCTACTTTCTATCTATCTTCACAAAAGTCTTCTTAGTACAAGTTATTCACGGAACACCCTCTACATCAACCTAAGCTACACATCCATGTAACACACAATCCCCACGCCACGGCCCTAATTCGGTAAACCAAGAATGAACCCCCCACATGATTTTTAATTTTTATAGAACTTGCATGGAAAAAAAACTCCAAAGATACGTACCCGATTACCACCCATATAACCAAAAGCCAAGTCATGAAAACCCTCGTTACAACAAACAACATGGATATTTATCAAGCATTGAACTTTAACCGCACAAATGAGATTTTTCAAATAATCTTTTGAAATTAAACAACCTTTATTAATCGAAATTGTCAGATCACCATGATTTTCCTGAAAACTTTTCTTTGCATAAGGTTGATTTCTTCCATTTAGAATATTAACAAATGTTTTGGGATTAGCTTTATAATCAATATTTCCATCCTCATTAGTATTAGGCCTCCCACTACCTAGAATAACCTTAGTAGATTCTTTTTGAAATCTAGCTACATTCGCAAAGAACCTCAAGTTACCAATCCATATTGTACATAGGTTCACAATCGCGTCTATAACGCCCACATTTTTCGTTAGACATTTCGTGGATAGACCCTCATTTACATCGTCGTTTAAAGGTAAAATGTATTACAAATAAATAAATAAACGAGAATTTTTCTTAGGTGTTATGTGTTTATAATGTTTCTTTGTATATAATATTGTATTTAGGTTGTACGAATAAATATTATAAGGAAATCATATTTGTATAAAAATAAAGTTAAAAACAAGATGAATGGCTAAAATATCAATTAAAAATAAAAGTTTAATTAGGATAAATAATATAAATGAAATTTGAAGTACTCATCCATATCTACATGTCAATATAAAGAACTACAAATCTGACTTTGTATGAGAAAGTTATGATTTTTCAAAGTTTCAAGTGTGATACAGGAATCGAAATAAAAATCAGTTGATTGTTAGCTGAAATAATATAAATGAAAGTTGTGGTACTCTTCAATAGGATACCAACAATATAAAGAATGATGAAAACGAAGTTAGTATGAAGAAGTTATGAGTTTCAGAGTGTTATTTATAGTGTAAGCCCTCTCGAACAGAATCATGAAAAATAAAGTGAAAATTAGTCGACGAAGTTTAAATGAAAGTTGTAGTACTCATCGATAGTACGTGTGGATATAAAAACCATCGAAAATGGAGTCTGTATGCAAAAGTTATGATTTTTAGAAGAAAATTAAATTCGGGCCAACGAAAGAGCAACACGTGGACCAAGATGTAACACGTGTCGCCATCAGATGAAATCCTTCTTTCCCACAAAAATGGACCAAATGATGACATGTGGATAAGCGCATGCACACCCTTAAAATGTCCCTATGTATACAAAAGATTACTAGCTTATTTCCTTTCCAATTCACTCACAAAAGCGTCCAACCTATCTTGAATCCTCGAGTATCGGTTCTAATAATTCTTAGGCATCAGCAACGAAGCTCTGGAGCCTTGGAGAGCCCAGTAAAATAGAGTTTTTGGTTTCAAAGTTCTACCGTGGATTTAGTTTTTCCGCTAAACAACCTGTAAGTTGAGTTATGCTTAATTTGCTTTAATTATAACTTATATTTATGTTTATAATCATTGTTATGAACTTATAAATAAGATTAATCAATAGTGATAGTTGTTAAACTGATCGGTCTACTTACAGAAATGATGACAAGGTAAGAACAGTGAAGTGTTTGAAGTAGATTTTTCAAATAGTATATCTATATATGTCAAAACAGATCCTACCTTCGAAACGATCTTACCTAGTCATTTCTAATCATCTATAAGTCGGTATTTTGTTTGGGATTATTGATAAATCTAAGAAACAACAATTATAACCGCGAACAATATAAACAATGACTGAACAATATAATAAATTATTCATTGTTCGAATGTTAATATTATATTAATTGTTTACTATCTTTATCTTTGTTTTGATTTTTTTACTAAGTTATAATATTATCATGTGATTACTAAACTTTACTTAAAGTCAATATTCTTTTATTATAGTCGTGTTTAATTTTAATTAAGATTTATAAAGGATATTTTAGATCGAGGTAAGTTGGAAATATGAACAGTCTCATAGTCATGTGATGTGTGAGATTTAAGGGGAGTGTAGTAGTCCTCCTTTTTTGGATAGTCAATATTGGCAGGTCTATATCAAACAGTCAGATGGTATGTCTAGAGCATCTTCCAGAGTGAGATGACAACACTTGAGTATTCTAAACGGTATTATAAATTGTTTTGATAGTTTGGATTTATAAACCACAGATATAAATAAAATTGGATATCATATTAATCAAATACGTTGAACATAGGATGCCTTTAAATGACTTACACTAGCCAATGACTCCCCTAGTTGTATAGTCATAAAAAATATCCAAACGATTCATCAGGCTTGGTGATTCTTCCATTTAATTGTTGAACTAAGATTTGTGCGAATCGGTGGGACTGGGTATGTATGGGTAGAATGTCTTATGGATATTTACGTTGGATTTAAATATTTATATTGTTTGGAAATGTTTGCTTTGTTGTATTATCAATATAATTTAATATCATTAAATTATTGTGGGCTTGAAAACTTTATGTATCTCACCAGGTTTCCCAAACCTAACGCACTCAATTTGTATGCATCACATTGTACTAAGGCTATTGGAATCTAAGTTAGGATGTCGAGCAAATAAGAGATGATCCTATGATAGTATCAGGGCCTTTTATTATTTACATTGTAAAATACATTGGATATTTAATTATGATATCCTTGTTAGTAATATTTTGAAACAATATTTGTTATCTCAATAAAAATGTTTTATTAAACTAGGATTTTCCGCAACGAAAACAAATCATTGTTTAAAAGCGTAAAGAAAAAGTAATTGGTTTTGAAAATGAGGGATGTCACAGGTTCAGCATTGGTAGATCTTGAAAATCTAACAAAACTAAAGTGTTTTCCTTAATTTGAAAAACACCGAGTATGAAACACATCAAGAACCCTTCCATACTTCTCACGAATTTTCCATAGCTCACAAAGAGTAAAATGAGAAGGGAAATTTGTAACGTAAATATTATAGGGGATTTTTTCAAGCATGAGGAAGCATGAGGAGAAGAATAAGTTACCGAATGAGAGGGAACCTTAACGAAGTTTGAACCCACCGAAGAAAAGTAGGTCATCACCTAGGTGCATCAAAATATCTTGAAGGCTTTCTTTTAAATAAAAATAACACTACAAAAAAAAGTCATATAAAAGATTTTTTTCTTAGTAATGATTAGTAATGGTGGTGTGTATGTGGATTTTAATTGCATCAAAATTTTATAGCAATGATATCCTTTCTGTCCAAAACCATATCCCAAGAATACACATGTTAGGAGGTAAAGTGAATAACTTGCAAATTTATAAGAAAACAAGACACAGTATTTACATGGTTCAGTCAATGTGACCTACATCCACGAACAAGAGGGGGGTATTCTTTTATTTCAAAGATCTCGAATGAAGGTTATAAGTACAAACACACAGATTTTTGCCTGTCACTCTAGAATTCAATATACAAAATGACCTAGCATGCATCCTTATTTATACTTGAGGGATCAGACCTGAAACCATAATGGGCCAAGCCATTGGCCCACAAGACCATGAATGATGTCAACCAATCATAATATTCCATGCAGCATCTTCTAGAACATTCTTGAACATGATCATTTTCTAGGCATACTTTGATCAGCATGGCACAACAAAGGAATCAATATGGCGCATCATGTACCAAGATGGTTCATGATGGCGCAACAACTTCTCCATGGCGCAACTGCATCTCCAAATGGCATAACACGGAGTATGAGTGGCGCAAGAACATCAAGCATTGAGCAACAGTATCACCATAGAGCAACAAGTACATGCATGGCGTAACAAGGCCATGCATGGCACAACGACTAGCCTAATGGCGCAAGAGTTAACAAGATGGCGCAATAGGAGAGTGTCATGGCACAAGAGCAACACTCTTGGCCCATCCATTTAAAATATGGTGCAACAAGGATCCCTTATTGCTCCATATCACTCCCAAGTACTCCAAACCTCTTCCAGTTGCTCTAAACCCCCTTCTGTACGATTTTTTCCATTGGCACTTGATTCGTTCCTTTCTCAGGCGATCCATTCCTTTCTTAGATGATTCGTTCCTTTATCGCATGCTCCATGAAGCCCAAGTGCTCCATTTAGTTCCAAGTGCTCCAAATGCTCCATGAACATGATCTAAATGCTCGAGTCACATTTAACAATCTCCATCTTGACTTGAGCAACATCTAAACTCCACCTCGAACAAAAACTTTCTCTCCTTTCCTGCCATTCATCCCCGAAGGGACCTATCTCATACGAACATCAACCAAGTACATGCAAAGCTTGAACTTCTCTGTGGGCAACAACTTTGTCAACATATCGGTTGGGTTGACCTTGGTATCAATCTTTAGTATTGAAAACTTTACTCCTTCCATAATATCCCGAATGAAATTCAGACTGACATTAATGTGCTTCGTCTTCGCGTGATACATAGGGTTCTTTGCAAGACTCAAAGCACTTTAACTGTCACAATACAATAAAAACTTCTCCACCTTTAGAGAAAGCTCTTAATAAGCCCTTGGAACCATATTTCCTCCTTTATTCCTTCCATCATAGACATGTAATCGGATTCAGTTGTGGACAAAGCAACGGTATCTTGTAACATGGACTTCTAACTGATGGCACATCTGAATAAAGTGAATATGTAGCACGTCTGTGATCTACGCTTCAACAAGTCACCACCATAATCATAGTTAGCATATCCCACCAAGTTACTCTTCATGTTTTCTCCTTACACCAAGCAAACATCTTTCGTTCCCTTCAAGTATTGTAAGATCCACTTTACAGCTTCCTAATGAGTCTTCCCTAGATTACTCAGAAACCTGCTAACCACACTAACTGCATGAGCCAAATCAGATCTAGTACAGACCATAGCATACATGAGACTTCCAATAGCACTTGAGTATGGAACCCTGCTCATGTACTTCCTTTCTTCAGTAGTAGTGGGTATAGTGCTTAGACCAAGTTTAAAGTGAGCTTCCAAAGGAGTTCCAACAAGCTTGGACTGATCATAATTGAAGGACTACATAAGTTTCTCAATGTGCTTTTGTTGAGAAATACACAACCACCTTGCTCTTCTGTCCCTTTGAATCTCCATCCCCAGTATCTTCTTTGATGCTCCCAAATCCTTCACCGCAAACTCATTCTTTAGGGTCGCCTTCAATTCATTTATTCCAGCCGTGGCTTTGGCTGCGATGAGCATATCATCAACATATAACAACAGATATATGTAGGAATCTGGTGAAAATTCCTTTGAGTAAATACAGTTTTCAAATTGGTTCTGAGTGTAGCCATTCAAGATCATGAATGAATCAAATCTCTTGTACCATTATCTTGGACACTACTTAAAACCATACAAGGATTTCTTCAGCAAACATACATGATCCTTCTTAGAATCAAGGAACCCTTCTGGCTGGGACATATAAATCTTCTCTTCTAAGTTCCCATGAAGAAATGCAGTTTTCACATCAAGCTTTTCAAGCTCCAAATCAAACGCACTCACCTTGGCTAAAAGAACCCAAATTGTCTTGTGATTTATGACAGATGAGAACACCTCATGATAATCAATTCCTTCTTTCTAAGAGAACATTTTTGCCACCAACCTTGCCTTGAACCTATCTGGTTTAACTCCCAGTATTCCTTTCTTCTTCTTAAAGACCCACTTGCATCCCACAGGCTTCGCTCCCTTTGGTATGGACCAAGATCACATGTTTCATTCTTCTCTAAAGATTGCATTTCTTCATTCATGTCCATCAACTAGTCATTTTCTTCTTTACTCGCCACAACATCTTTATACGATTGGGGCTCCTCAGTGACAATGTCTTCTCTAGTTGCTAAAGCAAAAGAAATGGAGTAAAGTTCACTTGAATTCACACATCCCACATATCTATCAGGTTTTCAAATGATCCTCTTCGATCTTCTCTTTGCTATATATTTAGACACATCATCATTCCCTATATCAGCACCACTTGACAAAGATCCCATGGGTTGCTCTTGGGTTCATCTTGTCCATGTTGTTCAATATCACCTTGCTCTTTGTCACTTATCACAACTCTATCTGGAGTTTGAGTTGCAAAATCCACCTTCTGGATGGCACCCTGATCTTTGTTCCCTTCTTGACTTGTATCACCTACTCCCTAGTTATCTATGGCAGATTCATCAAAGGTCACATCTCTACTCATGATAAATTTAGGAGTCCTTCCTACTTTTATACACCATACTCTATAACATTTTACTCCTGTCGCATATCCTAGAAATATGCACTTCATTACCCTTAGCTCAAGTTTACCATCACTCACATGAGCATATGTGGCGAATCCAAATATACGTAAACCATAATGTTCAGAGGGTTTCCCGGACCACACCTCTTGAGGAGTCTTCAATTCAATAGCAATTGATGGTGATCTATTCACCAGATATCAAGAGTATTAATTGCTTCCACCCATAATTGCTTGGATAAGTTAGAAAATATATGCATGCACCTAGCACATTGCATGAGTGTTTGGTTCATCTGTTCTGCCACTCCATTTTGTTGTGGTGTGTGTCGTATAGTGTGTTGCCACTCCATTGTGGTTCATCTGTTATACAGTCCATTTTGTTGTGGTGTGTGCCACTCCATTTTGATTTGGTGTGTGCCGTAAAGTGCATTTCCTTAAAGAAATTATAAAATGGAGCATTGCAAAACTTCAACCCATTGTCGATCGTTAGAGTCTTGACCTGTTTTCTAGTCCTTTTCTCAACCATGGTCTTCCAATCCTTGAACTTCCCAAACAACTCATATTTGGTCTTCAGAAATTGCAACCAAACCTTCCTTGAATATTCATCAATGAATGTCACAAAGTATGAGCATCCTCCTTGAGACTTCAGTGGTGCAGGACCCCACAGATTTGAGTGAACATCATCCAGGATTTCTTTGCTTGTGTGTTGACCGGTACCGAACTTCACTTTGCAATGTTTTCCCTTAATGTA
This sequence comes from Lactuca saligna, assembly GCF_052625555.1. NCBI lineage: Eukaryota > Viridiplantae > Streptophyta > Magnoliopsida > Asterales > Asteraceae > Lactuca > Lactuca saligna. The sequence goes on from NC_136420.1 coordinate 147,457,911, forward strand.
AGCTTTACAAAACTTTATCTTTCTAGTAGCCTCTCCACCAAGAAGTCCTTGTTTACTTAGAGCTGACATGCCCTTCTTACTCATATGCCCCAACCTATGATGCCACAACTCCATCTTGACATCACCTTCATTCAAGGATTTGGAGATAGCCACTGTCCCCATAATAGTATTAGCTTCTAGGATATAGATCCCTCCAAAATTCATCTTCCTTTTCATTGTAACCAGAGAGCCTTTGGTCACTTTGACCCAGTCACCTTCATCAGCGTACTTCATCCATTCTTAGCCAATGTGAGAAGAGAAATTAGATTATTCTTAAGTTATGGAACATACCAGCAATCTAACTTCCTTACCATACCATCGTGCAAATTGATCTGCAATATGCCACTACCTTTGATACTGCTCACCCAATCATCACCCATCTTGATTATGCCATCCCACTCTTTGAAGGAGTCGAACCAGTCATGATTATACATCATGTGATAGGATTCTCCAAAATCCAAGACCCAAGCATCATTAGAACTTAATGTACACACGGTTAGTACATCACCATCATCGCCTTCATCATAACTTTCTTGGACCACAGTATTAGTGTTATTGCTGCTTGATTCACTCTTTGACTTCCCATTCTTCGGTTGTGGACAATTTTTCTTAAAGTGTGCCTTCTCTTTACAGTTATAACACTTGGCATTCGATGAACATTTAGACTTCGAATTAGAATGTGATCTCCATCTGTTTCCCTCCTTTCCTCTCTTCTATCCTTCCTCTCCCTGCAAACAAACCAAAACCAGACACCTCCTCTCCAGTTGAAACTTTTATTTTTAGTTCCTTGGGCATCATAGAGTCCTTCACAATGTTCACAGTGATCATTGTCCTACCCTAAAGCATGGTATCAATGAAATTCTCATATGAGTTAGGAAGAGAACATAAGAGAATGAGTGTCTGATCTTCATCTTCAATCTTCACGTCAACACCTTGTAGATCCAAGATGATACGGTTAAATTTATCCGTATGATCTTTCACTTGGGTACTTTTAGACATTCTGATAGTTTACAAACTTAGCTTCTGATACAACCTGTTCGTCAGTGAGTTGTTCTGGTACATGTCACAAAGCTTATCCCAGAGCCCATAAGCAATTGTTTGATCCACGACCTACCTCGGTACTTCATCTATTAAGCTCAACAGAATGGCACATGTGCCTTCATCATAATGTCCACCTTCTTATTAGCCACCATGTCTTTGGCAGTTTTGCCTCTCCTTCTAGGGCCATCGCACATCCTTGTCGAACCAAAAGAACCCTCATCTTCACCTTCCAAAAAAATGAAGTGATTTAAACCATTAAACTTCTCCAAATCAAACTTGTGAGTAGACATCTTCAATCATAGGAACACAAACCGCAACTCTAATACCACTTGTTAGGAAGTAAAGCGGATAACTTGAAAAAATGTAAGCACACAACGTGAAATCCCCAAATTCACGCTCATTTTAAAAAATTTATTTGTGCTTATTTGAAAATCAGAGTATTCATTTTAAAGAACCCAAAAAACATGATAAATATATTATCAATGCATTTCCGAAGAAATGTATTTTGTTTATATTAAAATTTAAAAATTTAGGATGCCATCCTCAATATAGAAACATAAGCATAACATTCATTTACACTAGTGATTTACATATCCTTTAATCTCTCAGTGTAATGTAGCTTTGTATCGATACCTGTGATACAACTAAACTAAGTGGGTCAAGTTGGGAATCCTGGTAAGTACATAGGGTTTTCAACCCACAATAATATAGTTAATTTGTTTCTTCACATAATTTATGTCAAACAACTAACCCGATTACCCATCCCCATTTTCTTCATTTAAACTTCCCTAAAGACTCATCCTAAGGTTCATCTCCTACATCGTATTTACCTCTCATCTCCTCACATCGCATTTTCTGATATATTTTTTCCTAAGGACTTTTCCTAAGGATCATCACATAGACAGTACTGATTCGGGGTTACTCCCTCAATACGTGTCTAATAAGGGTTAGAGTATCATCAAATGAAAACGTAGTTACAACATTGCATGAACACGTAATTCATGGTAAGGGTTAGAGTAGCATTACATGAATATATAGTTACATCATCAGCTGAACTCGTAAATCATCACCTACAGGTTATGAGCCTGCTGGTGTTTCCACATGAGTGTCTAGAATAGTCTGTGGTCGCCAGATATACTCTGGTAGATGACTACATCGCCACATCACTAGTAAAGGTTATGATATATCCTCTCATCTCACATCACGTATTTATCATCACCAATCCATCATCACCTAATTATCATCACCTTTCTATTATCACCTATCTTTCATCACACGTCGTTACCCAATATGTAACATCCAAGTTTTCAAGGCCAAAAATTTCATTTTTAAATAAGTTATTACATAAAACCATCAGTGTAAAAACATTCATAATAATATATCGTGTCAAACCAAAGAGTCAGTAATCAAAACAAATTATCATAAAACCATATCAAAGTGTAATCCCAAAGATCTCATGTGCGGAAAACATAGTGTGATGAGTTGCGATCAAGCCGACTCCTTTCCTTTGAAACAAGCACCTGAAACCAAAACTATAAAACATAAGCATGAAGCTTAGTGAGCTCCCCCATCATACCACATATCATACAATCACACAGTGTAACGCCTGCAGATCCGGTCTAGTCAATTTAGAGGCAATAGGGGTCAAAAACGACTATTCGACAAAATATTATTTAGAATAAATAATCTTACCCAATTTTTAGAATATGTCACAAGGTTTCCGTACATATAAAGAACGCCGAAATCCGAGTTACAACAAAAAAGTTATGGCCCGTCGAAGTTTCGCGACGAAACCGGCACGGCACCGGGAAGCGTAAATAGTGAATTTATGATAGAAGACTTTTTAGCCTTAGTGATCTACACGAAAGTTGTAGAATATGTTAAACCGAGAAAATCCATAAAAAGAACGCCCAAATCTGACTTCGTATGAAGAAGTTATGATTTTTCTAAGATTCGGCTTAGCAGTGCACGACCCGAAACTCGAATTTTAGTTCGAGCAGTTTTTGGCTTATGCGACCTAAATGATATTTGAAGATCTCATTAATAGGAACTCAACGGTAAAAAGACAGACGTAAACGGAGTCCGTATGAAGGAGTTATGAATTCTCCGCGGTTATTTAACAGTCTAAACGTATCCTACTATTAAATTTGAGATCGGTCGAGAATTAGCTGACAGGGTCTAAACGAAAGTTGTAGATATTGATTTTACCTACGTGTTGAAAAAAAGAACGTCAAAAACGGAGCTCGTATGCGATAGTTATGATTTTTCTAAGTTTGAAGGCTGATACGCGATAGGGGGTGACGTGGCACCACCATAATTGGACAGGTGGCACCACCAGAAGGCCACCACATGCACCAACTCGGTGAGTAGGTCCCCCTAATCGGCGATTCCATCAGATATTTTCACTATAAATAGAGGTGTCGGGTTCTCTCATTTCCTCACCCCTCAACCCTCTTCTTTCTCTCTCTACACTCTCTCTCTCTAAGCTCCCTAACCCCCCCTAAAAGCCTAGGTAAACCCCCTAGCACCCGAAGGAAGCCCCGAGGCTCCCGGAGTCCCGAGAAAAGAGCCTTTCGGCTCGGAAACGCTGCTCCAACGAAGCCCGGTTTTCGAGAAAACCCGTTGTAAGTGAGCTACGCCTACCCTATCTTTATTGTAGCTTATGTTTCGATATAGTAATGTTATTAGGTCTTTAAAATAATTATTTGGGCTATTATTATGATTTATATTGAGTGTTATTTAACGCTTATATAATAATAATAATAATAATAGCTAGACTATTAATTAGTCACGGTTAACGTCAGACTGAACCCTAGTCATATTGATACTAGGTTTTGTCAATGAAATTATTTTAAGAGCAACGAAGTGCTGTCCGAGTGCTGACTCACCACCTAATCAAGTGAGTGCATAGTTACTTTCATCTTACACATAGATATGAAGTATTTTACATAAATTACGTGCTATGTGTGCATATTATCTGAATACTTGTTGTCTATGCTGGATGAATGATGTATACATGTTTTAAATGATTTAAATTGTATATTTATTTTATATCTACAAATATGTTGGGATAAAACATGGGTAGATGAAATAGTTGGTGTGTGATGAAATAAAATAATGAGAGATAGGTGATGATAGGAAGGTAATGATAATTAGGTGAGGATAGATAGGTGATTATGAATCGGTGATGTAGGATACTACAACCTTGTCCGACAATTTGGAGATGTAGTCATCTACCATAGTATAGATCGCGACCACGGACTATTATAGACAACCCCGTGGAAACACCAGCATGCTCATAACCTGTAGGTGATGAATTACGAGTTCAGGCGATGTTGTAACTACGTATTCATGCGATGATACTCTAACCCCCTTATTATGAATTATGAGTCCAGGCGATGTTGTGGCTACGTATTCATGCGATGATAGACTAACCCTTATCATGATTTACAAGTCCAGGCAATGTTGTGGCTGCGTAATCATGTGATGATACCCTAACCCTTGCTAGACACATATGGAGGGAGTAATCCCCGAATTAGTATTGTCTGTGCAATGTAGGCGATGATCCTTAGGTAAAGTTCGTAGGAACAATCATATAAGGAAATACGACGTAAGGAGATGAGAAGTAAATATGATATAGGAGATGACCCTTGAGATAATATCTTTAGGGAAGACTAAAAGAAGATAATGGGGACGGGTAATTGGGTTGATTGTTTGATTGTTTAAACATAATAATTATATTATTGTGGGTTGAAAACCCTATGTACTCACCAGGTTTCCCAACCTGACCCACTCAGTTTATTTATATCACAGGTGTTGATATGAAGTCACATTACACTAAGAGATTAAAGAGATGTAGATCACTAGTGTAAATATATGTAAGTTCCGTTTATGCTTATGTTTCTGTATTGACGATGACATCCCAAACATTTTAACATAAATAAAATACGTTTCTTCGAAAATGTTTTGATAACGTATTTATCGGATTTTTCTGGGAACAAATTCCGCAACATTTTTATGAAAAGAAGTACTCTGATTTTTATAAAGCATAAACAAAATCGGTCTTTTATGGCCGTGATTTTGGGGATGTCACACATAGCATACATACGGTACAATCATATAACATACCATACTTGTTAGGCATTTCTGGGGTGCCTGACCTACCCGGTACAGCCATTCTGGGGTGCCGACCTACCCGTGCGACCATTCTGGGGTACCGTCCTACTTGTGCGGCCATTTTGGGGTGCCGACCACCCTTCGGTCCTAACAACTGAACCTCGGGGACTGTTTCACCCACTACCACTAGTACTATCACATATCATAACATAACATACTATCAGACATATCTGGGGTATCTGACTAACCTTCGGTCCTAACAACCGAACTCGGGTACTCTTCCCCTCCTACTACCCTAACACATATCTCAGATCATGCTAGCATATAATCATGACATCACATACTGTCAGACGTATCTGGGGTGTCTGACTACCCTTCAGTCCTAACAACCGAACTCTACTATTATAACACATCAAGCTAGCATATAACATATCATGTACTAGCAAAACTAAATGATATCACAAAGACAATCATCTAAAACACAACTCCTACTGGTGGGCTGGCATTGTGGTTGTAGACCCACCGCTACTGGAAGGTAACTCATCTTACACTGCTGAAGTCCCGTAGACTCAACCTCGTACTGCTGAAATCCTGGTGACTCAACCCTAGCTGTTGGATGACAGATTCACGATTTGTCAATATCAAAACATAACTCAATTAATAATTGGGTCCCACTACATAACCATAAACACTTACTTTTGATAATTACTACATTACCCCAAGCTTGGCTTATTCAAGCCCAAGGCCCAATCTGTAGGCCCAAAGTTAACTAAGAATCAACACCCCACATATGGCCCAATTTTCCAAATTGGGCCCAAGCCTAAATATGGACTTCTTATAAGGCCCAACATTATATAATCATTAAGGCCCAAAATATGGCCCATCTATGGCCCAATTTTCCAAATTGGGCCCAAACCCCTTACATTGGCCTTACCCCAGGCCCATTAAATTATTCTAGTTCAATTGCTTGTTCTTGGATGGTCCATTATTATCTCAATCATTTAGGCCCAATAATAAACCCAAGTGAAATTAGGGTTTCACATAAATGATGATTAGGGTTAAGTTTCCTACTTAACCCATTAAGGAGTTAATCCTCTAAGGACTTAATCAATTAAGTCCAACATTGCTTAGATTAATTTTTTGCCAATGATTATTATTTATTATCTCAAGTTATTAAATAATTCCCCGCGTGTCCCGATTACTTCCCAAATTAGGGTTTTGATAGCATTAGAGTTTTCCAAACCAAATATTAGCCCGTTTATTAATTTGTTGGGCTTTTAGGTGCATTAGGGCTTTATTGGGCCTATTAAGCCCATTAAAATATTATTAAGCCCATTAGGGTTTTATTAGGTCCATTAGAGTCCATTAAGCTTCATTAGGGCCATTTGAGCTTCTTTGGGCCCATTAGGGTTTCAAGCACCCCAAACGAATCGACACCACGAGACAAAGCACACCGCCACTCGACACGGCGGTTAGTGGTGGCAGGAGGCGGCAGCCACCACCCTAAGGTGGTGGTTTCCAATTTCTTTTATTATTTCATTTCTAATTTACAATTACAACCCAAGAAATAAACAAATTAATGGAAATAAACACACACACACACACAGCCACCCTATGGTGGCCGATGGTGGTAAATGGTTGCAGCCACCATCCTCTGGTGGTGATTGTTGCTTTTCCAGCCAAAAACCAAACACCAATTTACAAGGAATCAACAACACCTCGCATAAACAAATACTAGGCACCAAAACACATCCACAGCCACCACCACTCGACGGCTGCTGCTGGCAGAGGGGGGTAAACACCGCCGGAACCACCATCGTTGGCTGCCATGGAGGTGCTCTTGCATTCCGGCAACACACCCATTCTGTGCACACACATACGAGCTTGCAGATGGACCCAACCACCAACTGGTGGCATAGGATGGCGGCGGGTACACGGGAAGGTGGAGACAGCAGGGATTACAATGCAACAGTGGTGCCATAGGCCGGAGGTAGCGGTGGCAATGACATCTCACCATAGCTGTTTGGAGTGGCAGCGCTCGACAGCCCTAGCGACACCGTCAACATGGTTGAAAGCGAACATGAGAAGAAGAAGAAGGGATGAAGAGCATCTGGGCATGGCGGCTTACAGCCACGACGATGGACTTCGGTGTTCCCATCTCTATTACCAAGCGGACGGCAGCTGGGCGACGGTGTGGCATTGTGGTGGTTGTTGGTGGCTGGAGAATGAACGAGGTCCATGGCGGCTCAGAATCGGTAGAGATGGGTGGTGCGACACCGAGGAAGGTGAAGGGAGTGTAGATGAAGTTGGCGGCTGAACAAATGAGACTAGGGTTAGGGTTTCATAACCCTTATATACCGGCTCCTCACACTAGTTTACCATAATGACCCAAATGGTCCTTCCAGCTCCAATTTAATTCAAAATAGATCCACATTTTACATTTCTAGCCCTTCCTTCAGAAAACCCTTACAATTTAAGTCCGGATTTTACACTTTTAACCCCCAATCTCTTAAAGTGTGACAATTAGCTCTACGAGACCATCATTTGATATATAATTATTTATTTTATGGCTACTATTCGTTCATTAATTTATTTATTTACCTTAATAAATAAACGGGTGTTACACAATATATATTTACAAGTATAAAAATATGTATACAATTTAAATCACGTAAACATGTATAAATCGTTCATCTAGCATAGATATCAGGAACACAGATAATAGGCTCACATAGCACGTAATTTATATTAAATACTTCATATCTATGTGTAAGATAAAAGTAATTATGCAATCACTTGTTAAAGCGATGATTCCAAACTTGTGCAGTGTTTCGCTTCTAATAATTCTATTTTCCTTCGGCAAAACCTAGTATCATTATCGCTATAGTCTAATATTTATAGCGACTATTTATGAGCGATATTGTATTATAAGTGTTAAACAATACTTTTCAACCACAATGTACAAATAGGGGAGAGACATGAAACACCGGAGGGCAGGACCATTTTGGCATTATAGTACTTCTGAAATCCAACAACCTTATGTGGCCCTTCAAACCAGATTCCTCGTACCGCGGGTAGTTCAAAGATATTATAATATCACTTTATATATTATATTTTATAATATATTTATTTTTTATAAGTTTATAATAACGATAATAAAGTTAAACATAAGGTATACTTCAAGTAGGGTAAGCATAACTCACTTACCGGGAGGTTTGGCTACGAATTGGGCTCTGCGGGGGCAGAACTTCCGAGTCAAAAGCTCTTTTTCTTGGAGCCTTCTAGCACTCCGAGGTCTTTCCTCTAGCACTTAGAAGTTACTATAGGTTGCGGGAGGTTTATGGAGAAGTTAGAGAGAGAGAGAGAGAGAGAAGGGTTGAGGTGTGAGGAATATGAGTGAGCCTTGAATGGTATTTATAAGCTGAAAAATAGCTTAAATTGGCAAGTTCTAAGCCTCCAAATCGTCAATTTGGTGTGACACATGTCACCATCTGGTGGCAAGGCGTGGGGAGAAAGCAAGGGCTTAGATCGTGTCACATCACCCTCTTCGCAGCAGCACCCTTCTGGCTTCCAAATTTCGTAACTTTCACATAAAAGCTTCATTTTCAACTTTTTTTTATATCCATGTGTAGGTATTGACAAGATCTACAACTCTCCTTTTGACTGCATTGGCTAATTCTCGGCCTATTTTAACTTTAATAGTATAAAAAGATTACACTGTTTAACGACCGTATAAAATTCATAACTTCTACATACGGACTATTTTTTCGACTCTCCTTTCATCGTTGAACTCCTATTAATGAGATATTAAATTCTCATTTAGGTTGTTGATTAAAAATCGATCGATCCAAATTTCGAATTCGGGGCTGCATACTGTTATGCCAAATCTTAGAAAAATCACAAGTTCCTCTTATGAAGTCAGATTTGGACCTTCTTTTTATGCACGCTCTCATTTTAACGTATACTAAGACTTCCATTTAGACCCCTAAGGCTAAAAAGTACTTTATCAAAAATTCACTTTTTACGTTAAGCGGTGTCGTTCCGGTTTAGCCGTAAAACTTCGACAGACCATAACTTCTTCGTTATAACTCGGATTTCGACGTTCTTTATATGTATGGAATCCTTGTGACATATACTATAGCTTGTTTAAGATTATTCATTCTAAATAATATTCCAACAAAAAGTAATTTTTGGTGCTTATTGTCTCTAAATTGACTAGCACGCATATGTGGGCATTACACACAAGACATAGTATTTACGTGGTTCGGTCAAGGTGAACTATGTCCACAGGAAGGAGGGGAGTATTCTTTTATTTCAGAGCTATCAAACAAAGGCTACAAGTATAAACACAAAGAGATTCGGATATCACTTTATAATTCATGATACAAAATGACCTAGCATGCATCCCTATTTATACTTGAGGGATCAGACCTAAAACCCTAATAGGCCAAGCCTATTGGCCCAACAAACCATCGTTTAGACTCGGAAGAAAATTGCAACTTCAAAAGACTGAATGAGAGACATTTGGCATTGTCATTGAATTCCAAATATTGTAAGAATTCAATGGTTGTGTTTTTATATGATTCCATTGGTGCCAAAGTGAGAAGTTTCTCTCAACCAATATTACTAAACAATCTAAGTATGCAATCATAAACTCCTAGTTCTTGGAGAGTGGGAATATCTACAAACCGTTGCTGAGAGTATTCGCGGTCCTTTAGGTGAAGATAGCGGTCACAATGCTTAATACAAGTGTAAATAATGGTGGTGGCCACATATTTGTATTCCAATAGTTCCTTTGGCTTTGGATTTTTGCATTTTGGCATGATGACAAACCGAATTTATGACAGACAAGTGGCGACCAAAGACTAGAGCATAACTAGACAAGCACGAATGAACAATTATATGAAGCACAAGAACGGGATTCACAACAATTCTAGCGAAAAAAACTTAAAATCAATGAGTAAAACTTGAGATATGGATGGAATGTACCATTAAAATTCATGAATTCGTGATGTTTGCTTGAATTGTTCACTTCATCTTCAACCTAAAAAAAAAGCTTGAACTCATCAATGGTGGAATGCCTGATTGGAGATGAAGGCTTCCAATCTTCTTTCTAAAACACCTCCCCAAGATTGTTCTTCAAACCCTATAAAAGAATTTTGAATCCCAATATATTAATCAAGTCAAAAATTACAATTCAAAAACTAGGGTTTATGAAGAAAAATCCAATTTTTACCCAATAATGGAGGTAGTCAACCTAGATGATGAATAAGATGAAGTTAGAAACCCATAATAACATACCTTTGTGGCTTAATCTCAGATTAATTGAAAAAATTCAAACCCTATACTAGGGTTTAGGAGTTTCGACCAAGAATAATGAGGAGGGGGAGCAAACATACGATCTAGAAGGTTAGAGAACAAGAGAGAATTGCACGTGAGGTCACGAAGTCAATTAGTTTAGGTAGCCGAAACTGTACGGCTATAGAGCACTTGATTTTCAGCCGTGTTAATTTGTTTTTTATGCAACAATGACTTTGACTAGAAATCGCACGGTCATTAAATTAGTTGTGCATTTTTTTTCCTACTTAGCAATGCATTTTCATTATAGTCGTGCGATTTTTTTTTGTTTTTTTTCTGAAATTGCGACTCGGACGCACGGTCGATCCATAGGTCGTGCGTTTTGTGACTTAGCCCATGCGTTGCTACTCTTGACCATTTGGAAAAAAAATTGGTTTAAAATCTTCGACGACACGCACGGTCTAAGGCTTAGGCCATGCTCTTTGGACTTTTGCTCGTGCCTTTTCAAGTTTTCCTGTGCCAATTTTGTTTTCTTAAAAACCTCGAAGTCTAAGCACGAGTAAAAAAATTGGATCGTTCCTTTTATTCCTATCCATTGCATTTTTTTGTGAGGCCGTGCGTTATCTTTCTGTTAACATCAAAAATCACGATTTTTTTAAAAACCAATTTGCTCTCTACCCTTAGTTAAGAAATTGTTTTGTACCGAACCCTCGAAAAGACACAAAAACATTGCAACATGGATGAATAAAGTAAAATAAAGAAAACTGAAAAAAAATACTCTCGAGTTGCCTCTCGGTTAGCCGTCCTTGTTTCAAGTCTTTGGCTCGACTATTCACTTTAGATTTACTCAATGTAGTCTGGCGTTCCAATCTATCAACCTCCATGTCTTTCTCTTGGAAACCTTCATAGAAGACCTTTAACCTGTTACCATTAACTTTGAACACTTTTCTAATTTTGTTACTCTTAATCTCGACTGCACCATGATCAAATACATTAGTAACAATGAATGGTCCCACCCACCGGGACCGTAACTTACCGGAAAACCATTTAAGTCGAGAGTCATAGAGTAATACCTTTTGACCAATCTCAAAGGTCTTACGGGAGAGGTACTTATCATAGAATGATTTGGTCTTGTCTTTGTAGTTGCGTGAACTCTTGTATGCTTCATTTCTTATTTCCTCCAACTCTTGAATCTCTAACTTTCGGTGAGCACACGCTTCATCAATCTTCATGTTTAACTTTTTGACAGCCCATAAAGCTTTGTGATCTAGTTCAACACGAAGATGACAGGCTTTTCCAAATACAATTCTATAAGGTAACATCCTAATTAGAGTTTTATATGCAGTTCGGTATGCCCAAAGAGCATCTTCTAGTCCCAAACTCGAATCTTTGCGATTTGTGTTCACTGTTTTCTCAAATATGGACTTGATTTCTCTGTTTGACACTTCAGCTTGTCCATTTGTTTGTGGTTGATAAGCTGTGGACACCCGATGTTGAACTCCATACTTCTTGAGAACTGACCTAAGATTTTTGTTGCAGAAGTGTGTGCCTACGTCACTGATCAAGGATTTTAGAGTTCCAAACCTACATAAAATGTTAGCCTTGACAAAATCTACAACAACTTTAGCATCATCAGTTCTTGTTGCCTTTGCATCTACCCATTTGGAAACATAATCAACAGCCACAAGGATGTATAATTTCCCAAATGATGAAGGAAAAGACCCATAAATCAATACCCCATATATCAAATATTTCATAAACCAAGATAAGGGTCAAAAGAATTTGGTTTTGCAACTCAAAGAACCAGTCATTTGACATCTCTCATAACTTTTACAAAAAGTGTAAGAGTCATGAAAGAGTCGAGGCCAATAAAATCCACAATCTAAAATTTTTATTGCGGTTCTTTGAGGACCAAAATGCCCTCCACAAGCATAATTATGACAAAAGTTGAGGATAGATTGTACCTCATGTTCTTCAAAACATATTCTTATTACCTGATCTGCACAATGTTTCCAAAGGTATGGTTCATCCCAAATGTACCTTTTCGCATTTTTCTTGATCTTATCTCTTTGTGACCTCGTGAGATCAGGCAGGAACTTTCCCGTGACCATGAAATTGCATATATTCGCATACCAAGGTGGTGTTTGGATAGCAAACAAGTGCTCATCTGGGAATGTGTCATGAATGGGTTTCACATCTTCAGGTTGAACTATTCGACTCAAAAGATCGGCGACCAGGTTCACCTTCCAGATTTTATCTTTGATCTCAATATCAAACTCTTGCAAAAGCAACATCCATTGTATTAACCTCAGCTTCGAACCTTTCTTGGTAAGTAAGTTCTTTATAGTTGCATGGTCCGAATATATGATCACTTTAGTTCCAAGGAGGTATTGTCGGAACTTCTCTAGTGCAAAAACAACAGCAAGAAACTCTTTTTTCTGTTGTGGTGTAGTTGCTTTGTGCACTATCAAGGGTCTTAGATGTATAGTATATGACATGATGTGCTCGATCCACCTTTTAACCCAATACCGCCCCAACAGTCATGTTGCTTGCATCACGCATGATCTCAAACGGGAGATCCCAATTAGGTGGTTGGATGATTGGAGCGGAGGTGAGTAAATCCTTCAAGCGATCGAAACCATCCTTGCATGGCTGAGTAAACTCAAATTTAGCATCTTTTTGGATTAGTTAACACATCGGCACTGTAATCTTTGAGAAATCTTTGATTAACCACCGATAGAAACCTACATGACCAAGAAAAAAATAAACTTCCCAAACATTGGTCGGGTAAGGAAGACTCTTGATAACATTTATCTTGGCTTTGTCAACTTCCAAGCCTTTTTGGGAGACAATATGACCTAAAATCAATCATTTGTCCACAATGAAATGGCATTTTTCATAGTTAAGCACAAGATCTATGTCAATGCACATTTGCAGAATTTTTGTTAGATTACTTAAACATTCATCAAAGGAGTTTCCATAAACTGTGAAATACCCAATGAAAACTTCAATGATGTTTTCAACATATTCAGAAAAAATACTCACCATGCATCTTTGAAATGTTGTGAGTACATTGCATAGACCAAAGGGCATACGCCTATAAGCAAATATGCCAAAGGGGCAAGTGAACGTGGTTTTCTCTTGGTCTTCCGGGGCCAACGGAATTTGATAAAAACCCGAGAAACCATCTAAGCAACAGTAATGAGATTTGCCCACTAATCTCTCTAGAATTTGATCAATGATTGGCAAGCGAAAATGGCATTTTCTCGTTGATGCATTCAACTTTCTATAGTCAAAACAAACTCTCCACCCGTTTTGCACACGGGTTAGCACCAAATCTCCTTGGAATTCTTGACAACTGTGACCCCAACTTTTTTCAGGACTACCTGAACGGGGCTCACCCATTTACCATCAGATTTAGGGTCGATCATACTTGCATCCAAAATCTTCATGATTTCCTTCTTTACTACCTCCATCATGGGTGGGTTCAATATTCTTTGTGCCTCTTGGGTTGGTTTGAAGACTGAAGTCTTCCTCTATGAGAATCTTATGCATGAACAAGGAAGAACTCAACCCTTTTATGTTAGCAATTGTCTATCCAATATCCTTTTTATACTTTTTCAGCAAAGTCACCAACTCATCTTCTTCTGCAATGGATAGCTTGTTGGAGATAATGACAGTCAAAGTGTTCTCTTCTCCAAAGTATGCATACTTTAAATGATCTGGAAGAGTCTTCAATTCTAGCATAGGTGCCTGCACAATAGAAGGAAGAAGTTTTGTGTTAGAAATAGGTAATTTCACATTGGTATTATCATACCTCATTTTCTTCCTTTCTTCCATGAACTGCACAATTTCCAGCAACTCTTCATCTAACTTGAAATTTTCTACAATCTTTTTGACTGAATTGTTATCAAAATTCCTGCTCAAAACTAACTCCAACAAATCATGGTTAGTCAACTCAAAACACTTTTCAGTCAAAGTTTGGATTGTATCAACAAAATTTATCCAATGAACATCACTTGGGTACCACATTGCTTCATAGATATTAAAGTTGATGACCTCCCTGTCGAATTCAATGGAAAATGTACCATTTTAGACATCAATTTTTGTTCCTGTTGTTTTTAAAAATGGTCAACCTAAAAGTATGGAACTCGAGGTTGGGTGGTCATCATCTCCCATATCAAGCAGATAAAAATATGTAGGAAAGACAAGTTCATTAACTTGCACTAAAACATCCTCTAACACACCTTTTGGGTGTACTATAGAATGATCTGCAAGTTGGATAATCACCCGGATTTTTGTTAAAGTGCCTATGCCAATAGATTTATAAACAGAATATGGTAAAACATTAATTGAAGCTCCTAAATCTAGCATAGCACGGGGGACATAAAGGTTTCCCAATTTACAAGGAACGGTGAAAACACCCGAATCCTTGCACTTTGGGGGCATCCTTTTCTGCAAAACTGCAGAAACATTTTCACTTACTTTCATTGTCTAATTACCTCGCATCTTCTTATTAGATGTGCAAAGTTCCTTAAGGAACTTAGCATATCTAGGTACTTGTTTGATCGCGTCTAAGAGAGGGATGTTGACCTCAACTTTCCAAAACATTGCCATGATTTCACTATGTTCTCTCTTTTTTTTGTTGCTCCTCAATCTTGATGGAAAAGGTGGTGGTGTGATATTTGCTCCTTTCTCTTCCATTACTGGGCAGGCATTAGCCCTCATACATGGTCTTTTGACTTTTCGGAGACCTGTGTTTTTGGTAAACAGTCTCCCGAGCCTAGTCACTACGACCCCCTAGTTGAAGAGGCACCCCTTCTCCCGAAGTTACGGGGCTATTTTGTTGAGTTCCTTAGAGGGAGAGTTATCTCATGCCCCTAGGTATTCTCTACCTACCCACCTTTTTCGGTTTCGGGTATATATACCCTTTTGTTGAAGGTCGTTCGAGCTTTTCCTGGCAGTATCACCATTTTTTCTTTCTTTGGTGGTTCTTCTATCACCAACTCTTCTTCTTCTTCTTCTTCGGGCATCTTCGGGCCATCATATTTCTTTCCACTCCTCAACCTAATTGCACAAGCATTGTGCTTTGGCTTCTTTTCCGTTTGAGTAGGCTGCTTTCCTTGATTCTTTATTTTGCTCACCGATTGAGCAAGTTGTGCCATTTGTTGCTCAAGATTCTTGATGATTGCCTTTGTTTCTTACTGAAAACTTTGAGTGCTAGTGGCAAGGCTTTTGACTATGTCTTCTAAGGACATGCTTGAGGATCCGGCTTATTGAGGAGGAGGAGATTGTGGTTGCTTCGATTGCTAATTTTGTTGTGGAAATGGTGGTCTTGCTTGGTAATGGGGTGGTTGTCTTTGTTGATAGTCCATGTTTTGGTTGTTATTCCACCCTTGATTGCCTCAGGGCTGATCATAAGTTCTTTGATTGTGCCCAGAATAACCTCCCATAGCATTTACTTCTTCATATTCCTCCTCTTGAAGTTGAGGGTACATGTTAGTTGGGTGCCCCACTTGAGTTCAAATACCACAAGGGCGAGGTGTGGGCTGCACACCTTTATCTTTAGCTAGCATCATTACCACTTTTGTCATATCCGACAATTGAGCTTCAATTTGAGGATTTTGGACTTCTTTTACACCTCAGGGTGCAACCGTATACCATCTGTCTTCTTGAGAAGTAAGCTTTGAATCTTCAGCCATATTCTTTATCAATTCCTGAATTTATGTCGGGGTCCTATTAGCAATAGATCCTCCAGTTGAAGCATTAAGAAGCCTCCTTTCCCATGGCAACATGCCTTCACAAAAGTAATTGAAGGTAGTCGTATTCGGAGATCCCATGTTTTGGACAACGGGTGCACAACTTCTTGAACCTTTCCCAATAGATATGTAGGGCTTCATTATTTTTCTACTTGATGCCAATAATTTCCCTACACAAGGCTTAAGCTTTCATTTTTGGGAAATACTTCTCTAGGAACAATCGTTTAAGATCTACCTATATATTAACCATCCCCTATGGGAGGTCATAAAGCCAATCTTTTGTTGCATCTTGAACCGCAAAGGGGAATGCCCTAAGCTTGATTTGGTCCTCCGTGACAATGTGTGGTTTCATGCCCACACACACAACATGGAATTTAGTTAGAAACTTTTGGGGATCTTCGTTTTCCAGGCCTCTAAAGGTTGGGAGTAAGTGGATAAGTCCGGATTTCAGTTCTGGGTTTATGGCTGTCGGATATGTGATACAAAGAGGTTGTTGAGTAACCTCTTGCCTCGCCCATTGGCGAAGGTTTGTTTGGTTGGTGGGTTTGGAGGATCTTGGTTCCCTCCACGGTTGTCTCTTATGGTATGAGTAGGAATTGAGGTTTCTGTGGATGTGGAGTTTGGGATGTTACGAGTAGGTGAAGAGGGTGGAGTGGTATTTCTGGATGAGGATAGTTAAGGTGAGAGAGTTTTATGTTTCGGATGGGGACACACATGAGAGGGGTATATCCTCCCAAATGTTGATGATTGGAGGGGTAGATGAGGAAGAAGTCCTGGAATCTGGTTGCCTCTTGGCATCCTTTCGTAACCTCTTTGCAGTCTTCTCTATTTTTGTATCGATTGGCAGTGGTGTACTTGTACTAAAAGATCTAGGCATAAACAATTAGTAACACCGTGTCTCCGGCAATGACGCCAATTTGTTAGGGGTGTCAAACCCAACAAATAATAGGGGTATAACAGACTCCAAATACACTGCTTTAATACACTAAAAAATAGTACAAAGCAAACAGGTTCGAACCACAGAGACACATGATAAAAGTCTATACCTCTTTGCGTAAGGTACTTTGATCACAAAAGGGAGGTTTTGTTTGCAAAAGCAAAATAATAAAATAATGATATACTTTAAAAACATGTAGAAAATGAAATAAACTTGTAAGAAATTTGATTGAATGGTTCTTGTTCTAGTTTTCAATGTTGTTGTTCAACTTGATTATGATTTGATGTAATTCATGATTGTTATTCTTAGTTGTACTAAAAGATATGAGCACACCCTAATACCTCTCGCTTGTCAAATTATCTAACCAAAACACGCTCTTTGACTAGACCTAGTTTTACTAATTCAACATAAACATGCTTTTAGATTGTATTGAAAAACCGCATTAAGTGTTGTACAAGCTTCCCAACAATGTTCATTTCTTCTCATACGCTTAGAAGTGTAAAAACATGTGATATATGTTTTACAATAAAAAAAAACTTATTGTTTGTTACCAATTATTAACTTTATAGAACGACTAGGTACCCTAAAAGTTAATTAACTACACAAAAATTCAATTCATGAAAGTGGTCAATCAAACACAAATCAAATTCAAGTACTCTAGTTTAAGCAAAACCATAATCACTAGAATAGAATCACAAATCAAACATCAAATGATATGCTTCAAGTCAAGCAATCAACATGTTTTGAACAAGAACTAGAAATTAGGGTTTCTTAGCCCTACATGGCTAAGAACAAATCAATCAAAGAGAAATATGGAATTGGAAATGTTTAATGCTTACAAAATGAAATCAAAAGTGTTTGCAATCATTTGGTCTTCTCAAAAGCTCCAAGAAATCTCCCAAAATTGCCCAAGATCGCCCAAACTACTCCAAAAACTGTCTCTCATGATAAAATGACGTCTTCCCTTGTTTTATTAAGGATCATGTGCTTGCCATAAGACCATGCGTTTTTAGCATGGTCATGCCTTTTGCCCATGTGTTTTTGGCATGGACATGTGTCTTGACCATGTGTTTTTAGCATGGCCCATGATTTTTGCTAATGTCCAATCAGTCTTCACTATTGGCTCCGTTTTTTAGTCTAGCTTCACTACAAGTCATGTTGCTCAAATATAATATGAGAAAGGACAAACACGACCCGTGTCGGTGTGACA
This sequence comes from Lactuca saligna, assembly GCF_052625555.1. Lineage (NCBI taxonomy): Eukaryota > Viridiplantae > Streptophyta > Magnoliopsida > Asterales > Asteraceae > Lactuca > Lactuca saligna. Next base: position 147,476,311 of record NC_136420.1, read on the forward strand.
TGAACCGTGTTTCAAACGTAGTCCTTTTCTATGATGATAATGCAATAATGACTCGGGTTTTGTCTTCGTGTTCTCTTCCATGGCATGACCGGTATATCTTCTTTTCATGTTCCAAAGTTCCATGCTCCATGCTCCAAGATCCATGCTCCATACTCCATGATGCCTGCAAAATAGATCAAAAAATGGAGAATTACCAGAAATTCTTAATGAAATATGCAATTGCCCATATAATTAACTGTCTGCAAGAATTATGAAGTAGAATGCTATGAAAGGACAGAAATAAACAAGCAAAATAGGTGCATAAATGCACCTATCACACGATGACTGGTGTATGGTACCATTAGAAGCAAGTAACTCACTAAAATCATTAGAGGTATATTCACCCCCTAAGTCACACATGAAGCACTTTATCACAATTGAATGTTGAGCTTTAACAAAAGCTCTAAAATTGTTGTAAATGCCAAGAAAATCATATTTGTGCTTCATAAGATAAACCCAGGTATAGCGAGTATAATAATATATAAAAGATACGTAATAGGTCGACCCACCCTTTGTGGATACTGGTGCAGGACCCCACACACCAGAATGAATAATATAAAAAGGAGCAATAGAGCAAGACATACTTTTACTGAAAGGTAAAGTAGAGAATTTTGCCAGTTTACAACCACTACAATCAAAAATATCACAAATGTTCAAATCACTCAAAACACCACTAGAAGCTAGAACACTCAAACATGATATAGATATATGTCCCAAACAAGAATGCCAAAGATAAAACTGAGACGACAAAGGAATCAAACGAAAAGAAGACAAATGAATGTTGGAGGCAGCAATAGCAGACACTTTGAGAACCTCCAAGACATAAAGTTATCACACCTTACGGTCGATCCCAATCACCTCTGCGTGTGTTGGTCCTGTATAACACAGACTAAATCAGAAAAGAATACCCAATTACCAGACTTACACAAGTGGTTGGCCGAAATAAGATTCAAAGTGAGTTTGGGAATATAATAAACATAAGGGAGAGACATATGAGGAATAGAAACATACCCAACACCCCCAACTGTCAAAGATTTATCACTAGCAGACATAACCAGAGATAGATCACATAAGTGACAAGGAAGTAAATGATGACAAATAAGGAGACATATGATAGGTTGCACCCGAATCTAAAATCCACAAAGATGAAGGTATACTTGAGGTCAAATACTATATGAAACTCTCAAAAACATTGGGATCCAATGCAGAAGGTGGCATGTTTCCAACTGAATCAGTGTCAACTGATGGAGCAGTAATAGCAATGAACTGTAGAGAGCGAGGTAAACGTGGTTGAAACTTTTTCTAACCAGACTTATTCAGTTGTCCCTACTGAGGCTGGCCAGATTTACCCTTGTTTACTAGAAATGGACACTGAGCTTTCCAATGATTTTTCTGTTTGTAGAATGCACACTCATCATAAGCAATCCTTGGAGTTTGTCATAACTAATTAGAGGAAACAAAAAGTACAACAGTAGTGGAAGTAGGAATGGAGGTTGATTTAAACCCTTTATCCGCGTAAGACGTGATATGAGTCTCTTTAGTAATCAGCTGATGAACAACATAATTCACTGAGGAAAGGGGAGCAATGAAGAATCATTCGACGTAGGCCTTCAAAATCAGAACGCAACTCCATCAAAAACTAGACCAAACGTTGTTTTTCCCACCTAGCAATATAAGGTTCAAAATCTTTTAACTCTTCAGATTCAATAGGAGCCAATTGATCCTACAAATCAGACATGGCAGCATAGAAATCTTGAATACTCAATCCATTTTGTTGAATGGCACAAATATCATATTCTAACTTATAGTGTTTAGCAAAGTTACACTGAGTATACAGTCTCTCCAAATGATTCTAAACTTCCTTTGTTGTATCATATTTAGCCAACTGCATACCAATAGACTGTGTAACAGAATTGTTAATACAAGTAATGACCTTGGAGCTATCAGTCTCCCAGTGGCATAGTCCTACATATTCCCCCCACAAAGGAAGTTCTTTATAACATAACTCCAATATGTATAATTATTTCCATCTAGTCGAGTACTGATTGACCGAAGGGAATCATCATTTTCAGTCATGTTGGTAATGGATAAATAATAACAATAGAGAAGCAATCAGAGAATGAGAGGAGCAACAAACCATCGGAAGCAACCAATCGAACAGCAACAACAAACTAACAACAGCAAACGAATACCAACAAGCAAATGAACATCAACTGCGAAGGTGCATCAAACAGATTGGAAACGAAACAGCTACAGATGACTGCTACAAAACCTTTTAACAACATATCAAACATCCGCTCTGATACCATGATAATATAGCCATATGATCATTGAAAGAGAAAAATTACTAGGTTCATAATGAAAATCATAAAGGCAACAAAGAAAAAAGGGAAGCAAAAATACTAGCTAAGATAAAACCTTAATAGACTAAAGTTTAAAAGGCTCATAAACATATGAGCTAACAACATATCTGATTCTTGTAGCTTTGACCTTTAATCGTATCATTTTTACTAATTCAAAAGAAATGAAATAGTGGTAATCTCCACAATCTATCATAACTTTTTGCGCACCGATCAAACCTTCTAATTTCATCGACTTTTGTGTCGTAAACCTCACCATTGAGTTCAATGATACTTCAATCACCTTCTAATTTCATTGACTTTTGTGTCGTAAACCTCACCATTGAGTTCAATAATACTTCGATCAGCTTTTTTTTTATCACACTAGCTAATCCCACATTTTCTTACGTCTTTCATTACAAGTACACTTATCTCTTTCTTTTATATGTCATCACAATTTGTAACGAAAGATCATTTACTCTATTATGTCGTAATTCCTTTAGTTAACTTGGGAAATTGTCCACCATTTCTTGCTTTATCCATGTTTTATTTCAGTTATGCTTGTATACCTTGCTTTATCCATCCTTCCTTTTGAAATTCATCTTAAATCGACTCCCACAATCAACACTCTTGATCTTTTCTTCGATATTTTCTGCAATTTTCCTTGTCGGGTTCAAACCACTTATTGCTAACAACCTGAATTATCCTTGTACCGAGTTTTCTTGCTAACAATTTGTGTTGTCAACAAGAAAAATCCATTCGTATTCATTTTAACTTAAACAAACGAACATGAACAAATCCCTGTTCCAGTTCACGTTCACTGTTCAGTTCATTTACAGTCCTAACTGTTTTAGAAACAAAATCAAAAACTCCACATATCTAACACCATAAAAACAGTAGTAGCTAGCTTCACAACCACAACCTCAACCTCACAAAGTCTTACAAACCAAAAGTTGCAAACTTTCACAAGCCAAAACACAAAAGACACAACATAGTTATGTTTGTATCCAAACACTACTTAAACAAATGACCAGTTGATAAACATAAAACAGATACAATGCGCGTTTTCTTCTTCATTCAGCACCTTCCATGCCACTGCTCTCTCATAAGAAACCGGTCTCCCCATGCTCGATAAACATATCCCTCCTTGAAGACACGCAAAACCCTAACACCCACAACAATAATTATAAATAAATAAACAAAAATCATATCTTTATAAAATATTGTTAACTTCCAAGAGTTTCACTAATAAAACCTGTTGCATTATTTGAGGAAACTCAGAGCAAAGACTTTTCCTTCCATGTTCATCTAGAATCTTCTCCAAACTGATCTCTTGAAGCGCAACAAGTGTAGTCTCAAGCATATCAAGCCCAGCCTGGTTTGCAAAAGTGAAAACTGGCATCGCCTGCATCAATCAAATCAATGTTGGAAAATTAATAAAATAGTAAATTACTGAAATCATCCCTATGGTTCGGTCAAAATTACACGTTTGGTCCCTAACTTTCTTTTTGCATTCCGTGGTTTGATTTTGTTGGGTTTTTCGTCCCTTACATAAAGTTAGGGACCAAACGTGCAATTTTGACTAAACCATAGGGACGATTTTAGTAATTTACTCTTAAAATAAAGTGAGAAGGTAGGTGTAGTCTACCTTAAGAGAGCAGCACATGATTGCATCTGATTGGTGCCAGAGAGACTTGAGAACAGTTTCATTTCCATGGCTTCCAGTTTTAAGAAGCTCCACACCCAAGTAGCACCTAACACAGAGAGAGTTGGTTAATAAAAAAAAGAAAAACAATAGGGGTAAAGTTGTCATTTGTGAAGGAAAGGTACCTGTAACTATGGGAGATCCAACGAGCTAAAGTATGAGCTTCAGGTGTTCCCATGGGTGATTGCAGAGTTCCATTAGGGTTTAAATGAGAAGAAGGGGATAATGCCAAAGCTACCCTTTGAACAGAAGATATAATGCTTCGAACATATTGTCGCGACATTGTTGCGACGCTTTCTTGCATGTGGCTCTCAAATGCAAATTCAAATGCAATTGTCATAACAGATCTTGAAGTGCCATTTGTGTTTTGATCATTAGATAATTTGCTACCATTGTTACCAGATCCTCCTATTTCAAGTGCAGATGCAAGATCCAGAGTGCGATTTGGAGTACTTGAATTCTCCTATTTTTTTTATATTATTATTATTATATGTTTGGAGTAAAATTTGAAAAATTAAATATTTTTATAGAAATAAATGGTAACCTTGGTAGAATCAAGAGGAATGATGCGAAAACCAGAGGGTAAAAGAGGAGCATCATCAGCAAAAGAAGAATCAATGGGAGCAAATATGAGTTCAGCACACATGCCAACAGCATTTTCATCCATTCCATTGCATAGCTGTAGATTTAATTAAAAAAATGATTTTAGATGATATGATTTTTTTAAAATATATATATATTTACATAGAGAGAAAGAATATATACTTGTAGGAGAAACATGTCTCTTGGCATTAATGCATCTTCAGGAGAATGGTCAACACCTTCTAGCTTAATAACCTCCAATAACTATATAAAGCACAAATGTACGTTTATTGTTAGATATCAAGTCTCAAAAGAGGATATGATTTTAGAAAGTGATAATAACAAAAATGACCAAAATAGTGCTCCTATTTAACAAAATTGGATATAAAGGTGGGTCAATTTATTAAATGGGACCCACATACTTTGGTAATCTCTGTGTTTAAAAATCGGAAACTAAGATTAAAAGAGTAATTCAGAAATTATCCAAAACTTGCCTCTTCATGTTCGATTGTATGAGCAAGTGGAAGAATAACTTGACCTCCATAATTACCAATTCGCCCTCCGGGTACACTACATGGTCCAAGTTTAATAGCTGCAGCTGAATAAGCATCTATATTGTTGTCTGCCCATTCAGACCGATGTTCCCTTAAGAACCTTAAAAGAAGAGCAGGTGGAACATTCTAGAATCAAAAAAAAAAAAAAAAAGTAGAATTTTAGAAAGAATAAAGATTATATATACATAGATAATTTATTGGAATCAATAATTAAAAAAACGTACATGTAAAAGCATTGAAGCTTTTGCACACATTACAGCATTACTAACAGGTGTAAATCCATTTCCAAATGAAAGATTCAACCCCATAAGCTTTTCAGGAGAAGTGTTGACAAGAATAGTAACATCTTCATTTCCATCATTACCCATTAACGACCAACCCTCATCAGGAAACCCATTCAGAGCTTCATTAAAACCCCTGTACAACAAAACATTTACAAACTAACCCCCTCAAAACTTACCAAATTGCAAAACGGTCCTTATGGATTTTCATTATTTACCTGCTTAACCTCTGGCTTAATCCTCTTAATGCAGCAGGTCTTCTCCCCCAATTTGGACTACCAGAACTCGAAGCTTCTAGAGCTATCTGTCTCAGCTGGCGTAAAGCCTGTCAAATATTCAATTTTATATTAATATAAATTGGTTAAAGTAAAATGACATAAGGGTATATTTGGAAATGTTATGGAATTGAAATGTTGTATTTACCATCATCGTTGTTTTTTGAGCAAGAACAGTTGGAGATTCATATAATGGACGCATGACTTCAGGTACTCTCCATGCCTGTTTAATGATGTATACAGTAATTAAGAAATTAGAATATGAATGTAGTTTGAATCTAGATATAGTTTGTTTGATGATACCTCTAAGTTCATATGATCGACAATGTGAATAATGGAGCCACCACCTTCACAAGGTCGAATGAGGTAACCACTAGGCAGCATTTCAGCTCTTACGAAGTTCTGGACAGGTGGCATGCTCGGGCCATTTTGAGTGTTGGTGAGTGATCGTTCACAGATCACGAGACTTCCGTCTTCTGTAGCAGAAGTGTAACGGAGTAACCAGAAATCACGAGCAGTTGCCAGAGTTGTAGGAGCGTAAAGCTATTGAGAGAAAATCGAATGGATTTAGAAGAGGTTGGGGGGATTTGGAATGAGATTGGTAAGGGAGGATGAGTCACCTGCATGTATAAAAGCTCGATGGTTCCACCATTAGAGGTGGGTAACACGTTGACGACATCCACAGCTCTGCAATCTCGATACCATGAGGGGCGATCCTTGAGGATTTCAGCGACCCTTGAAGGCTCGAGACTAACGAGGCCACAGGCTCGTGCTGCCACACCAGTGCAACCATGAGAAATAGCGACGATTCCAATGGAATCCGGACCAGGCTATATGAAGGAAGAAGATGATTCAGAGACAGATCGATGAAATTGAAGTGAAAGTGAAGTGGAAGCAGTAATAATAATGGGGAATTGGGGATGGATATTGGATAATTTGATACCTTCATTCCAGGCATTTGGACCCACTCTACAGCAGTTCCAGTAGCCTTCGATAGAAACTCTGTTAAAGTTTCTTCAGCGATGGACAAAAGTCTACAGAAAGTGAGATTTTGGTAAGGAAAATGAATTCGACTGTATATGAAAACGAAGAAAAAATATGAATGGATTGCGACTTACCCAGCAGGACTAGCATCCTGCGGTGGATTCTGAGTCAAATGACTCGTCACCACCGACTCGCAACTCGTATCTTTTGAAGGAAGAGTCGTCTGCAGTACGAAAAAGCTCGATGAATCAATTTTATAGAACTTAAAAATGATAATGCGAATCGTTTTCAATGAAAAATGTTTACATTCTGAGGAGTATGTTGGCGAAAAAAGCCATTTTCATACACCAGATGCGACACTTGCTTCTGTAATCGATCGTTTTCTTCCATGAGGAGCTTGTTCATCGCTGATAGTTTGCGATTCACGCCTTGAAGACGCGAAGCTTCTCTCCTCTGTTTCTCTCTGCATCTGTAATACGATACAAGATGAATGAAAACGAGCACGAGGAGAACACGAACACCATAACCAAAAATCAGGACATGAAAAGCTATGAAGTTGAAGAGGGAGAAAGGATAAAGGTTTGTAGGTTGTGTACCTTCGATTCTGAAACCAAACTTTGATCTGTTTAGGCTCAATGTTAGAGAGAATAGGGCATTCGCGAATGAGCTGTTGACGACGAATGGAACTAGGTTTTGGACACTCGTGATAGAGCCTCTCAAGGGCTTCAACTTGTTCAGGTGTGTAACGAACATACTTTCCATTATCAAGTATTCCCCCCTTACCATCCTTGCATGACATCGCCATCATCATTTTCTACTTCTCGTTCGCAAAATCCCCCAAAAAAAAAAACTAAGAACAACTGATCAAATCAAAACCTACACATTCCAGTGTGATAAACAAAAAGAATGTTCCTTATTCCTTATTCCTTATTCCTTATTCCTTCCTGATTCCTGATTCCTGATTCTTCAGCGACTTAAATGATAATAATTTAATACCCTTTCGTCGATATGGATTTAAACACGTTCTACGCTTCCGATTCTTCTGAGATGCTCGATTGCTTCCAAACCTACCAATCAAAACCAGCAAAACACACAGCAATCCGAATCCGTTTTACGTCCTCCAATCGTCCCTAACCTCTGAAACATCTTGACTTGTTTAACTTGAAGCAAAGAAAGAGATGAACAACATGTTAAATGCTAATCCTCCAACCAAACATGATTAGATAGGAAGTAAATGGGAGATCTTACGAGGAGATTCTTCGACAGAAAAAGAAAGAGCTTTTTAGGAACCCTAATTGTGAAAAGGAGAGAGAATTGAGTAGTTTACTAGTTTTAGTGGGTTTAGGAGGACTGTAGATGGATATGATGGACTGGGTGGAGAGCTGTTGTTGTTAACTCATTTGTTGTTTTTTTTTTGTTTGCTTTAAAGCTTTACTTTATTTCCCTTCACTGTCATCTATACTGCTATTAACTACACTACTAGCTGAATCTGCCATGCCTGCGCCATTAATTTGGATTTTGTTCTTTACATTTTGCCCCTTCCCCTCCTTTCCCATCATGCCCAAATCTTTTGCCCATTTTACAAGATTGCCATTTATGTATGTCAACACCCAAATCTTTCTTAACGAGATATTGTTACATTTAATGAGATATACCAACTTATTTCAAGGTAGATTTATGTAAACATAATAGATATATATATATAGAGTAGTATATATGATATGATATGGACACTAATATGTCTTTTGTGATGTGATATCATATATGATAGAATTGTGTATACATGATATGGACACTAACATGTCTTTATGATGTCGTATCATATTAGATGCCATATGTGGAGTTTTTTTTAAGTAAAGATTGTGAACTCTTTTTTCTTTTTTTTCAAAAAGAAAACCAAATAGATGAGATTATATTGACTAAGCGGTAACCCATATTACCTTTTGGATGTGAACCTAATCGGTTTAATTTTAAAGTTATATCTAATTTGTTTTGGATAGTTTGAGAGTGGCATTGAATGTAAATAGATGGAAATGTAGGGGTGAAGAACTAAGATGATGGGTAATGGAGGGGGTTCATAAAATAAGGACAAAGAGCATGAGATCAGAGAGATAGAGAGAACACCATGATGATAATTTTGCATGCGCCTCGGTTTCTGCCTTCTTTAATTCTTCTTTTTTTTTTAATATATTCATTTCACATTTCCAAAAACTTTGTGACTTTTGTCTCCTTCAGATATAAAACTTTTCAATTTCAACCCCTTTACTTTTGATCCTTTCTTATTCAAGACAATGACTTGCTCATTTTCGTTCATAACTTTCTATCCTTTTGAGGTGATACAATAAGGTACAATAATCCAGCTTGCGAATCGATTTCCTAAAACAGCAAAACACCTTGTTTCGTTTTTTGGTCGTTTTAGACCTTAAAACAGTTTATTTATTGTATCACAACAACAATTAAAAGATTAATATAAAAAACTCTCCAATATTTATAAAATTTTAAATATCTTTGTTACTCATACTCATATATAGAAAAATACTATAACTTTGTCGTTCTTTTACAATATAAAATTTAATTTTAGATATTGCTATACAATTTATAAAGTTTGTAGATATTTCAAATTGATCACAACCATGCAATTGGTATCATTTATATCCAACGTATTTGAAAGACATGATTTACCACAATATCCGCTGATTGGTTTGTTTAAAGTCAAAACATAGAAATAAAAACTTTTGATTATAAACATATCTAAAATTTATTTTCAATTATATCCAAGTCTCAAACAGAACTATAACCTTTAATTTTAAGAAATACATGACAATATTTGAAACGGTTATACAAGAAGTCTTATGTTTCATACAAAAATTTTGGTTATTAATTATTTAATACAAAAAGATTGGGATATGACTATAACGTCTATAAGTGGTAGAAGAGAAGAGAAAAGGAAGAAGAATGATTATGCAACGATATTGTAGCCATATTTTATATAAACGAAAACCAATTACAAATTTTTAGTCATAGTTTATCTAAAAAAAAATAGAGAATTTATCTGTACTTTTGCATACTTGATAAACTTAATAAAACCATTACTATTTAAATAAATGACATTTTACTTCAATTGGATTGATCATGTAATTTTGGTAAATTTAGATAGAAAATATATGATTGGGTTTTATCCGGGATGTCATATGACGTGTCATCGGGGTGACATGACATGAGACAAATGACGTTTTGGAATCAAAGGGTGACCGGTGCATATCCATATAATAAAGAGTAAATAACAAATATAGACATTAATGTTTGATCAAAATTAGTAGGTTTATCCAATGTTTGAGATAGGTGATTTTTTTACTTCTCAAATCTTATATAAATGGTCCTTTAGTTTAATTCTTTTAAAAAGTTTCAGCTTAAAAGCTTGTAAATTTATTTTATCTATATTATTATTATTTTGTTACTATATAATGATTTTAGGAAAATTAGTTTATCAAAGTAATTATTTTTTGCTTTATAGATATCTGAATAAATTTCTTTATTTTGTATATATTTTAGTAATTAAATTTTTGAAAGTGTTTACATACGATTATTATGACCGTCTGTAACAAATTATAGTCGGTCATAATAATATATTTAAACACTTCCAACAAATTCATTACTTAAATATATAAAAAAAAACACCTAGTTGTGAATAAAACAAAAAATTAATTATCCTTATAAATTAATTTTTTTTTATTAAAACGATCGATCATAATATTTACAATATTATTAAATTCAGTTAAATTTCCTTAAAATAATATTTTTGACCATTGAAGAATTTTTAAATTGGTCAAAGTTTGTTGAAAACCATTTTTGGTAGCATAATTATCAAATAACTTTCTCTCTCTCTCTCTCTCTCTCTATATATATATATATATATATATATATATATATATATATATATATATATATATATATATATATATATATAAAAGCAATGTTATCGATTTAGATAAAAGTTACTTCTATTTTTTGTATTTTAAATTTTTATAATATATTGAGCAAACTTCATTAAAAATAATGTATATTTCATGTTATTGGTCACAATCTATGGTACTTTATTCTATAGTAAATTTTAATTTTTATACTTAATATCTTAAACGATAATTTTTTATAAAATGACGATGTGTCTTTTTCCTTGTCAAAATATGAAGTTTTTTTTTGCCAAAGTTGTGTATTTTTTAAAATATATTTACCAAAATGGGTTGGTTTGAAAAATAGGTTAAATTTTATACCAAATCAAAATTAGAATTTAAAATAAAAAAGAAGAGAAATTGAATTATCATGGTAATTACTTTTATGTGTTGTTCAAATTTGGATAACTTCATTTTTTTTGTACACATCTAGGTAACGAACTTGTTAGAAGTATTAACATATGATCATTATGACCGAGTGTAACTTGCTACAACCAGTCACATGCGAACACTTCCAATAAGTTTGTTAATTAAATGTGTATAAAAAATGAAGTTACCCAGATATGAATAAAACAAAAAGATAATTACCCTGATAAATCAATTTCTCATTATTTTATATACTGAGGGCCTCGTCTCACCCAACCTACAATTTCTCACTTCTCTCAATGGCTATATTTTTCAGTCACTTTCAATTTATTTGGTCATGTTTAGTTCTTTATTCATTTCAATTTTAAAATTCATTAATACAACCATTTAAACAAGCAAAACACAAATAACCAAAGACATATAATTGAGTTCCATAACACCAAGCTTTTGATAAGTAGTTGAATCCTAATCCAATCACTATGGCTCCCTATTTTTGCAAAGATAGGGTCATTTTGACGATATGCTAAGACACCAAAGTTGTAATACATGTTTCTATTTATGTTATTTATTTATTTTAATGAAATAAGAAGCAGGGTTCGTTGGCTTCACAACACGACCAGGTGTTGTTCGCGGCGCATGTTAAGGGTATTAGCCACGATGCATCCTTTAAATGGGTTGCGACGAATGGCCACAACAACTGAAAATCCTATTCCTTAGGTTTTGGACTATATTTAAAGGCAATAACTCCTAGGGTTTCTCTCATTTGTAGCCTTCATCCAATAGAGAACCCTAAAAGTAAACCTTAGCCTCATTTCATCCTTTTATGATGTTTTAGTGCCTTGAGTATGAAGTTTAAAGAAACACAAGACGTCTTTAGTGCTAGAGAAGAAAGTTCCAAAGAAGTTTCAACCTTATTGTAACATTTTCATTTCAGGTATTTTTCCTTTTAGCCCTTAACCTTAAAACCCTTGCATTTTGGTCCCTAGCTGAGTATGTTTGGCGTACGCTAGGAGTACGTTGGGCGTACTGGCTCGATAGATTGGTCGTGGGGGGACCCACGTATGTGGAAGTCTGCAGGACGTATGGTCACCTGGACAAACCCTAGCTTTTAGGGTTTGCGTCCTATTTAAACACCATGAGTTATCTCTTTGACATTCTTATGACCAGTCTCCACCTCTCTAAACCCAAAGAACGAAACCATAATTGTCATTTGAGTGTTTTGAGCTCGGAAGTGGACTTTGAAAGTGTTTTTGGTGATCTTAAAGGAAGAATAACTCTTGGAAGTTGCATTGGTGTGACTAGAGCTTATGGATCCAGAATCATCACCAACTTGAAAAGCTTTTAGAGGTATAAAACTTGATGGTTCATTTTGTTAGATCTAGTTACGGCTTGTTTTGTGCATCTTATGGTCCTTTAAGTGATGAATGAGAGTATGAGCTAATCTAGAATTTAGGGATGATAGATCTTAACATTTTTGAGGTCCCTTGTGCATAAAAATGCAATATTGATGTGTTATATTTGACCATGCATGAGTTAGGGTTCTTATTATGGGTTTTATTGGTCAAAATCAAGTATTGGGTCACTTTAAAACATGTAAAGGAGTAAAGTTGCCAACTCTATGATGTGTTTTGAGCATCCTAACACTCCTATGGTGTACATGCACCCCTAGAAACCTTGGATCTATGTTTGACTAAGATACATGCAAATAATTATTTTTCCAGGTTCTTATCCTATCTAGCATGGCATGGGGAACTTGAATCAAATAAAGCTAGTAGAATTACTTACCTTGTAGTTGTAGTTGATTGCTTGGAGTTTGAGAGCCTAGCACCAATAGTGTGGATGCCTCAAATGGAAATCACAAATTACCACAAACTTTGGAACCTTGAGAGAATAGTCACAAGCTTCTTGAAATCGATCCTCTTAGTACTCAACACACCTAGTGTGATTTCAAGAACCAAAGCCTCCTTTATATAGTGTGGTGGATTAGGGTTACATCTATGTAAACCCTAATATCCATGTCTTTTCATTTCCATGAGATCCATGAGTTAAAGCTTCATGGAGTATCCATGGACTTTCCATGCAAGCCTAGCCCATTCTAAGTAAGCATTAGCCTACAATATATAAATACAAGAGCCCATATTTAATTAGTCATACTTTTGATCTCTAAATTAATTCTAGATTAATTGTAGATCAATACTAATTAAATAATATGATTTTATATTAATATATTATAACTTATAATATATTAATAAATCATAACTTATACTATTCTCAAAAGATTATCCATAAATTGTTCGGGTGAAGTGGAACCCAAATGGACCATGCTGGGTCAGGTCAAGTACATACCAAATATAATTATGGACTTAGACACTATATCCAACAATCTACCACTTTGATAAGTCTAATAACTATAGTTGCAAGTATGACTTCAGGAACTGATCAACAATCGTAGCTCTTTAAACTCTGTTTGAACTATGAAGTGCCATTTTAGATAAGTGATCATATAATCCTCTGTTCTAGATATCAGCTGGACAAATACATGGAACATGGTCTTGCTTATTGTCTAACATTTGTTTCCCGATTTCTGGTTTGTTTGACATAGAACTTAACTGAACACATCAATTTAGTTCTGATCGGGCCTGGTACATAGGTCAAAACAAAATCAATGAAGGGCCCAAATATCGTTTCTAATCCTAGAAGGAACAGATAAACTTCGACTCATATGTTTGCTCTACTACTAGTTAAATTACACACAAAAGCACGGTTTATAACATCGAGTTACCAATGCGTTTTCGTGCAATCAATGCATAACCAACTCATAGACAACAAATCATATCTCTAGGTTTGAAGACTTATATGATATTACCGTCTCACGATCACTCGAGATAAATTCCATGAAGTGATACAAGTGAGCGTGAGTTGAATCCAATACTCAGAATTTATGAGCACTCATGAGTGTTGTAGCCCCGCTTTGTCTAACATCTTAGACCTCTACAATCCAACCCATGACAGTCTTGATTCATATCTACTTCCAACACATGACCAACTGTGGAGAGTTTGAAAAATATGATATAAACCATAATATAATTATTCTGGAAGTCAAAACATGCAAAAAGAAATAATAGTAAATGATTGACAATAGATAGCAATACTTTACTCATAAATAACAGCTTTTATTTATCATCAAATGTCAATTACATTTTACAAATTTCAAGATTATCTAATTACTAAAACTAATATCATCCTTCAGCCCTATGCTCCGAGCATGCTAGTGATGCTTAACCCGAGTCAATCGCTTCGTTAGGGGATCTGTTGGGTTCTCATCCGATGATACCCTCTTAGCCACAGGGATTCCTTCTTCTATTCGATGTCTGATGAAGTGATACTTTCTGTCAATGTGTCTGGATCTCCCATGATCTCTTGGTTCCCTGGCTAAGGCAACCGCACTATTGCTATCACAAAAAATCTCCATTGGATCCTTTATAGCTGGTACAACTCCAAGACCTCCGATGAAGTTCTTTAGCCATATAGCCTCCTTTGCTACCTTGCTTGCTGCTATATACTCTGATTCATAAGTGGAATTAGTCACTGTCTCCTACTTGGAACTTTTCCAAGTAATTGCCCCTCCGTTTAGGGTAAAGACCCAGTCCGACTGAGAGCGGAAATTATCTCTGTCAGTCTGAAAGCTAACATCACTATACCCTACAACTCTCAAGTCATCACTCCCACCAAGGGTAAGGATCCAGTCCTTAGTCCTTTGTAGGTACTTGAGAATATTCTTTACCGCTGTTCAGTGAGCCTTACCAGGATTCCCCTGATATCTACTGACCATGCTTAGATCAAAGGCAACATTAGGGCAAGTACTGTTGGATAAGGTGTCTAAGTCCATAACTTATTTGGTATATACTTGACCCGATCGGCATGGTCCATTTGGGTTGCATCTCATCCAAACTATTATGGATAATTTTATGAGAGTTATACACATATGTTTATTAATATATTATGAGTTATAATATATTAATATGAAGTTACGTTATTTAATTAGTTTTAGTCTTAAATTAATTATGAATTAATTTAGAGATTAAAAGGAAGACTAATTAGATTATGGGTTATTTGTTTTATATAGTGTGGGCTAATACTCATTTATTAATGGGCTAGGCTTATGTGGAAGTCCATGGATGATCCATGGAGCTTTTAACCCATGGATCCTTGGAAAGGAAAAGACATGGGTTATTAGGGTTTCACCCTAACCATGCACACTATATAAGCATGCTTATGGAGCATGAAATGGAGCCTAAGAGGAAACTAGTGAACTAGTGTGTGTGTGCTTGTGTGTGGCCGATTTTATACAAGGGTGTATACTCTCTCAAAGTTTTCCAAGAGTTTGTGGTGTTTGTGATTCCATTTGAGGCATTCACACTATTGGTGTTTGGCCCTCAAACTCCTTAGAACCAAACTCACCAAAAGGTATGTAATCTCTTCTAACTCTTTTATGATGAAATGTTCCCCATGCCATGTTAGATAGGTTATAAACCTTGGAAAATTATTATTTTGCATGTATTTAGACAAACATAGATCCAAGGTTTATTAGGGTTGCATGCACACTTAGGAAGTGTTAGATTGCTCAAAACCCAACAGTGGTATCAAAGCCTAGGCTTGCTTGTTTGATACTTGATGCAAAATAGTGAAAAAAGTCGAAATCGTTGTCGTCTGCATGGTGGACTCGCCGAGTCCAAGGCAAACTTCAACCTACTCGACGAGTCAGTTCATGCACTCGACGAGTAGGATCGAAAGAGTGCAGATTCTCGACTTTTGCTGCTGGAAATGGACTAGAAACATTACCCTAAATTGTTTTGGTGTTATAAAACTTATTTTAGTTGGTGTAATGGTTGTTCTAATCCATTTACAATAGCATATATCAAAATTCCATGATTTTATGTGTTCATATAATTCTTGAATTTTTGATGATCATGTTCATGTTCTTATGAATTTAGAAAATGATAGGAATTATTTGCTGAATTGTTTAGGATTAATTCTTGATCATTTATGTGTTTTAATGGAGTCCATAATTTGTCCTCAAGTTATGGATTACCAAAGGTCACTTTTATTTAACACACACTTAAAACACATAAGTTACATGAAAATGAAGAGTCTTCATTTTTATGAACCTTTAATTCATAAGTTATGAAATGAAGAGTTTTGCAAAGTTACAAAACTTGCCCTCAAGTTTTGGAATTTTTAAAGTTTCACACACTTTAATAAACTTTAATTCCAACCCTTAGAGTTTTAATAGTTAAAATTCAACCCTTATACTATTTATAACATTAATGGTTAATTATTATATATATGTATAAGAATAAGTCGTTTTACCGTTAGTAGGCCTCATTCACGAAGCCGGTCTATAAGGTGGGTATAAGGTTGTTGCCTATAAAATGGCGACTTAATGGGTGTATACTCTCACCCACCGCTTGCTTGATCGGTGGAGGGTCGTTAGCCGAACGGGTAGAACAATGACTTTAAATCCTCATTAAAAGTATAATGAATATTATAAAATAACTAAACTCTTTTAATTCCCAATCTTAGTTATTTTAGGAAAATGTGAACATGTTGCTAGTCCATGGAATTCACACTTTGTACCTTACCAAGTCGTTGGTGGAGCGTGTGTGGTTAACCGACACACTAACAAGGACTAGTAAGGATCATGAAGGGTGACTTAATGTTTGTCATAGATCAATAGAGTGTGTGTGGTTAATCGGCACATTGATTAGGTGATAATATTAGGGGTACCAAGTGAATTAGCATGGTTATTCACACCTTGTTTTGTGATCCTCGGCATCCTAGTCACAAAACTTGAAGGGCACAATCGAGATTGAAACATGCCATTGAAAAGTTCAATGAATCTCAAAAGAATCTAGGAATTTCAAATCCAATTAAACCTAATAAATCATTTCGTTTTCATGGTGGAAATTGGTGAATCGTCATTCACCTACCTTTCAAATATATTATTACTTAGATTACGACATCCCTCTTCTAAGTGTAATATATTGTGATTGGATCCTAGCCTTAATATTACATTTAGGTGTCTTATTAAGGATTCTATATATCTAATCTAAAATTTCTTCTTTCAGATGTCTTCCAACACTAATGCTTCAGGCTCTAACCCAACTGGTTCTTTCTCTCTCATGAATCTTTGTGGGAGGGTCATCTTTGATGGTTCCAATTTCATGGATTGGATTAGGAACATCAGGATGGTTACTCGTTATGAGGACAAGGAATATGTCCTCAATAAGGAGTTAAAAGAACTTGATGAGTCTACTGCTACTCCTGAGGAGATCGCTGAATTCAGGACTCATGAGAGAGATGCTACTAAGGTGGCATGTATCATGATGGCCACGATGACAGCCGAGCTCCAAAAGTCATATGAAGATTTCTACCCTTTTGAGATGCACCAAGACCTGATGGAAAGGTACCATCAGAGTGCTCGTCAGGAGCGGTATGAAATAATCTCCTCCATAATAACTACCCGCATGAAGGACGGTGAATCCGTCACGGGCCACATGCAAAAGATGCAAAGGTATGTGGACCGTTTGCTGAAGCTGAATGTTAACATCCCCGAGGAGTTGGCAATTGACATCATTTTGCACTCCTTGCCTTCTTGTTATGACCATTTTCGAATGACATATCATATGAACAAGGAGGAAGTTACCCTCAGCAAGCTTCAAGCACTCTTGAAGACCGCGGAATCCGGTCTTAAGGGTAAAGCGGTTGTTACCTCTACTACTCCTACTCCAACATCTACCCCTGTTTTAGCTATTGGGAAAGGCAAAGGGAAGAAGAGGAAGCACCCTTCGAAGGGTACCAAGGGAAAGTCTCTTGAAGGCTCCTCATCAAAGACCAAGAACGGTTCTGTCACTCCTTCTGCCATTCCCAAGGATGCTGAATGCTTTTATTGCCATGAAAAGGCACACTGGAAGCGAAACTGCCCTAAGTACTTGCAGGATCTAAAGGATGGGAAAGTGAAACCCACCCATGCAGGTATTTACACTATATTGTCTAATTACTCAACATATTCTAACTCTTGGGTGCTTGATACAGGATGTGGTATTCACATATGTTCTGATTTGCAGGGCCTAAGAAGAAGTGAGAATGTGGAGCACGGAAAGATAAACTTAATCATGGGGAATAGGAAGGCTTCACCTGTTTCCAAGATTGGAGTTTATACTTTGTTGCTTAATAATGGGTTAAAATTAGATTTGAATAAATGTGTATACTCATCTGAAATGGCGAGGAATATTATTTCTTTTCATGCTTTGTACAAACAAGGTTTCACCTTTTCGTTTGATAATGAATGTGGTGGTATTAATGCTTTCTTTAAAAATGTGTTTTATTTTAAAGCATTACCTTGTGACGGTGTGTATGAAACTGTGTCGATTGTAGACAACATAGGAAATAATGTGTTGTATATTGATTCTTCTGCTAGCCTAGATAAAGCATCATTGTGGCATTGTCGTCTTGGACATGTAAACAAGAAACGCATAGGCCAACTCCAAAAGAGTGGAGTCTTGGAATCATTTGACCTTAAATCGGATGATAGTTGTGAATCTTGTCTACTTGAAAAAATGACAAAATCACCCTTCACTGGAACTTGTGAGAGGGGTGAGGGTTTGTTGGACCTAATACATACTGATGTATGTGGGCCATTCAAAACTGCCATAAGGGATGCTAATCGGTATTATGTGACTTTTATTGATGATTTTAGTAGATATGGGTATGTCTACTTAATCAAACATAAGTCAGAAACCTTTGAAAGGTTTAAGGAATTCAAACAGGAAGTAGAAAATCAATTGGGCAGGAACATTAAGATGCTTCGATCCGATCGAGGTGGTGAGTATCTTAGTACCGAGTTCCTTGACTATCTTAAGGAGTGTGGGATTGTCTCACAATTGACTCCTCCCAGGACACCACAGCTGAATGGTGTAGCTGAGAGGCGTAATCAAACCTTGTTGGACATGGTTCGCTCTATGATGAGTCGAGTTTCGTTACGAATCTCTTTTTGGGGGTATGCCTTAGAGACTGCTGCCCATATCCTTAATCTAGTCCCTACAAAGAAGGTTACCAAAACACCTCATGAGATGTGGACTGGGAAGGTTCCCAATTTGGACCACATCAAAATTTGGGGTTGCGAAGCTTTCGTGAGGCGTGAAACTCATGATAAGCTTGAACCCCGAAGTATAAGGTGTATTTTCATCGGCTACCCACAGAAATCCTTCGGTTACCTCTTCTACAGACCCAGTGAGAATGTGGTCTTTGTAGCACGAAGAGGGATCTTTCGCGAGAAAGAATTTATAAGCCAAGGAGACAGTGGGAGGTAGATTGATCTTGAAGAAATTCAAGAATCAATTGGTGAAGGAACCTCAGACACTAGCAATCAACCTGAGGAGGAAACTCCTGTTGATCCAGCTGACGAGTCTGTACCTCCAAGGCATTCTACACGGGTTAGGAACACACCTTCGTTTTATTATGGTTTTCATATTACTACGGAAGGTGATACCTTTATTAGTGATAGTACACTGGTAAATTTGGATGAACCCAACAGTGTTAAGGAAGCCATGGCAGGCCCGGAGTCTGCTAAATGGAAGGAGGCTATGGACAGCGAGATACAGTCCATGTATGACAATCAAGTTTGGAACTTGGTTGACAATGTACCAGGCCGTAAAACAGTCGGGTGCAAATGGATCTTCAAGAAGAAGACAGACATGGAAGGAAAAGTGCATACTTATAAGGCTCGACTGGTTGCGAAGGGTTTTACTCAAACTCAAGGTATTGATTATGATGAAACCTTCTCGCCGGTAGCAAAGATTAAGTCTATTAGGGTTATGTTAGCCATTGCAGCATTTCATGATTATGAAATATGGCAAATGGATGTCAAAACCGCTTTCCTTATAAGGCTCGACTGGTTGCGAAGGGTTTTACTCAAACTCAAGGTATTGATTATGATGAAACCTTCTCGCCGGTAGCAAAGATTAAGTCTATTAGGGTTATGTTAGCCATTGCAGCATTTCATGATTATGAAATATGGCAAATGGATGTCAAAACCGCTTTCCTTAATGGAAAACTGGCTGAGGATGTGTACATGAATCAGCAGAGGGTTTTGTCAGTGCAGAGTACCCTAATAGAGTATGCAAGCTTGAGAAATCCATTTATGGATTAAAACAAGCATCTCGTAGCTGGAATCTTTGTTTTGATGAGAAGGTAAAAGAGTTTGGCTTCTCGAGAAGCAAAGATGAGTCTTGCGTGTATGTCAGAGCTAGTGGGAGTATAGTTAACTTCTTGGTACTGTATGTGGATGACATACTACTCATAGGAAATGACATCCCAACCTTGCAGGAGGTTAAGTCCTGGCTTGGGAAGTGCTTTGCTATGAAGGACCTAGGGGAGGCTACCTACATCCTAGGGATAAGGATATTAAGAGAAAGGAGTAGAAGACTAATTGGACTTAGTCAGAGTATCTACTTGGATAAGGTGTTGAAAAGGTTCAACATGGAGAATTCCAATAAAGGAGATTTACCGATCCAAAGCAATACCAAACTGAGTAAGACTCAGAGTTCGAGTACAGAGGCAGACATAGCTGAGATGAGCCAATTACCATATGCTTCCGCAGTTGGCTCGATCATGTATGCTATGACTTGTACCCATCCTGATGTGGCATTTTCTTTGAGCATGGTCAGCAGGTATCAGGGGAACCCTGACAAGGCTCATTGGACAGCGGTAAAGAACATTCTTAAGTACCTGCGGAGGACTAAGGATTGGATCCTTACCCTTGGTGGCAGTGATGACTTGAAAGTATTAGGGTATAGTGATGCTGGTTTCAGACTGATAGGGATAATTTCCGCTCTCAGTCGGGCTGGATCTTTACCTTAAATGGAGGGGTAATTTCTTGGAAGAGTTCCAAGCAGGAGACGGTGGCTGATTCGACTTGTGAATCAGAGTATATAGCAGCGAGTAAAGCAGCGAAGGAGGCGATATGGCTAAAGAACTTCATCGGAGACCTTGGAGTTGTACCAGCTATTAAGGAACCTATAGAGATTTTTTGTGACAATAATGGTGCGGTTATCTTAGCCAAGGAACCAAGAGATCATGGCAGATCCCGACACATTGACAGAAAATATCACTTCATAAGACACAAGATTGAAGAAGGACTCCTTGTGACAAGGAGGATATCGTCGGATGAGAATCCTGCAGATCCCCTTACGAAGGGATTGACGAGGGTTAAGCATTTTCAGCATGCAAGACGCATCGGGCTGAGGGACGATATTAGTTTTACAGATTAGATAGTTCTCCTGAAACTTGTAAAATGTAATCGACATTTGATGATGAATAAAATTTGTGATTTATTTATGAGTAAAGTGTTACTATCATTGTCAATTATTTACTATTGTTTCAGTTTTGCATGTTTTGACTTCCAGAATAATTAATTTATTCAAACCTCCACAATCGATCATACGTCGGAAGTAGGTATGAATCAAGATTGTCATGAATTGGGTTTGTAGATGCCTTAAAGGTGTTTAGACATGGCAATGGTTGCTGCAACATTCATGAGTACTCATAAGTTATGAGTATTGGTATAAACCCACGCTCACTTGTATCACTTCATGGAATTCATCTCGAGTGATCGTGAGACGATAACATCATATAAATCTTTAAACCTAGAGATATGAGTTGTTACCTATGAATTGGTTGTGCATTGATTGCACGTAAACGCATCAGTAACTTGATGTTATAAAAACCTTTGTGTACAATTCAATAAGTACTAGAAAAAGCATATCAGTCGAAGTTTATCTGTTCCTTCTAGAAATAAAAGCGATATCTGGGCCCCTTGGTGATTTTGTGTTGACCTATGTACCAGGCCTGGTCAGAACTAAACCGATGTGTTCAGTGAAGTTCTTCGTCAAACAAATTGGAAAATCGAGAAACAACTGCTAGACAATAAGCAAGACATAGTTCCATGTGTTTGTCCGGCTGATATCATGAGAACAGAGGATTATGTGATCACTTATCTAAAATGGCGCTTCATAGTTCGACAGAGTCTTCATAGTTCGAGGGAGTTTTCGAGAGCTACGATTGCTAGTTGGTTCCTGAATTTATAGGCAAATATAGTTATTAGACTTATCCAAGTGGGAGTCTGTTGGATAAGGTGTCTAAGTCCATAACTTATTTGGTATATACTTGACCCGACCGGCATGGTCCATTTGGGTTGCATCTCATCCAAACTATTATGGATAATTTTATGAGAGTTATACACATATGTTTATTAATATATTATGAGTTATAATATATTAATATGAAGTTACATTATTTAATTAGTTTTAGTCTTAAATTAATTATGAATTAATTTAGAGATTAAAAGGAAGACTAATTAGATTATGGGCTATTTGTTTTATATAGTGTGGGCTAGTACTCATTTGTTAATGGGCTAGGCTTATGTGGAAGTCCATGGATGATCCATGGAGCTTTTAACCCATGGATCCTTGGAAAGGAAAATACATGGGTTATTAGGGTTTCACCCTAACCATGCACACTATATAAGCATGCTTATGGAGCATGAAATGGAGCCTAAGAGGAAACTAGTGAACTAGTGTGTGTGCTTGTGTGTGGCCGATTTTATACAAGGGTGTATACTCTCTCAAAGTTTTCCAAGAGTTTGTGGTGTTTGTGATTCCATTTGAGGCATTCACACTATTGGTGTTTGGCCCTCAAACTCCTTAGAACCAAACTCACCAAAAGGTATGTAATCTCTTCTAACTCTTTTATGATGAAATGTTCCCCATGCCATGTTAGATAGGTTATAAACCTTGGAAAATTATTATTTTGCATGTATTTAGACAAACATAGATCCAAGGTTTATTAGGGTTGCATGCACACTTAGGAAGTGTTAGATTTCTCAAAACCCAACAAGTACAAGTCATAGCATACATGATCGAGCCTACAGCAGCAACGTATGGTACTTGAATTATCTCAGCTATGTCAGCCTCTGTACTCGGACTCTGAGTTTTACTCAGTCTGGCATTACACTTGATAGGTAACTCACCTTTCTTGGAGTTATGCATGTTGAATCTTTTCAACACTTTGTCTACATAGATGCTTTGACTAAGTCTAATTAGTCTTTCACTCCTGTTTCTCAAAATCCTTATTCCTAGGATATAGGCAGATTCTCCAAGGTCCTTCATAGTGAAACACTTCCCAAGCCATGACTTTACTTCCTGCATGGTTAGGATGTCATTTCCTATGAGTAGTATGTCATCCACATATAGTACCAAAAAGCTGACTATACTCCCACTAGCCTTGACATAGACACAAGATTCATCTTCACTCCTTGAAAAGCCAACTTCTTTGACTTTCTCAGCGAAGCAAAGATTCCATCTGTGAGGTGCTTGTTTCAATCCGTAAATGGATTTCTCGAGCTTACACACTCTATTGGGGTACTCTGTACTAACAAAACCCTTTGGCTGAACCATGTAAACATCTTCAGCCAACTTTCCATTAAGGAAAGTGGTTTTGACATCCATTCGCCATATTTCATAGTCATGAAATTCAACAATGGCTAACAGAACCCTAATAGATTTAATCTTAGCCATTGGTGAAAAGGTCTCATCATAATCAACTCCCGGAGTTTGAGAATAACCCTTTGCAACCAGTCTTGCCTTATAAGTGTGTATATTACCATCCATGTCGGTCTTCTTTTTGAATATCCATTTGCACCCAACTATCTTATGATCAGGTACATTGTCAACAAAGTTCCAAACTTGATTGTCATACATGGACTGTATCTCGCTGTCCATAGCCTCTTTCCATTTAGCAGCCTCAGGGCCTACCATGGCTTCCATGTAGCAGTTAGGCTCATCCATATTTACCAGTGTGTTATCACTGATAAGTGTTTCAACTTCTGCAGTAATATGGAAACCATAATAATGCTCAGGTGCATTCCTAACTCTGGTGGAACGCCTCAGAGGTATAGATTCTTCAGTCGACTCAACAGGAGTTTCCTCCTCAAGTTGGGGGCTAGGGTTTGAGGTTCCTTCACCACTTGAATCTTGAATTTCCTCAAGGTCAATGTGCCTCCCACTGTCTCCTTGGCTTATGAATTCTGTCTCTCGAAAGAATCCTCTTCTTGCTACAAAGAACACATTATCACTGGGTCTATAGAAGATGTAACCAAAGGATTTATGTGGGTAGCCAATGAAAATACACCTTTCACTTTTGGGTTCGAGATTATCGTGAGTCTCGCATCTCATGAAAGCCTCGCAAACCCAAACCTTGATTTGGTGTAGATTGGGAACTTTTCCAGTCCACACCTCGTGAGGTGTTTTGGCAACCTTCTTTGTAGGGACTAGATTAAGGATATGGGCGGCAGTCTCTAAGGCATACCCCCAAAATGAGATTGGTAGCGAAGCTCGACTCATCATGGAATGAACCATGTCCAACAAGTTCCGATTGCGCCTCTCAGCTACACCATTCAACTGTGGTGTCCTAGGAGGTGTCAATTGTGAGACAATCCCACATTCCTTAAGATAGTCAAGGAACTCAGTACTAAGATACTCACCATCACGATCAGATCGAAGCATCTTAATGTTCTTGCCCAACTGATTCTCCACTTCTTGCTTAAACTCTTTGAATTTTTCAAAAGTTTCTGACGTATGCTTGATTAAGTAGAGATATCCATATCTACTAAAATCATCAGTAAAAGTCACATAGAAGCAATTAGCATCTCTTATGGTGGTTCTGAAGGGTCCACACACATCTGTGTGTATGAGGTCCAACAAACCTTCACCCCTAGCACAAGTGCCAGTAAAAGGTGACTTTGTCATTTTACCAAGCAAACAAGATTCACAACTATCATCTGATTTTAGGTCAAATGACTCCAAGACTCCATCCTTTTGGAGTTGGCCTATGCGTTTCTTGCTTACATATATAAGACGACAATGCCATAAAGATGCTTTATCTAAGCTAGTGGAAGAGTAAATACACAATACATTATTTCCTAGATTATCTACAACATATACAATTTCATACACACCATCACAAGGTAATGCTTTAAAATAAAGAACATTATTAAAGAAAGCATCAATACTACCATTATTATTATCAAAATAAAAAGTAAAACCTTGTTTATACAATGCATGAAAGGAAGTAACATTTCTTTTGGCATTTGTGGCGAATAATAATATTTATTCAAATCTAATGTAAACCCACTATTTAGCACTAAGGAATAAACTCCTATCTTAGTGACAGGTGAAGCTTTCCTGTTTTCCATGATCAGATTTATCTTTCTCTACTCCACATTCTCACTTCTTCTTAGTCCCTGCAAATCAGAACATATGTGAACAGCACAACCTATATCAAGGACGCAAGACTTAGAATGAGGTGAGTTATTAGACAATATAGTGTATATACCTGCATGGTTGGGTTTTACTTTCACATCCTTCAAATCTTGCTGGTACTTTGGGCAGTTTCGCTTCCAGTGCAATGTTTCATAGCAATAGAAGCATTCAGCTTCATTAGGGTTAGCAAAAGGAGTGACAAAACCTTTCTTGATTTTGTTTGAAGAGGAGGCTTCAAGGGTCTTACCCTTGGTACCCTTAGAAGGGTTTTTTCTCTTCTTCCCTTATCCCTTCCCGATTGCCAAGACATTGGCCGCAGTTGGAGTAGGAGCAGGAGTAGTAACAATCGTCTTATCCTTTAGACCACTTTCGGTGGTCTTCAAGAGTCCTTGAAGTTTGCTGAGGGTGACTTCTTCCTTGTTCATGTGATATGTCATGCGGAATTGATCATAACACGATGGTAAGGAGTGCAAAATGATGTCTATTGCTACCTCCTCGGGGAAGTTCACATTTAGCTTCAGTAAAGGGTCCACATATCTTTACATTTTATGCATGTGGCCCGTGATGGGTTCACCATCCTTCATCCTGGTTGTATCATAGTGGAGATTATTTCATATCGTTCTTGACGAGCACTTTGATGGTAGCGGTCCATCAAGTCCTGGTGCATCTCAAAAGGATAATAGTCTGCATAGGACTTTTGGAGCTCGACTGTCATGGTGTCCATCATGATGCATGCCACTTTTGTAGCATCTCTTTCATGTACCTCATATTCAGCAAGCTCTTCAGGAGTAGCAGTTTGCTCGGGTACCTTCAGCTCCTTCTCGAGAACATATTCTTTGTTCTTATACCGAGTGACCATCCTGATATTTCTGGTCCAATTTGTAAAGTTGGATCCATCAAAGATGATTCTCCCACAAAGATTCATGAGAAAGAAGGAGCTAGTAGGGTTTAAGCCAGATGCATTGTTATTGGAAGACATCTGAAAAGAAGAGAGAATATATTAGATTAGATATAGAGATAATCCTTAATAAAACACCAAAATGTAATAATATGGCTAGGACCCAACACAATATTTTATAACTTATAAGAGGGATGTCGTAATCTAAGCTATAAGATATTTGAAGGTAGGTGAATGACGATTCACCAATTTCCACCATGAAAAACAAAATATTTAATTAGGTTTTAATTGGTTTAGAAGCTCCTAGATTCTTTGAGATTCATTGAACTTTCTTCAATGGCATGTTTCAATCTTGAGTGTGCCCTTCAAGTTTTGTGAATGGGATGCCGAGGATCACAAAACAAGGTGTGAAGTAACCATGCAAATTACTTGGTACCCTTAACGTATTACCCCTCAATCGATGTGTCAGTTAACCACACACGCTCCATCGATACTATGATAATGTTAACTTCAAGTTAGTGTGCCGCTTAAACACATACGCTCTACTAACGACTTAAACAATGTGTAAAGTGTAATTTCATGGATTAGCACCTTATTCACATTTTCCTAAAGTAACTAAGATTGGGAATTTAATTTAAGCATTTACTAACTTTATAATTATTATACTTTTAACGATAATATATAAGTCATTGTCCTACCCGTTCAGCTAACGACCCTCAATTGATCAAGGAAGCGGTGGGTGAGAGTGGACACCCATTAAGTTGTCATTTTATAAGCAACAGCCTTATATCCCCCTTATAGACCGGCTTCGTGAATGAGGCGTACTAGCGGTAAGACGACTTGATCTTATATATATATATATATATATATATATATATATATATATATATATATATATATATATATATATATATATATATATATATATATAAAACTTATAATATTATAAAGTATAAGGGTTGAATTTTAACTTTTAAAATTCTAAGGGTTGGAACTAAAGTTTTAATCATGACTTTACTTGTTCCAAAACTTGAGGGCAAGTTTTGTAAACTTTCAAAAATTTTCATTTTTTATAACTTATGAATTTTATTGAGTATTAAAAATGAAGACTCTTCATTTTTTATAACCCTTGTGTTCTTTTAATGGTTTTTATTAAAGTGTGACCTTTGGTTTTCCATAACTTGAGGACAAGTTATGGACTCCATTATAACACATAATGATCATGAATTAAACTACCAAGTAGGTTACAAACAATTCCTATGATCATCTAATCTTCATAAGTTCAAGAACATGAATATAAAAATTTCAAGAATCATAAATTACTCATAAAACTTGTAATTTTGATAATAGCCATTGTAAATGGATTAGCCTAAACATTACACAATCAAAAACAAGTTTTATAACACCAAAACAGTTTAGGGTAATGTTTGTAGTCCATTTCCAGCAGCAAAACTCGAAAATTTGGACATTGCAGCCTCTACTCGTCGAGTGCATGAACAGACTCGACGAGTAACATGCATTTCTTCATGAACTCTGTGAGTTCATACGTGCAGTGAACAAAAATCTGATTTTCAAGCTATTTGCATCAAGTATCAAGTAAACAAGTCTAGGCTCTGATACCACTGATGCGTTTTGAGCATCCTAACACTCATATGGTGTACATGCAACCCTAGAAACTTTGGATCTATGTTTGACTAAGATACATGCAAATAATTATTTTTCCAAGGTTCTTATCCTATCTAGCATGGCATGGGGAACTTGAATCAAATAAAGCTAGTATAATTACATACCTTGTAGTTGTAGTTGATTGCTTGGAGTTTGAAATCCTAGCACCAATAGTGTGGATGCCTAAAATGGAAATCACAAATCACCACAAACTTTGGAACCTTGAGAGAATAGTCACAACCTTCTTGAAATCGGCCCTCTTAGTACTTAACACACCTAGTCTGATTTCAAGAACCAAAGCCTCCTTTATATAGTGTGGTGGATTAGGGTTACATCCATCTAAACCCTAATACCCATGTCTTTTCATTTCCATGAGATCCATGGGTTAAACCTCCATGGAGTATCCATGGACTTTCCTTGCAAGCCTAGCCCATTCCAAGTAAGCATTAGCCCACAATATATAAATACAAGAGCCCATATTTAATTAGTCATACTTTTGATCTCTAAATTAATTGTAGATCAATACTATTAAATAATATGATTTTATATAAATATATTAGAACTTATAATATATTAATAAATCATAACTTATACTATTCTCAAAAGATTATCCATAAATTGTTCGGGTGAAGTGCAACCCAAATGGACCATGTCGGGTCGGTGCCAGTACATACCGAATATAGTTATGGACTTAGACACTATATCCAACACTATTGTCGCACGAGCAAATCACTTATGTGTTGGGCTAAAGTGGGTGACACGCAAGTAGCTAGAGGGCAAGTTCCGGACAACACTCTCACCGACTCGGAGATCATCAGGGAAACAAAAGAGAAGATTGTTCTTATCCGAGAACGACTGAAAGATTCTAGAGACAGACAAAAGAGCTACGCAGACAAAAAACGAAAACCCTTTGAATTCCAGGTTGGTGAGCGCGTTTTGTAGAAGGTCTCACACTGGAAGGGCATGATACACTTTGGAAAGCATGGAAAACTAAATCCAAGGTACATTGAGGCATTTGAGATTCTTGCTATCGACCCAATAACTTACAAACTCCGTCTACCACAAGAACTAAATAACATACACCCTATCTTCCACGTTTCAAACCTAAATGAGTGTCTATATGACGAGACTCTTGTGATTGTACTCAATGAAATTGAGATAAACGAGCATCTACAATTCGTGGAGGAACCAGTAGAGAGCATGGATAGGGAAGTCAAGAGAATGAAACAAAGTCAATACTGATAGTGAAGGTCCGCTGGAACGCCAAGAGAGGACCCAAATTCACTTGGGATCGAGAAGATCAAATGCAACGAAAATACACGCATCTTTTCCCTAGTCCATGAGTACTCCCTAAAGAAATAAATTTGGGATGAAATTCCCTCTAACGGGGGGATAATGTAACAACTCGTTATTTCAAGCCCATGTAAGTCAAACTTGTTCAAATAAAAGTCTAAACTACAACCATGTACAAGTGAATTCACATCATAACAATAATACAATAAGAACTATGGATTCCAAGAACACATGTTTATATAAGTTCATATGTTAACATATAAGTGTAAATTAAATCCCATGTTGATTTAGGAAATTATAAGTCAACACAACTCCTCATATTAAAGCTAAAACCATAAAATATCCCACTATATTGGAGTTTTCGGTTTAGGGAATCTTGTTGGATTAGGTGTCTAAGCCCATAACTATAATTGGTATGTACTTGACCTGAGAATAGCATGGTCCATTTCAGGTTGCATATCACCTGGACAATTTGATAGGATGGAATTTTGAGAAGAGGTTAGTTATGATTTATTAATATATTATCAGTTCTAATATATTAATATGAATTCATATGATTTAATTAGTATTGATCCAGAATTAATTTAGTGATCAAAATAGAATTATTAAATTAATGGGGACTGATTATGAAAATTAGTTTATATATATATATATATATATATATATATATATATATATATATATATATATATATATATATATATATATATATATATATATATATATATATGGTTTGGGCTTATGTTACATGATGGACTAAGTTTATGGATGAATCCATAAAGAATTACCCCACTTAAATCATGGATCATGGATAATAAGCCCAAGGGTATGGATTAGGGTTTAACCATGACTCTTAGACTATATGTAGATCACCCCATAGCTAAAATCGGTTACCTTAATGTTCTTGGAGTTCCATAACTGATTTTGAGTGCAGAGAGTCTCTCTCTCAAGTGCTCCTTTGTCCAAGGTGTGTTGTGAACCGTTTGAGGCATCACATTTGGGGTGCTAAGTTCTTAAAGGCTAAGACAACAAGCTACAACAAAGAGGTAACTCTATAACTCAATTCTATGTTGTTTATGTCAATTCTATGCTAGTTGTAGGCTTAATGCTCTGGAAACAATATTATATATATATATATATATATATATATATATATATATATATATATAAAAGTAGAGAAAACATAGATGCAAAACATTTAAGGTTGTATGTACACCATAAGATGTTGTAGTATACTAAAACCCAACAGTGGTATCAAAGCCATAGGTTGTTTCCTGTTATATTGATGCAAATGTTTGATTTTCAAAGTTGAAAAAAAAACAAGAAGTTTTTCAAAATAATTACTTGATTTTTTAAAAAACTAATTATTTGTAAAATTCATGTCATTATACTACAAGATTTGAGTTAGGTAAATTTATTAAAATATAGAATGATATGATTATTTTATTTGTTTTAAAAGTTTGATCTAATTGTTTTTAAGGACTTACAAATTTTGTCATAAAATTTTGGAACTCAAAAGTGTTTTTTAAAAGTTATGATCTAACGAGTTTCATAAGTTATGGATGTGAAAGGTCTCATTCATTAACTCTTTAAGTTATGAATTCCAAGAGTCTTCAAAGGTTACAAAATTTGTTATAAATGGCTTTGATGAGTTTCATAACTTTCCCTCAAGTTATGGAACTTGGAAAGTCTCTTTTATGGAATTCTTAAACTTTTAAGAGATACAAAACTTTCCCTCAAGTTATGGAATCTAAAAGGTTTTTTATGAGACATTGTGTAACACCCGAAAAATTCAAGCCAATTTTGAACTTTTTAAAACATTTAAAAACCAACAGTTATTACCACTTTGTTTCCAAAACAGTTCTATATCAGAGTATCCCAGAAAGATAGTCATAAAAAGTGAGGAGTTGTACGATCACGCCTTTAGCTTGCCACAATCCCCTGATGTACCTGAAACAATAAATTGAACTGTAAGCCCGAAAGCTTAGTGAGTTCCCCCAAAATACCGATACACATAAAGTTCGCATAACTATAACGGCAATATCATATCATAACATAACAGAAACAGAACAGCATGCACTAGGTCCACAGCTTTACAAATTGGACTACCCCATGGCCCTTAGTACGAGTCTGGAATGCCTACCGGGCCCTCAGCTCGTATCTGGAATGCCATCGAGCCCTCAGTACGAGTCTGGAATGCCTACCGGGCCCTCAGCTCGTATCTGGAATGCTCCCGAGTCCTCAGTATGAGTCTGGATGTAACAGCCCGGAATTTCAGGTATTGTTATAATATTGTTTTGGGATGTTTTAGGAGGGGACTCGGCAAGTTGGAGCCAGAATCGCCGAGTAGGACCACAGACTGGGTCACGGGTTCGCGACTGGACTCGATGAATCCATTATGGACTCGGCAAGTCTGCGCTGTTCAACGGAAACCCTAGCCGTTCGGTTTTGGAACGTATATAACGGACTTATAGGCCGTCATTGTCCGTCTTTAGCGACTGAGAAGAACCCTAAATCGGTTGTGGGCATCTAGAGCAAGGATTGAAGGCCATTGGTGATCTTGAAGAAGTTATTGTGCAAGGAAGAGAAGGGTTTGGCTAAAGGAACAGCAAGGGAATCAAGTTCTGAGGATTGGGGACACAGAGAGTGCATTATTCAGGTAATATTTCGGATCATATTCTGATATGTTGATGTGTGCATGGATTTAGGGTTTATGGAACCCTTTTGTGACTAGATTGATTATTACCCTTGTTCCCCAAACGATTATAACCCTGTATTAGGACCTTTAGAGGTCCAGAATGTCCCATGCCTGTGTATTTCGGGAATTAAGAGAGGTTTTGGATTGGAATCCTTATGCCTTAAGTCAAAAGGTAAATTACAAGTCTTGGGGTGTAGCATGAGCACCTAAATGAAGGTCTTACGTGTTGTACCAGCTTAGGAGGACCAGACCTATGAATGGTCGGGACAATACTGATCTCAGGAAGCAGTTTGATCGACTGCATGGCATGGACTCGCCGAGTCCGAAGAACAGACTCGACGAGTAGCTTGGAGATTAACTGGGACTCGTCGAGCTGTTCTTCAGACTCGGCGAGTGGAGTCGGGGTGGCCCCGTGATTCTTCCACGAGGAACTCGTCGAGTCAAGAGGGATACTCGACGAGTAGAAAGGGAACATCAGGATTTGGTGAAGACGTCTAGACTCGCCGAGTCGCCTTAGCACTCGCCGAGTCCGGTCAAGTTGACCGTTGACCAAAGTTGACCTACATGTGTTTTCTTAGGGTCAGTGTCTTGAAAGATAAAAGTATTAATAAGGGATATATGATATTATAGGGAGTCTGTAGCTCGGCGGATCGAGTGCGAGTGATTTCAGGAGTCGCTAGCTTTCATTACCCACGAGGTGAGTCTTCTCACTATACTGCACCCGGAAGGGTTTGACTGTGTGACCGTAAGGTCGGATATGATATGTGTTATAAGTGCTATAAATGGAAAGGTAATTGCTATGCGTGCTATGTATGTTTATATGGGCCGGAAGGCAATATGTTATGTGACTGAAAGGTCGGATGTGATATATGATATATGTGCTATATGTGTTAGGATAAATGTATTATTTGCTGTGTATGTTTATGGGCCGGAAGGCATTATGTTATGGGCCGGAAGGCAATATGTTATGGGCCGGAAGGCGATTATCTCAAGGGCCGGAAGGCGATTGTGTTGTGGACCGGAAGGTCAGGGCCTGGAAAGGCGTATATGAGTAAGTAGTATACTGGGGAACTCACTAAGCATTTATGCTTACAGTTGTTATGTATGTGTTTCAGGTGCTAGCGAGGACCGTGGGAAGGCGCCGGCATGACGCGTACACACTGTTGATGTTTTTAGATCTTGGGGATTTTATGATTGTATTTTGATATGGAATTTGGAATAATTATATTTGGTTGAAATAAATCACTTATTTTAAATGAAAAATTTGTTTGAAAATTGGCGTTGTTACAATTGGTATCAGAGCCTTGGTTTGAGGGATTCGGGTGTACCTTCGGGTGTAACTGAACTCAAACCGAGGATTTGAGGAAAATCTTTTAAAAATAATAAAGGCATAAACTTTTATAAATGGTAAAGTGGTAAACAAGAAAAAAGTAGTGTGTACGATCAGCTAGCGCCCGAACGGTAAAGATCCCCATAATACCTTACAATGTTATGTTATACAATGAATTATGAGTTGTTATGCATGCTAGAAGACTAGGTATTCATGATAGGACTAGAGTGGCCTGATTTGTGATGCCTTAGTCTAGGGAGTTTACCGATATGAGATAATTGGTAGCGTGCAGGTAGATAGTGCATATCAAAGTAGAGTACTCACTATTCGGGGTTTGGGGAGGAAGATTTGGGATGAATACTGATACGGTGTGGTCGGTAGTATTGGGCCCGTACTACCGAAGACACCGGGTCGATGGAAGACCCAAGTAAGACTCCCTGGATATCGGAGACTGAGTAGGGTTGCGTTATCGAGTACAATTGTACTTGATGGAGTCTCTGATAATTTTATGTTGTATTTCAGAGACATCATGGTTACCACACGCCACGGGGCGAGTTCGAGCGGTGTGAGCGACGAGGATATTCGTCAGATGATTCAGGAGGAGGTAGCTGCAGCGATCCGGGCTGAGATCCCGGAGATGTTTGGGTCTATTAAGACCACTTTGATGGAGACGTTCGAAGAGCAGTACGCCACACTGACTGAGACTGCAGCCGCTGCCGCTACCGCAGCCGTGGCCGCTGCCAGGCCGCAAGGGGGCGATTCGTTGCTATTCCGGGAATTCAGCAACACGAAACCCCCTGAGTTCGATGGGACGCAGGATCCGATTGCTGCAATGCGGTGGATCACCGACATTGAAGGGTGCTTCTACACATGCTCATGCTCGGAGCACCTGAGGGTGCGGTTCGCTTTGAATCAGCTCCGTCTGGGAGCGAAGGATTGGTGGAAGTTCGTGACGGCGAACTTCACTTTGGCGGAGATTACAGCAGTGACATGGGAGAGGTTTACTGACATGTTTAGGGACGAGTACGTTCCCCCAGTGGAGAGGGAACGATTGATTCAGGAGTTCTTGACCCTTAAGCAGGGTACTGATTCGGTTGCGGTGGTCACACGGAAGTTTCATGAGAGGGCGATGTTCTGCCCTGAGCTGGTGTCTACAGAGCAGTCGCGGATGAGCCGGTACTTAGGCGTTTTGAGGAGGGATATCCGGGAGTTTGTGTCAAACTCAACCTATCGTACTTTTACTGAGCTTCAGGCGAATGCCAGGAAGCGCGAGATCGAGTTGGAGACCCAGGCCAGGGAGGAGGCCGAGTCTCGGCAGGTGGATCGGCGGCCGGCTCAGTCTCAGCCGGCAGCCAAGCGGATCAAGTCCGCTGATTTGAGGACGGCAAGTCAGAAGGGCCGCACTTGCGGGAAGTGCGGCAAGAGTCATGAGGGGGCGTGCCGAGCTGGTGGTTGCTACAAGTGTGGCAAGGAAGGACACATAGCCAGTGATTGTCCTAAGGGGTTTATGGTTTGTTTTCATTGCAACCAGACAGGACATCGGAAGGCCGAGTGCCCGTAGCTTCGTCAGGGACCTACACCTACTACCAGGACTACTGAGACTCGACCGGCGAAGGTCGAGGCCCCGAGGGCTCGCGGGAGAGCCTTTCAGCTGACTGCGGAGGAGGTCCGCGCTGCGCCCGATGTTGTGGCAGGTATGCTGTAATTCACGTATTTATTTAAAGTCGAGATGTTATGCTTATGTTAATATATGTGTAGGTACTTTTCTTGTGAACTCTATGCCTGCTCTAGTGTTATTTGATTCGGGTGCGAGTAGGTCCTTTGTATCTGTAGCTTTCAGTCAGCATATCAGCATTAGTCGTGAGCCGTTAAGTCGGCCCCTGAGCGTTTCTATAGCGGCCGAGAGGGTGGTTTGTGCCACGGAGGTTCTTCGGGGATGCGTACTAGAGATTTTCGGGGTTGAGTTTCCGATTGACCTAATTCCTATTGCGATGGGTGATGTCTGTGTCATCGTGGGTATGGACTGGCTGAGTCGATTCAGCACTGTCATCGACTGCGAGCGCCAGCTGGTGACTATACGAGACCCTAGTGGAGGAGTTCTTACGGTGTACGGCGAGGGTACCCGTTCGGGATCAGCTTTTTGTTCGGCTGCTAGGGCGAGGCAATGTCTACAACAGGGATGTAAGGGTTTTGTGGCGTATGTGATGGATACGTGGGAGGCTTCCGAGAGACCAAGGTCAGTGGAGGAGGTCCCAGTGGTGCGTGAGTTTCCAGATGTTTTTCCCGAGGAACTGCCGGGAGTACCTCCTGCGAGGCAAGTAGAGTTTGGTATCGATCTGATTCCGGGGGCTGCGCCTATTGCGAAGGTGCCTTATCGTCTCGCACCTCCAGAGATGCAAGAGTTGTCCTCGCAACTCCAGGAGTTGCTGGGGAAGGGATTTATTCGGCCGAGCAGCTCGCCGAGGGGAGCACCGATTTTGTTCGTCAAGAAGAAGGATGGTTCACACCGGACGTGCATTGATTACCGGGAGTTGAACAAAGTGACGGTCAAGAACCGCTATCCGTTACCGAGGATCGATGATTTATTCGATCAGTTGCAAGGGGCATCTTGGTTTTCCAAGATCGATCTGAGATCAGGGTACCATCAGGTAAGAGTGCGGGATGAGGACATCCAGAAGACAGCATTTAGGACGCGATATGGGCATTATGAGTTCGTGGTGATGCCTTTCGGGCTCACCAATGCCCTAGCAGTGTTCATGGACCTCATGAACAGGGTATGCAGGCCGATGCTGGATCGGTCTGTGATTGTATTTATCGACGACATCCTGGTGTATTCGCGATCTAGAGAGCAGCATGAGGGACATTTGAGGGAGGTCCTTGGGGTACTGAGGTCGGAGAAGCTATATGCAAAATTCTCCAAATGTGACTTCTGGTTGCGGGAGGTCCAATTTCTTGGACATGTTGTTAATCAGGCAGGGATATTGGTCGATCCGGCCAAGGTTGAGGCAGTGATGAGTTGGGAGGTACCGAAGTCACCTTCCGAGATCAGGAGTTTCCTTGGGTTGGCGGGGTACTATCGGAGGTTTATTAGAGACTTCTCCAAGATCGCAGTACCGCTCACCAGACTGACCCGGAAGGGTGTTGCCTTCTCATGGGGACCCGAGCAACAGATTTCTTTCGAGACACTTCGCCAGAGACTGTGCAAAGCCCCGGTATTAGCTCTCCCGGAAGGGATGGAAGATTTTGTCGTATATTGCGACGCATCGATTTCGGGACTGGGTGCAGTGTTGATGCAGAGAGGTCATGTGATAGCTTATGCATCGAGGCAGCTAAAGCCTCACGAGGCGAGATATCCCACGCATGACTTAGAGTTGGGGGCAGTAGTGTTCGCTCTCAAGATTTGGCATCACTACCTGTATGGGGTTCGATGTACGATATATATGGACCATAAGAGTTTGAAGTATTTGATGGATCAACCCAACCTAAATATGCGTCAGAGGAGATGGTTGGATGTGGTCAAGGATTATGACTGTGAAATCCTATACCACCCGGGCAAGGCTAATGTGGTAGCTGATGCATTGAGCCGCAAGGCGGAGAGCACTCCATTGCGAGATGTATGTCTGAGGCTGACGGTGATGACTCCGGTATTGGATGCTATTCGTGGGGCACAGGCCGAGGCTGTGAGATCCGAGATGTAGAAGAAAGAACGGGTCGTTAGGTTAATTTCAGAGTTTGTTAAGGATGGACGAGGACTTCTAACGTTTCAGGGTAGGATTTGGGTACCGTTCGTGGGCGGTATGCGTACTACTTTGATGGAGGAGGCTCATAGATCGAAATTCTCGATCCATCCCGATGCTACGAAGATGTATTTGGACTTGAGGAAGGAATACTGGTGGCCCTGTATGAAGAGAGACGTCGCCTGGTTCGTTGAGAGGTGCTTGACCTGCCGTAGAGTTAAGGCCGAGCACCAGAGACCGCATGGCAAGTTGCAGCCTTTGGAGGTTCCCGAGTGGAAATGGGAACAGATTACCATGGACTTCATCACTAAATTGCCGAAGACTGCCAGAGGAGTCGATGCAATTTGGGTGATTGTGGATAGATTGACGAAGAGTGCACACTTCCTTGCCATCAGCGAGAGTTCATCAGCGGAGAAGTTGGCGGAGAAGTTGGCAAGGCTAATGTGGTAGCCGATGCATTGAGCCGCAAGGCGGAGAGCACTCCATTGCGAGATGTATGTCTGAGGCTGACGGTGATGACTCCGGTATTGGATGCTATTCGTGGGGCACAGGCCGAGGCTGTGAGATCCGAGATGTAGAAGAAAGAACGGGTCGTTAGGTTAATTTCAGAGTTTGTTAAGGATGGACGAGGACTTCTAATGTTTCAGGGTCGGATTTGGGTACCATTCGTGGGCGGTATGCGTACTACTTTGATGGAGGAGGCTCATAGATCGAAATTCTCGATCCATCCCGATGCTACGAAGATGTATTTGGACTTGAGGAAGGAATACTGGTGGCCCTGTATGAAGAGAGACGTCGCCTGGTTCGTTGAGAGGTGCTTGACCTGCCGTAGAGTTAAGGCCGAGCACCAGAGACCGCATGGCAAGTTGCAGCCTTTGGAGGTTCCCGAGTGGAAATGGGAACAGATTACCATGGACTTCATCACTAAATTGCCGAAGACTGCCAGAGGAGTCGATGCAATTTGGGTGATTGTGGATAGATTGACGAAGAGTGCACACTTCCTTGCCATCAGCGAGAGTTCATCAGCGGAGAAGTTGGCGGAGTTATATGTGTGAGAGGTGGTATCTCGGCATGGAGTGCCGATCTCGATTGTTTCGGACCGTGATGTACGCTTCACTTCCAGGTTCTGGAAGAAATTCCACGAGGAGCTGGGTACTAAACTGCATTTTAGTACCGCATACCATCCCCAGACAGACGGCCAGAGCGAGCGGACAATTCAGACATTGGAGGACATCCTTCAAGCGTGTGTGTTAGACTTCGGGGATAGCTGGGATGCGCATTTACCCTTGGCAAAGTTTTCCTACAACAACAGCCATCATTCGAGCATTGGTATGCCACCTTTTGAGTTGTTGTATGGTAGGAGGTGTCGGACCCCCATTTGCTGGGGAGAGGTGGGACAGAGAGTGATGGGCAGTACAGAGATCGTACTTCAGATGACAGAGCAGATTCAGCAGGTTAGACAGAGGTTATTGACCGCCCAGAGCCGACAGAAGAGTTATGCGGACAGACGCCTGTCCGAGCTGGAATTTCAGGTTGGCGACTTCGTTCTCCTGAAGGTTTCTCCTTGGAAGGGAGTGATCCGGTTCAGGAAGAGGGGCAAGTTGGGGCCCCGGTTCATAGGTCCATTTCG
Source organism: Lactuca saligna (assembly GCF_052625555.1). NCBI lineage: Eukaryota > Viridiplantae > Streptophyta > Magnoliopsida > Asterales > Asteraceae > Lactuca > Lactuca saligna. The sequence goes on from NC_136420.1 coordinate 147,515,015, forward strand.
TGTGATTGCAAGGGTAGGCCGGGTAGCTTATCGGTTGGAGTTGCCAGCAGAGTTGGGACAGATCCACAATACCTTTCACGTATCGCAGTTGAGGAAGTGTATAGCCGATGAATCGGCAGTGGTTCCATTAGAGGATATTCAGGTGGATGCGAGCCTGAATTACGCCGAGAGACCAGTAGCCATCAGGGATCGGAAGATCAAGGTTCTAAGGAACAAGGAGGTACCTCTGGTGTTGGTTCAGTGGCAACACCGGAAAGGATCGAATATGACTTGGGAGCCGGAGCGTGAGATGCGGGAGCAACATCCGGAGTTATTTGCAGAGTGAGACTTCGAGGGCGAAGTCTAGTCCTAGTGGGGGAGAGTTGTAACAGCCCGGAATTTCAGGTATTGTTATAATATTGTTTTGGGGTGTTTTAGGAGGGGACTCGGCGAGTTGGAGCCAGACTCGCCGAGTAGGACCACAGACTGGGTCGCGGGTTCGCGACTGGACTCGACGAGTCCATTATGGACTCGGCGAGTCTGCGCTGTTCAGCGGAAACCCTAGCCGTTCGGTTTTGGAACGTATATAACGGACTTATAGGCCGTCATTGTCCGTCTTTAGCGACTGAGAAGAACCCTAAATCGGTTGTGGGTATCTAGAGCAAGGATTGAAGGCCATTGGTGATCTTGAAGAAGTTATTGTGCAAGGAAGAGAAGGGTTTGGCTAAAGGAACAACAAGGGAATCAAGTTCTGAGGATTGGGGACACAGAGAGTGCATTATTCAGGTAATATTTCGGATCATATTCTGATATGTTGATGTGTGCATGGATTTAGGGTTTATGGAACCCTTTTGTGACTAGATTGATTATTACCCTTGTTCCCCAAACGATTATAACCCTGTATTAGGACCTTTAGAGGTCCAGAATGTCCCATGCCTGTGTATTTCGGGAATTAAGAGAGGTTTTGGATTGGAATCCTTATGCCTTAAGTCAAAAGGTAAATTACAAGTCTTGGGGTGTAGCATGAGCACCTAAATGAAGGTCTTACGTGTTGTACCAGCTTAGGAGGACCAGACCTATGAATGGTCGGGACAACTCTGATCTCAGGAAGCAGTTTGATCGACTGCATGGCATGGACTCGCCGAGTCCGAAGAACAGACTCGGCGAGTAGCTTGGAGATTAACTGGGACTCGTCGAGCTGTTCTTCAGACTCGGCGAGTGGAGTCGGGGTGGCCCCGCGATTCTTCAACGAGGAACTCGTCGAGTCAAGAGGGATACTCGACGAGTAGAAAGGGAACATCAGGATTTGGTGAAGACGTCTAGACTCGCCGAGTCGCCTTAGCACTCGCCGAGTCCGGTCAAGTTGACCGTTGACCGTTGACAGTTGACCAGAGTTGACCTACATGTGTTTTCTTAGGGTCAGTGTCTTGAAAGATAAAAGTATTAATAAGGGATATATGATATTATAGGGAGTCTGTAGCGCGGCGGATCGAGTGCGAGTGATTTCAGGAGTCGCTAGCTTTCATTACCCACGAGGTGAGTCTTCTCACTATACTGCACCCGGAAGGGTTTGACTGTGTGACCGTAAGGTCGGATATGATATGTGTTATAAGTGCTATAAATGGAAAGGTAATTGCTATGCGTGCTATGTATGTTTATATGGGCCGGAAGGCAATATGTTATGTGACTGAAAGGTCGGATGTGATATATGATATATGTGCTATATGTGTTAGGATAAATGTATTATTTGCTGTGTATGTTTATGGGCTGGAAGGCAATATGTTATGGGCCGGAAGGCGATTATCTCAAGGGCCGGAAGGCGATTGTGTTGTGGACCGGAAGGTCAGGGCCTGGAAAGGCGTATATGAGTAAGTAGTATACTGGGGAACTCACTAAGCATTTATGCTTACAGTTGTTATGTATGTGTTTCAGGTACTAGCGAGGACCGTGGGAAGGCGCCGGCATGACGCGTACACACTGTTGATGTTTTGAGATCTTGGGGATTTTATGATTGTATTTTGATATGGAATTTGGAATAATTATATTTGGTTGAAATAAATCACTTATTTTAAATGAAAAATTTGTTTGAAAATTTGCGTTGTTACACTGGAATGCCTACCGGGCCCTCAGCTCATATCTGGAATACTCCCGAGTCCTTAGTATGAGTCTGGAATGCCTTCCGGACCCTCAACTCATATCTGGAATACTCTAGGGTTTGTTGGCTACCGCACGGAGTAGTACAACCTCAACCCATCCCACATAACATGTCAACATGTACAGATAAATACACATACATGAAATCAGACAATATCACAGGTAGTCCTATAGACCTACCAAACTAGCATATCAACTGGCATAGATCGCTAGCATGCAATACTAACTCATGATCACATCTAACACTGCTAGGATAATACATCCAATGGGTCGACCTTTGTACCTTAGACCCCTTAGTATAGTGAGGATAACTCACCTGGCACTACTGAAGTCCCGCAGATACAACCCCAGCTGCTGGTTGACAGATTCCTGCACTATCAACATAAAACAATACCCAATTAATAATTGGGTTTCAAACTCAAGATCTAACACACACCACAAAAGCCCAAAAGTAAAATAATGGGCCAAAGTCCAACATATGGCCCAATTTTCTAAATTAGGCCTAGACCTCTACATGGTCTTTCCTTAAGGCCCATCCCATTATTCCAATCCAATTCCCATGATCCAATATCACATAATCATGAAGGCCCAATTATGGCCCATCTATTGCCCAATTTTACAAATTGGGCCCAAGACTCTTACATGGACCTTATCCTAATACCATACCATTATTTAGTCCATTTGCTTATTCTTGAAAGGCCCATTAATAGTCCATTCACCAAAGCCCAATAGGAAGGCCCAAATCAAGGCCCAAGTGAGATTAGGGCTTTCACATGAAATGATGATTAGGGTTAAATGTTCCTATGTTGGGTCAAAAATATGGTATATACTTTGCTTTTCTAGGAAAATATATTTTTATGTAATTTTGTATGTGTTTGCGGTTTGTGTGTACGTGTACAGCCGCACACCCTGTGTACGGTCGTACACAGGGTGTGCAGTTGTACACATGTGTATGGCTATAGGTCCATATAAATAGAGGAGTGCATGTGGGAGTGTAAGGAGGCGAGTGTAGAAGAGAGCATCTTGTAGAGAGAGAAAGTTAGAGAGAAGAAGTGTGTGTGAGAGAGAATCTATTGTAAAGGAGCATAATTAATATCATCAATACATCATTAGATTCATCTTCTTCTTCTTCTCCTTCTCTTCTATATTGATCTGACATCATCCAATTGATTGGGATTCCGCACCATCAATTGGATCTGATTGATACATAAGCAATTTTGGGGACTTACAATTGGTATCAGAGTTTGGTTGTATCAATTAATTTTTTCAGATCTGGAGCTTATTTGATCTTATTTTGAAAAGAGAATAGCGTTTTTGGATAGATCTTTCAAAAATAAGGGGGGTTACTTCTTTGGATTTTTCATAAAAACGAGTTTTTAATCGAGTTTTAGAGCAAAAAATGGTGAAAAACGTTGTTTTTTTCGCGAATATGTTGAAGGTGTGCGGACCGGTTGAAGGTGTGTGGCTCGGTGTGTGCAGCTCGGAGTGTGCGACTCCGACGTGTGCGGTGTCGTGTACGGTCAAGCTTCTTCCCCTCGTTCTCGCATTTGGTTCAAGGCTCAGCAGAATCGGTCTTGGCTTCGCGGCTTCGTCCTCGCTTCGCAGCTCTAGTCCTCGCAAGCAGCAACCTCGCACAGCAGCCCTTTCATAATAAAAAGGGAAACAAAGTTGAGGTGCCAGGAATTGAACCGTGGACCTCCCGGTCATTAACAAGCGTGCGTTAACCAACTCGTCTAGGAGGATCTTTGTTTCATTCTTCCGAAATTTAAAATATAACTCGTGCTTTTCGAACCTAATTTCGCATTTTTGCAAAATCAACCCAAAAATCAATTTTCTTTATTTTTAAAATCCTTTTTCAACCTAAAAATTTTAGTTTTTAAATTTTAACTTTTATTTTTGACTTTCTAGTTAAAATTTTAACTTTGACTTTTAAAAGTTGACCTTTGACTTCAAATTTTGACTTTCTCGTTTGATTTTTAATTTTTTTCAAATTTAGCTTTTCGGTTTGACTTTTAAGTTTAAATTTTCAAGTTTGGCTTTCGAGTTTGACTTTTTAAATTTGACTTTTAAGGTTGACTTTCTCGAATTTTAAGTCAAAGGGCAATTAAAATTATAAAAATATATTTAAAAAAATTAATTAAAAGAAAATTAAAAAAAATAAAAAATGAGTTCCACATCAATTTCGGTAAATGAAGTTTCATGTACTCCATCTTGTAAAGCTACAATTAAATTTCTCCGAGATCAAATCGATTTATTAAAAAGGGAAAATGAGGACCTCTAATACGAAGGCTATACTCTAAGGAATGGTCAAAAACCTTTAAAAACACAATTAGAGGCCAAGACTAAGGACTTTAAGAAATTACAAGAAGATTACAGCAGTAAGTGTGAGAATTATGATCACATCAAAAGAAAACTTGTTGCTGTAACTGAGGAACTTGACGCTTTGAAAATTAAGTGTGGAAAAACAGATGTTAGTTTCAAAAATTACACTGCGTCAAGTAAGACAGTCGAGTCCTTAGTAGAAAATCACAGTGTGCCACCTCCTTTTAATCAATATTATAACCCACCCTTTGAGACCAATGAGGAAGAAATGCCTGCTCAGTATGGCCAAACTCCTGCTCTAGATTTAGTTAAGACTGAACAATCAGGGCCAACTGAGGGTGCTAAGCTGAACGATACTAATGATTCTACTTCTTGTGCAGGTAAAGTAGTAGAGGATGAGAACAAGGAGAAAACTATTGAACACACCAATAACTCCTTGAACTCTGAATCTGTTGCTTCGAACTTAACTGCTTCTGATCAACCTGCTGTTGAGAAGTACAGGCCACCATTTCAAGCTAAACAGAGTGCATGTTGCAACTGTGCGTGTGGGGAAAGCAAGAGACAAGGCAAGGACACGCCACTAGGGGCAGGAAGAAACAACTCCACAGTGAAGAAAAAGACATGTTTTCACTATGGAACACCTGGACACATTGCCAGAAATTGTCCTAATCGAGCATACGTTCCCTACTATGCACAAGGCTGGCAAAACGCGCAAAGAGGGAGATTCTACAAAAGAAACCCTTCGAGGCCACGTTCAGACAATGACGACTGGAATGCCACGAAGGGCAAGAGTTCAAATCCCAAGGCCAAGAAATCAAATCCCAAGGTCAAGAAGGGAATGTCGACCAAGAAGCCAAACCCAAGAGATGCTCCCGTGAAGTCAAAATCAAAATCATCTCAACGACCGACATTAAGTTCAAAAGCAAGTACTGAGCCACCCATCAGATCAAAAAAGAAATGGGTTAAACCTAACTACAAATGGGTTCCAAAGGCTCACTCTCCCAAATCTTCTAAGGCTTCTAATATTTTTACATCTTCTATTTGTTATAAACAGGATATGTCATGGGAGAGAGTACTGTGCAAGGATGATAAAGGTCGACCCAGTTTCAAAATGGATTGGGTTCCAAAGACCAACTGATCCCGCTCTGTGCTGGAGTAGCTATGGAGGCATATCATCAGACTTCGGTTTGTTGATAGTGGTTGTTCCAGGCACATGATAGGAGGCATCTCTTAACTGTACAACACTCAGAACATTGTTTGAGAGTATGTGTCCTTGCGGGAAGGGAAGAAAGGAGGTGATCACTCACAGGGATTGTGCTTAATGACATGAAGAATTTTCGGATCTATTCTGAGATTACGCGTGCTGTTCTCAGACCTTATGGATGCAAATCAATCGGTGACTTACGGTTTGGGTTTTCTTCTCTATACTCCTGAGTTTTTCTTAAGCTGCTTCGCTTTAAAGAAAATTTTTTGTTTAAATTTGCGCATTTACTTTCGTTTCTCTCCTATGCACAAATTTAGGGGGAGAAATAAAAACAAAACAAAAATTAAAAATTAAAAAAAATTAGAAAATCAAAATAATAATATGTTGGTTATGGAATGTACTTGAGGGAGATGTTTTGGGAAGTGAGAGATAATGGGCAATCTGAGTTAGCGTAACGTACCCAAAGTTGAAGGGTCTATGCTCTGGTTTGATGCGTCGGTAGGCACGAAGAATTTAATAAACTTGACTAGGTGCAGATGAACTTAAGGAATATATAGACTTGACAAATCTTGACCTAGTTAGATCCGTTTAGCCTGACAATACGATGTTTGGATAGGTTGAGCAGGGAGATATATATGGGAATCTACTCGTCACATTAAATGAACCCGTATCTGGAACCGTGGTTTAACTTTTCCTCCATGTGCGGATTCTGTCCTTAATTCCGGTATTGATGGGGCGACTGGTAAATTCCGATAAATTAGGTCTGTAGAAAATCATTTTCTTTCTTTCTGTCTGTTAGTCATATGTTACCTCCTCTGCGTGATTGGAAGAGATCCGACCTGGACTGTAACATATGCAACTCTATTTCTCTGCATATTATACATACATATACATATATGAAATTCCTCTTATATGTTAGCCATATGTTGTCTCCTTTGCATGACCAATAATCCGACCTGGTACACAGCATATGCACTATAAGTGATAATACTCTGAATCTGTCTTCTCCCCTAATGATGGTCTGCTCATCCGATGTAAGGAGTACTCTGGAAGTCCTTGATTACCGGGGCATATCTGGAAGTGGGAAACATGTTCCAGTACAATTAAAATTGAACACTCAAAGATTGTCTATAGATCTCGCTGCTCAATTTAGGTGGACAACAATATCGCTGGTCGTCGTCAGCTGAATGGTCCTTAAGATATAGTATCTAGAAACTTAGGATCAGATATAATATCTAGGAACTTAGGATCACATTGTGTTGTCACTTATAGTATGTCCTAATTTTGTCACAATTTTTCGTGCTTAAGTGGACAACAATACCGACGATCGACCAGACAAAGATATGAAGATAGAAGGTACCGACAAGCGGATAAAGGCTGTCTAAAAACTTTGATCCCAAATCATTCTTAAAGTTAGATATCATTTTATTTTTGTTAAATTTGTTCACAGTTTTCCTCTATACATAATTTTTAGGGGGAGAATTAAATAAAATAATTCAAAAATCAAACAAAAATCAGAAAATTAAAAATCCAAAAATAGTGTTATTTCTTGTTCAGAAAAATCAGAAAATCCAAAAATATTTTTGTTTCTATTTTTATTTTGTGTGTTAATTTTTCTTTTAGTTTTGTTTTGTCTTGAAAAGAGATTTCAGGTATAGATAAGACTCATGAAGTTTGTGTTGAAGATTTCTGAGCCAATGCTTCATCTGTGAGCATCGAAGAATTCGCATTCGGAGGAGCGAGAAATGAAGATTATTCTTTCGACATTCCATCCTTCAACCCCAGAAGCATGGTGAAGCTGAAATTGAAGATTATGTGACGGATTGCATTGAAGCCTCCTCAACCAGTCTGCTGCTATCTTTGTACCTGCTGAAGTGATCTAGAAGATTTGTTCTCTCTGATGTTCTCTCTATAGATTCTCAAGCTGAAAGCGCTATCTTTCAAGAGTCAGTACATCAAGCCTCCTCACCCGGCGTGCGTTCAAAGCCAAATTCTTGAAGAAATGCCCTACCACTCAAGATGAAGGCATTCATAGAAGATTCATATGTTCATCTTGATGCTGTGAAGAAATTTGAAGATTAATGCTGAAGCCAAACTCCCAACAAAGATAAACAAGAAAATCCATCTACTTTTTAGGGGGAGTTTATTGGGCCAGTTAGAAAAGAAAGCTATAATCCAAGGGGGAGATTGTTGGGTCAAAAATATGGTTTATACTTTGCTTTTCTAGGAAAATATATTTTTATGTAATTTTGTATGTGTTTGCGGTTTGTGTGTACGGTCGTACATGTGTGTACGGCCGTACACCCTGTGTACGGCCGTACACAGGGTGTGCGGTTGTACACATGTGTATGGCTATAGGTCCATATAAATAGAGGAGTGCATGTGGGAGTGTAAGGAGGCGAGTGTAGAAGAGAGCATCTTGTAGATAGAGAAAGTTAGAGAGAAGAAGTGTGTGTGAGAGAGAATCTATTGTAAAGGAGCATAATTAATATTATCAATACATCATTAGATTCATCTTCTTCTTCTTCTCCTTCTCTTCTATATTGATCTGACATCATCCAATTGATTGGGATTCCGCACCATCAATTGGATATGATTGTCTTGGAGCATATGGGTTATGTGGGAACATTTCCCCCTACAATCAAGAAGTTGCTTCCTCCGTGTTGGAAGTATTTGGCTCATGTGTTCGTGAGCTGTATTTCCGGCAGGAGATCTAGAGCTAATGAGATTTCTTTTGCTAACACTGGTGCCATTTCAGCATTGGCTGCAGGTTTGGAGTTTAATTTCTCAAAATTCATTCTGAATGAAATGGTCCTGAATCTTGAAGGGAACAAATGAGATAAATTCTGGATGTATCCAAGATTTCTGCAAATCATCCTCAACTTGAATCAGGCCGAGCTATAGAGAGGAAATGATGTCTTAGATTTTAAATCCATTGGTCCAAGTGCTTTTGGGCTAATGAAACAGAAGAGAGGTGGGCAATTTGTTTTTGAAGGAAAATTCCCATTGATAAAATTTGGAATCTTTAAAGAAGATGATATAGATGAATCGGAAGAACAATCAATGCCAATGGAAAATGAAGATATTCATCTCTCCCTTCGAGCCTGAAGTGGAGGAGATTCATGATTCTCCCAGAGCATGTGTAGCTGATGAACATGATTATCAGAAAACAAATGATTCTAAGTCTTCTCGAGGTGATGATGATGATGATATTTATGATGGCGTACAGTTTTTGAATAAATTCGACTTTACTGGAATTAGCGATGATGTTCCAACCAACATAGAGTTTGATCTCAATGATGAAGACTTTGATCCTTTTCTCGGTATCACCAGCAGCAGTGCAAATAAAGTCAATGAAGTTGTTTCTCTAGCAACCAAGACTAGAGCTGAAGAAGATTCTCTCAAAATTCTATTCTCCACCTCAAATCCCTTGGAGGTCACAACAAGCCAAGGGGATGTGACATCAGAGATTCCTCCCTCTGTGTCATTTGTCTCAACATCAGCTCCAATCATTTCCGACTTATCTGAACCTCAGACTTCTCAGACTTCCTTAAGAACAAGCCAATCTCTTGAAAGTCTGGAGATTCCCGCTGTAAAAAGTGCTCCTTAAGTTACCTCAACAATCACTGCAACCTTTGTTCACTCTCCTCCACAGCAGTCTAATGAAGGTCCAAGCACAATGTTCGAGACTGGTAGATCCTCTTATGTTCCAAAATATTCTCCAACTCAACCTTCTCTAGATGAAGCTTCTATCAGACTAGTAAGACATTTGGCTCAATCAAGTCCAACCTCTTCACGCGGGAAAGGAATATCATTTAACGAGGGTCGGACAGATGATGACAAATTCACCTCATGTGATCTTCGAGAGGAAGTTGGAGTTCTCCGCCAACAGCTCATTGAAAAATCAATTCAAATGGATCAACTTTCTGCATATGTCTTGGAGCTCAGGGCAAAGGATGAAGAAAAGTCCAAACAAATCAAAGATTTACAAACAAATCTTGGATCCGTTCTAGCCAGTTATCTTAATCTCAAGAACGTATTGTATGATGCTTTTGGTGAAAAAGTTAAAGCTCTCTTCCAACAGCCTCATGGAGTAGATGATCCTCCTTCAACTCAATCACCTCATGTAACTGATGATCTTCATGTTGACCCACCTGCTCCAAGATCAACTATCATTGTAGACAGATTTGAAAAAGAACCATAAGGAAGCAGAGCTAGAATCACAATTAAACAGGGCAAAAGAGTTGTGACTGCAAACCAACGCGAGGGACTTCTGTTTATGAAAAATTCAAATGAAAATCGCAAAGCAAAAGAACCTGCCCTGACTGTAACAGATTTGAAAAAGAGAAAGTTTGGCAATAAGTATGGTGACAGATCTGGTATCCGTATGTGGGCTTTCGATCCAGAAACGAATTTGTGGGTGGTGAAGCGAAATTCAGGAATTTATGAATGTTACAAAAGCACCCATGATTTCAATTCTTGGACTAAGACTGGTCTAGCAGAATTATCTAGAGTTCCCTTTCACAATCCCTCGCAAGATCCAAGTGCTTCAAATTTTAAAAGTTTCCTTGGTAGGCAGGTCAAAGAAAAATTTCCCAGCATGAAGACTGCCAAAGCCCTTTATCGAAAGGATAAGGATGTTATCGACCCAGAAACAGGAAAACCTATGAAGATTATATTATGGCCTGCTACAAAGAAGCAAAAAGAAATTTCAATCCCTCAGCATTTCCAGGAGGGATATCTTGACAATATGGAATTTTGGGTATACGATGACGAAACTGCAACTGATGCCATCAAATTCAAGGATCAAGAACGTGTTTTGAGGCTGATCAATGCAAAAGTTCGAGACTGGTAGATCCTCTTATGTTCCAGAATATTCTCCAACTCACCCTTCTCTAGATGAAGCTTCTATCAGACTAGTAAGACATTTGGCTCAATCAAGTCCAACCTCTTCACGCGGGAAAGGAATATCATTTAACGAGGGTCGGACAGATGATGACAAATTCACCTCATGTGATCTTCGAGAGGAAGTTGGAGTTCTCCGCCAACAGCTCATTGAAAAATCAATTCAAATGGATCAACTTTCTGCATATGTCTTGGAGCTCAGGGTAAAGGATGAAGAAAAGTCCAAACAAATCAAAGATTTACAAACAAATCTTGGATCCGTTCTAGCCAGTTATCTTAATCTCAAGAACGTATTGTATGATGCTTTTGGTGAAAAAGTTAAAGCTCTCTTCCAACAGCCTCATGGAGTAGATGATCCTCCTTCAACTCAATCACCTCATGTAACTGATGATCTTCATGTTGACCCACCTGCTCCAAGATCAACTATCATTGTAGACAGATTTGAAAAAGAACCATAAGGAAACAGAGCTAGAATCACAATTAAACAGGGCAAAAGAGTTGTGACTGCAAACCAACGCGAGGGACTTCTGTTTATGAAAAATTCAAATGAAAATCGCAAAGCAAAAGAACCTGCCCTGACTGTAACAGATTTGAAAAAGAGAAAGTTTGGCAATAAGTATGGTGAGAGATCTGGTATCCGTATGTGGGCTTTCGATCCAGAAACGAATTTGTGGGTGGTGAAGCGAAATTCAGGAATTTCTGAATGTTACAAAAGCACCCATGATTTCAATTCTTGGACTAAGACTGGTCTAGCAGAATTATCTAGAGTTCCCTTTCACAATCCCTCGCAAGATCCAAGTGCTTCAAATTTTAAAAGTTTCCTTGATAGGCAGGTCAAAGAAAAATTTCCCAGCATGAAGACTGCCAAAGCCCTTTATCGAAAGGATAAGGATGTTATCGACCCAGAAACAGGAAAACCTATGAAGATTATATTATGGCCTGCTACAAAGAAGCAAAAAGAAATTTCAATCCCTCAGCATTTCCAGGAGGGATATCTTGACAATATGGAATTTTGGGTATACGATGACGAAACTGCAACTGATGCCATCAAATTCAAGGATCAAGAACGTGTTTTGAGGCTGATCAATGCAAAAGATCTTCTTCGTTTTCGAGAAAGGGACATACAGACTCTGGCTCGTCACCAGATAATCTGCAGAAAAGAAGTAATGGAAGCTGCCGCTAAAGAATACACTGCAATGATTGCTATAATCATAAATGGAAGGTTGTGGATGGATTCAATGGGGAGATCAGATCTGAGGCTGTTTGAGAAGCCTGCTGAGGAGCCAAAGGAAAAATGACAAGACTATGCTAGTCTCAAACCAAGGGGGAGACTGAAAGAACATAATTTGTGGTTTGAGCTAGGCATCATTTTGTATAGTTAATTGAGTCATTTTGCAGTGTTTTGTTTATTGTCATGTAATGTGTGCTGCCACACATGTGTGTGCGGCCGCACACTCTTGTGCTGGTAGGAGGAGTGTAACAACGCAAATTTTCAAACAAATTTTTCATTTAAAATAAAGTGATTTATTTCAACCAAATATAATTATTCCAAATTTCATATCAAAATACAATTATAACATCCCCAAGATCTCAAAACATCAACAGTGTCTACGCGTCATGCCGGCGCCTTCCCACGGTCCTCGCTAGTACCTGAAACACATACATAACAACTGTAAGCATAAATGCTTAGTGAGTTCCCCAGTATACTACTTACGCATATACGCCTTTCCAGGCCCTGACCTTCCGGTCTACAACGCAACGCCTTCCGGCCCGTAACATAATCGCCTTCCGGCCCATAACATATTGACTTCCGGCCCATAAACATACACAGCAAATAATACATTTATCATAACACATATGGCACATATATCACATATCATATCCGACCTTTCAGTCACATAACATATTGCCTTCCGGCCCATATAAACATACATAGCACGCATAGAAAATACCTTACCATTTATAGCACGTATAACACATATCATTTCCGACCTTCCGGTCACACAGTCAAACCCTTCCGGGTGCAGTATAGTGAGAAGACTCACCTCGTGGGTAATGAAAGCTAGCGACTCCTGAAATCACTCGCACTCGATCCGCCGAGCTACAGACTCCCTATAATATTATATGTCCCTTATTAATACTTTTATCTTTCAAGACAACTGACCCTGAGAAATCACATGTAGGTCAGCTCTGGTCAACGGTCAACGGTCAACTTGACCGGACTCGGCGAGTGCTAAGGCAACTCGGCGAGTCTAGACGTCCTCACCAAATCCTGATGTTCCCTTTCTACTCGTCGAGTATCCCTCTTGACTCGACGAGTTCCTCGTGGAAGAATCGCGGGGCCACCCCGACTCCACTCGCCGAGTCTGAAGAACAGCTCGACGAGTCCCAGTTAATCTTCAAGCTACTCGCCGAGTCTGTTCATCGGACTCGGCGAGTCCATGCCATGCAGTCGATCAAACTGCTTCCTGAGATCTGTATTGTCCCGACCATTCATAGGTTTGGTCCTCCTAAGCTGGTACAACACGTAAGACCTTCATTTAGGTGCTCATGCTACACTCCAAGACTTCTAATTTACCTTTTGTCTTAAGGCATAAGGACTCCAATCCAAAGCCTCTCTTAATTCCCGAAATACACAGGCATGGGACATTCTGGACCTCTAAAGGTCCTAATACAGGGTTATAATTGTTTGGGGAACAAGGGTAATAATCAATCTAGTCACAAAAGGGTTCCATAAACCCTAAATCCATGTACACATCAACATAGCAGAATATGATCCGAAATATTACCTGAATAATGCACTCTCTGTGTCCCCAATCCTCAGAACTTGATTCCCTTGCTGTTCCTTTAGCCAAACTCTTCTCTTCCTTGCACAATAACTTCTTCAAGATCACCAATGGCCTTCAATCCTTGCTCTAGATGCCCACAACCGATTTAGGGTTCTTCTCAGTCGCTAAAGACGGACAATGACGGCCTATAAGTCCGTTATATACGTTCCAAAATCGAACGGCTAGGGTTTCCGCTGAACAGCGCAAACTCGCCGAGTCCATAATGGACTCGTCGAGTCTAGTCGCGAACCCGCGACCAAGTCTGTGGTCCTACTCGGCGAGTCTGGCTCCAACTCGCCGAGTCCCCTCCTAAAACACCCAAAACAATATTATAACAATACCTGAAATTCCGGGCTGTTACAACTCTCCCCCACTAGGACTAGACTTCGCCCTCGAAGTCTCACTCTGCAAATAAATCCGGATGTTGCTCCCGCATCTCACGCTCCGGCTCCCAAGTCATCTCCGATCCTTTCCGGTGTTGCCACTGAACCAACACCAGAGGTACCTCCTTGTTCCTCAGAACCTTGATCTTCCGATCCCTGATGGCTACTGGTCTCTCGGCGTAATTCAGGCTCGCATCCACCTGAATATCCTCTAATGGAACCACTGCCGATTCATCGGCTATACACTTCCTCAACTGCGATACGTGAAAGGTATTGTGGATCTGTCCCAACTCTGCTGGCAACTCTAACCGATAAGCTACCCGGCCTACCCTTGCAATCACACGAAATGGACCTATGAACCGGGGCCCCAACTTGCCCCTCTTCCTGAACCGGATCACTCCCTTCCAAGGAGAAACCTTCAGAAGAACGAAGTCGCCAACCTGAAATTCAAGCTTGGACCGGCGTCTGTCCGCATAACTCTTCTGTCGGCTCTGGGCGGTCAATAACCTCTGTCTAACCTGCTGAATCTGCTCTGTCGTCTGAAAATGGGGGTCCAACACCTCCTACCATACAACAACTCAAAAGGTGGCATACCAATGCTCGAATGATGGCTGTTGTTGTAGGAAAACTCTGCCAAGGGTAAATGCGCATCCCAGCTACCCCCGAAGTCTAACACACACGCTCGAAGCATGTCCTCCAATGTCTGAATCGTCCGTTCGCTCTGGCCGTCTGTCTGGGGATGGTATGCGGTACTAAATGCAGTTTAGTACCCAGCTCCTCGTGGAATTTCTTCCAGAACCTGGAAGTGAAGCGTACATCACGGTCCGAAACAATTGAGATCGGCACTCCATGCCGAGATACCACCTCTCTCACATATAACTCCGCCAACTTCTCCGCTGATGAACTCTCGCTGATGGCAAGGAAGTGTGCACTCTTCGTCATTATCCACAATCACCCAAATTGCATCGACTACTCTGGCAGTTTTCGGCAATTTAGTGATGAAGTCCATGGTAATCTGTTCCCACTTCCACTCAGGAATCTCCAAAGGCTGCAACTTGCCATGCGGTCTCTGGTGCTCGGCCTTAACTCTACGGCAGGTCAAGCACCTCTCAACGAACCAGGCGACGTCTCTCTTCATACAGGGCCACCAGTATTCCTTCCTCAAGTCCAAATACATCTTCGTAGCACCGGGATGGATCGAGAATTTCGATCTGTGAGCTTCCTCCATCAAAGTAACACGCGTACCGCCCACGAACGGTACCCAAATCTGACCCTGAAACGTCAGAAGTCCTCGTCCATCCTTAACGAACTCTGAAATTAACCCAACGACCCGTTCTTTCTTCTGCATCTCGGATCTCACAGCCTCGGCCTGTGCCCCACGAATAGCATCCAACACCGGAGTCATCACCGTCAGTCTCAGACATACATCTCGCAATGGAGTGCTCTCCACCCTGCGACTCAATGCATCGGCTACCACATTAGCCTTGCCCGGGTGGTATAGGATTTCACAGTCATAATCCTTGACCACATCAAACCATCTCCTCTGATGCATATTAAGGTTGGGTTGATCCATCAAATACTTCAAACTCTTATGGTCCGTATATATCGTACATCGAACCCCATACAGGTAGTGACGCCAAATCTTGAGAGCGAACACTACTGCCCCCAACTCTAAGTCATGCGTGGGATATCTCGCCTCGTGAGGCTTTAGCTGCCTCGATGCATAAGCTATCACATGACCTCTCTGCATCAACACTGCACCCAGTCCCGAAATCGATGCGTCGCAATATACGACAAAATCTTCCATCCCTTCCGGGAGAGCTAATACCGGGGCTTCGCACAATCTCTGGCGAAGTGTCTCGAAAGAAATCTGTTGCTCGGGTCCCCATGAGAATGCAACACCCTTCCGGGTCAGTCTGGTGAGCGGTACTGCGATCTTGGAGAAGTCTCCAATAAACCTCCGATAGTACCCCACCAACCCAAGGAACTCCTAATCTCGGAAGGTGACTTCGGTACCTCCCAACTCATTACTGCCTCGACCTTGGCCGGATCGACCAATATCCCTGCCTGATTAACAACATGTCCAAGAAATTGGACCTCCCGCAACCAGAAGTCACATTTGGAGAATTTTGCATATAGCTTCTCCGACCTCAGTACCCCAAGGACCTCCCTCAAATGTCCCTCATGCTGCTCTCTAGATCGCGAATACACCAGGATATCGTCGATAAATACAATCACAGACCGATCCAGCATCGGCCTGCATACCCTGTTCATGAGGTCCATGAACACTGTCGGGGCATTGGTGAGCCCGAAAGGCATCACCACGAACTCATAATGCCCATATCGCGTCCTAAATGCTGTCTTCTGGATGTCCTCATCCCGCACTCTTACCTGATGGTACCCTGATCTCAGATCGATCTTGGAAAACCAAGATGCCCCTTGCAACTGATCGAATAAATCATCGATCCTCGGTAACGGATAGCGGTTCTTGACCGTCACTTTGTTCAACTCCCGGTAATCAATGCACATCCGGTGTGAACCATCCTTCTTCTTGACGAACAGGATCGGTGCTCCCCACGACGAGCTGCTCGGCCGAATAAATCCCTTCCCCAGCAACTCCTGGAGTTGCGAGGATAACTCTTGCATCTCTGGAGGTGCGAGACGATAAGGCACCTTCGCAATAGGCACAGCCCCCGGAATCAGATCGATACCAAACTCTACTTGCCTCGCAGGAGGTACTCCCGGCAGTTCCTCGGGAAAAACATCTAGAAACTCACGCACCACTGGGACCTCCTCCACTGACCTTGGTCTCTCGGAAGCCTCCCGCGTATCCATCACATACACCACAAAACCCTTACATCCCTGCTGTAGACATTGCCTCGCCCTAGCGGCCGAACAAAAAGCCGATCCCGAACGGGTACCCTCGCCGTACACCGTAAGAACTCCTCTACTAGGGTCTCGGATAGTCACCAGTTGGCGCTCGCAGTCGATGACAGCGCTGAATCGGCTCAACCAGTCCATGCCCACGATGACACAGACATCACCCATCGCAATAGGAATTAGGTCAATCGGAAACTCAACCCCGAAGATCTCTAGTACGCATCCCCGAAGAACCTCCGTCGCAGAAACCACCCTCTCGGCCGCTATAGAAACGCTCAGAGGCCGACTTAACGGCTCACGACTAATGCTGATATGCTGACTAAAAGCTAAAGATACAAAGGACTTACTCGCACCCGAGTCAAATAACACTAGAGCAGGCATAGAGTTCACAAGAAAAGTACCTGCCACAACATCGGGCGCAGCGCGGACCTCCTCCGCAGTCAGCTGAAAGGGTCTCCCGCGAGCCCTCGGGGCCTCGACCTTCACCGGCCGAGTCTCAGTAGTCCTGGTAGTAGGTGTAGATCCCTGACGAAGCTGCGGGCACTCGGCCTTCCGATGGCCTGTCTGGTTGCAATGAAAACAAACCATAAACCCCTTAGGACAATCCCTGACAATGTGTCCTTCCTTGCCACACTTGTAGCAACCACCAGCTCGGCACGCCCCCTCATGACCCTTGTCGCACTTCCCGCAAGTGCGGCCCTTCTAACCTCCCGTCCTCAAATCAACGGACTTGATCCGCTTGGCTGCCGGCTGAGACTGAGCCGGCCGCCGGTCCACCTGCCGAGACTCGACCTCCTCCCTGGCCTGGGTCTCCAACTCGATCTCGCGCTTCCTGGCATTCGCCTGAAGCTCAGTAAAAGTACGATAGGTTGAGTTTGACACAAACTCCCGGATATCCCTCCTCAAAACGCCTAAGTACCGGCTCATCCGTGACTGCTCTGTAGACACCAGCTCAGGGCAGAACATCGCCCTCTCATGAAACTTCCGCGTAACCACCGCAACCGAATCAGTACCCTGCTTAAGGGTCAAGAACTCCTGAATCAATCGTTCCCTCTCCACTGGGGGAACGTACTCGTCCCTGAACATGTCAGTAAACCCCTCCCATGTCACTGCTGTAATCTCCGCCAAAGTGAAGTTCGCCGTCACGAACTTCCACCAATCCTTCGCTCCCAGACGGAGCTGATTCAAAGCGAACCGCACCCTCACGTGCTCCGGGCATGAGCAAGTGTAGAAGCACCCTTCAATGTCGGCGATCCACCGCATTGCAGCAATCGGATCCTGCGTCCCATCGAACTCAGGGGGTTTCGTGTTGCTGAATTCCCGGAATAGCAACGAATCGCCCCCTTGCGGCTTGGCAGCGGCCACGGCTGCGGTAGCGGCAGCGGCTGCAGTCTCAGTCAGTGCGGCGTACCGCTCTTCGAACGTCTCCATCAGAGTGGTCTTAATGGACCTAAACATCTCCGGGATCTCAGCCCGGATCGCTGCAGCTACCTCCTCCTGAATCATCTGACGAATATCCTCGTCGTTCACACCGCTCGAACTCGCCCCGTGTCGTGTGGTAACCATGATGTCTCTGAAATACAACATAAAATTATCAGAGACTCCATCAAGTACAATTGCACTTGATACGCAACCCTACTCAGTCTCCGATATCCAGGGATTCTTACTTGGGTCTCCCACCGACCCGGTGTCTTCGGTAGTACGGGCCCAATACTACCGACCACACCGTATCAGCATTCGTCCCAAATCTTCCTCCCCAAACCCCGAAAAGTGAGTACTCTACTTTTGATATGCACTATCTACCTGCACGCTATCAAATATTTCATTTCGGCAAACTCCCTAGACTAAGGCATCACAAATCAGGCCACTCTAGTCCTATCATGAATACCTAGCCTTCTAGCATGCATAACAATTCATAATTCATTGCATAACATAACATTGTAAGGTATTCTGGGGATCTTTACCGTTCGGGCGCTGGCTGATCGTACACACTGCTCCTTTCTTGTTTACCACTTTACCATTTATAAAAGTTTATGCCTTTAATATATTTTTTTTAAAAGATTTTCCTCAAATCCTCGGTTTGAGTTCAGTTACACCCGAAGGTACACCCAAATCCCTCAAACCAAGGCTCTGATACCAATTGTAACAACGCAAATTTTCAAACAAATTTTTCATTTAAAATAAAGTGATTTATTTCAACCAAATATAATTATTCCAAATTTCATATCAAAATACAATCATAACATCCCCAAGATCTCAAAACATCAACAGTGTGTACGCGTCATGCCGGCGCCTTCCCACGGTCCTCGCTAGTACCTGAAACACATACATAACAACTGTAAGCATAAATGCTTAGTGAGTTCCCCAGTATACTACTTACGCATATACGCCTTTCCAGGCCCTGACCTTCCGGTCTACAACGCAACGCCTTCCGGCCCGTAACATAATCGCCTTCCGGCCCATAACATATTGACTTCCGGCCCATAAACATACACAGCAAATAATACATTTATCATAACACATATGGCACATATATCACATATCATATCCGACCTTTCAGTCACATAACATATTGCCTTCCGGCCCATATAAACATACATAGCACGCATAGAAAATACCTTACCATTTATAGCACGTATAACACATATCATTTCCGACCTTCCGGTCACACAGTCAAACCCTTCCGGGTGCAGTATAGTGAGAAGACTCACCTCGTGGGTAATGAAAGCTAGCGACTCCTGAAATCACTCGCACTCGATCCGCCGAGCTACAGACTCCCTATAATATTATATGTCCCTTATTAATACTTTTATCTTTCAAGACAACTGACCCTGAGAAATCACATGTAGGTCAGCTCTGGTCAACGGTCAACGGTCAACTTGACCGGACTCGGCGAGTGCTAAGGCAACTCGGCGAGTCTAGACGTCCTCACCAAATCCTGATGTTCCCTTTCTACTCGTCGAGTATCCCTCTTGACTCGACGAGTTCCTCGTGGAAGAATCGCGGGGCCACCCCGACTCCACTCGCCGAGTCTGAAGAACAGCTCGACGAGTCCCAGTTAATCTTCAAGCTACTCGCCGAGTCTGTTCATCGGACTCGGCGAGTCCATGCCATGCAGTCGATCAAACTGCTTCCTGAGATCTGTATTGTCCCGACCATTCATAGGTTTGGTCCTCTTAAGCTGGTACAACACGTAAGACCTTCATTTAGGTGCTCATGCTACACTCCAAGACTTGTAATTTACCTTTTGTCTTAAGGCATAAGGATTCCAATCCAAAGCCTCTCTTAATTCCCGAAATACACAGGCATGGGACATTCTGGACCTCTAAAGGTCCTAATACAGGGTTATAATTGTTTGGGGAACAAGGGTAATAATCAATCTAGTCACAAAAGGGTTCCATAAACCCTAAATCCATGTACACATCAACATAGCAGAATATGATCCGAAATATTACCTGAATAATGCACTCTCTGTGTCCCCAATCCTCAGAACTTGATTCCCTTGTTGTTCCTTTAGCCAAACTCTTCTCTTCCTTGCACAATAACTTCTTCAAGATCACCAATGGCCTTCAATCCTTGCTCTAGATGCCCACAACCGATTTAGGGTTCTTCTCAGTCGCTAAAGACGGACAATGACGGCCTATAAGTCCGTTATAGACGTTCCAAAACCGAACGGCTAGGGTTTCCGCTGAACAGCGCAGACTCGCCGAGTCCATAATGGACTCGTCGAGTCCAGTCGCGAACCCGCGACCAAGTCTGTGGTCCTACTCGGCGAGTCTGGCTCCAACTCGCCGAGTTCCCTCCTAAAACACCCCAAAACAATATTATAACAATACCTGAAATTCCGGGCTGTTACAAGGAGTACTATAAATAGCATCTGAGGTGTGTCAGTCTGTACTTTTTGGCTAGAAGTTTGTGACGTATGTGTGTGTTTTCCCAAGGTGTACCTGACATTTATATGATATAAATGTGTGCATGCTTGATTCAATTTCTTCTTCTCAATCCAAATCTAATTGCAATTAACTTCATTGATTACTAAATTGGATCCTTAATTTTGGGGACTTACATCCTACTTAACCCATTAAGGACTTAATATACTAAGGACTTAATCCATTAAGTCCAATATTGCTTTTAGGTTAATTTTGCCAATGATTATTATTTAATATTTCAAGTTATTAAATAATCACGTGTGTGTCCCGATAAATTCTCAAAATTAGGGTTTCATGGCATTAGGGTTTTCCAAACCCTAATTTGGGCTTCCACTTAAATATGAGCCCATTAATCAAATGGTTGGGCCTCTTGGTCACTTTGGGCCTTATAGGGTCGATTAGGGCTTTATTGATCCCACTTTGGTTCTTTCGGCCCATTAGGGTTTAGTAGCCTCTTGTCCAAACATCCAAACGAGTCCAAAAATGCAATGAGGCACACCGCCACCCGACATGGCATCCGGTGGCGACAGGAGGCGGCAGCTACCACCTCACGATGGTGGTTTCAAGTTTTCTATTATTATTCCATCATCGATTACAGGTTACAACCCAAACTGAATAACACACTCACACACTAATCTAAAACACACACACACACACACACACACAACCACCTCGTGGTGTCTGGTGGTGGTGTATGTGGCAGAAGAGCAGCAACCGGCCGATAGCCACCATGGTTGGCTTCCATGGTGGCTCCCAACATTTCCATCCAGCTCATAAACACATCGACACGCCGATACATATGGAACCACACATACACACTTGCAAAACACCCACCAGCAGCTCTTCATCGGCCTTGAAGACGTTTAATGGCGGCAGTCGGCAACGAGCATGGCAGCAGCAACGGCGACTATAATGGCGCATCAACAAAGAAGGGGAGAATAGAAGGTTCTTGGTCTCCAACCAGCATCCGCAACCACTCTTCACGACGGAGACCACAACCGGAGCAGATCTGAAAAGGGAATGTCGCGATGAGCGATGACGACAATAGGCGAATGGGAGTTAACGGCTGCGAGACGGAGCGGAGGTAGGAGGAATGGGCTGCTGTAGCGAGGAAAATGGAGGTGACGCCTCCATCAGAACACGAGACCGGTGCTAGCGACATCCTAGTGCGTGTGGTTCTCCAACGATCTCATCTATCACCGACAATAGGGATGTGCGAGGTTGGCTTCGACAGTAGCAATGGTCCACTGGAAACCTTGGGTTGATCGGAACAGGAAGAGAGTTGAGTGGTGGCGGCTGATCAAACGAGTGGGGCTAGGGTTAGGGTTAACGGTAATGAGGCATATATACCCGGTTCCTTAGGCTCTTTCCCATAATAGCAAGAATGGTCTCTCCTCCCCTATTTTCTTTCAAATGACTCCTTAATTTACAATCTGACCCCTCTATTATGAAATCCTTACATATGGAGTCCAAGTAATTACCATATGGCCCCTCCATGACCAATTAATTTCAACTTAGGTACATACGTAATTAACCATTCTAGCACCAACCACTCAAGATCCTTTCAAATCAAGTCCAATATTATTCTTTAACCCCGAAACTAACATTATGATAATTATTATTGAATTTTGGACTCTAATAAAATAAAATAATAATAAATTACTTCTCGGGGTTCTGGGTTTATTATTTAGTTATTTTATTTTAAATGGGATGTTACACATTGAATTCTAAAACTAAAGTTATTTGAAAAGTTTCAAAAATGTATTTCATGGGTTCATAACTTAAAAATAAATTAAATGGTTTTAAATTTGTTTTAGCATATTAATGTTTTGAATAATTCATATTAGATCTTTATGGACTTTATTAATAGTTAATTAAAGTGTTTAATTAAAAGAGAATTAATAATTCCATAATGACATGGTTTAAGTTTAATTAAATTAAGCGTATAGTTTAATTAATAGATTAAACGACTTAGTATTTTAAAAGTTTAAAATACACCCTTATACTATTACAATATTACAAGTTTAATATATTATATGTATAAGTAAAAAGTTGGTCTTACCATTAGTAGGCCTCATTCACGAAGCCGGTCTATAAGGGGGGGTATAAATTTACTGCCTATAAAATAGCGGTTTAATGGGTGTCCACTCTCACCCACGACTTCCTTGACTGGTGTAGGGTCGTTAGCCGAACGCGTAGGATAGGACATCAATTCTCATTAAAAGTATAATGAAAATACGAAGTAACTAAACACTTATAAATTCCTAATCTTAGTTACTTAGGAAAAATGTGAATTTGGTGCTAATCCATGAAATTGCACATTGCACCTTGTTAAGTCGTTAGTGGAGCATGTGTAGTTAACCGGCACACTAATTTGGGACTGAAAGTATGTGACAGTGGGTAGCTCGATGTTAATCATGGATCAATAGAGTGTGTGTGGTTAACTAGCACATTGATTGGATAACATTAAGTGTACCAAGCTAATTTGCATGGTTATTCACACCTTGTTCGTGATCCTCGACATCACAGTCGCAAACTTGAACGGCATAATCGAGATTTAAATATGCCATTGAAAAGTTCAACGAATTTCAAAAGAATATAGGAATTTCAATTCATTTAAAACTTAATAATCAATTTCGTTTTTCATGGTGGAAATTGGTAAATCATCATTTACCTACCTTTAATTATTTTGCAATTGGATTACGACATCCTTCTTCCGAATTGTAAAATATTGTGTTGGGTCCTAGTCTTAATATATTAAGTTTGAGTGTTATATTAAGGACTTAAATCAACTAAATATAATTTCTCCCAAATAGATATCTAGTTCTAACAACTGTGGTCTTCCTTATTCTTTTGGAAAAAGCTTTCCTAATGAAGATGATATCCTACATGGTGATCAGGGTGAAAGATTAATCCCTTTGTCATGCATTAGTGGGGACTGGAAATTATACTTCACTTCCCCTACCTCCTCCAATTATTATCCCTAACCCACATGTTCAAAGACTTGAAAAGTTCAAGCTCGTCGAAGCCCTATTGGCAAGTAAACACAAAGATGTAAATTATGTATGTGCTTACATCTTGGAGATGAAGTTACATATTGATAGGCTTGGAGAGTTGGGTGTCGAGGTCTCGAGGAAGTTGGCTATTGAAGGGGTTCTTCAATCACTTCATGAGTCATATAATGGGTTCGTTAAGGACTACTATATGACAGACCGTGGCATGATCCTTATTGATCTTACCTATTTGCTTATTGCTGCTGAATCAGAAATGATTTGGCACACCGGTAAAGCAAAGTTGATTGGAAGATCTACTTCCCAAATTTCCATGGAAAACCGTGATAATCTGGAAATGATGTCTTCTCCTAGGAGAGAGAAATTAGCTAAAGTCAAAAAGTTTGAACTTAAGAGAAATGCCAGTTTTGGGATTGTCTCGTGTGTCGATGCGAAATAAACCTTTTTTTTACTGCAATTTAGAGGTACATTGGAAGCGCAGCTGCCCTGACTACGTGAGAGTTCTAAGAGATGGTAAAGTCAAAATGTTTGCTTCTACTTCAGGTAAGTCCACTGTCTAACTCTATTAAGTTCCTATTTGGAGATTCTTAATATATGATGTAATGTAATTACATTTTGATGTTTTGTTGAATCGAATAAAAGAAAGGAAGCTTAAAGGAAGAGTAAGTCGATTCTGATTGCGAAGAGATGGATTTCGATCGCATGGCTCGATGATCACAGATTTGAGCTGCTTAAGAGTTATGATAGATTGCTTAGGAATAGATAACAACATAGTTTTCATTTGTATTTGCATTGTAAGGATAAATTTTCAATACATTTATAAATAAATAACTTTTTTATTTTTATCTTAGTTTAAGTCTCCTTACAATGGCATTTGTGAAAATTATTGTTAATATGTTTTTATTGATATCAATATTGGAAAATGGATTTGATTCTTTTGTTTGTGGTAGAGTCAAAATTTACCCAATATGGAAAGATTCTCATCACCCAAGTTTCAATTAGACAGAAACTTGGAATCATGCAACTTGTATTGTGTGATGAATGAGAACCTTCATCTTTGGGAAATTAAGACTAATTTCTTGTTCACATGTATATGTGACTCAAGTGAAGGACTAGGCGATCGGGTACACTTGGTTGTGCACTGGTCAGGTCCACCACAAAGAGCGATAAGACTATTCGTCATGATTTACTAAAGTTTAGTAAATATGGTTATGCTTAAAAGATTAAGTATAATTCCGAATCATTGAAAAAAGTGTCAATGTGTAGCAGAACGAATAAGAAGAATCAAATTAGATGGAAATATAAAAGTTTCTCCAATCTAAAAGGATGAGAGAGTAATTTAATATTTGTTTTATGATCATCTTAATGATTATGAAAAACCATATCACAATTGATCCTCTAAGGACATCTTAGTGCATTTGTATGGCTAAAAAGAGGAATTGTGAATTGTAGAAATGGTTAAATCAAAGAGATGAATCATACATCGTTCCAGAATCAAGTCTTAGAGTTGCACTCCAAGATTGTGCCTTGAGTTACATAATCGTAAGAAAGGTTTATAACACTCATCAAGTGTGGAGTAAAATGTTTCTTACTCTTGTACATTTGAAATTGGTAGTTGTGATGTTTTTGATAAAACAAAGACCAACTAAAGACCAATTATATGAAGTGTTATTCTTGATAAGAATTCACACTAACTCTTGAATATTTGGTTGTCAAGTAAATTTTCTTGAAAAAGAGAAAATAATATGTCAAGAGGTCAGTGGGAGTCTTAAAGATCTTTAAAAGTTTCACGAACCAATCAAGAATAAACATGTTATTAATCACTAGCACACGACTTGAGGTCTGTAACCTATTGTGTTGACATATTCGTGTTTCTGTGCCTATTCAAGTTAAAGTTGACTATGCATGTGAGTTTTGAGAGTTCTCAATTGGTTCCATAACAATGTTAGAGTAATGGTAGGCCCTCGTGCTGCCGGGTGGCAAGAAATTAAGATTGAACAAATTCAGTCCGTATGAGTTTGGATTTGTCACTAATCATGTCTTGTGGTCATGGTTTTGACAAATTCACATGGATAGAAACACATACACCATAAAATATCATTGAAATAAGGGTTTTCTCCAATTCATGAAAATGATTGTGAGGAAACGCTTTCACTAAGTAGATTTTAAGGAGACAGAAAATTTAATATTTGCATTCTCAAATTTGATTATGATTACGTCATCCCTCTTCATAGTTCGAATTGTGAGAAATGGCAAAAGGTCTAAACATTTGAGACTTATTTATGTAAGTTCTAAAATTATTTAGATACACATGTGAGCTATCTGAGGAAAGGTGTATGAGTTTGAGAAGCCTAGATAAAGTCTTATCGAAGCATATCGTATTAGAAATCTGAACTTTGGTAAGAAAGTCAACAAGTATTGATTTTTAGAAGTCTAACTTTTTTCTGGGTACATGTTAAAACTAGTGGGAGTATAAGTGTTATGCTCATAAGAATGTAATTATTATGCTAGTGTGAGCATAATTATTATGGTAAGTGTTGCATGTTAGCAATGTTAATTATAGAAAACAAAAGTTTCAAATTGCACAGTTGCAGGGTTTGAAAAGTTGTTTTACTATAATTAAGGAAGAGGAATTCATACTTCATTTAAATCTAAAAGCTTAGATTGAGATTTTAATCAAATTTAGTCAAAACCATATACTGATGTTATGTTGAAATGGTTCAACATAAGGAAATTCTATATGTGGAAGTATTGTAGCAAGAGACTGGTAAAGTATCACGTCTTTATGTAAACCATTATGAATCGTAATCCATATGCTTCGGATATAAGATCGATTGCATACGCTATAATATTTATTTGTTCTAATTTTCCAAATTCCTACAGCATTAAGAGGGAAAAAGGACTATAACGAGATATGACTAAAATGGTTAAGCAATTGTCGATGATAATCTGAGGTTTACCAAAGATTGGTTGCTTATAGACAGTTGGAAGTATATTCTGAATTTTTGGAAGGATCATATTGACATACTTTGAGAAGAGGTAACTCTCCTTCAGAAGTGATAGTCAAAATAGGAATATGGACATGTTCCCATAAGTGGAAGTTAATAATTAAATCTGTGTAAGATTAGAAAATTTAAATGCAAGAAGGATGTTCAAAGGAATGTACTTTGAATATGAGACTTAGTTTCCATGGAATTTCTCACCATTGGAATACTTTGTAATGTCTGCTGCCAAGTCTCTGTGACTTTTGTGCATAGTCATTACAAGAAGATCATTGCATATAAGTTTAGAATCTAACATACTACAGTAAATGGAAATAATTTGGTATTCTTACATTTACGATAAGGATTTGGAATTATGAAATGAGTGTTATTAGAAATGTTTACAATTGATTTATTTCACAAGGTAAGGACCATAGGTAAAATATAGTGTGCATGCTTAGAGCATGGGATGACTACGGTTTTAATTAAAGTATTATGTTGATCAATCGAAACATTATACAATGAATAATATGTAATCAATATGGTGACTAAGTAAAAGGTGTTTTATTTATATTCAAAAGTTTTGAGACCATATTGGATTCGAGTATTATTGTGTTTCACTTTGCATGTTTTGACTTCCCGAATAACTAGGTTATTCAAACTATCCACAGTCGGTCATACTTTGGAAGTAGGTATTGAAGCTAGACTTTCATTAATGGGTCTGTAGATTTTCTAAAGGCGTTTAGACATAGCACAAGTTTGCTACAGTATTCATGAGTACATCTGGAATAAGATTCAAGTATTGGATTAAACCCATGCTCATCTGAATCACTTCATGGATTTTATCACGAGTGATTATGAGACGATAATATCATTTATTCTTAAAACCAAGACATGTGAGTTGTAGTTTGCAAGTCGGTTGCACATTGATATATGTAAATGTACCAGTAACTTGGTCTTATAAAACATATTGTTTTGCATGCTTTGATGAGTAAGTACAGGCAAGCATTTGAGTCGAAGTTTATCCATTCCTTTTACGTAAAGTGGGATAAAGTTAAATATGTGGGGCCCTCGATGATTTAGTGATGACACCCTAAGCGCTTGGCCAAGCCTGGACTGATATGATTTGTTCAATTAGTCAATCATCATAAATTGGAAATCGGGAAACAACAGATGGATAAAGAGAATGATTATAATCCATGTCTCATGTCTATATGATATCTAGAATGAAGGAATATATTATCCCTTATCGACTTTTAATAGCTACGATTGCTAGTTGGGATTTTGGAGTCGTACTTGCAATAATAGTTATTAGACTTATCCAAGTGGGAGACTGTTGGATTAGGTGTCTAAGTCCATAACTATAATTGATATGTACTTGACCCGAGAGGATGGACTTTTGATAGGATGTACTTTTTATAAGAGGTTAGTTATGATTTATTAATATATTATAAGTTCTAATATATTAATATGAAATCATATGATTTAATTAGTATTGATCAATAATTAATTTGGAATTAATTTAGTGATCAAAAGAAAGTAATTAAATTAATGGGGACTAATTGTGTAAGTTATATATATATATATATATATATATATATATATATATATATATATATATATATATATATATATATATATATATATATATATCATAAGCCCAAACCATGATGGACTAAGTTTATGGATGAATCCATAAAGAGTTAGCCCAAATGAATCATGGATCATGGATAATAAGCCCAAGGGTATGGATTAGGGTTTAACCATGACTCTTAGACTATATATAGATCACCCCATAGCTAAAATTGGTTACCCTAGTGTTCTTGGATTTCCATAACCGATTTCGAGTACATAAAACCTCTATCTCAAGTGCTCATTTGTCCAATGTGTGTTGTAAACCTAAAGATGGCAAAAAAACCCATACCCAACGGATAACCAAAACCCTAACTCGAGTTGATCAGGGATGGGGATGGGGATGGGGATTGTTTTACCTTTCGGGTACCCATACCCGTACCCGAAACTGGCCCCGATCGGTACCCGATATATATATATATATATAATATTATTTATGTTTTTATTTTTAATAATGCATAAGCAAATGTTCATTAGACAAAATAAGGTTTTCTAACAATCAAACGTATGGTTTTGGGAAGACTTTTTATGTCTTTTTTTTGCAAAGAATGATTTAATTTGTAACCTTGAATATTATTGTTCGTGTTTGAAGACATTCAGTGATTATAGTGTTTTATATTAGTTATGTTAGTTTTTGTTTTGTTGGTTATATAATTATGAGTTATTTTTCATAAAAGTTCAAAACATTGTAACGGGGAAAAATCCCTGATTACCCATTGGGGATGGGGATGGGGATAGATTTTTAATCCCCGATGGGGATGGGGCCGGGTATGGGGATGGGGATGGGGAACACAAAACCGGGTATACCCGTACCTATTTCCATCCATATGTAAACCATTTGAGGCATCACATTTGGGGTACTAAGTTTTTAATGGCCAAAGACAACAAGCTACATCAAGAGAGGTAATTCTACAGCTTAATCCTATGTTGTTTATGTCAATTGTATGCTAGTTGTAGGCTTAATGCTTTGGAAACAATTTTGCATGTATAATTAGAGAAAACATAAATCCAAAGCATTTTTGGTTGTATGTGCACCACAGGATGTTATAGTATACTAAAACCCAACAAATCTAATCCCTAACCAAAACCGAAAACCCTCTACTTTTCGAAAGCCAAAAATCAAAAACCCATCTTGTTTGACTTTAAGACTGAAAACCCTTTTCTAATTGACTTAGGACCTAAAAATCTATCGAGGCCCATCAACAGGACCAAAATCTCTATGTTTTGGGCCTATTATGGCCGAAAACTACCCCTATATATAATTGTATAACCGCAAACTCAATTCATTTCCTAATTCCCAAGCCGAAAACTCCTCAAATTTGCTCTCAAAACTCATATGTGATGTTCATATCTTCAAGAGATTTCACCCAGATCACCACCCAATCTTCAAATCTTCAACCAAAATCCCTCAAGAACATTCATGCCACATTCAAATCTTCATAAATTCCTTCAAATCTTCAAATTTTCCCCAAGAACACTAAAAACACCAAAACACCTTCAAATAATTCCTAACGCTTATGGTAAGTATTTCTTACATAATTAAGTGTTGTCTAACACTTTAAATTATTATTTAAATTAATATCTTATTAATTTAAATACGATATCGTGTAGAATTATTATCAATATACGACTACTCACGCAGGTTCTAACCCGATGGTCATCCCTACCACTTCGTATCTAAACGAGAACGCACATTATAGGTGAGTTCATGCCCCTGCGTTTTCACTATTTTTAATGTTTTTAGGTGGATACAAGTAAAACACTAGGGATATTGTGCTAACATTCAAACGATTTCAAACCGTTTAAAACTATTTTTAAATCGTTTCAAGCTAATCTAAATTATTTCAATTGTTGTTTTTACCTATATATATATATATATATATATATATATATATATATATATATATATATATATATATATATATATATATATATATATATATATATGAGTAGGATCAAATGAGAACACCAAAAAGGTTGAGAACGCGAGAACAAAGTATATTCATTTGTAATTCCATTTATTCATTTGTGGAGAAATGATAAATTTTTACGCATTTAATTTCAATTGAAGAGAAAAAGTATATTCATGTTGATTGCGCGTAAAAAATTATCATTTCTCCACAAATGAATACATGAAATCACAACTGAATACACCTGTTCTCGCGTTCTCAACCTTTTAGTTGTTCTCATTTGATCCTTTCCCTATATATATATATATATATATATATATATATATATATATATATATATATATATATATATATATATATATATATATATATATATATATATATATATATATATGATTCAACTCGCTTACAACTAGTGTTTTTACCTTAATTCCTATTCCTTGTTTGGTTGTGGGCTTAGGGTGGAATCACTTGTCCGATTGCCTTTTATAATCCCAATTATATATGTCGTATATATATATATATATATATATATATATATATATATATATATATATATATATATGAGTATAAAACTTATTTAAATAAAACTTTAACCTCTTTGTAACATGCTGATCAAAGGGGTAATTCTCATAAATATTCTAGTACACACATAACATACATATATACTATAATGGATATAGTTTATGAAGCATACATAGTACTCTACTAGTTCAAGGAACAATACAAGAACATACATGATAAATTATAATAGGTATTATTTATGTAACACATACACTATTTTACTAAATTTCAAAGGTACAATGCATAAATAATTATCTAAGTATGATTATTTTACACTACGAGTACACTACAAATAGGGAATACATACATTTACAAGAACAAGAGAACATTTAGACACTATACGTACACAAGTCAATACAGGATTGTGAGTCACTACTTCATCGTACTTTCTAGGGTACACGTTAAAGTCCTGAATTATAACCAGAGTCTCATGGAGAGAGAGCGTTAATTTGTGTATAGATCTATACAAGACTGATAATCCTACACCTTAACTGTTTGCTACAGTTAGGCCGGCAGACCTTGGTGACAAATGTCATTACATTCCGACGCCTGAAGAACGTCGTCCTGGCTACTAGTCATTTTAGTATGGTTATCACATTACTCACAATAAGGATTAATTAAACATTTTGGTTTACGGGATAAACATAACTTCAAGGGTTTTATTTTAATAACAGAAGTACATTACAACACACTACTTTACCGTACAGGTGGTGAATTCCACGCACATACATACAAAGGGTTTTCATATAACTACGATACAATACACTATTTTCTCAATACAATATACTATTTCATAGTATAGTAACAAACATACATTTTTGTCTTAAGGTCTAAGACTACATTTCATTTATAACAGAAAATATTGGATTTTCTGGAGGAACACACTAACATTTTAAAGGAACAAAGGCAGATCACTAAAACAAAAATGTTTATGAACTCACCAACTTAAATGTTGATACACTTTCAAAATCACTTGTATTCTCAGGGAAGCATTAGACAGGTACACTTATAGGTTTTTGAGAAGACGAAGCATGCACGGTGTCACGTCTATAGTTTTTGCTATACATTCTAGTGTTATACAAATAATGTTACAAACTCATTGTAAACACCATATTATCAATGTAATGGTTGTTGTTACTTTGATTACTATTATTAAATTGTTGTGAAACTATACATGACGTCGTCCGCCCCCGAACGTTTCCGTCATTGCGGTTTAGGGATGTGACAGTCCACAATCAATCCTACAACCACACAATAGTTAGTTAGAATACTTGAACCTACATCTCTCTCTCTCTCTCTCTTTATATATATATATATATATATATATATATATATATATATATATATATAGCTCTTTTATACGAACTCCATTTAAGCTGATTTTTTTCATTATATTTTTGTAATAAGGACTATCTATGGACATATGACAATCCAAATTTAGATATTAGGAAGTCATATTTTTTTAGCTCCAAAGTAGGTTAGTAGGTTTTTTCATATATATATCCATTACACCTACCAAACCTGTTGAATGTTTAAGGGTTTTGTAAGCTTTAAATGTTTAGTACTAGATGAAAATGACCAATTCTATGTATAGCATTTGGAAAAATGTTTTGAATACCCATAACAATCGTTAACATCCTATCAGTTACAAAGTTGATATCTTCCAGATTGCCATTGAGTTAATTGATTTAGTTCATGAAAATAAATAAGACAGCTTTGAAAATGGTTCTTCTATGGAATGACCCCCCCCCCCCCCACCCCCACACATACACACACACACACATATATATATATATATATATATATATATATATATATATATAAACAATAACAAATTCATTCATATTTATGAAAAAAAGATAAATTTTATCTGATATTCTCTCAAATGATATTATTTTTATAATAAATTCTATCTTTTTATATGAGAAAATAATATCATAATTACTACAGTAGGGATTCTGAACCTGTACGGATTTTGCAATATGGCTTCTGTGGACTAGGCTTTAATTTTGCCCTTGGATGCATAGTCCACAGAGGGGAGTCTCTGGACTGGTATGCCCTTGGCGGAATTATTCTTATTTTTTCCCTACCGTCTTGTCTGTGAACAGGGTGAGTGAGTTCATATAGAGGCTTCTACAAACTCACTATTCTTCTATGACCTAAAATCCAAAAACAAAAAATATGAACATTTAGATAGATAATTAGTTCCAAAGGACACGCCTAGTCTACATAATCCACTCTACAAACTAGATGATATTTTTGAAAAATCTATTTATTTGTGTTTTTAACACTTAGGTTGGTTTAGGTTTGTTTTTTTGGTTATATTTAGAAATTTCTCAAATAAAAATAAGATTTATTCTGTAATAAAACATAATGTCCACCAGGTACTAACGACTAAGGGCTTCCACATTGAGGACATACAAATACCATTGCAATGTCACTTCATCAATTTCAGATGTCAAGTTGATTTATATTACTTTTTTTAATCAAATGGATTTAACCAAGTATTGTTGAAACCAATTTAAAGAGAACGATAATTAGTATTGTAATGTTTATATTTATTTGAATTATAGATAATTATATTTATGTGAATTTATTATTTATTATTATTAATTATTAATATTTATGATTGTTAAAAAAATATGTAGGTGATGTAGCAGTAGAGACCATTTTTAAAAGATGAATGATATTGAAATGATATAAACATTATTGCAAAAGGTGATGTGACATATTTAAATTGCAAGTTTAGTCTTGTGGTATGCCAAAAATGAGAAGTTTGGTCCAAAATGTTTTGGCGTTGCAATAGTGGTTCAAAATAAAATTTTTGTTGTAGTTTGGTCTATGAAAGAATTTAAATGAGTTAGAATGACTATTTTTTCATTTTACATTGCTTTTACTATTATTTTTATTTATTTCATTTGTTTTTAGATGAAAAATAAAATAAAAATTCCTGACTCTCTCTCTCTCTCACACTTTCTCTCTTCCTCTCTCCTTCTCGTATTCTTCATGTATTCTTCAAACCTATACGCAAAGGAAATAGACTAATCCATTCATCTCCAGGTCAAAGACATACAAAAAGCCGTAAGCCTTGACTAACCCATGAACGTTGGCCAACACAACAACCATCACCACCACCGGTCAACACCTCTCTTTCTCTCTCTCTCTCTCTCTCTCTCTCTCTCTCTTTCTTTCTTTCTCTCTCTTTCTCTTTCTCTCTCTCTCTCTCTCTCTCTCTCTCTCTCTCTCTCTCTCTCTTTCCCCCCTCTCATACATAGATGAAGTTGAATGCCACCACTATTTCCATCTCCCTTACAGATCCGATAATAGGGAGATGGTCAGATGAATTAGAATATCAAAGACAAATCAGAAGAACGAAGGTCCATCAACTGCACAAATATGTTTTTGTCTACACCTTCACCGTCGATGCCATTGCTAGGTTTTCATAAACCTACATCAAGATAATGGTGGCGATAGGATTTTAGATCCTGAAACCAAAGTGAAACCTTAATCAAGACTTGTTCTTATAGATCTTGAAACGAGAAAGGCAACAACGTTAGGGTTTCAAGAAATGAAAAGGATGGCAACAAGAGAAAGAGAAAGATATAGACAGATGAAGGGACTGTCACCAGTGTTCTTCGTCTTCTGATTCACCAATCGGGTTTCTACAACTTATCAGTCTCGATTTTTGCAAATCGTTCTAACATATCTTGGATTTTTATCTTTCACATTCTGTAGAATTCTTCCAGATCCGAAGTTGAACCCTACACCATCATAAAATCGCAATGCTTTTGGGTAGCCTTGGAGTTTTGAAATGTGCATTTCTCTTTCGATAGCCTCCTATAATTCTTAAGCGTGCGAGTTCATGTGTGTTGAATATGAACCCAAATGAACATTTGCTTCATCATTGTGTATGTTGAATCACACACACACACACACACATAGAGAGAAAGATAGGGAGTTGGTGTTATATATATATATATATATATATATATATATATATATATATATATATATATATATATATATATATATATATATATATGGAAAACTACAATAAAGTCCCTACATATTGGCCTCATAATCCATTTAGCCCTTATATATATTTTTTTATTCAATTAAGTCCCAAATACCGGTAACCGTATTCAATTTAACCCTCTGACCCAGTCTAAAAGGTCATCCAACTTTCAAAATTTACATTTTCGGCCCAAATTTCAAAATTTATTACAAATTTGGTCTAATCTTTACATTTTTGGCCTAGATTTTAAATTTTTTTACAAATTTGGTCCAAAATTTACACTTTTTGCCCAAATTTTATAATTTTATTATGAAATCATCCTAACTTTAGTCTTTTTTACAACTTTTTTTTTCTCAAAAGTTTGTTTCTAATATGTTTTTTCTTTAAAACTCATATTTATACAAAAAAAAACATATTTTCATATAAAAATCTTATTTTTTATGTATAAATTTTTTTTTAAAAACTTTTTTGTATATGAAATATCTAATTATAAAAATAGGTTTGGATTATTTGTGTGCTTTTTCTTAAAAAATCAATTAAGAAATTAAAAGTAACCCTAAATTACACTATTAAATTATAGTTCGTCAAAAACTAGTTACACTAGTATCCCTAAATTAAAAGTAACTATAAATTATACTATTAATATAGATATTTTAATATGCGTTCTATGTAGTGTGTATTCTTTTTTCTATGAGATCTTAATATAGTTGTTTATATGTATTTTTCAATCTGTTGCATCTTCGTAAATTAAATCATACCTTCGATCATATATATATATATATATATATATATATATATATATATATATATATATACATGACAAAAGGTATGTAAAGTTATTCTAATCTCATATATGACAATCCATATTGATTTCAGTAGGAGTTGTAACTATCAAGGTTTGTAATACTTTTTTACATTTGTTAAATTCCATTTTCTGCCAAAAACCTCCTTATCGACAAATAACAATTGCTCCATTCTAGATGGTTATTTTTTTGTTATTACAACAAATAAAATTAACACATGAATTCGATTTTACAAAGAAGTTTAAATAAAGAAATCCAAAGTGATGATGAACTATATGTATGAACATGTATTCAGCGAGAAACAAAAAATATGAAGTTTTCAATATGTAGCATCTTTTATTATTTAAACATTTCCTATAAATGTGATTAAAAAACAAATAAATAATATTAAAATGAATGTAACTAGTTTTTGACAAACTATAATTTAATAGTATAATTTAGGGTTACTTTTAATTTCTTAATTGGTTTTTAAGAGAAATCACACAAATAATCCAAACCTATTTTTATAATTAGATATTTCTTATACAAAAAAGTTTTTTAAAAAAGTTTTTATATAGAAAAAATAAGATTTTTATGTGAAAATATGTTTTTTTTGTATAAATATGAGTTTTAAAGAAAAAACATATTAGAAACAAACTTTTGAGAAAAAAAGTTGTAAAGAAAACTAAAGTTAGGATGAATTCATAATAAAAATCCTAAAATTTGGGCAAAAATGGTAAAATTTAGATCAAATTTGTAAAAAAAATTAAAATCCCGGCAAAAAGTATAAATTTTGGACCAAATTTGTAATAAAATTTGAATTTTGGACCGAAAATGTAACTTTTGAAAGTTGGATGACCTGTTGACCGGGTCAAAGGGTTAAATTGAATACGATTACCGGTATTTGAGACTTAATTGAATAAAAAAAATATATATGGACTAAATCGATTATGAGATCAATATGTAGGGACTTTATTGTAGTTTATATATATATATATATATATATATATATATATATATATATATATATATATATATATATATATATATACACAGAGAGAGAGAGAGAGGTTAGGTGATATTTTATTAAAAATTTTTATTTAGTTTTTATAAATAAAAGAATATGAGAAGAATAAAATTAAAAGGTCAAATCCATCAATATTTTTAAACAATTTTGGATCAAAACTACAACAAATTTTTTTATTTTGGACAACTATTCATTTTTTGACATACTATACGGAACAAATTGCGATTTTGTCTTATAATTACAAGGATGTGTAATGTGTAGGAGCAATTCATAGTTTCATACACGATCTATATGTGGAAATCGAAAAAAAATAGTAACAAAAAAAAAGCAACAAAAAAACATAATTAACAAGGATGCATAATGAAATGCGACAAATGGAACCCACTTAATAATTATGCATAAATGGCACATAATCTTCTAACGTTTGTTACTATGCATGAATGATGACACTGGAATGGAATTTTGAACTTTTTTTCTTTGGTCATTCGAATAGGTCGTTTAAAGTTTTAAAATGTTATTTATTTATTTTTAACATTTTGTTAAAATCTTTGTTATGAACTGCAATAACAGAGTTTTTATATTTTGTTTTGCTATCCAAAATCATCTAATTTTTTATTGGTTATTTTATATCATTGAATTTATTTCAGTTATAATTAATCACTAAACTTTTATTTATTTTTTTCAGAATTTATTTGTATAACTTTTATTTTCACTTTTATTTTTACATGCTATTTTTCATAATTCTTTTTTATAAGTTTAATTTTCTTGTGTTTTTTGTATTTTTTTCACAATCTATTTTCACAACTTAACCTTTTAATTTTATTTTCATGTTTTTTTCGAAATCAATTTTTAAATCTTGATTTTTATATATTTTTTCATAATATGTTTTTAAAATTTCATATATTTGTTTCACCAATTATGTGTCAATATTGAATTGCATAATTATTAACTCGGATGATAAGCCTAGCATCATTTGTTTCTCACATATCCAATAACTTTGCATAATTAGAAACTTATTTTTATATAAAATTTACCTATTACAAGAGAACAACACTCCACATATGTTTCTCAAAACAAAAAAACATTATTATTTTCTCATTTTTGTTGTTTTTAACCCGTACTAAGTTATGTAATGATGATTCTTTAAGCGCGAGAAATATATGTGGGGTATTGTTATTAGTTTAATAAGTATTGTTACTGGTGTAATAGGTAAATCGTTAGATAAGAGAGCTGTTAATTATAAAACGCTACTGAATGTGTAAGAAACTAATAATTCTAATATTATAACTTGACTATAGGTCACTTAATTTACATCTAACTGGCAAAGCAAATATATAAAGTTCTAAAAACATTTTGTCGAAAAACATATAAAAAGAAAGAAAAAATGAAGTTGTAAAATGGATTTTGTAAAAACATGAAAACAAAAAACAAAAAAAAAGTCGTAAAATTAGACTGTGAAGAAAATATGAAAAATATAGTAACAACGAAGTTATAAAATCAAATTATGAAGAAAAAAAATATAAAAAGGAAAATAAAAAAATAAATCTATAAAAGCAAATTGAGAAAAAACATGTAAAAACTAAACAAAAATAAAGTTATAGAAACCAATTGTACTGAAAACAATTTCAAAAGTTTAATAATTAATTATAGTTAAAAAAAACTTTAGTAACCAGAAATAATAAAAAAAGATAACTTTGATGACCTTAGTTAAAAAATTGAAAACCTAATTTTAGTCAAGATCATTTTAGTAAAAATTTAAAAGTTACATAACATTTTAAAGCTTACTAACAAATGAAATAATCAAATTAGCACAAATCAAAAATTAAATATACTGATATCACCTACATCTTATAAATAATATGTTTTTATCAACATTCGAGTTGTTATTTTAACAACCATTATTTTTATTTCATTTCATTCATTTTTCTTAAAATCATTTACTTTTTGATGATTTCTAATATCTTGTTTTTATTATGCTAAATTTAACAGGTAATGCTTGCACATTAGATGAGAAATGCCCTCTTTGATCATTAGCGCACATGTGAAACTAAAAAACACTCAAAAGTGAAATTTTGTTATGTTTATGCATAAGGGATAATGACTTAGGAGGGTAATTAGGTTTTCAGTTTGTCCGTATTAGATTACTAAGGTTTTTTTTTGTGCGTATTAGACCAATATGGTTGTTATTACCGTTTAGAAATAGTCATTTTACCGGTTTTAACTAGTAAAAATGACTATTTGTAAACGGTAATAACAACCATATTGGTCTAATACGCACAAAAAAAACCTTAATGACCTAATACGAACAAACTGGAAACCTAATTACCCTCCTAAGTCATTAACCCTAATTTTAAAGATATTGAGAATATATGACCATGAACAGTAAACTAGTTCATTTAGAACTCGCATCGTCCTATATAACATGCTACTCCTCTATATGGCGAAGCTCTTCATCTATATTCGTCCCTTTGGGGACATCCGATACAATTGGAACGATACAGAGAAGATTAGCATGGCCCCTGCGCAAGGATGACATGCATAAATCGAGAAATAGTCCAAAAAAAAAATTAAACCCTTCTTCGTCTTCTCTGGAACCCTAATTCCCTTTATCAAATGCTAATAGAGCTCAATTGCAATTCTTACGTTTCAGTAGTTCATCTACTGAAGTCATGATCAGACAACATGTGGATTCCATGGTCAGATTTATCTTCTTGTTGATGTCTTCAACCATTTGTGGCAAGTAAGGGTGATATTTCTTTCTATAAAGTCTCCTTTAAGTTTTTTACTTTTCCTATCATTAAGTTTCATGCTTTATAAACTTCCATTTATGTGTTGTATATAGTCTGTATGTGTTTGTTTATGTGCTAATTTTTTATTCATTTTGCAACTTCAGTTTCTTAGTTCATGTTGTGGTTTTGTTTTTTAAAAATAATTGATAATATGCATCCTTTGCAAGCCCCTGTTGTGTCACACCCCCAAACCAAGGATGGCGGAAACGTCCGGGGGTGGAGGACTTCATGTAGAGTATCACAACAATGAGTATAATAGTGCTCAAAGTAAATACAACCAACACGAATATAATTGAAAACGTTACATCAAAGCACATGTTTACATGATTCACATCAATTACATTATGATACAAAATGAATTGTTTGACGATTTATCGTCCCATCCTCAAAACGTTGTTGATTTCCTGTTTTCACTGAATTCCTGAGAATACAAGTAGTTTTGAAAAGTGTCAACACAAAGGTTGGTGAGTTCATAAGAGATTTCGTTAGAAAAGTAAATCGTTTTCCTTGTAAAAGCGTTAGAGTATGTATCCAGAAAATCCGATATTTTCTTTAAAATCTGTGTAATGCAGTCATATGACTGAAGACCAAAATGTATAAGTAACCTTTCTTATTAGTAGAAAATGTTATGTATTTAAATGGACATGGACGCTTTTGAATTAAATGAAATTTCTGTACGTTCTCATGTTTGTTAATACATTATATATATGTAGTCCTAAATTAGAGGACCGAGTAATAACAGGTATTGACCATACTTAAAAGTATAAATGTGGTTTCAAATGATGTGTAGTCGTAACTACCAAAACCAAAAGTGTACAGTAATTATCTGTACTCATAGAGATAAAAAGTGATTTTAAATCAACATAAAACTCATTTAGGTTTTAAAAATAAAATCCCGTAAACTTATGGATTGTTATATCCCTATGTGAGTCGCTATAATCATACTATCACTATGTGAACCTGCCACGACGTTCTCAGGCGTCGCGAAAATTAAAATGACATTTGTCACCCGTAGACCTGCAGGTCCAACTGTAGCTAGCAGCAAGGTGTGGGGTGTCAAACCCAATATAGATCTATATACAAGTATCATGTTCTCCCTCAAGGAGATTTTGATTATAACTACTAGGAATTATATCCCGCACTCGGACGTACGGGGAGAGAGAGAGAGAGAGAGAGAGAGAGAGAGAGTCTCACAATATAGGATAACAAGTTTACGTGAAATGTGTGTGAATATAAATCTTTCTTG
Source organism: Lactuca saligna (assembly GCF_052625555.1). Lineage (NCBI taxonomy): Eukaryota > Viridiplantae > Streptophyta > Magnoliopsida > Asterales > Asteraceae > Lactuca > Lactuca saligna. The sequence goes on from NC_136420.1 coordinate 147,555,556, forward strand.
TATGAATGTACCCTTTTTGTATGAGTGTGTTGAGTGATGTATCATAAACTATACCTATTATAGTTTATCTAAAATGTATGTAATATGTATGAACTCTTTTATGGAAATGTATTAGTGTTATGAATTTATCAAACTATAGGTTAACAAGTTTACGTGAAATGTGTGTGAATATAAATCTTTCTTGTATGAATGTACCCTTTTTGTACGAGTGTGTTGAGTGATGTATCATAAACTATACCTATTATAGTTTATCTAAAATGTATGTAATATGTATGAACTCTTTTATGAAAATGTATTAGTGTTATGAATTTACTAAACTATACTTTTTATAGTTTAATATACGTGTTCTAAAATGAATGAATAATATTTATTATGAATGACTTAGTTTCAGTTCATGATGATAAACTAACAACGAAACACATTCAATGATTAGAACTTATGATTATACACTTTGCTCAACATAATACAAAGTGTTATGATATTTACATGCTGTTGGCTAACTTTAGCCATTCTGCACTGTTTTGGAAAAATCATAAAAAAATCATACGAAGTCAAAAACTAGATCCGTCAATTCTGAGAGTTCAAAAAATGTGTCTAGTTTACTGATAATTTTTATCACGATTTTTAACGACCTCCAACTTGAGTGAAAAAGTCCATAATCACAGACTGGTCCGGATTGTTGTTTGAAATGATAGGCAGTTTTGTAAAAATCACCATAAATTGTAGAAAAATCGTATGGAGATGTGCAAGTAGTCATTTTAAAGCTAAAAACTTGAACTATTTGCACCTTGTACAGTTTTGAAAACAAAAATGTTGAAGATGCCCAAAACAGTCCGTGAATGGAGTTGAACTTTTCTGATGAAGGCTGTTAGAAAAATTTAGTTATGTTCTTGGTGTTTTAACTTGTATTCCCCCCCCCCCCCTGAAAACTAGAGAAAACATGAAAATGTAGGGGTATGAACTCACCTTGAGTGATTTCAGTAGATAAGTGTTGAAGAAGAGAAGTGTTCAACCCAAGAACACTTGAAGAATCACTTGAAGATTCGAAGCTGTAACACAAATATAATGGAGTTTGTGTAAGATATCCATGATTTGAGTGGAAATAAGTGAGATAATAATAAAGAGAATGGATTATGCTTACCAAATGTGGAGGAAAAACTCAAGATCAGCCCGTGAATCTCGAATTTCTAGAGAGAGAAAGTGAGAGAGGAAAGAGTTTGATCTTCTTGTGAAATGAGAGCAAATGAGAGAAGTGAGGAGAGAGGATGAATATTCAGCTCTCAAAAATATGGGAAAGAGTGATAATTGAGTGGAAATGACATTGATGTGACCTAGGTAAGGTGGGGAGGTGTGGCTGGTCATAGAGTGGGTGTGGGAGTGGTTGCTTGTGTCATAAGGTAAAGCAAAGTCAACACTCCACCTCTTTGTACTTTACCCACTTGCTTTTATTATTTAAATAAAGATTTTTATGAAAATATGATTAAATTGTGAATATTTAGGGTTTATTATGTTAAAATATGATTTTGGGTGAAAATCCCGCGTTAAAATAATTAAAAACGGGCCTTAAAAGTAAAACTACGCGAAAACCGGGAGAAATTGAGTTCCCAGCGAGACCTCTCGGTCCTAGGCCGAAGTTCGGTCCCTAGGCCGAGACTCGGTCCACGCTGAGGATTGTAGCCGGAAATGAACAGAGGGAAACGAAGGGCGAGGAAGCGAGAGGCGAAGGCGAGGGTTCGGTCCGGAGTGAAAGGCGAGAAGTCAGACCCGAAATGGACCGAATGAACAGTAGTGAACAATACTCTCGGGTTCGGTTCCTCCTGGGCTCGGGATCGGTTCCACCTGCTCTCGGGTTCGGTTCCTCCTGGGCTCGGGTTCGGTCCCACCTGCTCTCGGGTTCGGTTCCTCCTGGGCTCGGGTTCGGTCCTCTTGCTCTCGGTCCCTAAGAGGACCTTCGGGTCCTAAGAAGCTTCGCCTCTTATAAGAGGGTTTCGGTTCCTAAGGTCAATTTTTCTCGTTTTTACCCCGTTTTAAGCCGGTTTTGACCCGGTTAAGGGTCGGAATGACCCGAATGATTCTAAAAAGTTACGGGAAGCTTTTGAGAGAGATTTGGGAGAGATTTCACATACTTGGAGAGATTTGGGAGAGATTTAACATTCTTGGAGAGATTTCTCATAAAAAGAGATATTTGAGAGAGGTTTCACATACTTGGAGAGATTTGGGAGAGATTTCTCATACTTAGAGAGGTTTGGGAGAGATTTCACATACTTAGAGAGATTCCTCATACAAAGAGAGTTTTGGGAGAAGTTTCACATACTTAGAGAGATTTGGGAGAGATTTCACATACTTAGAGAGGTTTGGGAGAGATTTCACATACTTAGAGAGATTTCTCATACAAAGAGAGTTTTGGGAGAGGTTTCACATACTTAGAGAGATTTCAAATAGAGAGAAATGGAGTGAAAACGATTGAGAGAGGTTTCAAGTGTGGCATTTGTGAGTGTCCGGCTCCGCAATGCAAGGTCCGTAAACACTGTTAAGCCTTGTTTAAGGATCTGACACACTCCCGATGAGTATGCAACATTCTTTTATCGGTTTGGCTAGCCACATACCACAGCTTTCGGTTAACGAGATCTAGATGTTCGCACTTTTGATTTATGATCTCTCATTAGAATAGAGAGTTGTGTAGAAATTTCATAATGTAAATTCTAGTACCCAAGGGCAAATTGAGTCAAATGGTTTGACTTGTTGACTTTGTCTTGACCGAAATTTGACAGTTGTCACATCATCCCCCCGTTAGAGGGAATTTCGTCCCGAAATTTGAATTTAGGCAAGGAGTAGGCATGAATAATCAAGCCAAGAAGTGAGGATACTTCCTAATCGACTGACTCATGCGCTCCCATGTGACTCTAGGTCCTTGGTTAGTATTCCAGCGAACTTTCACTAATGGGAAGTGGCGTTGTTTTGTCCGCTTGACCGCTCGGTCCATAGTCACTATGGTTCTTCCACGAAGGTGAGGCTCTTGTGGAACTCGATCTCGTCGAGAGGAATTGTAAGAGTCTCGTCGGGTAGATACTTCCGTAAGTTCGGGACGTGTCGTGTAGAATGTACTTTACCAAGCTCATGGGAGTAGATTGAAGTAGCGAGTTATAGGGCAGATTCTCACAGAATCTCGAAAGGCATAATTATATTGGGTATTGGCTTTCCATGCTTTCCGAAGCGTACTAAGCTTTCCCAGAGTGAGTGTTTCTAGAGGAATTTGGTCGGTTATACTGGCGTTCTAAAGGTTTCTTCCTCTTGTTTCTCTTCCCGTCACGGGTTGCCCCCTTTAGGGTCAAAGTTGGGAGGGGGTCCGTATTTTACGAGAAGTTCAAGAGGAATTAAGACGGTAGGTCAGCGAGACCCAGAATTTTGGCGTATTCCTGCTAACGCCTTCGATGCTGACTGTTTCTCAACGGTTTTGATCAATTGAAAGGGCCCTTATGAATTTCCACCTTGATAATGATGTGTCTTGAGAACTGGACTCCTCAATTCCAAAACTCGTATCTAGAGAACTTCAAGTAATACTTCTCTGATCATATTGCTTCTGTGGTTTGTTGTAGCTGCTCTCCTTGGTTTCCTTCTTACTACGAGGGTAGATAAGTAAGTCGTTTGTAATGACGATGATGAATTGATCCTTAGTAACGACGATGTGTCTCGAGTGGGTTTGATCCTATCCGAGGGTATCACTACGAACTTTCAGCGTCCACATCGATATTGGAGGATTGTTCTCGGACATCCTTCTTCAATACTCATGACTGGTGATATTCAGATCTCAGGTTCAATTCCTGAGGGGTACCTCGTTCCCTACGGTTTGGTCGGCCTATACGTCTATGCGAGGCAGATAGTAAAGGTTTCTATTGGAGATGTTGTCGGGGCCTCTGAAATCGACGGAATTATAAGCAATTTGCTTTTCTATTTGACAAATAAGACCAGAGTTTTCCAGGGCGAGAAGCTTGGTTCTTCAATTTCATTGTTGAGTAGTTCGACAGGTTTGACGTGACAGCTCTTGTAGCTCTGTAGGAAGCATGTGGGTTTGGTTTACGCGACTAGGACTTTTTGAATGGTAGGACATTTACTCATCCTTCTGGGCAACCTTAGCCCGAAGCTCATGGCAAGACTCGTACCATATCTGTCCCAAGCTTCTATGCTTGAATCTTGTCTGATACATGCGTGACATTCCCGAAGGTCTCCTGTAAATACATGTGATAAGGCTTCGGGAAGTATGACACTCCTCTGGTTCCTGTTTTGGAGTTCCACAGTGAGAGATGACCCAAAGGTCCGTGCTGGATGTTTATGAGAGACGATAGTTTCGATATTCAGGGGTTAGGCGAAAGGCCGTTTTGTAGTCGTTTAATCAGGAAGACGAGGGCAATATCAATCAAAATTGGAATACGACAACACTATCTTTTTAGATAACATGAGATAAGTTGTATTCGGAGGAAGAGATCACTAGAGTGATAGAGTGTCCTATATTTCTTTTCTGTGTGTTCCGTTTTGTTTGATGTTATGATTATTGTAGATGATTCATACCACAATGTCTAGCATTGGTAGTGCATGTGTTTTCGATAGCCAGTAATGATATTTGATATCATGATTCCTGACAGGTCTCCTCACGATCGAGCAGTATATGATCGTCGTATGTAAATTGATATCGTGCTATCGTCGAGTGGGTGACCCCACTCAACCCCTAATACTAGACATGGAATCGGAGTCAGGATGGAATTATCTATTTCAAGACTTAAGTATTTTGATTTTAAATTAACCCCGATGTATGGACAAGGTCATCACAACTTACAGGTAATGCTCCTAAGGTCACATATGAATGTCTTTGGTTTGATTTGTATGAGAGAGAAAATATTTTAGCTACTTTTTAGAAGGAAGGTTACTTTAGTAAGCGTACCAAATTCATTACAAACATATAGTACTTAAACGTTTTGTCGTTGGGAACATTACAAAAGTCCTAACATGGTTCCCTTGCTGCTCCTGTTGGTGTGTTCATCACATTCCTCCTGTTCTTTCGTCGTTCTTCTCAGTTGGACATTCTCTCTTGAGGTGTCCCATTTCACCACATAGGTAGCATACTGGGCCTACCTTGGTGTAGTTGATCGAAGGGAGGTGATGGGCCGAGGCCCTACAGAAACGGACGGTATGCCCTTTCCTGTTGCAGTTTTTACAGTGCATCTCCCGGCAAGCCCCATGGTGATGAAAGCCACATTTGTTGCACTTTGGGAGTGATCCCCCATATGGTCTGGCAGGCATTTGGGTGGCAGACCCTGAGGCTAGTGTCGAGGCATGTGTCATGACTACTGTTCTAATGGTAGGGGCAGCCCTAGGTTGTTGTCTTTAAGTGTATCCTTTAGATTGGTTGCGCTCTTTCATGTCCTAAAACTTTCTCTTCTTGTTCGTAGGTTTGTGGCCTGAGGTATTTTTGTTGGTAGGTACCCATTGGTGTCCCTGATTGTTACCACAATTTGTATTGTTAGTACCGCTTCCACCCCTGCTGACGTTGTTAGTAATGAAATGCACCATGACGGCTGCCACGGCTGCCGTGACTGCAGCTTGAAAAGTAGCAGTGTCTATCTGTAGTGTTGGCGCCTTGCTAGTGGGTTTGTTGCCTCTTGGTGAAGACATAGTTCTGTTTCATGATGAAAAACGACTTTGTTAGTGGAAATGATTGTCTTAAGTGCATCCTTACAATTTATATTTACGCATATAAATTTTTGCACATTACTGTACTATTCTTAGTGTTTCTGCTAACGCTCTCGAGATGGAGTTATGGCAGTAGGTAGGAGTAGGTTTCATATGGACGTTAAGCTTTACTCCTCTTAGAATCATGTTTGTCCGAACACCTTGGCTGAGGAATTTTGATGGGATCCGGTGCATTAGTGCTGGTATGATCGCACCCATAGGTCTATGAAGAAGAAACTTCTTAACAAATGTTTAAAGGTGAGACGATAATGAGTTTTTAGAATGGCTATATGTCGCGAGTTTTCTAACTAAGTTTATCTCATATCGATTTGTATCAAAGTTCGGTTGTTTAAGGTGTTCTGAAAACAATTTATAACGAGATTCTTTGTATAATAAACTCATGTATTTTAGTAGTTCGGTATCCAAGTGAAAACTTATACTTGACCCAAGCTAAGTCCTTATCACGACCTATTGATGTATGCTTAGTTATATAATTAAGGCTAGATAGTCCTTCGAGTCTGTTAGGTACATCCTAAGCCCATCTTGTTAATATGACTCTAGAAATCATGGTTTCAGTGAAAATTTTGACCTCGATGCAGGTCTACTTCACATTTGTGCATGGGCGGGTTTTGATAGAGGATAGATTTCTCGATTAGTATGACCACTTAATTTGTTGTGTCGTGATTTTACTTACAATAGAGTAGCACCAGCGCATACTTATGAAGCTAATTTACCAGGTCTGGTGAGCGGTACGAACTCTACTTACGATGATCCATCCCTTGTGATGCCTGAGGCAAGGTCGATGTAGTTTTGTAGCTTTGCCAATCAACGCTTGGCTACAATCATCCTTTCTTTGAATGCTGTGTGTCCTACCCTTTTACTCTCTTTCCTCTTCACGAGTGGTGATAAGGTCCTGAAAAGAGAGTTGGTCTCGGGAATTGTAGTATAATTATGAGTCACCGGTACATGAGGTGGTGGGGTTTATAGTAGCGCGCAGTTTTCTGAACTCAGATTGTAGTCTTCCTGTTTTGATCCCCGATGATCGCAATCCGCCGGGTCTTTGCCAGGAGGGCTCTGTCCGTCAGTCCCCCGTGGTTGAGGTCATAGCACCCTCGTTGGTCTCCACATGGTGGTTGTTGTCATTGTTGTCGACATTCAACCCTCGATCACGATTGCCCAACGGGTCACAGGTTCGTTATAGTCGAAACAGTTCGCGGAACCCTTGCTATACATGGAGGATCGATTACCTCCGGTACCGCTTATGATTCTTCTCATAATCATTCACCATTCCTCGATTTCGGATTAGGAAAGTAAGGGTCGTCCGGTAAGTAGGATTTTTGCTATGCCGTATTTGTGAGAATAGAAGTGGAGGAGATAAGTACTATGCGTCTAACTCTATTATCACTTACTTATAGGGGTGATCCTTATTAGTTACTTTTGTAATGACATAGTGCATACTAATTACATATAACAAGATATGATAGACCTTTGAATAAGTGATCCCACTCTAGGTCCACATCCAAACAAGGAAAAGGAAGTAAAGTAATGACCACAAATTCTAAGTCTATAATTTCTAAGTTATATATAACCTTAAAGTATCCACTTAGGGACTATAGACCTATTATTAAGGATCTATTTAGTTTTCATATAAGTTATGATATTTCAAAATACTCCTATAGTATTTTAAACTCATGTTCTATTCTAATGTTCTCATTGTGGTAGTGTTGGTAAGTTTTTAGACTTGTTTCCATATCACAACTATTCTTGGGCATGTGCTAATCACTCCTCGGACCAGCATAGTTGATCAGGCTATGCCACTCCCAAGACCGACCATACATCCCCGAGCTTACCTGTGATATTCAACAATCATTACTTTTGTTTTGTTCTAGAGTGGTGCTGACCTTAATATGTATGTATGCATGTATACCTTTAATAAGAAACTATTTATTTCTAAAAGTATAGTTGTTTTGAAACTTTAAATCAGAGACTTAGTCCCAATGCATTTATAGTTTGTATATCTTATGTGGTTCGATATACTGAGTTCACTATAAACAATGCTCTGATACCAATCTGTCACACCCCCAAACCAAGGATGGCGGAAACGTCCGGGTGTGGAGGACTTCATGTAGAGTATCACAACAATGAGTATAATAGTGCTCAAAGTAAATACAACCAACACGAATATAATTGAAAACGTTACATCAAAGCACATGTTTACATGATTCACATCAATTACATTATGATACAAAATGAATTGTTTGACGATTTATCGTCCCATCCTCAAAACGTTGTTGATTTCCTGTTTTCACTGAATTCCTGAGAATACAAGTAGTTTTGAAAAGTGTCAACACAAAGGTTGGTGAGTTCATAAGAGATTTCGTTAGACAAGTAAATCGTTTTCCATGTAAAAGCATTAGAGTATGTATCCAGAAAATCCGATATTTTCTTTAAAATCTGTGTAATGCAGTCATATGACTGAAGACCAAAATGTATAAGTAACCTTTCTTATTAGTAGAAAATGTTATGTATTTAAATGGACATGGACGCTTTTGAATTAAATGAAATTTCTGTACGTTCTCATGTTTGTTAATACATTATATATATGTAGTCCTAAATTAGAGGACCGAGTAATAACAAGTATTGACCATACTTAAAAGTATAAATGTGGTTTCAAATGATGTGTAGTCGTAACTACCAAAACCAAAAGTGTACAGTAATTATCTGTACTCATAGAGATAAAAAGTGATTTTAAATCAACATAAAACTCATTTAGGTTTTAAAAATAAAATCCCGTAAACTTATGGATTGTTATATCCCTATGTGAGTCGCTATAATCATACTATGACTATGTGAACCTGCCACGACGTTCTCAGGCGTCGCGAAAATTAAAATGACATTTGTCACCCGTAGACCTGCAGGTCCCACTGTAGCTAGCAGCAAGGTGTGGGGTGTCAAACCCAATATAGATCTATATACAAGTATCACGTTCTCCCTCAAGGAGATTTTGATTATAACTACTAGGAATTATATCCCGCACTCGGACGTACGGGGGGGGGGGGGGGAGAGAGAGAGAGAGAGAGAGAGAGAGAGAGTCTCACAATATAGGATAACAAGTTTACGTGAAATGTGTGTGAATATAAATCTTTCTTGTATGAATGTACCCTTTTTGTACGAGTGTGTTGAGTGATGTATCATAAACTATACCTATTATAGTTTATCTAAAATGTATGTAATATGTATGAACTCTTTTATGGAAATGTATTAGTGTTATGAATTTATCAAACTATAGGTTAACAAGTTTACGTGAAATGTGTGTGAATATAAATCTTTCTTGTATGAATGTACCCTTTTTGTACGAGTGTGTTGAGTGATGTATCATAAACTATACCTATTATAGTTTATCTAAAATGTATGTAATATGTACGAACTCTTTTATGAAAATGTATTAGTGTTATGAATTTACTAAACTATACTTTTTATAGTTTAATATACGTGTCGAAAACTAGATCCGTAAATTCTGAGAGTTCACAAAATGTGTCTAGTTTACTCATAATTTTTATCACGATTTTTAACGACCTCCAACTTGAGTGAAAAAGTCCATAATCACAGACTGGTCCAGATTGTTGTTTGAAATGATAGGCAGTTTTGTAAAAATCACCATAAATTGTAGAAAAATCGTATGGAGATGTGCAAGTAGTCATTTTAAAGCTAAAAAATTGAACTATTTTTACCTTGTACTGTTTTGAAAACAAAAATGTTTAAGATGCCCAAAACAGTCCGTGAATGGAGTTGAACTTTTTTGATGAAGGCTGTTAGAAAAATTTAGTTATGTTCTTGGTGTTTTAAGTTGTATTCCCCCCCCCCCCTGAAAATTAGAGAAAACATGAAAATGTAGGGGTATGAACTCACCTTGAGTGATTTCAGTAGATAAGTGTTGAAGAAGAGAAGTGTTCAACCCAAGAACACTTGAAGAATCACTTGAAGATTCGAAGCTGTAACACAAATATAATGGAGTTTGTGTAAGATATCCATGATTTGAGTGGAAATAAGTGAGATAATCATAAAGAGAATGGATTATGCTTACCAAATGTGGAGGAAAAACTCAAGATCAGCCCTTGAATCTCGAATTTCTAGAGAGAGAAAGTGAGAGAGGAAAGAGTTTGATCTTCTTGTGAAATGAGAGCAAATGAGAGAAGTGAGGAGAGAGGATGAATATTCAGCTCTCAAAAACGTGGGAAAGAATGATAATTGAGTGGAAATGACATTGATGTGACCTAGGTAAGCTGGGGAGGTGTGGCTGGTCATAGAGTGGGTGTGGGAGTGGTTGCTTGTGTCATAAGGTAAAGCAAAGTCAACACTCCACCTCTTTGTACTTTACCCACTTGCTTTTATTATTTAAATAAAGATTTTTATGAAAATATGATTAAATTGTGAATATTTAGGGTTTATTATGTTAAAATATGATTTTGGGTGAAAATCCCGCGTTAAAATAATTAAAAACGGGCCTTAAACGTAAAACTACGCGAAAACCGGGAGAAATTGAGTTCCCAGCGAGACCTCTCGGTCCTAGGCCGAAGTTCGGTCCCTAGGCCGAGACTCGGTCCACGCTGAGGATTGTAGCCGGAAATGAACAGAGGGAAATGAAGGGCGAGGAAGCGAGAGGAGAAGCGAGAGGCGAAGGCGAGGGTTCGGTCCGGAGTGAAAGGCTAGAAGTCAGACCCGAAATGGACCGAATGAACAGTAGTGAACAATACTCTCGGGTTCGGTTCCTCCTGGGCTCGGGTTCGGTTCCACCTGATCTCGGGTTCGGTTCCTCCTGGGCTCGGGTTCGGTCCTCTTGCTCTCGGTCCCTAAGAGGACCTTCGGGTCCTAAGAAGCTTCGCCTCTTATAAGAGGGTTTCGGTTCCTAAGGTCCATTTTTCTCGTTTTTACTCCGTTTTAAGCCGTTTTTGACCCGGTTAAGGGTCGGAATGACCCGAATGATTCTAAAAAGTTACGGGAAGCTTTTGAGAGAGATTTGGGAGAGATTTAACATACTTGGAGAGATTTGGGAGAGATTTAACATTCTTGGAGAGATTTCTCATAAAAAGAGATATTTTAGAGAGGTTTCACATACTTGGAGAGATTTGGGAGAGATTTCTCATACTTAGAGAGGTTTGGGAGAGATTTCACATACTTAGAGAGATTTCTCATACAAAGAGAGTTTTGGGAGAAGTTTCACATACTTAGAGAGATTTGGGAGAGATTTCACATACTTAGAGAGGTTTGGGAGAGATTTCACATACTTAGAGAGATTTCTCATACAAAGAGAGTTTTGGGAGAGGTTTCACATACTTAGAGAGATTTCAAATAGAGAGATATGGAGTGAAAACGATTGAGAGAGGTTTCGAATGTGGCATTTGTGAGTGTCCGGCTCCGCAATGCAAGGTCCGTAAACACTGTTAAGCCTTGTTTAAGGATCTGACACACTCCCGATGAGTATGCAACATTCTTTTATCGGTTTGGCTAGCCACGTACCACAACTTTTGGTTAACGAGATCTAGATGTTCGCACTTTTGATTTATGATCTCTCATTAGAATAGAGAGTTGTGTAGAAATTTCATAATGTAAATTCTAGTACCCAAGGGCAAATTGAGTCAAACGGTTTGACTTGTTGACTTTAGTTGACTTTGTCTTGATCGAAATTTGACAGTTGTCACATGTTGGTTTTACATTTCCATTCGTTATCAAATGTAGACATTGATAGGAGGTATCAAAGTGAGATTGTTTGTACATATGGATGTGTTCATGTAAACGTTTAAATGACAAAAAAAGAAGTTATTGATAAAATGTTGCATATTTATGTAATGAAGATCATCAATCATATGAGTTTTTAGACTTAGAAGTTCTGGAAGGGTTGTGAGATAAGTTTAAATGGAAGCAACTATTCTCAGTCAAACAAATCAGTCACATTGATTAGTAAGCATGTTTTCTAAATAATTAGGGTTAATGACTTAGGAGGGTAATCCGGTTTCCAGTTTGTTTGTATTAGATCACTAAGGTTTTTTTGTGCGTATTAGACCAATATGGTTGTTATTACCGTTTACAAATAATCATTTTACCGGTTTTAACTGGTAAAAAGGACTATTTCTAAACGGTAATAACAACCATATTGGTCTAATACACACACAAAAAAAAACTTAGTGACCTAATACGGACAAACTAGAAAACTTATTACCCTCCTAAGTCATTATCCCTATGCATAATCACTACCGGAAAAACTTCTTATGGCATATGAATTATGATATCCACTGATTTTATGATTTTATAACAGATAAAAAAGTCTATGAGAAAAATAATGTCACTTTTCATGAAATTTCAAGAATTTAGAACAAACGTAATTGCATGCTGTAAATTTATGTAATTTATTGGAAATGTTACGACATACAAACAAGTGTTTCGTAATTTTTAATATTATAAATCAGAATTTATAAAATAAACACGCACTATGCTTGTCATTTTTTCTTAGAAAAAAAACTTTGTCATCTTTTAAGTTCGGCTTTTTCGATTGAATTCATTAGGATTGCCTTTGATTGCTACTCTCTCGTCAAGGAATAAAATTAAAAAGAAATCTCTACTATCTCGTTGATTTAGGGTTTTGGTGTGAAGGAATCAACTCACTACACTCCAATGCCTCGGATTACTTCAATAACGACTCCAACATTCCATGGTTCTAGAGGTAGCATTTAGGGTTTTCTTTTGGTGTGAAGAGATATAGTTCTGGAGTCTTCAAAACCTGAGTTTGAAAGTCAAAAATATCTATAAAAAAATATTTGTTAAAAGTTTTACAATTTATAGTGGAATATACTTTCCTTTTGTTTGTTTTGATTTATATTTTTTAGTGAAATAGTGACTAGTAGTGTTTGTTTTGTATCTGAATCGAGTTTGATTGTTGTAGTTCCGATAAAGTTAGGTTTTCCAGTGACGAGAGTTTCATCTGTTCTTTTATTTATAATATGATTCATGTGAACGACCTTGTTATTTTGCCATCAAAATCGATGTTACATTTGAAACCCTACATCAGTGCTTCTTTAATTGATATAAACTATATCCTTCCCAACTGGGAGGAATCAAGTATTGTAGTGTTAGTCAGGGGAAATCAGGATTCCACCAGGTGTTATTGTAGGTATGTTATTTTTTGTTTTCTTATTGGTTATTGTCTGAATTTATATTGATTGGGAATTTTGTATTGGCCTGTGATGGTTTTGAGCAATACAAACAATCATATGTATGCATGTAACCCTAAAATTAATCTACGTTTTCTCTAATTGAACATACCATGTGAACAACAATGTGTAAACCCTAGAATACTGACATATAATCAAAATTACATAATTAGGGTTATAAAACACACCTTTGATTGTTATATAGCAATAAAAATCCAATTCCTTAATGTTGTTGAGACTTTGAGAACAAGTCTCACAATTGTCACACCTATATCGTTGTTAAAATATTATTATTTGTACGAAATCTTCCTAATTATCTGGCACAAAATTATATAAAAAGTTTCTACTATATAATTGTTGTATCGTGGATTTTGGAATCATTTAAAATCATATTTTCAACATTCAAGGTAATACATTAATAAAATTTGTGAATTAAAGCATGTTCTCTGTTATCGAGTCCACTGAGATAGTTGTAATCATTTCTCCAATATAGATGGACAAGATACCATTTAAGTTTTGTAACAAAGAAGTAAATAATGATCCTTCAATTTTCTTTTCCTCATAAATCAATCACTTTATCTTCACGACATAAATATGATTAAAGAATCATTCCTATTATTTGTTTTTTATGCATAGATTAACATGGTTCTTGGTAAAGAATATGCATGGATAACCAACATTCAAACTGTCTTAGGAGCCACAATTGGTATTCTCTCTGATACTATAACCAAGATTCATCGATTGGGCCACAAAAATGCTTTCCAAACTATTTTCAATCCGGTTAAAGAAAATAATTATATCGGTGGTGAGTGAAGAACAAATTGCATATCTACAAGGATGAAATATCCTTAGTGGGTTGTTCTTCATAAATGAAAATTCTTCATGGGCTAAGAACACTAATTAAAAATCATGCTTTTTAAATTTAACCCCGATAAAGCTTTTTGACTCCATTTTTTTAGGAATTTCTTGACTCGGTTCATGATCAAATGGGTTGCAAAAAACACTAATTCTAATGTATAAACATCTCAATAATGTCCATATGTGATCATGAAGTCCGCCGAAGAAAACACTTATTCCATGGCTTAAAAGGAAAATAAACAAATAATGGGCTAAGAAAACAACTCTTCCATAGCTTAAATGAAACCTGTCCATGGGCAAAGAAAGCAAAGAAAAAAAAACCATGCTTTTCAAATTTAACCCCAATAAAGCTTTTGACTCCATTTCTTATGAATTTATTGATTCGGTTCATGCTTAAATGGGTTGTGGAAAAAAACACTAATTCCAAGGTATAAAACTTCCCAATAATGTCCCTATGTGATCATGAAGTCTGTCTAAGAAAACACTTATTCCATGGCCCTATTTTAACCCACTTGATGTATGCCGATGGCATTATGTTCATCGGGGAATGGTTTGTAGAGAATAACTTGAATCTAAAAGGCCCCTAGATGTTTTTATTATGCATGTGAAAAAAAGTTTATTTTACTAAGAGTAAAGTTTTTAGTGTTGAAATTGAAGACAAGGATATTTCCTCCATAACTAAACTTCTAAATTGCGGTATTGACACCCTTTTCACTTACCTTGGTGTCCCATTGGTGCAAATGTTAAACTTTCTAAACATTGGAACATAAAAATTAAATGCTTCAGATCAAATCTAAATAGTTGGAAATCGAAAACAATTTCGTTTAGAGGGGAGGATAACTGTAATGTACAAAAAAATCAATGTAAAAATTTTCATTTTTAAAACACAATCCACAAGCCAAAAGTTACCAAAACATTGTTTACAAATCATAATAAGTCAAAACATTGAATCAAAGAAATAATCAAGATAGACTGAGGGATGATGTGTATAATCACGCCTTCGTCTTTCCCCGCTTATCAAAAGTACTTAGAACATTGAAATCCAAACTTTAAACCAAAGATTAATGAGATTCCAAAACTACCCTATAATACAAATAATCACAAATATAATACAAGCATGCTTACAAGGTTTGTTGGTCCTTGACCTTAACCCAACCATACCAGGTTTGATGGTTTATAGCACAAAGCAGTAAAACCTCAACCCAAACATCCAAGGTTTGTTGGTATTGTTGGATAAGGTGTCTAAGTCCATAACTATTTCTGGTATGTACTTGACCCGACCCGGCATGGTCCATTTGGGTTGCATGTTACCATGCAATTGGATAGACTAAATGAGAGAAATAACACTTGGAGATTATTAATATATTATAAGTTCTAATATATTAATAATATTATTTGATTAGTTTGATCAAGAATTAATTTAGAATTAATTAAGTGATCAAAAGATAACTAATTAAATATATGGGTTGATTATGTAAATCATCCATATCTTGTATAGTGGGCTAAAAGGCTCCATGGACTATCAAGTTGGGTTCCACCCATAGGATGCTCCATGGATGCTCCATGGGAGTTACAAACCCATGGGTCATGGAAATGAAGAGTCATGACACATTAGGGTTTAACCCTAGATGTGTCAACACTATATAAGTAACATGTTCTCCACCCAAAATTGGCTACACTAAGAAATAAGAGGGCTTGGACGATTTTGAAGAAGTGTGTGTTCTTTCATAAGTTCTTCCAAGAGCATTTGGTGTTGTGTGAAGCATTTGAGGCATCACACTTGGGGTGCTAGGCTCATAAGGTTTCAAGGAACACAAACAACAACAAGGTAAGTTATTCTATCTATACTTTATGTTAAAATTGTTCCCCATGTATGCTAGATAGGAATATAACCTTGGAATTCAACTTTGCATGACAATTAGAAAAACATAGATCCAAGGTTATTAGGGTTGCATGTACACTTAGGAAGTGTTAGAATGCTCAAAACCCATCAGTGGTATCAGAGCCTAGGCTTGTTTGCTCTTATTTGTGCTTAAAAGTTGAAAACAGAATCGGAAATTTTGCTGTCTGCGAATGGACTCGTCGTGTCTATAGGGGGGACTCGTCGAGTCCATGAGTATCTTCAACCAACTCGGCGAGTCAGTTTATGCACTCGGCGAGTAGGGTCGACTAAGTGCAGAATTTCGATTCAGTTGCTGGAAATGAATTAGAAACATTACCCTAAACTGTTTTGGTAATTGAAAACTTGTTTTTTGGTGGTGTAATGTCTTTGCTAATTCATTTACAACAACTAGTTATCAAAATTACAAAGTTTTAAATGTAATTTTTGATTGTGTTCATATTCATGTTCTTGTTCTTATGATGTTTTAGATGATCATAGGAATTATTTGTAACCTATGTGGTAGATTAATTCTTGATCATAATGTGTTTTAATGGAGTCCATAACTTATCCGTAAGTTATGGAAAACCAAGAGTCACACTTGAGTTAAAACCATTAAGAAAAAACAAGAGTTAGAAAAATGAAGAGTCTTCATTTTATTACTCTATTAAACTCATAAGTTACAAGAAATGAAAAGTTTTGAAAGTTACAAAACTTGCCCTCAAGTTTTGGAACAAATAAAGTTAAGTTAAAACTTTAAGTTCCAACCCCTAGAATTTTAAAAGTTAAAATTCAACCCTTATACTTATATTATGATGATTTAATAATTATATACATATGTATAAGAATAAAGTCGTCTTACCGCTAGTACGCCTCATTCACGAAGCCGGTCTATAAGGTGGGTATAAGGTTGTTGCCTATAAAATGGTGACTTAATGGGTGAATATTCTCACCCACCGCTTGCTTGACTGGTGGAGGGTCGTTAGCCGAACGGGTAAGACAAGGACTTATAAATTCTCATTCAAAGTATGATGAATATAATAAAGTAACTAAATGTTTATTAAATTCCCAATCTTAGTTACTTTAGGAAAAATGTGAATAAGGTGCTAATCCATGAAATTACACTTTACACTTTGTCTAAGTCATTGGTGGAGCGTGTGTGGTTAACCGGCACACTAACTTGGACTTAACAAGGTAGGTAAAGGGTGACTTAAGGTTTATTATAGTATCAGTGGAGCGTGTGTGGTTTACCGGCACATCGATTGAGTGATAAACTT
The DNA here is from genome assembly GCF_052625555.1 of Lactuca saligna. Taxonomy (NCBI): domain Eukaryota; kingdom Viridiplantae; phylum Streptophyta; class Magnoliopsida; order Asterales; family Asteraceae; genus Lactuca; species Lactuca saligna. The sequence continues at coordinate 147,572,499 of NC_136420.1, forward strand.
TAAGGGTACCAAGTGATTTGCATGGTTACTTCACACCTCGTTTTGTGATCCTCGGCATCCCAGTCACAAAACCTGGAGGGCACTCCCGAGATTGAAACATGCCTTTGAAAAGTTCATTGGATCTCAAAGAATCTAGGAATTTCTAAAACCAATAAAAACTAAATATCTAATATTTCGGTTTTCGTGGTGGAAATTGGTAAATCGTCATTCACCTACCTTTCAAATATGGTATAGCTTAGATTACGGCATACCTCTTCAAAGTTATATTATATTGTGATTGGATCCTAGCCTTAATATTACATTTGGGTGTTTTATTAAGGACTCTCTTAAATCTAAACTAAAATTGTTCTTCTCTTTCAGATGTCTTCAAATAATGCTTCTGGCTCGAATCCTAATGGCTCCTTTACTCTTATGAGTTTGTGTGGCAAAGTCACCTTTGATGGATCCAACTTCAATAAATGGATCAGAAACATCAGGATGATTACCCGCTACGAGGACAAAGAATATGTCCTTGACAAGGAGCTTAAGGAAATTGACGAGTCCACTGCAACTCCCCAGGAGATCGCTGACTTTCATAGTCATGAAAGAGATGCAACCAAGGTGGCTTGCATCATGTTGGCCACCATGATAGCTGAACTCCAAAAGTCTTATGAGGATTTCTACCCTTATGAAATGCACCAAGATTTGATGGAAAGATACCATCAAAGTGCACGACAAGAGAGGTACGAAGTCATCTGCTCCATGATAACAACCATGATGAAGGACGGAGAGTCCGTCACGAGCCACATGCAGAAAATGCAAAGGTATGTGGATCGTTTGCTGAAGCTCAATGTGAAGTTCCCTGAGGAGCTTGCAATAGATATGATTTTGCACTCCTTACCATCGTGCTATGATCAATTCCGCATGACATATCACATGAACAAGGAAGAGGTCACCCTCAGCAAACTTCAGGGACTTCTCAAGACCGCAGAAACAGGTCTTAAGGGGAAGTCGGTTGCTATCACTCCTACTCCAGACTCAACTCCGGTCTTGGCAATCGGGCAAAGTCGAGGGGGGAAGAGAAAGAGATCTTCGAAGGGTACCAAGGCTCGGACCCTTGATGGCTCTTCTTCAAGTGGAACCAAGAAAGGTTTCATTTCTCCTTCTTCTGACCCAAAAGAGGCTGAATGCTTCTATTGCCATGAAAAAGCTCATTGGAAGCGGAACTGCCCAAAGTACCAGCAGGATGTGAAGGATGGGAAAGTCAAACCCAACCATGCAGGTATTTACACTATCATTTCTAATAACTCACCCCATTCGAAATCTTGGGTCCTTGATACCGGTAGCGGTATTCATATTTGTTGTGACTTGCAGGGACTAGGAAGAAGTGAGAATGTGGAGCAAGGAAGAATAAACTTAATCATGGGGAATAGGAAAGTTACACCTGTCACCAAGATTGGAGTTTATACTTTATCGCTTAGTAGTGGGTTAAATTTAGATTTGAATAAATGTTGTTATTCGCCAGAAATGGCAAGAAATATTATTTCCTTTCATGCATTGTACAAACAAGGTTTCACCTTTTCGTTTGATAATGAAGTTGGTTCGATTAATGCTTTCTTTAATAATGTTCTTTATTTTAAAGCATTACCTTGTGATGGTGTGTATGAAGCTGTATCTATTGTAGATAACTTAGGAAATAATGTTTTGTGTATTGATTCTACTAATAATAATAACTTGGATAAAGCATCATTATGGCATTGTCGTCTTGGACATATAAGCAAGAAACGCATAGGCCAACTCCAAAAGGATGGAGTCTTGGAGTCGTTTGACCTAAAGTCAAATGATAGTTGCGAATCATGCTTACTTGGAAAAATGACAAAGTCACCCTTCACAGGCTCGTGTGAAAGGGGTGAAGGTTTGTTGGACCTTATACACACGGATGTGTGTGGACCATTCAAACATGCCACAAGAGATGCTAATCGTTATTATTTGACTTTTACTGATGATTACAGTAGATATGGATATGTCTACTTAATCAAGCATAAGTCAGAGACTTTCGAGAAGTTTAAGGAATTTAAACAGGAAGTCGAGAATCAATTGGGCAGGAACATTAAGATGCTTCGATCCGATCGAGGTGGTGAGTATTTTAGTTCAGAGTTCCTCGACTATCTAAAGGAATGTGGGATTGTCTCACAATTGACACCTCCCAGGACACCACAGTTGAATGGTGTGGCTGAGAGGCGTAATCGAACCTTGTTGGACATGGTTCGTTCCATGATGAGTCGAGCTTCGCTACCAATCTCATTCTGAGGGTATGCCTTAGAGACTGCCGCCCATATCCTTAATCTAGTCCCTACAAAGAAAGTTGCCAAAACTCCTCACGAGATGTGGACTGGTAAAGTACCTAAACTAGACCACATCAAGATTTGGGGATGCGAGGCTTTCGTGAGACGCGAGACTCATGATAAGCTCGAACCCCGAAGCGAGAGGTGTATTTTCATCGGCTACCCACAACAATCCTTTGGTTACCTCTTCTACAGACCTAGTGACAATGTGGTCTTTGTAGCAAGAAGAGGAGTCTTTCGAGAAAGAGAGTTTATAAGCCAAGGAGACAGTGGGAGGCAAGTTGATCTTGAAGAAATTCAAGAGTCAAGTGGTGAAGGAACTTCAAACTCTAGCCCTCAACTTGAGGAGGAAACTCCTGTTGAGCCAATTGACGAATTTGTACCTCTAAGGCGTTCCACGAGAGTTAGGAGTGCACCTGAGCATTACTATGGATTCCATATTACTGCAGAAGGTGAGACACTTATTAGTGATGAGACACTAGTAAGTCAAGATGACCCTAACAGCTACGAGGAAGCCATGGAAGGCCCCGAGTCTGCTAAATGGAAAGAGGCTATGGATAGCGAGATACAATCCATGTATGACAATCAAGTTTGGAACTTGGTTGAGAATGTACCAGGTCGAAAGACTGTAGGGTGCAAATGGGTTTTCAAGAAGAAGACCGACATGGATGGTAAAATACACACTTATAAGGCTAGACTGGTTGCAAAGGGCTTCTCTCAAATTCCTGGAGTGGATTATGATGAGACCTTTTCTCCGGTAGCCAAGATTAAGTCTATTCGGGTTCTGTTAGCCATAGCCGCATTTCATGACTATGAAATTTGGCAAATGGATGTCAAAACCACTTTCCTTAATGGAAAGTTGGCTGAAGATGTTTACATGAGTCAGCCAGAGGGTTTTGTCAGCAACGAGTACCCTAATAGAGTGTGTAAGCTTGAGAAATCCATTTATGGATTAAAGCAAGCACCTCGCAGATGGAATCTTTTCTTTGATGAAAAGGTCAAGGAATTTGGCTTTTCTAGGAGTGAAGATGAATCTTGTGTATATGTCAAGGCTAGTGGGAGTATTGTTAGCTTTTTGGTGTTGTATGTGGATGACATACTACTCATAGGAAATGACATTCCAACCCTGCAGGAAGTAAAGTCCTGGCTTGGAAAGTGTTTCGCTATGAAGGACCTTGGTGAAGCTGCCTATATTTTGGGGATAAGGATCTTGAGAGATCGGAGTAAAAGACTAATTGGACTTAGTCAAAGTACCTACTTGGAGAAGGTTCTGAAGAGATTCAGAATGCAAGACTCCAAGAAAGGAGAGTTGCCCATCCAGAGTAACGCCAAGTTGAGTAAGACACAAAGCCCTAGCACTGAGGCTGAGATAGCAGAAATGAGTCGAGTACCTTATGCTTCGGCTGTAGGTTCGATCATGTATGCTATGACGTGTACTCGACCTGATGTAGCCTTTGCCTTGAGCATGGTTAGCAGGTTTCAGGGGAACCCTGGCAAGGCACACTGGACTGCGGTAAAGAATATTCTCAAGTACCTACGAAGGACTAAGGACTGGGTCCTTACCCTCGGTGGGAGTGATGACTTGAGAGTTGTAGGGTATAGTGATGCTAGCTTCCAGACTGATAGGGATAACTTCCGCTCTCAGTCGGGCTGGGTCTTTACCCTAAATGGAGGAGCAATTTCTTGGAAGAGTTCCAAGCAAGAGACAGTGGCAGATTCTACTTGTGAATCAGAGTATATTGCAGCTAGCGAAGCGGCAAAGGAGACATTATGGCTGAGGAACTTCATTGGAGACCTTGGAGTTGTACCAGCTATTAAAGAGCCAATGGAAATTTTCTGTGATAGTGAAAGTGCGGTTGCCTTAGCCAAGGAACCATGGGATCACGGGAGATCCAGACACATCGACAGAAAATACCATTTCATCAGACATCGGATCGAAGAAGGACTCCTCGTGGTAAAGAGGGTATCATCAGATGAGAATCCGGCAGATCCCCTCACGAAGGGACTGACTCGGATTAAGCATCTCCAGCATGCTCGGAGCATAGGGCTGAAGGATGATATTAGATTTAGTAGTTAGATAACCTCGAAATTTGTAAAGTGTAATTGACATTTGATGATGAATAAAAGTGTTTTATTTATGAGTAAAGTGTTGCTATCTGTTGTCGATCGTAAACTATATTTCTTTTGCATGTTTTGACTTCCAGAATAATTTTGTTTGGTATAACATATTATTCAAACCTCCACAGTCGGTCATATGTCGGAAGTAGGAATCAAGACTGTCATGTTTGGTTGTAGAGGTCTGGGACAAGGCTACAACAATCATGAGTGCTCATAAGTTCTGAGCATTGGACTCAACCCACGCTCACTGGAATCACTTCATGGAATTCTATCTCGAGTGATCGTGAGACGGTAATATCATATAAATCTTTAAACCTAGAGATATGATTTGTTACTTACAAGTTGGTTATGCATTGATTGTACGAAAAACGCATTGGTAACTCGATGTTATAAAATCATGCTCTTATGTGTAATTCAATGAGTAGTAGAACAAACATATGAGTCGAAGTTTATCTATTCCTTCTTGGATTAGAAGATGATATCTGGGCCCCTCGATGATTTTGTTTTGACCTATGTACCGGGCCCGGTCAGAACTAAATTGATGTGTTCAATGAAGTTCTTTGTCAAACAAATCGGAAATCGGGAAACAAACTGTTGGACAATAAGTAAGACATTGTTCCATGTATTTGTCCGACTGATATCTAGAACAGAGGATTATATGATCACTTATCTTAAATGGCGTACCATCATCTTCTCAGTTTCGAGAAACCTTGAAAAGAGCTATGATTGCCGATCGGTTCCTGAAGTCATACTTGCAGTAATAGTTATTAGACTTATCCAAGTGGGAGACTGTTGGATAAGGTGTCTAAGTCCATAACTATTTCTGGTATGTACTTGACCCGACCAAACATGGTCCATTTGGGTTGCATGGCACCATGCAATTGGATAGACTAAATGAGAGAAATAACACTTGGAGATTATTAATATATTATAAGTTCTAATATATTAATAATATTATTTGATTAGTTTGATCAAGAATTAATTTAGAATTAATTAAGTGATCAAAGGATAACTAATTAAATATATGGGTTGATTATGTAAATCATCCATATCTTGTATAGTGGGCTAAAAGGCTCCATGGACTATCAAGTTGGGTTCCACCCATAGGATGCTCCATGGATGCTCCATGGCAGTTACAAACCCATGGGTCATGGAAATGAAGAGTCATGACACATTAGGGTTTAACCCTAGATGTGTCAACACTATATAAGTAACATGTTCTCCACCCAAAATTGGCTACACTAAGAAATAAGAGGGCTTGGCCGATTTTGAAGAAGTGTGTGTTCTTTCATAAGTTCTTCCAAGAGCATTTGGTGTTGTGTGAAGCATTTTAGGCATCACATTTGAGGCATCACATTTTTAGTATATGTTAAACCGAGAACATACAAAAAAAGAACACCCAAATCTGACTTCGTATGAGGAAGTTATGAATTTTATAGATTTGGCATAACTGTGCACGACCCGAAAATCGAATTTTAGTTCGAGCGGTTTTTGGCCTATGCGACCTAAAAGAGAATTGAAGATCTCATTAATAGGAACTCAACGGTAAAAAGACAGACGAAAACAGAGTCCATATGTAGAAGTTATGAATTTTACGCGGACATTTAACCGTATAATCTCCTCGTACTGTTAAATTTAAGATCGGTTGAGATTTAGCCGACATAGTCAAAATGAAAGTTGTATATCTTATTTTCACCTATGCGTGGATATAAATAACGTCAAAAACGGAGGTTGTATGTGAATGTTACGAATTTTAGAAATCGGAAGTGTACTGTGTGAAAATGGGTGATGTGACACAATCTTGGCCATTGCTTTCTCCCCAAGTCTTGCCACTAGAAGATGATATGTGACACCAAGTTCAACCATTTTCACCCTATAAATAGAACCTCTCACACCCTCATTTTCTTCACACCTTTCCCATTCTTTCTTCTATTTACTCTCTCTCTTTCTAGAACCTCTCTCTAGCCCCGAAAACCCCGAAAAATCCTAGGGAACCTCCCTAGCACGAGGCGGAAGCCCCAGAGTGCTCGACGGCTTTGAAAAGAAGAGCTTTTCGGCTCGGGAACGCTGCTCCAAGAAAAGCCTGGTTTTCTATAAAACTCGTTGTAAGTGAGCTACGCCTACGCTATTTTTAATATAGTTTTTATTTAATTATAGTAACATTATTAGGAACCTATAATAAGTACTTGGGATATTATTATGGGTTATAAGTATTGTTTAACGCTTACGTAATATTAATAATTGCTAGACTATTAATTAGTCTCGACAAATAATAGACTAAACTCTAGTGGTAATAATACTAGGTTTCGTCGAAGGAAATTATTTTTAAGAAGCGAATCGCTGTCTCAGTTCAGAATCACCACCTTTTCAAGTGAGTGCATAGTCCCTTTCATGAACATGATTTTAATACAAGTATCGATTCAAGTATTAAATATATGTTTATGTGCGAATTATTTGATGTTGCCTGAGATACTTGTTAAAGAACATACCTGATTATATATACTGATTTAGGATAAAGAGTAAACCTAAATTAATTATGAGGAATATTGAGTAGTGTTTTCTTACGAGAACGAGTGAATTATACTCAGAGAATAAAACCTTAGTATATGTCATTGATCCGGGAGCATGGATTAGACATAGTCATTGTCCATAGTCCGAGAGTATGGATTAGGCATAATCATTCATCATTAATCCACGAGTATGGATTAGTCATTCGTCCCTAGTCCGAGAGTATGGATTAGGTAAAGTCATTCACTTCTGATCCGGGAGTATGGATTAGGTAAAACAGCTAATCTTAGGTCCGAGAGTATGGATAGTCTCGTTGTGAGGATCGACGGGGTGGGATAATAGATGTTTATATATATATATATATATATATATATATATATATATATATATATATATATATATATATATATATATATATGGTTAAATTGTATATTTTGTGAGTTTTAAAATATATATATGGTATAACATTGTGGGATTGAAATCCCTATGTACTCACTAGGTTTCCCAACCTGACCCACTCAGTTTATTTATGTCACAGGTGTTGATATGAAGTCATATTACACTGAGAGATTAAGGAGATATAAATCATTAGTGATAATGAATGTATGTTCTGTTTATGCTTATGTTTCTGTATTGACGATGACATCCCAAATGTTTTAAAATGAATAAAAATACTTTTCTTCGGAAGTGCTTTGATAACGTATTTATCATGTTTTACTGGGAACAAATTCCGCAACATTTTTATTAAAAGAGGTACTCTGATTTTTATAAAGCATAAACAAAATTGGTCTTTTCTGGCCGTGAAAATGGGGATGTCACAGTTGGTATCAGAGCATTAGTTTAAGCGAACTAGGAATATGGATTTATTTCTAGACTTAAACTTAGAATGCTAAGCAATGATTATGAGGAGTGTGTCTTAGGTAATACACCTGAATAGACACAAGCACTAGCGTATTTAGGGAAAATGTCTAACATGCTTTTATGTGCTAAATGATTTATGATGCTAAATGTATGATTGGATCTATGGTCTGTTGCCGACCAGATCTGGAAACTTTATGTGTTCAGATTTCTAAACGTTTAATTACAGTATTTGAACTGGCATGTAGCTTTTCGGAGTGATGAGGAGATTTACACGTTAATTATAAATAAAATATTTCTTATCTAAATTCTCGTCGCTACACACCGAACATTTAAATTGGTGAATAGATCGAAATGGCAAGAACCCACAGTGGAGATGGGAATGTGAATGGAAACAGGAATCAAACCACCAGTGATTGAGCAAATACCTGTTGTAGTAGGAGCTCCTGAGCCAATCACGATGGCCGGAGTGCAAGCGTTGATCCAGATGTTGTTGGATCGTCAAATGGAAGAAACAAGGCGTTTACTTCAACAAACTCGAGAGGAACTTACGATGCCCATTGAACAACCCAAGTTGAATGACGGGAAGTCTGAGGAAGGGAACGACAGCAGGACCATTGGTCAAGCTGATCAACCGGTGATTAGGAGGAACAATCAAGATGACAGAGTCGAGAGGAATGGATGCAAGTACAAAGATTATCTAACTTGCAAGCCATTGAATTTCACTGGGAAGGAAGATCCAATTGGAGTCATGGATTGGATCTCAAAGATGTAATTATCCTTCATGAAGTGTGGTTGCAAAGGCAAGCTACAAACCACGTTTGCAGTACATCAATTCAGAGGAGGCGTTGTTCGCTGGTGGAACACCCTGGGGAAGACTCTAAGCCCTAATGAGCCCCTGCAATTGACTTGGGCAGAGTTTTTGGTGCATTTCAAACGTAATTACTGTTTAACCCAAAACCTACTCGAGCTGGAGAACCAATTCCTAAACTTGAAGAAAGGAAGCATGAACATCGATGAATACACCAAAAACTTCACGTACAAGATGGAGTTTGCTTTACGCCTTGTGCCGGACGAGCTGACAAAAATTGACAAGTACGCAAAGGGACTTCCATGGGAGTATGCGGTGATAGTACGCGAGGCACCTACTCTGGAGGCAGCTATCTGGGCTACCAAGTCTGTTGAAGATATGATCAAGGGAAGAGCCGCCAACAAGATGGAGGTTGGTGAGAAGAAAAAGTTTGAAGGATCCTCAAGGACCGACGAGAAGAGAAAATTCTCAAATACTGGTTCAAAGAAGTTCGAAGAAGGAACGCAATGGTGCGATAAGTGCAGAAAGAAGCACATTGGGAAATGCTCTAAAGAGATGACCTGCTTTAAATGCGGGAAGATTGGTCATTACGCCAGTGAATGCACAACCAAGAGAGAAGCATGCTTTAAGTGTGGTGATGAGGAACACTTCAAGCAAGACTTCCCAAGGAAAGAAGAAGCTACAAAGCTAAATATGCCGCCAAAACCAAAGGCAAGAGCATTTGAGATGATCCTTGACAAAGCAGATGACAACGCGATGAATTAAGGATGAGGACTTCATATCCGAAGATCGAGTTATTTAGTAGCCGTAATATCGTATGATGTAGCATATTAGAGGCGTAGTCTAGGGTGAACTTGAACACTTATGTAATCTTTTCAAGGAATAATATAAAAACCTTCATTTTGGTATCCAATCTGTTAAGCTGAAATGTGATTTTATTTTATGGTGACTTGGGAAAACTGCGAGACAATACTTGGGATGAGTATGAGTAGGTGTGAATGGTAGTCGAGGCCGATACTACCGGAAGCACAGGACTCGCGCTTGGATCAGGGAAAGTCGCAAGGTTACCAAGAAGCTAGTAATTGATACCAATTTATTTTAATATGTCGTTACTATAGTTTTGGTAATGACTAAGAGGATGATTGTTATTTCGACCCTAGTGGTTATATCAAAATGATCCCGATTACGATAGGTATGTTACGTGGTTCAGAGCACCAAATTTGATGTAGCATCTGACTTAAGTCGAAAGATTGAAATAAAATATAATTAAAGAAATCAGTAGAGGTATCACAATAGTTGCTTGTAGCTAGAAATGCTACCTTTTAAGGTGTGATTATAACATGAAGAAATGTATAGTCTGTTCCGGAAGACTCTAAGAGACCCGAGTCTAAGTATGGGAACATACGATGATAAGTCATTAGAATATGACACATCGGTCCATTTTAGTAATAAAACAGCTTATCTTATGTATGTTAAGAAGAAGAAGCAGTCTCCAGTAAGGATCGAGATTGTTACTTGAAGGTCATAATTTGGAGTCTAACGTGACATAGGAAGCAAGTGTAAGATTGAGCACCGCCTGCAATCAGAAAGTCTTAGAGTTAGATATTCGTTCGAAGAAACATCAAAGTTATGGTTATTACTTAAGATGAAGAGATAACGTATGGTGTCATCATGAGAGCCTATTACGTTGATGATTTCGGGACGTAATCATCCTAAGGAGGAGATAATTGTAACGCCCGTAAATATCGGCTAGTCAATTTAGAGATAATAAGGCTCAAAAATGACTTTTTGACAAAAGATTATTTAGAATAAATAATCTTAACACATCTTTATAATATGTCTCAAGGGTTCCGGAGATATAAAGAACGCCGAAATCCGAGTTATAACGAAGAAGTAATGGCCCATCGAAGTTTTATCGCAAAACCGGCACGATACCGGGAGATGTAAATAGTGAATTTTTGATAAAGGAATATTTAGCCTTATTGATCCAAATAAAAGTTGTAGTATATGTTAAACCGATAACATACAAAAAAAGAACACCCAAATCTGACTTCGTATGAGGAAGTTATGAATTTTATAAGATTTGGCATAACAGTGCACGACCCGAAACTCGAATTTTAGTTCGAGTGGTTTTTGGCCTATGCGACCTAAATGAGAATTGAAGATCTCAAAAATAGGAACTCAACGGTAAAAAGAAAGACGGAAACAGAGTCCGTATGTAGAAGTTATGAATTTTACGCGGACATTTAACCGTATAATTTCCTCGTACTGTTAAATTTAAGATCGATCGAGATTTAGCCGGCAGAGTCAAAATGAAAGTTGTATATCTTATTTTTACCTACACTTGGATATAAAGAACGTCAAAAATGGAGGTTGTATGTGAATGTTATGGATTTTAGAAGTCGGAAGTGTGCTGTGCGAAAATGGGTGATGTGGTACAATCTTGGCCATTGCTTTCTCCCTAAGTCTTGCCACTAGATGGTGAGATGTGGCACCAAGTTCATCCGTTTTTACCCTATAAATAGAACCTCTCACACCCTCATTTTCTTCACACCTTTCCCATTCTTTCTTCTCTTTACTCTCTCTCTAGAACCTCTCTCTAGCCTTGAAAACCCCGAAAAAGCCTAGGGAACCTCCCTAGCACGAGGCGGAAGCCCCAGAGTGCTCGACGGCTTCGAGAAGAAGAGCTTTTCGGCTCGGGAACGCTACTCCAAGCAAAACCCGGTTTTCTATAAAACTTATTGTAAGTGAGCTACGCCTACGCTATTTTTAATATAGTTTTTATTTAATTATAGCAACGTTATTCAGAACTTATAATAAGTACTTGGGATATTATTATGGGTTATAAGTATTGTTTAACGCTTACGTAATATTAATAATTGCTAGACTATTAATTAGTCTCGACAAATAATAGACTAAACTCTAGTGGTAATAATACTAGGTTTCGTCGAAGGAAATTATTTTTAAGAAGCGAAGCGCTGTCTGAGTTCAGAATCACCACCTTTTCAAGTGAGTGCATAGTCCCTTTCATGAACATGATTTTAATACAAGTATCGATTCAAGTACTAAATATATGTTTATGTGCGAATTATTTGATGTTGCCTGAGATACTTGTTAACGAACGTACCTGATTATATATGCTGATTTAGGATAAAGAGTAAAACCTAAATTAATTATGAGGAATATTGGGTAGTGTTTTCTTACGAGAACGAGTGAATTATACTCAGAGAATAAAACCTTAGTATATGTCATTGGTCCGGGAGCATGGATTAGGCATAATCATTCATCATCAATCCACGAGTATGGATTAGTCATTCGTCGCTAGTCCGAGAGTATGGATTAGGTAAAGTCGTTCATTTCTGATCCGGGAGTATGGATTAGGTTAAACAGCTAATCTTAGGTCCGAGAGTATGGATAGTCTCGTTGTGAGGATCGACGGGGTGGGATAATCGTTGTTTATATATATATATATGGTGAAATTGTATATTTTGTGAGTTTTAAACTATATATATGGTATAACATTGTGGGATTGAAATCCCTATGTACTCACCAGGTTTCCCAACCTGACCTACTCAGTTTATTTATGTCACAGGTGTTGATATGAAGTCATATTACACTGAGAGATTAAGGAGATATAAATCATTAGTGATAATGAATGTAAGTTCTGTTTATGCTTATGTTTCTGTATTGACGATGACATCCCAAATGTTTTAAAATGAATAAAAATACTTTTCTTCGGAAGTGCTTTGATAACGTATTTATCATGTTTTACTGGGAACAAATTCCGCAACATTTTTATTAAAAGAGGTACTCTGATTTTTATAAGGCATAAACAAAATCGGTCTTTTCTGGCCGTGAAAATGGGGATGTCACAGTTGGTATTAGAGCATTAGTTTATGCGAACTAGGAATATGGATTTATTTCTAGACTTAAACTTAGAATGCTAAGCAATGATTATGAGGAGTGTGTTTTAGGTAATACACCTGAATAGACACAAGCACTAGCGTATTTAGGGAAAATGTCTAACATGCTTTTATGTGCTAAATGATTATGATGCAATGTATGATTGGATCTATGGTCTGTTGCCGACCAGATCTGGAATCTTTATGTGTTCAGATTTCTAAACGTTTAATTACAGTATTTGAACTGGCATGTAGCTTTTCGGAGTGATGAGGAGATTTACACATTAACTATAAATAAAATATTTCTTATCTAAATTCTCGTCGCTACACACCGAACATTTAAATTGGTGAATAGATCGAAATGGCAAGAACCCACAGTGGAGATGGGAATGTGAATGGAAACAGGAATCAAACCACCAGTGATTGAGCAAATACCTGTTGTAGTAGGAGCTCCTGAGACAATCACGATGGCCGGAATGCAAGCGTTAATCCAGATGTTGTTGGATCGTCAAATGGAAAAAAAAGGCGTTTACTTCAACAAACTCGAGAGGAACTTACGATGCCCATTGAACAACCCAAGTTGAATGACGGGAAATCTGAGGAAGGGAACGACAGCAGGACCATTGGTCAAGCTGATCAACCGGTGATTAGGAGGAACAATCAAGATGACAGAGTCGAGAGGAATGGATGCAAGTACAAAGATTTTCTAACTTGCAAGCCATTGAATTTAACTGGGAAGGAAGATCCGATTGGAGTCATGGATTGGATCTCAAAGATGTAATTAGCCTTCATGACGTGTGGTTGCAAAGGCAAGCTACAAACCACGTTTGCAGTACGTCAATTCAGAGGAGGCGTTGTTCGCTGGTGAAATACCCTGGGGAAGACTCTAAGCCCTAATGAGCCCCTGCAATTGACTTGGGCAGAGTTTTTGGTGCAATTCAAACGTAAGTACTGTTCAACCCAAAACCTACTCGAGCTGGAGAACCAATTCCTAAACTTGAAGAAAGGAAGCATGAACATCGATGAATACACCAAAAACATCACGCATAAGATGGAGTTTGCTTTACGCCTTGTGCCGGACGAGCTGACAAAAATTGACAAGTACGCAAAGGGACTTCCATGGGAGTATGCAGTGCTAGTACGCCAGGCACCTACTCTGGAGGCAGCTATCTGGGCTGCCAAGTCTGTTGAAGATATGATCAACAGAAGAGCCGCCAACAAGATGGAGGTTAGCGAGAAGAGAAAGTTTGAAGGATCCTCAAGGACCGACAAGAAGAGAAAATTCTCGAATACTGGTTCAAAGAAGTTCGAAGAAGGAACGCAATGGTGTGACAAGTGCAGAAAGAAGCACATTGGGAAATTCTCTAAAGAGATGACCTGCTTTAAATGCGGAAAGATTGGTCATTACGCCAGTGAATGCACTACGAAGAGAGAAGCATGCTTTAAGTGTGGTGATGAGGAACACTTCAAGCAAGACTTCCCAAGGAAAGAAGAAGCTACAAAGCTAAATATGCCGCCAAAACCAAAGGCAAGAGCATTTGAGATGATCCTTGACAAAGCAGATGACAACGCGACGAATTAAGGATGAGGACTTCATATCCGAAGATCGAGTTATTTAGTAGCCGTAATATCGTATGATGTAGCATATTAGAGGCGTAGTCTAGGGTGAACTTGAACACTTATGTAATCTTTTCAAGGAATAATATAAAAACCTTCATTTTGGTATCCAATCTGTTAAGCTGAAATGTGATTTTATTTTATGGTGACTTGGGAAAACTGCGAGACAATACTTGGGATGAGTATGAGTAGGTGTGAATGGTAGTCGAGGCCGATACTACCGGAAGCACAGGACTCGCGCTTGGATCAGGGAAAGTCACAAGGTTACCAAGAAGCTAGTAATTGATACCGATTTATTTAAATATGTCGTTAGTATCATTTTAGTAATGACTAAGAGGATGATTGTTATTTCGATCCTAGTGGTTATGTTGGGATTAAAACCCTAATTGAGATTTGATGAACAAGATGCGGAAAATAAGAACAAACACAAATATGAAGATTATGTCGAATGATCACTCGATTTATTGAATTGTGAGGAATAAATTACACTTAAGAAATAAGAATCTAACTCTACAAGAAACCTCACAACGTGGCAGCTACATTTTGCCTCACTCTCTTAACCCTAATTGAGAATAATACATGACTATTTATAGGGAAAAGACAAGTCTTGGGCTTTTAACCTACACTTCATCAAAGGGGCCCATTGCCATCATCCATGGAGTGCTTTGAAACCCTACAATCTCCCCCTCAAAGTATGGAATAGATGACAATGCTTTCACTTCCAAAACAAGCATCTAGCAATAAAAAGATCTTGCAACGAGGAATAGATGAAGCAATCCACGAATCTTGATTCTTCAATAGTCTTCAAACACGGGCTCTAGGATATGTAAATCAAGCACTGAAGTAATGTCTTTAAACTTCATTTTCGAATGTAATCCCAAAGAATCTTCATGAAAACCAAACCCGCCATAAAAACCCATTTCAGAACAAAGAAACCGAATCACTTCTTGTCTTTGAAGAGCTCCCCCTCCAAGTCACAATGATCTTTAAATAAGCTAATGATATAATCCATGAAAAATATCATGTAACAACCCAAACTTTAAGATTCGTAACGCCACTTGATTGAGAAAATACAAGAAGTCGGAGATATAACAAGTCCTTAGTAGAGCTCGATAAAGAACTTCCGCTGTAAAGGATACTTCTCTGTAAAAACTTTAGCAGAGCTCGATGAAGAACTTCCGCTGTAAAAGCTACCTTCATAATTCTACCACAAGCTTTATCAAAAATCTTCAACTTTGAAAAGTCACAAATCCAATTTTGAATGGCCATACCAAATTCTCCCCCGATTTATAATCAAAAACATGATTATAAAGCCTTCAAATGGTCATGAGAATGATCTTGAATGGATAAAAATTTATGAAGCTCCCCCGCGACAAAATGATATACACAATGAAGTATAAAATCCGAAAAACTCGTGAAAAATTTGACGTTATCACGAATAAACGACTTTTCGAACCGCCAAGACTTGATAGAATCTTTATTTTCTGTTCACGAAAAAATATATGCATTAAAAATCCAAATTTATTTATCAGCCCTTAAATTTGCAAACAATTCTGAATATTGGCAGAAACTGTCATTTACTGAAAGTCAGTGGGCTAAATAGTAATTCTGCATCATTTTACCCATTAGATTCAAATAAATTAGAAAATTGCACCAAAGCTTTCATGTTGCTGAAGATAAAGGGACCAAATATGTAACTTGAAGTCATCTTCCCCATTTACCCATTTACGCCCTGATGAACGAACGAATCCTCACAACAGGTAACGAAAACACGAACTCCGAATCCAAACAACAATGCCGATCAATTATTCGTTCCGAGCACCCTGATGCGACTGAATCTAAGTTCGTTCCAAGATCGTGAATTATTCACCTGAAGCGAACCCAACCGAAGGTTCGGTTCCTTTCGTTTCTTATTTCCATTTCAAGCTTCATCCGGCGAAACTCCTTTCGCTTTCGGTCCTTCCTTTGTTCGCTCCAACCATTAAGAAGCGAACCCAAGGTCATTGTTCCAGGTTCGGTCCAAGTGCATCAACTTTATCCCAAGGTGAAACCATTCACAGGTACGCATATTATTCTTCCCTCTTTCGCTCCAAGCTCTTTCGTTCCAAGAGCTTACATACACAAATTCGTGCCATGTTCTTTTCGAGCACGAGCCTTTATACCGATCCTTGAGTTCTGAACGCCAAGTATCACACCCAAAGCGAACCAATTTCAAACACGAACCGAACGATCGTGGGAGAAGAACGAGTGCAATCCCAGATTTCCATTCCCGATTTCTCACCTTTTCGCTCCTAATCAACAGATCAAAAACGAATCTCCAGGTAAACACGAAACCAAGAACAAGTTTGTTGCGAATCACAGCCAACAAATATTCACCGGTAACTTAATCTTGACTTTCGTTTGACTGTTCTTCTTTCCGATTGAGTTCCTGTTACAATTTCATTCATTCGCAAGGAAAGTTTTTCAAACTAATTTTGACCTTGAGTTTTGACCTGCAGAAGCGAACAACTACACAAAAGCCATTCCATCTCTTTTTGAATGACACCATTGGACATTTTTTTTAATCGCTTCTAAGAACAAAGATTCGTCTTGATACTGAGAGACATCTGATAACCATGGTCACCTTCGTTTCAATTCTGTCTTCGTTTCCAATTGCATTTTCTTGATGATCCAATTTTGCTACAATTTTAACTTTTAGCATTTTCTCAGCACGTTTTCCAGATCAAGCAAGTCGATTCCCAGATAAAACATCACATTCAATCAAAGATTAGTACTAACTCCATCAGTTCATGACAATACTTCATCTATTCTTCATCGTACAGACTCATGCCGTCATTCACAAGCACCATGAATCACAAACAAAAAAAAAACGAATCATAATCGACATGTTCATTATTGCAACAATTTAGAACAGAAAAGTTTTTCCAAGAGGTTCGACTTTAAGTATACGCAAGATCAATGTGATTAGAATTTGCAAACAAGAAAATTCGAATACCCAAGAAGTCAAAATCGACTTTCAGATCTGATCATAAAAAATGAATCCAATCACAAATTGAAGGAAATCAATGAATCTTAATAAACAATCGAATATCAAGCAAGGATTGATTGATTGAAACACAAATGGAAAACATAGGTTCGAAGATAGATTTTTCAATGAAAGACGATAATAACTTAGAACTAGAATGAAGGAGTTTAGACATAAAGAAGTTTGGGCCAGAACAAATGAATCAATGAACAGTAAGGAGTAAAAGCTTTGGGCTAGATCAATAGAGATATTATTGATCGATTTTGGATCAAACAATCGATCAAATCCAAAAAAAAAAAATACGAACAGGATTAATAAACAATTACCCAGATGAACAATGGATGAACAATCCCCATGGACAGTAACTTGAACAGAATTTTGATTAGATGCCGCCAAAACACCAATAATATTCAATATATGTGCAGAAAATCACCAAACCAAGAATCGATACTTCAAAAATCAATAGATCTTCAAAGACCCGCTCTGATACCACTTGTTGGGATTAAAACCCTAATTGAGATTTGATGAACAAGATGCGGAAATAAGAACAAACACAAATATGAAGATTATGTCGAATGATCACTCGATTTATTGAATTGTGAGGAATAAATTACACTTAAGAAATAAGAATCTAACTCTACAAGAAACCTCACAACGTGGCGGCTACATTTTGCCTCACTCTCTTAACCCTAATTGAGAATAATACATGACTATTTATAGGGAAAAGACAAGTCTTGGGCTTTTAACCTACACTTCATCAAAGGGGCCCATTGCCATCATCCATGGAGTGCTTTGAAACCCTACAGGTTATATCAAAATGAGTACGATTACGATAGGTATATTACGTGGTTCAGAGCACCAAGTTTGATGTAGCATCTGACTTATGTTGAAAGATTGAAATAAAATATAATTAAAGAAATCAGTAGAGGTATCACAATAGTTGATGGTAGCTAGAAATGCTACCTTTTAAGGTGTGATTATAACATGAAGAAATGTATAGTCTGTTCCGGAAGACTCTAAAAGACCCGATCCTAAGTGTGGGAACATACGATGATAAGTCATTAGAATATGACACATCGGTCCATTTTAGTAATAAAACAGCTTATCTTATGTATGTTAAGAAGAAGAAGCAGTTTCCAGTAAGGATTGAGATTGTTACTTGAAGGTCATAATTTGGAGTCTAACGTGACATAGGAAGCAAGTGTAAGATCGAGCACCGCCTGCAATCAGGAAGTCTTAGAGTTAGATATTCGTTCGAAGAAACATCAAAGTTACGGTTATTACTTAGGATGAAGAGATAACGTATGGTGTCATCATGAGAGCCTATTACGTTGATGATTTCGGGATGTAATCATCCTAAGGAGGAGATAATTGTAACGCCCGTAGATATCGGCTAGTCAATTTAGAGATAATAAGGCTCGAAAATGACTTTTTGACAAAAGATTATTTAGAATAAATAATCTTAACACATCTTTATAATATGTCTCAAGGGTTCCGGACATATAAAGAACGCCGAAATCCGAGTTATAACGAAGAAATAATGGCCTATCGAAGTTTTACCGCAAAACCAGCACGACACCGGGAGATGTAAATAGTGAATTTTTGATAAAGGAATTTTTATCCTTATCGATCCAAATAAAAGTTGTAGTATATGTTAAACCGAGAACATACAAAAAAAGAACGCCCAAATCTGACTTCGTATGAGGAAGTTATGAATTTTATAAGATTTGGCATAACATTGCACGATCCGAAACTCGAATTTTAGTTCGAGCGGTTTTTGGCCTATGCGACCTAAATGAGAATTGAAGATATAATTAATTGGAACTCAACGGTAAAAAGACAGACGAAAACAGAGTCCGTATGTAGAAGTTATGAATTTTACGCGAACATTTAACCGTATAATCTCCTCGTACTATTAAATTTAAGATCGATCGAGATTTAGCCGGCAGAGTCAAAATGAAAGTTGTATATCTTATTTTTACCTACGCTTGGATATAAAGAACGTCAAAAATGGAGGTTGTATGTGAATGTTATGGATTTTAGAAGTCGGAAGTGTGCTGTGCGAAAATGGGTGATGTGGTACAATCTTGGCCATTGCTTTCTCCCTAAGTCTTGCCACTAGATGGTGATATGTGGCACCAAGTTCATCCGTTTTTACCCTATAAATAGAACCTCTCACACCCTCATTTTCTTCACACCTTTCCCATTCTTTCTTCTCTTTACTCTCTCTCTAGAACCTCTCTCTAGCCCCGAAAACCCTGAAAAAAGCCTAGGGAACCTCCCTAGCACGAGGCGGAAGCCCCGGAGTGCTCGACGACTTCGAGAAGAAGAGCTTTTCGGTTCGGGAACACTGCTCCAAGAAAAGCCCGGTTTTCTATAAAACTCGTTGTAAGTGAGCTACGCCTACGTTATTTTTTATATAGTTTTTATTTAATTATAGTAACGTTATTAGGAACTTATATTAAGTACTTGGGCTATTATTATGGGTTATAAGTATTGTTTAACGCTTACATAATAGTATTAATTGCTAGACTATTAATTAGTCTCGACATGATTTTAATACTGTCTGAGTTCGGAATCACCACCTTTTCAAGTGAGTGCATAGTCCCTTTCATGAACATGATTTTAATATAAGTATCGATTGAAGTATTAAATACATGTTTATGTGCGAATTACTTGATGTTGCCTGAGATTCTTGTTAAAGAACATACCTGATTATATATGCTGATTTAGGATAAAAAGTAAACCTAAATTTATTATGAGGAATATTGGGTAGTGTTTTCTTACGAGAACGAGTGAATTATACTCAGAGAATAAAACCTTAGTATATGTCATTGATCCAGGAGCATGGATTAGAGATAGTCATTGTCCCTAGTCCGAGTGTATGGATTAGGCATAATCATTCATCATTAATCCGAGAGTATGGATTAGTCATTCGTCCCTAGTCCGAGAGTATGGATTAGGTAAAGTCGTTCACTTCTGATCCTTGAGTATGGATTAGGTAAAACAGCTAATCCTAAGTCTGAGAGTATGGATACTCGTTGTGAGCATCGACGGGGTGGGATAATAGTTGTTTATATATATGGTGAAATTGTATATTTTGTGAGTTTTAAACTATATATATATATATATATATATATATATATATATATATATATATATATATATATATATATATATATGGTATAACATTGTGGGATTGAAATCCCTATGTACTCACTAGGTTTCCCTACCTGACCCACTCAGTTTATTTATATCACAGGTGTTGATATGGAGTCATATTACACTGAGATATTAAGGAGATATAAATCACTAGTGATAATGAATGTAAGTTCTGTTTATGCTTATGTTTCTGTATTGGCGATGACAACCCAAATGTTTTAAAATGAATAAAAATACTTTTCTTCGAAAGTGCTTTGATAACGTATTTATCATGTTTTACTGGGAACAAATTCCGCAACATTTTTATTAAAAGAGGTACTCTGATTTTTATAAAGCATAAACAAAATCGGTCTTTTCTGGCTATGAAAATGGGGACGTTACACGAGGTGTCCCAAGAACTGAACCTCACGTATCCAGAACTCACACCTGTAGAAATTGGTATATAGCCTCTCCCTCCTTATAACCCCTAGGAGCTCCTGCAAATGCTCCTCATGCTGCTCTTTTGTGTGGAGTAGACCAAGATATCATTGATGAACACAATAACAGTCCGATCGAACATTCATCTACACACCCTGTTCATCAGATCCATGAATGCTGCTTGTGTATTGGTGAGCCTGCTAAAAATGAAAATTTAAAACTAATTAAGCATCTTTTGTTCATTAAATGAGATAAAACCATCATAGATTATTAAGATAAGCATTAATTTTATAACTAAATATGTCCATATCAAAATACCCCACACTTGACTTTTGTTTTCCCCCAAGAAAAACTGAATTTTAACAGACTAGTACCACATAAGACAATCCCAATTGAGCCCAGCCATTATGCCAAGACCGCAACACATTCTTTTGTGTCTAATTTTTCCTAAGGACCCCTAACCCTAAATACTTACGATCCTCTTAAACATTCATCCACTTCTTTTGAACAACGCTCATTTTATTCATCCATCCGAATCCATCCCTAGAAAAACTCTTAACCTCAAGTCATTTTCGGTTAAATCCCGAAACACACATACGATAAAATTACCAAGAAAAGAAAATTACAAATAAAAATAAAAGACTTGATAACTTGATAAATTTTTTCCTTGAATCTTCAATTATTTCTTCTTTGTCTTCGTAGATTTGTAGATTCTTTATTCGAACATTTCATCACTCTTTTTTTTTCTTTTTCTTAACTTCTGTTTTTTTTTAACCGCACTTTTTTCACTCTAACTAAAAATCCTAGAAAAACATATGCTTACACAAGGGGATTTAACTTCATCATTTATTGGTTAAAGGCATTAGTCTATATGTGCAATGACTACTTAAGCTTTCCTGGATACATTTCTGGTACACAATTGTAACATCCCGGAATAGCAAGAGTAGAGTTGAAGGACTAAAAGTGTAAGTTTTGGAGGGTAACTCGGCGAGTCCATGGATGGACTCAGCGAGTAGGGTCGCGACTTTGGTCGCGTGTCAAGTGGCCTACTCGGCGAGTCCAAAGATGGACTCGGCGAGTAGGTGCTGAGTGCAGAAAACCCTAATTCTCGGGGTTGAGCTCTATATAAAGAACTTTATGTTTCCTCCCCAGCCTCATTGTTTCCCCTTGAGCCCCAGAAACCCTAATTTCGTGGAGGAACACCATTGTTGGGCAAATTGAAGCTTGGAGAAGTGCTAGTTGAAGAAATCTTGAAGGAGAAAAGGCTTGGATCAAAGGGTTTTGCTTGGATTTGAGTTTCATTGCTGTTGGGGCATTCTTTGAACGTAATATCTCGTTCTTGAGCTGCTATTGTCTAGATTCTTCATTTTTGGGGGTGTTGAGATCACATCTTTTGGTGTTTTGGAGTCTAGAGATTAGATCTGAGGTTGCTACCTCATATCTGGAATAGAGGAGGGTTGGAATGCCTGAAAGTCCCTGTGATTGAGTATGTAGTGAAGCTATCTTGTCCCAAACTTTAACCCTAATGTGTATAACACCTAGATATTCATGGATTCACGTAAAGTTTGCCACTTTACGTGATGGATGGGTTGTAGGAGGCTAGATCTATGTTTTGGATCAATTGCATGGCCTGGAATGCTTCTGTATGGATTCAGACCGGTGGTACTCGGCGAGTCACAAGGGTGGACTCGACGAGTTGCTCGAAGATGAGCTGGAACTCGACGAGTTGGATGAACAACTCGGCGAGTAGGTTGAAGATAGCCTTAGACTCGGCGAGTCTGTTCTTGGACTCGGCGAGTCTTGTCGAAGAGTCCCAATATTTTCTGGATGAGTCGAGAATCGGTGAGTCAAGGGATGACTCAGTGAGTTGGGTGCGAGTGGACTCAGAGTGGTTGGACTCGGCGAGTCTCGGGGTGACTCGGCGAGTCAGGTCGCGGATTGAGGGAAGTTCTGAGCTTAGGGACTCGGTGAGTCATCGGGTTGACTCGGCGAGTAGAGTCAGTCAGGGGTTGACTTTGACATTGCCCAAGGGTTGACCAGTTCTCTTCCAGGGGTATTTTGGTAAATAAGTGTGTATATTGAGTTAAGTGTTTTGGTGTTCAGTGGAGGAGTTCTTGTCGGAGTTCGGAGCAGCGGGATCTTATCCTTTCAGCCGGCAGTTTCAAGGTGAGTTATCCTCACTATATCAACAGGGTCTAAGGCACCAAGGCCGACCCTTTTATCGGATTGAGATCCGGGTATCTATTGTTATGTTATTATTTTGATATGTTTGCATCCTGGTAGTTAGGATGGTATTCGTTAGAGACCTGGTTAAGGTTAATATCCTGGTAGATAGGATGATGCTATGCTAGTGACCGGTTAGGTCGGTATCCTGTTAGAGTATGTTGTGTTATGTGATCTGCTAGATCGGTTTGCCTGAATACGAATTGTTATGTGATTGTATGTTTATGTGCACATGGTTGTTTGGACTGGAGTTGGGTTGAGGCGGGTCCTGCTTTGTGCTGTAGGCCAAGATACCCAGGGCGGACCGGTTATTCCGAAGGCCCAACGAGCGGTCTGGATAGGCTGTAGGCCCCACGAGGGCAGACCAGACATGCCGAGGCTTGGAGAGTGGACCAGGTCGACTGAAGGCCCGATGCGGGCGGACCAGTCATACTGTAGACTCAGAGAGTGGACCAGGTGAGTTGAAGGCCCAGTGCGGGCGGACCAACCACACTGCAAACTCGAGGGACATGATTGGACATGGAGGGTGGACCAGGTGGACTGAAGGCCCTACAAGGCGGACCAGTCCCATAGTAGACCCGATATGCATGGCTGTTCTGTGATTCGTTATGAGATGGAGTGATATGTGTATGGTATGCGTGGTTGGTATTTTGGGGGTATCTCACTAAGCTTTTGGGCTTACAGTTGTGGTTTAATGTTTTTCTTAGGTTCTTCAGGAGACTGTGGCATGGCGAAGGCGTGATCGTACCGCTCCTCATGATTTTGTAGTAATGTGATTCTGGGAATACACTAAATGACTTGCATTGAAAACCTTTTTGTAATAATTTAATGAAATCGGGTTGTTTTTGAAAAATTTTAATTTGTTGGATTTTTCGGTTGTTACAAGTTGGTATCAGAGCCTTGGTTTGAGCGAATTGGAGGAACACTTGTGTGACTCCAGTCTCAAATTGAGGAGGGTTTTCAAAAGAGAATTTAAAATGGTTTTCAAAATAAGTAAAGGAGGACGCGGAGGTACGATCAGTCGGAGCCAGAAAGTAACCCCCCAAGTATCATACGTGATATTTGTTTTATTGAGCTTTGATAGAACAACATGCTAGAGTTAGGCTAGGGATCTTCAAGATTTCTTGATGTGTTGCCTGATTTATGATGCCTGCTAGCCTAAAGTTTTCTTGTGAGAGATTTCTAGTGTTCCTCTAGTTGTGAGGATAGAGCGTTGTTATGTATGTTTCGCTAGGGTGTTGTGGAAGTACTTCATACAAATATGGGTAGGTGTGGAAGGTAGTATGGGCCCGTACTACTGAAAGCGCAGGAGCCATACGTGTATCAGGGAAACCATGACCTCTAGGGTTGGGATGAGAGTTGGTTCCCGGGATAGTGGGATGTGTCTGAGATTTTGGTGTTTTATTTTCAGTATGGAGATTTCAAGGCATGCTGGAAGTGGATCCGGGTCGGGATCAGGAGCAGGAGAGGGAGTTCCGGGTGGGTCCGTACAGCCCGAGGTTGTCAGTCAGATGAGTACGCGCGAGTTGGATGCGAGGATTCATGAGATCCTGCATGATGAGGTTGCTGCATTGTTTCGGGCTGAGCTGCCGGAGTTGTTTGGGTCGATCAAGACCGCCATGTGGAGTATTTTGATGAGCGCTATGCGGCTCTCACGGAGACGGCTGCCGCAACGGCTACAGCGGCTGTAGCAGCGGCAGGGGGAGGAGCTAGTAGAGGTTTTCAGTATCGGGACTTCGATAATACGAAGCCTACCACCTTTGATGGAGTTTAGTATCTGATCGTTGCTATGAGATGGTTATCAGATGTGGAGGGATGTTTCTTCACGTGTTCATTCCCTGCTGATCAGAGGCTGAGGTGCGCTCTGAACCTGTTAAAGCTCGGGGCAAAGGATTGGTGGAGATTGAACACGGGGTCATACTCGGATGCGCAGAGGGCTGTGATTTCATGGGATCAGTTCAGAGAGATGTTCAGTACTCGTTATGTTCCGCAGGTCGAGAGGGAGAGGTTGGCTCAGGAGTTCCTCGAACTGAAGCAGGATTCAGAGTCGGTGACGGAAATCACCAGGATGTTTACTAAGAGGGCGATGTTTTGCCCTGAGTTCGCTTCGGAGCAGGCTCAGATGTCCCGATATCTGAGTATGCTAAAGAGAGACATCAGACAGTTTGTGTCCGCGCAGAGGTGCAGGACATTGTTGGAGTTGCAGGAGGCCGCCAGTCGGCGTGAGTTAGAGATTGAGTTTCAGTTGCGTGAGCTGAGGCAAGCTCCAGTTCAGTCCGAGGCGGCGATGAAATGGTCTAAGACCGTTGATTCCAGGATGGGACATCAGGGCAGCCACATTTGTGGAAAGTGTGGGAGGGGTCACGCCGGAGTTTGTCGGTCCGGTGGCACATGCCGCAAGTGCGGAAAGGAGGGACACTATGTGAGGGATTGTCGGCAGTCAGTGCCGGTTCGGGATTTGAGGATATGTTATCACTGTCATCAGGTTGGACACTTGAGGGTCAACTTTCCACAGCTTGCTGCAGGACCGGTGCAGGCTCCAGCACCGGCCACGTTGAGGATCATAGGTGGAGGTCACGGTGGAGCGGAGCCCCAAAGGGCTTAGGGTCGTGCTTTTCAGCTTGCTGCTGCGGGTATGTTTCTTTCCTGTTGTCTTGATTATTTATGATTATTGTGGAGTATCGTTTATCTGCTAGTCTCGTTGGATGGTTATGGAATTGCGTTTCGGGTTTTCGTGTGGTATCCATTGTTCCTTGAGGGTTTGGCGAGTTGTGTTTGGGATTTCGTGTTGGTATCCTTTGTTCCCTGAAGGATCAATATGGTTATGGATTAGTGCTTCGAGCTATCGTGGATTCTCTTTGTGAGGATTAGTGGCGGATGCGGCATTGGTTTGAATGTCGGTAGCCTCTGCAGTCTGAGGAATGGATATTTGAAGATTGGGTTCCGTTCGAGCCGGTTGTACAGTGTGGAAATATGATTTTTATGAAAGTTGTTAGCGTTGGTGAGAAACAATTTTCGTGTAAGTGTTGGTTTTTCTGCAAGGTTGTTTTGGGAGATCGGTGATGGCCACCGGTGATTAATTGTCAGTGTCTTAAGTGGGGGAGAATTGGGAATTCTCCGGATGGTCGTTAGGCTTGAGAGGTTGTTTAGCTGCTTGGGAATTCAGCGGTATTTCTATCAGCTGAGAGCAGGCTCGTATGGGTGAGTAACAGGCGTGTGGGGCGGAATACAGACCTAGGGCATTTGATTGTGGAAGGCCTGGGAGCAGGCCGGGATCGAGTATGTATGATGGAGATAGAGTTCGGAACCCCTAGAGGGCTAGAACGGTATGCACGGGAGGATTTCCCGAAGAGATAGCTCAGAATGATGAATGCTAGTTGAGCGGTCCAGATTGGCTGAAGGTTCTGAGAGTGGTCCAGATTGGCTGAAGGCCTGGTGAGGCGGTCCAGTCATGCTGAAGACTCTGCGAGTATTGTTGGATCGGTTCGAGTTTATGTATTGCGTATGTTGCAGTGAGATTGCATTGGAAGGTCTGGCCCCAGGTAGTGATCTTGATTAGTGAAGATAGTGCGTGGGCTTGAGAGTCCCTGCGATGAGAGTCAGAGTAGTTGTGTTGAATGGATATCGGGTGTGCTTTAAAGAGGTGGTGTGGCGTGGGGTGAGCACCATAGTACTTGTCGTGGTGACAAGGCGGTCGAGTGGTTTCCTTGGTAAGGAAAGAGGGACGAATGAAATTCTCGGTTGTTGAGTGCGGTTATCGGAGGGTACAGCCGGTGCCTGGTTTAAGACGGTGGTCAGGACACCGTATGGAAAGAGAAAGTGAGTTTGAGATTCGTTGGGTATGCCTTGAGGGACCTGGTCCGGTTAAGGTCAGGTGGCGCGTCGTGGGAAGTATTTTGAAGTTGAGTTGCCGTAGACTTCGAGGACGAAGCCTAATTTAAGTGGGGGAGAATTGTAACATCCCGAAATAGCAAGAGTAGAGTTGAAGGACTAAAAGTCTAAGTTTTGGAGGGCAACTCGGCGAGTCCATGGATGGACTCGGCGAGTAGGGTCGCGACTTTGGTCGCGTGTCAAGTGGCCTACTCGGCGAGTCCAAAGATGGACTCGGCGAGTAGGTGCTGAGTGGAGAAAACCCTAATTCTCGGGGTTGAGCTCTATATAAAGAACATTATGTTTCCTCCCCAGCCTCTTTGTTTCCCCTTGAGCCCCAGAAACCCTAATTTCGTGGAGGAACACCATTGTTGGGAAAATTGGAGCCTGGAGAAGTGCTAGTTGAAGAAATCTTGAAGGAGAAAAGGCTTGGATCAAAGGGTTTTGCTTGGATTTGAGTTTCATTGCTGTTGGGCATTCTTTGAAGGTAATATCTCGTTCTTG
Organism: Lactuca saligna; assembly: GCF_052625555.1. Classification (NCBI taxonomy): domain Eukaryota; kingdom Viridiplantae; phylum Streptophyta; class Magnoliopsida; order Asterales; family Asteraceae; genus Lactuca; species Lactuca saligna. The sequence continues at coordinate 147,599,838 of NC_136420.1, forward strand.
AGCTGCTATTGTCTAGATTCTTCATTTTTGGGGGTGTTGAGATCACATCTTTTGGTGTTTTGGAGGCTAGAGGTTAGATCTGAGGTTGCTACCTCTGTCACACCCCAAACCAGAACGGCGGAAACGTTCGGGGGCGGAGGACGTCATATTCAGTATCATAACAGTTCATAGAAAGGAAAGTACACGCCACCATATATATTAAAGTTTCCAAGATGTTTACATAATTGTATTCATTACACGTTCAAAAGATAAATACATAAACATCATTCAAAAGAAGTAATTAACGCCAGCGCGTTAATCCCAAAAGTTGATTCCCAAACCTACTTAACGGTTCCCTGAGAATACAAGTTAATTCAAAGAAAAAGTGTCAACAATTAAGTTGGTGAGTTCATAAGTAGTTTAGAAAAATTGGATGCCATTCCAAAATGGGGTATGTTTTCCAGAAAACTCAGTATTTCAAGTGTGAAGAGTTATGACCCTTTGTGTTTAAAATGAATGTCTTAGATCCAGAAAATCCCATATTTTCCCTAATGGTTGTGATATGATTTGTTGTGTCTTCCAAGAAAAACCCTTATTTTCATATAAAAGTATGAAATGCATATGAATGTTCGTGTCATAAGTTGTAAATAATTGCACCAGGAAAATCCCTTATCTTCCTATTAGTTGTTTGGTTTGTATACAGGAAAAACCCTTATTTTCCTAACATGACTGACAGTCTCTAAGACCGAAAATCGCAAGAAAACGTCATTCTTAAAATTTGTGTCATAGTTTTATATAATAAAGCTATACGAAGATCGCATTTGTTAGATGAAGAATAGTTTTAACAGTTACTCGTTCATAAAAGCATAATACCATAATAATTGTATATCCGATGAGTTTTATAACCATACTAAACATAATATGCCTGTAACGACGTTCTTCAGGCGTCGCAACGTTATGACAACTATCACCCCAAAAGACGGACTGTAGCTAACAGTCAGGGCGCGAGATCATGATTTCCCGTATAGATCTATACACATTTGACACGTTCTCCGAACGGGAGACTCTGATTATAGACAGGACTTGCAGCATTACTTTCTAATAAAGAAAAGTAACGTTTGAAGATATACACGTCTCTTGGATTCTCAACTAAGCCTGTATTAAAGTGATAGATTTTGTATGCGAAGTTTATCCTTTTTCACAATGTTTAACAAAGCATAAATCATAAGTCTTTAGAATGTATAAAATGACTTAACCATGAAAAGTACTTTGAAATCATTATATACTTTGCATAAGTCTATGCACACAAAGTATGACAAGAGTTTTCGATAATAGTAATGAGTTGCAAGTGAATTGTTCGGTAAAACAAGCGAAGTGAAACTTTATAAAATACACGATAATAACCGTATGTTTACTTGTATTCCCCCCTAAAAGAGTATAAAAGCATTTAAAATGTATTTGAAGTGTGTTTGAAAGGGGTATGAACTTACTTGAAAGTTTGAAGATAGCAAGATGGAAAACCGGGCAGAGTTTCGTCTCGGGAAATGGATTTTCCTCGGGATTCTTGGGATTTCTCGGGAGTAAAATCGACCTTCGGGACTTGCACAAAATGACCAGGGCTTCGGGGTAGTGCGAGCACGGAAAACGAGGCAAAACGAAAGAAAAAGGAGAGCGAATGAGCAATTTTTCCGGGAACCCTCACATCCCTTTTATAGGGGGCTGGAAGGCACACGTACGCGAGGCGTACTCCCGTACGCGACGCGTACGGGACGTCATCGCTGACCGCGTCCTCGGCTGCATCGCGCTTCGGACGGGACGGGGGGGGGGGGGGGAGGCTCGCGTAGGGGCGACGTGGATGATCCGAGGCCGTGGCCTCGAGTACGCGGGGCGTACGAGGTTACGCGGCGCGTAACTCGGATGAGGACGCTGACTCCTCCTTCGGATATTACCGGATTTTTGATTTATTTTTATATATAATTTATTTAATAAACTTCAAAAATTCATATCTTTCTCATACAAACTCCATTTTCGACGTTCTTTATATCCACGCGAAGGTGAGACTAAGATCTACAACTTTCGTTTAGATTCCGTCGGCAAATTCCGAAATTATTTTCATTATTTATTTATTAAAATGACGTGATTAAGGAATTTCTTTAAAAATTTATAACATTTTCATACGATGTCCGATTTGAGCGTTCTTTTTATGCATGTTTGTAGTTTAACGATATCTATGACTTTCATTTAGACACCTAGGGTCAGAAAGTGTTTTATTGAAACTTTGCGTTTTTACGTAACTTCGTATTGCCGGTTTTTGTCGGAAAACTTAGAATGGTCATAAATTCTTCGTTATAACTCGGATTTTTGTGTTATTTATATGTTTGGAAACCTTAAGACGATACCTACCACATAGCATACTCCATATAGAGTTTTTGAATACTTCATTTTTCGATGATATCGTAATTCCTTTCTCAAAGAGGTTACAGGACTCGATTTTTACTGACTTGAAATGACGGGCTGTTACAACCTCATATCTGGAATAGAGGAGGGTTGGAATGCCTTAAAGTCCCTGTGATTGAGTATATAGTGAAGCTATCTTGTCCCAAAATTTAGCCCTAATGTGTATAACGCCTAGATCTTCATGGATTCACGTAAAGTATGCCACTTTACGTGATGGATGGGTTGTAGGAGGGTAGATCTATGTTTTGGATCAATTGCATGACCTGGAATGCTTCTGTATGGATTCAGACCGGTGGTACTCGGCGAGTCACAAGGGTGGACTTGACGAGTTGCTTGAAGATGAGCTGGAACTCGACGAGTTGTATGAACAACTCGGCGAGTAGGTTGAAGATAGCCTTAGACTCGGCGAGTCTGTTCTTGGACTCGGCGAGTCTTGTCGAAGAGTCCCAATATTTTCTGGATGAGTCGAGAATCGGTGAGTCAAGGGATGACTCAGTGAGTTGGGTGCGAGTGGACTCAGAGTGGTTGGACTCGGCGAGTCTCGGGGTGACTCAGCGAGTCAGGTCGCGGATTGAGGGAAGTTCTGAGCTTAGGGACTCGGTGAGTCATCGGGTTGACTCGGCGAGTAGAGTCAGTCAGGGGTTGACTTTGACATTGCCCAAGGGTTGACCAGTTCTCTTCCAGGGGTATTTTGGTAAATAAGGGTGTATATTGAGTTAAGTGTTTTGGTGTTCAGTGGAGGAGTTCTTGTCGGAGTTCGGAGCAGCGGGATCTTATCCTTTCAGCCGGCAGTTTCAAGGTGAGTTATCCTCACTATATCAACAGGGTCTAAGGCACCAAGGCCGGCCCTTTTATCGGATTGAGATCTGGGTATCTATTGTTATGTTATTGTTTTGATATGTTTGCATCCTGGTAGTTAGGATGGTATTCGTTAGAGACCTGGTTAAGGTTAATATCCTGGTGGATAGGATGATGCTATGCTAGTGACCGGTTAGGTCTGTATCCTGTTGGAGTATGTTGTGTTATGTGATCTGCTAGATCGGTTTGCCTGAATATGAATTGTTATGTGATTGTATGTTTATGTGCACATGGTTGTTTGGACTGGAGTTGGGTTGAGGCGGGTCCTGCTTTGTGCTTAGGCCAAGATACCCAGGGCGGACCGGTTATTCCGAAGGCCCAACGAGCGGTCCGGATAGGCTGTAGGCCCCACGAGGACGGACTAGATGTGCCGAGGCTCGGAGAGTGGACTAGGTCGACTGAAGGCCCGATACGGGCGGACCAATCATACTATAGACTCAGAGAGTGGACCAGGTGAGTTGAAGGCCTAGTGCAGACGGACCAACCACACTGCAGACTCGAGGGACATGATTGGACACGGAGGGTGGATCAGGTGGACTGAAGGCCCTACAAGTCGGACCAGTCCCACAGTAGACCCGATATGCATGGCTGTTCTGTGATTCGTTATGACATGGAGTGATATGTGTATGGTATTCGTGGTTGGTATTTTGGGGGTATCTCACTAAGCTTTCGGGCTTACAGTTGTGGTTTAATGTTTTTTTCAGGTTCTTCAGGAGATTGTGGCAAGGCGAAGGCGTGATTGTACTGCTCCTCATGATTTTGTAGTAATGTGATTATGGGAATACACTAAATGACGTGCATTGAAAACCTTTTTGTAATAATTTAATGAAATCGGGTTGTTTTTGAAAATTTTTAATTTGTTGGATTTTTCGGTTGTTACAACAATGCTAAACATGTTGCGTCCCTCAAACTAAGCGAGGTTGTGTTTTTGTCCCACGATTTCACTAGAATAAAGGGGGCCACGAATACACTAGAACATGTATAGGCTCAACTAAACATTCGGGTCTTCAAAGAATCATCAAACACAATAATATCATGAATCCTAATTGCTATTACCATAATTTTATGAATTAACCCTAGCAATTTTTTTGCAAATTTTTTAAAATTAAACCAAGGATTATAATGTAACTAATGTAACCAACCCCTACCCCAATGCTAAACATCATTTATTGGTTAAAGGCATTAGTCTATATGTGCAATGACTACTTAAGCTTTCCTGGATACATTTCTGGTACACAATGTTAAATATGTTGCGTCCCTCAAACTAAGCGAGGTTGTGTTTTTGTCCCACGATTTCACTAGAATAAAGGGGGCCACGAATACACTAGAACATGTATAGGCTCAACTAAACATTCGGGTCTTCAAAGAATCATCAAATACAATAATATCATGAATCCTAATTGCTATTACCATAAGTTTATGAATTAACCCTAGCAATTTTTATGCAAATTTTTTAAAATTAAACCAAGGATTATAATGTAACTAATGTAACCAACCCCTACCCCACACTTAATTTATGCAATGTCTCCATTTCATGTGAAAACAATTAAAATCATAAAAGTAAAGAGAGAATTGGAATAGATTCCCTTAGGATAGTAGTTGCGATGTTGATATTCTTCTTTTTAGCTCCATCTTCAACCGACTTTGGCATGGGAACAACTCATACACACCTTGGGTATTAAAATCTCATGTGGTACAACTCCTAATGTAGTGGGAAAAGCTTCTTGGAATCGCCTAGAATTGGACTTCAAAATATAAACAATGCCTGCATCGTATGGAATCAAATCGATCACTCGAAAATAAAATGACTGACCAACACGCTGAGTTGATAGTGGAGAACTCGTCGTGTTGAATCGTAAATTGGGCAGAAGTCACATTTTTCCTCTGGAACTCGTCGAGTTGTATGTATGTACTCAACGACTTTTTGGCTCTAATCAGACAAACTCTTCTTCCTTCTTCAGTTCTGATTTTGTGGTTAAAGAGGGTATTAATTTAATACACCTCCTTATATTCTTTAGTGACGAGACTCCTTTTTAGCCATTATAAATACCAGGCTCAAAGTATAATTCAAATCTTCAATTCTTCTCGTTAATGACTTAACCCTTCACTTTAATCCCTTCATGCTTTACCTATTCATTCAATTCCCATCCTAAATTCTGCAAAGATCAAAAACAAAAAACTACATAATAAAAGAAAAAACCAAACATCAAATTAGCATTCCTACATTACCCTAATAAACTAGAAGTTTTGTAACAAACAAAACCAAACACGCAAAATAAAAAGAAAAAGAAAAAGAAAAGCAAACTCTAATAACGGGTTGCCTCTCGCAAGCGCTTCTTTTTGTGTGAGTCTTGAGCTGGACTCCCAACTTAATAAACTTCCAATAAACTCAATGTCAATCCATCCATTGCATTGAATATTTTCTTTGGATCAATTTGTAAAATTTGGCTCTTTGGTTCAAAAATTGGCCAAATGAGCTTTTAATTCATGTAACCTAAGAATCTTGACAAGGGTTGGAACCGGTCGGGTACTAATCAGAAATGGACCGTGCTTCAGAAATTTCTCCAAAAGTTAGAATCATCACCACATGCTTCAAAACACAAATTGGAAATACAAGGCGCCACGTCGTGCTAACAGTCAAACCACGACTTGGTTCCCACAACTCATCTTGTTCTTGTTCTTCGTCTGACCCCTCTGCCAACAATCTTTCCAGCTCCTCCAAGTCTCTTTTTTGATTAAATTCTACATCTTGTAAATTTAGCTCTTGTAACTCAGATTGCTCTTGTTTATTAGGCAAGATGTTATCTAAGCATCTCCAAATTTCTTTAAATCATCATCTGAGTCATACTCCTCATGTTCTTGCTCAATTTCCTGTACTCCTTCCTCAAGAAAAGCATCAAGAACATCGAGATATAGAAAATACATAATAAATAAAAAAAATTAAACTAAATAAAAAAAATTAAGCAATAAATTAAAAATGATAACAATTAGAAAATAAAATTAACTATTTGAACTGTTCCCCGACAACGGCGCCAAAAACTTGATACGTATAGAATGTACTAGTTTTAATCCTACTAACTTAAACACAAAGACAAACACACGAAAGGTAGTGTACCTATTGATTAACAATTTAGTTCAGGTAAGTAGGGTATCGAACACAAGGAATGGTAAACAATTAAAATAAATGTTAATATTATCTAAATAAAACAAGTAAAAAAAAAGGTTTACTCTAGTTTTACAAGACTAAAAACTTGAGCAACTACTTAAACACTTAAACAAAGGACAATTAACAACTAAGGAGAAACAAAAGACAACTAGATTCAATCAATTTAAAGAGACTTCCATTTAGATTTGATCCACTTATTCCTATGTTTGATTTCGTAGCAAGTGCGATGGATTAATATGTCATTGGCTGCCGATTTCTAATGTGATTATGCTCATGTTCACTATTACTAATACTTATTAAACAAGTTAATTCAAACAGTGATTTGTTGATTAAACTAACAAGTTTCCTAGTGTTCAGTTTGGATCAAGCAAGACTTGTAATATTAGTTAACTAAATTTATCATTTTAGTCAACTCATGTATAGTTGTTCATCACACATGCTTACATATTAACTTACTTATTTTATTGTTAATCCTAGGTTGATATTCACTAAAAGTAGGCATACAATATTGTTTTCAAAAAAACCATATGATTCAAGCAATTAAGAAGATGTTCATACAACTCAATAAATTGATTATGAACATAAAATAATTATCGCTAACACATAAGGGTCTTTAACAAGCTTAACAAGACAATTCACTAAATCAAATTATTCCAAGCCATAAAATCACACCATATTCATAAGTTCATCTAGGCTAAACAGAAGTATGAAGCTTTTGGCTCATCACTACAACAAATAGCATCGTAAAATCAAAATCTAATGATTCAAACATGGTTCACACAAAAGATTAAGATAAAAGTATATTTGTTTGCCTTTGATCTCTTCAAAATTGACTTCTAGGTTGAATTCTCAAAAACCATAGCTCTAAGAACCCTTCTAGCCTCCAAAAATCGTCCAAAGCTTCCAACATTCATTAGGGTTTTGAATGAAAGCATTTCTATATATAAATTATGAAAACAGAGCCACCTCGATGAGTTTTTTGACTCAACTCGTCGAGTTGGTCATTTAAATCGTGTGTATGGCAAGTTAGCATCAAGAATCACGAAACTTCTAATAAAATTGTCGAGTTGATGGCCAATGCGTCAAGTTCGTTTGGAATCAACATTTTTTTCAAAAACAAAAGTCGTCTGAAATTGGGTATAGTTTCAGAATATTTTGAATCTTGTCAATCGGAGTTATGGTTCAAGATATATGGGCAAAACACCGACGAGGTGTCAAGCTGTCTAGCAACATCCTTCTTTCTTTAAAATCTAAGATCCAGGCTTCCAATTGCCAATTCCGCTTCCTTTTCCTTCGGAGCATGTGTTTATTGCTAAAAATGAAATTTTCAAACTAATTAAGGATATTTTTTTCATTAAATAAGATAAAATCAACATAAAGTATTAAGATAATTCATGAATTTAATAACTAAATATGCCCATATTAGAGCCCAAATGGCATCACCACAAACTTATAGTGGCCGTAACGAGTGTAGAAAGCTGTATTCTCTACATCCTCCTCTTTAATTCTCATCTAATGGTACCTTGACCTCAAATCAATCTTAGTGAACCAAGATGCACCTTGTAGTTGATCAAAGAGGTCATCAATTCCTGATTATAGCACCCTGTCGTCGGTTGACAGACTTCCTCATGTTTCTTTCCTTACCTACAAAGGTGTGGCCCCTCTGGCATCCAGAGTATGAATCAATGGTTTCAAACTTCTTTGATACTGGCTACGACTAGGCTGGAGCCTGGCGTTGCTCCCTAACTAAGTTGTGATGTCAATCTCTCTCTCCTTAGAGCAGCAGACTGCTGCACTATTGTGTAGACACAAACTCTCGTATATCAGTATTGAGCATGCTCAAATATCGCGACATTTGAACCGGATCGAAAGATGCATAATTAGGGTAGAAAAGTTCCCTCTCAGTGAACTTATTGGTGATCTCCATCACTGACACCGTCGTCTTTCTATGTGACAGATACTCCTAGGCCAAATGCTCTCTCTCCTCCAAAGGCACATACTCTTTACGAAACATCTCAGTAAACTGACCCAATTCAATACGGACATCTTCACAAGTGAGTAAGTGTAATGCCCATGTTTCTGGGCTAAAAGCATTAATAATGTTGTAATAGTCTAGGTCAACCTTTGTAACTCATTTTGATGTAATAAAGAGGAATTATGTGAATATTATGTGAATTATATGCTTATTTGCTTAATTATTATGATTTAATTAATTAATAATGAAAATAAGCATTTAAAATAAATATTAGAAAAAGCCGATATCTTTTAAGAAAGTTGTAGTGGCCGAAACAAGGATTCTGGGGATATAAAGAACGCCGAAATCCGAGTTATAATGAAGAAGTTATGACCTGTCGAAGTTTCGCGACGAAACCGGCATGACACCGGGAAGTGTAAAAAGTGAATATTGAGATAAAGTGCTTTTTAGCCTTAACAATCTAAACGAAAGTCATAGTATTCGTTAAACCGAGAATTTTGATAAAAAGAACGTCCAAATCTGACTTCGTATGAGGAAGTTATGATTTTTCTAAGTTTTAGCTTAGTAATAGACAGCTAAATACTCGAATTTAAGATCGAGGGATATTTAGCCGACATAACCTAAATGAGAATCGAAGGTCTTGTCAATAGTAGTACAACGGTAAAAAGACTAACGAAAACGGACGTCGGATGAAGAAGTTATGAATTTTTAACGGATTTTCTTGCCCCGGTCTGTTAAAAATAATAATACTAAAATTAAATTCAAAATTAGCTGATGAAGTCTAAACGAAAGTTGTAGAGCGTAATTTTAGCTATGTGTGCATATAAAGAACGTCAAAAACGGAGCTCGTATGCGAAAGTTATGAATTTTAGAAGTTTTGGATGCAAAATCCGAGGAATTTCGCATGCATGGCTCGGATTTGGCCACGTACGAGCCTCGCATGCATGACGCGTATCGCATCCGTTGAAGAATCCGAAGCAGCCATGTCTCGCTGACCAGCCTCCGACGCGCCCTTCGCATCCGAACCTCGCACGAGCTACGTAGCCGCCTCCGTGTCTCGCCTCGCACCAACCACCTGTCTCGCTCCTTTGCTGCCACGTCTTCCTTTCATGACTGAGCCTCGCAACTGCTACGTGGAGCATTCTCAGCCATGAAGACCTCGGTCACGCACCCTATAAATAGGGGGGCTGCGAGATCTCTCGGCTAGAATTAGAAAAATGTCATTTTGCACCCCTAAACTTATATTTTGACTATTTTGTCTTCCCCCGAAGCCCCGATATCATTTTTAAAGCCCGAAATACGTCCCGAAGTGCCCGAAAACTCAGAAAATTTTATCTTTTAGGTTTTGAAGCTCCAACTCTCGCAGAGCCCGGTTTCTCAATAGAACTCCTGGTTTTATCAGAAACGATCATTTTAAGGAACGAAAATCTGTCCGATTATCATCAAATCAAGTGAGTGTATAGTCAGTTTCATCTTACACATAGATATGAAGTATTTTCTATAAAATACGTGTTATGTGTAATTATATTGATTGTTTATTTGAGATGATTGTTGAATACAATGTTTTATACAAGTTATAAACCGTATATATTTTATCTACAAATATGTTAGGTAAAACATGGGTAGACAAAATAGTTGATGTGTGTTAAAATGATGAGAGGCCTCGATGTTGTTGTTGTTCCAGTCATCTAGCGGAGTATAGATGACGACCACGGACTCTTCTAGACAATACAGTGGAACGCTGGTAGGCTCGCAACCTGTAGGTGTTGTGAACGATGTGTTCACCGATGTACTCCATCCCCCTCATGGTGGCCTTTAGGACATTTATTGTTGAGGAACCCCCTTAGCAGTAGTGTCCATCCCGATGATAAAATCCTTAGACTAGGTCCCTTGTATAGGTGTTTAGGGACTTAAAGTGAGGATAACGGGAATGGGTAATCAGGGTTATTGTTGGTTGATGAAATTAATAAATTTATTGTTGATCGATGAAATTAATAAATTTATTATTATTTATGGGTTGAAAACCCTATATGCTCACCGGGTTCCCAAGCCTGACCCACTCAGCTTTTTATTTTACAGGTAGTGGACTCAGAGCATAATTATGATGATGATGAGGGACTTTTGGATTATAGGCCATTAGTTGTAAATAACTGTTGTAAGGCTTATAATGTACTGTATCGAACATGATATCCCGAGTCTTTTAATAAAATACATTTCTAAGGAAATGCTTTTGATAAATCTTTATCATATTATTGTTTTGGGACAAATCCCGCAATTCTTTTATTAAAAGGTTACTCTGATTTTGAAATAAAGTATAAACAAAACCGGTCTTTTCTGGCCGTGAAATTGGGGATGTCACAGTTGGTATCAGAGCATTAGTTTAAGCGAACTAGGAATTTGTAGGAGTTCTAGACTTAAACTTAGAATACTAAGCGATGATTGTGAGGTGTGAGCACTAGTATATTTTAGGAAAGATGCTTAAAATGCTTTTATGTGCTAAATGTTATGTGTTTGCTATACATGATATTATTGTTCGGATCTATGGTCTGTTGCCGAGCGGATCTGGAAAACCTTATGTGTGTAGGATTCTAAGCGTATGATTACGATATTAGAACTAGAATGTAAACGTTTCAGAGTCTATAGTGAATAAAGATCTAAATTCACTTTATTCGGTGTATAGATCAAGATGGCAAGGACCCGTAGCAGAAGCGTAAACGCAAATGGGGATAGGAACCAACCCCCAGTGGTTCAACAAATACCTGTTGTTGAAGAAGTTGCACCTGAGCCAGTCACCATGGCTGGAGTTCAAGCCATAATTCAAGCTATGCTAGCTGAACAAAGGGAAGAAATGAGACGGATTCTCCATGAGAATAGGGACGAATATACTATACATGTTGAACCGATGGAGCCAGTTCCTGAGCAATCTGATGAAGGGAACTACAGCTGCCATGTGAGTTAAATAGGGACTCAAGGTGAGCAAAGGGATGGCCTAGAAGGGAGAAACAACAAGGATGGACGGATGTACAAAAATTTCCTTGGTGCGAAACCACCAAATCTCTCAGGAAGCCCAAAGCCTGTTGAGATCATGGACTGGATCTCCGAGATGGAAATAGGGTTTGAAAGCTGCGACTGTAACGAGAAGCAGAAGACTGTCTTCGCTGTGAGACAATTGAAAACTGGAGACTTGAGCTGGTGGAAGCTATTGGCAGCTACAATGCCGTGAGGAGAAGCTCTAAAAATGTCGTGGGATGAGTTCTTGGAACAACTAAAGGTGCAGTACTGTTCAGATATAGATCTGATTGATCTAAACAATGAGTTCCAAAATTTGAAAAAAGGGAGAATGAGCATCGATGACTATGCTGTTGCATTTCACGGAAAAGATGAAGTTGTTTCCATACCTAGTGCCAACCAAACTTTCCAAAACATAGAAGTTCGCAAACGGACTGCCAGTTGACTTTGGCCCAACAGTGAAGATGGCAACCACTCTGAAATCAGCTGTTCGAGCAGCTAAGAATGTGGAGACCCAACAAAAGGAAAGAGGTCTAGAAAGGGCTGAGGTTGGTGAGAAACGGAAGTTCGATGGATCCTTGAAGTCCAACAAGAAGAGTAGATTCTCGAAGTCTGGTTCGAGAGGAGGATGATCAGAAGCAAAGTGGTGTGACAAGTGTAAGAAGAAGCACTCTGGGAAGTGTGACGGAGGGGTCACTTGTTTCAAATGTGTTAAGCTTGGGCACTATGCCAACGAATGCACGTTCACTAAGAAGATCTGTTATGAATGTAACGAGGAGGGGCACATTTCAAAGGATTGTCCAAAGAAGAAGGAGGCAGGAAGACCCAACATACCACCGAAGCCGAAGGCGAGAGCCTTCCAGATGACGCTTGAGGCTGCAAAGGAGGCAGCAGACGTCGCTTCAGGTACCTTTCTTGTAAATGGTTTGCCTGCAAATATACTATTTGATTCCGGAGCCAACTACTCCGTTGTGTCGCATAAATTTGGTGGGAAATTAGCATTACCTGTAGAAAAACTTGATAATGCCCTGATTGTAGAAGTTACTAGTGGCAAATTCGTACCTATTGGTAATCGTATTAGGAACATCATCATTGACCTAAACGAAAATGAATTCCACGAAGAACTATTACCCATAGAGTTAAACGGTTTCGACATCGTTTTGGATATGGATTGGCTTAGCGCCAACGATGTTGAGATTCTTTGCAAGATGAAGATAGTGAGGGTAAACCCAACCGGAAGAGAATCATGTATGGTGTACGGGGACAAACGCAGAGTGAATTTTGGACTAATCTCCCTGATGAAAGCCAGGAAATGTTTGTCCAAAGGATGTGCATCGTACTTGACATTCGTAATCGATGCTAAGAAGGAGAAGAAAGAGGTGTAGAATATACCGGTTGTATGTGATTATCCGGAAGTCTTTCCCGAAGATCTTCCTGGATTACCACCTGATAGGCAAGTGGAGTTTCGTATAGACTTGTTACCAGGAAGAACACCGATAGCAAAGGCACCTTACCGATTAGCACCGAAGGAGATGAAGGAGCTCATGATGCAACTTCAGGAGCTATTGGATAGCAGTTTCATTCAACCTAGTTGATCACCCTCGGGAGCTCCGGTGTTATTCGTGAAAAAGAAGGATGAAAGCATGAGAATGTGTATTGATTACAGAGAGTTGAAGAAAGTAACGATAAAAAACAACTACCCATTTCCAAGGATCGATGACCTGTTCGACCAGTTACAGGGTTCAAGCTACTTCTCAAAAATCGATCTTAGGTCAATATATCATCCGCTGAAAGTGAGAGATCAAGATATCGAAAAGACTGCATTTAGAACAAGATATGGGCACTATGAATTTTTGGTTATGTCGTTCGAACTAACCAATGCCCCAGCAGCTTTCATGGATTTGATGAATAGGGTTTGTAAACCATTCCTAGATAAATCCGTGATAGTATTCATAGACGACATCTTCATTTATTCGAAAAGCAAGCAGAAGCATGAAAAGCATCTACGTGAAGTGCTAGAAGTCCTGAAAAAGGAGAAGTTGTATGCAAAGTTCTCCAAATGTGAATTTTGGATTCAAGAAGTCCAATTCTTGGGTCATGTGGTTAACCAAGAAGGAATAATGGTTGATCCAGCAAAGATTGAAGCTGTAATAAAGTGGGAACAACCAAAAAGTCCTACGGAGATTCGAAGCTTTTTAGGATTAGTTGGATATTGCCGAAGGTTTATCCAAGGCTTTTCTTCGATAGCTGCTCCATTGACAGCCTTGACCCACAAAGGAGCTACTTATACTTGGAGTGAAAAGCATAAGGAAGCCTTTGAGAAGTTGAAGAAGAAATTATGTGAAGCACCAATTCTTTCTTTACCCGAAGGAGTTGAAGACTTCGCAGTCTATAGTGATGCATCTGGAGTTGGGTTAGGTTGTGTTCTGACCCAACAAGATAAAGTGATAACATATGCATCAAGACAACTGAAGGAGCATGAAAAGAACTACCCTACTCATGATTTGGAGTTGGCAGCGGTAGTTTTCGCTCTAAAAATATGGAGACATTACCTCTATGGCATGACGTGCAAAATTTTCACTGATCATAAGAGTCTCTAGTATCTCTTCAATCAAAAGCAATTGAATATGAGGCAACGACACTGGCTGGAATTACTCAAGGACTATGACTGTGAGATACTTTATCACCATGGTAAAGCAAATGTTGTTGCTGATGCTCTCAGTCGGAAAGTCAACCTTGAAAAGAAAAGGCCAAGAGCATTGAGAATTGAGGTTGTCTCAACAATTGTGGAGAGTATAAAGAAATCCCAGGAAGAAGCTTTAGAGAAGAATGATCGAAAAGAAGAACGTTTGGGCAAAACATTAGTATTCGATACAAACAACCAAGGGTTGAAGGTATTCCAAGATAGGATTTGGGTACCTAAGACGGGAGGAGTAAGAGATGTTCTGATGGAAGAAGCTCACAAGACCATGTACTCGATTCATCCCGGCAGTACGAAAATGTATAGGGATTTAAAACCCTATTATTGGTGGCCAACGATGAAGCTTGATGTTGCTAAGTATGTGGCCGAGTGTGTGACATGCACCATGGATTTTGTTACTAAACTACCTAGAATGAAGAGCGGTCATGACAGGATTTGGGTGGTCGTGGATCGTTTCACCAAGAGTGCACACTTCATAGCAGCCAATGAAAAATGGTCTATGGATAAGCTTGCGAATGCTTACGTGAAGGACATTGTGAGACTTAACGGTGTTCCTTTAACAATTGTATCAGATCGTGATAGCCGTTTCACGTTACGATTTTGGAAAAGTCTGCAAGAGGAAATGGGTACCAAGTTGTGTTTAAGTACAACTTACCATCCACAAACTGATGGTCAGAGCAAAAGAACAATACACACCCTTGAAGATATGCTGAGAGCATGTACCCTGGAATTCCAAGGTAACTGGGATGAACATTTACCTTTAGTAGAATTTTCCTACAACAATAGTTTCCACTCGAGCATAAAGATGGCACCTTATCACACTTTGTATGGACAGAAGTGTCGTACGTCGTCCTGTTGGCTTAAAGCTGGAGAAAAGCAGTTTATGGGACCTGAGATAGTCCATCAGACTGCTGAAAAGTTGAAAGTAATTAGGGAAAGGATGTTAGCAGCTCAGGATCGTCAAAAGAGCTATGCCGACAAGAAAAGAAAACCGATAACATTCAAAGTTGGTGATTCGGTTTTGCTTAAAGTCTCGCCGTGGAAGGGACTTATAAGATTTGGTAAAAGGGGAAAGTTGAGTCCAAGGTTTATTGGACCATTTAAAGTTCCTCAGAGGATTGGGAGTCAAGCTTACAAGCTAGAACTACCAGAAGAACTAGATGGTATTCATAACACTTTCCATGTGTGTTATTTAAGGAAGTTAATGGGAGATGTTCCCGACATAATTCCAATATCTGAGTTAAGGCTGGATGAAAGCAAGAGGTTAATCGAAGAACCAGAGGCAATCGTTGACCGTAAGACTAAAAAGTTGCGACGCAAGATGGCCGATTTAGTGCTTGTGCAATGGAAACATACGAATGGGCCAAATCTCGCCTGGGAAACGGAGAGTGACATGATGAGTCGCTACGCGTATTTGTTTGCTGATGTGTGATTCTGGGGACGGAATCATACTAAGGGGGAGAGAATTGTAACGCTTGTGTTTCTGGGCTAAAAGCATTAATAATGTTGTAATAGTCTAGGTCAACCTTTGTAACTCATTTTGAAGTAATAAAGAGGAATTATGTGAATATTATGTGAATTATATGCTTATTTGTTTAATTATTATGATTTAATTAATTAATAATGAAAATAAGCATTTAAAATAAATATTAGAAAAAAACGATATCTTTTATGAAAGTTGTAGTGGCCGAAACAAGGATTCCGAAGATATAAAGAACGCCGCAATTTGAGTTATAACGAAGAAGTTATGACCTGTCGAAGTTTCGCGACGAAATCGGCATGGCACCGGGAAGCGTAAAAAGTGAATATTGCGATAAAGTGCTTTTTAGCCTTAACAATCTAAATGAAAGTCATAGTATTCGTTAAACCGAGAATTTTGGTAAAAAGAACGTCCAAATGTGACTTCGTATGAGGAAGTTATGATTTTTCTAACTTTTAGCTTAGTAGTAGACAGTTAAATACTCGAATTTAAGATCGAGCGATATTTAGCTGACACAACCTAAACGAGAAACGAAGGTCTCGTCAATAGTAGTACAACGGTGAAAAGACTGACGAAAACGGACGTCGGTTGAAGAAGTTATGAATTTTTAACGGGTTTTCTTGTCCCGGTCTGTTAAAAATAACAATATTAAAATTAAATTCAAAATTAGCCGACAAAGTCTAAACGAAAGTTGTAGAGCGTAGTTCTAGCTACGCGTCCATATAAATAACGTCAAAAAAAGAGCTCGTATGCGAAAGTTATGAATTTTAGAAGTTTTGGGTGCAAAATCCGAGGAATTTCGCATGCATGGCTCGGATTTGGCCACGTACGAGGCTCGCATGCATGACGCGTGTCGCATCCGTGGAAGAATCCGAAGCAGCCACGTCTCGCCGACTAGCCTCCGATGCACCCTTCGCATCCGAACCTCGCACGAGCAGCGTAGCCGCCTCCGTGTCTCGCCTCGCACCAACCACCTGTCTCGCTCCTTTGCTGCCACGTCTTCCTTTCATGACTGAGCCTCGCAGCTGCTACGTGGAGCATTCTCAGCCACGAAGCCCTCGGTCTCGCACCCTGTAAATAGGGGCGCTGCGAGATCTCCCGGCTAGAATTAGAAAAATGTCATTTTTCACCCATAAACTTATATTTTGACTATTTTGACTTCCCCCGAAGCCCCGATATCATTTTTAAAGCCTGAAATACGTCCAGAAGTGCCCGAAAACCTGGAAAATTTTATCTTTTCGGTTTTGAAGCTCCAACTCTCGCAGAGCTTGGTTTCTCAAAAAAAGTCCCCGTTTTATCAGAAACGATCATTTTAAGGAACGAATTGATGTCCGATTATCATCAAATCAAGTGAGTGTATAGTCAGTTTCATCTTACACATAGATATGAAGTATTTTCTATAAAATACGTGTTATGTGTAATTATATTGATTGTTTATTTGAGATGATTGTTGAATACAATGTTTTATACAAGTTATAAACTGTATATATTTTATCTACAAATATGTTGGGTAAAACATGGGTAGACGAAATAGTTGATGTGTGTTAAAATGATGAGAGGCCTCGATGTTGTTGTTGTTCCGGTCATCTAGTGGAGTATAGATGATGACCACAGACTCTTCTAGACAGTCGAGTGGAACGCTGGAAGGCTCGCAATCTGTAGGTGTTGTGAACGATGTGTTCACCGATGTACTCCATCCCCCTCATGGTTGCCTTTAGGACATTTATTGTTGCGAAACCACCTTAGCAGTAGTGTCCATCCCGATGATAGAATCCTTAGACTAGGTCCCTTGTATAGGTGTTTAGGGATGTAAAGTGAGGATAACGGGAATGGGTAATCAGGGTTATTGTTGGTTGATGAAATTAATAAATTTATTGTTGATCGATGAAATTAATAAATTTATTATTATTTGTGGGTTGAAAAACCTATATGCTCACCGAGCTCCCAAGCCTGACCCACTTAGCTTTCTGTTTTACAGGTAGTGGACTTAGAGCATAATTATGTTGATGAGGGACTTTTGGATTATAGGCCATTAGTTGTAAATAACTGCTGTAAGACTTATAATGTACTGTTTATACTTATGTACTGTATCGAACATGACATCCCGAGTCTTTTAATGAAATACATTTCTAAGGAAATGCTTTTGATAAATCTTTATCATATTATTGTTTTGGGACAAATTCTGCAATTCTTTTATTAAAAGGTTACTCTGATTTTGAAATAAAGTATAAACAAAACTGGTCTTTTCTGGCCGTGAAATTGGGGATGTCACAGTAAGAACTGGTCACAAGCTTCCACCAGTCCTTCACCCCCAAGCATAGAAGGTTCAGGGTGCACCTGCCTTCTGATCCTCTGGAAAAGAACACGTGAAGAAATAGCCCTCCACGTCAGAAAACCATCTCATTGCTACAATTGGGTCCTTCACCCCATCATAATCCAGAGGCTTCATGCTACAAAAGTTTTGATACTAGAAAGATCCTCGTACCCCATCTGCATCAACAACTGTAGTGGCTACGAAAACGGCAGTCAGGGTCACAACAAACATTGCGCTCATCAAAAGCTCAATCATAGCAGTCTTCACCGACCCACACATCTCCAGGACAGTACCCGGAATGGATGCAACTACTTCTGTAGAGATCAAGTCACGAATCTCCTCATCTAGTACAACCAACCTCGCTTGCTCACCACCTCCTGAACATCCAGCTTCAGATACAGAACTTCTAGTGACCACCATACAAAAAAATAAACATAAATTCTTCAGATCATGATTAGAGTAACTCTGTACATCTTACATATCTCAACCTCGGGTCTTGTAGATTCCCTAAAATGCATACATGTCCTGTGATTTCAGTAGTATGAGCCCATACTACCTCCCACACCTACCTGTACTCACCACAATATCCTTGGGACACTAAGCCCTCAATGCTTGGTACAAACATACCCTAAACAGAATCCTAAAGAGTGAACACAACTCCTTGTTCCACTAGGACTCCACAAATCCTGATAATGACCCATGTATAACACCATGTTTTGAATCGTTCCTAATTCTGGGCCTTAAGATCAATTGCCATAAGGTTTTGGATCTTGGGGAAAGAGATATTAAGACCCCATTAGCCATGGACAATGTATATTAGGTGATCTAGGAGTTTGGTTTGTGTTTTAGAGCCCAATGGTATAACCGTAACATGACAGTTTAGGCCTTTTATGAATTTTAGATTTAAGTTTAGAAAGTTTTAAGGAATGAGAGAGATGA
This sequence comes from Lactuca saligna, assembly GCF_052625555.1. Classification (NCBI taxonomy): domain Eukaryota; kingdom Viridiplantae; phylum Streptophyta; class Magnoliopsida; order Asterales; family Asteraceae; genus Lactuca; species Lactuca saligna. The sequence goes on from NC_136420.1 coordinate 147,618,716, forward strand.
TAGAAGTGTAGAGCTTCTCATTACCTTTCCAGGGATATAAGGATCATCGAAATTAGACTTAGAATGAAGAAGTTATGGCCTTCTAAAATTTGATGTTTTTGGGCTAAGCCTAGTACGCATGGCATACATGGGAGTACGCGGGGCGTAATAGGCAGGTGTATCGCAGATTCCTTCTTAAGTATGTCGGGCGTACCAGGAGTATGCGTGACATATTTCAATCTACTGCAAACCCTAATTTATGGTCTTGAACCCTATTTAAATGCTTATTATGTCCAAACCCTATTATCTCCAGCCTCCATGAACATTAACCCTAAATTCGAAACCCTAGACTGCATTTGAGACTTCTTGGGGTTTTGTTGTGACTTGGAGAAGAAGGAGATCCTATTGGAAGCATTGATTGGCTTAGAGCTTGCAGATCCAAGTTGTAATCATCTTTATCAACTTCCAGGAGGTATAAAGCTTCTAACTTGATGACTCTATGTGATAGATCTAGTCTAGGTCATGTTTTGGGCTTATTTTGGTCCTTATAGTCATTCTTGTGAGTATGATCTACTCCAGGAGCTTAGAATGTTGGATCTTAATATTTTTTAGGTTGTGGCTACATAAAAATGCTATCTTGATGGGTTTGATTGAATCATGCTTAAGTTGGTGTTCAAATTATGGGATTATATGGTTAAAATCAAGTTTGGGTCCCATTAAGGCATGGAAAGTAGTAAAGCTGGAAACTTTATGGATTACGACCTTATTTAGAGGTTGGATATGAGTTTGGACGTCTTAGTTTTAAGCATTAAGTGCTTAATGAAGGATTTGTCACCTGGTGAGTTCGTTGGGCGTACGTACCAGTATGCTCAGCGTAGAGCATGGCGTCCCCATCCTCAGGCTTGACAAGTTGTACTTTGTATATCAGAACGCAGTACATAGAGCATACAAGTTCAATACACAATGCATACTCCCGAAATGCTCATTTTGGGCCTTGTAGGCCTTGGGTCTCTTGGAGTTTGGGGCATAGGTTGTTAGGGTCAGTCATGAGAAGGTAAAATGGTCTTTTATCCATTAGAAGAATTGAGTATGGCTTGGACCTTGGATTTTGGGAAAATACCTTAATTATTGATTAGGGATAATTTTATTATGTTTAGTGTGAGGATTCCGATAGCAGCATCGTGTGTGTTCGGTTACCTTGGATTTAGGTGAGTCTCCTCAATATGCTTTATGGGTGAAAGGCACAAATGACGGCTCATGATTTATTATGATTAGGATGCTAGTTGTCTATGTGACTGTTGCATGTGTAGTATGTAATATGTATATTGGGCGGGGTCCAATGCTAGGTAAGGCCTGATGGGTGTATTGTATGCTATTTATCTTAGTGATTCATTCATGTGTTTATTTTTCTGTATGAATGTCGGGCAGGGCCCGATGCCAGGCAGGGCCCGATGCCAGGCAGGAACTGATGAATGTGATGAGCGGGGCCCATCTCATGTTACTGACAGTTCTGTTACGAACGGGGCTTGATGTCGGGTAGGGCCCAATGGTTTTTGGGCATGGCTTATTGTATGTTTGATATGTATGGTATGTGGTATTTTGGGGAACTCACTAAGTTTTGTGCTTACAATTTTTATTGTTATGTTTCCAAGTACTTCCGGTTCGAAAGGGAAGGGCCCGACTTGATTGCAGCGCATCCACCCATGTTTCCGCAACTAGATGATTTTGGGATTGTAATCTGATAAATGTTTTATTATGATATACTTTGGAATGTTTGGAAAGAGCTAATTGGTGTTTTTGGTTAAACTAAAAATGGAAATTTTACCTGATAGTTTTTGGGATGTTACAAGTAGGTATCAAAGCCTTTGTTTTAGGGATTCAGACACACTCTCGGGTGCGACTGGACTCAAACTGAGGAGTTGGTAATCTTTTAAAAGAAAATAAATTTCTAAAATTATTTTATAAAGAAAAGTGGGCATGGTGCGTGCAATCATCCGAGCTTAAGTAAGTGATTCCCAGAATATCCATAGATGCTGATATGTTATATGATCTGAATGTTTGCATGCTAGGATAAGCTAGGGATGCTTTTAGGAATTACATGATATATTGACCTGATATGTGATGCTTTGTAGCCTAGGAAGCATTAGATGTTATGTTGGATTGGAAATATATATTGGTATCAGTAATTGCTAAGTTTATGCTTTAAAAATTGTATACGATTAGGATCATATAGCCCTAGCATGACTGATTTGGCCATATTTCTGGCTCCTCATTTGGTTGTGGTCCTAGGGTAGAGTCTTTTATTTGACAGTATATTTGATCATGTATTGTGTATAATTTGCATGCATGAGGTAACCGACAGTGAGAGTGGAAGTTCCTAGCATGAGTGGTAGCAAGTGAGCGATGGACGTTCTTTGTTTGTTCTGTGGCTTGGAGTGTTACTGCACGGATGCTTCTTGCTTTGTGCTTTATCGAACTCTTAGTGATATGAGTTCACTATTAAGTGAGTATGTCAAGTCACATGTTGTTAATGTTAAATAATCCTAGAGTTTTGGATTTGACTCTATTGTGTAGCTCTCGTTTGAGTCTAATCATTGTAGGGTTGAGTCTGTTACTCGAAGGATTATCTACCTCTATGGCATGTGATTATATTCATGAGACAGTTACTTGGTGTGACATCCCCAATTTCTCGGCCAGAAAAGACCGATTTGTTGATGCTTTGTTTTATAAATCAGAGTAACTATTTAAAGAAAACGATTGCAGAATTTGTTCCCAAAAAAAGATATGATAAAAACTTATCAAAACATTTCTCAAAGAGAATGTATTTTCATTAAATAATAAAACCTCGGGATATCATGTTCCGATACAAACACATAAGCATAAACAGAACATGCATTCATTTACTCTAGTGATTTAAATCTCCTTTAATCTCTCAGTGCAAAGCAGCTATGTATCGATACCTGTGATACAATTAAACTGAGTGGGTCAGGATTGGGAGCCTGGTGAGCATATAGGGTTTTCAACCCACAATAATATAATTATTATATTTAATTATCAAACAATCAACCCAATTACCCATCCCCATTATCTTCCTTACTCTTAAGGGTCTACCCTAAGAATCATCTTTTTGTTCACTCCGTATTAGGCACTAAGACAATAGCTGCTAGGATTCTTTATTAGGCACTAAGACAATAGCTGCCAAGATTCTTTATTAGGCACTAAGACAATAGCTGCCAAGGCTCCTTCCTAGAGCACTAATTCCATAGTTGCTATGGTTCATTCATCGGGTACTAAATCTATAGCTACCAGTGTAGGTACTAAGTCCATAGCTATCATTTTCTATCTAACAGTACTAAATCCATAGCTACCAGCGTTCGTCTATACGGTACTAAATTCATAGCTACCAAGGTTTATCTATACAGTACTAAATCCATAGCTACCAGCGTTCGTCTATACCGTACTAAATCCATAGCTACCAAGGTTTATCTATACAATACTAAATCCATAGCTACCAGCGTTTGTCTATACGGTACTAAATCCATAGCTACCAAGGTTTATCTATACAATACTAAATCCATAGCTACCAAGGTTTATCTTGTTCATTGACAGTCTCATACTCGAGATCCCTCTCGCAATACATGCCAATGGATTACTAACAGGTTTATCTTGTTTATTGACAGTATAATACTAGAGATCCCTCTCGCAATACATGCCAATGGATTACTAACAGGTTTATCTTATTTACTGACAGTATCATACTCGAGATCCCTCTCGCAATACATGCCAATGGATTACTAACATGTTTATCTTGCTTATTGACAGTATCATACTCGAGATCCCTCTCGCAATACATGGCAATGGATTACTAACAGGTTTATCTTGCTTATTGACAATATCATAGTCGAGATCCCTCTCGCAATACATGCTAATGGATTACTAATAGGTTTATCTCTATTCTTTATCCCTACTCACGAATCTAAAGCTAACCTTTTGATCTTATTATCTGACTCATCTTTTATCCTACACCAACTATCTCATCTACCCATGTCCTACCCAACATATTTGTAGATACAAAATACATATACAAATTAACTCATTTAACACCTATATAAAACATCCATTCCACACTCATCTCAAATAAACAACAATGTATAAACACATAGAACGTATTTCATAGCAAATACTTAATATATATGTGCTAGAAGAAAGTGATCACATACTCACCCAAAACATATACTTAATACATTAAAACAATACTTGTATTAAAATCGTGTTATGAAAGGGACTATACACTCACACATATAAACAACTTTATATTATACACATAGCACGTATTTAATAGCAAATACTTAATATTTATGTGTTATAAGAAAGTGACCACACACTCACACCAAACATATACTTTATACATTCAAACAATACTTGTATTAAAATCTTGTTTATGAAAGGGACTATACACCCACGCATATAAACAACTTTATATTATACACATAGCACGTATTTCATAGAAAATACTTAATATTTATGTGTTGGAAGAAAGTGACCACACACTCACTTGATCAGAAGATGATCGGACAACACTACGACTTGTAGAAGTAGTATTCTCCGGTGAAACCGGGATCACTTCACACACCTAGTTTCTCGCGGGCAGAGCTTCGGCTCGGAAACTCTTTTCTTCTCGGCATCTTCGGGTTTCGGGACTTGATTCGGGTGTCAGGGTTGATACCGGGGCTTCGGGGGTACTTCTTTTCATGTAAATCGATGTAATATGGGAGAGAGATGAGAGAATGAGCAACCAAACTCGGCAGGCCCTTCAAATCTATTTATAGGGCAAAACTGGCCCTTGCCACGCCGTGGCACCTTTTTCCATGTTCTGGGCATGGTCGTCACTGCATGCGTCATCTCAAGTTGCATCTGGGGACTCCTGGAGGTGTCAGAAGACCTGCCACTTCGTGGTCTCTGACACAGCTTTAGGGTTCGTGCCCCGAACTTCAGAAATTCATAACTTTCGCATACGAACTCCGTTTTCGACGTTCTTTATATCGACGCGAAGGTGATGTTATGCTCTACAACTCTCGTTTAGACTCCATTGGCTAATTTTGACTTTATTTTTAATATATTATAAGTATATTACTTATATTTTATCTTTAGTAGGCCGAGACATGAAAACTCCGTTCGAAATTCATAACTCCTTCATCTGAACTCCGTTTTCGTTTGTCTTTTTATCGTTGGACTACTATCGAAGAAATATTCAACTCTCGTTTAGATCACTAAGGATAGATATCTATCTACCTTAAATTCACTATTTACGTCGCGCTGGGTAATGCTGGTTCTGTGGTGAAACTTCGACAAGTCATAACTTCTTCGTTATAACTTGGATTTTGGCGTTCTTTATATGCACGGAAACCTTGTGACATATACTAAAACTTGGTTAAGATTAATGATTCTAAATAATCTTCCATCAAAAAGTCATTTTTGATGCTTATCGTCTCTAATTTGACTAGCTTGGATCTACGGGCGTTACAGTTGGTATTAGTGGTAGTTTTTCATCAACTGATGGGAGGGTGAGGTCAGGAATCCTAGGAGAAACTAGGAAGTGTTATTGTGGGTTTAGTTGTGTTGTTCACCGAGTATATGGGGTATAAGTTTGAGAGGGTGACATGGAGGATTCAAGATAACTCTTAAGGAAAGTATGGATAGGTTTGGAAGGTAGTAATGGGCCCGTACTATTGAAAGCACATGATCCAATTGGGTTTTTATTTAAAAATAAGTTTCAAAAACTTGATATTTTAGCAACAGAAGACTTTAAAATTAGAATAAACAAAAAACTAGTTTGTAGCCCACTAAGGATCTTCTTGAAAAGTTTGGAAAGAAAACAAGCACCAAAAAGAAGATAGAGAAAATTAAAACCTTTGTAGTTCTTTGGATCCTCTTGGGGGGATTCAAAGTTAATGAAGAATGCAGACCTTTGTGACACCAACAATAACTCAACTTGATGTACAATGCTGGTTCTTTTGTATAAAAATCTTAACACTCTTAAGCTTAAAGTTTATAACCAATATGAACTTCGAGAGAACATAACATGACATCTCCAATTTCATGGTTAGAAAAGACTGATTTGTTTATGCTTTATTTGAAAATCAGAATATCTTTTTAAAGAAATATGATGCTAAATTTGTTCCCAAAATTATGATAAATAAATTATCAAAGCATTTCCGAAGAAATGTGTTTTCATTATATTAAAAACACTAGGATGTCAGTTTCAGTACAATACATAAGCATGAACAGAAATAGTACAATCCTTACAATATCTATTATTCTAATGGCCTATAATCCATAGATCTTTCATCAGATCAACACTCCTATGCTCTTTTGCCACGACATGTAATACAAGAAACTGAGTGTGCCAGACTTGGGATCCTGGTGAGCACATAGGGTTTTCAACCCACAATAATTAAGTTTATTAACGAGATCTTCGATTCCTGTTTAGATTGTGTTCACTAAAAATCGATCGATCTAAAATTAAATTCTCGGACTGCATACTGCTATGCCAAATCTTAGAAAAATCAAAACTTCCTCTAACGAAGTCAAATTTAGACGTTCTGTATCTTCACGATATCGGTTTAACGTATACTATGGCTTTTATTTAAATCGCTAAGGCTAAAAAAGTATGTTATCACAAACTCACCTTTTACGATACACAACGTCGTGTCGGTTTTGTCGCAAAACTTCGACGGGTCATAATTTCTTCGTTAAGAGTCGGATTTCAGTGTTCCTTATATCCCCAAAATCCTTGTTACGACTATTTCAACTTTATTTAAAGATTGGACCAAATATTCATTCTATTTTTGGCACATATTATTATTATTATTATTATTATTATTATTATTATTATTATGATTATTATTATTATTATTACTATTATTATTATTATTATTATTATTATTATTATTATTATTATTGTTATTATTATTATTATTATTATTATTTATATGTTTATAAGCACGTATATTGCACATAAATCACATATCACTCAAATAATTCTTCAGTACTTCCAAATATGTTACAATTGTTGACCCTAATTTTTACATCATTATAATAATGCTTAGCTTAGAAACACAGGCATTACAATTCTCTCCTCCTTAGGATGATTCTGTCCCGTAATCATGCATCAGAAAACAAATGTGGATAGTGACTCATCATATCACTCTCTGTTTCCCAAGTGAGGTTCGACCTCTTTGTATGTTTCCATCACAAAAGAACTAGTTCGACCATCTTGCATCAGAACTTTTTTGTCTTATGGTCAATAATTGCTTCGGGATCTTCGATTGACCTCTTATGTTCATCCATCCTTAACTCCGAAAGTGGAATTATATTTGGAACATCTCCCGTGAACTTCCTTGATTTACACACACGGAAAGTGTTATGAATACCATCTAGTTCTTCCGGTAATTCCAGCTTGTAGGCTTGGTTCCCAATCCTCTGAAGAACCTTGAATGGTCTAATAAATCTTGGACTCAAATTTCCTCTCTTTCCAAATCTTCTAAGTCCCTTCCACGGTGAGACCTTAAGCAATACCGAATCTCCAACTTCAAATGTCATTGGTCGTCGCTTCTTATTAGCATAACTATTTTGGAGATGTTGAGCTGCTAAAATCCTTTCTCTAATCACTTTTAACTTTTCAGCAGTCTACTGGACTGTTTCTGGGCCCATAAACTACTTTTCTCCGACCTCAGGCCAACAAGACGGCGTACAACACTTCTGACAGTACAGAGCTTGATAAGGTGTCATCTTAATGCTTGAATGGTAACGATTGTTGTAGGAAAACTCTACTATGGGTAAATACTCATCCCATTTACATTGAAATTCCAGTGTGCATGCTCTTAACATATATTCCAACGTTTGAATTATTCTTTTGCTCTGACCATTTGTCTATGGATGGTAGCTGTACTTAAACACAACTTTGTACCCATTTCCTCTTGTAAACTTTTCCAAAATTTTGATGTGAAACGACTGTCATTGGCTGCTATGAAGTGTGCACTCTAAGTGAACCGGTCCACGAAAACCCAAATCATGTCGTGACCGTTCTTCATCCTGGGTAGTTTAGTCACAAAATCCATGGTGATTTCTTCCCATTTACCCATGGGTATAGATAAAGATTCTAAACTCCCATATTGTTTCTGATGTTGTGCTTTAACTCTTGCACATGTTACATATTCTGCCACATAATTTGCAACAACGAGCTTCATCGTAGGCCACCAGTAGTAAGGTTTCAGATCTTTATACATCTTAGTGATGCCAGGATGAATCGAGTACATGGTCTTGTGAGCTTCTTCCATCAGAAGATGTCTTATTCCTCCCAATTTAGGCACCCAAATTCAATCTTGGAATACCTTCAGTTCTTGACTATTTGTACCGAATACCAACGTTTTGCCTAAACGTTCTTCCTTTTGCTCATTTTTCTCCAAAGCTTCTTCCCGAGCTTTCTTGATGCTTTGAACAATTATCGAGACGACTTCTATTCTTAACACCCTTGGCCTCTTTCTTTCTAGGTTTACTTTTTGACTTAGAGAATCTGCTACGACATTTGCTATACCATGGTGGTAAAATATCTCACAATCATAATCCTTAAGCAACTCTAGCCAACGTCTTTTCCTCATATTCAATTCCTTTGGATCAAAGAGATACTGCAGATAATTCCATATTCAATTCCTTTTGATCCTTGAAGAGTTTGTACTTTGTTCCATAAAGATAATGCCTCCATATCTATTAATGTGAATACTACTGCTGCCAACTCTAGATCATGAGTGGGGTAGTTCTTCTCGTGCTCTTTCAATTGTCGAGATGTATATGCTATCACTTTATCTCTTTAGGTCAGAACACAACCTAACCCAACTCCAGATGCATCACTATAGACTGTGCAGTCTTCAACTCTGTCAGGTAAAGAAAAAAAAACGGTGCTTCACACAACTTCTTCTTTAATTTCTCGAATGTTTCTTGTTGTATGTATATGTAGCTCCTTTGTGGGTCAAAGCCGTCAATGGAGCATATATTGAAGAAAACCATGGGATAAATCTTTGGTAATATCCAACTAATCCCAGAAAGCTTTGAATGTCAGTGGGACTTTTTGGTCGTTCCCATTTCATCACAACTTCAATCTTTGATAGATCAAACATTATTACTTCCTAGTTAACCACGTGACCCAAGAATTGGACTACTAGAATACGAAAATTATATTTGTAGAACTTTGGATACAACTTCTCCTTCTTCGAAAGTTCTATACTTCTCGTAGGTGCTTGCCATGCTCCTGCTATCGCTTTGAGTAAATCAGAATGTCATATATGAACACTATCACATATTTATCAAGGAATGGTTTACAAAGCCTAGTCATCAAATCCATAATTGTTTTGGAGCATTGGTTAGTCTAAATGACATAATCAATAACCCATATTGTATGTATCTCGTTCTGAATGCGGTTTTCTTAATATTTTGCTCTCTCACCTTCAGTTAATGATATCCTGACCTAAGATCGATCTTTGAGAAATAGCTCGAACCTTTTAGATGATCGAACAATTCATCAATCCTTGGCAATGGGCACTTTATTTTCACCATTTCCTTGTTCAGCTCTTTATAGTCTATACACATCCTCATGCTCCCATCCTTCTTCTTCACGAATAACATCAGATCTCTCTAGGGTGATAAACTAGGTCTAATGAAACCGCTATCTAATAACTCCTGAAGTTGCATCATAAGCTCCTTGATCTCTATCGATGCTAACCGATATGGTGCTTATGATATTGGTGTCGATCCTGGCAACAAGGCTATTCGAAACTCCACTTGTCTCTCACGGGGCAATCTAGGAAGATCATCGGGAAAGACTTCCGGATAGTCACACACCATTGGTATACTTTGTATCTCTTTCTTCTCCTTCTTTGCATCGATCACAAAAGCCAACTATGATGTGCATCCTTTGGACAAACATTTTATGGCTTTCATCGGTTAAATGATTATAGAATTCATTCTATGTTTGTCCATGTACACCATAAACGACTCTTTTTCCAGGTTGGTGTACTCTCACCATCTTCTTCCTGCATAGTATCTTGACATCTTTGCGCTAAGCAAATATATTCCTAGTACGATGTCGAAACCATTCAACTCAATGGGTTACGAACCTTCATGGAATTTATTCCCGTTCAAATCGATGACAATGTTTTTAATGTAGTCACTAACAGGTATGAATTTTCCACCGACAACTTCTACACCTAGAGTATTATCAAGTTTATCTACAGGCAATGCTAGACTTTCACCAAATTTATGCAATATAAAGGAGTAATTTTCTCTAGAGTTAAACAATATATTGGCGGGAAATCCATTTACAAGAAAGGTACCTAAATCGACATCTGCTACATCATTTGCTGCTTCCAGGGTCATCTGGAATGCTCTTGCCTTTGGCCTTGGTGAAACATTAGGCCTTGCTGCCTCTTTCTTCTTTGGGAAGTGTTTTGAAATATCCCTTCTTCATTACATCTATAACACACCCTCTTGATGGATCTACACTCACTGGCGTAATGCCTAGTTTTTCTACACTTGTAACAAGTGACTTCCTCGCCACACTTTCCAAAGTGCTTCTTTTTGCACTTCTCACACCATCTTTCTTCACTGCCTCCTCCTCCTAATTTCTTGGCACCAAACTTCAAGAACTTGCTTTTTCTTGTTAGACCTTGAAGATCCATCAAATTTCCATTTCTCTCCCACCTCATCTCTCTCCAGACCCTTTTCCTTTATCTAGGTCTCAACATTCTTAGCTGCCTAGATGGCAGTTTTCAAGGTGGTTGGTTGTTTGACCATTAGACCAAAGTCTGTCGGTAATACATTGGCAAACTTGTTGACCTTGGAGAGTTCAGTTCAAAATAGGTAAGGAACATGCTTCATTTTCTTTGTAAAACTTGCAGCATACTTGGTGACGCGCATTCTTCCCTTCTTTAGGTTTTGAAATTCATTGTTGATCTGCAGTAGATCCTGATCAGAGTAGTATTGCATTTTTAGTTGCACCAAAAATTCTTCCTAAGACATCTTGCTAGCTTCTCCCTTGGGAATGGTAGTAGCTTCCACCAGCTTAATACCCCTGACTTTAATAGTGTAACCACGAGAGTGGTCTTCTGTTTGTTGCTGCAGTCACAACTTTCAGACATCGTCTCCATCTTGGAGATCCGATCCATGACTTCCATCGGTGTTAGGTTTTCAGAAAGACTCGGTGGTTTGGATGCCATTAAATCCTTGTACTTGCACCCAAGTCTATCATTTCCTCCATGTTGTTGGCTTCTTCTAACCATATGTGGCTCAACTTAAGTGACAATCCTACTGTAATTCCCTTCTTCTAACTGTTCGATGTTCAGTTCAGGCTGCATAATAGGCACATTAGGTTCATCCCTATTATCATGCAACATTTGCCTCACCTCATCTCTTTGTTCGACCATCATAGCCCAGATCATTGCTTGGACTCTTACCATCGTGATTGGTTCAGGTGCACCTGCTACCTCTGTTGCACACTCAATCACAAATCATTGATTAGCATTAATGTGACATCCCCAATTTCTCGGCCAGAAAAGACCGATTTGTTTATGCTTTCTTTTTAAAATCAGAGTAATCTTTTAAACAATACAGTTGCGGAATTTGTTCCCTAAACAAAATATAATAATAATTATCAAAGAATTTCTTTAAAGAAATGTATTTTCATTATATAACAAAATCTCGGGATGTCATGTTCAATACAGACCAAAAGCATAAACAGAACAAAATAGACCTTACAACAATTATTCATAAACAATGGCCTATAATCCAAAATCTATCGTCCAGTCCACCAACTTATACTCTTGTGCCATTACCTGCAATGCAAAGAAAACTGAGTGGGTCAGGCTTGGGAGCCTGGTGAGCATATAGGGTTTTCAACCCACAATAATATAATAATTATATTCAACCATCAAACAATCAATCCAATTACCCATCCCTATTATCTTCTTTATTTCTTAGGATTTTACCCTAAGAATTCAACTACCTGTCATTCATTCATTCCTAAGGATTGACCTAAGGAATTAGCACAAAATCTATTGCTACATAAGGCGCATCTACCAACATCATCCTTTAAGCGCCTCTGCTAGGATTACGTCATACACTATGAGGCGCGACTGCCAGGTTTATGACATTCTATTTTAGGCGCATCTGCCGACATTATCCTATAAACGCATCTACCAGGATTATCCTATAAGCACATCTATTAGTATTATGACATTCTCTATTTGGCGCATATGCCGACATTATCCTATAAGCGCATCTGCCAGGATTACGATATTCACTAATTGGTGCATCTACCAATATTATTCTTAAGCGCGTCTGCTAGTGTTATGACATTCTCTAATTGGTGCATCTGCCAATATCATTCTTAATCATCTTTCATACCTAATCATTTTATCACATACCAACTATCTCATCTACCCATGTTCTACCCAACATATTTGTAGATATAAAATACATATACAATTTAACTCATTTAAAAACTATATAAAACATCCATTCCACACTCATCTCAAATAAACAACAATATATAAACACATAACACGTATTTTATAACAAATACTTCATATTTATGTGTTAGAAGAAAGTAACCACACACTCACCCAAACATATACTTAATACATTCAAACAATATTTGTATTATACCCGTGTTTATGGAATGGACTATACACTCACACATATAAACAACTTTATATTATACACATAACACGTATTTCATAGCAAATACTTAATATTTATGCGTTAGAAGAAAGTAAGTACACACTCACTTGATAAGAAGATGATCGTGTTGGATAAGGTGTCTAAGTCCATAAATTATTTGGTATATACTTGACTCGACCCAACATGGTCCATTTGGGTTGCATTTCATCCAAATATTTATGGATAATTTTATGAGAGTTATACACATATGATAATGATAATAATATATCATAAGGTATAATATATTAATATGAAGTCATGTTATTTTATTAGTCTTAGTCTTAAATTAATTATGAATTAATTTAGAGATTAAAAGGAAGACTAATTAGATTATGGGCTATTGGTTTTATATGGTGTGGGCTAACACTCATTTGTTAATGGGCTAGGCTTGTATGGAAGTCCATGGATGATCCATGGAGCTTTTAACCCATGGATCCTTGGAAAAGGAAAGGTTATGGGTTATTAGGGTTTCACCCTAATCATGTACACTATATAAGCATGCTTTTGTTGCATGAAATAGCCACTAGCGTGTGTGTTTGTGTGTGGCCGAAAATTGTAGTGTGTATACACTCTCTCAAAGTTTTCCAAGAGTTTGTGGTGATTTGTGATTCCATTTGAGGCATTCACACTATTGGTGCTTGGCCCTCAAACTCCTTAAGAATCAAACTCATCAAAAAGGTATGTAATATCATCTAATTCTTTTATGTTTAAAAGTACCCCATGCCATGTTAGATAGGTTATGAACCTTGGAAAATTATTATTTTGCATGTATTTAGACAAACATAGATCCAAGATTTATTAGGGTTGCATGCACACTTAGGAAGTGTTAGATTGCTCAAAACCCAACAGTGGTATCAGAGCCTAGGCTTGCTTGTTTGATACTTGATGCAAAATAGTGAAAAAAGTCGAAATTTTTGCTGTCTGCATGATGGACTCGTCGAGTCCATGGGCGGACTCGCGGAGTCCAAGGCAAAATTCATCCTACTCGCCGAGTAGGTTCGTGCAGTCGGCGAGTAGAAGGTTCAGAATACAGATTTTCGACTTTTGCTGCTGGAAATGGACTAGAAACTTTACCCCAAACTGTTTTGATGTTTTAAAACTTATTTTAGTTGGTGTAATGGTTGTTCTAATCCATTTACAATAACATATATCAAAATTTCATGCTTTGTATGTGTTCATATAATTTTTTGAAACTTTGATAATCATGTTCATGTTCTTATGAATTTAGAAGATGATAGGAATTATTTGCTGAATTGTTTAGGATTAATTCTTGATCATTTATGTGTATTAATAGAGTCCATAATTTGTCCTCAAGTTATGGATATCCAAAGGTCACTTTTCTTTAACACACATTAAAAACACATAAGTTACATAAAATCAAGAGTCTTCATTTTATGAACCTTTAATTCATAAGTTATGAAATGAAAAGTTTTGAAGAGTTACAAAACATGTCCTCAAGTTTTGGAATTTGGAAAAGTTTCACACACTTTAATAAACTTTAATTTCCAACACTTAGAATTTTTAAAAGTTAAAATTCAACACTTATACTATTTATAACATTAATGGTTAATTATATATATATATATATATATATATATATATATATATATATATATATATATATATATATATATATATATATATAAGAACAAGTCGTTTTACTGTTAGTAGGCCTCATTCACGAAGCCGGTCTATAAGGTGGGTATAAGGTTGTTGCCTATAAAATGGCGACTTAATGGGTGTATACTCTCACCACCGCTTGCTTGACTGGTGGAGGGTCGTTAGCCGAACGGTTAAGATAAAGACTTATAAATTCTCATTAAGTATGATGAATATTATAAAGTAACTAAATCATTTGTTTAATTCCCAATCTTAGTTACTTTAGGAAAAATGTGAACATGGTGCTAATCCATGGAATTCACACTTTGTACCTTACTAAGTTGTTGGTGGAGCGTGTGTGGTTAACCGGCACACTAACTTGGACTAGTAAGGATCACGAAGGGTGACTTAATGTTTGTCATAGATCAATGGAGCGTGTGTGGTTAACCGACACAATTAGGTGATAATATTAAGGGTACCAAGTGAATTGGCATGGTTATTCACGCCTTGTTTTGTGATCCTCGGCATCCCAGTCACAAAACTTGAAGGGCGCAATCGAGATTGAAACATGCCATTGAAAAATTCAATGAATCTCAAAAGAATCTAGGAATTTCAAATCCAATTAAAACCTAATAAATCATTTCGTTTTCGTGGTGGAAATTGGTGAATCGTCATTCACCTACCTTTCAAATATATTATTACTTAGATTACAACATCCCTCTTCTAAGTATAATATATTGTGATTGGATCCTAGCCTTAATATTACATTTGGGTGTCTTATTAAGGAATCTATATATATCTAATCTAAACTTACTTTCTTCTTTCAGATGTCTTCCAACACTAATGCTTCGGGCTCTAACCCAACTGGTTCTTTCTCTCTCATGAATCTTTGTGGGAGAGTCATCTTTGATGGTTCCAACTTCATGGACTGGATAAGAAACATCAGGATGGTAACTCGTTATGAGGACAAGGAGTATGTCCTCGATAAGGAGTTAAAAGAGCTTGATGAGTCTACTGTTACTCCTGAGGAGATCGCTGAATTCAGGACACATGAGAGAGATGCTACTAAGGTGGCATGCATCATGATGGCCACAATGACAGCCAAGCTCCAAAAGTCCTATGAGGACTTCTACTCTTTTGAGATGCACCAAGACCTGATGGAAAGGTACCATCAGAGTGCTCATCAAGAGCGGTATGAAATAATTGATGGGTTTTGAGCATTCTAACACTTCCTAAGTGTACATGCAACCCTAATAACCTTGGATCTATGTTTGTCTAATTATCATGCAAAGTTGAATTCCAAGGTTATATTCCTATCTAGCATACATGGGGAACAATTTTAACTTAAAGTATAGATAGAATAACTTACCTTGTTGTTGTTTGTGTTCCTTGAAACCTTGTGAGCCTAGCACCCCAAGTGTGATGCCTCAAATGCTTCACACAACACCAAATGCTCTTGGAAGAACTTATGAGAGAACACACACTTCTCAAAAATCGGCCAAGCCCTCTTGTTTCTTAGTGTAGGGCCGATTTTAGGTGGAGAATATGTTTCTTATATAGTGTTGACACATCTAGGGTTACACCCTAATGTGTCATGACTCTTCATTTCCATGACCCATGGGTTTGTAACTCCCATGGAGCATCCATGGAGCATCCTATGGGTGGAACCCAACTTGATGATCCATGGAGCCTTTTAGCCCACTATACAAGATATGGATGATTTACATAATCAACCCATATATTTAATTAGTTATCTTTTGATCACATAATTAATTCTAAATTAATTCTTGATCAATCTAATCAAATAATATTATTAATATATTAGAACTTATAATATATTAATAATCTCCAAGTGTTATTTCTCTCATTTAGTCTATCCAATTGCATGATGCCATGCAACCCAAATGGACCATGCCGGGTCGGGTCAAGTACATACCAGAAATAGTTATGGACTTAGACACCTTATCCAACAGTCTCCCACTTGGATAAGTCTAATAACTATTACTGCAAGTATGACTTCAGGAACCGATCGGCAATCGTAGCTCTTTACAAGGTTTCTCGAAACTGAGAAGATGATGGTACGCCATTTAAGATAAGTGATCATATAATCCTCTGTTCTAGATATCAGTCGGACAAATACATGGAACAATGTCTTACTTATTGTCCAACAGTTTGTTTCCCGATTTCCGATTTGTTTGACAAAGAACTTCATTGAACACATCAATTTAGTTCTGACCGGGCCCGGTACATAGGTCAAAACAAAATCATCGAGGGGCCCAGATATCAGTTTCTAATCCAAGAAGGAACAGATAAACTTCGAGCCAGAAGCATTATTTGAAGACATCTGAAAGAGGAGAACGAGTTTAGTATAGATTTAAGAGAGTCCTTAATAAAACACCCAAATGTAATATTAAGGCAAGGATCCAATCACAATATAATATAACTTAGAAGAGGTATGCCGTAATCTAAGCTATACTATATTTGAAAGGTAGGTGAATGACGATTCACCAATTTCCACCACGAAAACCGAAATATTAGATATTAGGTTTTATTGGATTTTTAGAAATTCCTAGATTCTTTGAGATTCAATGAACTTTTCAAAGGCATGTTTCAATCTCGAGAGTGCCCTCCAAGTTTTGTGACTGGGATACCGAGGATCACAAAACGAGGTGTGAAGTAACCATGCAAATCACTTGGTACCCTTAAAGTGTATCACTCAATCGATGTGCCGGTAAACCACACACGCTCCACCGATACTATAATAAACCTTAAGTCACCCTTTACCTACCTTGTTAAGTCCAAGTTAGTGTGCCGGTTAACCACACACGCTCCACCAACGACTTAGACAATGTGTAAAGTGTAATTTCATGGATTAGCACCTTATTCACATTTTCCTAAAGTAACTAAGATTGGGAATTTAATAAAACATTTTAGTTACTTTATAATATTCATCATACTTTGAATGAGAGCTTATAAGTCCTTGTCTTACCCGTTCGGCTAACGACCCTCCACCAGTCAAGCAAGCGGTGGGTGAGAGTAGACACCCATTAAGTCACCATTTTATAGGCAACAACCTTATACCCACCTTATAGACCGGCTTCGTGAATGAGGCGTACTAGCGGTAAGACGACTTTATTCTTATACATATATATATATAATTATTAAATCATCATAATATATGTATAAGGGTTGAATTTTAACTTTTAAAATTCTAGGGGTTGGAACTTAAAGTTTTAACTTAACTTTATTTGTTCCAAAACTTGAGGGCAAGTTTTGTAACTTTCAAAACTTTTCATTTCTTGTAACTTATGAGTTTAATAGAGTAATAAAATGAAGACTCTTCATTTTTCTAACTCTTGTGTTTGTTTTAATGGTTTTAATTCAAGTGTGACTCTTGGTTTTCCATAACTTGAGGACAAGTTATGGACTCCATTAAAACACATTATGATCAAGAATTAATCTCCCACATAGGTTACAAATAATTCCTGTGATCATCTAAAACATCATAAGAACAAGAACATGAATATGAACACAATCAAAAATTACATTTAAAACTTTGTAATTTTGATAACTAGTTGTTGTAAATGAATTAACAAAGACATTACACCACCAAAAACAAGTTTTCAATTACCAAAACAGTTTAGGGTAATTTTTCTAATTCATTCCCAGCAACTAAATCGAAATTCTACAATCAGTCGACCCTACTCGCCGAGTGCATGAACCCACTCGCCGAGTTGGTTGAAGATACTCATGAACTCGACGAGTCCCCCCTATAGACTCGACGAGTCCATTCGCAGACAACAAGATTTTCGATTCTTTTTCAACTTTTAAGCACAAATAAGAGCAAACAAGCCTAGGCTCTGATACCACTGATGGGTTTTGAGCATTCTAACACTTCCTAAGTGTACATGCAACCCTAATAACCTTGGATCTATGTTTGTCTAATTATCATGCAAAGTTGAATTCCAAGGTTATATTCCTATCTAGCATACATGGGGAACAATTTTAACTTAAAGTATAGATAGAATAACTTACCTTGTTGTTGTTTGTGTTCCTTGAAACCTTGTGAGCCTAGCACCCCAAGTGTGATGCCTCAAATGCTTCACACAACACCAAATTCTCTTGGAAGAACTTATGAGAGAACACACACTTCTCAAAAATCGGCCAAGCCCTCTTGTTTCTTAGTGTAGGGCCGATTTTAGGTGGAGAACATGTTTCTTATATAGTGTTGACACATCTAGGGTTACACCCTAATGTGTCATGACTCTTCATTTCCATGACCCATGGGTTTGTAACTCCCATGGAGCATCCATGGAGCATCCTATGGGTGGAACCCAACTTGATGATCCATGGAGCCTTTTAGCCCACTATACAAGATATGGATGATTTACATAATCAACCCATATATTTAATTAGTTATCTTTTGATCACATAATTAATTCTAAATTAATTCTTGATCAATCTAATCAAATAATATTATTAATATATTAGAACTTATAATATATTAATAATCTCCAAGTGTTATTTCTCTCATTTAGTCTATCCAATTGCATGATGCCATGCAACCCAAATGGACCATGCCGGGTCGGGTCAAGTACATACCAGAAATAGTTATGGACTTAGACACCTTATCCAACAATAATCTCCTCCATAATAACAACCCGCATGAAGGACGATGAATCCTTCAGGGCCCACATGGAAAAGATGCAAATGTATGTGGACCGTTTGCTGAAGCTGAATGTAAACTTCCCTGAGGAGTTGGCAATTGACATCATTTTGCACTCCTTACCTTCTTGTTATGACCATTTTCGTATGACATATCATATGAACAAGGAGGAAGTTACCCTTAGCAAGCTTCAAGGACTCTTGAAGACTGCTGAAACCGGTCTTAAGGGCAAGGCGGTTGTTACCTCTACTACTCCTACTCCAACATCTTCCCCTGTTTTAGCTATCGGGCAAGGCAAAGGGAAAAAGAGGAAGCTTCCTTCAAAGGGTACCAAGGGAAAGTCTCTTGAAGGCTCCTCATCATGGACCAAGAGCGGTTCTGCCACTCCTTCTGCCATTCCCAAGGATGCTAATTGCTACTATTGCCAGGACAAGGGGCACTGGAAGCGAAATTGCTCTAAATACTTGCAGGATCTGAAGGATAGGAAAGTGAAACCCACCCACACAGGTATTTACACAATATTGTCTAATAACTTACCATATTCTAACTCTTGGGTGCTTGATACAAGATGTGGTATTCACATATGTTCTGATTTGCAGGGCCTAAGAAGAAGTGAGGATGTGGAGCACGGGAAGATAAACTTGATCATGGGGAATAGGAAGGCTTCACCTGTTTCCAAGATTGGAGTTTATACTTTGTTGCTGAATAATGGGTTAAAATTAGATTTGAATAAATGTGTGTACTAGTCTGAAATGGCGAGAAATATTATATCCTTTCATGCTTTGTACAAACAAGGTTTTACCTTTTCGTTTGATAATGAATGTGGTGGTATTAATGCTTTCTTTAATAATGTGTTTTATTTTAAAGCATTACCTTGTGATGGTGTGTATGAAACTGTGTCGATTGTAGATAACTTAGGAAATAATGTGTTGTATATTGATTCTTCTACTAGCCTAGATAAGGCATCATTGTGGCATTGTCTTCTTGGACATGTAAACAAGAAACGCATAGGCCAACTCCAAAAGAGTGGAGTCTTGGAGTCATTCGACGTTAAATCGGATGATAGTTGTGAATCTTGTCTACTTGGAAAGATGAAAAAATCACCCTTCACTGGAACTTGTGAAAGGGGTGAGGGTTTGTTGGACCTAGTACATACTGATGTATGTGGACCATTCAAAACCACCACAAGGGATGCTAATCGGTATTATGTGACTTTTATTGATGATTTTAGTAGATATGGGTATGTCTACTTAGGCAAACATAAGTTAGAAACCTTTGAAAGGTTTAAGGAATTCAAACAGGAAGTAGAAAATCAATTGGGCAGGAACATTAAGATGCTTCGATCCGATCAAGGTGGTGAGTATCTTAGTACCAAGTTCCTTGACTATCTTAAGGAGTGTGGGATTGTCTCACAATTGATTCCTCCCAGGACACTACAGCTAAATGTTTTAGCTGAGACGCGTAATTGAACGTTGTTAGACATGGTTCACTCTATGATGAGTCGAGCTTCGCTACCAATCTCTTTTTGGGGGTATGCCTTAGAAACTTCCGCCCATATCCTTAATATAGTCCCTACAAACAAGGTTACCAAAACACCTCATGAGATGTGGACTAGGAAGGTTCCCAATTTGGACCACATCAAAATTTGGGGTTGCGAAGCTTTCGTGAGGCGTGAAACTCATGATAAGCTTGAACCCCGAAGTGAAAGGTGTATTTCCATCGGCTACCCACAGAAATCATTCGGTTACCTCTTCTACAGACCCAGTGAGAATGTGGTCTTTGTAGCAAGAAGAGGGGTCTTTCGTGAGAGAGAATTTATAAGCCAAGGAGATAGTGGGAGGCAAATTGATCTTGAAGAAATTCAAGAATCAATTGGTGAAGGAACCTCAGACACTAGCAATCAACCTGAGGAGGAAACTCCTGTTGAGCCAGCTGATGAGTCTGTACCTCCGAGGTGTTCCACACGGGTTAGGAACACACCGACATTTTATTATGGCTTTCATATTACTACGGAAGGTGATACGTTTATAAGTGATAGTACACTGGTAAATTTGGATGAACCTAGCAGTGTTAAGGAAGCCATGGCAGGCCCGGAGTCTACTAGGTGGAAGGAGGCTATGGACAACGAGATACAGTCCATGTATGACAATCAAGTTCGGAACTTAGTTGACAATGTACCAAGCCGTAAAACAGTCGGGTGCAAATGGATCTTCAAGAAGAAGACCGAAATGGAAGGAAAAGTGCATACTTATAAGGCTCGACTGGTTGCGAAGGGTTTTACTCAGACTCAGGGTATTGATTATGATGAAACCTTCTCGCCGACAGCAAAGATTAAGTCTATTAGGGCTATGCTGGCCATTGCTGCATTTCATGATTATGAAATATGGCAAATGGATGTCAAAACCGCTTTTCTTAATGGAAAGTTGGCTGAGGATGTGTACATGAATCAGCCAGAGGGTTTTGTCAGTGCAAAGTACCCTAATAGAGTATGCAAGCTTGAGAAATCCATTTATGGATTAAAACAAGCATCTCGTAGCTGGAATCTTTGTTTCGATGAGAAGGTCAAAGAGTTTGGCTTCTCAAGAAGTGAAAATGAGTCTTGCATGTATGTCAGAGCTAGTGGGAGTATAGTTAGCTTCTTGGTACTGTATGTGGATGACATACTACTTATAGGAAATGACATCCCAACCCTGCAGGAAGTTAAGTCCTGGCTTGGGAAGTGCTTTGCTATGAAGGACTTAGGGGAAGCTGCCTATATCCTAGGGATAAGGATATTAAGAGATAGGAGTAAAAGACTAATTGGACTTAGTCAGAGTACCTACTTGGATAAGGTGTTGAAAAGGTTCAACATGCAGAATTCCAAGAAAGGAGATTTACCGATCCAAAGCAATACCAAGCTGAGTAAGACTCAGAGTCCGAGTACAGCGGCATAGATAGCTGAGATGGGCCAATTACCGTATGCTTCCGCTGTTGGATCGATCGTGTATGCTATGACTTGTACTCGCCCTGATGTGGCCTTTGCTTTGAGCATGGTCAGCAGGTATCAGGGGAACCCTGGAAAGGCTCATTGGACTGTGGTAAGGAACATTCTCAAGTACCTGCGGAGGACTAAGGATTGGATCCTTACCTTTGGTGGGAGTGATGACTTGAGAGTATTAGGGTATAGTGATGCTAGCTTTCAGACTGATAGGGATAACTTTCGCTCTTAGTCGGGCTGGGTCTTTACCTTAAATGGAAGGGCAATGTCTTGGATAAGTTCCAAGCAGGAGACGGTGGCTGATTCGACTTGTGAATCAGAGTATATAGCAGCGAGTGAAGCAGCGAAGGAGTCGATTGTTGGATAAGGTGTCTAAGTCCATAACTTATTTGGTATATACTTGACCCGACCGGCATGGTCCATTTGGGTTGCATCTCATCCAAACTATTATGGATAATTTTATGAGAGTTATACACATATGTTTATTAATATATTATGAGTTATAATATATTAATATGAAGTTACGTTATTTAATTAGTTTTAGTCTTAAATTAATTATGAATTAATTTAGAGATTAAAAGGAAGACTAATTAAATTATGGGCTATTTGTTTTATATAGTGTGGGCTAATACTCATTTGTTAATGAGCTAGGCTTATGTGGAAGTCCATGGATGATCCATGGAGCTTTTAACCCATGGATCCTTGGAAAAGGAAAAGACATGGGTTATTAGGGTTTCACCCTAACCATGCACACTATATAAGCATGCTTATGGAGCATGAAATGAAGCCTAAGAGAAAACTAGTGAACTAGTGTGTGTGTGCATGTGTGTGGCCGATTTTTATACAAGGTGTATACTCTCTCAAAGTTTTCCAAGAGTTTGTGGTGTTTGTGATTCCATTTGAGGCATTCACACTATTGGTGCTTGGCCCTCAAACTCCTAAGAACCCAACTCACCAAAAGGTATGTAATCTATTCTAACTCTTTTATGTTGAAATGTTCCCCATGCCATGTTAGATAGGTTATAAACCTTGGAAAAATTATTATTTTGCATGTATTTAGACAAACATAGATCCAAGGTTTATTAGGGTTGCATGCACACTTAGGAAGTGTTAGATTGCTCAAAACCCAACAACGATATGGCTGAAGAACTTCATCGGAGACCTTGGAGTTGTGCCAGCTATTAAGGAGCCTATGGAAATTTTCTGTGACAACAATAGTGTGGTTGCTTTAGCTAAAGAACCGAGAGATCATGGAAGATCCCGACACATTGACAGAAAATATCACTTCATAAGATACAAGATAGAAGAAGGACTCCTCATGGCAAAGAGGATATCGTCAGATGAGAACCCTGTGGATCCCCTTACAAAGGGATTGACGAGGGCTAAGCATTTTCAGCATGCGAGGCGCATCGAGCTGAGGGACGATATTAGTTTTACAGATTAGATAGATTCTCTGAAACTTGTAAAATGTAATCGACATTTGATGATGAATAAAATTGTAATTTATTTATGAGTAAGGTGTTGCTATCATTGTCAATTATTTACAATTGTTTCAGCTTTGCATGTTTTGACTTCCAGAATAATTAATTTATTCAAACCTCCACAATCGGTCATACGTCGGAAGTAGGTATGAATCAAGATTGTCGTGAATTGGGTTTGTAGATGGCTAAAAGTGTTTAGACATGGCAATGGTTGCTACAACGTTCATGAGTACTCATAAGTTATGAGTATTGGAATAAACCCACGCTCACTTGTATCACTTCATGGAATTTATCTCGAGTGATCGTGAGACGGTAATATCATATAAGTCTTCAAACCTAGAGATATGAGTTGTTACCTATGAGTTGGTTGTGCATTGATTGCACGTAAATGTATCAGTAACTTAATGTTATAAAACGTGCCTTTGTGTACAATTCAACAAGTAGTAGAACAAGTATATGAGTCGAAGTTTATTTGTTCCTTCTAGAAAAAGAAGCGATATCTGGGCCCCTCGATGATTTTGTGTTGACCCATGTACCGGGCCCGGTCAGAACTAAATTGATGTGTTCAGTTGAGTTCTTTGTCAAACAAATAGGAAATTAAGAAACAACTGCCAGACAATAAGCAAGACATAGTTCCATGTGTTTGTCCGGCTGATATCATGAGAACATAGGATTGTATGATCACTTATCTTAAAATGGTGCTTCATAGTTCAACAGAGTTTTTGAGAGCTACGATTGCTGGTTGGTTCCTGAAGTAATAGGCAAATACAGTTATTAGACTTATCCAAGTGGGAGTCTGTTGGATAAGGTGTCTAAGTCCATAACTTATTTGGTACATACTTGACCCGACCCGGCATGGTCCATTTGGGTTGTATTTCATCCAAACTATTTATGGATAATTTTATGAGAGTTATACACATATGATTATTAATATATCATAAGGTATAATATATTAATATGAAGTCATGTTATTTTATTAGTCTTAGTCTTAAATTAATTATGAATTAATTTAGAGATTAAAAGGAAGACTAATTAGATTGTGGGCTATTGGTTTTATATGGTGTGGGCTAACACTCATTTGTTAATGGGCTAGGCTTGTATGGAAGATGGATGATCCATGGAGATTTTAACCCATGGATCCTTGGAAAAGGAAAGGTCATGGGTTATTAGGGTTTCACCCTAATCATGTACACTATATAAGCATGCTTTTGTTGCATGAAATAGCCACTAGTGTGTGTGTTTGTGTGTGGCCGAAAATTGTAGTGTGTATACACTCTCTCAAAGTTTTCCAAGAGTTTGTGGTGATTTGTGATTCCATTTGAGGCATTCACACTATTGGTGCTTGACCCTCAAACTCCTTAAGAGTCAAACTCATCAAAAAGGTATGTAATCTCATCTAATTCTTTTATGTTTAAAAGTACCCCATGCCATGTTAGATAGGTTATGAACCTTGGAAAATTATTATTATGCATGTATTTAGACAAACATAGATCCAAGCTTTATTAGGGTTGCATGCACACTTAGGAAGTGTTAGACTGCTCAAAACCCAACAGATCGGACAACACTACAGCTTGTAGATGTAGTATTCTTCGGTAGATCTGGAAGATCTTCACAAAAATTGGCTTCTTGCGGGCAAAGCTTCGGCTCGGGAATCTCACTTCTCGAGATCTTTGGGGCTTCGAGACTTGCTTCGGCGCTCGGGAATGATACCGAGGATTCGGGATATTTTTTGCACGAAAAATGATGCAAAAACGCGAGAGAAAGAGAAGAAATGAGCAAAGAACCCGGCTGCACTCGACTTCCTTTTACAGGGGCTGAAACCCAAAATTATGCTCGGCGTAAATTACAATACGCTGGGCGTAATGTGGATAGGGTCGCTGACCCCTCCCCTTCGGATAATATCAAAATTTTTAATTAAATTAAATATCGAAATTATTTAATAAACTTAAAAAATTTATATCTTCCTCATACAAACTCTGTTTTCAACGTTCTTTATATCCCCGCGTAGGTGAGACTAAGCTCTACAACTTTCATTTAGACTCCGTCAGCTAATTTTGAATTTAATTTTATTATATTATTTTAGTAGGTCGGGACAGGAAAACTCCGTTATAAATTCATAACTTATTCATCCGATGTCTGTTTTCGCCTATCTTTTTATCGTTTCACTACAATTGATGAGATCTTCGATTCCCGTTTAGATTGTTTTGGCTAAAAACCGCTCGATCTCAAATCGAGTATTCGGGTTGCATACTGCTAAGCTGAAACTTAGAAAAATCATAACTTCCTCATACGAAGTCATATTTGGACGTTCTTTTGATGCACGCTCACGGTTTAACGAACTATACGAATTTCGTTTAGATCGCTAAGGCTAAATATCGCTCTAACGTAAATTCACTTTTTACGTCATTTAATCTGTAGCAAAACTTTGACAGGTCATAACTTCTTCGTTATAACTCGGATTTCGGCATTCTTTATATGCACGGATACCTTGTAACATATACTATAACTTAGTTATGATTATTCATTCAAAATAATCTTCTATCAAAAAGTCATTTTTGACGCTTAATGTGTCTAAATTGACTAGCCCTAATCTACGGGCGTTACAATTAACATTTCCATTAGTGTTTCTGAATCAACTTCAGGTTCTCGCCATGTAGATCTATACACCAAAGCAGGAGAATTTACATCTGTATTTACGATAGACATTAAATTCTCCTTGTCTCTCTGAAAAGTTACATACCAGTTCTAAGATCCTAGTCAAACGTTTAGAAATATGAACACATAAATTTTCTAGATCTGGGCAACAACAAACCATAGATCCGATGAAATAATAACATATAATCTATATAAGGTATCATAAATCATTTAGCATATAAAAGCAATTTAGGCATAGTTCCTAAAATAAGCTAGTGCTCGTGTCTATTTAGGCATATTTCGTAAATATAGTAGACACTCATCTCATAATCACCACTTAGCATTCTAATTTTATGTTTAGACATCCTACAAATTCCAAATTTGCTTAAACTAATGCTCTAATACCAACTGTGACATCTTCAATTTCAAGGCCAGAAAAGACCGCTTTGTCCATTCTTTATTTTGAAAATTAGAATATCTTTTTGAAGAAATATGTTGTAGAATTTGTTTCCAAAAATATGATACGTAAATTATAAAGAATTTACAAAAAAATGGGTTTTCATTATATTAAAGAAGCTGGGATGTCATTGTCAATACCGTACATAAGCATAAGCAAAAATAGTACAGGTCTTACAACATCTATGATTATAATAGCCTATCATCCATAGATCTCTCATCAGATCAACACTCATGTTCTCTTTTTCCAGTACTTGTAATAGAAGAAGCCGAGTGGTTCAGACTTGGGATCCTGGTGAGAAATAGGTTTTCAACCCACAATAATTAAGTTTATTAATTTCATCAAATCAATCAACCCGAATACCCGTTCCCGTTATCCTCACTTTATGTCCCTAAAGTATCTAAATTAAAGGACCTAGCCTAAGGATTATCATCGGGATGGACAACACTACTTTAGGTATTCCTCAACAATATTTGTCAATAAGGAAACCATGAGGGGGATGGATTACATGTGGTGAACACATAGTTCAAAAAACACCTACATGTTGCGAGTCTACCAGCGTTCCACTGGACTGTCTAGAATAGGCCATGGTCATCATCTATTTTACTAGATGACTGAATCAGCTTAAACATCGAGGCCTCTCATCATTTATTTCATCATCTATATCATTTACCCATCTTTACCCATCATAATTATATGTATAAAATACATATACAGTTTAAATCGAGTAAAACATGTATATTTTGTTCATCGAACATAGATACGAAGAACACAGATAATATGCACACATAACACATAATTTATATCAAATACTTTATATGTATATGTAAGATGAAAGTAACTATGCAATAAGTGTTTAAAGTGATGACTTGTAATTCGGGCAACGCTTTGCTTCTAACGAATTTCTTTTCTTCGGACGAAACCTAGTATCATTATTACTAGATTTTAATTTAATATTTATTGAGACTAATTATTAGTCTAGATTCATCATTAACTCAAAATCTACATTATGATCTAACAAGTAAGGAACAACCAGGTAGTATCATATTGGAGGTAGGGTCCATTTGGTATATGTAGTATATTTTTTGGAAAGCCCACTTAAAACACCTAACTAAATCACATCCTAGATATCATCCCCGTGAGTAGATCAATTAGTATAAAGACTTTGAATCATCGACAAATCTTTTTTACAAGTTAATAATAACGATAATGAAATTAAACATAAGCTATACTTAAAATAGGTTAAGGACAACTCACTTACAATGGGGTTTAGTTAGGAGCCAGGATTTGCAGGGGCAGAACTTCTGAGTCGAAAGCTGTTCTTCTCGGAGCCTTCTGGTACTTAGTGTTTCACCTCTAATACTTAGGAAGTTCTAGGTAAGGGGATGGGCTAAGGAGGGTATTTGAGAGAGAAAGAATGGTTTTGGTGTGAGGAAATGAGGTGATTTATGCCTCTATTTATAGGCTAAGGAATTGCATTACGCGACGCGTAACTTCGGAGAACGTGGGTCCTACTTGGTATGTTGGGCATACCAAGCCCTGCGCTAGTTGTACGCGGGCCACGTGTCGAGATCCAATGCGAAGCCATGGGGAGAAAGGTGGGGCTGGTATTGTGTCACATGTCAGCGTTACATCTTAACCCATAATTTAATCATATTCTAATTTCCGTAACTTTTGCATACGAGCTCCGTTTTTGACGTTCTTTATATCGACACGTAGGTAGCAACGTGATCTACATGTTTTGTTTAGACCCTGTGGACTAATTTTGAGTTCATTTTAAAAGTTATATTTTAACAGACTTAGACAGTTAAAGTCTGTTAAAAATTCATAACTTTGTCATCCGACGTCCAATTTCTTCTGAATTTATTTCGTTGAATTCCTATTAATGAGAACTTCAATTATCATTTAGATGATGTCGGCTAAAAATCTATCGATCTAAAATTCTATTTCCGGGTTACATACTACCATGCCAAATCTTTGGAAAATTATAACTTCCTCTAATAAACTCAGATTTAGATGTTCTCTTTATGCAGGCTCTCGCTTTAACGTATACTACGAATTTCGTTTAGATCACTAAGGATAAAAGAATATGTTATCGCAAACTCACTTTTCGTGATACACAACGTCGTGCCAGTGTTATCGGAAAACTTCAATGAGTCATAACTTCTTCGTTATAAGTCGGATTTCAGTGTTCCTTATATCACCGAAATCCTTGTTACGACTATTTCAACTTTCTTTAAAGATATTGGGCCAAATCTTCATTCTATTTTTGATGCATATTATTGTTATTATTATTATTATTTATTATATCGTTATAAACACGTTTATTGCACATAAATCACATAACACTCAAATAATTCTTCTTAATTACTTCAAAATAGGTTATAATTGTTGACCATAAATATTACATCATTATAATAATACTTAGCTTAGAAACACGGGCGTTACACATAAGCAAGTAGTAATTTCTTCAAGTGTTCAAAGAAAAAGAAGTGAGGATCAGAGAGCCAAGAGTCTCACGGTTTTGAGGCATCTCTTAAGGCTTGAGAATGAAGGCTTCACTCTCATATATATAGCATACATAATACTCATGCTTCTTATTTAAATAATTAAAAAATCATACTCTTATTTAGATAATCAAAGAATCCTTCATTTATTTAAATCTTCAAAGAGTAGTTCTCTTATTTAAATATTAAAAGAGCCATATTCTTATTTAAATAATCAAAGAGTCATTCTCTCATTTAAATAATCAGAAAAACATACTCTTCCTTTTTTACTCTTATTTTATAAAATAATAAAAGGATGAAGTCAAAACTTTATATTTTTTAAACCAAGTTTATAAAATATAAACTTTAACTTTTTCATAAAAGACGAAAGGATTTGTTTATTCCGAAATGTTGTGAATGACTTATTAATTCATACCATATGAATTATATATAGAGTGACTTGCTAATAAAAATTATTATTTCCTAGAAATAAATAATTTCCAATTTATTTATATGAGTTTATTGAATATTTATTAAAATCTATTTCTAATAAATAATCAATTGTATCAAGTTGTTGTTAGTGTGACCCATTAGTATCATATGTTAATTAGCAATATCACTTTAATATGATTCTTGAGCATACAAGATCTTTCAATCTCCCACTTACGCAAGATTCATATTAGACTAATATAGATAGTGGTGAATGTCTAGCAACATTTCACTTCCCCCACCAACATATGACTTTGTGCCATTCTATTAACACCCAATTCTGCAAAAGTTCAAAACTACAATTGGTGTATACGGTAAGTTTATCAGTTATCCCTTTGTCACAAACATGTTGTCAAACATGAAATGTAGATCATGATCAATCTGATTCGGTGTTAAAATTTTGGTAAGGCAACTTAGATGTCTAACTCTTAACTTATAAGAGGAACAAATACCATCTTTACTACATAAGCCTCATGCATAGTTCATACTATACTTGAAAGTGGCTTTTATAACTGCCCTGTTAAGGACCACCATTTGACCATATCTAAGCACAATACTCCCTAAACTTAGGTCCCACTATGTATCTAGGTGTTAAGGATACAAAGATAGTACCTTTCAACGAAGTATCATTCATGATAGCGATTCATGGTATGATCTTTTTGCGGGCCAGTTCAATACTAGTTCTATAACAAGTACCTATGAAACTTGGTTACAACCTATTGCCTACCTTCATCTAGTGAAAGTCAACCAATCCAATTCATGTTAGTATTATTTCATAATTTCTCCCACAATTATAATCGACTATGAACTTTTAGAATAATAATATTATCCATGGATTAAACATGTTAATATATAACACAACAAGTGTTGATGTTATGATTATATACTAGTATATCAAAAACATTATATAATAGATGTTGTTACAATGTTCTAATATCCAAATACTAAATCCAAATTAAAATCCTATTTCTAGAATAATAAAGTATTATGGCTAAAGTGTGACAATTCATACTTAGCTAGGAGCAAGAACTTTATTAATAGGTTTGACTAAATTTAATTTGTGTGAGTTTTGCGAAAACTATCATCTCCATATTTGAATTTACTCTAGTTATAGTTAAATATCTTGGATTATATGATTGGTGTTCTTTCGCGATATAGGATCTCTTAGCTCGATTAAGTATGCTCTCAAATTCACAAAGATTTCTATGTGATCCTAGAATGACATAGATCAACATAGTTTTTCAATGAATTCATTCATTCAATCATATTAGATTTAAAATTCTAAACTCGTGTATTCTTATTTTGTAGTATATTGTGTCATTTTGTTTTGCTTGGACCTCATTCCAATTAAACTTAATCTTAATCCCTCAATGAAGATATTGTCTAATTATAAATCATAATTATATATATTTGTTTAGAATTAGAATCTTATGCAGCTCTTTCCATGAAGATTTTGCTCTAAACTTTATGTCTCATATACATTCTGTTAGTTCTTCTAAAGTACTATTATAATGTTTCTATAGTCATCTGGTGACTTAACCATGTATTCAATTGGTATATTATGATATGCTCATAATGTGATCATATACTAAGTCTTATGCATAATATGGAATAAATGATGGACTCATTTGCAAAGCGAATTGAATATAATTCATTTCAACTAGTTCAAACCTATGATCTTGGTAAATATATGCATAAGTATATCAAACTTTTAACTTTCATTTAATCTATCTCTATAGATTTTACATTCCAAGAATGTATCTTGTCCTTCCTAAGTATTTCATTTTGGAAATATATTCTGATTCAAGGTGAAAAAGCTTGGCATGGTTATAATGTAATTTTTTATGATTAAGTAGGTCTCATTCATACAAGATTAGGAATGTCATTATGCTCCCACTAGTTCTTAGTGAACACACATGTCTTATTTATTTTGATATAAAGACATACCTTGTGGTTTTATATTAAATTGATGATTGCAACATTGATATATTTTCTTTATATCCACAAGTGGATCTCAAGCTTTGCACATTTTGTTATGATAACATGGATTAATATAACCTCAAGACTAATCTGTATAGATATCTTTTAGTAGATGTTTATTAAGAAAAGTGGTCTTTTCTGAAATCTATTTGCTATAATTCATATTAAGAATATGAATTTATAGTAAACAATATCCTTGTAGATCTAATCATAGCTACTTGTGAAAAAGGTTTGATCATAGTTAAGGTCATGAGTATGTTACGAACCATAGTCAATGACACGACTATGTGAAAATCCTTTTATAAAAAGTCTTGCTTTAAAGGTGTAGGATCATCCATGTAATGTATTCTTTCTAGAATAATTACTTACTCCTTCTAGCCTTGCTATAGAGAGGAAGTTCAATCAAGACTACACTTGATTATCATACATGGATTATATCTCATGTTCATGACTTTAAGTCATTAATCAGATTCAAGATCTGACATAGCTTCATGGTATTTGATGGATTTTCTAGAAACCATCAAGAAAAGCTCATCAATGCGTGGTTCAACATTTCTCAAGTCATAGATGATTTCTACCGCTAAAGCAAACAATTTGTGTTTGTGAACGGATATTATTCAAGTTTAACAGTCCCTTGTTAAAACTAGTACCAACTATTACTACATCAGTAATGGTTCTTGAGCTGCTTCAAGTTCCATGCACTTCCCACTTGCTTGGACATCAGAAGCTTGCTTTCTGATAACTCAACCACGCAAGGAATAAAAGAGCTTATTCTTGGTGGGTTTGCATATAACAATCTAAGCCGCAGTTAGAGCATTATACAAAAATGTATCTAGTAGATTTATGGTTTAGAAGCTCTAGTCCAACATAAGCTTTAAATCCATAAAAGATTTAATAAGATAGGGAGGGAGCCTTTCGCTACAAAATCTTATGAAGAAAATGTTATATCTACTAATTAGTTGGTATTTATACTTAAGGTACAATTGATAGTGTTCTAGAGGTTATCCAAAAGAAATAAAAAAGGACATTTCTATCGATCAGAAAGTAAATCACTCCAAGTAAGATTTAATTCACCCTTTATTATCATTAAGGCCTTAGATAGTTCCTACTAGTTTGTATTTCAACTTTATATTAGAAACCTTCAACAAAGATTTCACAATTATCTTTTAACATTTAAAATATAGTTTATAAATACTTTCATAAACTTGATTCGGTATCTTATGATATATCTTAGACATTCATTAGAAAGGATATCATTTACCATAGTGTATAGTTCCTTAATAATTATTTTCTTTACTACTTAGAGAAAATATCATTAGGAATCTTTTATATATAAATAAGATTTACATATGTTAAATAAACTGAATTATTTTCCTTTAAGGATCCCTTTCTTGAAGTTGGAATATGTGAATCTCATTTATATAATAAAGATGTTAGAGATGAGTTTTATTTAAAACAAGTTTTAGTCAAATGTATTTTGCATATAGAAATTGTTATTTATAAAATATTGATATTTAATTTACAATTCTTATTAATAGATCTAGTCTCCTAAAAAGAATTTTATTCATTTCCGAATATGATGGTGATTGTTATGAAAAACAATTTCAGTAAGTAGTCAATCATTCATAAATTAAAATGAGATGTATATTTAGAAAGCTAAATTAAAACATGCATTGTTCTAAAATATTTTTTTTCATAATACAAGTGAATTATGTTCCAAGCATAATTAATAAACTAAACTCTGAGGGTGTAGTTCTAACTTGATTGTGCTCAGCTAGCTAGTCTTCTATAAAGATCCACAATACATTTACAAACACTAGATTAACATTTAAGTACCAAGTACCCGAGTGTTTTATGAAAAGTATGAGTTCTATCTAATAGGTACATGAAGTACTAGTTTCTTCTAAACTTTCTTTCTATATAAGAGGATCATATCTTCTTCCAGTGTCTAATTTCTTCACAAAAGAAATAAGATCCAGCTATGTGGGCCTTATTGGATTTCTTGGGCATAAAGGTGTTCAATCCATAAAACATGGGCATCCTAGATCACACATGGTAACTCTTTTGGGCCTTGAACTATTCCTAGTTTGATGTTATAAACATCTTTAGCATCATAGTGATGCCTTCACAAGGTATCATGTTCAATTTTATTGCTCAAAGAAAATAGTTTAAGACTTGGATCTCTAAGTGTAAACAATTTTATATCTCCCATGAGATTATCTGTTAAGACATGAACCCATTTATTGAAGTTGTATCTAATGGATGTTATTGTTTCATTAAGTCATTAAAGAAAATGACAATTTCATGGTAATAAGAATGGATCATTTAACTACAAAATTTTAATAAAATTCATTTCGTATTTTCAATATTTAAACACTTTATCTCATTAATACCCTTTAGTTTCCAAAAACATTAATTATCAAAGTCTATGTTCCAAGTTACAAAAAAAATAAATGGTTAGGTATCCTTTATCTCATCTAGTTGAATTCAATCCGGTAGTTATCGATCATCAATTATATCTTACTATAGAATTCCTATATTTATGGGATCGGTAATAACAAATTTAATTAGACATGTTTGATCCCATCTATGTCTCTTAATTAGGTATCCTTGATCACAAAAGATTTCCGATTAAATCGTCCAATTTGAAAAACATGTGTAACCAGACTATAGCTTGGTTGTAGAAATCATGAAGACACACTGGCCATTAAAAGATAACACTAAGCAGTTAGGTATCCTTTATCCCACTAGTTCGTACAAGAGATGCGTGAGTGTTCTTTAAAAGGATTGCATAGATTTCAGGTTTCTAAAAAAGGTCTTTTATATGTTTTATAATTCTAGTTTTAAAAAACATATGATATTATGGTTATTACATGCAATATGAACAAAATGACTGGATTCTCTCATCTTCTTGGTTCCTTAACTAAAATTCCAATTTTGATCCCTAAGTATTATGGTCAATGGACTGATAGGATGGAATACTATTTGACTGGGATAGATGAAGATCTATGGCGGTGTATCATGCATGGAAAATTTCATCCTTCATTGCTCACTGAAGTTGGAAATGGTATGTCATCTGCAGATGTAACTACTCAAACTAACAAGATGAAAGCAAATGATAAGAGATGCATGCTTGAATTACAAGGTGCTCTTCCACCTGTTGTGTATAACTATGTTCGTGGATGTTATACTATCAAAGAAATTTGGGACATATTAAAGGAGAAGTACCAAGGGAGTGAGAAAACAAAAAAGAGTTCTGTTAAGTAATTTCTTCTTGAGTTAGGAGAATTCAATCAGAAAGAAGGTGAGAACATTGAGCTTTACTATGATCGTCTGAATGAGTTAATCTTTAAGTGTAGCAGATATGGAGTCAATAGGTCGTCCATGGAGTACAACTTGACATTCAACAATGCTTCGACAACTTTTCGCTTAGTGATATTTACAATGAGTTGAAGGCTCATGAAAGTGAAGTCATTGAGATAATATAGGAAACAAGATTAGGTTTGGATGGTCCTCTAGCATTGATGTCAAAGGTGTAAAATAGAGAGGTTGAGATTGAATCAACTGAGATTGAAGGTTCGGAAGATGAAGGCCTTATTGTAAATTATGATGACAAAGTTGTGGATTTTTATTCAAACAATATAGTGAAGAAATTTTACAAGAAGACATTTAATTAGAAGTCTAAAAAAAGAAAGGAAGTTCGTCTGTGAAGAGTGTCAGAGAGGAGAAGAAAGAGGACAAGAAGGTAGTTAAGTATGAGGATGCGACGAAAAAGAAAAAAACTAAAGGGTGACTCTGGATTTGATTGCCATTATTGCAATGGTGTGAATCACATGGCGAGTGATTGTATGTTAAGGAAGAGAGACGAGAAGAACAATAGGGTGAAAGACAAAGCCTACTATGTGGAGAGGCTTGAAGAGGTAAGATCAAATACGAAAGACATGTCTTTGGTTGCTAAAGGAAATGGAGATGAGGATAGTACATATCAGATCCGGTCATCTGGATTTGACGATGAGGAGGTGCGAAATCCAACGCATGGTGCTATGTATGCCAACTTCAAAGAGGGAAGTGAGGATGAAGAGATGGTGACTGGAAAAAGCTTCATCACTATTGGTGCTGACACGTCTCCTATGACTTCTATGGTACGTGCTCTTCTTGAATCCTTTGAAATTTCGTTTTGTTCATATGATGCTATTTGTCACGCCCCAAAACCGAGAAAGGTGGAATACGTTCTGGGGTGGAGGACGTCATGTACAGTATCATTACAATTGCATAATAGTAAAAACAAGAAACAGAAAACCATTGCCTATATATAGTGATAATAATTACCATTGTGTTCTGTAAACTTAATAGACACCAAAAGTATAACAAAACAAAAGATGAGTCTTGAATATGCTCCATCTTCTTCCAAAAGCTGCCCTGTACCTGTCTATCTTTGACCTGAGGATACAAGTTATTTTGAAAACGAATATCAGCATAAAGCTGGTGAGTTCATAAGAATTTAGTGTCATTGTAGTATAAAGTGTTTGCAAATTAATAGTATAAAAACTAAAATTTATATTTATGAGTAGTAGAAATCCCTAGAAAACCCTATATTTTCCAGAAAGTACATTTGTAAGTCAATCTTTTTAGTGTGTAAAAGTAATGTTGTTGAAACCTTCCATTGTAAAAGTGTAGTAATAAATCTCATGCACATAATACGACTGAAGAAAAATTATGCTTGCTAATAGTAGTAGTGTTGTAATTTTTGTTAGTAATAGATCATTAATTACTTCGGGATTTTAGTTCAGACTTTAAGTCTTAGGGGTTGTTTGTTTCCCCACTTAATGATCCCATCAAGAGACTGAATCTTAACCATTAAGATTCAGACTGTTTGGTTGAACCCTTTTTCCCCTCTTAATGGGTAAGATGTGCCAAAAAAATGATCTGATTCGGTAAGACAAGAAAAGGAGTCTGAATAAAAAAATTTCGTCGGTTGTCCTTGGCCTACCAACAAACGTCCGCCTCTTTTTCTTCTTCTCCTTCTTTCTACATATCGAGCGCTTCTATGAGTCCTCCCTCTTCCTCAGGCGTCGGTGGCCTTGCCAACCTCCAGCTTCGCCGCTGCCTCCACCTGCCAGCCTTCGACAGTGCTGCTCCGTCTCCGCCTTCGTCGCCTCCCCCTAGCCTCCTACTTTCACCGGTAAGTTTTTTGATTTGTTGTTCTTCCTCGAAATTGGTGTTGTAATCGTGTTCTTGCTATTCGTTTTTTTTTATTCTAGTCGATTTTGTATGAAATTGGTGTTGCAGCAAGTGTAATTAACAAAGATGACTTTTCGATTGGTCTGATATTGGTCGAATAGTAAAGAACTCATCCAATAAGTTAATAGGTATAAATGGATCGGTGCTTGGATCCATAAATACTTCAAATTTAGGAGTTATTTGTCAAGTATATGTTAGAGAGTTTGATGATTGAAGTTACCTGCAGATGTTTTTTTATCCATAATCAAATTCCAAACCATTTCCTATTTAATGAGTTTATTGCCAAATTGATTGAGTGCAGGTGGTTAATAATGAGTTTATTGTCGAATTGATTGAATGTTGGTGGCTAAATTGATTGCAGGTGTTGGGCATAGAAATAGCTAAATTGATTGCAAGTGTCATTGACATACACAAACTTTTACATAAATGTTGTTATAGAGATAATAATGTGATCTCAGGATGTATGTATGACATATTTGGATGTTGGATAAAGTCTTTATTATATATGCAAAAAATGGTTTAGAGGGTTAAAATAGTCATTTTCCTTGTTAAGAGGTAAACATTCAGTGACTTACCAAACATCAATTTATTGTTCAGATACAGATTCATAAAGAGTCTCTACATCATCCAGACATCTACATCATTCAGATATAAATCTTTTAGATGCTACCAAACAGCCCCTTAGTGTATTTATTTGGATGTAAGTTTAACTTCTCATGTGACCAATTGTGAAGTAGTAGAGTACCGATGACCCCCCCCCCCCCCCCCCCCCGATCATGCGTAGTGAAGTAGTGTAGTGCCACCGCTGGGCCTAGTCGGCGCGGACTATAGACAACAGTCGGGATGTAATAGTGTCAGTTCCATATAGATCTATACATATAGTGTTGCTTTCCTTTCGGGAAGCCCTGGTCACATGGTGTAAGTGTAGTAGAGTGCCTTATATTGAGAGATAGTGTGATATACTTGGTATTAGTGAATTCTCTTATGCTTTAGTATGATAGTATTTTAGTATAGTAAGTAGAGTGTTCCCTTATACTTGCATTAACTTGTAAAATTAACAGTTTATGGTGTGTATAGTAGTAGAGGTAGCTTGTAGTAGTCTTAACTATGCCTATTATAGTTAAATAGAGTATGTGAATTTCTGCTTCCGATCAACAGTAGTAATGAATAGGATAAAAACATTCATATCTACAAAAATATATAATATACAATTAAGAATTTAACGACAGTCGGACGGACAACCAATAACCTAAAACCACATCAAAGAAGAACAGGAAATAAGACCAGCTATTGATCCTAAATACTTCAAGTCTTATTTATATAAACATATTAATGTAGATATGTTCTTAAAAAGATGGAACATAGTTTTCAAAATAGTTTAACAATGATTTAACCTTAAAGGCGCATTTGATAATTTGTTAAAACAATTTTATTGACAAGTATCTAAAATTGTGAAGTAATCCCTTTTTGATGATAGATTGTAAATCACGTATGATTTGATAATAAAACATGTAGTAATGTACTTGTACCCCCCCCCCCCCCTAAAACATGTAAAAACATTTAAAAGGTTCATTAAGGGGTATGAACTCACCGGACTAGAAATGTGTCGACTAGGATGTGTAAACGTCGAATCGAGGCTTGAAAATGTGCGAGGTTCCTATGTAATATTAAATGATACAAAATAGTATCTAATTAGATTTAAATAACTAATTAATAGAGGATATACATTTCTAGTCTCGAAAACACTTCAATTCAAGTGTTTGGAGTGACCCGGGTGACATGTATGGACATGTATGGTTTGGATAAGGAGTTTACTCTTCAAGAGTAAACTCTTTGGAGAGATTTCGGCCCTAAACACCTCATACCCATGAGTTTACGGCTGTAAACTCATGGATGAGATTCTTAGGTGCTAAATGGCCTTTTACCAATTGAGGGATGATGTTAGGTTTTGTTCTACGGCATTAGAAAGGGACTAATTCAAAAATATGGACTATTTCATGAGTTTACGGCAGTAAACTATGAGTTTACGTCCATAAACTCTCACCCACACATTCATTATTTGTGTTTAAGGCCATAGGTTAATCATAAGTGGTTCTACTCATTTTTACAAGTCAAGGGGTGAGTTTAGGGCACCATTTAACCCCTTTATAGGAGTTTACGGCCTAGGAACCCATGTATGAGGGGTTTACGGACGTGAACTCCTTATGGAGTTGTTTTAAACAAGTTTAATGTCCCTAACTTGTTGATGGTTGCTTCTAGAATTTATTCCAAGGCTTATGAGGTGTGTAAGTGGCCTTTTAACACCCAAATATGAGTTTACTCTCCATGAAGGTGAGTTTACGGCCCAAGCATGATCTTGGGTAGTAAACTCATGTTTACTCTCCAAAAATTCGTTTCAAGGTGTTCTAAGTTAAGTATATTAAGTCATATAGCCATATCTAAGCTCTAAAGGTCAATTGGAAGGGTTTAAAGGCTCAAAAACCCCTTATATGTGTGTTTACGGCCCAAGCATGTTCCAGGGATGTAAACACATGAAAATGGTCCTAATTGATTGTTTAACCACGAATTTGAAGGTCTAAGATGCTAATCTATGAGTTAGGGAAGTTACCTTAGTGATTTGAAGCTTGAAAAGTGTGATTTTTGGACCTAAATCTTGGATTGAGGAGAGAGGTTAGAGAGAGAGTGTGTACAAGTGTTCAAATGAGGCTTAAACCACTTTATATATGGTTTGGATTTGAGACACAGTGGAATTCTACCCGATACTGATGTTAACCTAGGCTTTTGGTCGCACCCGATTAAGTTGTCGTCACCCGATATGGTCAAAACTAAAGTTTTTCAAATTACTAGTTTGAGACGTTTTCTTATGTTTTTAACATGTTTGGATACTTACAAAGTCAAAATAAAAGTCTTAATTTAATTGAATTAATCCAAAACGGAAACGGAATAATTCGCTTAAGACGAGTTTTATGGACGGAACGTGTTGTAGCGATGGAACAACTTGAGGTTGTCACATTATCCCCCCGTTACAGGAAATTTCGTCCCAAAATTCAAGTTCAAACAATAATGTTATTACAAGATAATTAAGCGAAAAGATCGGGGTACTTAAGCTTCATTTGATCCTCGCGTTCCCAAGTGAATTTTGGCCCTCACTTGGCATTTCATTGAACTTTCACAATCGGAATACGGCTTAGTTTCGTTTGTTTGACCTCTCGATCCATAATTTCCACAGGTTCTTCCACAAAGTTGAGGCTTTCGTTGATCTCGATCTCGTCTAGTGGGATCACTAGGGTTTCATCAGATAAGAACTTTTTCAAGTTCGAGACGTGGAAGGTAGAGTGTATGTTACTTAGCTCGTGGGGTAGGTTGAGTTTGTAAGCTACGGGGTCGATTCTAGTGAGAATCTCAAAAGGCCCTATATACATTGGGTTCAGCTTTCCACGCTTTCCAAAGCGTATCATGCCCTTCCAGGGTGATACTTTCAACAGGACACGATCTCCCACCTAGAATTCCAAAGGTTTTCGTCGTTTGTTTACGTAGCTTTTTCTGTCGATCCCTAGCGGCTTTTAATTGTTCGCAAATCTGTACAATCTTCTCGGTCGTTTCTCGGATGATCTCTGGACCCGTGAGAGTGCTGTCAGGAACTCGTCCTTTAGCTAAATGAGTGTCACCCACCTCAGCCCAGCACAGAGGGGATCTGCACTTTCGGCCGTAGAGGGCTTCAAATGGGGCTGCCTTGATGCTCGTGTGATAACTATTGTTGTAGGAGAACTCAACAAGGGGTAGGTGTGTATCCCATGCCTTACCAAAGTCAATCACACATGCTCTTAGCATATCCTCTAAGGTTTGGATTGTCCTCTATGGTTTGGATTGTCCTCTCACTCATGTCCAACCTCGTCCCTAAGGCGCTTTGCAGCGATTGCCAAAATCTTGAAGTAAACCTACTGTCTCTATCAGAGATAATAGATACAGGGACACCGTGAAATCGAACTATCTCCTTAATGTATGTTCTTGTGAGTTTCTCCATCTTGTCTATTTCTTTGATGGGTAGGAAGTGCGTGGACTTGGTTAATCTGTCAACGATGACCCATATGGTATCCAACCCACCCGTTGTCTTGGGTAGCTTAGTTATGAAGTCCATAGTGATCCGCTCTCACTTCCATTCTGGTATCTCTGGTTGCTTCAGAAGACCTGATGGCTTCTAATATTCGACCTTGACCTTCGCGCAGGTAAGGCATTTACTCACGAAGGTAGCAATCTCTGCTTTCATGTTAGGCCACCCGTATAGCTTTTTGAGATCCAGATACATCTTATCTGAACCTAGGTGAACAGAGTATCCAGTGTTGTGTGCTTCCTTCATGACCAAGTCTCTGAAACCTCCGTGGCGCAGGGTCCAGATTCGGTTCATGAGATAATAGGCTCCGTCACCCTTCACCTCCAAGTTCTTATCCATTCCACGTAGGGATTCTCCCGCCACGTTCTCAGGTTTTAAGGCTTCGAGCTGAGCCTCCTTAATCTGTGCGGATAGATGTGAATGGATAGTCATTGTTAGTGACTTGACTCTTCGGCCATAATACTCTTTTCTACTCAGTGCGTCTGCTACTACATTGGCTTTTCCCGGGTGATAGCGAATCTCGCAGTCATAATCATTGAGTAGTTCAACCCACCGTTGTTGCCACATATTGAGCTCCTTTTGGTTCAGTATGTGTTGGAGACTTTTGTGGTCAATGTATATTATGCTCTTCATTCCATAAAGGTAATGTCTCCAGATCTTCAGAGTGAAAACAACCGCCCCTAACTCGAGGTCGTGCGTGGTGTAGTTGATCTCGTGTGTCTTCAGCTGTCTTGAGGCATAGGCGATGACCTCACCTCGTTGCATCAAGACACAACCGAGCCCTTATTTCGATGCATCGTAGTATACCACAAAATCTTCTGTTCCTTCGGGAAGGGATAACACCGATGCGATGCATAAGGCTCGTTTCAGGGTGTGGAATGCCTTCTCCTGTTTTTCTTCCCAGTCAAATGGTACTCCTTTCTATGTTAACGTAGTAAGAGGTTTCGCAATCCGAGAGAAGTTCTGAATAAATCTACGGTATTAGTCAGCGAGGCCTAGAAACTGACGAATTTCCATAGGTGTCTTTGGTCCTAACCAGTTCTCTATGGCTTTAATTTTGGATGGGTCTACATGGATTCCTTCCTCACTAACCACGTGTGTAACAACGCAAATTTTCAAACAAATTTTTTCATTTAAAATAAGTGAATTATTTCAACCAAATATAATTATTCCAAATTTCATATCAAAATACAATCATAAAATCCGGCGCCTTCCCACGGTCCTCGCTAGTACCTGAAACACATACATAACAACTGTAAGCATAAATGCTTAGTGAGTTCCCCAGTATACTACTTACGCATATACGCCTTTCAGGGCCCTGACCTTCCGGTCCACAACACAATCGCCTTCCGGCCCTTGAGATAATCGCCTTCCGGCCCATAACATATTGCCTTCCGGCCCATAACATATTGCCTTCCGGCCCATAAACATAAATAGCAATTAATACATTTATCCTAACACATATAGCACATATATCATATATCATATCCGACCTTTCAGTCACGTAACATATTGCCTTCCGGCCCATATAAACATACATAGCACGCATAGCAAATACCTTACCATTTATAGCACGTATAACACAAATCATATCCGACCTTCCGGTCACACAGTCAAACCCTTCCGGGTACAGTATAGTGAGAAGACTCACCTCACGGGTAATGAAAGCTAGCGACTCCTGAAATCACTCGCACTCGATCCGCCAAGCTACAGACTCCCTATAATATCACATATCCCTTATTAATACTTTTATCTTTCAAGACAACTGACCCTAAGAAATTACATGTAGGTCAACTCTGGTCAACGGTCAACGGCCAACTTGACCGGACTCGACGAGTGCAAAGGCGACTCGGCGAGTCTAGACGTCCTCCCCAATTCCCTGATGTTCCCTTTCTACTCGTCGAGTATCCCTCTTGGCTCGACGAGATCCTCGTGGAAGAATCGCGGGGCCACCCCGACTCCACTCGCCGAGTCTGAAGAACAGCTCGACGAGTCCCAGTCAATCTCCAAGCTACTCGCCGAGTCTGTTCATTGGACTCGGCGAGTCCACGCCATGCAGTCGATCAAACTGCTTCCTTAGATAAGTATTGTCCCGAAATACACAGGCATGGGACCTTCTGGACCTCTAAAGGTCCTAATACATGGTTATAGTCGTTTGGGTAACAAGGTAACAATCAATCTAATCACTAAAAGGGTTCCATAAACCCTAAATCCATGCACACATCAACATAGCAGAAATGATCCGAAATATTACCTGAATAATGCACTCTCTGTGTCCCCAATCCTCAGAACTCAATTCCCTTGCTGTTCCTTTAGCCAAAACTCCTCTCCTCCTTGCACAACAATTTCTTCAAGGTCACCAATGGCCTTCAATCTTGCTCTAGATGCCCACAACCGATTAGGGTTCTTCTCAGTCGACTAAAGACGGACAATGATGGCCTATAAGTGCATTATATACGTTCCAAAACCAAACGGCTAGGGTTTCCGCTGAACAGCGCAGACTCGCCGAGTCCATAATGGACTCGTCGAGTCCAGTCGTGAACCCGCGACCCAGTCTGTGGTCCTACTCGGCGAGTCTGGCTCCAACTCGCCGAGTCCCCTCCTAAAACACCCCAAAAACAATATTATAAAAATACCTGAAATTCCGGGCTGTTACAACTCTCCCCCACTAGGACTAGACTTCGCCCTCGAAGTCTCACTCTGCAAATAACTCCGGATGTTGCTCCCACATCTCACGCTCCGGCTCCCAAGTCATCTCCGATCCTTTCCGGTGTTGCCACTGAACCAACACCAGAGGTACCTCCTTGTTCCTCAGAACCTTGATCTTCCGATCTCTGATGGCTACTGGTCTCTCGGCGTAATTCAGGCTCGCATCCACCTGAATATCCTCTAATGGAACCACTTCCGATTCATCGGTTATACACTTCCTCAACTGTGATACGTGAAAGGTATTGTGAATCTGTCCCAACTCTGCTGGCAACTCCAACCGATAAGCTACCCGGCCTACCCTTGTAATCACACGAAATGGACCTATGAACCGGGGCCCAACTTGCCCCTCTTCCTGAATCGGATCACTCCTTTCCAAGGAGAAACCTTCAAGAGAACGAAGTCGCCAACCTGAAATTCAAGCTCGGACCGGCGTCTGTCCGCATAACTCTTCTGTCGGCTCTGGGCGGTCAATAACCTCTGTCTAACCTGCTGAATCTGCTCTGTCGTCTGGAGTACGATCTCTGTACTGCCCATCACTCTCTGTCCCACCTCTCCCCAGCAAATGGGGGTCCGACACCTCCTACCATACAACAACTCAAAAGGTGGCATACCAATGCTCGAATGATGGCTGTTGTTGTAGGAAAACTCTCCCAAGGGTAAATGCGCATCCCAGCTACCCCCGAAGTCTAACACACACGCTCGAAGCATGTCCTCCAGTGTCTGAATTGTCCGCTCGCTCTGACCGTCTGTCTGGGGATGGTATGCGGTACTAAAATGCAGTTTAGTACCCAGCTCCTCATGGAATTTCTTCCAGAACCTGGAAGTGAAGCGTACATCACGGTCCGGAACAATCGAGATCGGCACTCCATGCCGAGATACCACCTCCCTCACATATAACTCCGCCAACTTCTCCGCTGATGAACTCTCGCTGATAGCAAGAAAGTGTGCACTCTTCGTCAATCTATCCACAATCACCCAAATTGCATCGACTCCTCTGGCAGTTCTCGGCAATTTGGTGATGAAATCCATAGTAATCTGTTCCCACTTCCACTCAGGAATCTCTAAAGGCTGCAACTTACCATGCGGTCTCTGGTGCTCGGCCTTAACTCTACGGCAGGTCAAACACCTCTCAACGAACCAGGCAACGTCTCTCTTCATACAGGGCCACCAGTATTCCTTCCTCAAGTCCAAATACATCTTCGTAGCACCGGGATGGATCGAGAATTTCGATCTGTGAGCCTCCTCCATCAAAGTAACACGCGTACCGCCCACGAACGGTACCCAAATCCGACCCTGAAATGTCAGAAGTCCTCGTCCATCCTTAACGAACTCTGAAATTAACCCAACGACCCGTTCTTTCTTCTGCATCTCGGATCTCACAGCCTCGGCCTGTGCCCCACGAATAGCATCC
Source organism: Lactuca saligna (assembly GCF_052625555.1). Lineage (NCBI taxonomy): Eukaryota > Viridiplantae > Streptophyta > Magnoliopsida > Asterales > Asteraceae > Lactuca > Lactuca saligna. The sequence goes on from NC_136420.1 coordinate 147,663,707, forward strand.
AATATCGGAGTCATCACTGTCAGTCTCAGACATACATCTCGCAATGGAGTGCTCTCCGCCCTACGGCTCAATGCATCGGCTACCACATTAGCCTTGCCCGGGTGGTATAGGATTTCGCAGTCATAATCCTTGACCACATCCAACCATCTCCTCTGACGCATATTTACGTTGGGTTGATCCATCAAGTACTTCAAACTCTTATGGTCCGTATATATCGTACATCGAACCCCATACAGGTAGTGACGCCAAATCTTGAGAGCGAACACTACTGCCCCCAACTCTAAGTCATGTGTGGGATATCTTGCCTCGTGAGGCTTTAGCTACCTCGATGCATAAGCTATCACATGACCTCTCTGCATCAACACTGCATCCAGTCCTGAAATCGATGCGTCGCAATATACGACAAAATCTTCCATCCCTTCCGGGAGAGCTAATACCAGGGCTTCGCACAATCTCTGGCGAAGTGTCTCGAAAGATGTCTGTTGCTCGGGTCCCCATGAGAATGCAACACCCTTCCGGGTCAGTCTGGTGAGCGGTACTGCGATCTTGGAGAAGTCTCTAGTAAACCTCCGATAGTACCCCGCCAACCCAAGGAAACTCCTGATCTCGGAAGGTGACTTCGGTACCTCCCAACTCATCACTGCCTCGACCTTGGCCGGATCGACCAATATCCCTGCCTGATTAACAACATGTCCAAGAAATTGGACCTCCCGCAACCAGAAATCACATTTGGAGAATTTTGCATATAGCTTCTCTGACCTCAGTACCCCAAGGACCTCCCTCAAATGTCCCTCATGCTGCTCTCTAGATCGCGAATACACCAGGATGCCGTCGATAAATACAATCACAGACCGATCCAGCATCGGCCTGCATACCCTGTTCATGAGGTCCATGAACACTGTCGGGGCATTGGTGAGCCCGAAAGGCATCACCACGAACTCATAATGCCCATATCGCGTCCTAAATGTTGTCTTCTGGACGTCCTCATCCCGCACTCTTACCTGATGGTACCCTGATCTCAGATCGATCTTGGAAAACCAAGATGCCCCTTGCAACTGATCGAATAAATCATCGATCCTCGGTAACGGATAGCGGTTCTTGACCGTCACCTTGTTCAACTCCCGGTAGTCAATGCACATCCGGTGTGAACCATCCTTCTTCTTGACGAACAGAATCGGTGCTCCCCACGGCGAGCTGCTCGGCCGAATAAATCCCTTCCCCAGCAACTCCTGGAGTTGCGAGGACAACTCTTGCATCTCTGGAGGTGCGAGACGATAAGGCACCTTCGCAATAGGCACAGCCCCCGGAATCAGATCGATACCAAACTCTACTTGCCTCGCAGGAGGTACTCCCGGCAGCTCCTCGGGAAAAACATCTGGAAACTCGCGCACCACTGGAACCTCCTCCACTGACCTCGGTCTCTCGGAAGCCTCCCGCGTATCCATCACATACGCCACAAAACCCTTACATCCCTGCTGTAGGCATTGCCTCGCCCTAGCGGCCGAACAAAAAGCTGATCCTGAACAGGTACCCTCGCCGTACACCGTAAGAACTCCCCCACTAGGGTCTCGTATAGTCACCAGCTGGCGCTCACAGTCGATGACAGCGCTGAATCGGCTCAACCAGTCCATGCCCACGATGACACAGACATCACCCATCGCAATAGGAACTAGGTCAATCGGAAACTCAACCCCGAAAATCTCTAGTACGCATCCCCGAAGAACCTCCGTGGCACAAACCACCCTCTCGGCCGCTATAGAAACGCTCAGAGGCCGACTTAACGGCTCACGACTAATGCTGATATGCTAACTAAAAGCTAAAGATACAAAGGACCTACTCGCACCCGAATCAAATAACACTAGAGCAGGCATAGAGTTCACAAGAAAAGTACCTACACATATATTAACATAAGCATAACATTTCGACTTTAAATAAATACGTGAATTACAGCATACCTGCCACAACATCGGGCGCAGCGCGGACCTCCTCCGCGGTCAGCTGAAAGGCTCTCCCACGAGCCCTCGGGGCCTCGACCTTCGCCGGTCGAGTCTCAGTAGTCCTGGTAGTAGGTGTAGATCCCTGACGAAGCTGCGGGCACTCGGCCTTCCGATGGCCTGTCTGGTTGCAATGAAAACAAACCATAAACCCCTTAGGACAATCCCTGGCAATGTGTCCTTCCTTGCCACACTTGTAGCAACCACCAGCTCGACACGTCCCCTCATGACTCTTGCCGCACTTTCCGCAAGTGCGGCCCTTCGGACCTCCCATCCTCGAATCAGCGGACTTGATCCGCTTGGCTGCCGGCTGAGACTAAGCCGGCCGCCGGTCCACCTGCCGAGACTCGGCCTCCTCCCTGGCCTGGGTATCCAACTCGATCTCGCGCTTCCTGGCATTCTCCTGAAGCTCAGTGAAACTACGATAGGTGGAGTTTGACACAAACTCCTGGATATCCCTCCTCAAAACGCCTAAATACCGGCTCATCCGTGACTGCTCTGAAGACACCAGCGCGGGGCAGAACATCGCCCTCTCGTGAAACTTCCGTGTGACCACCGCAACGGAATCAGTACCCTGCTTAAGGGTCAAGAACTCCTGAATCAATCGTTCCCTCTCCACTGGGGGAACGTACTCGTCCCTGAACATGTCAGTAAACCTCTCCCACGTCACCGCTGTAATCTCCGCCAAAGTGAAGTTCGCCGTCACGAACTTCCACCAATCCTTCGCTCTCAGACGGAGCTGGTTCAAGGCGAACCGTACCCTCAGGTGCTCCGGGCATGAGCAAGTGTAGAAGCACCCCTCAATGTCGGCGATCCACCTCATCGCAGCAATCGGATCCTGCGTCCCATCGAACTCAGGGGGTTTCGTGTTGCTGAATTCCCGGAATAGCAACGAATCGCCCCCTTGCGGCCTGGCAGCGGCCACGGCTGCGGTAGCGGCAGTGGCTGCAGCCTCAGTCAGTGCGGCGTACCGCTCTTCAAACGTCTCCATCAGAGTGGTCTTAATAGACCCAAACATCTCCGGGATCTCAGCCCGGATCACTGTGGCTACCTCCTCCTGAATCATCTAAAGAATATCCTCGTCGCTCACACTGCTCGAACTCGCCCCGTGGCGTGTGGTAACCATGATGTCTCTGAAATACAACACAAAATTATTAGAGACTCCATCAAGTACAATTGTACTCGTTAACGCAACCCTAATCAGTCTCCGATATCCAGGGATTCTTACTTGGGTCTTCCACTGACCCGGTGTCTTCGGTAGTACGGGCCCAATACTACCGACCACACCGTATCAGCATTCGTCCCAAATCTTCCTCCCCAAACCCCGAATAGTGAGTACTCTACTTCTGATATGCCCTATCTACCTGCACGCTATCGAATATCTCATATAAGCAAACTCCCTAGACTAAGGCATCACAAATCAGGCCACTCTAGTCCTATCATGAATACCTAGTCTTCTAGCATGCATAACAATTCATAATTCAGTGCATAACATAACATTGTAAGGTATTCTGGGAATCTTTACCGTTCGGGCGCTGGCTGATCGTACACACTGCTTCTTTCTTGTTTACCACTTTACCATTTATAACAGTTTATGCCTTTATTATTTTTAAAAGATTTTCCTCAAATCCTCGGATTGAGTTCAATTACACCCGAAGGTACACCCGAATCCCTCAAACCAAGGCTCTGATACCAATTGTAACAACGCAAATTTTCAAACAAATTTTTTCATTTAAAATAAGTGAATTATTTCAACCAAATATAATTATTCCAAATTTCATATCTAAATACAATCATAAAATCCCCAAGATCTCAAAACATCAACAGTGTGTACGCATCATGTCGGCGCCTTCCCACGGTCCTCGCTAGTACCTGAAACACATATATAACAACTGTAAGCATAAATGCTTAGTGAGTTCCCCAGTATACTACTTACGCATATACGCCTTTCCAGGCCCTGACCTTCCGGTCCACAACACAATCGCCTTCCGGCCCTTGAGATAATCGCCTTCCGGCCCATAACATATTGCCTTCCGGCCCATAACATATTGCCTTTCGGCCCATAAACATACATAGCAATTAATAAATATATCCTAACACAAATAGCACATATATCATATATCATATCCGACCTTTCAGTCACATAACATATTGCCTTCCGGCCTGTATAAACATACATAGCACGCATAGCAAATACCTTACCATTTATAGCAGGTATAACACAAATCATATCCGACCTTCCGGTCACACAGTCAAACCCTTCCGGGTACAGTATAGTGAGAAGACTCACCTCGCGGGTAATGAAAGCTAGCGACTCCTGAAATCACTCGCACTCGATCCACCGAGCTACAGACTCCCTATAATATCATATATCCCTTATTAGTACTTTTATCTTTCAAGACAACTGACCCTAAGAAATTACATGTAGGTCAACTCTGGTCAACGGTCAACTGTCAACTTGACCGGACTCGGCGAGTGCAAAGGTGACTCGGCGAGTCTAGACGTCCTCCCCAATTCCCTGATGTTCCCTTTCTACTCGTTCAGTATCCCTCTTGGCTCGACGAGATCCTCGTGGAAGAATCGCGGGGCCACCCCGACTCCACTCGCCGAGTCTGAAGAACAGCTCGACAAGTCCCAGTCAATCTCCAAGCTACTCGCCGAGTCTGTTCATTGGACTCGGCGAGTCCACGCCATGCAGTCGATCAAACTGCTTCCTGAGATAAGTATTGTCCCAAAATACACAGGCATGTGACCTTCTGGACCTCTAAAGGTCCTAATACATGATTATAGTCGTTTGGGTAACAAGGTAACAATCAATCTAATCACTAAAAGGGTTCCATAAACCCTAAATCCATGCACACATCAACATAGCAGAAATGATCTGAAATATTACCTGAATAATGCACTCTCTGTGTCCCCAATCCTCAGAACTCGATTCCCTTGCTGTTCCTTTAGCCAAAACTCCTCTCCTCCTTGCACAACAATTTCTTCAAGGTCACCAATCGCCTTCAATCTTGCTCTAGATGCCCACAAACGATTAGGGTTCTTCTCAGTCGACTAAAGACGGACAATGACGGCCTATAAGTGCATTATATACGTTCCAAAACCAAACGGCTAGGGTTTCCGCTGAACAGCGCAGACTCACCGAGTCCATAATGGACTCGTCGAGTCCAGTCGCGAACCCGCGACCCAGTCTGTGGTCCTACTCGGCGAGTCTGGCTCCAACTCGCCGAGTCACCTCCTAAAACACCCCAAAAACAATATTATAAAAATACCTGAAATTCCGGGCTGTTACAACGTGTCCTTAGAATTCAACTCTTTGGATCCAAAATTCGCACTTAGAAAACTTCGCGTATAACTTCTCCGATCGCAGGGTTTCCAAGACTCGTCGTAGATGATTTCTGTGCTCTTCCTCACTCCGAGAGTAGACGAGTATATCATCAATAAATACGATGACGAACCGGTCTAAGTATGGACGACACACCTTATTCATCAAGTCCATGAACACTGCGGGTGCGTTAGTCAGTCTGAAGGGCATAACTACGAACTCGTAGTGCCCGTAACAAGTTCGGAAGGCTATCTTTAGAACATCCTCCTCAAGGACTCGTAACTGGTGATACCCGGACCTAAGATCAATCTTGGAAACGTAACTCGCCCCTTGTAGTTAGTCGAATAGGTCGTCTATACGAGGAAAAGGGTAGCGATTTTTGATCGTGAGTTTGTTGAGCTCCCTATAATCGATGTACATACGGAACGATCCGTCTTTCTTCTTTACGAGCAAGACCGGAGCTCCCCAGGGTGAGAAGCTCGATCTTATAAAGCCCTTGCTGAGCAGCTCGTTAAGTTGACCAGGTAGTTCTTGCATCTCGGTGGGCGCTGGGATTAGGTCGATTCTGAACTCAACCTGACGTTTGGGAGGTAAACCTGGAAGGTCTTCTGGAAAGACGTCAGGGAAATCGCATACAACAGGGATGTCTTTTGGATCTTTCACTTTCTGGATTGAGCTGACGACGTGTGCAAGGAAGGCGCGATATTCCTTGCGCAAGTACTTCTGGGCTTGAATACTTGAGATGATACGAAGACTCGTACAGGGTTTATCTCCGTACATTAACAGAGTTTCGCAATTTGGTGGATTTAGGCGGATGGATTTGTCAAAACATACAATGTTAGCGCGATGAAGACTCTACCAGTCCATGCCAACAATGACGTCAAGACTCTTGATTGAGACCGGTATGAGATTGATTGGGAATGAATGATCATCTAATATTAGGGTACAACCTATGTAAATTTAATTAGAGTTTTCGGTCTTTCCGTTAGCCATTTCTACGACGAATGTTTCTTTTAGTGGTTGCGGGGATTGTTTAAGTAAGGGTTTAAAGTTTTGGTTTATGAATCTATATTCTGCACCACTATCGAATAAGACACAAGCATAAGAGTTGTTGAGAAGGAACGTACCCGTGACTACTGTGGGGTCTGCTACTGCTTCATTATGACCAATAGCGAGTAGTCTTCTGGTTCCTCCTGTATTTCTAGCCTTCGGACAGTTCTTCTTGAAATGGCCCACTTCACCGCAGCCATAACAGGTCTGGGTCACTCCCGAACTAGGGACTTGCGAGATAGGTTTGGGTGGGGCTCTGCAAAATCGAAAAGTATGGCCCTTCCGGCCGCAGCTAGAGCATTGCAATTCACGGCAGGGGCTGTTATGATGGAAGGGACACTTGGGTAGGTTCCCAACATAAGCTTTCGCCGGTGCAGAAGTAGCAGGAGTGGTGGCAGCATGGACAGCCACGACCTGTTGGTTTTTGGAAGATGATTGAGTTCTTTTATCCTTCCTCCGATCCCCACCTTTCCTCTTGTTGTCGTATGATTTGGGTGGTACAGTGGTAGTTGTAGTTGATGTTGCTGGGGTAGAAGGAGTTTCATGATCGATCAACCTGTGGGCCAACTCCTTGGCGTTGTCAAAGGTTGCAGGGTGAGAGGATAGAATATTTCCTTGATACGGGGGCACTAAACCCTAGATGTATCGTTCGATTTTCTTGTTCTCCGAGGGGATCATGTTGGGACACATAGACGCCAAGTCGCAGAACCTAGCTGTGTAAGTTGTTATGTCGATCCCTTTCATTTTGAGGTTCCAGAGTTCCTCCTCAAGTTTCTGAATTTCGCCCCTAGGGCAGTACTCCCTTCTCATGAGGTCCTTCAGCGTTTCCCAACCCATGGCGTTGGCTGTTATCAAAGAGAGTGCACTACATGGCCGTTCCACCGTGTTAGGTCCCTGTTAGTTAGGGTGGCAGTAGCAAATTTTATTTTGCTCCCCTCGGGACATGAGCACATTTCAAAGAAAGCCTCAGTTCTTTCGAACCACTGAGATAATGCTAGAATTCCTCTGGTACCATCGAAGAAGGTAGGTTTGCAGTTCATGAAGTCCTTATAAGTACATCCCTGTACTCTTTGATGGACTTCACCAAATCTAGAGTTGCCACCGCTCCTATCACCCGAGTTCATTTGGGCTATGGCTGCCATCACAGCGTTGGGCGCTTGCGAGGAGGAGGAGGTGGTGGTGGAGGGGTTTGAGTTGCTGGTCTGCCTCTGGTTGGGCGCTTGCGAGGAGGCATCTTTTACTGAAAATTCATAGAATTGATAGCAATAGTAAGAGTCTATTTCAAGTATGATAAGAGTGCTTCATGGATTAAATCAACATAGTTCAAGTCAGAGAGAGAGTCATAGCAATAAAGTAGTTAACTGCCAATATTAATGATTTTAATGATGTAATATGGGTTCGGGAAAAGTGACCTAACAGTAGGTCTTACATCAAATCATAAGGAAAATGTTGGCAGCCTGGAGGTCTAATTAGAGTACTTTTAGAGTCATGAATGTTTACAAACTAGTGCTCTACTGAGCATAGAAAGAGAAAGGCTATTCCTTAAAATGGAAAGACATGTAGACATCTTCTACTGACGACGGGTATTTGTTGGGCGAATCCTAAGATCATCTAATAGGCGAACCACTTCCTGAAGGTGTCTCTCCTGAACCCTCTGACGTGCTCAGAGTTCTATAACTTTGGCTTGGGATGCAGCTAGCTGTTGCTGCAGAGCCTCGTTGGTCCTCGTTGTCCTATCCATAGCTTCTTCTAGTTGGTGGATGCGAAATGTGTTGAGGTTTGAGTTGGCATCAACCTCCACAACTCGGCTAATTGCTGCTTGACCTTGCTCGACATTCCTGGCAATCCTTCGGACCATAATGGGCATGACTCGGTCCACTGATCCTCCTTCGCTTATGTTGTAGAATCTTCGATCTCCGTCGAATGGCACCGGCTGACCCTGCTCATCGCTCCATCGGTTCAGGGTTATTGCCCACATAGGAGTGGGGCCTTGAAACACTGGATGGGGGTTAGGGGTTGGAGCTAATGGGGGTAGGTTGTTAACTTCTGGTTCGGAGCTGGTGCTATCCGAGAAACCTTCAGCATGGTGATCATCCAAAGGGATCATGTGATCATCTTCTGGCTCCTCGTCGAGCCATTCTCCATTGCCCTGGTTTAGATAATACGGATCGCCGAGATGGTGGATTCGAGCCATGCTATCTACGCGAGAAAGGGGGAAAGAAAGGTTAATAGACGTACTAATCTAGGATACGTATAATATGGATCGTTATTAGTCGAGCCAATGCTTGCGTAGTGCATACCAATTAGATGTAACCGAAGCAAGATAGTCCTTCGAATAAGCAATCGTAACTTCAGATCCCCAATCAAACAAGAACATGAAATGAAGCAAAGGCCACAGATTCTGAGCCTATAGCGCCCTAGTCACATGTAATCGTGATGTACCCACTTAGCAACTCTTATCCTACTAATAACGACCCTTTTAGTTATCACATATGTAGTTAGTAGAGTGCAAAATACTCCTATAGTATTCTTATTCTAACGAACTTGTGGTAGTGTTGGTAAGTTTTTAGACTTGTTGCAACACCACAACCATTCTTAGGCTAGTCACTCCTAGAGAGATGTAGTTGATCAGGCTATATCCATCCAGATGTGACTATATGTCTCTCATCTTAATTGTGTTGTTCAACAATCTTTAATACTTCTGTTCTTTTCTATAATGATACTGACCCCTTTGTATTGGTGAATGTATATGTATATACTTAATTAAATATTTTAGTACTTAAAAGTATATATTCTTGGTCAGAGTGTTTTAGTCCCGAAGTGTTTATAGTTCGTATATCTTTTATGGGTTGATATACTTGATTCACTATAAACAATGCTCCAATACCAATCTGTCACACCCCAAAACCGAGAACGGCGGAATACGTTCTAGGGTGGAGGATGTCATGTACAGTATCATTACAATTGCATAATAGTAAAAACAAGAAACAACAACCATTGCATATATATAGTGATAATAATTACAATTGTGTTCTGTAAAGTTAATAGACACCAAAAGTATAACAAAACAAAAGATGAGTCTTGAATATGCTCCATCTTCTTCTAAAAGCTGCCCTGTACCTGTCTATCTTTGACCTGAGGATACAAGTTATTTTGAAAACGAATATCAGTATAAAGCTGGTGAGTTCATAAGAATTTAGTGTCATTGTAGTATAAAAAGTGTTTGCAAATTTATAGTATAAAAACTGAAATTTGTATTTATGAGTAGTAGAAATCCCTAGAAAACCCTATATTTTCCAAAAAGTACATTTGTAGGTCAATCTTTTTAGTGTGTAAAAGTAATGTTGTTGAAACGTTCCATTGTAAAAGTGTAGTAATAAATCTCATGCACGTAATACGACTAAAGAAAAATTATGCTTGCTAATAGTAGTAGTGTTGTAATTTTTGTTAGTAATAGATCATTAATTACTTCGGGATTTTAGTTCAGACTTTAAGTCTTAGTGTATTTATTTGGATATAAGTTTAACATCTCATGTGACCAATTGTGAAGTAGTAGAGCACCGATGACCCTCCCGGTCATGCGTAGTGAGGTAGTGTAGTGCCACCCCTAGGCCTAGTCGGCGCGGACTATAGACAACAGTCGAGATGTAATAATGTCAGTTCTGTATAGATCTATACATATAGTGTTGCTTTCCTTTCGGGAAGCCCTAGTCACATGGTGTAAGTGTAGTAGAGTGCCTTATAGAGAGAGATAGTGTGATATACTTGGTATTAGTGAATTCTCTTATGCTTTAGTATGATAGTCTTTTAGTATAGTAAGTAGAGTGTTCCCTTATACTTGCATTAACTTGTAATATTAATAGTTTATGTTGTGTATAGTAGTAGAGGTAGCTAGTAGTAGTTTTAACTATACATATTATAGTTAAATAGAGTATGTGAATATCTGGTTCTTATTAACAGTAGTAATGAATAGGATAAAAACATTCATATCTACACAAATATATAATATACAATTAAGAATTTAACGACAGTCGGACGGACAAGCAATACCCTAAAACCACGTCAAACAAGAACAGGAAATAAGGCCAGCTATCGATCCTAAGTCCTTCAAGTCTTATTTATATAAACATATTAATGTAGATATGTTCTTAAAAAGAAAAGTAGTTGGAACATAGTTTTCAAAATAGTTTAACAATGATTTAACCTTAAAGGCGCATTTGATAATTTGTTAAAACAGTTTTATTGACAAGTATCTAAAATTGTGAAGTAATCCCTTTTTGATGATAGATTGTAAATCACGTATGATTTGATAATAAAACATGTAGTAATGTACTTGTACCCTCCCCCCCCCCCTAAAACATGTAAAAACATTTAAAATGTTCATTAAGGGGTATGAACTCACCGGACTAAAAATGTGTCGACTAGGATGTTTAAACGTCGAATCGAGGCTTGAAAACGTGCGAGGTTCCTATGTAATATTAAATGATACAAAATAGTATCTAATTAGATTTAAATCACTAATTAATATAGGATATACATTTCTAGTCGCGAAAACACTTCAATTCAAGTGTTTGGAGTGACCCGGGTGACATGTATAGACATGTATGGTTTGGATAAGGAGTTTACTATTCAAGAGTAAACTCTTTGGAGAGATTTCGTCCCTAAACACCTCATACCCATGAGTTTACGGCCGTAAACTCATGGATGAGGTTCTTGGGTGCTAAATGGCCTTTTACCAATTGAGGGATGATGCTAGGTTTTATTCTAAGGCATTAGAAAGGGACTAATTCAAAAATATGGACTATTTCATGAGTTTACAGCATTAAACTATGAGTTTACGTCCATAAACTATCACCCACACATTCATTATTTGTTTTGAAGGCCATAGGTTAATCATAAGTGGTTCTACTCATTTTTACAAGTCAAGGGGTGAGTTTAGGGCACCATTTAACCCCTTTATAGGAGTTTACGGCCTAGGAACCCATGTATGAGGGGTTTACAGCTGTGAACTCCTTATGGAGTTCTTTTAAAGGAGTTTAATGTCCCTAACTTGTTGATGGTTGCTTCTAGAATTTATTCCAAGGCTTATGAGGTGTGTAAGTGGCATTTTTACACCCAAATATGAGTTTACTCTCCATGAAGGTGAGTTTACGGCCCAAGCATGATCTTGGTCAGTAAACTCATGTTTAGTCTCCAAAAATTCGTTTCAAGGTGTTCTAAGTTAAGTATATTAAATCATATATCCATATCTAAGCTCCAAAGGTCAATTGGAAGGGTTTAAAGGCTCAAAAACCCCTTATATGTGTGTTTACGGCCCAAGCATGTTCCAGGGCCATAAACATATGAAAATGGTCCTAATTGATTGTTTAACCACGAATTTGAAGGTCTAAGATGCTAATCTATGAGTTAGGGAAGTTACCTTAGTGATTTGAAGCTTGAAAAGTGTGATTTTTGGACCTAAATCTTGGATTGAGGAGAGAGGTTAGAGAGAGAGTGAAAAAGTGTTCAAATGAGGCTTAAACCACTTTATATATATGGTTTGGATTTGAGACACAGTGGAATTCTACCATATACTGATGTTAACCGAGGCTTTTGGTTGCACCTGATTAAGTTGTCGTCACCCAGTATGGTCAAAACTAAAGTTTTTCAAATTACTAGTTTGAGACGTTTTCTTATGTTTTTAACATGTTTGGATACTTACAAAGTCAAAATAAAAGTCTTAATTTAATTGGCTTAATCCAAAATGGAAACGGAATAATTCGCTTAAGACGAGTTTTATGGACGGAACGAGTTGTACGATGGAACAACTTCAGGTTGTCACACTATTATATCTGATTTCGATAATACTCTATCTTGCTTTAATGACATGCTTATTTCTGTTAGTAGTGACTCTGAAAAATCAAAATCCTTACTACTGGATTATCAGAAAAGACTGGAGTCAAAGATTAGTAGGATAGATAATATTGAATTACAATTGACAAATGTTATGTGTTATAGAGTTAGTCTTCGTCATGATAACTGTATTTTGCTAAAACAAAGAAATATATATTGTAATTCTACTAAACAAATCTATGGTAAATTAAAAGCTTTGCATCATTCCTCTGACATTAGTAAAGAACAACATATGAATCTTTTACCCTTTTTATCTTTAAAATGGGAGAAGATTGATTCGACTTACTATGACTATGAGAAAAAGATATTTGAGTTTGACAAGGTCCTAAATGATTCATATGCATATGGTATAGTTAAAATCAATGAATGTTTAGATGCAAGTTCTCTTGTTGATATTGTGAATAAGACCTTGACCAAAAACAAACAAATACAAATTTTGAAAAGAACTTAGAGCTCGTCATCTGACTTACAAACCAATTTTGCTGATATCAAAGATGATTATGATAATATCAGCAAAATTGAGGAGGAGGAAGTTGTTGACTGTTCAAAGTTATCTTTTATTAATGTCACTTCTATAAATAAGGGTAAAGAAAAATCTGATGAATCTTTGGTTAAGAGTAACACTAACCAAACTTCGACTTTGAAAGTTCATGACTGTGACCATGTAATTATCGAAGATATTTAGACTTATAGTGATGACGATGACAAAGTTGATTCTGGTGGCACAACTATTCCAAGAGTTGTTGTTGACCAAGTGTATGTAGTAACATAGAAATTCAACAATGTTTTGAAGGAAAAAGGTTCTCGTTATCTCAAAGCAAATTTTGTGGTGTATCCAAACTTTAAGTGTACAGATGATGTTGTCTTTCCAAACCAAGTGTTTGTTACCTCCGAAGATGGTAACAAAGTCAAACTGGAGTTCAACAAAATTGTTGTTAAGGACAACAAACAGTTTCGAAAGAAGGATTTTTCTCAACTTAAATCATTGTCGAAAACAATCTTGACAAAAGCTCATCCATTTTTCAAAGAAAAAAACCAAAAAGAGTTTGGGAAGTTAAGAAAGAAAAAGTAAATCAAGAAAAACTTTAAAATGAATTAATTTCTAAAGATAAATCCGCAAAAGCTCAAATGTTTTATGAACAAATTCAAAAGATTTAAAAATATAAAGGAATTTCAATGTCTATAGCAAGGAAAAAGGTTTATTGGCTAAATGTTGAGTCTCGAAAGAAACATAAAGTTTTATCAAAGAAATCATTTGAAAAAGAAAACGACTGAACAAGTTTAGACTTCTTCTCAAATTAAGTCTTTTGTTCAGACCAATCCCACTCAAAAACAAAATTTTTCAAAAGATCAATCAAGAGTTCAAAAACCAAATTAATCTTCGTTTGTTCAAAAACCAAAATTTTTAAATGTTTTTCTAAATTAATCTCAAAGGAATTATGTTCCTAATCATCAACATTCATGGTTTTCTGAACGTAATTTCCAAAGGAATTGTTTTCAACATCAGAGGAATTTTGAACAATTTAATAATTAAAGAAAGTTTTTCGAATAATCTAAAAGATTTTAATCGAAATAATGTTAGTTATAATAAACATGTCCAACCTCATGCCTAATCAACATTTACAAAATGACATTTTGATAAGCTGGAAGTAAAAAGGTCAAGAAATGAACCCTTCAAAACCACACATCCTCGATTTACCAATCTTGATTGGACGCAAAAAGTCAATGCTTCATTCGCCAAAGGAAAAACTGAAATGAAGAACATTAATCATTGGCTTGAAGGAAGAGGTAAAATGTTTCAGTCAACAAAGTTCTCACAAGAGGAAATCAAGTATGCTTATGAAAGCTACTTGAACGAATCGCAACATGGAAGCACATTATCAATGACATCGAATTCATCAGTTAGAAAGTGAAGATCTTTTCTTAAAGCAAGATTTGAGGTCAAATAAACCACTAAAGTAAAAGGGAAAGTCAATGTTAATTCTAAACCTATAGATTATTTTATTTCGATACCTAAGTCTATTGAAGTTAACTTAATAGACAGTTTGAAATCAAAAATTTGTAATTGGGTTTTAGGATCTTCATTTCATTATGCATTTCAATCTAATAACCAAGGACCCAAAAATCCTTCGGCACCTCAATGTTCCATTGATTTCAAGTTTTGAGTGCTGAGCAATACAACGAACATTGCTACATTGATAGTGGTTACTTTCGTCACATGATAGATCGAAAGAAAAATTTATGATATTATCAAAGCTTGGAAAATGTTGGAGTTGTGAAATTTGGAGATAAGAACAAGTGTAATGTCTGAAGATATGGCAAAGTAATGAATGGAAAATTAATCGTTAATCGAGTCGCATATGTTGATAAGTGTGTTGCAACTTGTTGTGGGCACTGGTAATCAAGTCATCTTTGATGAATAAGGAAGTGTTATATCAAACAAAGAAACTAAATAAGTGTTTCTTAAGTAAAAAAGAAAAGGAGATATGTTCAATCTTGATATCAAGCCAATTGTTGGTGTTCCCACAGTATGCTTACTCTCAAAGGCATCATCTGAAATAAGCTGGCTATGGCATCACAGACTTTCTCACTTAAATTTCAAAATTTTAAACAAATTAGTGTTACATCATCTTGTTCCAGGCTTACCCATTTTAATGTTTGATAATGACTCTGTATGTGCAGCTTGTGAACAAGGGAAACAACATCGTCAAGGTCATCTAATAATCATCGATTCAAAGATCATTGAACCTATCGAATTACCCCATATTGAACTTTGTGGCCCTTCGATTATTGAGACTCTTAACAAGAAAAGGTACATATTGGTCATTGTTGATGATTTTTCAAGGTTCACTTGGGTATAATTCTTTCGACAGAAGTCTGAAACTGCTCAAGAAATGATCGATTTCATTAAGCATATTGAATTAAGTTTGCGCAAGAAAGTGAGGAAGAGCAAAAGTGACAATGGAACAGTATTCAAGAATCATGTTCTTGATAAAATTTTGACTGATCTTGGCATAGTCATAATTTTTCAGCTCCTTACACACCACAACAAAATGGTGTTGTTGAAAGGAGGGACATATCTTTATGCGATGCAGCAAGGATGATGCTCATATATACGCATCTATCCTAATATCTCTGGGCAGAGATGGTTTCGACAACAAGTTTTACACAAAACAGATCTTTCAATCATTGTCGTTTTAACATCACCCCTTATGAAATCATTAACAATTGAAAACCAAATGTGAAAATTTTCCATGTTTTTTGTTAGTGGTGCTTTATTATGAATATTAAGGATAACCTTTCGAAATTTCAGTCAAAAGCTGATGAAGGGATACTCTTGGGATATTCATACAATTTGGTTTCATATAGGGTGTTGAACAAGTGAACAAGGAAGATTGAAGAAACATTCAATCTAACTTTTGATGATTATTTTGTGAAACGTGTTGAAAAGACTTTCGAACAGAAGCCCATTATTAACGAATCGTCTGATAAGTCATCTATTACAAATTCTTTCGATTTTATTATGACTTAATCTTTAGTTTTCCTAACATGGCAATTGAAGAAAAAGTAATGGATAATCATATTCCTGAAGTTACGAAGTACTGGTGTTGAGGTTGAGCGTCATATTTTGAATACAACTGTAGAGGGAGAGCATCATCAATCCAATCCTATTATCTAGAGGGAGCAAAATGGAATTATGACAAATGATTCAACCAAACAAACTAATGTTTTTCATGATATGATTGATAATTTTTCTAATATAGGTGAATGTTTAGAACTGGAATATATGTTCGAAGATGCACCTTTGGATTTTGATCCAGCCCATTGTAACGACGTAAAAATTTAAAACAAATTTTCATTTTTCAAACAACATAAAACTCATTCAATATTCTCAAATATCATGTTTAACAAATTTCATCATGGTAAAAACATATCCCAAGATCATAAAATAAATCCTCTGCCAGTGAGTACGGATCATGCCGGTGCCTTCCCGCGATCCTCGCTAGTACCTGAAACACATAACACATAACGCTATAACAATAAATGCTTAGTGAGTTCCCCAAAATACCACATACAACATATACACCACTCAAGGCCATAGATCTATGGGACGTTTCGGTCCATACGTCTCAGGGGACTTCCGTCCCAACTTTGGTAGACCTTCCGGTCGTACACATAATGATCTTCCGGTCCATACACTGTTGACCTTCCTGTCCAAATACATACTACTCATAACATAACATAACACATACATATCACATATCACCTATCAACATATATCACATACTCTTCATAGCACATAGGATCTTCAGGTCACACATAACTACCACTCTAGGTAACGTATAGTGAGAAGACTCACCTCGTGTGTTGTTAGTAACTCACGTGCTCGGTATCCCTGAACCTCGTAACAATTACCTAGCCTCGCCTAAACACATAAGCAATCATCTCAAATCAATAACGGTTCTCCAGGCTAGACTAGTCCTTTCCAATGATCTCTCAGAAGGCTAAAAGATCATTTTACCCTTCTAATGGTCCAAAAGTCAAAGTGTTGATCAAACTCTAAAAGTCAACGAATGTCAAGTGTAGTAAATGTTCAAACTTTGACTAGACTCGTCGAGTGCACTAATGTGGCTCGGCGAGTTCATGTGTGTCCTTATAATCATCATAAGTCCTCACTCGACTCATCAAATTCACCTTTCTCTCGATGGTTTACCACTGGTCACGAATCGCGGGGCAACCCAACTCGACTCGTCGAGTCACCTTATGGACTCGATGAGTTCTTTCCATGGGAACACTGAAATGACATTCTAAGGTCAGATCTGTTTCTCTAATCTACATACCTGACTTCCCGAGGCTCAATAACTACGTAAAGGTTCAATATTTACACCCATGCAACACATATAAGACTCCTTTTGGTGAAATAGCTTGTAAAATGGTAACTTAGGTTCATATGTCTGATGGAAAAACATAAAGCAGGGAGGTTGGGGCTCTCTGGACCTCCCAAGGTCCAGATCTAGAGTTTAACACTCAAAGGGACATCATAAGCATCATATCCAAGTCAATAAAAGGGTAAAGAAAACCCTAGATTCAAGGGTTCTACACCAAAACAGAAGAAGGATCGATTTAATACCTCAAATATGGAGTTCCTTGCTTGAAACCATAGAATAGCAACCCCTTGACCTTCTTTTGCTGGAATCTCCCTCTTTTTTGCAAAAACCACAGTAACAAGGATCAAAATAGCCCTTCTTCTCACACTACACACTCAAGCTCACTAGGGTTTTTCTCTCTGGACTGGTAGCCGCAAATGATTGGCCATAAGGTCCCTTAAATAGGGCATAGGTCCGAGGATTTAGGGTTTCCACCCACAACGCGGACTCGTCGAGTCTACCCATCGACTCGTCGAGTCCGTTCATTAGTCCAGTCAGCAAATCGCGATCCTACTCGATGAGTCTAGGCGTCAACTCGTTGAGTCCCTTCTTATAACTCAAAATAAACAATTTAAATATGGTATTGGGAAATCCGGAGGTTACAATTCTCCCTCACTAGAATCAGACTTCGCCCTCGAAGACTTATTCCGCAAACAACTCTGGGTGCTGCTCCCGCATCTCCGGCTCTGGCTCCTAAGTCAACTCAGACGCTCTCCGATGTTGCCACTGGACCTGAACCAGGGGCACCTCGTTGTTTCTGAAAACCTTGATCTTTCGATCTAAGGTTGCGATTGGCCTCTCGACGTAATTCAGGCTCGCATCCACCTGAATATCCTCTAGTGGTACAACCGCCAACTCGTTAGTTATACACTTCCTCAACTGAGACACATTGAAGGTATCATGTATCTGGCTCAACTCTGGAGGTAACTCTAAGCGATACGCTACCCTACCCACCCTCGTGGTCACCCTGAAAGGACCAATGTATCGGGGCCCCAACTTTCCACTCTTCCTGAACCGGATCACTTTTTTCCAAGGTGATACATTCAGGAGTATGAAGTCTCCAACCTGAAACTCAAGATCGGATCGTCGCCTATCCGCATAACTCTTCTGGCGACTTTGGGCTGTCAGCAATCTTTGCTTGACCTGTTGTATCTGCTCAGTTGTCTGAAGCACTGTCTCAGTGCTACCCATCACTCGCTGCCCTACATCTCCCCAGTAGATTGGAGTTCGAAACCTCCTCCTATACAACAACTCGAAGGGAGGCATACCAATGCTTGAATGGTGGCTGTTGTTATAGGAAAACTCAGCCAACGGTAGGTATGTATCCCAACTTCCTCTGAAGTCCAACACACATGCTCGAAGCATGTCCTTGAGTGTATGAATCATTCAATCACTCTGTCCGTCCGTCTGTGGGTGGTATGCGGTGCTGAAATGCAACCTCGTACCCAACTCCTCATGGAATTTGTTCCAAAACCTGGAAGTGAAACGTACGTCTCAATCTGACACAATTGAGATTGGTACTCCATGCCACGATACAACCTCACTCACATATATCTCTGCTAGCCTTTTTGCAGAAGAGCTCTTACTGATAGCAAGGAAATGGGTGCTCTTCGTTAGTCCATAGACGATCACCCAGATTGCATCGACACCCCTCGATGTCCTCGGTAATTTGTTCCCGCTTCTATAGGGGAACCTCAAGTGGCTGCAACTTGCCATGCAGATGCTGGTGTTCGGCCTTAACCCTGCGACATGTCAAGCACCTATCAACGAACCATGCGACATCTCTCTTCATACATGGCCACCAATAAGCTCCTTTCAGGTCTACCTACATATTAGTGGCCCTGGGATGGATCGAGAACCTCGATCTGTATGCCTCCTCCATCAGGATAGCACGTGCCCCGCCCGGGAACGACACCCAAATCTGACCCTGAATGGTCATAAGCCCTTGGCTATCGATAACAAACTTCGATACCTGCCCAATCACTTGCTCTCTCTTGCGGTTATCTGGTCCACAGCCTCTGCCTGGGCCTCTCAGATGGTATCCAACACCGGAGTTTTCACCGTCATCCTCATACAAATATATTGTATTGGGGCACTTTCCGCCTTACGACTCAGGGCATCGGCAACAACATTAGCCTTGCCCAGGTGATACAGGATCTCGCAGTCATAATCCTTTACCAAATCCAACCATCTCCTCTGGCGCATGTTCAGGTTAGGCTGATCCATCAAGTACTTTATACTCTTGTGGTCCGTGTATATGATACACCGAACCCCATACAAATAATGATGCCATATCTTGAGGGAGAACACCACGACCGCAACTCCGAATCGTGGGTGGGATACCTCACCTCGTGAGGCTTCAGCTGCCTCGATGCATACGCTATAACATGCCCTCTTTGCATAAGCACAATACCCAACCCCGATGTCGATGTCGATGCGTCATAATATAGCACAAATCCTCCATCCCATCCAGGAGGGCTAATACCAGGGCTTCGCATAATTTATGGCGAAGCGTCTCAAATGAGGTCTGCTGCTCTGGACTCCAACTAAAAGTCACGCCCTCGCCGGTCAACCAGGTGAGAGGAATGACAATATTGGAGAAATCCCTGATAAATCTTTGATAGTAGCCGACCAATCCCAGAAAAACCGTTATCTCGATGGGGGATTTCGGAACCTCCCATCTCATAACCACCTCAATCTTGGCCGGATCGACCAATATCCCATTTTGGTTAATGTCGTGTCCCAAGAACTGGACCTCTCGTAACCAGAAATCACACTTGGAGAATTTGGCGAAAAGCCTTTCCGACCTCAATATTCCGAGAATCTCTGTTAGATGCTCCTCGTGCTGGTCTCTAGACCTCGAATATACCAGAATATCGTCGATGAACACGATCACCGACCGATCCAACATCGGCCTGCACACCCTATTCATGAGATCTGTGAATGTTGCTGGTGCATTGGTGAGTCCAAAAGGCATCACCATGAACTCGTAATGCCCATAACGAGTCCTGAATGCCATCTTCTGGATATCTTCATCCCACACTCTCATCTGATGATGTTCAGACCTCATATCTATCTTGGAGAACCATGACGCTCCCTGCAACTGTTCGAACATATCATCGATCCTCAGTAATGGATAACGGTTCTTGACCATCACCTTGTTCAACTCCCAATAATCAATGCACATCCTGTGTGAACCATCCTTTTTCTTGACAAAAAGGATCGGCGCTCCCCACGGTGAGCTACTCGGTCTAATAAACCCCTTTCCCAGCAACTGAAGCTACGAGGATAACTCCTGCATCTCTGGTGGCGCAAGGCGATAAGGCGCCTTGGCAATAGGCGCTGCTCCCGGAACTAAATCGATACAGAACTCCACCTGCCTCTCAGGAGGCACACCCAACAACTCATTCGGAAAAACATCCGGGAACTCACTCACTATCGGAACATCATCAATCAAACTCGGTCTCTCCGCGGTCACTTGTTTATCCATTACATAAGCTAGAAATCCGGTAAAGCCCTGCTGCAAACTCTGTCTCACTCTAGCAACCGAACAAAATGCTGACCCACATCGGGTACCCTCGCCATATACAGTTAGCACTCCTCAACTAGGTTCTCGTATCGTCACTATCTGCCGCTCACAGTTTATAATCGCCCTAAATCGGCTTAACCAATCCATGCCCACTATAACACAAACGTCCCGCATCGCAATCGGGACCAGATCTATCGGGGACTCAACGTCGAATATCTTAAATATACATCCTCAAATCACATCAGTAGCATAGACAGCTCGCTCGTCGGCTATGGAAACTCGTAGATGTCGACTCAATGCCTCTCATCGAATACTGATGTGCTGAGTAAACGCTAACGACACAAATGATCGACTTGCACCCGAGTCAAATAATACCAAAGGATGTACAGAATTCATAAGAAAAGTACCTACACAATCATAAAACAAGCACAATATCTAAACTCAGCATAAATAAATGAAAGAATACATACCAGCCACGACATCGGGCGCTCCGTGGACCTCCTCCGCTGTCATTTGGAACGCTCTCCCGCAAGCCTTCGGTGCCTCGGCATTCACTGGCTGACCCTCAGTTGCTCGTGCAGTAGCAGGGGCAGATCCCTATGCTGATCCCTGTAACAGTTGCGGGCACTCGGCCTTCCGATGGCCCATATAGTTGCAATGAAAGCAAACCATAAATACCTTGGGGCAGTCCTTGGCTATATGCCCCTCCTTGCCACATTTGTATCAAGCACCCGACCTACAGACTCCATCATGTCCCTTTCCGCACTTCCCACAGGTGAGACCCTTCTTACCTCCGAATCTTGTATCGGTGGGCTTAGCCCGCTTGGCTGTTGGCTGAGACTGTGTCGACCGCCTATCCTTCCCCTGAGACTCGGCCTCCTACCTAGCCCGAGTCTCTAGCTCAATCTCCCTCTTCTGGGCATTTTCCTGGAGCTCATCAAATGTCCGGTAAGTCGAGTTCGCCACGAACTCCCAAATGTACCTCCTTAGAATGCTCAAATACCGGCTCATGCGTGCCTGCTCAGATGACATGTGCTCAGGGCAAAACAACACCCTCTTTTGGAACATCTGTGTAATCACAGTTACGGACTCCATCCTCTGCTTAAGGGACAAAAACTCATGTGCCAACCATTCCCTCTTCACCAGGGGAACATACTCGTCTCTGAACATGGTGGTGAACCTCTCCCAGGTCACCTCCAAAATCTCTCCAAGAGTGAAGTTCGCCGTCACAAACTTCCACCAGTTCTTCTCCCCCAAACGAAGATGGTTCAGTGCAAACTGAACCCTCAGATGCTCTGGATATGAACAGGTTTAGAAGCATCATTCGATATCAGAAATCCATCTCATCGCAACAATCCGATCCTGTGTCCCATCAAACTCCGGTGACTTCGTTTTGCTGAACTCCTAGAAGAACATCGAGTCACCCCCCTGAGGTCTAGCAACAGCCACAGCTGCAGTAGCTACAGCAGCCGCATCCTCAGTAACCGCTGCGTATCTCTCGTCAAACGTCTCAATCAATGTGGTCTTGATAGACCCAAACATCTCCGGTATCTCTGCTGGGATGGCCGCAGCCACCTCATCGTGGATCATCTGACGAAGCTCCTTATCACTCACGCTGCTGGTCTCTGGTCTGTGGTGTATCCCAACCATGATGTCTCTAAAACACAACATAAAAATATGAGAGACTCCCTCGAGCATACATATGCTCGATAACCCAACTCTACTTGCCCCTAAGTACCCAATGATTCTTACTTGGACTGCTTACTGGTCTGGTGTTTTCAGTAGTACGGGCTCTATACTACCGTCCACACCACATCAGAATTCACCCCAAGTCCTCCTCCTTGGATCCCAAAACACAAGTACTCTACTTCTTAGCACACATAGGCTACTTTCTAGTAGACCTCTTGCAAGCTTCTTACCGCTACCTACTCACTCTCGAAGTATCTCGTAGTAGCAGTAATCTCCTAGGCTAAGGCATTACAATCAGGCCACTCTAGTCCTAGATATGAATACCTAGCCTATTCTACATGCATATCATATCACATAATATCTCATAACACATAATGTAAAGGTATTTTGTGAAATCATTGTTCGGGCATTGGTTGATCGTACACACTGCTCTGTTCTGCCTTTGTCAAAATCTTTTACTCTTTTAGAAAAATTGTTTCTTTGCTGAAAATTTTCCTCAAATCCTTAGTTTGAGTCCAGATACGCCCGAAGGTGCATCTGAAGCCCTCAACCCAAGGCTTTAATTCCAACTTGTAACGACGTAAAATTTTAAAACAATTTTTCATTTTTCAAACAACATAAAACTCATTCAATATTCTCAAATCTTATGTTTAACAAATGTCATCATGGTAAAAACATATCCCAAGATCATAAAATAAATCCTATGACAGTGTGTACAGATCATGTCGACGCCTTCCGCGATCTTCGCTAGTACCTGAAACAGATAACACATAACACTGTAAGCATAAATGCTTAGTGAGTTCCCCAAAATACCACATACATTACATACACCACTCAAGGCCATAGCTCTATGGGACCTTCCGGTACAAGCATCTCAGGGGACTTCGGTCCCAACTCTGGCAGACCTTCCGGTCCTACAAGTAATGACCTTTCAGTCCATACACTGTTAACCTTCCGTTCCATAACTAGATGACCTTCCGGTCCAAATACATACTACTCATAACATAACATAACACATACATATCACATATCACCTATCAACATATATCACATACTCTTCATAGCACATAGGACCTTCTGGTCACACATAACTACCACTCTAGGTAACGTATAGTAAGAAGACTCACTTCGTATGCTGTCTAGTAACTCACGAGCTTCGTATCCTTGAACCTCGAAACAATGACCTAGCCTCGTCTAAACACATAAGCAATCATCTAAAATCAATAACTGCTCTCCAGGCTAGACTAGTCCTTTCCATTGTTCTCTCAGAAGGCTAAAAGACCATTTTACCCTTCTAATGGTCCAAAAGTCCAAGTGTTGACCAAACCCTAAAAGTCAACGAAAGTCAACTGCAGTCAATGGTCAAACTTTGACCAGACTCGTCGAGTGCACTAGTGTGACTCGGCGAGTCCATGCGTGTCTTTATAATAGGGTAGAGAAAACCTGGGTTCATATCTCAAATGGAATAGCATAAAGTAGGGAGGTTGGGGATCTCTGGACCTCCCAAGGTCCAGATCCAGAGTTTAACACTCAAAGGAACATCATAAGCATCATATCCAAGTCAATAAAAGGGTAAAGAAAACCCTATATTCAAGGGTTCTACACATTAACAAAAGAAGGATCAATTTAATACCCCAAAGATGGAGTTCCTTGCTTTAAACCACATAATAGCAACCCCCTTGTTCTTCTTTTACTGGAATCTCCCTCTTCTTTGCAAAAACCACACCAACAAGGATCAGAATAGCCCTTCTTCTCCCACCACACACTCAAGCTCACTAGGATTTCTCTCTCTGGACTAGTAGCCGCAAATGAGGGCCATAAGGTCCCTTAAATAGGACACATGCCCGAGGATTTAGGGTTTCCACCCTCAACACTGACTCGGTGAGTCCACCCATTGACTCGTCGAGTCCGTTCATTAGTCCAGTCAGCAAATCACGATCCTACTTGACGAGTCTAGGCGTCAACTCGTCGAGTCCTTCCTCATAACTCAAAATACCCAATTTAAATATGGTACCTGGAAATCCGGATGTTACACCTATCTATCATTGGAAAAATAGATAAGAGATCATCCGAAAGAACAGGTTCTTGGTGATCCTTATTCTGGTGTTCTAACAAGGGTTCAAATTCGTGCTAAAAATGAGGTACTTAGTGTTCATCAAGAATTTTGTATGTTCAATGTTTTCATTTTTAAAATAGAACCGAAAATAGTTAAGGTTGCATTAGATGATCCTGATTGGATTGTTGCAATGCAATCCAAATTAGCTGAATTTGAAAAAAAGAAAGTTTGGCGTCTTCTTCAAAAACCAAATGATGTGTCAATAATTGGTTTAAACTGGATCTTAAAAAATAAAAGGGATAAAGAAGGAAACATAGTTAGAAACAAAGCTAGGCTAGTTGCTAAAGGGTATCCACAACAAGAAGGTATAGATTATGAAGCACATAGGGACTTCGATGTCTGTCAAATGGATGTCAAGAGTGCATTTCTAAATGGAGTACTGGAAGAGAGAATATATGTAGAGCAACCACCAGATTTTGTTAATGAAAAATTTCCTGATCATTCTTTTATTCTTGATATGGCAGTTTATGGGTTAAAACAAGCACCACGAGCATGGTATGCAACTCTTACCAATTTTTTACAGCAATCAAAATATAAACAAGGATTAGTTGATCCCACTCACTTTCGAAAGAAAGTTGGGATTCATCTCATGCTTGTTCAAATTTATGTCAATGACATTATTTTTGGCTCTACTGGCCATGCATTATCGAGTGAGTTTAAAAATATGATGAAGAGTCAATACAAAATGAGCAGGATGGGGGAAAATCAACAATTTTCTGGGATTAAAAATTCATCAAAGCAGAGAAGGAATCTTTATCAATCAAGAGAAGTATTCTCGAAATCTGGTAGAAATGTTTGGAATGACGAATAGTTCAAAATTATGAGTACCTATGGTTGTTGTAACACGTCTTGGTCATTCGTTGGACAAGCCTGCTGTCGATCTCACATTGTGTAGAAGCACAATTAGTTTGTTACTGTACATAACAGCTAGTCGATCTGATATAATGTTTGCTATTTGTAGTTGTGCTTGGTATCAGTCTAATCCCAGGGAATACCATCTCACTGCTGTAAAGAATATTTTTCTCTATCTTTAAGGAACGATTTCGTTGGGTTTGTGGTATCCTTCGAAGACTTGTTTATTTGTTCAAGCATTTTCGGATGAAGACCTGGGTGGATGCTAACTCGATCAAAAAATTACTACTAGTGGATGTCAATTACTCGATGGGAAGCTTTTGAGCCGATTATTTAAGAAACAAACTTGTGTTTCGATTTCCACAACAGAAGCATAACATGTTGCTGCTGCAGCTTGCACTTCTCAGATCATTTGGATTCAAAGTTAGCTTTGTAACTATGCAATGAACATGAACAAGATACCTTTATAATGCAATTCACATAGTGCTATTCGAATAAGTTATAATCCGGTGTAACATTAGAAGACCAAACATATTACACTTCGTTATCACTTTATCAAAGATCATGTTGATGATACCAATATAGAGGTTCATTTTGTAAAAACAACTGATCAACTTGCTGATATTTTTACTAAACCTTTGGATGAAAAATCTTTTCTCAGGATTTTGTTAGGGCTAGACATGCTTGATGCGAATGCAGTTCCCACTTTGTACTCATAAAGAAACAAAAAGAGTTGTTGATATTTCGTTGAATGACTTAGAAGTTACTGTTCATGGTTCAGTGTTCGACACACTTCAATTTCGACTTTCAACTGATTGATTCAGATTACATTTTGTTTCTCAAGAACAAAAGTTGTAACAATGACTCATTCTCTCTATGTTGATATTTGTTGTTTTGTTGGTATGGTACAATTTTCTTATATTTGTTGTTTTAAATTCAAATAGAAAAGTATCAAAAATATTTTCTAATTTTTGTTGGTTTTTAAAAAAAAATACCAAAAATATTTTCTTATTTTTGGTTCATTTTCAAAAACAAAAATATCAAAAAGATTTTTTGTAAAATTTTTTGTTTCATTTTCATAGACAAAAATACCAAAAATATGTTCTTATTTTTGTTGTTTCATTTTCACAAATAAAACTTCAAAAATATTTTTCGGTTTTACTTGGATGTTTAACACGTTTCTGTGTAGCCTGCTATCAGACATTTGTGGTGGATCTTGTTTTGTAGCTCTAGGGAAAGTTATTACATCGATACTTTGTACTAGTTAGGAGTCTCTAGAAGCATTCTACAACATGTTGTCCCAAGCCTCCACGACTTAATGTGTTTCGAAGCCTTAAAGGATTTATCATTTCGAGGATTCCTTCCCAATTAGGCTATATTCACATTAGTCATTGAGCGACCTTATTCTTCTAGTATCGAGTTAAGAGTTTCCTACTTGGTCCACGAATACCAGAGGTGAAATTCGTTTCTAAAACCATTCTTTTTCATCATAAAGTTCTTTCATAATAACACAATGACATATTGTTGAGTATTATGTGTTGCGTCATGGGCCAGTTTTTTCTATATCCGGTTTGGTCCTGTCCAACCGTGATTATAGATTAGGGTTACGTAGTATTATATATATAGCGCATGCATGTATGCCTTAGAAGATATGATAGTTATTTATTATCTTTGCTGCTTTGTAACCCTAAACATCTCTACAGTCAAAGTTCTTAATCAAGCTCTTATGAGGTGTTCAAGTTAATCATTCAACATCAGTTTAACCATTCTTGTGTTCATTAAATCTTTATATTTATTTTTCTACTTGAATCTAACGATCATTAAGGAGTTCATATTCCAACAATTGGTATCAGAGCAGGAGATTGTGTTACCTATACGCATTCCTTCTGTGTGAAGAATTCATTAGGCTTTCCACTTTTATCAAATATATAAAGGTCGTCTTCTACCTGTCAATGGTAACTCTAGTGTTGGATAAAACCCTAATCTCAAGTTTACAAGTCTGATTCTAGCAGATCTAGAGCACAAGATCATCATGTCACACGATGACTCTCAAAGCAATCCCATCAACATCTCGAATATCATTGGATCAGCCACAAGTGTTCCCATTCTTTACACTCAAGACTATGAAGTGTGGGCGCATTGCTTTGAAGATTACGTGGTTGGATTTGAAGACAATGGTGATCTCATCTGGTAGGCTAATACAATCGGTCTGTTTTTTCATGCTGGATCAAGTAGGACAGTGAAGACTCAAAAGGAGTACAATCAGCTTTTAGTGGACGTAGAGAAGATTCCACAAGATGAAAAAGAAAAGCAGTAGTGCAATCATAAAGCCTTGAGGATGATTATATTTGCCCTACAAGCCAATACCTTTCATCTTGTGAGTTCATGCACTACCGCAAAGGAAATATGGGACAGGCTGAAAGAATTGTATTCGAATGATGAAGATCTAGAGCACTCAATACAAACCTTGTTACTCTCTGAGTTCGGTGCTTTTGCTCAAAAACCTGAGGAGACTCTTGTTTAGACGTTTGATTGCTACAATCATCTGCTCAGCAAGATGATGAAGCACAATATTGAAAGAAAGGAGATTGATCAGAAAGTCACATTTATGAATGGCCTGAGACCTGAGTGGATGGCAGTGGTCTCAACTGTAAAGGCTCACGAACAATTCAAATCTTACTCATAGTGGTCTCAACTGTAAAGGCTCATGAACAATTCAAATCTTACTCGTTGGAAAAAATGATGGGAATTTTAAAATCCCATGAAAACACAGTAACAAAAGAAGCAAAGGTGGTGTCTGGCATGGGCTGCTTAGCCCTTATCTCAAAAGGGAAGAATGTGACGGAAGAAGAAGATGACTCAGATTTGTCTGAGTGTGACCTTACAGGTGAAGAATATGCAATGATGGTTTCCAACCCTAAGAAGTTTGCACGAGGGAAATTTCCAAATAATAAGAACCGTAACTGGAATGGGAGTTACAGCTCCGAGAAGGTGAAAGAAGAATTGAAGAACATCTCTCAAAAGGATGATGATAAGAAAGAAAGCAAGCTAGTAGGAGATTTTGGATACGATTGAAACTATTGTCACGTTAAGAATAACTTAGCCAAAGATTGCATGTTATGAAAGATGGTAAAGAAAATGGATGGTGAAGATGATGAGGCTTATCTTGAACGAAAGTTGGAAGAGCTAAAGAAAAGGAAGGCATCTAAGAATTCTCTGAATGTCTTGATTGTGCAGGAAAATGGGGTCGATGATGATTTTGGAGGCGTTGAAGTCCGGTCAACAGACTCGGAGGATGAAGAAGTGAGGAAGCCTACACATGGCGGGCATATGTGGCAAGAGAGGAAGTTAACGATTCGGCTGGGAAGTGCTTAATGGTGACTGCAGGTGTACCAACAGAAGATGAGCGTTGTAAGGTACTGAAAACGGATCTTTACCGATGATCAAGCAATCATACAATCAAATAGAATAAGAAATAAAGTAGAAACAGAATTGAAAAAATCTTGCACACGCTTATATTGCATAAAACGTCTGGTACAACTTGCACTGTATATGACCGTGAATACTTGTGGCATCAGCAACCATTATTGACCTAAACAACCCCTATATATAGTGGGCTTGAGGACTTGGACCGGATACTGGGTTTACGGCCGTAAACAGTCTTACGGCCGTAAACTCTCTATCAAGTCGTAAACTCTAAACAACATACCAAAGACCTTATAATGACTCAAAAGAACTTATTACAATGTAAGCCTAGACCAAACCACTAACTAGACCCTTCAATCTCCCCCTTGGTTTGGTTCTAGATTGAGCTCAATCTTTCTCAACCACCATCACATTTGACTTCCCCATCGATCCATTCCACATCCGTTTGTTAATGATCTCCCCAACCATAGTTGTATACTCTTTGGCAGCTAGCTCAAAGATGTCTTCTGCAACCGTAATCTGATGAAGGCTCAGGTGATGTATATCCCACTTTCCAAATTGAAGCAAGTCTCGTTTTTTGTACAAGCGGATGCATCCCTTCTCAAGTTTGATTATAGCAGATGCAGTTGTTTCATCAAACACTCAATACTACATGGTTCGTAGAGATCCATCTAGATGATTTTGAATAATAGGAATCTGCTTAACTTGATCGGTAGCAGGCCACATCACAGTTCTAAGAGGTTGATTAGTCTTGGGTTCAATTACACTTGGGTATATCTTAATGATTGACTCTGCAGTCTTCATTGAGGGAAAACCCTTGAGTACTTGATCCTCCAGGAAATGCTTGAACTATGTAGCCCTGGGTTTCTAAGATGGATTTGCAAACAGCGCCTTCGACAACTCTGAAAGATCAACTTTAGTCCAAGAGTGGAAATCATGAGCATCTTTATACAACTCAATGTTGCCACTCTTTCGTCTTACGATCCACATGTTTAGCTTCTTGTGAAATCCCCATGAAATGATCCCGCACCTATCACCATATACATTCTTGAAGCGATTCTCTCCAAGATCTGTAACGGTGATATTGGGTTGATCCCCAGGAGCATTTTGATCCGAGCTCCTTTTAAACAGAAGTTGACCATTCGCAGTTGCTTTAGCTAATTTTGCACGTTTTTAGGCCACAATACTCGGAGCTTGAACAGGCTCTTCTTCAAATCTATCAACAACATGTGATGTTTGAGCAGAAGTCACAATGGGGTGAGCTTGAATGTGCAGATTCACCCGAGACTCATCAGCGGATGTGTTGAATTTGTCACCAAATTCCACTTCAAGATTTTTCTTCAAGTCAAAGTAACTAGAAGTGAAGAGTTTAAAGTGCTCTTTGAGGTTAGTAATTTGCTTAGTCTTCAATGATTTGTCTTTTTCAAGATCAGAAACCTGAATCTTCAGCTACACATTTTCATTCAAAAGCTCATTAACTTGGATCCTGAGCTCGATGTTCCTTTGATCAAGAACATTAACTCTCTTCTGAAGATCTTTAATAGCTAGATTATCTTCCCTTGAATGACCTTCTCTAAAAGAGACTCGTTTAGCTTTGGGAGAAGTCATAGAGCTTTGTTCTTGGGCTAGATGTAAGGCGAGCTGTACAGAGGCATCATGATGATCTGGCCGGGGAGGAGAATATCCTGCCTGAGTAGAAGATCCACCAGCCTCAAAAGTGGTGCTAGGGACTTCACTGAAAGGTTCTATTGAGACAATAGCGAGAGTGGTTGTTGGTGTAATTGATGCAACTGGGTGGCCTTGAGATAAACCAGAATCCAGAAGTCCTAGCCGAGGATCACATCTTCTTCTTTTTGATGGAGGTTGTTGGGTCTAGATTCTTTCATCATCACCCTGAAGTGGTTTTGTGGTAGGTGAAACAATATCAAAGTGAGGAATCCCTGATGTTGTTACCATGGGAGTTGTTGTATCAACCACTTGTTCTGTAGTAGGAGGTGTTGACTCGAGAACGTCATCAGAATCCCTTATCTTAATTGTTGGATTAACAACATCACTGATATTGTCAAGTTGCATGTTAAGATTGACATTGACAAAAAATCATCATTACTTCCAAAGTTTGTTGGGATTTCATCTTTATAAAAACCCTTAAGATCAAAATCTTCATATAGATCAGTCTTAGTCAAATTCTTTGAAGACCCCTCATTATAGTTACTTTCGACCTGAGCTGATGTCAGATCATGCTCCTCTGCAATAGCAATCTTTGGAACAACTATCTCTTCTCCTTCTCCTTGGTTTGACACAGTGATCACGTCCCCTTCTGAGATCACCTTTTCTGAGGAAGTAGGTTCAGAAGAAATCTTATTAGAGGATCAATGAGACTCAGATGCCTCATTTGGCTCAGCAAATCTTCCGAATTTCACAAGTGGATACAATCCTTGGAACACGACTTTTCCCTTGCGATTTTGCTTTATGCGCCCAACAGTGTGAGGACCTAAGGACTTCATATCAAGGGTCTCTCCCTCCTTGACCATCTTAGAAAATTGCCTGTTGATGAATAATTGTATGAACCTGGGATACATCAAGAAAGTATCCCGAGTTATAGCGTTGATTTTGACCACAAAATCGTCTAGGATAAACCTCGAAAAGTTGAAGCCTATCCCTACAACAAGAGAAAAGATGGCTCTCATGTTTCTTAGTGAGATTTCATCTGCATCAGACCTCTTGCCAAAGATGCAGCTCACGAAAACATGAGTCAGGAACCTCCAGTATGGTGGCAAAAGCTTCTTCATGGTAGGAGGAGAGACACCTTCATATCCCATCTTCTTCATAATCTTTTGGGCGTCATCTATCCCGATCTCAGTGGGAAAGCTAGGTAAATCATTGATCAACAACGTTTCTCTAATGAACTGCTCAGTGATCACAATTTTGCATCCCTTAACAATCGCATCCACAGTGACTGCTCCATCGTCATCTCTTCTCATCTTAGCAGTCAGCCTGAATTCCATGATGATGTTTTGATAGACCACAGTGTTCATGGTGATGGTAGAGGCCAAACATCATTCTCTCAGACCGTGAATCATTGACCTGAATTCTCCATGTACAACTGGAGGATCTGCTAGAACAATCGCCAAGTTGTGCATATCTGCGAATTTTAAGTTTGCCATTTGATCTGCACTAAAACAGTCTAAGTAAGAAAATAAAGACATTTGAGCAAATAATCTTTCAATCGATTTAAATTTAGCCTAAAAAACCATTAATTATTTTATCCAAACTTGAGTTCACGGTCAACCAGGAGTTTTGCGGTCAAACTGGAGTTTACGGCCGTAAACCCGTGGCCGTAAACTCAGGGCCGCAAACAGAGTTTACGACCATAAGCTACCTTGGCCGTAAGCTCCTACAGACTAGTTTTTCATCGATTTTAGGCTCAAAACTCAACGATTTCGTGAAACAAATACATATCCATGGTCAGAATCTTACCGCCTTTGAGATGAACCGATCAATTTCACAGAAAAACGATTTTTTTATGTTGAGAGAGAAGGAGAGAGTGTTTGCGGCCGGAATCAGAAAAATGAAGATTCGGCTGTAAACTCTCTTTTATACCCTTGACAATTTTACCTGTTGTCCACACAGTGTAAGATACAATCCAAATCCCAAATATTTTCAAAAATAAAACTTTTGAGGATTTCAAAATTAAGATTAAAATATACTAAAACTAAATAACATAATTTCAAAAATTTTAAAAATAAACTTCGACAATTTTAAAAAAATAAAATAAAAATAAAGTAAAAATAAATAAGTAAATATAAATAAAAATATAAATATAAATAAAATAAAAATAAAATAAAATAAAATAGGCTAAACTTAACTAAGCAAACATTGAATATAATTTTGTGACGTATGGATCAAAGTTGTTAGGCGGTCTTAGTCTACTTATCAGTACATCTACCTTCATGTCCATGTTTGATCGATCGCCGGTATTGTGGTCCATTTAAAAACGAAAATTTGTAATAAGATTTGGACAAGCTAATAAAGACAATACACTTTTGATTCTATATTATAAAATAAATTTCCTAGGGACCATTTATTTGACGACGACCAGGGATATTGTTGTCCACCTAAATTGAGCAGCGAGATCTACAGACAATCTGTCAGTGTTCAAATTATTTGTACTAGAACATGTTTCCCGCTTCCTGATATGCTCCAGCAATCAAGGACTTCCAGGATACTCCTTACAATGGGTGAGCATAGAATTATTAAGAGAGAAGATAGATTTAGAATGAATATGCTATACACCCAGGTCGGATTTCTTCCAATCACGCAAAGGGTGAAACATATGACTAACTGAAATTTTAGAGGGATTGAGAAGAAGAATGATGCATATACTGTGTACCAAGTCGGTTTGTAAATCATGCAAAGGAGACAATATATGGCTAACAGATATAAAGAGTTGCATAGATAGAAGATGCAGAGAGATAGAGTTGCATATGTTGTAGTCCAGGTCGGATCTTTCGATCACGTAGAGGTGGCAACATATGACTAACAGACAGAAAGAAAGAAAATAACTTTCTACAGACCCAACCTATCGGAATTCCCTAGTCACCCCATCAATACCAGAATTAAGGATAGAGTCCGCAAATTGAGGGAAAGTTAATCAACAATTCTAGATACATGTTCTTTTAATGTGACTAGTAGATTCCCATATATATCTCCCTGCTCAACTTATCCAAGCATCGTATTTTCAGGCTAAACGGATCTAACTAGTTCATGATTTGTCAAGTCCTTGAATTCCTTAAGTTTAAATCTTCCTAGTCAATTCCATTTGAAGTCTTTCGTGCCTACCGGCGCACCGAACACAGAGCGTAGACAATTTAATTTTGGTACGTTATGCAGATTCAGATTGCCTGTTATCACTTGATAATATCACTTCCCAACACCAAACTATCAGCAACATATTTTTGATTTTCTATTTTTTTTTAATGTTTTTGAACTTTTGAAGATTTTCAATTTTTATTTGGGTTTTGTTTATTTCTCCCCCTAAATTTGTGCATGGGTGAGAATGAAATCACTAAAATGCGCAAATTTAAACTAATTCAACCAAAAATAAAATAGAAAACAAGAGAAAAAAGATAAAAAAAAAAAGGATAAAAAAAATAATAAAAAAATAAAAAATAAAATAAAACTAATCCTCAACACGAATCATTTTCAAAAATCCCACAAGCACATCGAATCGAGCTTTGTTAAGAGGATTGGTGAACAGATCCGCCACATTATTAGCAGTGGGAACCTGTTCCAGCCGGATGAGTGAACGTTCATAACAGTCTCTGATAAAATGAATTTTGATATCAATGTGCTTGGTTCTGGAATGCTGGACAAGATTTTTAGCAAGTTGAATAGCAGCCTAATTATCATAGTAAATAGGGGTTTCTAGATAATTCAAACCATAATCCAACAGCTGATGTTGGATCCAGATAACTTGAGAGCAACATGAAGATGCAGCAACGTATTCCGCTTCAGCTGTTGAAGTTGAAACGGTGTGTTGCTTCTTGCACTGCCACGACACCAACCTATCTCCAAGACATTGACACCCTCCTGAAGTGGATTTCCTATCAAGCTCATAGTCTCCATAATTACTGTCAGCAAAAGCATATAAATCAAATTCGGAATTTTTCGGATACCAAAGACCCAATTTTGGGCTGCCTTTGATAGACCGAAAAACTCTTTTGACAGCAATAAGATGTGAAAGTTTAGCATTAGCTTGATAACGTTCGCATTGAAAAAATGCGAACATGATGTCTGGACGGCTTGCAGTAAGATACATCAATGATGCGGTCATCGATCTATAGTGTGTCTGATCAACAGATTCGGCATCAGTATCTGAAGTCAGTAGAGGTCTTTCGACCATCGGCGTCGATGCAGGTTTAGCGTCTTGAAACCCGAACTTCTCAAGAATATCCTCCAAATACTTAGCTTGATGTAGTATAATTCTGGCTGAACATTGTTTGACATGAAGTCTTAGAAACATGGTCATTTCAACCAGCAAACTCATCTCAAACCTCTTTTTCATAACGCCTTCAAACTCTTTACATAGCTGCGGACTGGTAGACCCAAAGATAATGTCGGAAACGTAGATCTGGACTAGAATCTACTAATTACCAACATGCTTGATGAATAATGTTTGATCGATAGTAACATGAGAGTATCCATACTCGACCAAGTGCTTTGTAAGGGTTGCATACCACGCACGAGGAGCTTGATGTAACTCATACAATGCCTTGTCCATCTTGTAGACATGATTAGGAAACTTCGAGTTAACAAACCTAGGGGGAGATCAACGTAGATATCTTCCTTCACCTTGACATACAAGAAGACTGTCTTGACGTCCATTTGATAAATCGTGAAGTTCATGTAGGAAGCATATGCAAGGAAGATACGAATAGCCTCCAAGAGAGCTACTGGAGCATAAACCTCAGTATAATCAAGACCCTTGACTTGCCAAAACCTGCGAACCACCAATCTAGCTTTATTTCTCATTATAACTCTAGAATCATCCTGCTTGTTTCGATAGACCCAGCGTGTGTCAAGAGACTTTTTGCCCTTTGGTAACTCAACTAATTTCCAAACCATGAGCTTTTCAAACTGATTCAGCTCTTCATGCATAGCATCTATCCAGCTGGGTTCAATCAGAGCCATTTCAGCATTCTTGGGCTCTATTTGAGATATAAAGCAAGAATAGAGACATGTATTGACATCTCCACTCTGACTTCTTGTTTTAACTCCATCACCCAGCTGACCAACGATGTTCTCGATTAGATGATCACGTTGAATTCTTGAAGGTATCTCCTGGCTGATATCATTAAGTGAAACGGGAAGATTGTGAATATTGACACCTCCATCATTTGCTGAGTGTTCCATATTAGATGTATCGGCTACAAACTCATTAGAAATGTCTTCAGGAAAGAGTGGTTCCATAAAAGTTGAAGTGACAGAGGAAGTATCTCTAGACATGAACTCTCTTTTAACAGGAGTAAGAGGTGTAGCATCAACATTAGGTGTATCATTTTGAACTGGAGATTTGGACTATCAGGTGATACAAATGACTCCCCCTCAG
Organism: Lactuca saligna; assembly: GCF_052625555.1. Taxonomy (NCBI): domain Eukaryota; kingdom Viridiplantae; phylum Streptophyta; class Magnoliopsida; order Asterales; family Asteraceae; genus Lactuca; species Lactuca saligna. The sequence continues at coordinate 147,699,619 of NC_136420.1, forward strand.
GTGAAGCAGAGGACTCCCCCTCAGATAGTGAAGAGGATACCATTGGGGGTCTGTAGACAACTTCTTTATCTTCATCTTCAGAAACATTCTTCGAACCAGAGGAAAACCCAGATGAACTATCCGAAGACACGTTTATAGACTTGAAAAGTGATGTGTAATAAAATAACCAATCTGGACCCACTCGAGCATCCGTTTCATTTTCCTCCTACCAACTCACATCATAGGACTCCACAATCTGCTTCGTCTTCTTACTGTAGACCCTACATGTGGTGCGTGCAACATACCTTACAAAGTAACAATCATTAACGTTGGCATTAAAATTTGGTTTGGACTCTAGGTGAAGAAGTGTGCAACGGCATCCAAATACACGTAAATGACTGACTATTGGCTTGTGACCATATAGAATCTCATATGGTGTCTTCATATGAGCTTTGTTGATCAACACATGATTCTGAACGTAGCAAGCAATATTAATCGCCTCATCCCAAAATAAGACGGGTAACTTGGAGTCACATAGCATCATCCTTGCAGCGTCTTTTAAAGTTCTATTTATCCGTTCAGCAACACCATTTTGTTGTGGTGTGTGAGCAGAGCTGTATTGATGCATAATCCCTTTTTCTACGCAAAAATGGTGGAGAATTGAATTCTTGAACTCTATTCCATTTTTGGTACGAAGCACCTTCACCCGATTATTGATTTGGTTCACAATCAATACTATGAACTTCTTTATTATATTTCTGTTGATGCTTAGGATGTTGACTGGGCCGAACAAGTATATATGTAATAATTGAAGCACCTGACTAATTGAGTTAACCTGTTTTGGCAGGTATGGTTTTGTATGATGTTTACCCTAGGCACATGACACACACTTCTCAAAAGTTAAAAAATCTCTGACAGGTAAACCACAGAACATCTCATTCTTTGCAAGACGATTTAGGTTTTTGGCATTAGCATGACGGAGTCTTCGGTGCCACAGCATTACGTTTTGTTCTGAGACCATCGAAAACAGGCAAGTGACTTGCTTAGGAATGTTGCTATTCATATCAATAATGTAAGCATTTCCTTCCCGCTTAGATTTGACGAGAATCCACTCTTCTGGAATGACAATGCCTGACTTGACAATCTTACACTCCTTGTTAGTGAAATGTGCAGAATAACCTTTGTCGCATATCTGAGACACACTCAACAAACTATGCTTTAATTCGGGAGCAAAGTTGACATTCTTGAAACTTAACACTCCATTTGTAACAGTTCCTCTTTGAGTTATCTTCCCACCTTCTCCGCCCGCAAAGGAAACATATCCCCCATTAAAAGATTGAGTGTTGTTCAATTGGGAGATATCTCCTGTCATATGCCCGGAGCAGCCGCTATCGATGAACCAGGGTCTGACGACGTTCCTCTGCAACTGTCCCTGCAAAAAGTGCGGGATCATTTAGATTTGGGAACCCAGGTCATCACTTTCCCGGGTTGACCCTTCCTTTTCTCAGATTTATCATTATCGACTAACTTTTCAGAGGGTGCTGATGATGGATTGGAATTTATTTTAGGAATCCATTGGTAATTAGGTTTCCTAACAGTCACCGATGGTTTTGAAATAAGTTTCTTATCAGTTTGCATTGAGCATTTGGGTTTTCTACCAGAAGTGGTTGAAGATCCAGAGCTGCTCCTTGACAAAACCGATTTTGGCGGAGCCGTGTTCGGTTTTGGCAAACTGCTTGGGACTTTGCCATGAAAAACCGTTTTATTATTTTGAAAAATTGCCCTTTTTCTACTACGATCATCCTTCCAATCATCATTCCGAGACCAAACTCTAGTGGACTTTCTAGTTAAAGACCTTCCTCAAAATCCGTTCTCTCCTCTTTGTGACGTATAATGTACAAACATTATATTTGGGAAATTCCTAGCTATATGACCACCAATACCACAATTGAAACAAATCTGTTTGTTATTATTAAAACCTATACTTCCTTTTTCCGATTTATTTTCCATACCGACACCCTTACTTTTTTCACATGAACATGAATAAGAAGCAGGTTGTGAGATAAGTGAGGGAGTATCAGATGGAGTAGCTTGTGGAAACGGTGAGTTTTTATTTGTATCATTACAACCATCATAATTATCAAATATCTCATCAAACACTTCAAAACAATTCAAACCAGTATCATCAGGTGCAGAAAAATCAGAAAAATTATTGTCACTTTTAACATTTGGAAGAATAAATTCTTTATTGGAAACTAAAACTTCAGGTTCAGACTCAGTTTTATTATCAGAAACAGATCCTTCAACTTCATGCTTTGACTGATTTAAGGATTGATCTATAGGGGAAGTAGAAACGTTAGTATTTTCAACATTAATAACTCAAACTGAAACAAAACCTGTAGGTTTGCCATAAACCATGAAGGATTCATTGGCAATCTCCTCATCAGAGACAGGGTGATACTGATAATTGTGATTAAAAGGAGGAGGCAATATATCATATCCCAAACCCTTTTTCTAGTTTTGTTTAAACTGTAGGCAATGGTCAATCATGTTGGCAACTACCTCGCTTGATACATCATATTTTTTAAAATCAAAGTTTGGAGTATCAAATTTATTTTTTAATATATCAATCTCAGCAATTAACTCAACATTTTGTCTCTTGATATAATCCTAGTTTTCACATTTATTACTATAGTCTTCCTGAAGTCTCCTAAAGTCTTTTATTTTTGTCTCTAATTGGGCTTTCAAGGGTTTTTTTTATCTTTTCTAAGTTGATAACCCTCATATTTAAGGTCCTCTACTTCTCTACTTAATGATTCTATTTCCTCACGAATAATTTTAACGTAATCAATACAAGCTTGAGAACAAGAAGGAAAACTTACCTCATTTTTCTTCGGTTAAGAAGTAGAAGATACCATCAACGCAAACTAAAGCTCTATCATCTTTTCTTCAGCAGCAACACTCTCCACGGAAGCTTCATCCTTAACTTGGGCCAAGTGAGCATCCTGAATCTGGTCTTCCCAGTCAAAAGACTGAGCAACCATTGCTTTCTCACTGTTGACCTGAGCACCTCCCCGATTATTTCCCACTACAACCATTGTCCAGTTAGTGTTTAATCTTCTATCTGGCTTCGGGCACTCACGAGCAAAATGATCTGACTCATGACAGTTGTAACAACGCAGCTTCTACTTGCTGAACCCCACCTTTTTATCAGTGCTCGTTCCCTAGTTATTCTTCCTTATCTTCTTAGCAAACTACTTCACCCTGAACACTGCCATGGCAATTTGCCATGTAATATCCATTTCTTTCACATCTTCTGGATGAATCTAATCTAGATCAGCAAACGATAATTGTTGTGCAAGATCTCCAGCTACAAGAGCATTGTAGCAGTTAACAAGTCCTATGGCGAGAGCAAGTTTTTCATCACTTTCTTTGAAATTTGAAAAAGAAGCCACATTTGAGGAAGGAGCAACTTGAGGAGCAACAAACGATTGGTTCTGAGAAAAAGGCATGGATGATGTAGCAGAAATGGAATTAGCTGATGAAGTGGAAAAATGTTGAGTCTGAGTAGGTTGAGCAGCAAAAGAGTAACCTGGATAGGGAAAGGTGAGAGATGAGAGAGCATTGTTAGAGGAAATCCCAAGATTTGCAGTTGAATATGAATTCACATGGTTAATCTCTCACTGTTTATCATCTATATCACAAGCCTTGATGATCGCCATCATTTCAGCAAGAGGAAGGCGATTTAGATCCTTGGGCTGCTTAATGACAGCTACATTCATGTCCCATGACTTTGGAAGAGCATTCAGTAGTTTTTTATTTATTTCAGCCTTGGTCAAGAAGATCCCGTCTATAGTCATCTCAATGATGAGAGTTGTGAATCCCTGCAACTGTGCCTCTAGGGTTTCTCCATGAATATAGTTGAACATGTTAAACCTTTGACGCATCATATCCTGGCGGCTTTCGTTCATGTCTTCCTTACCTTCATATACCTCAATTAGGGCTTCCCACAAAGACTTAGCTGAAGTATACTCTCTGAACCCTTGAGCTATATCAGGAGATAAAGCCATGGTTAGAGTGACCAAAGCCCTTTCTTGTTCTTCCACTTTCTTAAAATCTTCATATGTGTAGTTTTCAACTGCTTTGTCAACTACTTTCCATGCAACAGTGGTGTTATTCTGACAGGATTCTTGATCATGCTTCCACAAATCGTGAAGTCTTTCATTTTAACATATATTTCAATCTGGTATTTCCATTCAAGAAAACCATCTGCAGACAACAGTCTTGGAATACGTTTAGCGGTGCCCATGATAGAATCCAGCTCATGATGATGTGTTTGGCTTTGAGAATCCATTGATTATGAAAATTTGAAAGCAAAAAATTTAAAACAGAACTTATAAAAAATGAGTTTCCGGTCAACACTTGAATTTACGGTCAAAGTAGGATTTACGGCCGTAAACTCAGTTTACGGTCGAAAGCTTATAGTCTGGGTGTCTAGGACTGTAAACTTAGTTTATGGTTGAGAGTTTGCGATTTTTGAGACTTAGATTACGGTTATTGAATATGATTGGTTTACAGTCCAAGAACAATGTTTACGGCCGAAGAATGCATTAGATTTTGTGGCCGTAAACGGAGGTTGCTGCCATAATCTCTTGGCAGTAAGCTCACAGAAATTCAAGAAAGCACGTTTTTCGATTAGACATGATTCCCTTTAGTGGTAAAACACTAATTCCAATCACAAATGGTGAAGAATACGCCCAAAAACTTGATTGCAAGATGCTTTGACACTGGTTTTGCTATGCTACCAGTTGTAAGGTCCTGAAAACGGATCTTTACCAATGATCAAGCAATCATACAATCAAATAGAATAAGAAATGAAGTACAAACAAAATTGAAACAAGCTTGTAGACTCGTATATTGCATAAAACGTTTGGTACAATATGCACTGTATATGACCGCGAATACTTGTGGCATCAACAACCATTAATAACCTAAACACCCCTTATATATAGTGGGCTTGAGGACTTGGGTCGGATACTGGGTTTACGGCCGTAAACAGGCTTACGGCTGTGAACTCTCTATCAGGCCATAAACTCTAAACAACACACCAAAGACCTGATAATGACTCAAAATAACTTATTACAATGTAATCCTAGACCAACCACTAACTAGACCCTTCAAGCGTAAGGAGCCGAACATGAAGGAGGACAAGTGTTTTGCAACAAAGCTCATGAGTGAAAGGATTAACGACTGCGATCGGTTGATCAAAAAGGTACAATCCATCCTCAAATCTCCTAAAGTTACCGTCACAAATTACGAAGACGAATTAAACGGACTTAAATTTAAATTCACTAAACACAGTAGTAGTCACATGCAAAGTCGCTTAACGATCTCTAACCTAACTGACCAACTTAGCAGGGAGTCATCGAAGAGTGAGGAGAGATGCATGTGGATTGAGCTGAAGGAGACGGAGTTAACAAGGGATAGGGATGAGATTATCTATTTACAGAGAGACAATTTGAAGTTTTTAAAACAAAGAAACATTTTTTGCATTGTTGCTAAATGTTTATATACTAATATTACTCAATTGCATTTAGATTGTGAAATAGGGAAAACGATTCATAAGATGATCTTACCCTTCCTTCAGTTTAAGGAGCATGAGGTCATTGCTGAATGTGAATCCATAATGTCCTCAGAAGAGAATTATGTCACTTATAAAATCGGTTTGGACAAAATTGAGTCTTTCATTGACTCAAAAGAACACAAATGCATGCTTAAAAGGATCTTAGATGAAAATGATAAGTTGAAAATTAAGACAGAGACCTTACAATCATTTGACTCCTCAAACTAAAAATTAATGACCGAACATAAAATGAATGTAGAAAATACGTTTGAATATGATGTGGAGAGTGAGATGAGTGAATATTCGGTGGAAGATGAAGTTGATTGCTCTGAGTTCTTGAAAAGCGAAAACAAGAAACCCCTTATATCCGAAAATTTAGTTGAATATGCACGTTTTTCAAAGGATAAGTCAAAGAAACTCAAAGAGAAGGAAATGGTTTACCAGAAGGTCCAAACCGTGCAAAATCAGGTTTATGCTATCACAGGGGTCACTGGAAAACAAATAATAAAAACTAAAAATCCTGGTTGACAAAGACAATGCTGAAAGGTGTGATAATTATTTTTGGTCTGTTCCTATCAATAATGCAGAAGAGACCGTTGGTCTATCAGAGCAAACCTCAGGGAGGGTATAGGGTAGATATATTGTTGAACCAATCAACAAGCCCTCAAGCTTTGACAAACCAAGTTCAAGTGGGACAAAAGAGATACCAGAAGAAACGAAGAACACACCCAATGTATCTTATGACACAAACGAAGCTAAAAAGGAGATGCCAAAATCAAGCTTCAACATTCATGAATCTCAAAAGGAGTTTGTTGAACAGAACCGCCAAGGAAACTAGAGATACATGAATAATTTGAATGAGAGAAAAAAGATTTTGGAAATCTCAAAACCCTAACCATGTTCCCTTGAAGAAAGAAGCAAATGCTGAAGAAAATGACAAACCAGTGATCAAAAGAAAGAAAATTTTCAGTCCCAACTCTTATTATTCTAGAGCTCAAAACCAAACATCCAGTCTCTGTTCCGACTCAAAAGGACAGAACCGAACATCCAGTTTCGGTTTCATCAATAGAGTTCAGAACCGAACTTCATGTTTTGGTCCCAACACCAAGACTGAGAACCAAAGGTCATGTTATGGTTCTTCCCAACAGAAACCTTACTTAAACAAGGAATTTAAAGGGAAAGGAAAACTTGATTCTAAAGCAGACATCAATAAGGAAGCTAACCCTAGGGATCAAAGGAGGATTCCAACTATCAAAACACCATCTGGTACATTGCAATTTAAACAAGATAAAAATAAAATAAAAGTGTATACCATCAAAAGAAAAGACGAAACCACACTGTAAAGTCATAAAATTTCCAACCAAAAATTTTCATTTTTACAACCATCAAAACATGAGTAATAAGTTTAGATTTCCATAGTAACAATGTAGTCACAACCGATTACATAACAAAAGATAACAAAATAGTTTCCCGAGTGTGTGTACGGTCACGCTGGCGCCTTCCCACGGTCCTCACTCGTACCTGAAACACATAAAGCAACAATTGTAAGCATAAAGCTTAGTGAGTTCCCAAAATACAACATACGCACATACGCCTTTCCAGGCCTTGACCTTCCGGTCCATGTGTCTCAAGGGACTTCCGTCCCAACTGGGTAAACCTTCCGGTCCCGACTAGGTAAACCTTCCGGTCCTACCCACGTCGCCCCTTACAGTCCATATGACCACGCCTTCCGGCCCATATCAAACATATCATACATGACACATATAGCAAATAACTTAACACACATAAGGCATATATTTCATATCATATTCGACCTTCCGGTCACACAGTCAAAACCCTTCCGGGAACAGTATAGTGAGAAGACTCACCTCGTATGCCTCGCTAAGTCGCTAATCGTGAATCCTGGAATCACTCGGGCTCGAACCCACGAGCTGCAATCCTCCTATGATATTATAAATCTATAATTATTACTTGTACCACTAAGGTGGACCATCCAAATCAAGTCAACACAGGTTGACCTGGTCAACAGTCTTTAGTCAATTTGGACCAGACTCGGCGAGTGCACAATAGTGACTCGGCGAGTCTACGCGTTTTTACCAACTCTCAAGAATTTTCCCTTTGACTCGTCGAGTACTCCCCCGACTCGACGAGTTCCACCTGGGCCTGAATCACAGGGCCACCGCGACTCAACTCGCCGAGTCGAAGGTCAACTCGGCGAGTCCCAACCTGACTCAGTCCACCTGTCAAAACCTTTCCAACTCTCTGCGACTCACTGAGTTGCCCGCAACTCGGTCCGGTCTACACACAGGATGGTCTCAAGGAAAATCTTCAAGCGACTCGTCGAGTCTGTTCTTCAGACTCGGCGAGTCCATGCCATGCACCAGCTAAAACTGGCTTTTACGGTCAGATCTGTTCCATAAATACATAGATCTGGCCTTCCCAAGCTTATTTGTCACGTAAAGTCTCAGTCTTGGTTGCCATGCAATGCATACAAGGCTTATTTTGAAGAAACAACCTTTAATATGGCAAGTTTAACTTCTAACTCAAAAGGATGGACATAAAGCTTGTCATAAGGGGTCTCCTGGACCTGCTAAAGTCCAGATCTAGGTCCCATATCCCCATGGGACCTCTCATACTTCTTATTCAAGCCAAGAAATGCAAGAAGAAACCCTAGATTTGGCACATCAACACAAAACACGAAGTTTGGCTCTGAAAATTACCTCAAGAAGACTCCCTTGATGAAATAGCAACAGATCTAAGCTCCCCAACACTTCAAGCTTGCTCCTCTCCCTCCTTTCCTTGCAAAATCCCACAAAATGATGAACAAATGGCCTTGAAACACACTCACAAGGGCTTACAGACGTATGGAGGCTCTTAGGGTTCAAGGTGGCCGCAAATGAGGGCCACAAGGCCCTTTAAATAGGGCTTAGGACAGGGAAATTAGGGTTTCATTAAACAGCACGGACTCGCCGAGTCCATCCCTTGGACTCGCCGAGTCCGGACGCGAACCCTCGCTAAAAACCGCGACCCGACTCGGCGAGTTCGACCACCAACTCGCCGAGTCCCCTCACAGAATGTCAAAATATCAGAAATGAAGATACCTGGGGATCCGGGCTGTTACAAATCTCCCCCACTAGAATAAGACTTCGCCCTCGAAGTCCCGCTTAGGCAAAAAGCTCCGGATGCTGCTCCCGCATCTCCCGTTCCGGCTCCCAGGTCATCTCTGATCCCTTCCGATGCTGCCACTAAACCAATACCAGGGGTACCTCCTTGTTTCTCAAAACCTTGATCTTCCGATCTTTGATGGCTACAGGTCTTTCAGCATAATTCAGACTTGCATCCACCTGAATATCCCCTAACGGAACCACCGCTGATTCGTCGGCTATACATTTCCGCAGTTGCGACACATGGAAAGTATCGTGAATTTGTCCCAACTCTGCTGGCAAGTCTAAACGGTAGGCTACCCCACCCACCCTTGCGATCACACGGAAAGGACCAATATATCGGGGCCCCAACTTGCCCCTCTTCCTGAACCGAATCACTCCTTTCCAAGGAGAGACCTTCAGGAGCACGAGATCACCCACTTGGAACTCAAGCTCGGACCGTCGCCTGTCTACATAACTCTTCTGCCGGCTCTGAGCAGTCAACAACCTTTGCCTGACCATCTGAATTTGCTCGGTCTTCTGAAGCACGATCTCCGTGCTACCCATAACCTGCTGTCCCACCTCACCCCAACAGATGGGGGTGCGACACCTCCGCCCATACAACAGCTCAAAGGGCGGCATACCAATGCTCGAATGATGGTTGTTGTTATACGAGAACTCTGCTAAAGGTAGATAGGTGTCCCAGCCCCCTCCGAAGTCCAACACACATGCCCGAAGCATGTCCTCGAGTGTCTGAATTGTCCGCTCACTCTGACCATCTGTCTGAGGATGATATGCCGTACTGAAATGTAACCTAGTACCCAACTCTTCATGGAATTTCTTCCAGAACCTAGAAGTGAAACGCACATCGCGGTCCGAAATAATCGAGATCGGCACCCTGTGCCGAGATTCTACTTCCCTCACATATAACTCAGCCAACTTCTCCGCAGAAGAGCTCACGCTAATGGCTAGAAAATGAGCGCTCTTTGTCAGCCGATCCACGATCACCCAAATCGCATCGACTCCTCTCGCAGTTCGCGGTAACTTGGTGATGAAATCCATAGAGATTTGTTCCCACTTCCATTCAGGAATCTCTAGCGGTTGCAGCTTGCCGTGCGGTCGCTGGTTGATATGTGCATATTTAATGTGTATTAAGTGTAGTATTTATTCATATATTAGCTAAATTGTTGCATATTATGGACAAAAGGTACTTAAAAGTGTTAAATTATGTTTTTCAGTCCAAAGACGAAGCTCGGAAGCGAAAGGAAGCAAGAGAAGCGGTTAGGAGCTCAAGAGTGGAAAGAAGAAAGAAAACACCCATAAAAGGCTTCTACTCGTCGAGTTGCCTCTTGACTTGACGAGTCCGGTCGCGGATTCAGGAAGATAAGCATTCGGAAGTCAAGATAGTTATCGGATTACGACTATTGTGAGAGGGACTCGACGAGTCACCATATGACTCGACGAGTCGGAACGCATATATAAAGATAACTCTACAATGTGAGAAAAAGAATTCTGGGAAGTTTCAGAAGTGCTTAGCTGCGAATAAGAAGCCAGAAGAACCCTAGAAGTCGATCAAGGAAGCTAGAATACAATCCTGGGAGTAATTAAGGCGTAATTTCACCATTCTACTTAATTCTTTTGTTTTGTCAACATGATTAAGCAACTTGAACTTATTTGTTTGCTACTATTTACCTTAGTTATGAACTAATTTCTTTAGACTTCTGTTTGGGGATACAAAGTTGACAATATGGTTTGATTGATTGGTAGGATTAATTCCAAGTTGGTGATTAATTGTTATTTTAGCTTGCTAAAGAACCTTGTGTATGAATGATAATTTATTTTCTGTTAATAGGATGATAATTGATTAGCATGAACATCTATGGATTATCAACCTCGTATGATATGTGACCACTATATCATATGTCTAGGATTAATGAATATGAAACTAGGATTAATAAGGAAATTGAGTAAACTCATGTGCAAGCTTGTAAGATGACCATCGAACAAGAGGTTAATTAAGAATAACGAATTAATTAGCTATTGCAAGTCTAACTTAACCCGAATAATTAACCTAGAAAATATAATTAAATTAAGCAATTGGCCACTGTTTAAATTAGTTTATTTGCTAAGGATTAGGGTAGTGAACACAACTTAATCACTTGAATCGGTAACCAACGAAAGAATTAATCCATTGCACTATTACCTTAAAATCAACCATAAAGTTAACCGAGTTGAACTAAACAGAAGTTTCTTTCCCATTATTGAATCTAGTTAATTTGTTCTTTTCTAGTCTTGCATTAGTTTTAGTTAGTAAGTTTCTAGTCTTGTAAAACTAGAGAAAAAAAACCCTATTTGCTTAATCAACTTAGATAGAATTAGTTTTTAATTTAATTTGCCGTTCCCTGTGTTCGATACCCTGCTTATTTAGCTATACCACAATTGATAGGTTCACTGCCTTTTGTGTGTTATTTGATAATTAAAGTAGGATTGAAACTAAGTGAGTTTTACACACATCAAGTTTTTGGCACCGTTGCCGGGGAACGGTTCTAAAATTAGCATTAAAATTCTAATTCAATCGATCCTTTGTGTAAGATTCATCTTACACAAAGTTAATTTCTGTTCATTTTTTGTTTAAGTTTTAGTTAAAAATATATATATATATATATATATATATATATAATTTAATCGCTGATTTTAACTTGAACTCGCCGAGTGCATTCGCCCCGACTCGGCGAGTCTGACGCTGAATCAGATTTAATTTTTGTTCTTTTTTACGCGTTTTGTTTTGTTTTAGTCTGCAGTTGGTTCATGACCCGAGGATCTGCTACGCCTCTAGTTCCCCCTCTTGAAGATCCGGAAACCACATTCAGAAGAAACAAGGGCAAAACCGTTGGAGAAACCGCTTCTTCAAAGAACTCACCACTCAAAAACCTCAAATCCGTTTTTAGCAAGAAAAGGAGCAGCAAAGCAGGAGCATCCAGTGCGTCGTTGACAACCGAAGATCTAATCCCGAAAGACACCGATTACGAGACCGAAGAAGAAAGCGAGCACACATCCGAGTTTGAAGACGACTTAGCCACCGCTATGGCTAATATTGACGAAATCCCCATGGGGGAGTGGAAGAAAAGGATGCGTGATGACACCGGCCCGGGACTTGTGCAACCCGCAATCCCCGCTACCGTTACGTTTGAACTAAAGGGCCATATTCTCGCTCAACTCAAGGAGATACCCTTTCACGGGAGAGATCATGAAGATGCCTATAAACACTTAGATAAAGTGAATGATGTGGCGGATTACTTCAATGTACCTAATGTGCCCCGCGAGATCCAGCTACTACGCATGCTTCCTGTCACATTTAAAGGAGCTGCAAAGGATTGGTTGAAGTCACTCCCTCCCGGATCAGTTACCACATGGGCCAAAATGAAAGAAGAGTTCATAGATCACTTCTGCCCACCTTCCAAGATAGCCAAGCTAAAGAAAGCCATTGCCAACTTCGAGCAACAACCCGGTGAATCCCTTTATGAAGCTTGGGAAAGATACAAGAGCCTACTTCGAAATTGCCCCCACCACGATCTCAATAGCCAACAAGTGGTCTCTATCTTTTATGATGGAATAAATGTCACCACGAGGCAACTACTCGATTCACAAGGCCCACTCACCCGAAAGCCACCTCCGGAAATAAAGGAGTTAATTGAAGAATTCTCCAGGCACTCTAGAGAATACCACAACCCGAGGAATGAAGTGAGTCGAGGAGTAGTAAATTTGGTAAACAATGGTATGGCGGCGGTGATAGCTAAACTCGATAGCCTAGACCGAAGAATGACAAAAATGGATCAAACGATCCATGCTATTAGAGTTGGATGTGAAAATTGTGGCGGTCCCCATCTTACCAAGGAATGTGATCGAGACGAGAATGGAAATAAAAAGGCTCAAGTATTCTACTCCAGCGGCGATAGATACGATGAAGACTGGAGGAAACCGAAGAAGGAATGGCTCCCATACGAAGAGTACAGAAAGGCTAAGGAAGAGAAATATAAACAGAGGGAGAGGGGATATTATCAAAAGGAAGAACCGGTGATGGACAAGAAGACGAATTTAGAAGAATTACTTACAAAATTCATAACCGCGTCCGAGAAAAGACATAATGATCATGATGTAGCAATGCAAGAAACCAGAAATATGTTGAGGAATCAGCAAGCTTCTATTCTCAACATAGAGAAACAGCTGGGCCAACTTGCACATCAAGTAAACGAAAGAAGATCGGGCCAACTTCCGAGCGACACCCAACCCAATCCAAGAAACGAGAACGTGAGCGTAATAACCTCCAGCGGTGAAGAAGAATTGGTAGAAACACTAAGAGTTTCCAAGGAGAAGGCAGAAAAGGAAGAAAAATCAGAACAAGAAAAACTCGATCAGACTCGCCGAGTCACCAAAATGGACTCGACGAGTCCAGTCGGGAATGAAGATAATGCCAGTTTTCTGAAGCCATACAATCCTCCTTTGCCATACCCATCTAGAGCCATGCCTTCAGAAAAAGTTCAAGCCTATAGAACCTTCATGGAGCATGTTAAAGATTTACAAGTCAATATGCCATTCGTGGACACAATGCTCCAAACTCCTAAATATTTTAACTTGCTTAAAGGCTTGTTTGCTGCTAGGAAAGATCTTGCTGAAGTCGCGCAGATATTGATGAGTGAGCTGCCTAAGAAGAAGGGTGATCTGGGTAACATAGTGATTCCGTGCCAATTTGGTAATGAAGTTTTTACACAAGCATTGGCTGATTCAGGGGCAAGCATTAATTTGATGCCCTATTCATTCTTTAAGAAGCTGAATTTACCAGCACCAAAGCCGGTAAATATGAGAATCCATTTGGCAAATAAAACAATAATTCATCCACAAGGCATATGTGAAAATCTCCTTATCAAGGTGGACAAGTTTATTTTCCCAGTAGACTTCGTGGTGGTGGAGATGAAAGAAGACCCCGAAATACCAATTGTTTTGGGAAGAACATTCTTAAACACCGCATGTGCCCTAATTGACATATGTGAGTCTACTTTGACATTAAGAGTGGGTGATGAGTCGGTGATGTTTAAAGCTAATCCAGAGGTCAAGCAAGAAGAAGTAAAAGGAATGGAGGTCCAACACGCCGATGTGGCATGCCTTGATACGATGCCGTTTGGAGAAGAGTCGAGCACAAAAGAGGATGAGGACATAAATGGAAGCAGAGCGGGAGCTGATCACCAATTCACTACTAAACCTAGAGCACGGACCGCTATGAAATATGAAGTTATCAAATTTAAAGAAAAGGAGGTTCAAAAGTTGGTGAAAAAGCATGGGTTGAAAAAGAAGAAGAGGAAAAGAGAGGCCCAACCAGCTGAGGATGATACAGAGAAAAAAAGAAGAGACGAATTAAAGAGGGCTTACAAGAAGAAGATTCACGCCTACAAGACTAAGTATAAACCACAAAAAGTGAGGCGTACATTCCCGATGCTTGAAGATGACAAAACGTAAATGGGAAGGAGTCTAGCTAATGACTCCGCAAAAAGAAGCGCTTGGCGGGAGGCAACCCGTCGTTAGAGTTTTCTTTCTTTTACTCTTTAGTTTTTTTTATTTTTGTTTTGTGTTTCAATTTTAATCTTCCAAATCATCGGACTTGTCTGCTTAAGGGAGCGCCTAGCTTAAGAGTGGGGTGAAAAGATTTTGAATAAATAACAAAATTTTAAAAATTAGTAATGTTTTACAAGAGACTCGCCGAGTCTGACCCTGACTCGACGAGTATATACTGATTTTAGAAAAAAGTTTGACTGCGCGAATGGACTCGCTGAGTCTGACCCTGACTCGACGAGTCGATTTTATTTACAGAAAAAAAATAATCATTTTCGAAATTACTTTTACATCAAATAGGGTTTTAACCCTAAAAATTCAGTTTCCACACCACACTCGCCGGGTGCCTCTCTCTACAACTCTCTCCCAAGCATTCAAGTGTTCTTCAACTTTTCTTCCAAATTCTCAAGGTTTAAACTCAAAAGGAATCATGTTTAGAAGAGGACAATCTTCAAGTGGTAGCCAAGGGGAATTTCCATGGTTAAATTTCCCGCAAATCGAATCCGCTTCAACAATGCGGAAGTGGAAGAAGAAGCTTTCCGATATCAAAAAGAAGGAGGTCTATGTACCGAACATAATTGATTGGGAGTGGTTGCAAAATGTGCGATATGAAGAAGAATTAGCTCCGTACCTTTTAAAGGAGTTTCAACATGACGGCGAGTCGATGATATGTGATGGTTGGAGCCGGGTCTTCCGCATACAAGAGCCGGTATATTGGAGCTTTGCTTGGAGTTTTTCTCCACGGTATCTTTTACCGGTGGAGTGGATTTATATCATCCGGCGAGTTTCACTTTTTGTCTTGGGGGCGAGTATCATCAATGCTCGGTGGTGGATCTTGCTTGCCGGCTAGGGATTTATGATCAACCTTTGGTTTCAACGAACCTCTTTCGGGCCTTTTTGGCAACCACTCACATGGTGTTTCCCGATGTGGTTACTAGCACGGGTTGGTGGAATACTATAGGGAATAAAGTTTATATCCCGAAGTCCGCGCAGGAAGGGAGCATCCGATCCCCGACCCACCGCCTCATTCACCGCCTTATTTCCTCCACCATCAACCAAAGGAAGGACGATGACAAGGTTTCCAACCTTGATGTTTTCTACCTATGGAGCATTATCACGCCCGGCGTCTTTTGCAACATCCCGTGGTGCATTGCTTCATACCTCTCAGCGGGTGCGGTCAAAGATCGCAAAACATCGCGTATCAATGGAGGCATGTTTGTCACTCGATTGGCTAATTCATTCGGGTTGATGAACCGTGGTGCCTGGAACCTCCTGACATTGATCCCGACACCCCCATTTAATCCCATTCTTTTCCGCAGAGCACGAATCATTGAAGACTATGGTGGTGGCCATTATGCCATCCCAAATGATGACCCAGTTGTAGGTCCCGAAGCACAGGGAAGGAGGGTGAGATCACGAAGGGAAAGGGATGTGGAGGATGAGCCGCCAGTGATTCCGGTAGAGACTGAAGACGTACCAATGGATTGGTGCAATGTAGAGATGAGGCGGATGCAAGACCAAATGGCGAGGGGGCTAAATTTTAGCAACCAATCCCACATACGACTTTTTGACCGTTTCAATATTCCACATATTGATGGTGGGAATTACCCATACATTCCATCGTGGGACGAGAGGATTGGTGCACGACAAAGCGGAGCTGGGGGAAGTGGAGCCAACGATGATGAAGAGGAAGATGAGGATTGATTTTTGTGTTTTTGTGTTCAAACAATTTCAATTTTTATTTTGTTTTGTTTTTGGTGTGTATGCTTTGAGATATTATTATGTTTAATAGTTGTTTGCTTTAGTTATTTTCAGGATTGCATTTTGATTGCTTGCTTAGGATGGTATAGAGAAGTAAAGCATGGATGTTTTTGCGTGTGAGAGCGAGTCAAGGAAGCGAGTTTTTAACGTCAAAGTGTCAAGTCCGGTCTTAGGGGTATGAGCGATTGAGTCCGCATGTGAGGAAGGGTTAACGAAGTTGTGAGAGGCTAAAACAGTTGCCACATACTAAGATTTTTCATTCAGTGGCCAACTCGTCGAGTGCACTAAGCTGACTCGACGAGTCGCTTTGTATTTCCAGAAATTTTTAAAAGGCGCGCTGCTACTCGGCGAGTCTATCATCAGACTCGACGAGTCAGTCATTTTTTTGAGCCGAACGACTGCTGATTTGATGCTAATACTTATACTACTTGCATCCTTCTCATTTGATATCCATTCTTGAAGATCTTACGCCGATTTTCGCATATTTAGAGCGACCCACACGAGACATGGATGGGATGTTCCCATGTATGAAGTTTATTGAAGATGGAGCTTAAATGAGAGTGATCAACCTATCCACTGCTATCCCAGGGGAGTTTGTTCCAATTCCCTCTTTATTATTCTGTTTTTATGCATAATATGCAATGAGGGCATTGCATCACATAAGTGTGGGGTAGGGGGTTGGTTACATAATAGTCAAATTTTAAAAAAATTTGCATACCAAAAGGATTATTTAGGATACTAATTTAGAAAATTTTGGTAAAAAAAATTAGGATTCCATGTTAGAATTGTGTTAATAATTGCGTGAAAACCCAAATGTTTAGTTGAGCCTATATACGTTCTAGTGCATTTGTGGCTTCCTTATTTCAGTGAAATCATGAGACAAAAACACGACCTTGCTCAGCCTGAGGGATGTAATATGTTTAGCAGCCTAAACCTGAAATGTATCCAGGAAGATTTTTATCATTAGCCAATAAAGGTTGAGATTGAGCGCCCCTGCTTAAGCATGTAGGGATTTGAGTGAAAAAAAGTGAGGTATCCATATGAAAAAGAAAAGAGAATTACAAGAAAAAGTTTGAAGAATTTTTGGAGCATCAAAGTTAAGTATGAAATATGAAGATCGAAAATTCCGAAGAAATTCCAAAAGTTGAAGATACCAAAAATCAAACAACAAGGTGGTGAATTCAAAGAAAATTAAAGATCAAATTATCAAGCAAGTGAAGAATTCCAAAGATCTCCATAGTGGTATCGAAAAGTTGTAATTCTAGATTATGTATGCGTGGGTTGCTCAATTAAAAATACCTTGAGGGTAAAGAGGTTTTCTGAGGATGGATTCGGAGGGTTGCATAAAATGAGCATAGTTCGGGGTGAGTGGGCGAATGTTTATGAGGATTGTGAGTATTTGAAGTATGGGGGGTTTTTTAGGAATTTTAGACACAAATGCATGCGTTGCAGTCTTGGCATAATGGCTGGGTTGGATTGGAGTCATTAATGTGATTCTAATGTGTTAAAATTCAGTTTTGCTTGAGGGCAAGCAAAAGACAAGTGTGGGGTATTTTGATATGTGCACATTTAGTGTGTATTAAGTGTAGTATTTATTCATATATTAGCTAAATTGTTGCATATTATGGACAAAAGGTACTTAAAAGTGTTAAATTATGTTTTTCAGTCCAAAGACGAAGCTCGGAAGCGAAAGGAAGCAAGAGAAGCGGTTAGGAGCTCAAGAGTGGAAAGAAGAAAGAAAACACCCATAAAAGGCTTCTACTCGTCGAGTTGCCTCTTGACTCGACGAGTCCGGTCGCGGATTCAGGAAGATAAGCATTCGGAAGTCAAGATAGTTATCGGATTACGACTATTGTGAGAGGGACTCGACGAGTCACCATATGACTCGACGAGTCGGAACGCATATATAAAGATAACTCTACAATGCGAGAAAAAGAATTCTGGGAAGTTTCAGAAGTGCTTAGCTGCGAATAAGAAGCCAGAAGAAACCTAGAAGTCGATCAAGGAAGCTAGAATCCAATCCTAGGAGTAATTAAGGCGTAATTTCACCATTCTACTTAATTCTTTTGTTTTGTCAACATGATTAAGCAACTTGAACTTATTTGTTTGCTGTTATTTACCTTAGTTATGAACTAATTTCTTTAGACTTCTGTTTGGGGATACAAAGTTGACATTTTCTTAGCACCTGGATGAATCGAGAATTTCGATCGATGCGCTTCCTCCACCAAAATAGTGCGCGCACCGCCCACAAACGGCACCCAAATCCGTCCCTGAAAAGTCATAAGCCCTCGACCATCCGTAACAAATCCTGATACCTGACCTACAACCCGTTCCTTCTTCTGATGCTCCGGCTTCGCAGCCTCCACCTGAGCCCCGCGGATAATATCCAGAATCGGGGTCAAAACCGTCAACCTCATACAAATATCTCAGATCGGGGCACTATCCGCCCTACGGCTCAATGCGTCGGCTACCACATTAGCCTTGCCCGGATTTTACAGGATCTCACAATCGTAATCCTTCACCACATCCAACCACCTCCTCTGTTGCATATTCAGATTTGGCTGATCCATCAAGTATTTCAAGCTCTTATGGTCCGTGTAAATTGTACACCGAACCCCGTACAAATAGTGTCGCCAGATCTTGAGGGCAAACACCACCGCCCCCAATTCCAGGTCGTGCGTGGGATATCTCGACTCATGAGGCTTCAACTGCCTCGAAGCGTACGCTATCACATGACCCCTCTGCATAAGTACCGCCCCCAAACCCGATATAGAGGCATCGCAGTATACCACAAAATCCTCCATCCTTTCCGGGAGTGCAAGCACTAGAGCCTCGCACAATTTCTGACGAAGTGTCTCGAATGAAGACTGCTGCTCCGGTCCCCACGAAAACGTAACACCCTTCCGGGTCATCCTAGTAAGTGGCACAGCGATCTTGGAGAAATCCTTGATAAATCTGCGGTAATATCCAGCCAAACCTAGAAAACTCCTGATCTCGGTTGGCGATCTCAGCACCTCCCACCTCAACACCGCCTCAATCTTGGCCGGGTCGACCAATATCCCCTTCTGGTTCACAAGATGTCCGAGGAACTGGACCTCTCGTAACCAGAAATCACACTTGGAGAACTTGTCATATAGTATTTCCGATCTCAAAACCCGAAGAATCTCCCGCAAATGTTCCTCATGCTGGTCCCTAGTCCTCGAATACACCAAAATATCATCGATGAATACAATCACCGACCGATCCAGCATCGGTCGGCACACTCGGTTCATGAGATCCATGAATGCGGCCGGGGCATTGGTGAGCCCAAAAGGCATCACCACAAACTCATAATGTCCATAACGAGTCCTGAAGGCAGTCTTTTGGATATCCTCCTCGCGAACCCTTATCTGATGATATCCCGACCTCAAGTCAATCTTGGAAAACCAAGATGCCCCCTGCAACTGATCGAACAGGTCGTCGATCCTAGGTAATGGGTATCGGTTCTTAACCGCCAACTTGTTCAATTCCTGATAATCGATACACATCCGATGTGAACCATCCTTCTTCTTGACGAACAAAATCGGCGCTCCCCAAGGCGAACTACTCGGTCGAATGAATCCCTTCCCCAACAGCTCCTGAAGCTGCGAGGATAATTCCTGCATTTCCAGTGAAGAGAGACGGTAAGGTGCCTTGGCGATGGGCGCCGCTCCCGGAACCAAATCGATACGAAACTCCACTTGCCTCTCCGGAGGCACACCTGGTAACTCCTCGGAGAACACATCCGCAAACTCGCATACAACCGGAACGTCATCAATCGAATTGGGCCTCTCCGCGGTCACACGACTATCCATCACATAGGCTATGAATCCATCACAGCCCTGCTGCAAACTCTGCCTTGCCCTGGCCGCTGAACAAAATGCCGACCCACACCGGGTCCCTTCGCCATAAACCGTGAGCACTCCCCCACTAGGGTCTCGAATCATCACCAGCTGTCTCTCGCAGTCAATGACTACTCCAAACTTACTGAACCAATCCATGCCCATGATAATGCAAACATCCCCCATAGCTATAGGGACCAAGTCTATAGGAAACTCAACCCCAAATATCTCGAGCACGCATCCTCGAATTACCTCGGTGGCGTATACCGCTCTCTCGTTCGCTATAGCAACTCGCAGGGGACGACTCATCGTCTCCCGATCGATATCGATGTGCTGGCTAAAAGCCAACGAAACAAAGGACCGACTCGCACCCGAGTCGAATAACACCAAAGCAGGCACATGATTCACAAGAAAAGTACCTACGCAGATAGTAATATAAGCATAATATCTCAGCATAAATGTAAATACATGAAAGAATACATACCGGCCACTACATCAGGCGCCGCGCGGACCTCCTCCGCAGTCAACTAGAAAGCTCTCCCACGAGCCTTCGGGGCCTCGGTCTTCACTGGCCGAACCTCAGGAACCCTGGCAGCAGGCGAAGATCCCTGGCGAAGCTGGGGGCACTCGGCCTTCCGATGGCCAGTCTGGTTGCAATGGAAGCAAACCATAAATCCCTTGGGGCAATCCCTCGCAATGTGCCCCTCCTTGCCACACTTGTAGCAAGCACCCGATCGACATGCCCCCTCGTGACCCTTGCCGCACTTCCCACAAGTGCGGCTCTTCTGTCCTCCGGATCTCAAATCAGCGGAGTTGGTCCGCTTGGCTGCCGGCTGCGACTAAGCCGGCCACCGATCCACCCGTTGAGACTCGACCTCCTCCCTGGCCTGGGTCTCCAACTCGATCTCCCGCTTCCTGGCA
This sequence comes from Lactuca saligna, assembly GCF_052625555.1. NCBI lineage: Eukaryota > Viridiplantae > Streptophyta > Magnoliopsida > Asterales > Asteraceae > Lactuca > Lactuca saligna. The sequence goes on from NC_136420.1 coordinate 147,720,510, forward strand.
TTCGCCTGAAGCTCAGCAAAAGTCTGATATGACGAGTTCGATACGAACTCCCGGATGTCTCTCCTCAGCACTCCCAAATACCGGCTCATCCGAGCCTGCTCCGTGGACACCTGCTCGGGGCAGAACATCGCCCTCTCATGAAACTTCCGCGTGATTACTGTAACCGAATCGTTACCCTGCTTGAGGGTCAAGAACTCCTGAACCAACCGTTCCCTCTCCACCGGGGGAACATACTCGTCTCTGAACATAGTAGTAAATCTCTCCCAAGTCATGGCTGAAACCTCCGCAAGAGTGAAGTTCGCCGTCACGAACTTCCACCAATCCTTTGCTCCCAGGCGGAGCTGGTTCAAGGCGAACCACACCCTCAGATGCTCCAGACATGAACAAGTATAGAAGCATCCCTCGATATCAGCAATCCACCTCATCACAGCAATCGGATCCTGCATCCCGTCAAACTCTGGTGGTTTCGTGTTGCTGAACTCCCGGAACAACAGCGAATCACCCCCCTGTGGTCTGGCAGCAGCCACAACTGCGGTAGCTGCAGCGGCGGCAGCCTCAGATAACACGGCGTACCGCTCATCAAACGTCTCCATCAGCGTGGTCTTAATAGACCCAAACATCTCCGGAATCTCGGCCCGGATCGCTGCAGCTACCTCCTCATGAATCATCTGACGAAGCTCCTCGTCAGTCACTCCACTCGTGCCAGGTCTGTGTCGCGGTCCAACCATGATGTCTCTGAAATACAACATAAAAATATCAGAGACTCTATCGGGCAAAATCGCACTCGATAACGCAGTCCTACTCAGTCTCCATTACTCAGGGGTTCTTACTTGGGCTGCCCACTGACCCGGTGTCCTTGGTAGTACGGGCCCAATACTACCAATTACACCGCATCGGTATTCACCCCAAGTCCTCCTCCCTAAACCCCGAATCTTGAGTACTCTATTCTTATCATACTCTAGTTACCCACTTGCTCTTGAGTACCTCATAGAAGCAGGTTCCCTAGACTAAGGCATCACAAAATCAGGCCACTCTAGTCCTAATATGTATACCTAGTCTACTAGCATGCGTATCATATCATATCATATATCGTAACACATATAATAAGAGTATTTTGGGGATTTTTACCGTTCGGGCGCTGGCTGACCGTACACACTTTTTCTTCTTTCGTCGTCTCACTTATCAAAATTTTTAATTTTAATTAATTAAATTAAAATTTTTTTTTAAAATTTTCTCAAATCCCCGGTTTGAGTCCAGTTACGCCCGAAGGTGTACCCGAATCCCTCAAACCAAGGCTCTGATACCAACTTGTAACGTCATAAAATTTCCAACCAAAAATTTTCATTTTTACAACCATCAAAACATGAGTAATAAGTTTAGATTTCCATAGTAACAATGTAGTCACAACCGATTACATAACAAAAGATAACAAAATAGTTTCCCCGAGTGTGTGTACGGTCACGTTGGCGCCTTCCCACGGTCCTCACTCGTACCTGAAACACATAAAGCAACAATTGTAAGCATAAAGCTTAGTGAGTTCCCAAAATACAACATACGCACATACGCCTTTCCAGGCCTTGACCTTCCGGTCCATGTGTCTCAGGGGACTTCCGTCCCGACTGGGTAAACCTTCCGGTCCTACCCACGTCAACCCTTACAGTCCATATGACCACGCCTTCCGGACCATATCAAACATATCATACATGACACATATAGCAAATAACTTAACACACATAAGGCATATATTTCATATCATATTCGACCTTCCGGTCACACAGTCAAAACCCTTCCGGGCACAGCAGAGTGAGAAGACTCACCTCGTATGCCTCGCTAAGTTGCTAATCGTGAATCCTGGAATCACTCGGGCTCGAACCCACGAGCTGCAATCCTCCTATGATATTATAAATCTATAATTATTACTTGTACCACTAAGGTGGACCATCCAAATCAAGTCAACACAGGTTGACCTGGTCAACAGTCTTTAGTCAATTTGGACTAGACTCGGCGAGTGCACAATAGTGACTCGGCGAGTCTATGCGTTTTTACCAACTCTCAAGAATTTTACCTTTGACTCGTCGAGTACTCCCCCAACTCGACGAGTTCCACCTAGGCCTGAATCACAGGGCCACCGCGACTCAACTCGCCGAGTCGAAGGTCAACTCGGCGAGTCCCAACCTGACTCGGTCCACCTGTCAAAACCTTTCCAACTCTCTGCGACTCACTGAGTCGCCCACAACTCGGTTCGGTCTACACACAGGATGGTCTCAAGGACAATCTTCAAGCGACTCGTCGAGTCCATGCCATGCACCAGCTAAAACTGGCTTTTGCGGTCAGATCCGTTCCATAAATACATAGATCTGGCCTTCCCAAGCTTATTTGTCACGTAAAGTCTCAGTCTTGGTTGCCATGCAATGCATACAAGGCTTATTTTGAAGAAACAACCTTTAATATGGCAAGTTTAACTTCTAACTCAAAAGGATGGACATAAAGCTTGTCATAAGGGGTCTCCTGGACCTGCTAAAGTCCAGATCTAGGTCCCATATCCCCATGGGACCTCTCATACTTCTTATTCAAGCCAAGAAATGCAAGAAGAAACCCTAGATTTGGCACATCAACACAAAACATGAAGTTTGGCTCTGAAAATTACCTCAAGAAGACTCCTTTGATGAAATAGCAACAGATCTAAGCTCCCCAACACTTCAAGCTTACTCCTCTCCCTCCTTTCCTTGCAAAATCCCACAAAATGATGAACAAATGGCCTTCAAACACACTCACAAGGGCTTACAGACGTATGGAGGCTCTTAGGGTTCAAGGTGGCCGAAAATGAGGGCCATAAGGCCCTTTAAATAGGGCTTAGCACCGGGAAATTAGGGTTTCATTAAACAGCGCGGACTCGCCGAGTCCATCCCTTGGACTCGCCGAGTCTGGACGCGAACCCCCGCTAGAAACTGCGACCCAACTCGGCGAGTTCGACCAACAACTCGCCGAGTCCCCTCACAGAATGTCAAAATATAAGAAATGAAGATACCTGGGGATCCGGGCTGTTACACACACTCATAAAAAGAACTTATCTTGTCGATATATCCGTTGTTGTTCCTTTTTCTGTGAAAAACTAACCAGGGCCCAAGAGACTTTGGGTTCGTAAATCTGCTTAAATTTGCAGGTTATAAGTAACGAGCAGTTTGATGACGAATGGTACATAGACAGTGGCTGTTCACGTCACATGACATGGTGAAAGGACGAGCTAAGGGAGTTTCGGTCCCTTAAGGATGGTGGTTGTGTGAAGTTTGGCAACAACTCTTATGGAACAATCAAAGGATATGGAATGATAACCAACAGAGAGTTCACAATTCGAAAAGTGGCGTACGTGAAGGATTGCAACGCAATCTCATTAGTGTATCTCAATTGGTTGTAGGTACGGGGCTGAAAGTCTCATTCGATGATGATGGATCGGAAATTGTCGAAAAGCAATCCAAAAGAGTCTTTTTAAAGTCTGAACAAAAAGGAGATATGTACCCCCTAAAGCTCAGTCCAATTAAAGGAAAACCTGCCATTTTCCTGCTGTCTAAGGCAAATTCTAACGAAAGCTGGCTATTGTGCCGACGCCTCTTGCACCAAAACTTTAAAGATATCAATAAGTTGGTGCTTGGTGATCATGTTCGAGGTCTTCCGATTCTCAAGTTTGATAAGGAACACCTGTGTGCAACATGTGAGATGGGTAAACAGAGTAGAAAGAGCCATCCAACACATATCAATACAAAGATTGCTGAAGCACTTGAACTTTTACATATTGACTTATGTGAACCTTTAGCTATTGAAAGCATCAGTGGCAGTAAGTTCATTCTTGTTATAGTAGATGATTTTTCACGTTTCATCTGGGTATTCTTTCTAAACAGAAGTCAAAGGCGACTCCAAAGTTAAAAGCTTTAATTAAGCAAGCTGAACTTCAACTACGAAAGGTTGTGAGGAACATTCGAAGCGATAATGGGCTAGAATTCAAGAATAAAGAGTTTGAAGACTTTCTGGCTAAAAAAGGAATCTCTCACAACTTATTAGCTCCCTATACTCCCAAACAGAATGGAATTGTTGAAAGACGAAACCTTTCCCTATGTGAGGCAGCTCGAACAATGTTGAGCTTCGCTTCACTCCCTCTATACTTATGGGCTGATGCAGTTGCTACTGCATGCTATACTCAGAACCGGTCCCTATTTATCAAGCGATTCACCATCACTTCGTATGAAATTCTGAACAACCGAAAGCCCAATGTTATGTTTTTCCACATGTTCGGTTCCAGATGCTTCATTTTTAACTCCAAAGAGAATCGAAACAAATATGATGTCAAGGCTAACAGAGGAAATTTTATTGGCCATTCACTAACTTAAAGGCTTACAGGGTGTTGAATAAACACTCCAAATAGATTGAAGAAACCTACTACGTAATGTTTGATGATAGCTACATGAGGAAAGATTAGACAAACGAGAGTGTCACTGGTGAAATATTTCCAGAATCCGATCAAGTCTCAGTTCCCATTTCCAACTAGTTTGAAGAATACATAAGGCTGTTCGATGAACCAGAGAAGGCAATACTCTCCGAGGCAAAAGCAACAGAAAACAAAATCAACCATCTGAAGAAGATTATCGATGAAGTTACAAAAGAAATGGAAAAAGATCCTTTGAAACCAGCTGAAGGTCATCGCTTAGCAGATCCTCCAAACAAAAGCTTAATGTCCGAGGGGGAGGGTCCATTTGTCACCCACACATCTGGACTGCCAATCGAGGGGGAGCATCCAACTCCAGCTCATGATAGTCCAGTCAAGGGATATAACTCACCTCCAATTGCAAGAGAGCATCCCACTGCAACCGAGGGAGAGACTCCTGAAGTTGGCATGGGATACGCTTCGCCATTTGAGGGGGTGAATGCAAATACAAATGACGAAGACGATCAATCAGAATTTGAAGAAGAGATTAATGCAGAGTTGGATCCTATTTATGACCCGAACTACCATCCTCTGACAAAATGGACTAAGGATTATCCCAAATCAGAGATAATTGGTGAATAATCTGAGCGGGTTATCACACGCTCTCAATTGAAAGCGAAGCAAACTACATTATTCTCTTACATTGAATTTTGCATGTTTAATTCGTTTGTCTCTCAAATTAAACCAAAGACGGTCAATACTGCACTTGATCATGCCGATTGGGTATAGGCAATGCAAGATGAACTCCATGAGTTTGAACGTAAACGAGTTTGGAGAGTAATTCCCACACCAAAGGATGCTTCTGTGGTCGGTTTGAAATGGGTCTTCAGGAACAAGATGGATAAAGAGGGCAATGTAATTCGGAATAAGGCTCGGCTGGTGTATAGGGATATTGCTAAGAATAAGGAATATACTATGAGGAGACCTTCGCTCCTGTAGCAAGATTGGAATCGGTTCGAATCTTTCTAGCATATGCTACTCATAAAAACTTCAAAGTTTTCCAAATGGATGTGAAATGTGCCTTCCTAAATGGAGAACTAGAAGAAACAGAGTATGTTGAGCAACCACTTGGGTTTCTGAATAAGAAATACCCTGATCATTGCTATGTGTTAGATAAAGCTCTGTATGGATTGAAACAAGCACCAAGGGTCTGGTATGAAACACTAACTCCCTTTCTAAAAATGTCTAGATGGAAGCAAGGTTCTGTTGAACCAACCTTTTTTGGCAAGAAAAAAGGAGAATATCTAATGATAGTTTAGATTTATGTCGATGATATCATCTTCGGCTCCATGAATCCCAGCATAACAGCTGAATTCAGGAAGCTGATGGAGACTAAATTTGAAATGAGCGCAATGGGTCCAATTAACGTTTTTCTTGGGTTGAATATAAGATAGGGGCCAGAAGGTATTTTTATTAACCAGGAGGCCTACACGAAGAATTTATTGGCAAAATTTGGTACGACGGGAGACTCAAAGGTGAAGGTTCCTATGGCGTTTGGCACTAAGTTTACACCATCTCTGGAAAAGCCTGTTGTTGACATGACTCTCTATCGGCAAATGATAGGCTCTCTCATGTTTCTAACTGCTAGTAGATCGGACATTATGTTTTTATGTATGTTATTGTGCCAAGTTTCAAGCTAATCCTAGAGAACCTCACATGGTGGCGGTGAAGAATATTTTTCGCTATTTGAAGCGAACCTTGTTGCTCGGTCTCTGGTATCCAGCAACATCCAGATTCTTTGTTCAAGCCTTTTCTAATGTTCATCTGGGTAGATGCGGTCTAGATAGATAGAGAACAACTGGAGGATGCCAGTTCCTTGATGGCAAACTAGTTAGCTGGTAGTCCAAGAAACAAACCTGTGTATCTCTCTCAACAGCCGAAGCAGAGTACATAGATGTTGCTTCGTGTACTTCACAAGTAGTCTGGATACAAAGTCAACTTAGAGACTATGGACTGAGTTTGAAGAAGATTCCTTTTTTTTGTGACTCTGAAAGCATGATAAGAATTTGTCACAATCCGGTGCAGCACTCAAAGATAAAGCACAGTGTAATTAGGTACCATTTTATCAAGGATCATGTTGAAGATGGAAACGTGGAAGTCAATTTCGTTAGGTCCTCAGATCAACTTGCAGATATTTTCACTAAAGCATAACTAGAAGAAAGTTTCAATAAAGTTTTGCAAGGATTGGAAATGATGGAAGCAGAGTCAGTAGAGAATCCTCAAACCTCTCTCTGAACTAAAAATTAGGCAAGTGAAATAGAGTGAACGCTCTGTCTATTTCAGTTCCATAATTTTAGGAACCGAAATGAACTGAACGCTTTGCTTATTTTGGCTCTTCAATTTTTGGGAACCGAAATGAACTGATTGCTCGGTCTATTTCGGCTCCAGAATTTTAGGGAACTGAAATGAACCGAATGCTCTGCCTATTTCGGCTCCTCATTTTTGGGAACTGAAATGAATTGATCGCTCGGTTTATTTAGCTTCAATTATTTAAGGAGTAGGTTCGGTTGTACTTTTTTATACTCTTTCTTTTTGTCCGTTAATTTATTTTTTTTCTTTATTTCTGTCATGTTTTAATGTGTTTTTTTTCTATTTTTATTGTTTTTATTATTTGTCAGAAATCGCTAAATTCCAACAAGATTTTGTTGAACATTTCAAAAAGATTTTGTTTTATTATTTTTTTGTGTGTGGTTTGTTTCTGTCTTCTTTATTAATAGGTATCGAGTGCACATTCATCATATGAACTCGTGGAGGGGTAGGTAAGTCAATTTTACTATAAACTAGCTAGGTGTCCCTAGAAGCATGTTGTTGCATGTAGACCAAAGCCTGTTAAAACTTTGAGTGAGGTGTTAATGATTCGATTTGTACCTATCGTTTCTTCCCAATTAGGCCGTAACATTCACTCAAGTCCTGAGCTACCCTACTCTTCTCAAATGAGTCAAGAGTTTTATGCTATTTCACTCATTTAAAGCAGGGGTACATTCTACTCTTTAACCACCTCATCTATACTCTCCATCTACTTTCAGTTCATCAATGTAACCCTTGAGACTCTCAGAAATTACCACTGAGGTTTATGGTTACATAAACTCTGTGTTTATGATCTTAGGTGCGTACACCACGTGCTAAGTGAGACCCAAAATCAACACCAATGCTGAATCGACGGTAAATATTAATATTCAAGAACTCACTTGTTACCCAAAAGAAGTCTCTTTTATTTTTCAGTTACGAGATCTTTATGAAACTGTCTAACACCAAGCCATTTCTTCCCAAAAGATCCAGTTTAGTTTTGGTTTTGAGATTTCTATTATAACTTCTGTTACTTCCAGACTATCCAACCTACTTGTTCAATAGACCACATCGGTCTCACAAGTACTTCTTCCAATGTTCAGTCTAATGTTATGTATCGAGGTTCGGTTAAAGATTAACCACCCTCTATAGCCTATTTTTAAAAAGAAGCCTTTCAATGTTTCTTAACAAACATTTGATTGTATTCTCACGGGAAACCACACAAGCACTTCAAGTCTTTCTTGACTTTGAAGGAAGAGATTCGTACCCGAGATCCTCAGCTTTATGTCATATTTGACATCACTCACATCCCATACACTTGATTGCTTTATTTCTTATTTGTTGGCACACTAATGCACGTAAATATTCGTGATTTTCCAAAACTATGGTTTGTGACCATTGTGAGTTATTTTTACTTTCGGCTCTAACCATTAAACGGCTTTTTGGAAGCAATAAGGTATTTCGTCACATGCATGAGTACCGAATTGGAGAAGTTGAATGGATACGAAGTTACAATGTGTCTTTGAATAAGTTCAAAAATGGGCGCGTGAAGTTGAAACGACTCCTAAACCTTCGCCGTATCACGTGTATCTGGGGAAAACCAAGCTGTCAAATCCCACTTTTACAGGCGCCTTTTCAGAGATCATTTCATCATTATGGTAGATTCTTTCTCTCTCATGGAAATCGTATATAAATGAGTTCTCTCTACTGTACCTTTTACCACACTCCAATTCTCTCAAATACACCGACGTTTTTTTAACAACTGTTCATCTTCTTCACAAGCTTAATAATGGTGGATTCTTCATCTCTTCATGATCAGACTTCGTTGTTGACCCTGCTTTCGATCAAGCCCAACCAGAATATGATCATTCAGATGACTCCATTCATGTATGATCCATACATGCTTCAAGTTGTGGAATGTCTCAAGTATTCCCCTCTTGTAATTGCTCTAACTCAAGTGGAATCTGTTCCAATGTCACTACTGTCTCAAGTGTACTCCATAAAAACTTATGACAAAATCAAAGAGTGAATCTACTTTCAGATTCATTCTCAGAAAGCTTCTATATCCAAAGGATGATTTTGATCTCTTCTAGGGCTTGCAGTAGATTCCTCAGTCATCTCACCAGACTTTATCACCACAACTCAATTGTTCTCGATGTTCTAAGAGAAGGGCTATACTGAGATGCTTACCTCCTTCACCAAGTTCAACAAATATTGCTTACCCCCTCAATGGAATGGGTTATTCACCCTTCTTCACAAGGGATTGGTTGAGCATGTTAGTGAATCTGATGGTTCAAACAAATGCTTCATGACGATCCTGTATGGTATCTACAATGGAATCAACCTAGACTACGGGTCATTGATCTGGTCCCAACTGGTACAAAGTCTGTTGTCCTCGACCAAGCATTCTAAAATTTCCTGTGGTCATTTTTGGACCATTGTCGCTCAAAGGGAAATAACCACTCTCAAGGTTCCCATCATGAAGGATTCTCTGCCCTCCTCAGTCTCCTCCTTTCATACCAAAAAGATAATCGTGGCTAATCCAACAAGGTTTTCCCACAATGGTTCCATTCCGGAGATAATGTACCGGTCTGTTTCACATGAGAGTAGGGTTATCTCTGAATACAAATTGCTTCCTCCCAAGAGTCCATGAAAATTGACTCCTGATATGCAAGCTGCCTTAGACGAGGTGGAGAAACCTGCTAAACGAGGGAAGAAAGCAATTGTTATGAAAGAAGAAAACGAAGACCCCTCTTCCAAACCCACTAAGTCAAAGAAAAAGAAAGCTGACAAAGGTGATTCCTATGCACCAAAGAAAGTAAAGAAAATGGCTCGCAAAAAACAAACCCCTTCACCCTCCCATTCAGAACAGAAACATGAGTAGTCTGCAGGTGAGGAAGAGGAAGAACAACACGAAGGTTCACCTAGAGGGACTACACCTCCTCGATCTCCAACTCCAGAGAAGGTTTTTGATGACAATATTCCTACTCCTCCATCTCCACCCAAATCTACTGTTCAGGATTCGGTTCCACCTCCACCTATATCTTAACTCTCTTCTACAACTTCTCCATTACCACCTCCTATTTTTTCCCAAGCCACCTTCACCACTACACCAATCATCACCGCTACCACCGATTCTTCGGTCAAAGACAACACATCTGATGTGGGGCCTAAGACTGAAGATCTGCCTAAAGTTACTACCGAACCAATTTCCCCAACTCCCTCTAGTGACTGTAATTCAGTTTTTGGAGGAGCTGAGTTTTAATTTGATTCCACTTACTACAGTCCCTACTGAATCCTCAGTGAGGAAGATGATTCTGCTCTAGCAACCAAGCAGTAGATTGACAATGTTAATGAGAAGCTTGATACATTGATCGAGACATCCAGGAAGTGCAATGATATTGTCATGAAAGCCTTTATGGACACGGTTCTGCATCAATATCACGAGTCTATTGACATGTGCACTGCAGTTGCGGATGACTCTACTTCTCTATGTAAACGAGCTACATCTGATATTAAAGAACTTATCCAAGACTCCAAAATTTTTCTTGACTCTCTCAAGGGTCATGCTGAGACGAATGTCGCGAAGGTGACTGCCTCTGTTGATTCTCTATCTCAGTCTCTTCAAGGGGAACAAGCCAAATGCGAGACTCTACACTCTGATATTTTTACTGATAACAAAACGTTTCTGGCTTCTATTGACTCCCGGTTAGAAAATCTCCATGCTGAATTCTAGGTGGAAAGGCAACTCCGAGATGATCTTGCTCAACAAACTGTTATAAATGCAGTGCAGAAAGCTGAACTTAACAAGGCATAACGATAAGTTTCCTTGTTAAAAACAGAATGAACCATTTTTCGTAGTTGTGTTGGGGATGTTCTTTCTCAGTTGCACAATGTGCTTCAGGCTCATGATCCCATTCTCACACTTACAATTCGCAATCATTTAACCTACAAACTCCTTCCGTCATATGAACTCTTACACGAAATGAAGGGTGTTTCGGAGAAGATGTCTATTCCTTAACAAGGGGGAGAAGGTCTTGTGATTCCTCCTGAGGACAAACCGAAGGTGATTGTGAAAACCGAACCGAAGGTTAATGTAGCTTCGGGTTCTGGTAACAAAGAGAAGAAGAAGCATGTTATTGGGGAAAATGATGATAGTGACGAGGATCAAGAAACTATTTCTGAGATCCTGAAACAAAAGAAAAGGGATTAGGAGATTGATGAAACTCTTCGTGTGGCTAAGGAAGCTGAAGACAGAGAAAGAAAGAAGAAAGAAGAGGATGATGCACTAAGCTGCAAGAAGACATTGTTCCCTCCTTGGACCCGGGAAACACTGATCAAAGAAGCCATAGAGTCTCCAACTATATTCTATTTGGAACCTGTGACTTCGTTTAACTGTGATAATACAAGGGATTCATAGTTTGATATGCCTATAACACGAAAGGAATTCATTTTTCATTGATTTGATTCAACTGATGAAGCTCCTTCACCCCATCCTCAAATTGATCGGGAACTTATTGAATTTTATCTTCAGTTCGGTCAGCCTCAGTACCTGACCTGGAGCGCACATAAAATCACAACGGTCAAGGTGCTGAAGTCGTTTCCTGCAAGGGAATTCATTAATGTTTAATTCAAAATAACCTGCGGTTCAGATAACTCGGTGTCTTTGATTTCCCTGGAAGACCTTCCCAACTTGAATCCTCATGATTATATCCTGCTCTTTAACATCTTGCTCACAAATGCAAAAGAATATGAGCCGATCCTGAATCATTTGAAGAGAATGCTAGCTTCCTACATCCTTGAGGTTGGAAAGATGGATCAAGAAGTGGCTTCTGTTTTGAGGAAGAAGCAACAGTGAAGCCTACTGGAAAGCCAGGTGATGTCTCTAAAATGAATTTTGGACAGATTGATTCGGCTCATCTCACCGGTATATTTACAAGATCAAAAGCTGATAAGTTTTTGTTTGCTCTTGTCGACAAGCACTTGTTTTCAACCGATTGCCTGGAACATATTATCCACATTATTCATTGGTGCAAACAGAACTCTACTTTTGATAAGAACTTCACAGACATGCTTCGGTGGTACATCACATTCAGGTAAACTCCTTTGGCCATCATATCGAGCGTGTTCAAGACAATCAAGAAGTCGGCTGCAGCTCAACTGAATTGATCTCTCAGCTCCATTGACGCAAATGGCAGATTGTTGAGTATTATGTGTTACGTCATGGGCCAGTTTTTTGTATATCTAGTTTGGGTCTGCCCAACCGTGATTATAGATTAGGGTTACGTAGTATTATATATAGGGCATGCATGTATGCCTTAGAAGATACGATAGTTATTTATTATCTTTGCTACTTTGTAACCTTAAGCATCTCTATAGTCGATGTTTTTAAAAGAGCTCTTCTGAGGTGTTCAAGTTAATAATTCGACATTAGTTTAAACATTCTTGTGTTCATTAAATCTTTATCTTTATTTTTCTGCTTGAATCTAATGATCATTAAGGAGTTCATATTCCAACACATATATCCAAGAGATCTCTGGTTCAAACCAACAATGATTTAGGTATATCACAAGTCTGTGTTCATGATCCTGATTCATGAGACCGTGATGATGGTGTAACCCAAAAATTCTAACTGATTCGGGAATTGATGGTGAACTTCATGTTCAAGATTTTAATGAAACACTTTGTTTCAGTATCCTTATTCGATATTCAAAATCATATTCCTTCGTGATGAGTGGTCTTGATAAACTTTTCTTCACCCAAGACATTTTTAACCAACAAGATCCAACATTTTATTTTTCATGCAATATGGTTTCTATCTGAATATCAATTTGTCACTTTGTCACTTACAATTCTTTCAAATCTTAACTTGTCCCTGACTATAGTGGTCACACAAGTAATTTTTCTCATTGCATTCACACTTATTTTAAGTTGTGATCTTGAACAAAATTTAAGCCAACCTTCGAAGATTTATAAAAAGAAGCCTTTCGGTACTTCTCTATTAGTATTCAATTATACTTCAGGGGAAACCACACAAGTTGTTCGACTTCTCTCTTGATGTATAATGAAATAATCTTTTCCCAGTATATTACTACCTTTATGTCGATTCTTTAATTGACGGCACAAAACCAATTTTTTTTTAAATTGTTCTCATCCCATTCTTTGGTACACATTTTCATGCACTGAAATCCTTGAGGTTCTAAGTAATACCAACTCAGGATGACAATGCCGAAGGGTCATTGCCGGTTCTTATCCCTTTGGGGCAAGTGAAATGACTATTTGGTTGCTACACGATTTTCAAGGAAAAAGTGCACATCACTTTTCAGGTGTGGCGTATGATACGGTAACAAGTCCGATTTTCAAGGTAATACATGGCATGATTTTGATGACTAAGCGCTTCAAATTAAAGCTTGGGGCTTACGTATAAAATGGTATTCAGGTCATCTCATTCAATCTTTACATGATCATACTCTAGATTTTCCCCCATTCTCTTTATTTCTGTTCTCAAAGCTTCAAACCCTAACAATGGAGGCCACAATTATGAATGTTGATCCTTCTCAAACTACCAATGATGCCACATCTTGACCTCTATTGAAGATTCAGAATATCAATTATCAAGTTCAACAGGATGTCTCTAAGTATCCTGAAGAGTTGAAGATCATGATTGTTGTGTTGAATCATTCGGTACTATCTCTAGTGATGCCCTCTTCCTTTTCTGTTCCGATGACCTGGTTATCACCTTCCGGATCAACTGTTGTGTTTAACAACACAACCAAGGTGGTTACTTTTCAAATTACTAATGATAAGAAGTACAAACTATCAAAGAAGTAATTACCCAAATCCTGAACATTCCCGATATTGAACCTTTCTATGAGGTCACGAATCAAAAAATTGTTCATATGTTCAAAGAGATGGGTCATCAACCTCCACTTACCAAGATTGGTGATTTCAAGAAATCATCCTTACCCTGCATCTGTAATTTTCTCTTTGGTATTTTCTTCGATGCTTGACAAGTCAAAGTGTTGGGTTAGATAAAGCGAAGCTTGAAGTGTATGCGATGGTTGATGGGTTATATTATGATCTACAAGTATATTATGCAACTCAATTGTGGCAAGAGTTTGGTAATAGTATTGCTTACACCAATGTTGCGAATGGTGTTACTTATGCTAATTACTGGAGTTTAATGTTGAGGTATGTGTCTGAAAAAGAGGGAATCATGGTTCCAAATGATGCTACTAAGGCTTATTTTGTTTTGTATCAACATCCCAAGGTGGTGGAAGACAATTCAGAGATATTACCAAATGTTGCCAGGATCCCATATGCTATGCTTCAAAAAGTTGATACAGCCAATCCAGTTCTAGTGACTTATCTTCAAAGCATCAACCCTCCTGTTCCTACACACACGAAAGATACAAATCCTGTTCAAGTTCGTGATCCTAAAGAACCTATGAAGGAAGTAGTGTCTTCGAAACCTGGAGTTCTCAAGATGTTGAAGAAATGGCACATAGGCCTCTTATCGAATACGTTCCTAAGTAGTCTCTTTCTTCTCCCAAAGATACTTTTGCCTCAAAGATAATGAAAATTCGGAAACCCCAGATCAATCGAAAGGGAGACCTTATTCGGGAAATTCCTGCTATTGTTTCACTAGATTCCAAGAAACGACGAGCTCATGATATGGTGTAGAAAAAAAAAAGAGGTGAAAGAAAATGGAAGATAATTGTCAAGACTGATCTTTAAGGTAATGACTCTCCAGTTTTACAAAGTGATTTTGGCTTCGATTCACCTCAGAGGGACTCACCGGGCAAGTCGAATTTTGAGGCGACTAGTAGTCTTAGTGGCAATGTGGAAACATATAATATGGACAAAACCACTAATATAGGTGAACATTTTGTTTTATCCATCCTTGAGCAGACTTCAGTCATACCACCCAAAGTTTCAATTACCAAGTCCAGTATGGAGGAGGTTCTAACTTCAGGCATCCCTGTGGACATATATAATATGGACACAAATGTCAACATGGGTAATGGGGTGTCAACTTCTGAATCCCATGGTTTTTCGAATATCTCTACTACCACCATTCATGTTTACACCGTTATTTCTTCTATATTCGAAACAAAAGTTATGGATACTTCCACTTCGCTACCACCATTTGTTTCATCTATTCCTACATCTTTACCTACTTCTACCATCTCACCTACATATTTGAATATCATGGATCAACCAATTACATCATTATTTCCTTCTCAATCCACTGAAGGACCCAAATCCATTATTGATGTTACCATAGAAGAAGATGATGTTTGTGTTTCGTTTGCTGACATACAATTTAATAGATAAGATGAAAACATTCCAGATCACATGCTAATTTCTAGGAAACAGTTAAAAATTCTGAATAGAAAGCTCAATTCCATGTTACAACTTCAAGCATACGTTGGCAATCTAATTAACATATCTGGGATTGAAGTCGATGTCATGCTTAAAGCTCAAGAACTTCAGTTGAAAGACATGATGGATCGAATAGATAAGAACAATGTCTGAATCATTTAATCATGAAGTCATAGATTTGCAAGCAATTACCAGATAACGACACCTTTTATTTATTTAAACTGTTAAGAAAGTCAAGGAGGATGTTAACTTTATGATTGAAGAGATTCATCAAGAAATGACGAAGGAGGGTACCAAATTTGATCAAAACTATTCCAATCTTCATACTATGGTTGATATAATTGTTGATATAGATACAAATCTTGTTAAGTTCCATACTCCTCTTCTCACTAAAGTTGATTTAAAGTCTGAGACTGATTCTAGGAGTTTGTTCATCTGCAAGGGTTATTGGCAGGCTTTAAGAAGTTGATTTCGAAACTTGTTGTTCATCCTTCTACTTCTATTTCTCAAGAATTGTTATCACAAATGTTTTATTCATTGGAGTCTCATCTGAAGGCCGATCTTGATCCCCTTATGAAGTTTGTTAATTTAATACCCGCGGTTGCCCCAACCTGTTTCCACAGGGGTGTAAGGGGGAGAAAAGTAGGGATGAGCATAGGTGGGTACCCGCCTCATTTGGCGAGAACCAAAACCATAACCGAAACCGGCGGCTCCTAGAAAGTTAGAACCGGAACCAGAATCACTCTAGACGGTTCTTGAATTTTTGGAACCAGTCCCTGAACCGGCGGTTCCGGTTCTGGGAGAGGGTAACCTAGTTACATTAACTTTGTTAACTTTTGTCAATAAAACCGCAACTTAGTTCAATCTAAATTGAATCAATTCGGACATCTTTGGACAGAATTAGACCGATATACTCTAAACCGGTCTAGGTAACACACACATATTTATATGAAATACTAATATATATATATATATATATATATATATATATATATATATATATATATATATATATATATATAACCAGTTTCGGCGGGTACCCAGCGGGTAGCGGTTCCAAAAGAATGAGAATGGGAACCGGAACCGCTTAAGGCAGTTCCAGTTTCAGAACTGGCAGTTCCGAGGCGATTCCGGTTCCAAAAGCGAGTACCCAGTTTCGATGCTCATCCCTAGAGAAAATGGTGTTGGTGCATCAAAGGATTCAGATCAAGGCGAGGTTGTTGGGAAGGTAATAAGTAAGCAGCTTCTTACTTCGTTACATATGTCTACTTTTTCAAAAACTGCAACCACTACTTTGAAGCCTTTAATAAAAGGTGTTTTATTGGTTCGCTGCTAGTGGATCAAGTTCGAAGGCACGTCCATAAACAGAAGAAATGAAAGGGAATGGAAAAGGAATCCATGTTGAACCAACTTCAGAAGAAAAGAAGTTTGCTCTAGAGAAGGAGGTGTAGATGCAAAGACAAATTCAAAGCATGTTAAGGCAAAGACATGGTGATCCTCCTAGTCTCAAAATGGGTGATCCTACAAAGGTTTATTGTTACGAGTCCGTAAAAACTTCTGTTTTCATTCGAGTTCTGCATGAAATCAATAAAGTTCCTAAAAAGAGTTTTGATATCGAACACACCGATTTCAGTCAACTAGTCTTTCCTATTAACAAGATGATGTTCATTTCTGCTTAATATCAAATAATTGATAAGTTTGAAGATAAGGAAGAATATAAAAGATTGAAGCTTAGATTCCATGATGTTCTTGGAAAAAGAGAAGAAGAGATTTGGTCTTTAGTAAAGATAATGAAAGTTCTGAATATCTCAAAGGATGTTTTATTTGAAGGGGCATTACAGAATTTCATATTTCATGCTGTCCAAGCCAATAATGTTGCTTTCGATTTTTCAGTAGCAGATTTTCCAATTATGAATCTCAATGATCTCATCAATGTTGGTATGATCTTGAAATGTACAGAAGTTTTGAAGCTTCAATTGACCAACAAAAAATAATTCCTACTTGTGTTTGCTCGCATAAATATGTTCATTAAAAATTACACTGATTACCTTGAAATGACTGATGTGGAGCTTGCAATTGCAATGGGAAAACAAGTCAGTGTTCCATAGTCCTTTTTGAAAGGTGTTGGGAATTTGAAGAAATTTGATGATGGTGAAATCTATGTGAAATATTTGGGAATTGTTTTTGTTGGGAAGAATAAATAGAAAAGAATACCAAGTATATTTTCAGAGTCGAATATGTAGAAATGTAACGACCCGTTCCCGGTATGTTAATTCATTGGTAATTGTTGTGAGTTTTGCAAGAGGGACTCGGCGAGTTCATAGCCTAACTCGCCGAGTAGGGTTGCGACTGCGAGCACGCGTGAGCTGGGGACTCGGCGAGTCCATATCCTGGATTCGGCGAGTCCATCCGTCTGGGTGAAACCCTAAATCCCCGGGTTGCCCACTATTTAAACCACCTTATAGCCCCCTTTCTCGCCTCCCTCACCCTGAGAACACAGTGAGAGAACCCTAATCCTCCCTTGAGAACTTATAAGTGTTTTGGTGCCATTTTGTGAAGGTGTGAAGAAGGAGAAGAAGAAAGAAGCAAGGAGAAGAGTTGTAATGCAAAGATCCAAGGGAAAATCTGAGTTAATTGAGGTATTTTCGGAGTTTCCTTCTTGTTATATGCTTTAAACTTCCATTAGAGCTATCCTAAGAGCTAGTTGATGCTTGTTCCAAAGCTTATGTTTGCATGAATGTCTTAATAAGTCAAAATATCTTTGGATCTGAATGATGGGGTGTTGTAGAGCCCAGATCTACTGTCTTTTTGGAGTTACTTTGCATATTAACCATAGATCTACCCATTTTGTGTATCCTTTAGCCTTATTTCCCTTATTCATGAGGTTGTGCACGTAAAGTTGGAAACTTTACGTGGTAAATCAGCTTATTAGACTCAGATCTATCAATTGTATGTGTTGGATTCAAACAAAATCGAGTAAAAATCAGTTGCATGGCGGCAACTCGACGAGTCGGGAAGAACGACTCGGCGAGTTGGGTCGCGAGTTCCCAAGTCCTTCAGTTTTATCGGTGTCGAGTGGACGAGGTGAGTTAGGGAGTGGACTCAGCGAGTTGAGAGTAGACTCAGTGATGGAGGGACTCGGCGAGTTTGTTCATACAACTCGGCGAGTCCAAGGCAATCTTCTTAGGATCAAGAACAACTCGTCGAGTTTGTTCATACGGCTCGGCGAGTCGGATGAAGATTTTCTGAGTTCTTGGATCAAGAGGGTACTCGTCGAGTCGATGCCACACTCGACGAGTAGCAGCGTGTAGAACTGAGAAGTGAGAGTAGGACTCGGCGAGTTGGGTGGCCCAACTCGGCGAGTCAGCCCAAAGAGAGTTGACTTGGACCAAGGGTAAAAGAGTCATTTTACCCCAAGTGCAGTGTTTAGTATTTGATTGAGTGTGTTTATGGACTTGTAGCCAAGGAGATTCAGGAGCAGCAGCCGTTAGCTTCCCGAGCCACACACTCATCAGCCAGCTTACGAGGTGAGTTTCCTTTCAGTAGGGACGCGTCTAAGGCCACAATGTCGGCCCGTCCAGTTAGCAGTAGTTTCCGGACTTCGGTCCGATGTAGTAGTTGGTATGTTTGATGCCTTCGTGGCTCAGATAGGATTTATGTGTTATGTTTTATATGTTATGTGTTTCGGGCTACGGCCCGATGCAGTATGCAGTATATGTGTTCATGCTAGTTGATATGCTATGCTATGTTCAGTCAGTCAGTTCCGGACTTCGGTCCGATGCAGGGACAAGGTCCTAGATAGTTCCGGACTTTGGTCCGATGCAATTAGTTCCGGACTTCGGTCCGATGCAGTTAGTTCCGGACTCCGGTCCGATGCAGGGGACAAGGTCCCAATTAGTTCCGGACTTCGGTCCGATGCAGTTAGTTCCGGACTTTGGTCTGATGCAGGGGACAAGGTCCCAGTCAATTCTGGACTTCGGTCCGATGCAGTTTCCGGGTTTCGGCCCGATGCAGTGGGCGGGGCCCAATATGTGTTTATATGTTATTGTATGGTATGTGGTATTTTGGGGGAGCTCACTAAGCTTCGTGCTTACAGTTTCAGTTTTGGTTTCAGGTACTTCCGCAAGTAAAGGGAAGAGCTCGGGGTGATAGCATCGCACACACCACAGCTTAGCTTTTATCCTGGGGATGGTTTTAGTTGTTTTGGATTTGATGTAGTATGATACAGTTTTCCGCACAATATTTTATTATGATCGGATACATCGCGTATGTTTTTATGTTACGATACTCATATTATGGTTTTGACTATATTGAAAAAAAAGAAAATTTTTGGGTCGTATTCTTGGGTTGTTTCAAGTTGGTATCAGAGCCCTGGTTTGAGGGATTCGGATACACTTCCGGGTGTATCTGAACTCAAACTAAGGGAAATAAAAGATTTTAGTAAAATAAAAATGTTTTACAAAAAGAATTTTGAAAGCACTTAGAGAAAAAGAATTGTTTTTAACAAAATAGAGGTGTGTGCATGCGGTCAGCCGAGCTCAAGTAAGTACTCCCAAATTACCCATACAAGTTATTTGTTCAGTTTCAGTTTCAGTAGAACAGCATGCTAGATTAGGACTAAGGATCTAGGAGAATGCCTTATGTGCCTGCTTATGTGTTACAGCTTTATGAGTATTGCATGCTATAATTGAGTAGACAGCAGTAGGATAGCCTGTTTAGGTTATGCCTGATAGTATGAGCTTAGCATCCTATGCTAGTGCAGTTTCTTGTTATAAGAATAGTTTTGCTTGAGTCTGTTTCCCTTATCCGAATGCTGCTTGCTTTGTGCTTTGTGGGGTTCTGAGTAATGGGAGTTAGCCATTAGGTGAACACGCCACACCACATGTAATCAGGATTGAATAATCCCAGAGTGCTGGAACTGGCCCTATTGCGCAGCTCTTGTTTGAGTCCAACCGTTGT
This sequence comes from Lactuca saligna, assembly GCF_052625555.1. Classification (NCBI taxonomy): domain Eukaryota; kingdom Viridiplantae; phylum Streptophyta; class Magnoliopsida; order Asterales; family Asteraceae; genus Lactuca; species Lactuca saligna. The sequence goes on from NC_136420.1 coordinate 147,740,617, forward strand.
AGGGACGGATCTTTTACTTGAAGGATTATCTGATCCTCATCACATGTGATGGTGTTTAGGTGGTGGCTAACTGGCATTATGAGGAGACCTACGACAGCTGAGGACCAGTCGTGTTGAGCTTGAGTTTTTCCCTAGGGCAAGCCTAGGATGAGAGCAGCAGAGAATAGCAGTAGTAGAAGTGACTTGGTGGAGTCAAGGCAGTTCTTGAGGAAAGTACGGATAGATGTGGAAGGTAGTATGGGCCCGTACTACTGAAAGCAGAGGATCCGTACTTGAATCAAGGAAGGCCAAGACAAGACCAGGAAGCTAGTAGAAGTAGCATGATCCCTTGAGATATTTCAGTGTTCTGATGTTGTTATGATATGTTTCAGAATGGTAGTTTTGCATCCGAGACCAGCAGTCGGCAGCTCAGATGCCGGAGGGGGATCAGGATCGGGATCAGGCCCGGAGGTCGGGCAGATGGATGAGCAGACTAGAGAGTTCCTTTCTTCTGAGGTTACTCGCATCATACTGGAGCAGACTCCTGTGATCTTCGGTTCGATCAAGGAGGGTATTTTAGAGCTGATGGATGAGAGATTGAGTACTTTCCGTGCTGAGATGGCGGCCGTGATGGGGTCGCGCACACTTACGTTCAGGGAGTTCAGGGCATGCGGAGCTCCAGACTATCATGGGGCGCGGGACCCCATAGCGAGTACCAGATGGTTGGCGGATGTGGCCAACACTTTCCGCACTAGTAGGTGTCCCGAGGGGGATAAGGTCAGATTGGCATCCTGTCTTCTGAAGGACAAGGCACGGGAGTGGTGGGAGGAGGTCGGACATGCCATCGGGGATGATACGGCATTGGATGCCATGACCTGGGCTGATTTCTCTACCAGGTTCAGGGCGGAGTTTGCACCGGTCATTGAGGTGCAGCAGTTAGCTAGGGAGTTCCAGGACCTTACCCAGACTACTGAGACAATGGCGGAGATCACCGCCAAGTTTAGGGAGAGGGCTCTTCTTGTTCCACAGTACGCAGCCGATGAGGAGATGAAGAAGGCCCGTTATCATGAGATGCTGCGGAGTGACATTCGCATGTTTGTGAGCCGGTCCAATTGTAAAACGCTGGACGATATGATTGCTAGAGCCAGGGAGAGGGAGATTGATCTCGAGATGGAGAAGAAGAGGAAACCGGAGGCGGTTTCGGGTTCAGGCAGTATGGGCAAAAAGCCCAAGGTTTCAGATCACAGGTCCAGGGGTCAGCAGAGCCACGGTCGGTGTGGCAAGTGTGGGAGATTGCACGAGGGGGCGTGCAAGGCAGGGAGTTCCGGCTGCTACAAGTGCGGTCGGACTGGGCATTTGAGTAGTGATTGTACGGCCCCTGCTACTACGGTTACAGCATCAGATCTGATTTGCTTTCAGTGCAATCAGAGGGGACATAAAAAGTCCTAGTGTCCCAGTTTAGCTGCAGCAGGGAAGGTGTTTGCACCTGCCCCTGCCACCTTGAGGATTACGGATGGCCGGCAGGGCCGAGTTGATGCGCCAGTGGCGAAGAGCAGGGCATTTCAGATGACAGCAGAGGAGGCGCGAGCGACTCCTGATGTGGTGACGAGTATGTATATTTCCTTCATTCTTTTAACTTTTAATATATCGTTTGAATATTACTTGATGATACGTTTTATTTAGGGTCGTTCTCGGTGAACGGCATCCCTGCTTTGGTATTATTCGATTCAGGGGCCACCCGATCATTTGTATCGCTTATGCTTAGCAAGAGATTTAGCAGAGCTCCAGGGGAGCTGGATTGTCTATTAGAGGTTGAGATAGAAGATGATAGGATCGTGAGGCTCAGCAGAGTACATAGAGGGTGTTCCCTTCAGATATTTGTTGAGCAGTTTTCAGTGGACCTGGTTCCTATTCCCCTGCGAGGGAATAAAGTTATTGTGGGCATGGATTGGCTAAGCCCCAATGGGGCGGTGATTGATTGTGAGCTTCAGCTAGTAAGGGTTCGCACTCCCAGTGGGGGAGAGATAGTGATTCAGGGCGAAAGGCCCCAACGAGGACCGACCTTTTGTTCCGCCGCAAGGGCGAGGCGCTATGTTCAGCAGGGTTGCGCCGGTTTTGTAGCTTACATCTTGGATGCCCGGGATAAGGGCAAGACGGAGATTGATGATGTTCCTATTGTTCGAGACTACTCGGATGTGTTTCCTGAGGATTTTCTGGGGATACCTCCTGAGAGGCAGGTTGAGTTCAGGATCGACCTAGTTCCTGGTGCGGCTCCGATAGCCAAAGCGCCGTATCGACTTGCTCCCCCTGAGATGTAGGAGTTGTCTACACAGCTTCAGGAGCTGTTAGACAAGGGTTTCATTCGGCCGAGCAGTTCGCCTTGGGGAGCGCCGATCTTATTTGTGAGGAAGAAGGATGGGTCGCATCGTATGTGCATTGATTATCGGGAGTTGAACAAAGTAACAGTGAAGAACCGTTACCCACTTCCGAGGATAGATGACTTGTTTTATCAGCTTCAGGGAGCGTCTTGGTTCTCCAAGATCGATCTACGCTCCGGTTATCATCAGATGAGGGTTAGAGATGAGGATGTACAGAAGACTGCTTTCAGGACCCGGTATGGTCATTATGAGTTCGTGGTGATGCCATTTGGGCTCACCAATGCCCCAGCCGCGTTCATGGATCTCATGAACCGCGTGTGCAGACCGATGCTGGATCGGTCGGTGATAGTGTTCATAGATGACATCTTGGTATATTCCAAGACACAGGGGCAGCACGAGGAGCACCTGCGGGAGGTGTTGGAGACTTTGAGGAGGGAGAGACTTTTCGCAAAGTTCTCCAAGTGCGAGTTCTGGTTGCGCGAGGTGCAGTTTCTTGGGCATCTCGTCAACCAGAAGGGTATTTTGGTAGATCCGGCCAAGATTGAGGCCGTGATGCAGTGGGAGGTCCCAAGGTCTCCATCTGAGATTCGGAGCTTCCTAGGGTTAGCAGGGTATTATCGGAGATTTATTCAGGACTTCTCCAAGATAGCAGTGCCGCTCACCCGACTAACCAAGAAGTCGGTGGTTTTTCGTTGGGGGCCTGAGCAGCAGGCGGCGTTCGAGACTCTCAGGCAGAGATTGTGCGAGGCTCCGATCCTTACCTTGCCAGAGGGAGTAGAGGATTTCGTAGTCTATTGTGATGCTTCGATCACAGGTATGGGAGCAGTATTGATGCAGCGAGGCCATGTGGTAGCTTATGCCTCGAGACAGTTGAAGCCTCACGAGGCTAATTATCCTACCCACGACTTGGAGCTGGGGGCAGCTGTATTTGCCCTCAAGATTTGGAGACATTACCTTTATGGGGTCCGCTGTACTATATACACGGATCACAAGAGCTTGCGATATCTTATGGATCAGCCGAGTTTGAACATGAGGCAGAGGAGATGGTTGGACGTGCTGAAGGACTATGACTGTGAGATCCTTTATCATCCAGGGAAGGCCAACGTGGTGGCCGACGCCCTAAGCCGCAAGGTGTCGGCGGCCCCTATCAGGGATCTGTGTATGAGGATGACTGTGATCACTCCACTGTTGGAGCGGATCAAGGAGGCTCAGATGGAGGGCCTCAAGGAGGAGAGGCAGAAGTGTGAGAGGATAGTGGGCCGAGTAGCTTCATTTGATTACGATAGTCGGGGTTTGTTGACGCTTCATGGTAGGATATGGGTACCGTACTAAGGTGGGGTACGGCAAGTATTGATGGACGAGGCTCATAAGTCTCGATTTTCTATCCACCCAGGAGCGACGAAGATGTATCGAGATCTTCGACCTGATTATTGGTGGCCCTGCATGAAGTGAGACGTCGCTTGGTATGTTGAGAGATGTTTGACCTGTCGGAAGGTCAAAGCGGAGCATCAGAGACCTCACGGCAAGATGCAGCCGTTAGACATTCCCGTGTGGAAATGGGAGGATATCACCATGGATTTTGTCACCAAACTCCCCAGGACCGCACGTGGAGTGGACTCGATATGGGTAGTAGTGGATCGGTTGACGAAGAGTGCCCATTTTATTCCGATTCAGGAGAGTATATCGGCGGAAAAGTTAGTCGATATCTATGTGTGGGAGATTGTGGCACGTCATGGAGTGCCGGTATCGGTGGTGTCGGACCGAGATGTTCGATTCACGTCCAGATTCTGGAAGCGGTTCCACGACGAGATGGGTACTCGTCTCCATTTCAGCACCGCTTTTCATCCTCAGACAGACGGGCAGAGCGAGAGGACGATTCAGACTCTTGAGGACATGCTTAGGGCATGTGTTCTAGATTTTGGGGGCAGTTGGGATACGTATCTTCCGTTAGCGGAATTCTCGTATAACAACAGTTATCATGCGAGCATTGATCGACCTCCTTTTGAGATGTTATATGGCAGGAAGTGCAGGACCCCGATTTGTTGGGGCGAGGTCGGTCAGCGAGTCATAGGGAGCACCGAAGTGGTGCTCAAGACGACGGAGTTGATCCAGCAGGTCCGTAGTAGGCTGCAGACTGCGCAGAGTCGACAGAAGAGCTACGCCGACAGGAGGCATTCGGACTTGGAGTTCCAGGTGGGAGATATGGTTCTTCTGAAAGTCTCACCTTGGAAAGGTGTCATCAGGTTCCGGAAGAGGGGCAAGTTGGGCCCCAGATTTATTGGTCCTTTCAGGGTTTTGGCCCGGGTGGGTCGGGTTGCTTATCGGTTAGATCTTCCTGAGGAGCTTAGTCAGATACACAACACCTTCCACGTGTCGCAGTTGAGGAAGTGTTTGGTGGATGAGACGGCAGTCGTTCCCCTAGAGGATATTCAGGTTGATAGCGGCCTAAATTATATCGAGAGGCCGGTCGCGATTCTAGAATGGAAGATCAAGACCTTGAGGAACAAGGTAATCCAGCTAGTGAAGGTGCAGTGGCAGCACCGGAAGGGGTCTGAATGGACGTGGGAGGCTGAGGAGGAAATGAGAGCGCACTACCCGGAGTTATTTGCAGATCCAGCCGTAGCAGACTTCGAGGACGAAGTCTGAGTCAAGTGGGGGAGAATTGTAATGCCCCGTTCCCGGTATGTTAATTCATTGGTAATTGTTGTGAGTTTTGCAAGAGGGACTCGGCGAGTTCATAGCCTAACTCGCCGAGTAGGGTCGCGACTGCGAGCACGCGTGAGCCGGGGACTCGGCGAGTCCATATCCTGGACTCGGCGAGTCCATCCGTCTGGGTGAAACCCTAAATCCCCGGGTTGCCCATTATTTAAACCACCTTATAGCCCCCTTTCTCGCCTCCCTCACCCTAAGAACACAGTGAGAGAACCCTAATCCTCCCTTGAGAACTTATAAGTGTTTTGGTGCCATTTTGTGAAGGTGTGAAGAAGGAGAAGAAGAAAGAAGCAAGGAGAAGAGTTGTAGTGCAAAGATCCAAGGGCAAATCTGAGTTAATTGAGGTATTTTCGGAGTTTCCTTCTTGTTATATGCTTTAAACTTCCATTAGAGCTCTCCTAAGAGCTAGTTGATGCTTGTTCCAAGCCTTATGTTTGCATGAATGTCTTAATAAGTCGAAATATCTTTGGATCTGAATGATGGGGTGTTGTAGAGCCCAGATCTACTGTCTTTTTGGAGTTACTTTGCATATTAACCATAGATCTACCCATTTTGTGCATCTTTTAGCCTTATTTCCCTTATTCATAAGGTTGTGCACGTAAAGTTGGAAACTTTACGTGGTAAATCAGCTTATTAGACTCAGATCTATCAATTGTATGTGTTGGATTCAAACAAAATCGAGTAAAAATCAGTTGCATGGCGGAACTCGGCGAGTCGGGAAGAACAACTCGGCGAGTTGGGTCGCGAGTTCCCGAGTCCTTCAGTTTTATCAGTGTCGAGTGGACGAGGTGAGTTAGGGAGTGGACTCAGCCAGTTGAGAGTAGACTCAGTGATGGAGGGACTCGGCGAGTTTGTTCATACAACTCGGTGAGTCCAAGGCAATCTTCTTAGGATCAAGAACAACTCGTCGAGTTTGTTCATACGGCTCGGCGAGTCGGATGAAGATTGTCTGAGTTCTTGGATCAAGAGGGTACTCGTCGAGTCGATGCCACACTCGATGAGTAGCAGCGTGTAGAACTGAGAAGTGAGAGTAGGACTCGGCGAGTTGGGTGGCCCAACTCGGCGAGTCAACCCAAAGAGAGTTGACTTTGACCAAGGGTAAAAGAGTCATTTTACCCCAAGTGCAGTGTTTAGTATTTGATTGAGTGTGTTTATGGACTTGTAGCCGAGGAGATTCAGGAGCAGCAGCCGTTAGCTTCCCGAGCCACACACTCATCAGCCAGCTTACGAGGTGAGTTTCCTTTCAGTAGGGACGGGTCTAAGGCCACAATGTCGGCCCGTCCAGTTAGCAGTAGTTTCTGGACTTCGGTCCGATGTAGTAGTTGGTATGTTTGATGCCTTCGCGGCTCAGACAGGATTTATGTGTTATGTGTTATATGTTATGTGTTCCGGGCTACGGCCCGATGCAGTATGCAGTATATGTGTTCATGCTAGTTGATATGTTATGCTATGTTCAGTCAGTCAGTTCCGGACTTCGGTCCGATGCAGGGACAAGGTCCCAGATAGTTCCGGACTTCGGTCCGATGCAGTTAGTTCCGGACTTCGATCCGATGCAGTTAGTTCTGGACTCCGGTCCAATGCAGGGGACAAGGTCCCAGTTAGTTCCGGACTTCGGTCCGATGCAGTTAGTTCCGGACTTTGGTCCGATGCAGGGGACAAGGTCCTAGTCAGTTCCGGACTTCGGTCCGATGCAGTTTCTGGGTTTCGGCCCGATGCAGTGGGCGGGGCCCAATATGTGTTTATATGTTATTGTATGGTATGTGGTATTTTGGGGGAGCTCACTAAGCTTCGTGCTTACAGTTTCAGTTTTGGTTTCAGGTACTTCCGCAAGTAAAGGGAAGAGCTCGGGGTGATAGCATCGCACACACCATAGCTTAGCTTTTATCTTGGGGATGGTTTTAGTTGTTTTGGATTTGATGTAGTATGATACAGTTTTCCGCACAACATTTTATTATGATCGGATACATCGCGTATGTTTTTATGTTACGATACTCATATTATGGTTTTGACTATATTGAAAAAAAAGAAAATTTTTGGGTCGTATTCTTGGGTTGTTTCAAGAAAGATACATGAATGCTCAGTATATGAATTTGCTTGTTTGTATTAATAATTGCAAGAAGAATACTGAAAGTAATAAAGCTGAGGTTCGTAGATGGATTTTTTGGTATATCAAAATTAGAAGAGTTGTTCATCAAGAGACCAAGATGCTAATGACTTACGGTTCGATACTGCTCACAAAGTGGGAGAATGTAGATGTCAAAAGATGTTGGTGAGGTGTCGAAGTCTCATGAGTTTGTTGTAGTATTGAATTCTATAATTCGAATGTTATGTATCTATTGCATAAGGACACTTCTTTATGTCGAAGCGTTATTGTTTTAGCCCTTGTGTATTTTTTGTAAATTTCTGTCATTCCTACAAATATGGATAGATGCTATAGTTAGAGTAACTTTTGAGCATTGTTGTTCTTAGTCTAAAACTTTCTCTGTATCTCTTAGAAGTTTAATTGATCCAACCAGATTATATTTACTTTTGAGTTCTAGAATCAATTCATACTCTGATTTCATTTTAAATTCTCGAATCACAACAACTACATGCATATGATAAACCATGGTACCAATTTTCAAAAGAAAGTCCTTTTTAAAGGCTCTATATAAAAAGCTAGTTTTTATATAATTTAACGTGATTCAATTTTAATAACTAGTATTAATTTTTTTAGTGCATTTGAACCTTATTTTTATATATTTAATAAAACTTACTTTTATTACCTACATATTTGGAGTTTATATAAGTTCAAAAAATCACCATTTTAAAACTTATATTTAAGTATTTGAAAATTTGACATTATGAACATTTTTATAAAACTGAATTTTATTTTAAAATAATAACTAGTTACATCTTATGACCACATTATAAATTCTAAAAATCAAACTTCATTTGATCTTTATTTTGTCCAAAATTATTTTATCATGAGAAAAAACTAATTTATCAACCGCACATAATAATTTCATAAAATAAAAAACACAAGTATGCATAAAGTTATATGTGCATAAACATAACCAACTAATGATATTTTTGTGAGCCAACACAAAAATGCCAAGTCCATTCCTAGATGGGCATTTTAAGAGAACAAAATATTTTTGTAATATTGTTGTAGAAGCTCTCACTTGAGAAAACACTTATTTCTTGCAAAAGATTGCAAAAACTTCTTGAAAGCAATATTTCACCAACTATTGTTAAAAGTCTAATAGCCCTTAAGAAACAGCATTAGTGACACTTCTCAGAACCTGTCACTAACTTTCAGCATGTTTCTTAATCACGAAAATTTCTCTTGGGTCTTCAAAAATGACTTCAACTTCATTTCTTGTTACATTTTTGTACAAATAAATTATTTCTAACAAATAATCTATTACATACAAAAATAAACCAAGAAAACTAATCTATTTAATTAATTACATATCATATGAATAAATAAATTATTATAACCATTTTTATAAACAACCAACACAACAGAACAACAAACACAATTGGTCCTTCACTAGTTTATGCACATAATTCATATCAACATAAACATTAACCAACCTTTGTTTTTCTAAGACAACTTTAAATGAAAAAAGATGCATGAAACTTTTGTCATAAAAATAACAATTAAAAAGTTGTCATAGAAAATATGTATGAACTTGTTTTATACAAAAACAAGTTATCAATATTCTCCGAAAACTAAGATTTCCAAAAATCGAAAATCGAACCAAACTTTCAAGATGGCTCTGATACCAATTGTTGGGCTTTTTTGCAAAAATTAGTTTTAAAAACTTGAGATTTTAGCAACAGAAGACTTTTAAATTAGAATAAACATAAAACAAATTTATAGCCCACCAAGGATCTTCTTGCAAAGTTTAGATAGAAAACAACCACGAAATAAGAAGATGGAAAAAATTACAACCTTTGTAGTTCTTTGGTTCCTCTTGAGAGGCTTAGAAGTTGATGAAGAATGTGGAACATTTGTGACACCCACAATGACTCAACTTGATATAAAATGCTAGTTCTTTTCTATAAAACTCTTAACACTATTAAGCTTGAAGTTCATAACCAATATGAACTCAAGAGGGCATAAGAAAGTAGTAATTTCTTCAAGTTTTCAAAGCAAAAGAAGAGAGGATGAAAGAGCCAAGAGGCTCACATTTTTCATGCATATCTTAAAGCTTAAGAATGAAAGCCTCACTCTCATATATATAGTATGCACAATACTCATGATTCTTATTTAAATAATCAAAAGGCCATACTCTTATTTAAATAATCAAAGATCCATTATCTTATTTAAATATTCAAAGATCCATTCTCTTATTTAAATATTCAATGAGCCATACTTTTATTTAAATAATCTGTTGGAGCATGGAAATGCTCTACAAATAATGAGTGATTGTTAGGTTGTATTTTTTCCCTTTATTGTATTGTTAGTGTATTTTCTCTCCCTCATATATAAAGGAAAGGGTGTTCATTTTTATGTATCCACCTTTCTAAAATGTAATCTAGAGAGAGAATTGGTAAGATCTCTCCTCACCAAGGGAGAATCTTCTCTCCCATGTTCTTGTCATGTTCTTAATTTTTATCTCTTTTCTTTCTTATATTTCTAAGAATTCTCATCATATGTTCTTCATGGTTATACTTTTGCTACATGACAAATTTCGAGATACTATTTCTTCCGCATCCACCGTTCGTATAAAAATGGTTTCTATCAATTGGTATTAGAGCCGTACTTTGAAGGTTTAATCGACTAGTTCAAGGGAACGAATCCCATTCGGTGATTATCTTGTAGTTTTTCGTTTTTTTGCAAGAATTTTTGGATCCAACCGGAAGTTTTTTTTAATGAGTTTTCTATTTTTATGGGTTAATTCAAGCTTAGAAGAATAATTATGTTGTTGTTCCTTCAAATTTTCTGCTTGAATTTGTGTTCTTGAAGTTCTTATTTTTCTATTGAAGAAATGAAGAAAAATGGGTGAAGAAATTAATTTTTGTGGTCTCCAAATGTTGAAGAGTTTATTCCAGAAGGTATTTGTTCTTGGAAATGAGAGACAAAATTAATGGTCTTATTATTCAAGAATAAGGAGTTTCTTTGTGAAGATTTTTTTTATCAGTATCTTATTATGATCATCATAAAAAAGGTATCAAATTCATCTCCTTCACCTCATAAGTGGCTATGAATCTTCAAATTTTAGAGTTTTGGATGTAATAATATGTTTTCATAAAGCATTTGGTCCTTCTTACTCTTTTGGGTAAAGAGTACTCCAATCATATTTTCCTTTCCAAGATAAAATCATGTGACATTGTCCCTTCCCATCACATTTTGTCCCATAAAACCCACCTGCATACTCCTCTTTTTGCATTCCCAATATATTATTCTCTCTACATCTTTAAAAAAAATTTGAGGTCTGTTGAGAATCTGCAGCCTCTGATGTCTAGCAGCAAAACTGCATCTTCTTCCTTGCCTTCGGACCGAAGTCCAGACTCCCTACCGCACCTTCGTACCACAGCGCTGCTCGGCTTCTCGGACCGCAGTTAGGACCACAATCCCCCTTCGCACCACAATGAATATTCTCGCTGACTGCATTCCTTCTCACCTTGTAGTCATCAATCCCGCATCATCCGTAGCCTACGTGACCTCGGTACCCACACCTCTGATCCACCTCACCCCCTCATCTGCACCCAACCCTCCACCACATCTCCGCCTACCATATGTATCCCCTCCCCACCGCAACTTCCGTTCCTCACCTCCACCCGCAATCTACTCCTCAACCTTAGTTCACCTCCTTTTGCAACCCCCTCCTCCACTAACTTCAGTCAGCACCACCCTCCTCCCCCCTCTTGCCTTCCACCCTTCTTCTTACTCTTTCCTTCCATTCTCTTCTCAGCCCCCCCCCCCCCCCCCCCCTTTTTTTTTTTAAAAAAAACCGCTTATTTTTTTACTCCTTTTTTTTTCTGTTCAGCTATTATTATTATTATTATTATTATTATTATTATTATTATTATTATTATTATTATTATTATTATTTTCAAATTCTTTTTCTAACAACAATTAATTTTATTTACCCAATTATTTTTTAATATCAAATTTTTTTATTTAGCCAATATTGTATTTGAAAAAGTCGAAAAATCGAATGTTTCGGGTCATTTAGACAAGAATCTTTAATCACGATTTCCCGAAGTTCTGCAACTCGAAAAATGAATCTGTTCAGGTTTTTGGAATCCTTGAACTCTATTTTATCATGTGACACTTTCGCAAAAAATAATTGATATCGGGATCTTGATACACAAAGCTAGAGTTGTTTCAAGCACTTTTTGGAGAGTACAACATCATCATGGCACCATCTATGTTTGCATACATTAACAAATCATCCAACAAACCCTCCACCCAACCTTCCCCCCATATTTCCCATGTGAGATACTCCCATCCCTTCCATTCCCTTACCTCTGTGGAGTATACACTTTATCTAAAGTACAAAGGATGATCCTTTTGTGTGAGCACCAATTCACCAACCATCCATCTCTTACTCTCCCGTTTCAATTCTCCTTCTCTCTCTTTGTTTAGAAGCATCACCGAGTACTGTCACACCCCGAAAACCAGAGGCGGAAACATTTCCGGGGTTGACTCCACGTTAAGTATCAAATCCAATGCACATAGTAAAACAGTAATCACAAAACATTACATTACATAATATTGTTTACATCAGTTTTAAAGAAAAGTTTATACAAGTGTTTTATACATATATCATATGAACAAAAGCAAAGACGAGTCTTCGGAACGCTCCGTCTTCTCCAAAAGGTGTCAGTGTACCTGTCTAACGCTGACCTGAGAATACAACCAGTTTGAAAATCAGCATAAAGCTGGTGAGTTCATAAGCGGTTTAGTTTTGAAAAGAACGAGTTTCCTTTGCTTTCTGAAAAGTTGTTATTCAAGAAAATCCCATATTTTCTTATGAAAGCGATTTAGTTATCCTTTGTTACAATTTTGAAAACGGTTTGTTATGTCATTCCAGGAAAATCCCATATTTTCCTAATAGTTTTAGTTACTCGTTTTTTTATGTTATTCGTGTATGTATTGATGTGCTATCCAGGAAAATCCCATATTTTCCTATGTATTGAGTTTTCTATTCGTTTCTAAGTTTGTTACTAGTTATTGTGTTAACTCAGGAAAATCCCATATTTTCCTATGTGCTGAGGTTGTTTCTTAGGTTTGATTTTGAAGTGCTAATGATTACCATATCTGCAGAATAAGTTAAGTATTCTAAACTCATAGTTATCCTACATTCATATGTCTAAATTCTACAAACTTAGTTGTATTTTCGTATATTTGGATTCACCAGAAACGTACATTACAGTATTTTCGATTATTCTGGTGAATTCCAAAAGAGTACATTAGTTGTATTTTCGTATCTCTATCGACATTCCGAGGTGGATGTATTCGAAACTCAGTAGAGGTCCATAGGTGTACTTTCATATTCGGAACTTTGGTGACATTCAAGGCGTACACTGAGTGTATATTCGAAGTCTTGGTGTCATCCAAAGGCGTTGTTTCGCATTCGTAGTCCTATTTCTATTCGTATTCATATTCGTTCTATCCATTTAGTTATATTCGTATTCGCATTCGTATTCGTATTCGTATTCGTATTCGCATTCGTACTATACTATTGGTTACATTCGTATTAGTATTCGCATTCGTATTCGTACTATACTAATTGGTTACGTTCGTATTCGTATACGCTTTCGTATTCGTACTATACTATTGGTTACATTCATATTCATATTAGTATTCATACTGTCCGATTGGTTATATTCGTATTTGCATTCGTATTCGTATTCGTACTGTCCTATTGGTTGTATTCGTATTCGTATTCATATTCGTATTCGTACTATCCTATTGGTTATATTCGTATTCGTACTATCCTATTGGTTATATTTGTATTCGTATTTGTATTCGTACTGTCCTATTGGTTATATTCGTATTCGTACTATCTTTAGTTTAGGTTTAGAATGATTTCTTTTACAAAAAGTAATATAGTTTATAACACTTTAAAAGAAATCTGTATTTAACCTGCAATTCAAAACATCAGTTATCACAATATTTGTGAATCAAGCCATTCAGGAAATAAAACTATTAGGTTGAAAATCAGTTGAAGTACAAGATACACTTGTACTCTTTGCTTGTATTCCCCCCCTGGAAAACAGTGAAAAGTAGTGAAAAAGGGTAGGGGTATGAACTCACCGGACTAGGAAATGTGACGGTTTCGGACACTAAACGTTGGTTCGGGGTCTGATTACTCGCGATGTCCCTATGTAAAATGAAATAATGTCCAAATATGTCTAATTAGATTTACAATCACTAATTAGATGGAAAATTACACTCCAATGGGGTAAAATACCTCAAAACGAGTGTTTGGAGTGACCCGTGTGACATCTACGGACGTGTAATGGCACTAGGGACTTGGAATTTGAGTTTACTCCCCAAGAGTAAACACTTAAGGGAGTTTCAACCACAAAACACATACATACATGAGTTTACGGCCGTTTGACACACATTTAGGAGTTTACGGCCTAAGGGTATGAGCTATGGTCGTAAACTCTTGTATGATGTATTTTGTTATGTTTAAGGCCCCCAAACTATTTTTTGATGGTTCTAGGATTTACCACAAGGCTATTTGTTAAGTTTCAAGGCATTCGAACATGTTAAAAGGTGTTTACTCCCCATGTTTGAGGGGTTTACGGCCCAAGCATATGCCTTGGCCGTAAACTCCCATTTACTCCTCAAAAATTATGTTTATGATGTTCTAAGGCCAATACCAATATTCTAGAAGTCATATCTAAGTCTTGTTTGTGTCTTGGAAGGGTTTAAGGGCTTAAAAACCCTCTAAATTAGTGTTTACGGCCTAGGCACCTTCCAGGGCCGTAAACTCATATACAAGGTCCTATTTCATGTTTTAATCTTGAATTTGAAGGTCAAATATGATACACAATGAGTTAAGGAAGGTACCTTGGTGATTAGAAGACTTAAACTTGTGATTTGGACCCTTAAACTTGGATTTAGGAGAGAGGTTAGAGAGAGAGTAGAGAGAGGAAGCAAAAGCTTTAAATGAATGTTTAAACATGTTTAAATAGGTCCCAAAACTTGGACACGGAGGAATTCTACCCGATACCGGCATTAAACGGGGCTTTTGATCGCACCCGATTAAGTTTCCGTAATTTGACGGGATAGAATTTAGAAATTTCAAGTTAATGATTTTGGGCCATATTCATGAGTTTTAAATGGATTTGAACACTTACGAGATTAAAATAAACTTATAGTTTATATATCTTAGCTCAAAAACGAAAACGGAACGAATCGATAAAGGCGGATTTTTACGCGCGGAACGGATTTCGGTAATGGACAACTTCGGGTTGTTACATTATCCCCCCGTTAGAGGGCATTTCGTCCCAAAATTCAAAGCTTACGTTACAGCTCATGAAATGAAAAGAGATGCAGGTGGATTAGCTGCTCTCGGTTTTCACGCTCCGAAGTGGCATCGGGTCTCCGCTTGACGTTCCAACGAACCCTCACTATCGGGACGCATCTTGGTTTTGTTGGGTAGATACTTTTTAAGGACCGAGACATGAAGTACCAGAGGAATGTTACTAATTTACAGGTTTCTATAGGTATCTCTGGTGCCGACTTGTTCCCTATCATCTTAGCTTTTGGAAGGTTCACGGGTATAACTACTTTGCTTATCTACATAACCAAAGAAAAATGGTTTGACCGAAGGGCGCCACTACGAACTCATGGTGATCAGGTCCTGGTCATTGTATTGGATTCATCATCCCCCCGAAGGTTCGGTTACGAGGCAGTTCCAAGAATTAGGTTAATACGAGCCTTGACTAGCCGTTCGGGAGGAATTCTCGAGGATTCTTGGAAAAGGCATCGGGGAAAGATTTGCAGACTTCCTGTTTTCTGAATATCACACGAACGGGGAATGTATGGGAAACTTTCTAAGCTTTGATGCACGAAGATGCGAAGGTTGGATTTAGGTTTGATGCCGAAGATCATGAGAGTCTGGTCAGAGAAAAGATTCGGATGGACGACCCTTTCGAAGACAAGAACAACAACATGAATGAGATTCAGTCATTACATGCCAATGATCGCATCAAATCTTTTCACGAAAAGTTTACCATTAGATGAGTAGAAAGAAATAATCATCCGAATTAAGGGTACGATTTAAGGGTATGACGTTAACGTTCTCTTTCTCACTGGTTGGCCATCTCGACGGTAAACGTTTCGATTATTAACAAAGGATTTAGTTTAGGAAGATATTTGAATGAATGGCTAGCAATTTCATACAACATTAGAATCGATAAGGATTACGGGCACAAGATTCATCGAGGAGAAGTATACCTATGGCAACAGTGGGGTCGGCGATTGTCCTTTCCTGTCCCATAGTTAGGACTCTCCCGGTGTTTCCAGATGTTACTGCCTTAGGACAGTTTCTATTATAATGCCCGACCTCTACACAACTGTAGCAGGTTTGACCGATACCAGCTCCGGAAGCTTGACTAGTTGATGGGGTTGGAGTTTTGCAGCTTCGCGCGAGATGACCTTCCTGGCCACAGCTTCTACAAAACTTTGCACAACAAGGGCCAGGGATGCGATGGTGGTAACTACATCAGTTACACCACAGGAGGATACCGGCATATCCAGTGATAGGTGCTTGGGTTGAGGAACCTACAACAGATACAACGACAGGGGTAGTGGCAGTGTGGACTGCTACTATCTGCTGTTTCTTCGAGGGTTCTGGGGAAGACTGACTCTTCTTCTTCTTTTTCCAAAACTTTCTTTTCTCACCACTCTTTTCTGTTGACTCGGGAGTGGGGTCTACTTCCTCTTGGTCATCATTGTGATCGATCAGGGTTTGCGCGAGACATTTAGCGTTGTCATAGGTATCCAGATTCGCCGCTATAACATTCCATTTTGTTGGCTGGGTTAATCCCCAGATGAACCTTTCTACCTTTTTGCTCTCCGGGGTAACCATTCCCGAACAGAGAAGTGCCAAGTTGTCAAACCTTGAAGTGTAGGCGGCGATATCGAAACCTTTCATATTTAGGTTCCAGAGTTCATGCTCTAGCTTCTGGATTTCACCCCGAGGGCAATACTCAGTGCACAGTAGTTCCTTCATAACTTCCCATCCCATAGCATTGGCTACAGGTAGAGTCAGGGATTTGACTCGGCCGTTCCGCCAAGTCAAAGCTTTATCAGTGAGCGTACAGGCAGCAAATTTTACCTTGTTGGATTCCGAACAGGCACAAATCTCGAAGATAGATTCGATTTTCTCTAACCACCGTGTTAGAGCAATGACACCCCCTATGCCATCGAAGAATGTGGGTTTTGCGTTCATAAAGTCTTTATAGGAACACTCCTTCCGGTGTCCTTGATTACCTTCAAGGTTTTGGGTTTGGGTACCACCCCCTGAACCACCAGGGTTTAGTTGAGATATGGTGGCTGATATTGTGGCAGAAATGGCTGCCTGAAGTGTTTCCAGTTCGATTTGAATAGGAGGTGGTGGCGGCGGAGGGTTGTTGGTGTTCTTCGAGCTGGGTCTTTTCCTTGGAGGCATCTTGATCTAAAAAGATCAGGAAAGAGAGGATCATAAGTCCTCTGAATTGAATCAAAAGATATGGATCAGGGGATATCTCATCAAGACATATATAACATTATATTAAGCGATACGGCAGGAAAGAGTTATCAAGGCAGAAAATTTTATCGCTAGAGGAACGATCAAGGAACAATGCATATACGAGGATTTCTACAAAGTATCGGCTCGAGAAATACTCCCATAGTATTTAATGGTTCATTGCAACGACGACTCGTTGTTTGGGATATTGGGTAAGTTTAGGGTATGATGCGTACCACAGTCACTCCCAAGCACATGTTGGCCGTGTCTCGAATGAATATAGTTGGCCAGCCTATATTGATCCTAGACACGACTACATAACTGCCCAGGTTTAACCGTAACGTACAACACTCATTTACTTATATTTTGTTCTACTTGTAGTTACGGGTTTCGATGGTTCGATATACTTGTATACTTTAGGAAATACTTATATTTGTAGAGTATACTTTTAGTTTAGAGCTCTTAGGCCCCTTAATGTTTATAGTCTTATACCATGTAAGCTTTAGTATACTTGTTCACTATAAACAAGGGCTCTGATACCAATCTATCACACCCCGAAAACCAGAGGCGGAAACATTTCCGGGGTTGACTCCACGTTGAGTATCAAATCCAATGCACATAGTAAAACAGTAATCACAAAACATTACATTACATAATATTGTTTACATCAGTTTGAAAGAAAAGTTTATACAAGTGTTTTATACATATATGATATGAATAAAAGCAAAGACGAGTCTTTGGAATGCTCCGTCTTCTCCAAAAGGTGTCAGTGTACCTGTCTAACGCTGACCTGAGAATACAACCAGTTTGAAAATCAGTATAAAGCTGGGGAGTTCATAAGCGGTTTAGTTTTGAAAAGAACGAGTTTCCTTTGCTTTTTGAAAAGTTGTTATTCAAGAAAATCCCATATTTTCTTATGAAAGCGGTTTAGTTATCCTTTGTTACAATTTCAAAAACGGTTTGTTATTGCATTCCAGGAAAATCCCATATTTTCCTAATAGTTTTAGTTACTCGTTTGTTACATTATTCGTTTATGTATCGATGTGCTATCCAGGAAAATCCCATATTTGCCTATGTATTGAGTTTTCTATTTGTTTCTAAGTTCCTTACTAGTTTTTGTGTTATCTCAGGAAAATCCCATATTTTCCTATGTGTTGAGGTTGTTCTTAGGTTTGATTTTGAAGTGCTAATGATTACCATATTTGCAGAATAAGCTAAGTATTCTAAACTCTTAGTTATCCTACATTCGTATGTCTAAATTCTACAAACTTAGTTGTATTTTCGTATATTTGGATTCACCAGAAACGTACATTACAGTATTTTCGATTATTCTGGTGAATTCCAAAAGAGTACATTAGTTGTATTTTCGTATCTCTGTCGACATTCTGAGGTGGATGTATTCGAAACTCAGTAGAGGTCCAGAGGCGTACTTTCGTATTCGAAACTTTGGTGACATTCAAGGCGTACACTGACTGTATATTCGAAGTCTTCGTGTCATCCAAAAGGCGTTATTTCGCATTTGTAGTCCTATTTCTATTCGTATTCGTATTCGTTCTATCCATTTAGTTATATTCGTATTCGCATTCATATTCGTATTCGTATTCGCATTCGTATTCGTATTATACTATTGGTTACATTCGTGTTAGTATTCGCATTCGTATTCGTACTATATTAATTGGTTACGTTCGTATTCATATTCGCTTTCGTATTCATACTATACTATTGGTTACATTCGTATTCGTACTGTCCTATTGGTTATATTTGTATTCACATTCGTATTCGTATTCGTACTGTCCTATTGGTTATATTTGTATTCGTATTCATATTCGTATTCGTACTATCCTATTGGTTATATTTGTATTCGTATTCGTATTCGTATTCATACTATCCTATTGGTTATATTCGTATTCGTATTGGTATTCGTACTGTCCTATTGGTTATATTCGTATTCATACTATCTTTAGTTTAGGTTTAGAATGCTTTCTTTTACAAAAAGTAATATAGTTTATAACACTTTAAAAGAAATATGTATTTAACCTGCAATTCAAAACATCAGTTATCACAATCTTTGAGAATCAAGCCATTCAGGAAATAAAACTATTAAGTTGAAAATCAGTTTAAGTACAAGATACACTTGTACTCTTTGCTTGTATTCCCCCTGAAAACAGTGAAAAACAGTGAAAAAGGATAGGGGTATGAACTCACCGGACTAGGAAATGTGACGGTTTCGGACACTAAACGTTGGTTTGGGGTCTGATTACTCGCGATGTCCCTATGTAAAATGAAATAATATCCAAATATGTCTAATTAGATTTACAATCACTAATTAGATGGAACATTACACTCCAATGGGGTAAAACACCTCAAAACGAGTGTTTGGAGAGACCCGGGAGACATCTACGGACGTGTAATGGCACTAGGGACTTGGAATTTGAGTTTACTCCCCAAGAGTAAACATTTAAGGGAGCTTACAACCACAAAACACATACATACATGACTTTACGGCCGTAAACTCATGTTGGCGTGATTTTGAGTGTCTAATGGTTTGATTGGACTTGGGAATTGTTGGAATGGACTTCTAAAATGCCTTGGAATGATTTAATGGGACTTATACCATTTAAAAGGGAGTTCACGGCTGTAAACTTGGATTTTATAGCCGTAAACTCTCCTATGGTCACAAATAATTACTTTGAGGCGCAAGGAACAATCACATGTGATTCTAGTAATTTTTCCAAGCCTTGGGGTGATTTTAGGGCATCATTTGACACACATTTAGGAGTTTATGGCCTAAGGGTATGAGCTATTGCCGTAAACTCTTGTATGATGTATTTTGTTATGTTTAAGGCCCCCAAACTATTTTTAGATGGTTCTAGGATTTGCCACAAGGCTATTTGTTATGTTTCAAGGCATTCTAACATGTTAAAAGGTGTTTACTCCCCATGTTTGAGGGATTTACGGCCCAAGCATATGCCTTGGCCGTAAACTTCCATTTACTCCTCAAAATTTATGTTTATGATGTTCTAAGGCCAATACCAATATTCTAGAAGTCATATCTAAGTCTTGTTTGTGTCTTGGAAGGGTTTAAGGGCTTAAAAACCCTCTAAATTAGTGTTTACGGCCTAGGCACCTTCCAGGGCCGTAAACTCATATACAAGGTCCTATTTCATGTTTTAATCTCGAATTTGAAGGTCAAATATGATACATAATGAGTTAAGGAAGGTACCTTGGTGATTAGAAGCCTTAAACTTGTGATTTGGACCCTTAAACTTGGATTTAGGAGAGAGGTTACAGAGAGAGTAGAGAGAGTAAGAAAAAGCTTCAAATGAATGTTTAAACATGTTTAAATAGGTCCCAAAACTTGGACACGAAGGAATTCTACCCGATACTGGCATTAAACGGGGCTTTTGATCACACCCGATTAAGTTTCCGTAATTTGACGGGATAGAATTTAGAAATTTCAAGTTAATGATTTTGGGCCATATTCATGAGTTTTAAATGGATTTGAACACTTACGAGATTAAAATAAACTTATAGTTTATATATCTTAGCTCAAAAAACGAAAACGGAACGAATCGATAAAGGCGGATTTTTACGCGCGGAACGGATTTCGACGATGGACAACTTCCGGTTGTTACAAGTACCACCACTTCACCACCATAAATCACCACCAGAACTACCCCTTTCCACCTATTTTCCTGAACAACAACTCCAAACACCCTTGATCACAACACCTTGCCTCCCACTCCCACTCTTGTTGCTTACTGCTGGCAAAAGAATAAAGAAACAGGGACAATGAGGCTGTCAACGCAATCCTACCACGGTGAGCCACCCGCAACTACCACCTTCTTTGTCCACATTATTATTTTGGTTCTAACTTGTGGAGTCTCCCAAAATCAATCATATTCTCAAGTTAAAAATAGAATTCACATATCTAAAGTGAGTGTGACGACCAAATTTTTATGATTTTTATATATTTATAAGGGGATACATGTGCTCACATATTTCATTTATGCAAAAATACACATGAAAAACGTACTAAAAATGCTATGATTTTATGTGAAAAAGTGTTGTCCATTCAAGACCTATTTTAACCATCTTAAACCCTATGGTTTGCAAAATTGTTTTTTATGAAATTAGTTTAGATCGGTACCTTTTCAGGGACTACGCTCACACATTCAAATGATCATTATACAATTTATTATGATTTTTGCAAAACTACATATCATTGCAGTTCTTTTTCAGACCAGTCTATAGAAATGGTCATTTTCACCTTAGTTAGGGTTCATATCAGGTCAGGGGAAAAATTAGGTACAAATTATACTTAATCTTTAAACTTTAGAGTTTACGGATCCTAATTCCAACTCTTGATGATTTTTCTAGAATTTCTTTAAAACAAGGACAAAATCGACATTCTAGATTAACTTTTCTATTTTGTCTTTCAAATAAATATGGTAATACATTGATCTTTGAAATATTACAAATGTGGCAATGTCACATATGATTGATATATATATATATATATATATATATATATATATATATATATGTGTGTGTGTGTGTGTGTGACATTGCCACCTTTGTAATATTTCAAAGATCAAATTATCACCATGCTTGTGTGTGTGTGTCTATGTGTATATATATATATATATATATATATGTATATGTATATGTGTGTGTGTGTGTTTAAATACATATTTATACAGGTTATAATTAATATAACTTAGAGCTTATACATGTACTATTGATTATCACTTTGAAACGTACCTCTTTATAAGAGCGAGTACATTACACCTTTTATGTATATACCAAACATACTCGACTTTTATAAACTTTAAGCAAATCATTAAGCCTAGTGACCTATCTTCATATAAGTTAGGCATGGGAGCTATTCACATACCATAGTTTAAGGGATTTAAAGTGATACATTATTCATTAGTTAAGTCTAAACACCTAGGATACCAGAACTACTATAAACTTTAATCTTCAAAGTGAGATACATATGTATAAATCCATATTGGGTTGAAATCCCCACCTGCGGTTGCTAGCTACTACCTCGACCAATCAATTGAGCGGGTCATATGTATCTACATATGTTATTACGGTGTACAATAAAGCGTTGAATGGGATACATTTAGTCACATAGCTCGATTATAGGACTCACTATAAACATTAACTAGAATCTCACTCTCTCTCTCTCTCGCTACCAAACCATGGATTTGGTTTCTCTCAAGATATTGTTAAGTATGGATTTACTTATGCAATGACATCTTTTGGCATTCAATGATTATTCAGAGGCTCTTTGCAAACACAGTTTCAAGTATGGATTTACTTATGCTAAGGCATCTTTTGGTTTTCAAAGGTTATTCAAAGACTCATTACAAACACCATTTTAAATATGACTTTACATACAAAGAAAATACTTTTTAGACTTTTCAAAGTATCGTTGTTAGGAGAAAACCTTTAACTCTCACCAACCTTGTGTTGACCCTCAAATATACATGTATTCTCATGGAATTAGCAATCATGCAATTCAAAAAATGGATTAGTCATGGATTTTAGGCTATCTAATTTACTAGTTTTTGTTATATCTGCTCCCTTATTAATTTAATTAATGTACTACACCATTATCTATTAGAACCATGTATTCAAACATCAATACAAATGTTGTTTTGTTTATTGTTGTACTTATGCTATATATTCAGTTTACCTATGATCCATGAACTAAGTCGCGCAGCCCAACATGTTCCACCACCTTGGCCGAGGTATATTAGATTGGTATCAGAACTGATTTGGTTATAGAGAGCTCATATCCTCGAAAGAGGAATACAAGTATAGCAATAACCTACTAATAAAAGTATTATTATTAATGACCCTACTTCTTGACTATTTACAAGAGAGGTAACTGGTTTGAAGGACCGCGTGGGTTGCCGGATTTCTAAATATATTATTATATATTTAGAAAGTACACATTGTCTCGATCCTAAAAATATAAATTTCATAGAAATTAGACTCTATGTGAATTAGATATGATATTTATAAAGATATAAAACTCAGTCGTGCATATGGAATGTGTGACATCAAAGGAACACCAAAATCAGAGTCCATACGAGAGAGTTATGATTTTTGCAAAATCATTAAATCTTATAAAAATAGGGACGAAAAATAAGGTCAGAATTAGCTGATGTAGTCTAAAGGAAAGTTGTATATCTCGTTGAGAGTTTCTAGGGATATAAGGAACATCAAAAACAGAGAACATATAATGTAGATATGGAATTTACAAAATTTGTGTTTTGTGCCCCGTGCAGTACGCGCTAGGTGTACGGCGTGCACCTATAGAAGGTGAAAATCGGACCACGGAAAGCCTGACATGTGACACTTAGTGGCTAGGAGGCGTAGCCTTAACATACGCGACATGCACCCCAAATTTGGCTATTAATACCTTATTTGTTCTGCTTTCGTTCCACACACATCTCCACAACTCCTTCTCTCGATTTCCTTCAATTCTAGCCCATTTTCCCTTAGTTTTAGTCTTCGGCAAAACCCTGCGACACTTGAAGTAGTAGTAGCTAGCGAGTAGAAGCTCTACCAATGCAATTTCCTAACTTTTGTCAAGAAAATATTTATAAGTTAAGCTACACTTTATCTATTTAAGTGTAACCTATATTTATAGTCATAAGTTGTTATTATGAATCTATAAATAAAATTTATCAGTAATTCCATGTCACTATACTGATTGATCTACTTATGGTGATGATGTCTAGATTGGATTCAGTGAGGTGTTTAAAGTGGGATTTCCAAATAGTATACTCTAGATACCAAAGAGACCCTACCTTCAATATGGTCCTACCTAGTTGTCCCTTATCAGCTCTAGATCATTAAACATTGGGATTGTTGAGGAATCTAAACTATTATTTAGTCATAAGAGTTAATAAAATAATACTTAGATATAATTGAACCTAGGTCATATCAAAGGAAAAACACGGTGCTAAAGAGAAGCGTTGTCCAACTTAACAATCATCCACTTTAATAGTTGAGTGCATGGTTACTTTCATCTTTTGCATACATACAAATTATCTAATTAATTAATTGTTATATGTGCTTATGTGAAAAGATGTTACGTGTTAGGTGAAATGTTATAAAGATAACCTAAATGAATTATATTGCATATGTATTTCTATAGATATAATACATTGGGTAACGAAGGGTAGTGAAAGATGCCATAGTATGATGAAAGATAGGATGTCACAATATATAGGAAAAGATAGAGTGTCATGACTTTAGGAATGGTATTAGTATACCAACAATGTAGTCACTTAGCAAAACAAAGGTGAAAACTACTAGACTAATTGCTGATAGTCTTGTATAATACAGACAACTATGGACTTAGTGCATAATAGATCAACACTAGCAGCTATGAACTTAGTGCCTAATAGATAAACACTGGCAGCTATGGACTTAGTGCGTATTAGATAAACATAGGAAATGATGGACTTCGTGCGTATTCCTTAGGAAAATACCTTTGGAATAAAAATAGAAAGAAACCTACAGACGTGTACCGTGGAGAAATCCTTGTAACAGTATTGTCAACAACGATGATTAAGATTACCCTTAGGATAAATCCCAAGGAAAGAATAAATAGTAAAACAAGGATGAGTAATTAGGTTAATTATTTGATAATTAAAAACATTTATTGTCGGTTGAAACCCCTATGTCCTCACCAGGTTTCCCAACCTGGCACACTTAGTTTTTTCATATCACAAGGAGCAATAATAAGTCACATGCATTATGAGAGATTCAAGGAGATTTTGACGGTTAGATTATTGAATCAATGTAAGTCTCTGTTTATGATTATGTTTTGTATTAGTTATGACATCCCAAGTTTTCAAAATATATCAACATCAAACTCTTATTTGCAAATGTTTAATGTTAATATTATATCACATTGATATAATATTTTTGGGAAAAATTCTGCAACAAAAGGAATATTTTTTTTAAATAAGCAAAAATAAATGTTTTAAAATAACCATAAATTTGGGATGTTACTGTTGGTATCAGAGCATTAGTTTAAGCGAACTAAGAATTTGTAGAATTTCTAGACTTAAACTTTGAATACTAAGCAACGATCGTGAGGAAAGTGTCTATTTAATTTTAGGTAGTACACCGAATTAACACAAGCACTAGCTTACTTTAGGATAAGATACTTAATTTGCTTTTATGTGCTAAATGGTTAGAATTATATCATGCCTTAGGTTGCATATTTAAAATGCTATTATCTGATTATATCTAAGGTTTGTTTTCGGCCTAAAATTAGGGAAATTTTATGTGTTCAGGTTTCTAAACATTTAATTATGGTATTAGAACTGGCATATAAGTTTTTGGAGCAATAAGGAGGATTACGTGTCTATTTCCTTCTCTATCTATATTATCGTCTCAATACATCGAACACCTGCTTTGGTGTACAGAACATCGTGATAAGGACTCATAACATACTGAGCAAATGAGAAGGTTTACGATAGTGAATGATACCTATTAGAAGATATCAATAATAGAACCTTTGGTTTAACTACTGAAATCGTCCCATCGTCTGGCATTTCCATAACCAACCTATTAGAAAAAGAATCGTGGTTGAAGACACGTGAAGAAGAAACGCTACGAGATTCTATTAGGAAATATGCTTATTTTGACACATTAATATGTGGTAAATTGTTTGATGATTTTATGAACAGAACTTAGTGGACTACGAGACAATACATGGGACAAGTATAAGTAGGTGTAAAAGGTAGTAGAGGCATATGCTACCAGAAGTACATGACTCGTACTTGGAGTACGGAAAGCCAAAAGCTTACTATGTCTCTAAGTAGTTGGGCTATGTTTTCATTTCGATCATTACCTTTGTTTCGGTAATGAATACAAAGATAAATATCAATCAGACATCAGTAGGTCACATCAAATCGAGTCCGAATAATCTACAAAGTAAGTTCAACGTAGTGTCCGGCCATAGTTAAAGATCGGAGAAGGAGAAGATCAAAGCAATTGACAAACAGATTGAAAATCATCATTAGAGCTTAGCAACCAGTAGCTAGAGATTTCTACAAGATAATATATTATTATATCACATTAGAACTTGAAGGAATGTAGCTTTCGTGTTAGAGTCTGACTAAAAGAGACCCGAGTCTAACCTTTGCATCATATGGTGAGAGGTCATTACAACATGAACCATAGGTATGTTACGATAATCAAAGTAAATACCTTAATTTAGGAGGTAGAGTAGGCACAACACCATCAATAGTCAAGAAGTCTAAGATTTAAAAACTTAAAATAAAGAACATAAGATTTACAATTACCACCTAGGATGGAAACATAATATCCGGAGTCATTATACAAGCCTCTTTTGTTGATGATTACGGTATTAAATCATCTTAAAGGGGCGATAATTGTAATGCCCACAAATTTGGGTCAGGTGTTTAAGATATAATATAAGGTTTCATATAAATAAATATAGGAAAAATCAGTTGAATCGTCCTTAAGTCATAAAAATAAGTGCGCTAAAACACACGCACACACAAACATATATATATATATATATATATATATATATATATATATATATATATATATGTATGTATGTATGTATGTATGTATGTATGTATGTATGTATGTATGTATGTATGTATGCATATGTATAATTTAGAAAGTACACGTCGTCTCGATCCCAAAAATATAAATTTCATAGAAATTCGACTCTGTATTATATGGATATGATTTTTTTATAAATATATAAACATCATTCGTGCACAAGGAATGTGTGATGTCAAGAGGTACAAAGAGAATGGTTAACTTTTGGGTAAAGTCATCAAAATAAAAGTCGTGGTACTCTTTGGGATTTGAAGTTTGGTAAAACGAACACCAAAATCCGAGTTTGTACGAGAGAGTTATGATATTTACAAAATCATTAAATTTTCTCAAAATAGGGACGAAAAATAAAGTTAGAATTAATTGATGGATTCTAAGGAAAGTTGTAGATCTCATCGAGATCTTTCCGGAGATATAAAAAATATCGAAAACGGAGTCTATATGAAGAATTTATGGAATTTACAAAAGTTGTGTTTTGCACCCCGCGGATTGCACACCAGGTGCACGACGCACACTTTTAGAATGTGAAAACATGGACCACAAAGAGCTTGACACATGGCAAAAAGGGGTTGGGAAGATGTAGCCTTAAAAAGTGCTACGTGCACCCCAAATTTAGCTATAAATACTAGGGGTGGAATTGCTACAGCGTCGGTCATTTTTTACCTAAACCATGTACTATACCAATTATAGTTGGTACAAAAAAATTATACCACTGCCATACCAAGTATAGTTTGTACCAATTTTTTTGGCTACCAATAGGATCGGTTGATACTTGTTAGTAATGGTATATAATAACATGTATGAAAGTTTTTTAAATGAGGATTTCTATGTTCTTGAGCATTGTGACACGTGAATGAAGATTTTATGAATAAGAGTTTTGTAATTGTTACAATTGAAAAGTTGATCCAAAAGGCTTTTATTAATTTCTAACATGAGTGTGATGGAAAGTAGGACATGCCAACTTGAATTTAAAATTTAAAGTTTACTAATACAGTAAATGTTATTATCAAAGCCCTTAAAATATTAAACACTATACATACTATATATATATATATATATATATATATATATATATATATTGAAATAGTTGGTACCTTATTACTGTGGTATTAAAAACCTTCTACTATAACCATACCATGATTACTCAATTGGTATGGTATTACCAACCAAATATGTTTGCTACTAAACATATTGGTTATCAACATTTTCATTCGCTTGGTAACATGTTGGTTGGTTTTCTATGGTATATTTTTTTCAGCTGCAATAAATACCTCATTTGTGATGATATCCTTCCACACAGATCTCCATAACACCCTCTCTCGATTTCCTTCAATTCTAGCCCATTTTCCCTTAGTTTTAGCCTTTAGCGAAGCCCTGCGCCTCTGAAGTAGTAGTAGCTAGTGAGTAGAATCTCTTTCAGTGCATAACTTTTGTCAGGAAAATATCTATAAGTTAAGCTACACTTTATCTCATTAAGTGTAACTGATATTTATCTCTATAAGTTGTTATTATGAATCTATAAATAAGATTTGTTAGTAATTCCAAGTAGTTATACTGATTGATCTACTTACAGGGATGATGTCTACGCTGGATTTAGTGAGGTGTTTAAAGTGGGATTTTTAAAGTATACTATATATATACCAAATGGACCCTACCTCCGATATGATCCTACCTAGTTGTCCTTTATCATCTATATATCAGTAGACATTGGGATTGTTGAGGAATATTGGCTTTTAATTAGTCATAAGAGGTAATAAACTAAGACTTAGAGATAACTGAACCTATGTCGTATCAAAGGAGAAACCAAGTGCTAAAGAGAAGCGTTGTCCAACTTTCCAATCATCCACTTTAATAATTGAGTGCATAGTTACTTTCATCTTACACATACATATGAAGTATCTAATTAATTAATTGATATACATACTTATGTGCAAAGATGTTATGTGTTAGATGAATTTTCTAAAGATAACCTACATTATTTACACCGCATATGTATTTCTATAGATATAATACATTAGCTAACTAAGGGTAGTGAAAGATGTCATAATATGATGAAAGATAGGATTTCATACAATGTAGGAAAAGATAGGGTGTAACGACTTTAGGAATGTTATTAGTATACCAACAATGTAGTCACTTAGCAAAACATATGTTAAAACTACTAGACTAATTTATGATAGGCTTGTATAATACTGACAATTATGGACTTAGTGCCTAATAGTTAAACACTAGCAGCAATGAACATAGTGCCTAATAGATAAACACTGGAAATGATGGACTTTGTCCCTATTCGTTAGGATAAATCCTTATGAACAAAAATATACAGAAACCTACTAACAGGTATTGTGGAGAAATCTTTGTAACAATATTGTCTGCAATGATGATTAAGATTACCCTTAGGATAAATCCTTAGGAAAGAATAAATAGTAAAACAAGGATAGGTAATTGGGTTAATTTTTTGGTAACTAAACACATTTATTGTGGTTGAAAACCCTATGTACACACCAGGTTTCCCAACCTAACCCACTAATTTTTTTTGTATCACAAGTAGCAATACAAAGTTACATGCATGATGACAGATTCATGGAGAAATAGACCGTTAGATTATTGAGACATTGTAAGTCTCCATTTATGCTTATGTTTTTGTATCAGTCATGACATCCTAAGTTTTGAGAAGATATTAATATCTAACGTTTCTTCGGATATGTTTAATGTTAATACTATCTAACATTGAAATAACATTTTTGGTCCCAATTCTGTAACTAAGTGAATATTCTATTTTAAAATAAGGATAAATAAAAAAGTTGTAAAATAACCTTAAATTTGGGTATGTCACATAGTTATAGGCAAATCACCCCATACTTCTGTTTAGTGAAGATGAACCTGAATCTTATGTGTTGATTTTGATTTATGGATATTTTATGTTGGTTTTACTTATGCTTGATAATTAAAATCCTAGCATGTTGATGTTCTAGTTTGTATTGCTTATTAATTAAGTTTTGTGTGATAGATGATCATTCTACTTGCATGAATTTGTTACTTAATTGTTTATGATCATTAAATAATTAGATCTAGTGATTAATCATATCCTAGGGTTATGTGATTGAAAGCTAATAACCTTAACTGTGTCAGAGAGCATAATTGATCATTAACTTGTTCTTGGTTGCTTAACTTGATCATAGTAAAGTAACTATTAGATTATCATTCAAAGTCCAGTTTGTGCTTATATCGATTTTGTTTTTAGCATGTGCTTGATAATTACATGGTAGTTCATAAATTGATACATCTAGGTATTTAATCATAATAACTAGTAACTTTATGAATTGGTAATCAATATATTTCATCCATTAGAACTCAACCATAGGAGAAGGGGGAATCGAAACTAAAAGAAAGAACTCTTTAATCGTGAAGTTAAAATTGTTTTATTTGCTTTCTAGTTTTAATTAATTTATAGTAGTTTGAATTAAGTTACCGAACTTACAAAATCAGTAAAACCCGCAAGTTAAAGTTTTTTTTAGTATAATTAGAAGTGGTTATTTTATAAATTGAAATTTCATTCCTTGAGTTTGACACCCGACTTGCCCAAGCTAATATATAATCCTAGTAGGTACAATGCCTATAGGTGAATAAGTAGTTAAGTAGGTAGATTTATAAATTTAAAAGTTGATACGTATTTCTGAACACATCAATAGCATTCAGATTATCATAGTTCGCCTAAATCCGAAGAACCGATAGGTCTGCTACCTCCGTAGTAGAGAAAGCCATAAGATTCCAGTCAATCGCTCAATAGAATCCAAACTTCTCTCTCCCATATCTCTCAAAGATAAAAAGAATCCTTCCAAGTACGAACTATCTAAAGAACCCATTGAAGGGGAAGAATCTAAAGAAGAGAAACAATCAATGATTAAAAAAACCATTTAGATAAATTAGAAGGATTTTAGTCCCTTCTTTATCATTTGAAATCAGTAGGATTTTAGTTCTCTCCCTATTATTTGAAATCGGTAGGATGTCAATTCTCTATTGAAATTGTTATGATTACAATTATCTCACTCTATAATTTGGAAATCTGTATGATTTCCAGAATCGATCACTCTCTATAAATTGGAAATCTGTACTATTTCTGGAATTGATCACTCTCTATAATTTGGAAATCTGCAGGATTTGAAGAACAATTTACACTAATACACTATCTTAGACATACATGTTTAGGATGACCTACTATAAAATAACCTAACACGTCTATCCAGAAATATTATGACGATGGCTCCACAAAAAATTCTGTGAGTTCATCCACCAGCAACTCCCTGAGTCACTATTGGAGCTTCACCACTAAACCACTTTGAGAGAAACTTCAAACTCTAGAGAAACTCCAGTTGTGATCAGTAAAACCCCACCACTTATCAATGCCCAAAACCCAACATTTCAAATAGTTCCCACTCTAATGTAGACCCTACTTGCTCAAGGGATCTCCCCGGCCTTAGCTGCATATGAGGTTGCCCAGAACGAAAAATCCGAAAACAATAGAAATGGTGGTGGCACTCAAGTTGTTAACCAAAACAATTCCAGACCTTGTTCATACATGGATTTCATGGGCTGCAAACCCTGATCCTTCTTTAACATGGAAGGAGTTGTCGATCTATCCTGCTGGATAGGGAAAATACAACCAGTATTCCGCATTAGTTCTTTCCCTGATGACTACCGAGTGAAATACACTACCTATACACTAATAGATTCCACATTGACTTGGTGGAATAATCATGCCAAGTCCATAGGAATTGATGAAGCTGATGTCGTGGAGTAGAAGCTTTATTTCCTATAAGCTTAGAAGTATGATTAACCATAA
This sequence comes from Lactuca saligna, assembly GCF_052625555.1. NCBI lineage: Eukaryota > Viridiplantae > Streptophyta > Magnoliopsida > Asterales > Asteraceae > Lactuca > Lactuca saligna. Next base: position 147,771,849 of record NC_136420.1, read on the forward strand.
GTCATGCAAACGTAACGAAGCTTACACAGTAGAAGTAGATAAGGACAGATACAAAGTACCTTAGAAATACTCACTAATTACCTTCTCACCAAGAATAACTACATCTTTCATGTCAACCTAATACCTATGACCATCAGAAGTTTCGATGTAATCATCAGAATAGATTGGTTATCACTACATCGAGCAGAGATTTTATGTAACAAAAAGGCCGTTCAACTACCTTTACCCAACAATGAAATCCTCGTGATTTAAGAAGATAAACTAGGAAAGAATCTAAGGGTATGTTTGGGATTCCTTTTTTAAATTAAAAGTTCTTTTGTAAGAAGAACTTTTTCTAAAAGAAGGTAATTAAAATGGGTTTGGGGGACTTTTAAGACTTTTAAGAGATAAAAGCCAAAAGTCACAAAAAGATGGGATTTCATAATTTTTGAAAAGGCTCCTTTTTAGTCATGGATAAAAGTTAATTTAAAAGGACTTTTCTATTTTGCCAAACATCTTTTGGACTTTTTTAACTTTTTGGAAAAGTTAAAAGTCCAAAAGGTTTTTTAAAAGCAAAGCAAAACACCCCATAAGAGTCATCTCTTACATGAAGGCGAGAAAGTGTTTGCAGAAGAGATGCTTCACTTTCTTGGCCCACGTAGTGGATATACAAGGCAAGGGTAAGGAAATCAAAGACATATCGCAAGTGTGTGATTACCCGGATGTATTTCCAGAAGATCTTCCCGGAGTACCTCTAACTGGATAGGTCGAATTCTGAATCGATCTGATCCCGAGTGTGCACCAACGGCCAGATCTCCTTATCCTCTAGCTCCATCATAAATGCAAGAACTCTCCAGTCAACTGTAAGAACTTCTTAACAAAGGCTTTATCCTAACAAGCTTCTCTCCATGGGGAGCTCCGGTATTGTTTGTCAAAAATAAGGATGAACGGTTCAGGATGTGCATCGACTATCAAGAGTTGAGCATTCTCACCATCAAGAACCAATATCCACTCTCGAGGATCGATGGCTTGTTCGATCATCTACAAAGATCCTGCTACTACTAAAATATCGATCTAAGATTTGACTATCGTCAACTCAGATTTCAAGAAACGGACAATCCATAGACGACATTTATGACTCGGTACGGTCACTACGAGTTTTTGGTTATGCCATTTGTACCGACCAACACACTAGTTGTATTCATGGACCTTATGAATCAGGTGTGTAAACCATAGTTAGATAAATTCATAATCATTTTCCTCGATGACATATTGATGTATTCACGAACCAAGGAAGAACATGGCCAACACTTGCAACTAATTCTGGAACCGTTAAGAAAGGAGAAACTTTATGCAAAGTTCACTAAATGTGACTTATGGATTAGTGAAATGCATTTCCTCTGCCATGTGGTCAGTAACAAAGGGATTAATGTCAATCCCATGAATATCGAAGCGGTTAAGGATTGGAAAGAACCAACAACACCATCCGAAGTATACCAATTCCTAGTGCTTGTAGGCTGTTATCGAAAATTCATCAAAAATCTCTCCAAAATAGCCAAGCTTCTCACCGATCTAACCTAGAAGGACAAGAAGTTTGATTGGGGATACATACTAGAGTATGCCTTCCAGAACTTGAAATAATTTTTGTGCAGTGCACCAATTTTGTCTCTTCCAGAAGGAACATAATACTTTGTACTATTCTAAGACACCTCTCACCGAGGGTTAGCATGTGTATTGATGTAAAGGAATAAAGTCATTGCATATGTATCCATAAAACTTATGCCAAACAAGACCAACTACAGTACCCATAATTTAGAGTTGGGAGCGGTAATGTTTGCTTTAAAGATTTGGAGGCATTACCTATATGGAAAAACGTGTGTCGTGTTCACTAACTAAAAAATCCTTCAACACAGTTTTAATCAGAAGGAGCTCAAAATGAGACAACAAAGGTGGTACAAATTGTTAAATGATTACGAATGTCAAATTTTTTATTATCTTGGTCAAGCAAATGTCGTAGCTGATGCTTTAAGCAAGAAAGAAATAGCAAAGCCACTTCATGTGAAGGCTCTAACAATAACCATCCATTCCAATCTCACCACCAAAATTTGAGATGCTCAGCTGGAAGCACTCAAACCTAAAAATATCATAGATGAAAACCTGCAAGGTATGGATAAACAGTTCAACCTCAAGGAAGACGGAACACGATATTTCATGAACCGAATTTGGACCCCAAATTTTGGTGAAGTCAAGAGTCTGGTCTTAAATGAAGCTCATAAGTGAAGATATTTGATATATCTCGGATCAGATAAGATGTATCTCAATCTTAAGAAGCTTTATTAGTGGCCCAACATGAAGGCGTAGATTTCCACATATGTTAGTAAATGCTTGACTTGCTCTAAAGTCAAACTAGAGCACCAGATGAAATCTAATCTACTAAAATAACCGTCAATACCAAAATGGAAATGGGAATAGATTGCCATGGACTTCATAATGAAGTTGCCAAGAACTTTTAGTCATTATGACACCATTTGGGTAGTGGTTAACCATTTGACCAAGTCCGCCTATTTCCTAGCCACCAAAGAAACTAACAAAATAGAGAAACCTATCAGGACCTATATCAATGAGATAGTCATGCTACATGGTGTGTCAATGTTTATTATCATAGATCAATATAGCAGATTCGCTTCCACATTTTGGAAATCAATGCATATGTCCTTAGGAACCAAACTCAGCACGGGTACAGCATATCATCCTCAAACGGATGGCAAGAGCAAAAGAACAATACAAACTCTAGAAGACATGCTCCACCCTTGTGTGATAGGCTTCATTAATGGAACAGATACTTACTTACCACTAGTTGGTTTTCATGTAACAATAGTTATCACACTAGCGTAAAGACTGCTCCATTCAAAGCCATGTACTGACGTAGATATCGTTCTTCGATATGATAAGCAGAAGTCGGAGATATGAACTAGCTAGAAATCATGTTGTAGATACTTTACGTACAGGTCCTGAGCTATTACATAAAACTATGAAAAATATTTTCAGATAAAGGAACGATTACAGGCCGCATGTAGTTGTCAGAAAAATCATGTTAATGTGAGACATAAATCCTTAAAATTCTAAATAGGAGACAGTGTCCTACTAAAGGTCGCACCATGGAACGGTGTCATTATATTTAGAAAGTAAGGTAAACTAAATCCTTCATAAATAGGACCTTTTAAGACCTGGCAAGGGTTGATCCGATGGTTTACAAACTCAAGTAACCTCAAGAACATAGTAAAGTCCACGATACCTTCCACGTGTGTAATCTTAAGAAGTGTCTCTTTGATGAGAACCTTGTCATTCCACCTGATGAGTTCCAATTCAACATTAAACTTCACTTCGTGGAGGAACTAGAGGAGATCATGGATCGATAAATGAAAAGCCACAAACAAAGTCGAATACCTATAGTAAAAGTCTGATGGAACTCTCGAAGAGGGCCAGAGTCTACTTGGGAACGCAAGGATCAGTTAAAACAAAAGTATCTACAACTGCTTATCGGTGCTCCCTCTACTAGTGGAATGAAATGATAGTGGAACAAAATAGTCTAGAAATTAATAATTTCATGACATATTTCCTTTAACGGGGAGGTAACGTGACATCCCGAAATTTTGGTTTAAAACTATAGACAATTAGTTCATTGCGAAAACTAGAAATTTAATATTAAGAAATTATGAGTGAAGAAAACACTCTAATCTCGTAGTACATGTTCCCCGATTTCCAAAAATATAAAGAACATCCAAAACGGAGTTCGTATGTAAAAGATATAACTGTTACGAGAAAACAAACCAGTAAAACACTGATTTTCTTTAAACTGCTAAAACTGTTTATATCTTTTGAGGCACTTACACACCTCAGATGGAAATTATGTGAGCGTTTTTGGACTCAGACTATGGTCTAATATTTAATTTCATACTCAAAATATTTTTAGTAAAAATATTTAAAAAAATTGAAAAATCGGATGTTTCGATTCATTTAGACGCGAATCATTAACCGCAATTTCCAGCAGTTCTATAACTCGAAAAAATAATCCGTTTGTGTTTTTAGAATCCTTGAACTCTACTCTATCATACAACACTTTTGAAAAAATACCAGATTTTGGGATCTCGATAAACAAAGCTAGAGTTGTTTTAGTTACTTTTTGGATAGTGTGACATCACCATGGCCCCACCTATGTTTGCAATTATGAAGAAATCAGCCAAGTAATCCCTCCCCCCTTTTCCCATGTGAGATACTCCCATCCCTTCCTTTCCCTTACCTCTTTGGAGTATACACTTCATCTAAAGTACAAATGATGAAACTTTTGTGTGTGTAAGTATCCAAGGAAGTAAGGCTTTCATGGCTTGCCTTAGGGACTTGTTATACACTATAAAAGGAATGCTTAGGCTCTTCATTTGAGCACCAATTCATCATTCTCTCACTCTCCCCTCTCCATTCTCCTTTTCTTTCTCGGTTTAAAAGCATCACCAGGAGACACCACTTCACTACCGTAAATCACCATCAAAACCACCCATCTCCACCTACTTTTCAAAACAACAACAGCCCCAAACACCCTTGATCTGATCCCCATGCCTTCCCCTCCCCCTCTCGTCGCTCACTGCCAGTAAAAGAACGAAGAAACAGCGGCAACAAGGCTGCTAGCACACTTCTACCACCGTGAGCCACCCACGAAGTCCACCTTCTTAGCCCACTTTGTGTTGTAAATCTTTGGTGGTATTTTCCTAGTACAAGATCTGATTTTTAAAGTGTATTGTGGTGTTATTTTGGGTCCAAATCGGGTTAAAAGTCATTGTTATTTTGTTGCTAACTCGAGGAGTCTCCCAAACTCAATCATATTCTCAAGTCAAAAACCAAATTCGCATATCTAAGGTGAGTGTTACGGCTCCTTTTTATAGTTTTTATATATTTTTAGGGGGAATACATATGCTCACATTTTTTGTTTATGCAAACACACTCTTGCAAAACATACTACAAAATGCTATGATTTTATGTGAAAAATTGTGGCCCATTCAAGACCTGTTTTCCCATCTTAAACCCTATCGCTTGCAAAACTATTTTGTATGATGTATTTCAGATCGGTACCTTTTCAAGGACTACTTCCACACATTCATACTATTTTTATACAAATTATTATGATTTTTGCTAAAGTGCATATCATTGCAATCCTTTTTCGGACCAGTCTGTAAAAATGATCATTTTCACCTTATTTATGGTTCATAACAGCTCGGGGTGAACATTAGGGTAAAATTAGACTCAATTTCTAAACTTTGATAGTTTACGGATCCTAATTCTGACTCCAAATGATTTTTCTATAATTTTTCTAACATAGGGATAGAATCAACATTCTAGATTAATTTTCCTGTTTTGTCTTTCAAATACAAACATACACACACATATACATATATATATATATATATATATATATATGTGTGTGTGTGTGTGTGTGTGTGTGACATTGCCACCTTTGTAGTATTTCAAAGATCAAACCACTACCATGCATATATATATATATATATATATATATATATATATATATATATATATATATATATATATATATATACAAGTTATAATTATTATAACTTAGAGCTTATACATGTACTACTGATCACCATTTTGAAATGTGCCTCTTTATAAAAGAGCAATCCATGTACCATAGTTATGGTCTTTACAGTGAGACACTATTCATTAGATAAGTCAAAATAGTTAGCATACTCATAATACTATAATCGTTAATCTTTGGAGTGAGATACATATGTATAGATCTATACTGGGTTGACATCCCCACCTGCGGTTGCTAGCTATAACGTTGACCGATCAATCAAAGTGGGTGATTAGTATCTACAATCGTTACTTCGAAGTACAATGAAGCGTTGCGTGGTGTACATTCGGTCACATAGCTAGGTTATAGGACTCACTATAAACATTAACTAGAATCTCTCTCCACTACAAAATCATGGATTTGGTTTCTCTGAAAAATAGTTTGAAGTATGTATTTACTTATTGTTAGGCCCAGGATCCTCAAATATTCAGGACCCTCAAATATTCAGGATATTCAAATATCCAGGATCCTCAGTTACCTCAGGATCCCGGCTATCACCATTATTATTTTTATTAACAATTTATAATGCTTATATTTTATTCATAACGAGTACATGTGCAAAACTAGTCAGGGGAAGAACAATTCTCAATGAAGAATCATCTCAACAACGCTAAATACCCATAATACTTTGTCAAATAATGTGCGTGAAGCTGGTCATAGAGGATCCCAGAAATATCAGACATCTTGTTAGCTAGATTAGAATATAAATTGACATTTGTATCTCACACAACACACTGTTTTTTACTGGAAACTTACTCTGTGAAATTATTCAATTGTTCTTACTGAAATATTCTTTGTAATCATCATTTTAAATTAATAAAATCATCAAGGCAGGTGACCATTGTCACCTCCTAAGGTTTTGTGTCGGAGATCCTAGCAAGGATCAAGGGCTTTCCTTGTAATCCATTGTGTCACTCTCTTTTATCATTAACTATTGCACAATTTGAACATCACACCCTCCCATACAATTTGTTTGATTAGTACTTGTGTAGTTTTTTACGAAAACAATTTGGCGCCCACAGTGGGGCCATGGCGTTCAAAGTCCTCAAAAAAATCATGTCTACATAGTCGGCCCTTTCTTCATCCTCTATTCCTTCCATTCCAACCAAAAACCTACCGCCTCCTCCAAGTGGCCCCCCTAATCAGAGGAAAATGCTTGATACTTCCAAGAAAAACACTCCTTCGGTCACTAACAAAGGAAGTTTGGGATCTTCAGGACTCCAAGATTTGACTGCCTCAATCACTACTACAGAACTCTTCGCTATGATGAAGAAAATGACGCATCAGGTGACCCAACAGCACGAGGAGAATAGAGCACTGCTCAAAGAAGTTGAGAGGATGAAGGTGGAATTTCAGAAATCCTCAGAAACAATGCCCACGGTTGTACAAACAAGGATCCTAAACTTTGATAATGCATGATCCTCAGACAATCACCAGAAGAACACAGTTCCTACCACTGTGGCGTCATCCTGGGGGACAATTATGGAAAACCGAGCATCTGTGATCTATGATCTCAATGAGCCTTTCAACACTCCTAGAAACCTTGATTCTAGTAACTTCTTAAACAACAATACTATTAATATGAACTATCCTAACATTGATGTATGAATAAACCCAAAAATGGCTAGGGAACTTCAACAGTTGAGAAAAATGATCTCAAGTGTACCCGGGGTGGTCCAACCCATACCAGAAGCATCACTAAAAAGTCACAAGATCTCAAGATTTACTCCTGAAATAGTCGATACCAAAGTTCCTAAGCGCTTCCAAATTCCTAGCATGAAGCTTTACAATGGAACTACGGATCCTAAAGAGCACATAGCGCAATACTGAGAAAGGATGGAGATCATTCCCATCCCAGAGCACTTAAAGGAAGCTTGTCTATGAAAAGGATTTGGCTAAACCCTTACATGATTCACTCTCAAATGGCTGCTAAATGTTCCCCAATACTCTATTACTTCTTTTTCACACATCCTCAATATTTTCCATAACCAGTTTTCTTGCAGCAAAACCTTCGAGAAGATCACTAGTGATCTCTATCGTGTGGTCCATGATCCTAAGGAAAGGCTTAGAGACTTCGTTAACAGGTTCGGCAGGGAAGCTCTGAGCATCCCCAACATCGACATAGCTACTACCGTAGAGGGCCTCAAGATGGGGCTAAGGAAGGATTCAACCTTCTATGAAGACCTTGTGATGATCCCATACAAAAGATTGGACAAAGTCACGTGCCGAGTGTTAAGGTTCATAAGGCTTGAAGAGGATAAAGAGATCCAGAAGAGAAGCAACCCTCCAAGTCAATATGAGAACCCCAACAGGAAGGTCGAATCCTTAGCCCTAAGATCCTACAAATCAAAGCCCTATTCCAAACCGAATCATCGCAGGGTCAATGCCCTCAAGGATGAAGGAAAAGAAGAGGAACTTCCTAAGATCATTGACTATTGTTTTTATATGGATGTTTCAGGTATAATTCATGCTATGTGGGATCTTGGAGACAAAGAAAGATGGTCGAAGAGAGATAACAAGTCCACCAGTTGGAAAGACAAGTCCAAATGGTGTGCTTACCATGAAGACTTTGGTAACATGATGGAGGACTACATAGCCCTAAGAAAAGAAATCGGTTACCTCCTTAGCAAGGGTCACCTCAAAGAGATTTATAGGAGAAAAAGAGAAAAATCCAAAGAGAACAGTGAGGATGGTCCCAGGATCCCGGAGAAACCATTATCACTACCCTCTAAGGCTAAGATAATTAACGTTATCTCAGGCGGATCTAACATTTGTGGTACTTCTTATTCTCAGGCTGAAAGACATGCCAAGGTCTCTAAAACAGAAAAGGAAGACAGACCACGGAAGAATACCATTGTTAGCAGCGAAAAAGAAATTACATTTGAGGAGATGGACAGGGAAGGAATTAAGGATCTTCACCATGATGGACTCGTGATAACACTGTACAAGGCCAACCACTTCATGAGGAGGATCCTTGTTGACGAAGGATCATTGGTCAACATCGTATTCCTAGACGCATTAAAAAGGATGAACATTCCAGAAGCAGAAATAATCAACAGATCCTCAGTCCTCATAGGATTTAGTAGGGAAACAAAACACACGATCAAGGAAATAAAGCTAGTAATATACATAGACGGGGTAAATTCTATGTAAAATTTATGTGTTATTAACACCTTATCTTCTTATAATGTGATACTAGATAGACAGTGGATCCACAAGATGAAAGTGGTCCCATCAACATATCATCGGTGTATAAAATTGCTACTCCATGGGGAATAGTGAAAATCATGGGAGATCAACAACAATCAAAAGAATGTTATAAACCTCCATGAAATCTACGATGAAACCTCAACAAGCATAGAAATTAAGGCAGGGGGCACAACATGTCCTGGAAACGAAGGAACAAGATGTGAAGGAAGTGCCCCTAGGAATTGAGGATCCTGAAGCTAACATCCTCATATGATCCTCAATGTCTGAGAAAATTGAGAAATATCTGTGAAAATTCCTAAGAACCAGAAGCAAAACATCTTCATGGACACACGAAGATATGATAGGTATAGACAAGAATATGATCACTCAAAAACTTCATATTGATCCTTCTTTCAGACCAATACACCAAAAGAGAAGGAAATTTGCACCCGAAAGGAGTCAGATCATCCAAGAAGAAGTGGAGAAGCTCCTCAAGACAAGGATGATTAGGGACGTGAAGTTCCCAAAATTGCTAGAAAACGTGGTTGTCGTACAAAAGAAAAATGGAAAATGATGAGTATGTGTAGACTACACGGATCTTAACAAGGCTTGTCTTAAGGATCCTTTTCCTCTACCGCATACTGATTCTATGATAGATACAACGGCTGGCCACAAACTCCTAACCTTCATGGATGCCTCAGCAGGGTACAAACAAATCCAGATGGAACCATCCGACCAAGAATATACAACATTCATAACGCCAACATGTATATATTGTTACACTAAAATGCCTTTTGGTTGTAAAAATGTTGGTGCAACATATCAAAGATTGGTGAATCGGATGTTTAGAGACAAGCCGGGGACACCATGGAAGTCTATATTGACAACATGGTGGTGATGTCAATGAAAGCTGAAGATCATCTAAGGTATATTAAAGAAGCATTTGACATCCTAGACAAATACCATATGAAGTTGAAACCACTCAAATGCCATTTTGGGATGAAGTCGGGCAAGTTTCTTGGATATATGGTAACCAAGAGAGGAATCAAAGCAAGCTCGAAGCATATTAAAGCATTTGTCGAGTTGAAATCTCCATATTCAATAAAAGACATCCAAAGGCTAACCAGAAGGGTATCGACACTCAACATGTTCATTTCAGGACCCTCAGAAAGATGTAAACCCTTCTACGAAAACCTGAAGAAGAAAAAGAGGTTCAAATGGACTAAAGATCATGAAAAAGCTTTTCAGGAACTCAAAAAATACTTAAGTTCCTCGCCATTACTGGTAAAGCCATTAGACGAGGAGCCACTCATCCTCTACCTCTTAGTATCCTCAAACACAGTAAGTGTTGTCTTGGCCAAGGATCTTAACGAAAACCAAATCCTATCTACTATGTAAGTAAAAGTCTCATGGGCCCTAAAACCAGGTACTCTCACCTTGAAATACTAATTCTTTCCTTAGTAACCACCTCTACTAAATTAAGACATTATTTTTAAACACATACTATACATGTAAAGACTAATTATCCTATTAAGAACGTCATGAGAAAACCAGAAATTTTAGGAAAGATGAAAAAAAGGTTTGTGAAGTTAATTATGTTCAACATCAGATATGAACTGAGATCTGCCATAACATCACAAGCATTAGTGGAATTTGTGGCTGAATTTAGTGATGATCTACGAAACGAAGTAGACATTGAAGCCAAGCAACTCCTAGAAGATGAACACTTATGAAAATGGACATTGTTCACAGACAAAGCTTCAAATCAAAAAGGAACACGGTTAGGGATCATACTAAAGTCGCCACAGGGGGACATCCTACCCCGGGTAGTTAGTTGTAGATTTAACACTACCAATAACGAAGCAGAATGCAAAGTACTCATCATGGGACTACAATTGGCTAAGGATCTTCAAATCAGGGATATCCAGGTGTTTGTTGATTCTTTATTATTAAGTAATCATTTCAATGGATCTTATGCAGTAAAAGGTGAAAGATTAGCACTATATCTACCAATCCTAAAAAATTAGCTTCTGATTTCAAGAACTTTAACCTAACCTGAGTTCCTAGAGAATAAAACACGAAAGCAGACGCATTAGCCAACTTAGCATCCTCCGTTAGGATCCCACCAGAAATAAAGATTCATATAACCCACCTAATAACTCCAACCATAGAAACCCTCTCCGACAAATCCGATGAACAACTAACAAGCATAGCATCTATCAAAGATCATGAACCTAGGATCCCCCTTCAAAGGGACCCCAACGAACAGGATCCTCAAAGGAGACCACGATTATGGACCCAAACCATTATGGAGTATCTCCAAAATAACACGATCCCAACAAAAGAAAAAAGTGAAAGAGCATTTAGAACAAGTGTCTCAAGATTCGTGATAATTCAAGGTAAACTCCATAAAAAGTCTATGCCAAGTCCTTACCTTAGATGCTTGGAGGATCCTAAAGCTACAAAAGTCTTAAAGGACATACATGAAGGAGACTGTGGCAATCACACCGGGGGTAGATCCGTATGCTCCAAAATACTATGAACATGATACTATTAGCCAACCATGAAGAGAGATTCTTTTCTACATGCTCAAAAGTGTGATGCTTTTCAGAGACATAGCAACATCCTGCATCAACCGACAGAACATCTACATCCTATTATCTCTCCATGGCCATTTTTGAAATAGGGAATGGATATAGTGGTAAATTTATCAGTAGCCCCATGAGGAAAGGTCTTCATGCTAGTGATGACTGATTACTTCTCTAAGTGGATCGAAGCAGAAGCATTCGTTCAAGTAAGAGATAAAGAAGTAGTCTCATTTATTAAATGTAATATCTTGACCAGGTTCGGGATCCTAGCTGAAATCATATGCGACAATGGATCCCAATTCATGAGTAAAAGAACAACAAACTTCTTCACAAGTTGAGGAATCAAAATGATAACTTCCACTCCTATTCATCCCTGAGCTATTGGTCAATCAGAATTCAAAAATAAAATCATAATAAACAACTTAAAGAAAAAATTGGATAAGAAGAAGGGGAGATGGGTAGAAGAGCTTCCTTTCGTCTTATGGGTAGATAGGACTACTTCCAAAGTAGCCACGAGTCAGCTCCCTACTCTTTGTTGTTTGGGACTGAAGCGGTGATCCCCACCGAAGTAGTGATCCCAATGGAAAGATACTTACTACAAGATCAAGAAAATAACAACAAGATCCTAGCACAAGATCTTGACACTATTGACGAACTTAGAGATCTTGCCAAAATACGCATTGCTTCTCATCAACAAAGGATCACCAAGCCTTACAATAAGAACATAAAAATTAGAAGGTTTCAAATAGGAGACTTGGTATTAAGAAAAACAATCCAAAACACCAAGGATCCTAGTGCAAGAAAATTAGCTCCTAAATGGGAAGGACCATATCTCATAGATGCTGAAGCAGGAAAATGAGCATATTGGCTAGCAACACTCGAAGGAAATGTTCTGCCAAGATCCTAGAACACTATACACCTCAAAGCATACTACATGTAAGTAGGATCAATTGATCCACAACAAAACCAAGGTACACATATTCTTTACCTTAATCTGTAACGCCTGTGTTTCCGGGCTTGCCATTTTTAGCAATGTAATGGTCTAGGTTAACCTTTTTAACCCGTTTTGAAATAATAGAAGTGTATTATTTGAGTATTACGTGTTTTGTGCTTAATTGCTTAATTATGTGGTTTGATTAATTAAGAATAAAAATAAGCATCAAAATTTAAGTGTAAAATAAACTTGATATCTTTAGATAATGTTGTAGTAGTTGAAACAAGGTTTCCGAAGATATAAAGAATGCCGAAATCCGAGTTATAACGAGTAAGTTATGACCTGTCGAAGTTTCGCGACAAAACCGGCACCGCTGAATAACGTAAAAAGTGAAATTTACGTTAGAGCGAGATTTAGCCTTAGTGATCTAAACAAGAATCGAAGATCTCGTTGTTAGTATCAAAGTGATAAAAAGTTAGGCGAGAACGGACGTCAAACGAAGAAGTTATGAATTTATAACGAAATTTTCTATCCCGGCCTATTAAAAATAAAAAATAAAAATAAAGTCAAAATTAGCCGACAAAGTCTAAACGAAAGTGGTAGAGCGTAGTCTCACCTTTCCGTGGATATAAAGAACGTCGAAAACGGAGTTCGTATGAAGAAGATATGAATTTCCGAAGTTTGATAAATAATTTGTATTTATTTTTAAATCAAAAATCCGGCATTATCCGAAGGGGGAGTCAGCAGTCTGATCCGACTTACACCCCGCGTAAGCGAGTACGCCCCGCGTAATCCGAAGAGTGTCGACACTTCGGATGACGCATGCAGTGACGATTTTGAAAGCAGTACACGCTGTGTACTGCCGTACGCCCCGCGTACTCCGAGGCTCCAGCCTCCTATAAATAGGATGCGAAGGCAGCCGAGTCTTTTGCCAATTTCTTCTCTTCTCTCTCCCGTTTTGCATCATTTTGCGTGCCAGAAATAACCCGAAGCCCCAGTATTATTCTCGAGTCCCGAAGCGAGTCCCGAGATCCCGAAGATCCCGAGAAGTGCGGTTTCCGAGCCGAAGCTTTGCCCGCGAGAAGTTCGATTTTCTTAGAGATCTTCCAGATCTGCTGAGGATTACTACTTTTGCAAGTCGTAGTGCTGTCCGATCATCTTCTAATCAAGTGAGTGTATACTACCTTTCATAAACGCAATAATAATACAAGTATGATTTGAGTGTATTAAGTTTATTGTCGTTTATACGTGTGAATGCGTTGTTACTTTCTCCTAACGTATAACTATGAAGTATTTTATACGAGATACGTGTTATGTGTATATTTTGTTGTTATGTGTGTGAATGCATATTCACTTTCTTCTATCTTACAGATCTGATTATTTCTATATGAAATACCTGTTATGTGTGTGTGCCTCATCTGTTATATGGAAAATGTATTGATCAAGCATGCTATACAGGTTTTGAAAATATGTATAAAAATGTATGTTTTTATCTACTAATATGTTGGGTAGAACATGGGTAGATAGTTGGTGTGTAATAAACAGATGAGAGGCCTCGTTGTTGTTTTGATCCAGTCATCTAGTGGAATTTAGATGACAACCACGGACTTTTCTAGATAGTCCAGTGGAACGCTAGCAGGCTCATAACATGTAGGTGTTAATGAACTTGGGTGTTCATTCGCTGTATTCCATCCCCCTCATGGTTGCCTTATTTGACTTATATTGCTGAGGAAACCCCACAGCATGTGTTGTCACCCCAATGAAAATATTCTTAGATTAGGTCCCTTGTGTTAGTTATTTTAGGGACATAAAGTGAGAATAACGGGAATGGGTAACTGGGTTATGGTTCGTTGATAATAATTAATTTAATTATTTATTGTGGGTTGAAAACCCTATATGCTCACCAGGCTCCCAAGCCTGACCCACTCAGTTTTATTTGTATTACAGGAAGTGGCGCAAGGGCGTAAGATGGATGAACCATCAAGTTGTTTTGTTTACAAGTCTGTATATGTAAATATTTGTTGAATGACGTGTAATGTTATCGTTTATGCTTGTTGGTCTATATCGGAACATGACACCCCAAGTTTTGATTATATAATGAAAAATACATTTCTTTTATGAAATGTTTTGGTAAACATTGTTTTATCATGTTTTGTTTTTTTTGGGAACAAATTTCGCAACTTTTTCAAATCAAAAGGATTTACTCTGAATTTATTTTAAAAGCATAAATGAAAATCGGTCTTTTCTGGCCGAGATTTTGGGGATGTCATAGTTGGTATCAGAGCATTAGTTTAAGCGAACTAGGAATTTGTAGGATTTCTAGACTTAAACTTAGAATGCTAAGTGGAATTTTGAGATGTGTGTCTGTTATGTTTTAGACACGAGCACTAGTTTATTTTAGGAAAGTTGCCTAAAATGCTTTATGTGCTAAATGTTATATGTTGCCATATATGATATTATTTGTTCGGATCTATGGTCTGTTGCCGACCGGATCTAGAAACTTTATGTGTGTAGGATTCTAAGCGTACGTCTACGATATTAGAACTAGCATGTAAACGTTTCAGAGTCATAAGGATGATTTGAATATCTATCGTGAATAAGGATCTAATTTCACCTTATTCGGTGTGTAGATCAAAAATGGTGAGAACAAGAAGTGGGGTTGGAAATGCTGATGAAAACAGGAATCAACCACCAGTGATTGAACAAAGACCTGTTGTAGCAGCAGCACCTGAGCCGATAACAATGGCCGGTGTACAATTGATGATTCAGACGATGTTGGATCATCAAATGGATGAAACTAGACGGTTGCTTCAACAGAATCGTGAAGAACTGTCAATTCGTGTGGAAGAGCCTGAATTAAATGTAGGGCACTCGGGAGGTGGAAACTTCAGTGGATCAATTGGTCAAGCCAACCCACCGATAGTTAGGCAAGACAACCGTGATGGAAGGAATGATGGAATGGGATGCAAGTACAAGGACTTTCTAACTTGCAAACCATCGACCTTCAATGGAAAGGATGATCCGATTGGGGTTATGGATTGGATCTCCGAAATGGAGCTAGCCTTCATGACGTGTGGCTGCAGAGGTAAGTTGCAAACTATCTATGTCGTGCGTCAATTCCGAGGTGGAGCCGTTCATTGGTGGAACACTCTAGGGAAGACTTTGAGCCCTAATGAGCCACTGCAATTGTCATGGGCAGAGTTCTTGGTGCAGTTTAAGTGCAAGTTCTGCTCGGCTCAAAATCTGTTAGAGTTGGAGAACATGTTCCTGACATTGACTAAGGGTAGCATGTCAGTTGATGAATACACCAATAACTTCACCGATAAGATGGAGTTTGCCTTGCATATCATTCCAGACGAGCTGACTAAGGTGGATCGGTATGCGAAGGGACTTCCATGGGAGTACGAGGTGCCAATACATCAAGCACATACTCTAGAGGCAGCTATCTGGGCTGCCAAGTCTGTTGAGAACATGATAAAGGGGAGAACCACCAACAAGGTTGAGGTTGGTGAGAAGAGGAAGTTTGAGGGAACATCTGGTTCCGGTAAGAAAATCAAATTTTCGAAATCCAATTCGAAAAAGTTTGGTGGAGGGAAAGGAGGAGAAGCAAAGTGGTGTGAAAAGTGTAAGAAAAAACACTTTGGGAAATGTAGCGAGGGTGTGACTTGCTACAAGTGTGGAAAGGTTGGACATTTAGCCAATGAATGTCCGAACAACAAAAGGATGTGTTTTGGTTGTAATGAAGAGGGGCATATTTTGAAAGACTGTCCGAAGAAGAAGGAGGCAGCTAAGCCCAACATTCCACCAAAGCCGAAGGCGAGAGCATTCCAGATGACACTGGAAGCTGCTAAGGATGAAGCTGATGTCGCTTCAAGTACCTTTCTCGTTAACAATTTGCCTGCCCAAATTTTATTTGATTCTGGAGCCAACTACTCCTTTATATCGCATGAATTTGGTAGAAAACTAGCTTTGCCTGTTGATGGACTAGATAATGCTTTATTAGTCGAAGTTGCTAGTGGCAAGTTTGTACCTGTTAGCCATCATATGAAAAACATCTTAATTGACTTGAATGGGAATAAGTTCCGTGAGGAATTATTGCCAATCGAACTTAATGGTTTCAACATCGTGTTGGGAATGGATTGGCTCAGCGCCAATGATGCCGAAATTTTATGCAAGAAGAAGATTGTTAAAGTAAACCCGCCTAGAAAAGATTCGTTTATGGTGTATGGGGACAAACACCGAGTGAATTCTGGAATCATTTCCCTAATGAAATCCAGAAAGTGTTTGACCAAGGGATGTACATCATATTTAGCATTCGTAATTGATGCTAAGAAGGAGAAGAAGGTGATGCAGAGTATTCCTGTGGTGTGTGATTATCCGGAAGTATTTCCCGAAGATCTTCCTGGATTACCACCTGATAAACAAGTAAAGTTTAGAATAGACTTGTTACCAGGAACCACGCCAATAGCAAAAGCACCTTATCGATTAGCACCGACGGAGATGAAGGAGCTGATGATGCAACTTCAGGAGTTGTTGGACAAAGGTTTCATTAGACCTAGTTCATCACCCTGGGGAGCTCCAGTGTTATTCGTGAAGAAGAAAGATGGAAGTATGAGAATGTGCATTGATTACAAAGAGCTGAATAACGCAACAATAAAGAATAGATATCCGTTGCCAAGGATTGATGACTTATTTGACCAATTGCAAGGTTCGAGTTATTTCTCGAAGATCGATCTTAGGTCAGGATATCATCAGCTGAAAGTAAGAGAGCAGGATATAGAGAAGACTGCATTCAGAACTAGATATGGACACTACGAGTTCTTGGTTATGTCGTTTGGACTAACCAATGCTCCGGCAGCATTCATGGATTTAATGAATAGGGTTTGTAAGTCGTTCCTGGATAAATCCGTGATAGTGTTCATCGACGACATTCTGATTTACTCAAAAAGCCAGAAGGAGCATGGCAGACACTTGCGAGAAGTGTTAGAAGTCTTGAAGAAGGAGAAGTTGCATGCTAAGTTTGAAGCTGTAATGAAGTGGGAACAACCGAAAAGTCCCACGTGGTCAACCAAGAAGGGATAATGGTTGATCCAGCAAAGATTGAAGCTGTAATGAAGTGGGAACAACCGAAAAGTCCCACGGAGATCTGAAGCTTTTTAGGATTAGCCGGATATTACCGAAGGTTTATCCAAGGCTTTTCTTCGATTGCTACTCCATTGACAGCTTTGACCCACAAAGGAGCCACTTATGCTTGGAGTGATAAGCATAAAGAAGCATTCGAGAAGTTAAAGAAGAAGCTATGCGAGGCACCGATACTTTCTCTACCCGACGGAGTTAAAGACTTTGCTATTTATAGCGATGCGTCTGGGGTTGGATTGGGTTGTGTTTTGACCCAAAGAGAAAAGGTGATAGCATATGCGTCTCGACAGCTTAAGGAGCATGAAAAGAACTACCCGACTCATGATTTGGAGTTGGCAGCGGTAGTTTTCGCTCTGAAAATATGGAGGCATTACCTCTATGGCACGAAGTGCAAACTTTTTACTGATCATAAGAGTCTCCAATATCTCTTTAATCAGAAAGAATTGAATATGAGGCAACGACACTAGCTAGAATTACTTAAGGACTACGACTGCGAGATACTTTACCACCCCGGTAAAGCTAATGTTGTTGCTGATGCTCTCAGTCGGAAAGTCAATCTTGAAAGGAAAAGGCCAAGAGCGTTGAGAATTGAAGTTTTCTCGACTATTTTAGAAAGTATAAAGAAAGCTCAAAGCGAAGCTTCTGAGAAGAATGACCGGAAGGAGGAACGTTTGGGCAAAATGTTGGTGTTTGGTACCAACGGTCATGGACTGAAGGTATTCCAAGATCGTATTTGGGTACCTAAGTCAGGGGGAATCAGAGATCTTCTGATGGAAGAAGCTCACAAGACCATGTACTCGATTCATCCCGGTAGCACTAAAATGTATAGGGACCTGAAACCCTACTACTGGTGGCCGACGATGAAGCTTGATGTTGCAAGGTATGTGGCCAAGTGTGTGACTTGTGCGAGAGTCAAGACACAACATCAGAAACCGTATGGGAGTTTAGAACCTTTGCCTGTTCCTATGGGTAAATGGGAAGACATTGCTATGGATTTTTTCACTAAACTGCCCAGAACAAAGAATGGTCACGACATGATTTGGGTGGTCGTCGATCGATTCACTAAGAGTGCGCATTTCATAGCGGCCAAGGAGAAATGGTTTATGGAAAAGCTTGTGAATTCCTATGTGAAGGAAATTGTGAGACTTCACGGTGTTCCGCTAACAATTGTGTCGGATCGTGATAGTCGTTTCACTTCAAGGTTTTGGAAATGTCTACAAGAGGAAATGGGTACCAAGTTATGTTTAAGTATAGCTTACCATCCGCAGACTGATGGTCAGTAGGTCTATCCCCAAGTGTTGAACATGCTG
The DNA here is from genome assembly GCF_052625555.1 of Lactuca saligna. Lineage (NCBI taxonomy): Eukaryota > Viridiplantae > Streptophyta > Magnoliopsida > Asterales > Asteraceae > Lactuca > Lactuca saligna. Next base: position 147,790,632 of record NC_136420.1, read on the forward strand.
ATGGAGTAATCTGAAGACTCTAGTGTATTCTTGGTTGGATCAGAAGTTGTTATTAGAGATCGGATGGAGTACAGAGGATTTTGGTGACCTCATCAGTTCAGAATGACTCATAGGATTAAGCTTCTTGGATCGAGTAATACTCCTGTTGGGGACTGGGAGTAGATCCGAATGGGTATTCTTCAGCTTTAGGAAGGCTTGGGATTAGAATGTCCTGTCATTCAGGTTCTGAGAACTGGGTTAGATCTTTCTCCTGAGCGTCCATGGCAACACATTATATTTGGATAGGGTTGAGGCGGTCCTGCTTTATGCAGTAGGCCAAGATACCTGATGTGGGCCGACTAAAAGTAGTAAGCACGAAGGCTCAATAGGAGCGGTAGGGTTGCGGTGGTAGGCCAACAAACCCTAAAATTTTCAACTTGATGGTTGAATTGATTTGGCATGTTGGTATTCAAATATAAGGTATTCCATCCTGAGGATGACCAGACCCTATGTTCATTTGGACTTGGCATACTGGTATTCTAACCTGGAGGGTGACATGGGTAAGAGTTGAGTGTCATAACGGTTGGTCGATAGTGGTAGGTATGTTTGTTCGTGGTAATCGCTTGCGGGACAGTATTTTATGGATGTGATGGACAACAAGGAGAGGCATGGTAGATTATCGACAGTATTATGTGGACATCTTAGACTGATGGTCTATTAGGTGGCATATTGTGCTTGATCGGGCTGAGGCGGTCCTGCTCTATGTAGTAGGTCAAGATGCCTGGTGCGGGTCGACGATAATTCGTAGGCATAGGGGTTCAGCGGATTATGATCCATGGTTCTATTTTCGGGTAGGAACCACATGATCCCATGGCTTGGTAGCCCATGAGTAGTAATGGGAAGAGTTCTAGCGATGGTTTGTATGAGTGGTCTGTCAGGGAACCAGACTGAATTCAAGTTTCTAAATTGCAGGTTTTAAGTGGAGTAGGGTTGTGTTTCGCATGAGTTTGCGGATTCATCTTCTTTGGAACGAAAAGATTTCCATGGGATTTAGTCTCATTCAAAAGATGTTGGATGTCATCCTTGTGGGGGTGTCCCTCAGGATGTCGGATTGCCTGAGACAGTAAAGAATGATTTCGAGGACGAAATCAAATTTAAGTTGGGGAGAGTTGTAACATCCCATTTTCTTCAAGTAGCTTCAAACTTATCCCTCGGATTTTAATTATGTCATCTCTGGCCCTTGGTTGGAAGGAAGTGGCAAGAAAGGAACATGCATGCAAAGGTGGCAGTTGGGTGTGTACGCCCAATGTAGGAGGTTAAGTGGTCGTGGGTGTTGGAAGACGTACGCCCAACGTACGAGATGTAAGACCAACGTACGCTCAGTGGCACAAAAACCTAATTTTAGGGCCAATCACTATATAAAGAACATGAGGACTGGAACCCTAGCCCGTTATCAACCTCCCCAACCTCAGAAAACCCTAGAATGTCACATCCCCCATTCTTGGGTGATTTTAACCTTGAGAAGCCCATTTTGGTGATTTTTAAGCTTGGAAGAGGAAAGAAGAAATTGCAAGGAAGAACTTGGGAAGCTGGAGCTTATAGATCTGGAATAGCATCATCATTTAGGACTCCTTAGAGGTATAAAGCTCATAACTTTCCTCAATAATGCTTAGATCTAGTGTGGTTTGATTTTGAAGTCATTGTGGTCCCAATTATAGAACTTTTGGGTTCAAATCTGATTTTTGGACTTAGAGTTGCCACTTTCAGTTCAAAATGAGTCCCTAAGGCAGAAAGTTGCCATCTTGAATATCTTATTGGACTCATGCATGAGTTAAGATCATTTCTATAAGAATGGAATGTTATTTTGGAGTTTAGGCTTATTAGGGTCATGCAAAGTCACTAAGTCAGTGACTTTATGTATTTATACATTGAAAAGGGCTTCGATATGTGATTGTAAATTCTGGTTTGGAGTACTAAGCACTTAATGGGAAAGTGACTTAATAGGGGAGTATGTTGAGCGTAAATGCAGGTACGCCCAACGTACTCACCATTTAGCTAGTACGCCCAGCGTACTCACAGATATGGGGCTTGCGAGTTTTGGGCCTCAGTTTGGGCCATGTAGGGGATTTTGGTCCTGTGGGCCTTGGTGGGCCATCATAAGTTAGTTAATGTGGGCAAAGAAGATTTTTAGGCTCAAGTTAAGGCCCATTAGATGGATTGGGCCCAATTTAGCGAATTAGGCCATTAGTAGGCCACTAGTGGGCTTGGAAAGTCTACTTAGTGTGGGTTTTGGTTTTGGTATTGGGCCTTGGCCCAAATTAGAGAAAAGACAAAATAGACAATATGGACCCTTACTTAGGATTGATAGCCCATATGTTTACTCAACATTTGTTATATTGGATAGTTCGGGATTTTCGGTGTGACAACACTTTGGGAGTTGTTACTTCAGTTCAGAATGGCATTGTGAGGTGAGTTATCCTCGCTATATCAACAGTGTCTAAGGCACCAAGTCCGACCCTTTATCTGAGTTGTATCTGGGTATTTGCTTGATATGTTTATTGATCTGGTAGATCTGCATCCTGGTAGTTAGGATGGTATTATATTAGTGACTTGGTTTAGGTCGGTATCCTGGTATATAGGATGATGCCATGTTAGTGACCAGTTTGATCGGTATCTTGGATATAGGATGGTTGTTGTGTTAGTGATCTGTTAGATCGGTATGATTATCTGTTATGTACTTGCTGGTGTATGATATTTATGCGCACATGACTGTTTAATTGGAATGGGGGTTGGGTTGAGGTGTGACATCCCCATTTTTACGGCTAGAAAAGATCGATTTTGTTTATGCTTTATAAACGTCAAAGTACCTCTTTTAATAAAAATGTTTCAGAATTTGTTCCGAGTAAAACATGATAAATACGTTATCAAATCAATTCCGAAGAAAAGTCTTTTATTCATTTTAAAATATTTGGGATGTCATCGTCAATACAGAAACATAAGCATAAACAGAACATACATTCATTATCACTACTAATATATATCTCCTTAATCTCTCAGTGTAATGTCACATCATATCAACACCTATGATATAAATAAACTGAGTGGGTCAGGTTGGGAAAACTGGTGAGCTATGCAATTAATATCAGCGATTTCCATGTGATTTCCAGGTGGGATATTGGTTATCGGTACCTTTCAAAGTATCGATGTCAAATATTGGTCCAAAATATCGGAACCTAAAAAGTCGGTGATATTTACCGATATTCACCGATATTTCAAGGTGATTTCCAATTGGGATATCGGTTCAGTAATTTTATTTACTTTTGTTAGTGTTAAATCACTGACTTAAGTCATATGGTCTTAACTTATATGAACCTGTTGTTATGTTAAGTACTTAATTGTTAGTTTTAAGTCATAGACTCATGGTTTTAATTCTTAACGGATCCTATTGTTGTGCTAGTTCTTAAATACTTAAGTGTTAACTTGCTATTTTCTATAGGTTTGATCATCTTGTTATGTTAAGTACTTAATTCATAATCGATGATGATGATGATGATGATATTAGAGTTAATGTGGAAGATCTTTATACAATAATTGGAAGCCTTGGTTGATGTGGACTTGGAGGAAGATTCCATGGCTTATGTATGATTATGCTTTCAACATTGACACTTTTGAGTTTTGACTTTTGATATTACTATTATATATGTCTTATATATATATATATATATATATATATATATATATATATATATAATGAATGATATAAAAATACCAATATCTCACCACGATAACCTATATCTCAAATATCGGCCCTTGACTGATATTTGATTTTGGACCGCTATAACTGCCAAGCAGGTGAGTACATAGGGTTTTAAACCCACAATAGTATAATTATTATGTTTAATCTTCAAACAATTAATCAACCCAATTACCCATCCCCATTATCTTCTTTACTCTTAAGGATCTACCCTAAAAATCAGCTAATCCTCGTTCATTTATTCCTAAGGATTATCCTAAGGAATTGGCACGAAGTCCATCATCACCGGGTTTAGGCACTAAGTCCGCATAGTCGCCAGGGTTAATACAACAGGCATTAAGTTTGCATAGTCGCCAAGGTTTAAGTATTAAGTCTACATAGTCACCAGGGTTTAGGCATCAAGTATGCATGATCGCCATGGTTTAGGCGCTAAGTTTGCATAGTCACCAATGTTTAGACTACAACGGGTGAACACATCGTTCACAACACCTACAGGTTGCGAGCCCGCTAGTGTTCCACTGTACTGTCTAAAATAGTCCGTGGTTGTCATCCATATTCTGCTAGATGACAGGTCTATCATTTGGGTAAAAGGATTCTCTCATTTTTCACGTCTCACCCTTATCTCATGGTCTATATCACCTCTCATCTCATCATCCGACTCATATTTCATCTACCCATGTTTTATCCAACATATTTTGTTGATATAAAATACATATATAGTTTAATTCATTTGAAGCATATATAAAATCGTTCATCCAACATAGACAACAAGTATTCATATAATATGCACACATAGCACATAATTTATATAAAATACTTCGCATCTATGTTTAAGATAAAAGTAACTATGCAATCACCTGATAAGGTGGTGACGCGGCTCTCGGACAGCACTTCATTTACTTTAAAACAATTTCCTTCGACAAAACCTAGTACCATTACCCCTAGAGTTTAGTGAACGTTTTACCGAGACTAATTAATAGTCTAGCTATTATTTCTATTATAGAAGCATTAAACAATACTCTTCACCCACTATGTACAGATAGGGGCCAGACATGAAACACCGGAGGGCAGGATCATTTTGGCATATAGCACTTCTGAATCCAACAACCCAAGCAGCCCTCCAAACCAGATTCCCCGTACCGCGAGTGGTTAAAAAGATATTACAACTGAAACGACCCAAAAATACGACCCAAAAATTTCGTTTTTCAATATAATCAAAACCATAATATGAGTATCATAACATAAAAAAAACATGCGCGATGTATCCCAAATCATAATAAAATACTGTGCAGAAAACGGTATCATACGATATCAAATCCAGAACAACTAAAACCATCCCCAGGATAAAAGCTAAGCTGTGGTGTGTGCGATGCTATCACCCCGAGCTCTTCCCTTTGCTTGCGGAAGTACCTGAAACCAAAACTGAAACTGTAAGCACGAAGCTTAGTGAGCTCCCCCAAACTACCACATACCATACAATAACATATAAACACATATTGGGCCTTGCCCACTGCATCGGGCCGAAGCCCGGAAACTGCATCGGACCGAAGTCCGGAACTGACTGGGACCTTGTCCCCTGCATCGGACCGAAGTTCGGAACTAACTGCATCGGACCGTAGTCCGGAACTGACTGGGACCTTGTCCCCTGCATCGGACCGAAGTCCGGAACTAACTGCATCGGACCGAAGTCCGGAACTGACTGGGACCTTGTCCCCTGCATCAGACCGAAGTCCGGAACTAACTGCATCGGACCAAAGTCCGGAACTAACTGCATCCAAAGTCCAGAACTAACTGCATCGGACCGAAGTCCGGAACCGACTGGGACCTTGTCCCCTGCATCGGACCGAAGTCCGGAACTGACTGACTGAACATGGCATAGCATAACACATCAACTAGCATGAACACATATACAGCATACTACATCGGGCCGTAGCCCGGAACACATAACACTTAACGCATAAAACATAGCACACAAATCCTGTTTGAGCCACGAAGGCATCAAACATACTAGCTACTGCATCGGACCTAAATCCGGAAACTACTGCTAACTGAACGGGCCGGCATTGTGGCCTTAGACCCGTTCCTACTGGAAGGAAACTCACCTCGTAAGCTGGCTGCTGAGTGTGTGGCTCGGGAAGCTAACGGCTGCTGCTCCTGAATCTCCTCGGCTACAAGTCCATAAACACACTCAATCAAATACTAAACACTGCGCTTGGGGTAAAATGACTCTTTTACCCTTGGTCAAAGTCAACTCTCTTTTGGGCTGACTCGCCGAGTTGGGCCGCCCAACTCGCCGAGTCCTACTCTCACTTCTCAGCTCTACACGCTGCTACTCGTCGAGTGTGGCATCGACTCGACAAGTACCCACTTGATCCAAGAACTCAGACAATCTTCATCCGACTCGCCGAGCCGGATGAACAAACTCGACGAGTTGTTCTTGATCTTAAGAAGATTGCCTTGGACTCGCCGAGTTGTATGAACAACTCGCCGAGTCCCTCCATCACTGAGTCTACTCTCAACTCGCTAAGTCCACTCTCTAACTCACTGGATCCACTCGACACTGATAAAAATGAAGGAATCGGGAACTCGCGACCCAACTCGCCGAGTCGTTCTTCCGACTCGCCGAGTTGCCGCCATGCAACTGATTTTTACTCGATTTTGTTTGAATCCAACACATACAATTGATAGATCTGAGTCCAATAAGCTGATTTACCATGTAAAGTTTCCAAGTTTACGTGTACAACCTCATGAATAAGGGAAATAAGGCTAAAAGATGCACAAAATGGGTAGATCTATGGTTAATATGCAAAGTAACTCCAAAAAGGTAGTAGATCTGGGCTCTACAACACCCAATCATTCAGATCTAAAGATATCTCGACTTATTAAGGCATTCATGCAAACATAAGGCTTGGAACAAGCATCAACTAGATCCTAGAAGAGCTCTAATGGAGGTTTAAAGCATATAACAAGAGGGGAAATCCGAAAATACCTCAAATAACTCAGATTTGCCCTTAGATCTTTGCACTACAACTCTTCTCCTTGCTCCTTTCTTCTTCTCCTTCTTCACACCTTCACAAAATGGCACAAAAACACTTATAAGCTCTCAAGGTGGATTAGGGTTCTTTCTCATAGTGTTCTCGGGGTGAGGGAGGCGAGAATGGGGCTATAAGGTGACTTAAATAGTGGGCAACCCGGGGATTTAGGGTTTCACCCAGACGGATGGACTCGCCGAGTCAGGGATATGGACTCGCCGAGTCCCTGGCTCACGCGTGCTCGAAGTCGCGACCCTACTCGGCGAGTCAGGCTATGAACTCGCCGAGTCCCTCTTGCAAAACTTACAACAATTACCAATGAATTAACATACCGGGAACGGGTCGTTACAACATCAACACTTATATAACCCATAATAATAGCCCAAATAATTCTATAAGATCCTAAGAACGTTACTATAATAAATTGAAAGCTATATTAAAAATATTGTAGGCGTAGCTCACTTACAACGAGTTTTCTCGAAAATCGGGCTTCGCTGGGAGCAGCGCTTCTGAACCACGAGACCCTTTTTCTCGAGACTCCAGGAGCCTTGTAGCTTCCTTCGGGTGCTAGGGGTTTACCTAGGCTTAGGGGGTTAGGGGCTTAGAGAGAGAAAGTAGAGAGAGAAAGAGAGGGTGAAAGGTGTGAGAAATATGAAGGATTCACCCTTTATTTATAGGGATTTTATCATAGAGTAGTCTCTAAGCTTAGTCCGTATCTTCTGCGTAGGAGCTCCATTTTCTACGTTCTTTATATCCACACATTGGTATTTACAAGTACTACAACTTTCATTTAGACCCTGTCGGCTAATTCTCATTGTAGCTAAGATTTACAAAGTTGTATCGAATTCGTTGCGCTTGAAGAGGAGAGACTAAGTTTCATCCATATCATTCTCATACGAGCTATATTCTCGACGTTCTTTATATCTACATTTTGGTATTTTCGATTACTACAACTTTCATTTAGACCTCGTCAGCTAATTCTTATTCTATCTGAGATTTACAAATCTGCATCGAATTCGTCGCGCTTTAAGAGTAGAGACTAAGCCTCGTCCATATCTTTCGCATACGAGCTCCATTTTCGACTGTATTTTTTCGTTTAAATCCTATTAAAGATGATGGGTTTTAGCCATAAGAACTTTCCTATGTGCGCATGCAAAACCCTATTGCTCGGATCTAGGCTTTCTAATTAAACATGCTTTGAATCCAAGACTTCTAATAGCTAATTAGGTTAAATAACAATGATGAAACAGATCTAGAATCATACCTTTGAGTTCCTTGTTGATCTTGTTTGTCTTGGAGCTTCTAGAGTCACAAATGTCACTCCTCTAATGGCTTACAAACACCAATAGCAAGCAAGATGATTTAGGAGAGAGGAGAGGGGAGGAATTCGGCCAGAGGTTCCTTGCTTTAGGTTGTGTGTCAAATTCCCTCACCCCTAGGGTCTATTTATACTTGTAGACTCCTTAAGGGTTACAACCTAAACCCTAATTGGATAATCTTCTCTTAAGGCTATCCAAATCCATTCCATAGATAACCCTATGGACGATTTTGGCTTATCCAAGCCCTAGAAATCGTCCATCCTATCTAGGATAAGGATTTATAGTCTAAAGTGTAACTATCAAACAATTGACAGTTTATACCCTCTTATTTAATTAATCTCTTTAAGTCACCAAATTAATACCAATTAATTTATGACTTATATTAATCAAATAGCCATATATTATTCCTTATAATATTTACTCTCTCTTAACAAATCATCCTTCAAGTTGCTATGGTGAAGGCAACCCAAAAGGACCATGCACAACCGGATATAGTTATAGCCTTAGACACTATTCCAACAGTCTCCCACTTGGATAAGTCTAGTAACTATACAAGTACAATTCGGTTTGCAATCGTAGCTCTCAAAGACGCTGTCAACTCTGATCTAATCAATCTTGTCCTTTAGATAAGGGATCGTACAGTCCTCTGTTAGATATCATGCTGACAATACTATGGAATGGTTAGTCAAGCATTTAGATTTCTCGATCTCCGATTTATTTGACATAGAACTTAATCGAACACATCAATTTAGTTCTGACCGGGCCTGGCACATAAGTCAAATCAAATCATCGAGTGGCCAAGATATCTCTTCTACCCTCTTAGGATAAAATTTACAGATAAACTTCGACTTATATGCATTTACTTATTCATTAACCAACAATACACAACAATGCGTTTTATAACATCAAGTTACTGATGCGTTTTCGCATTATCAATGCACAATCAATTAACAAATAATAAACCATATATCTAGGTTTTAAGACTATATGATATTATCGTCTTGCGATCACCTTTTATATCGTATTCCATAAGGTGATTCCAGCAAGCGCGGGTTTATTCCAATGCTCAAAACCAGTTCATAAGCACTCATGAACGTTGCAGCAACCCTTGCTATGTCTAACACCATTTAGACATTCTACACACCAATTCATGACAATCTTCATTCATATCTACTCCCAACATATGAACGATTGTGGACCATTTGAATAATTCGATTATTCCTAATAAACTCAATTATTCTGGAAGTCAAAACATGCAAAGTGAAACAATAGTTAAACAACTAACATGTGACAGTAACTTTACTCATAAATAAAACTCCTTTATTTAATCATCAAATGTTAATTACATTTATCTATTATACGTTTCTAATACTATCTAATCTATACTAATATCATCCTTCAGCCCAATACTCCTAGCATGCTGCAAGTGCTTAACCCTACTCAGTCCCTTCGTAAGCGGATCTGCTGGGTTATCTTCTGATGATATCCTCTTCACTACGAGTTGTCCTTCTTCTACACGATGTCTAATGAAGTGATATTTTCTGTCGATATGTCGAGATCTACCATGATCCCTCGGTTCCTTGGTCAAGGCAACCGCACCTTCGTTATCACAGAAAATCTCCATGGGCTCCTTTATGGTCGGTACAACTCCAAGATCACCAATGAAGTTCTTTAACCATATTGCCTCCTTCGACGCTTCGCTCGCTGTGATGTACTCTGATTTGCACGTTGAATCAGCTACGGTTTCTTGCTTGGAACTCTTCCAAGTCACTGCTCCTCCATTTAGGGTAAAGACCCAGCCCGACTGCGAACGGTAGTTGTCCCTGTCGGTCTGAAAGCTGGCGTCACTATACCCTCGCACCTTTAAGTCATCACTCCCTCCAAGGACTAAGAACCATTCTTTCATCCTCCGAAGGTACTTAAGGATGTTCTTCACCGCAATCCAATGTGTTTTGCCAGGGTTCCCTTGATATCTGCTAACCATGCTCAAAGCGAAGGCTACATCAGGGCGAGTACAAGTCATAGCGTACATGATTGAGCCAACTGCGGAAGCGTATGGTACTCGGCTCATTTCTGCTATCTCAGCTTCGGTACTCGGACTTTGAGTCTTACTCAACTTGGCATTTCCTTGTATCGGTAGTTCTCCCTTCTTTGAGTTTTCCATACTAAAACGTTTTAGTACCTTCTCCAAGTAAGTATTCTGACTAAGTCCAATTAGTTTCTTACTTCTTTCTCTTACTATCCTTATTCCCAAAATGTAAGAAGCCTCTCCGAGGTCCTTCATAGCGAAGCACTTCCCGAGCCAGGACTTAACCTCCTGCAAAGTCGAGATGTCGTTTCCTATGAGTAATATGTCATCGACATATAGAACGAGGAAGCTTACTATACTCCCACTGGCTTTGACATATACACAAGATTCGTCTTCGCTTCGTACAAATCCAAACTCTTTGACTTTCTCATCGAAGCAAAGATTCCATCTGCGAGATGCTTGCTTAAGTCCATAAATGGACTTCTCAAGCTTACACACTCTATTCGGATGCTTCGGATCCACAAACCCCTCTGGCTGAGCCATGTAAACATCCTCAGCCAACTTTCCATTAAGGAAAGCGGTCTTGACATCCATTTGCCAAATCTCATAATCATGAAATGCGGCAATTGCTAGCATCACTCTAATAGATTTAATCTTCGCAACTGGTGAGAAGGTCTCATCATAGTCAACTCCGGGAGTTTGAGTAAAGCCCTTCGCGACCAATCGCGCTTTATATGTGTGTACGTTCCCATCCACGTCGGTCTTCTTCTTGAAGATCCACTTGCACCCTACGGTCTTACGTTCGGGCACATAATCAACCAAATTCCAAACTTGGTTATCGTACATGGAATGGATCTCGCTATCCATCGCCTCTTTCCATTTCGTAGACTCCGGGCCTGCCATGGCTTCCTTATAGCTATTAGGTTCATCAAGATTTACTAGTGTACCATCACTAATATACGTGTCCCCTTCGGTAGTAATATGAAAACCATAAAACTGGGGATGAACTCTAACTCTATCGGAACATCTAAGAGGTAAGGATTCGTCAATCGGTTCAACCGGAGTCTCCTCCTCGGGTTGAATGCCAGCGGTAGAGGTTCCTTCATCTATCAACTCTTGAATCTCTTCAAGTTTGATTTGCCTCCCACTGTCTCCTTGGCTTATGAGTTCTCGCTCTTGGAAAACTCCTCTCCTCGCAACAAAAACAACATTGTCTTTCGGTCTATAGAAGAGATATCCAAAGGAAGTTTGCGGGTAGCCGATGAAAATACATCGCTCACTTCGAGGTTCAAGCTTGTCGTGAGTATCTCGTCTTACGAAAGCCTCGCAACCCCAAACCTTGATATGTGCCAACGAGGGAGCTTTCCCTGTCCACATCTCGTGAGGTGTTTTGGCAACCTTCTTAGTTGGGACTTGGTTAAGGATATGGGCGGCAGTCTCTAAGGCATACCCCCAAAAGAAGATAGGTAGTGAAGCACGACTCATCATAGAGCGAACCATATCCAATAAGGTTCGATTACGCCTTTCTGCCACACCATTCAACTGCGGTGTCCTAGGAGGCGTCAATTGCGAAACTATTCCACACTCCTTGAGATAATCGTGGAATTCAAGACTTAGGTACTCTCCTCCTCGATCGGATCGAAGCATCTTGATTTTCCTGCCCAATTGATTCTCCACTTCATTCTTGAACTCTTTGAACTTTTCAAAAGTTTCTGACTTTTGCTTGATTAAGTAGATATACCCATATCTACTATAGTCATCGGTAAAAGTCACATAGAAGCGGTTCCCATCCTTTGTGGTTGATCTAAAGGGTCCACATACATCGGTATGTATTAGGTCCAATAGCCCCTCACCCCTTTCACAAGTACTCGTGAAGGGTGACTTAGTCATCTTTCCAAGTAAACAAGACTCGCATGTGTCATCTTCCCTAAGGTCGAATGACTCCAACACTCCATCCTTTTGGAGTTGGGCTATGCGTTTCTTGTTGACATGTCCAAGACGACAATGCCACAAGGATGCTTTATCCATACTAGTGGAAGAATCAATATTCAAAACATCATTTCCTAAGTTATCAACAATCATAACAGTTTCATATATTCCATTACATGGTATAGCTTCAAAGTAAAAGACACCATTTAGATAAGCCAAAATAGAACCATTCTCATTATTAAAAGAAAATCTAAATCCTTGTCTATATAAACCATGAAATGAAATGATGTTTCTAGCCATTTCTGGCGAATAGCAACAATTGTTCAAATCTAAAACTAAACTATTCATAAGCACTAAAGAATACACTCCAATCTTGGTCACAGGCGACGATCTTCTGTTCCCCATGATTAGATTGATCCTTCCTTGCTCCACATCCCTACTTCTTTTTAGTCCCTGCACATTAGAACAAATGTGATAACCGCAACCGGTATCAAGAACCCAAGAAATAGCATGATTAGAATCGTTAGATTTGATTGTGTATATACCTGTGAAAGATGGCTTGATCTTTCCTTCCTTGATGGCTTGCAGGTAATCCGGGCAGCTTCTCTTCCAATGTCCTATCTTGTGGCAGTGGTGGCACTCTGCCTCCCTTGGGTTGGAACAGGGCTTAGAGGGATCAACTTTGGTCCCACTAGAAGAGGAACCATCTCGGGCTTTCACCTTTCGATAGTTATTCAATGAGGCTTTCCTCTTCTTTCCCTTCCCTTGACCAATAGCCAAGACAGGAGCAGCGGATGGATTGGGAGTTGGTGCAACAGACTTGTCCTTGAAGTTGCTCTCAGCAACCCTCAAGAGACCTTGGAGTTTGCTTAGGGTGACCTCCTCTTTGTTCATGTGGTAGGTCATCCTAAATTGGTTGTACATCGGAGGCAAAGAGTGAAGCACCATGTCGATCGCCAAGTCTTCGCCGAAGTCAACATTTAACTTGCGAAGGCGGTCGACATACCTTTGCATCTTTTGCAGGTGCACGGTAAGAGATTCTCCATGACCCATCTTAGCGGAGATCATGTTAGTGAAAATCTTGTAACGCTCTTGTCTCGCGTTTTGGTGATATCTCTCCAACAAGTCTTGATGCATCTCGTATGGATACATGTCCTCGTAGGACTTTTGGAATTCGGAGTTCGTGGTGGCGATCATGATGCAATGTACTTTCGTTGCATCTCGCTCATGAGTTTCAAAGGCGGTGATTTCGGCGGGAGTAGCAACTTCGGGGTTGATTTTCTCGAGCTTCTCATCGAGGACATACTCTTTATCCTCATAGCGAGCAATGGTGTGAATGTATCTTATCCATTCGTTAAAGTTCGTTCCATCGAAGGTGACCTTTTGGCAAAGGCTCATCAACGTGAAAGAACTAGCAGCAGCGTTGTTTGCGTTTGACATCTATAGAAAGGACAAAGATAGATTAGAACAAGAATCCCTAATTATCACCCAATAAGAAAAATTAGGGCTAGGATCCAACAATAACATTTACATACTAGAAAAGGGATGCCGTAATCTAATATGCAAATAAATTGAAGGTAAGTGAATGACGATTCACTAATTCTCCATTACAAAACTTAAACTATTAGTCCTAAGTGTTTCTGAGAATTCCTAGGTTCGGATGAGATTCATTGAACTATTCAATGGCATGTTTAAATCTCGATATGCCCCTCTTGTTTGTGACTGGGATGCCGAGGATCACAAAGCGGGTGTGAATTACCATGCAAATTCACATGGTGCCTTCATTGTAACGATCACCTATTCGATGTGCCGGTAAACCACACACGCTCCATCGAACTATGATAAACAATGAATCACCCTTTGCCACCTTCGCTTAGAACCAATTAGTGTGCCGGTAAACCACACACGCTCCACTAACTTCTTAGCAAGGTGCAAAGTGTAATTTCATGGGATTGCATCAATTCACTTTTCCTAAAGTAACTAAGATTGGGAAAAAATTTTAAAACGTGTAGTTACTTTGTGTTTCTTATTTTACTTTTAATGAGAGGATGAGGTTGCCCTATCCTACCCGTTCGGCTAACGACCCTCCACCAATCAAGCAAGCAGTGGGTGTGAGTGTACACCCATTAAGCGCCATTTTATAGGCCGCAACCTTATACCCACCTTATAGATCGGCTTCGTGAATGAGGCCTACTAGCGGTAAGACTAGCATTTAGTTATACATATATATATTATACTAGTAATATCATATAAGTATAGGGTTGTATTTTAAAACCTTTTAAAATCTAGGGTTTGAAATTTAAGTTGTCTAAATTAAAACTTTTAATCACAAATATAAATTTCAAAACTTTAGGGTAGGTTTTAAACATTTAAAACATGGAGGATCAACTAACAAATAATTCCAATTAACAATTAATATCCTAATTATCTTTATTTGATTTATCTAAGATTTCTTTCAAGATAATTATCAAAATAATTAATCATTATCATATAAGGAAATTAAATATTTTATTAGATGATAAATATCTTTAATTAGATCAAGATAATAGTCATATTTATCAAAAAATCGGATTTAGATTGATCTAATATGATTAAGGTAAGTTTCCATAAGATAATTATGAAAAAATCCCGAATCTGACCATTCCTGACGCCTGGACTCGCCGAGTCACAAGGGGACTCGCCGAGTCAGGCCTACTCGCCGAGTCCACCTTGGAACTCGCCGAGTCAGTGACTCAAAAACCCAAAAATCGAATTTTGTAGGTTTGTTACAGTTAATCAAGCAACAATTTAAAGAAAACCAAGCTAGGCTCTGATACCACTGATGGGTTTTAGCCATAAGAACTTTCCTATGTGCGCATGCAAAACCCTATTGCTCGGATCTAGGCTTTCTAATTAAACATGCTTTGAATCCAAGACTTCTAATAGCTAATTAGGTTAAATAACAATGATGAAACAGATCTAGAATCATACCTTTGAGTTCCTTGTTGATCTTGTTTGTCTTGGAGCTTCTAGAGTCACAAATGTCACTCCTCTAATGGCTTACAAACACCAATAGCAAGCAAGATGATTTAGGAGAGAGGAGAGGGGAGGAATTCAGCCAGAGGTTCCTTGCTTTAGGTTTTGTGTCGAATTCCCTCACCCCTAGGGTCTATTTATACTTGTAGACTCCTTAAGGGTTACAACCTAAACCCTAATTGGATAATCTTCTCTTAAGGCTATCCAAATCCATTCCATAGATAACCCTATGGACGATTTTAGCTTATCCAAGCCCTAGAAATCGTCCATCCTATCTAGGATAAGGATTTATAGTCTAAAGTGTAACTATCAAACAATTGACAGTTTATACCCTCTTATTTAATTAATCTCTTTAAGTCACCAAATTAATACCAATTAATTTATGACTTATATTAATCAAATAGCCATATATTATTCCTTATAATATTTACTCTCTCTTAACAAATCATCCTTCAAGTTGCTATGGTGAAGGCAACCCAAAAGGACCATGCACAACCGGATATAGTTATAGCCTTAGACAGTATTCCAACAAAAGATATATTCACTTCTCATTTAGATTATTTTTGCTAAAAATCGACTGATCTAAAATTCGAATTTTCAGGTTGTTTATTGTTTTGCTAAATCTTAGAAAAATCATAACTTCCTGATACGATGTCAGATTTGGATGTTCTTTTTATGCACACTCTCAGTTTTACATATACTACGAATTCCGTTTAGATCGCTAAGGCTAGAAAGTATTTTATCATAAATTCACTTTTTATGATTCCCGGTGTCGTATCGGTTTTGCCGTAAAACTTCGACAGGTCATATCTTCTTCGTTATAACTCGGATTTAGACGTTCTTTATATGTACTGAACCCTTGAAACGTATTATAAAACTTGGTTAAGATTATTTATCCTAAATAATCTTTTGTCGAAAAGTCATTTTCGACACTTATTGCCTCTAAATAGACTAGCCCAGATCTGCGGGCGTTACATGAGGCAGGTCCTGCTTCGTGCTGTAATGCCAACATACCCAAGGTGGATTGGATAGACTACAGGCCTAGGAGGGCGCATAGTCAGGCCGAATGCCCAACGAGCGGTTCGGATAGGCTGAAGGCCCCAAGAGAGCGGTCCAAACATGTTGAGGCTCGGAGAGTGAGCCAGATAGACTGAAAGCCCAGTGCAGGTGGTCCATTCATACTGTAGACTCAGCGAGTGGACCAGGTGGACTGAAGGCCTGGTGCTGGCGGACCAGTCATACTTTAGACTCGAGATACATGGTTGTTCTGTGTTTGTTATATGATATGTTTATGGTTGTATGAGGTTGGTATTTTGGGGAACTCACTAAGCTCGCAGGCTTACAGCTTTAGTTTATTGTTTCAGGTACCTCGGCGAATGACTGCGGCAAGGCGAATGCATGACCGTACACTTCCTCACATTTTGATTTGGATTTCTAGGATACTCTGATATGAAACTATTTTGAAAACCTTTTTGTAATAACTATTGGTATTTGAATTGTTCTTAAAAGTTTAAATTTAGCATGAATTTTCTAGGTGTTACATTCGATGCTCGAAAAGTAATACATGTAAAGAAGGGAAGAACGTGATGAGTAAAGAAGAAGCTGATCATATCTATTTATACTAAGGAATTAAAACTGTTTTGACTATTAACGGCCAGTTATCTGCCTGTTGAAATTCAAAGTTACCTAGTCTATGGGGGTTAAATCTGGAAATTATTTTCTTTCTCCTTTTATCTCTTTAATTTAAGTTATTCCTTTAATATTTTCG
The DNA here is from genome assembly GCF_052625555.1 of Lactuca saligna. NCBI lineage: Eukaryota > Viridiplantae > Streptophyta > Magnoliopsida > Asterales > Asteraceae > Lactuca > Lactuca saligna. The sequence goes on from NC_136420.1 coordinate 147,807,457, forward strand.
AAATTAAGTCTTACATTTTCAGGAATAACTTGGGGGGAAATTGTTAGGACCAGGATCCTCAAATATTTAGTATCCTCAAATATCCAGGATCCTCAGTTACCTTAGGATCTCAGCTATCACCGTTATTGTTTTTATTAACAATTTATAATGGTTATATTTTGTTCATAACGAGTACATGTGTAGAAATAGTCAGGGGAAGACCAATTATCAACGAAGAATCATCTCAACAACGCTAAAGACTCGGACCGCTTGGTCAAATAACGTTCGTGAAACTAGTCATAGAGGATCCCGGAAATATCGGACATCGTGTTGGCTAGTTTAGACTATAAATTGAAACTAGTATCTTGCACACAACACAATTTTTTTACTTGAAACTTACTGTACGAGATTATTCACCTGTTCTTACTGAAATATTCTCCGTAATCGTCATTTTACATTAATAAAATCATCAAAGCATTGTCACTTCCTAAGGTTTTGTGTCGGAGATCCTAGCAAGGTCAAGGGCTTTCCTTGTAATCCATTGTGTCACTCTCTTTTATCATTAGCTATTACACAATTCAAACATCACTGCCTCTCATACAATTTGGTTGATTAGTACTTGTGTAATTTTTTACCAAAACACTTATATAAAGAAATCTTTTGGTTTTCAATAGTTATTCAAAGACTATTTTGATAGCTTATTTTATTTCCTTATTTTTTTATTAGTTTATTTTAGATTTTTAGCTCTTTTTATTAGTATTGCATTGTATATTCTTTATTTTCTTTATCGTGGATCATACCGGGGACTTTTTATTTTGCATGAAATATTTTGTAGGGTTTTGGATCTCATTGTGGTTATGGTTTGACTGGAGTTGGGCTTGGTGGGCTTTTCGATGCATTATTGGGCTTGGCGGATCCACTAAAGAAGATTTGGGCTTAAAAAGCTAAAGGCTTGGATGAAGTAGGCTTGTGAAGATGGATCTTGGACTTTTATTTTGAGCATGGAGCATCCACATTTGAAGCTAAAAGATGATTGGTTAATTTGAATCATGTGGGATATGGAGGGGACCAAGGGAATCTTTGGTAGTGGGATGGTTAGTGGAGGAAAAATGAGGCAATTGCATTCCAGCAACACTTGTGTGGGTGGAATTTCTAGCGTGTGGGTACCCACGCAACTACCCAGTTTTGGGCATTTTGGTCATTTGGCATACCATTACCTTGGGGGATTAGATCTATCAGCCATAACTTCGATTTTACACCATTAGAGACCAGAAGAAGGCAATTTTGGAGCTTGAGACTCATTTCTTTTCATCTTTTAAAGTTATTGGTAGTTTCTTTATGCAATTAGACTTTTACGATTGTTATTCTATTGCCATGAGTGGCTAAACTCTCTATTTTGGTTAACTTTGGCTAAAACCTTTGAATATTTGTGGGTTTTTGAAGGTTTCTTGTTTATTTATCATTTATCTTATTTTTATGGTTCTAGTTCAAATTTCTTATGCTTTTTTGATACTTTGATCGTGAGCTTGGTACTTGAATAAACAATTGTTGGTTTATTTCTTTGGTTTTGCATTGAATCATTGAATTTACTTAGAACAAGAGCTTTATGATGGTAGAAATAATCTCTAGCTTATGAATCATAGCTCCTTTATGGATGTGTAAGCATTAACATCCTCTAGGAATTGGGGATTCTTTCATTCTTAAGGCTAATCATCTTCTTGGGTTCAATTGCTTCAATTGGATCTTTGATTTTGATTAAGAAGGTGTGTTGTGGGCTTCCCCAACCTCCATACTACTTATGAGGAATCTTGGTATATCATGTTTCATGATTTCTATAACCAATTTTAGATGAATGATAAGCTTCATGTTGAATCCTAATGATAAACACACAAATGTTCATTGTGTTGAATTGCCTTGGTTAACCAATTCTCATCAATATTTGAGCATCTCATCATCTTGCTTAATTGCAAGATTTTTAGTTATTCAAGTATTTTAGTTTTAAGCAATCACAACACCCCCCCCCCCCCCCCTTTAGTTTAATTGTAGTTAGTTTATTTACACTAGTTCTATTAGATTACATTGATGATTGAATACAACCATTTTTCCGAGGATCGATACCCCTTTTTACCATTATATTATGTTTTATTTGCAAACAAAGGGTGTAATTTGCTTGGTGGACTTGACATCCCATCATATTTACAAACACGATTTTAAGTATGGATTTACTTATGCAAAGACATCTTTTGGTTTTCAATGGTTGTTCAAAGACTCATTACAAACACAGTTATAAGTATGGTTTTACTTACGAAGAAAATACTTTTTAGATTTTTTAAAAGTATCACCATTGTTAGCAGAAAACTTATAACCCTCACCAACCTTGTGTTGACCCTTAAAACTATATGTATTCTTAGGGAATCAGTAATCACGTAATCCAGATGACAGACTAGTCATGGATTTCAGGTTATCTAGTTTACTATATTTTGTTATGTCTGCCTACCAGTTTTAGGCAATTCATGTACTATACTATTATCTGTAAGAACCATGTATTTAAACATCAATACAAATGTTGTTTTGTTTATTGTTGTATTTGTGCTATATATATTCAGTTTATCTGTGATCCATGAACTAAGTCGCACAACCCGACATGTTTCGCTGACTCGATAGGGGATATGCAAACCACACCGCATAGTACGATTTACAGAAATTGGAAGCTGCAAACCGCACCACATAAATCCAAAACCATATTATGTGGTTTGGTGTGGTGTGTGCGGTTGGTGCGGTTTGTTGCACACCCTATCTTGTGGTATAACGTGAAGGAACCTATCTTGTCTCGAAGGATTCAGAGACCTAAAACAATTCGAAATCAATTTAAAATTTCAAAATTCAAGGATGACAAAGATGAAGAGAAAATCTATTATCTACGTATGTCCCCCAATAGAAACTCCTAACCATTTATGACACAATAATTTACAATATAAAAGTATCAAAAAAAAACCTACACAATAATTTATAATGTAAAAGTATCGAAAAAACCTACTGAGATTTACAAAGGGTAATGCAGGAGGAGCTTGTATTTGAATTTTGTGACTTTTTCTTCAACTCAATCCACCATTCCTCAAAATTACTCTAGCCTATGTCACTTTAGAGTCTAAGAAGAACACATTATTATATCTAGTTTATAACTCGTGGGAACTACGGTTATAAAATTAATTAAACTTTAATAGTTAAAATTTAAAGTTATTAATAACTTATTTTAAATAAATTATTAATTAAGAGGTTTTTTTTAGTTATATAAAATTATAATAATTGATCTAAATAAATATGTAAAATTATATCACTTTATAATTTGTATTAATTATATTTTAATTTTTATTATAATGTTGTTAATTTAATGTAATTAGAATGAGAACTTTAAAATTTGAAAATTGAAATGGAAAATCAATATTTTGACAAATGGTATGCATTAATTATAAGACATAATAAGGTGAAACATGACAAAAAAAATTTTGCATTAATTATGATGCTTAATATGGTGACAAATGTCAAAAGAAGATTAAAAACTACTCTTTTATTAGAATAGGGATATGTGTGTGTGTGTTCTATATATTTACTAGGTGTGAGCCACATGTATTACATGGGTGTATTTAAAACAATTAAATATGTATGAATATTTGAGAAATTTGAATTTATAAGAAAAATTAGAAAAATATTGAATTATTAAAATTAAAGTATTTTTTTCTCTTTTAAATTTAAATAAATCATTTAGATAAAATAATCAAAACAAATTAATGAGATTTTATTTTAAAATTTTGAAATTATAAGGAAAGTTCATTAATGAAATTGATATGCATCTATTATTAAATTTAAATACCATATGAAATTTAATAAAATAGGAAAACCATAAAATTACATACGGAATAAAAATTAATTCAAAATAACCATAAAATAACATATGGCAAAATGAATGAGAGTGCGATAAGTGGCAAAAAAACTTTCATTTATTAAAGAAGATAGCATCCCTAACAAACCTAAGCACACAAGAAAATGTCATTTTGCAAAGATTTAATAAAAAAATTGATCTTAGATCTATGTTAAAATACGAAAACTGAATATGGGATGACGGAAACCCATTTCTTCTTTACATGTTTTAATTGATTTTAATGTGTGTGGTTTTATTAAGATGAGAGAGCGGTAGATAGGTCGTAAATGGAGAGAGATGATACCTATGGACAATTGAGAAACAAAAAAGAGACATATGATTGATGATTTCATCGATGAGATTTCATCTATAACTTGTAACTTATAGGTGACAATATTGAGAATGATTTGGAATTGGCAGTGTAAAAAGAAGAAAATTGAATGAAAAAAAAACATACCGGACTATTTAATAAAGAGAAATCAGGCTATTAAATGATATTAAACGGGTATACAAAACAATTTAATTTCAAAATTTTGAATCGAAACAAATGAAAAACGGTGAGATTAGAAGATAATTATCTATTAGAGTAGACGGTATGGGCCTCAATGAGCAATGATGAGGCTGAGGTGGCACACGGATTAACCGTCTTGACGGTGACATTAGAAGATAATTATCTATTTAACGAGCAATGCGACGTTAAATAGAAATTGCGAAGAAGGACACGGACATCTATATCGCGATTACTTTGCGGATAATTGTGTATACGGGTCGAAGGATTTCAAAAGAAGATTTCGTTTGAGTAGAGATGTGTTCCTACAGATCGCCAACGCCTTGGAAAGCCGGTATCGCTACTATACTTTTATACTAAATAAATAAAAATCTAGTACAAGTTTCTTTAATTTTAAAACATATGCAACATATATTTAAACTTTAGTTAATTTATGTTTAGGTATGAATTTTTTCAATTGAGATATGATGCTAGAGGTAGACGAAGGTTTACAACATTGCAGAAATGTGTTACGGCTATTCGTTTGATGGCTATGGGGGAGTCACCCGACACATTGAACGACTATATGAGAATATCCGAAAGAACCGCAAGGGAGAGTTTGTATACATTGTCAAGGGGTGTTGTTGAAACATTTGGAGACGTGTATTTACGGAAACCTTCGTTGCATAATTTGCAAGAATTGTATATGACGCATGAAGAACATCATGAGTTTCCCGGAATGATCGGAAGCATTGATTCACACACTGAAAATGGAAAAATTACCCGGTAGCATGGAAAGGGCAATACGGAAGTGGTCATCACAGACCACCTTCGTTGGTTTTAGAGGCTATTTCTTCTCAAGATTTATGGATTTTGCATGCATTTTTTGGGGTTGCGGGTTCCAACAACAACGTCAACGTTCTTGATCAGTCGCCAATATTCGACAATCCTTTGAGACCCCGGATACTCCTTTCACGGTGAATGGAAATGAATACAAATATGGGTATTACCTTACAGATGGAATATATCATCAGTATTCCACATTTGTGAAGGTATTCCGCTACCCGGTTGAAGAACGAGACAATTTTTTTTAAGAGAAGACGAGAAGGAGAACGTAAGGATGTGGAACGTGTTTTTGGAGTGTTGAAGACGAAGTGGCATATGGTTGAACATGCATCACGAGCATTAGATTTAGAAACTCTACGATATATCATGTATGAATGTATCATAATGCATAACATGGTAGTAGTGTTGGAATAGTGTCTAAGGCTGCAACTATATTAGGCAAGTATTTGACCCTATTGTGCATGATCCTTTTGGGTTGCCTTCACCATAGCAACTTGGTAGGATGATTTATTATGAGAGAATAGATATTATTAATAAGGAATAATAATATAGTTATTTGATTAATATAAGTCATAGATTAATTAGTATTAATTTGGTGACTTAAAGAGATTAATTAAATAAGAGAGTATAAACTGTCAATTGTTTGATAGTTACACTTTAGACTGTGAATCCTTATGGGAGATAGGGTGGACGATTTCTAGGGTTTGGATAAGCCAAAATCGTCCAAAGGATATCTAAGGTAACGATATGGATTAACTTAAAGTCTAAGTTATCCAACTAGGGTTTAAGCTGTAACCCTTAAGGAGTCTACAAGTATAAATAGACCCTATGACTGAGGGATTTCGACACCCCATAAAAAGAAAAGATACTCTGGCCGAATTCCTCCCCTCTCCTCTCTCTCAAATCATCCTCTTTGCTAGTTGGTGTTTGTAAGCCATTAGAGGAGTGACAATTGTGACTCTAGAGCTCCAAGACAACAAGATCAAACAAGAGAATCAAAGGTGTGTTTCTAGATCTGTTTTTGTATTGTTCTTACACCTAATAAGTCATTAGAAGCCTTCGATTTAAAGCATGTTTAATAGAGAAACCTAGATCCAAGCATTAGGGTTTGTATGCGCATTTAGGAATGTTCTTATGTACAAAACCCATCAAGTAGAAGATAAAGGAAGAAATATTGAACACTATATCCTAACGAAGCCCAGACACGTTCAGTTTCAACCAGGAACAACTGATTATTTGTATCGAGTTGTTGACATTCAGGATGCAAATAAACACAGATAACTTCGAGAGGACTTGGCGGATTATATCTTTTATGGTAACAATAACGATAATGAATAGTGTTTATGTTTTAAAAAAAATGTTTTTTAACGAATAGCGTTGTATATGTTTTTTTTTTTTTTTTTTTTTTTTTTTTTGAATTTGGATATTATGTGTAATTTAATTTCTATGTTATTTTTAATCTTTAAAAATTGTTTTTATTATATATTATTTATAATTTTAAACATTATGTTTTATTTATTATGTTATATTAAAAAAATATTTGTTTAAATTGAAAAAAAAATCGAAAAAAGAATTAAAAAAAATTATAAAATGGAAAAAGATTGTGTTATAACAAGATGCAATATGGTGACTATTTCTCCACTTGGTGTTGTAACACCGTTGGTGATATGGCATGTGAGGTGATACCAAAATGATGTTACATCTAGTTGTCTACACCTAGTGTTTGTAATTGATTTCTAATCAAACGGCCTATTATCAAAAGAAAGTTTGTTTTGACATGTAATGTAGATATTAAATAAAATTTAGAGAGTACATTATGGAAGAAACATTTATTGTAGAAAGCCGTAATAAATTTAAATTAGTAATATTAGATGTCATTTAAAAAAAATGAAAAACATTAACATAATGAATGGAAAATAAGTAAATGAAAATTACAAGAGTCTCATGTGCCAAAATGAAAAAAGAAAACCACATGTCATATGTCAAAATTATATATATATATATATATATATATATATATATATATATATATATATATATATATATATATATATTCCCTTAAAAAGATATATAAAAGTTAAAGATTAATATATAACTTTTGGTAAATTAAAAGGCCCATTTATATAATTTTGATTTTTTAAGTAACCTACTCATTGGTATAGTGGCCCAGTTGGATTTGCTAGTAAAAGTTGTGGATTGGCATTCGTTTCATTAAATCTGATATAATATTCATTTGTTTTTTATTGTGCATCTTTTATTTCAGTGTTTTGAACTCTTTTAAGCTTTTACGATGTCGTAGATAATTGGGCCTGAGCCTTGCAGAACAGATATGAAAATTTGGATTCATTCAGTCCTTTAATACCTGGGTTTCATTCCTGATTTGATTTCCTATGACAAGGTTAGTTATTTTCTTACCAACATTAACATGTTTATATTATATCGACCTGAGAGATCTCAAAAAATTATTATATTCCTTTTAATATGGTCATTTGGATTATAAGCACCATATAGTTTACCTCATATAAAAGTGAGTAAGCATGAAGTAATTTTGATGATTAAAAGATAAATTATTAGACATGTTTGGCTTTTACATTTGAATAATTAGTTAGACTTATGGATAGTTAGAAGTTTGGTTTAACAAAGGACATAATAAGTCTCTATTAGAGTTTATATCAATCAACAATTTGGATATTTCAAGAATCTTGTGTGAAAATGCTTTTTCAAAAATTGTGACTTTCGACCCTATTACATGTTGTACCTGTTAGGGTCAAGATCCTCAACCCTATTCAGGATCCCGGATCTTCAAGTTCTTTCAGGATCTCGAACACTTCTCAGGATAAATATACATGTATTTTGCACAAAACACACATCTAGATTCACTACAACTATTATAGTCATTTATTCATCATTTCATCTATAACTCATCTTTTCAATTAATAAAAACCAACAAGGGAGATGATCATTATCACCTTCCAATATTTTGTGTTGGAGATCCTAACAAGGATCATTGACATTCCTTGTAAACCACTTGTGTCACCTACTCTTGATTTGCTCATTTGCTTCAATTACAACATCACAACCGCTCATACAATTTGATTGATTTATACTTGATTAAGTTTTTACCAAAACAATATCATGGAACTAAATTTAGAATAAGCCAACAAGAAGTTACATGGATTCAAGCAAAATCCAAAATTAAGAAATACGAAATACCTTGATGTTGTTCTTGTGTTCTTACAAAGACATTTTGTACAAAACAACATTAAAGTAAAGAAGATAATCAGTCTAAAACAACCGAAAGCTTGAACATATATAAGAATGTGTTAACGTTACCATGTACGGCCACGTTAAACTTAACGAAAAGCATAGACGGGACGTTATCAAGTCAGGACCTTGGGCGAGGCCCGGTCTTGGCCTAAGTAATCTAGCACCAGGATAACAGTTCGCTTCCCTTTCACGAGTAAAGAATATTCCTCGTGATCTTCTCATTCACTCACGATCAATCAAGATGTGACAAAAAGCTTAGGTGACACCGAGAACTGATGTCACCTGGTAGTTAGTTAGCGTAGACATAATTCTCCCAGTAGGAGGAGGTCACGTCTCACACTCATTGGGCAGGATCCCTACAATCCGTTAGAAACATGTATGAAAGGATCTCTTCCGTCTCACAGAGGGGATCAATCTTCATCCTCACAGAATTTACCCTTAAACTCTCTCTCTCTCTCTCTCTCTCTCTCTCTCTCTAAGAATACTAACTTGATCGTCAGAGCGACGTCCCGGGAGAACACCTAGTCATCATTTAACGACTCTTCTGTGTTGTATTCTCAGGTAAACTTCCAGGACAAACCCATCATCTAGCTTCCAATCCCCTGTTGAACATGTCACAACAAAATGGTAGTTATTTTCGGTTAAGAATTGGAGGGAAATTCGTGTTTGTTCGCAATAGGCGTATATTTTTTTTTGAGGGAAAGTAATTAAACAGTATAACCTTTACATATGAATTCGAGGATGCCATATGCAACCTTACCAGGAATGGTTCCGTCGGACCACCTATGTTTCCAATGTCACTTTAGCTTATCTGAACATCAACACCTATCGACTTTTATTGTAGCTAAAGTTAAACTCACTTTGTCTCAAGTTAATCTTAATTATAATAAAATACTTGATAACCCTAAAATCACAACACTATTAACATGTCGTGGATGATGGGAGGGGAGGGGGGAATGATGATTTCCTTGTCATTCTTAATATTGTTATTCTTATTTCTTAACAAGGATTATCCTTCTAAACTAAAATTATGGTAATTGGGTCTGTTTGTCACGATCGGGGATCAAGAAGTTACCCACTTTGTCGTTGCTTCATGACCGATTGTTTATTTTTAATCAATTAATTACATGTCATTAGTTTTTTCTTTTCTTTCTGATATGTATTAGGATTATGTGGATTGAAGCATGCCGTATTAAAGGGGAAAGACTTATTGGGTTCATAACGATGATTAATGGAATTTTATGGTGAAACATCCTTCAAATGGGCTATTGGTAAATAGTTAATATAATCTCATTTTAAAAGTTTATAAATAAAATTCAAATAGTTTAATAGTGTGGAAATAGGTCCCAAAATCCAAGTAAGCAAATGTATATTCCAATTAATAGGGTGTGGTATCAAGGGGACCCACTTTATTTTATTTATTTATTATAGCGACGGATGACCTTCACGTTATTTTACAAGAAGCACTTGCTCATGATATGTTTTATAGATCGAAAGTTGGAAGCAAAGGCTTGATGGTCTCATATTTGTTTATCGTAGATGACACTATAATATTTAGTTAGCGATCACAAAAGAAAATGTGAGGAATATTGTGTGTTGGTATACCTTGCTTATGACCTAAAATTAATTTTCATAAGACCTAAAACTAATTTTCATATGAGTAAATTAATACGGGATAGGGTCAATTCAACCAAAGTTAATGATGTTGCAACCATTGTTGGATGTTGTCCTATTCAACTACCTTTTAATCCTTTATTAGTTTTGTCGGTAGGACTAACATATCGTATAGTGAATTTGAGAATAGATCATCAACAAAGTTACAACATAACTTGCCAATTAGAAAGCCAAATCTCTTGTTCATGGTGATTTCGAAGACAATGATGGGGGAGGGTTGAAGAAATTCAATGGTTATAACTAATGGAGTTATTGAAATCCTTTATGTTATACTATAACCAAAAAGATAAATGCATATAATATATAAGATCTTGAATCCATGAGAATTTATTTAGTGGCATCGATAAAGGTATTTTGATGGTGTGGCATAAATATAATCCTACTAATTGGAATACTCATGTTCCAAACAAAGTTAATCTTGATAAAAGAGGGATTGTTGTTCAATCACTTTTATGCCCCATTTGTAACTTGCATGTCGAGACGATTACACACGTACTTATTACTTTCCATACTGCCTCTTCGATTTGGATCAATTCTGTCGGTAGTGGGATTTAGATACCTTGTATTTCATTACACTTTCACATTTATTGACTTAACTTAATGTGCCGACACTTGATATGACCCAGAATATATATTTTGAAGCATTGGTATTTAACAACTTTTCTGGATGCTATGGAACTTAATGGTTTCAAACCAAAAAAAAGTATTTAACATTGTGTCTCATTATTTCTCTTGATTAATTAACAGAAACACAAAAATTAAACTTAATTGAGCTAGTTAGTTATACAAATTTACTAAAGTTATTTCCAGTGTTGTAAAAATCTCAATCAGGTCCCGATAAATTTCCGATTAGTCTCTAGGCATAAGGCGCTATTTAACCGACTAAAATGGGCCTACCGATTAATCTATTTTTACGCAATAAGCAATGCAATAGCAAACGATGAAATTGTAACATTTTGAAAAAAATTCATCACAATACAAATTATTTTATGAATGATTAGTATTGTATTGATATTATGCTTATTTTGTTATGATATTAGTTATGTTTAATTTTTTAAAATTCATCGAATTAGAATTTATGTCTCGGATTAATCTCTTAATAATATTCCAACGACTAGCTAAATGTTTTTTAAAGGTTATTTACTTAGTATAGTGTTTTTTTTTCCTAACGACTTGCTGATTAATAAAATAAATTGGATCAAAGAGAAACATAAGTATTAATATGGAAAACATATGTTCTATTTGGACAACTTATGGGCCTATTGGGCTTAATAAGAAAATGGGAAAATACGTATGTTTACTTTTGAATTCTGATTTTTTTACTTGCTAATATTTAATGATCAAATTAAAATATAGAGTAAATTACATGAATGGTCCCTATGGTTTAGGGTAATTTGCACGTTTGGTCCCTAACTTATTTTTTTAACTCGGAAGGTCCCTACTGTTTGTTTTTGTTACGCGCTTGGTCCCTGTCTTACTTAAAAAATCTATTTTTTCCTTTATTTTTTAATTTATTTAAATAAACACACCCCTAATCTCACCCTTTTCACCTTACCTTACGTACTGCATTATTTTTTTCTATTTAAATAATAGTCTTTTTAGGTATGACAGGGACCAAGCGCGTAACAAAAACAAACAATAGGGACCAGACACGTAATAAAAACAATCAGTAGGGACCTTCCGAGTTAAAAAAATAAGTTAGGGACCAAACGCGCAAATTACTCAAACCATAGGGACCATTCATGTAATTTACTCTAAAATATATTATATGGTGCTACAGATGCCAGCACCTCTTGCAAGCATCAATTCTATATAGAGTGGTTATAAAGAATAAACTAACCAGTCATGGGTAGTTGTCACATGACTAGAATTTTTGTTTACTTACTATAACTAAATGAGTAAATTACACGAATGATCCCTATGGTTTAGGGTAATTTGTGTATATGGCCTAATTTATCTTTTTAATTCGGAAGGTTTCTATTGTTTGCTTTTGTTACGTATTTGGTCTCTATTTTACCTAAAAAGACTATTTTGCCATTAATTTTTTAACTTACTTAGATAAACACACCCCGATCCTACCTCTCTCACCTTACCTTATCTATCCTACAATTTTTCTCTATTTAAATAATAGTTTTTTTTTTAAGTAAGACAATGATCAAATGCGTAATAAAAACAAACAGTAGAGACCAAATGTATAACAAAAACAAACAATATAGACCTTCCAAGTTAAAAAAAAATAAAATAAAATAAAATAAAAATTAGCGACCAAGTACGAAAATTATCCCAAACCATAAGGATCATTCGTGTAATTTACTCTAACTAAATATGTTAATGAATACGTGACAAAAGTTTCACTTTCTCAATAGTTTTTATTCTTATAAAACAACAAAATACAACTATCTTGTGAAGGAAGGATGTTGGTTGTTTTTTATTTAGCCAAAAATATTAATTATTTCTAAAAATAATATTCACCCAATGAATAACGAAATTCCTCAATTAGAATCCTTTCATATGAAAATCCACATGAAGAAGAACAACTACTTAGAATCTATAAAAAAATTGCAGGACCAAACCCGTTTCATGAAATCAGTTTTATATTTTTATTAAAATTTCACATATTTTAAATTCAATACATGCACATATAATAAAATTTAAAACATAATAATCGTACTAGTTAGTCTTTATGGCTAGTTATAGCCTCATATTTAGAACGAGTGATTAGCCAGTTATACAAAAACTGACCTAGAAACCATTGTCAAAAAGATCACTTTAAAAAAAAATGTCCATCAAATTTATACCTGTAAACCCCAAACCCGATAAATCATGTAAGCAAGACCTTGTTGTTAATATGGAATTTTTATACTTTGAAAAGATACATTATTTTAACTTATATTAAATTGATAAATACTATATATGTATATTTGTATATCCATATGTATATATGTGTAATCATGTTTGATTTGAACCTAGAAAGATTCTGCTCTACGAAAAAAGGATGTTATTAACTTGTGGACAATTTTTTTTTCCAAGTATCGATTTGATTATTTCCAAGTGACATGATGGTATTTAAAAAATATGAAAAGGTGAAGAAGGTTGCTAAAAATCTCTTGTATTTAAAGAGTAAAAATGGTAATGCTCAATAATGGAGACGGAAAAAAAAAAAAAAAAAAAAAAAAACATTATATAAACAATCTCACATGACGGCTGACAACAACCCCTCACCCCTCTCACGTGGTTAGTCGGATCCCATTATCATTTATTTCGATTTTAAAACACGTATCAGACAATTAACGACTATTTACTATTCTATAAAATAAAAAGGTTTTATACGATTTTAAAACAAGTATTCTATCGTTATCTATCTTTATAAGAACTAATCTTTCATAATATGTTTTTGCGCTATTTAATTATATAAGGGTTTATAAAAAAACAACTATAGTCCATTTGTTTGTTTTATTTTTGAATTTATTTTCTTTATAAAAAAATAACTACAGACTTGTAATGTCTTTCACTTATCTCGATGCAATGGATATGATCAATAATTCATACCTTACTTTGAACTTGTTCCCCATCCTCAATGTTGGGACGAAAAGTTCTAATTTTATAATGGAATATATATATATATATATATATATATATATATATATATATATATATATATATATATATATATATATATATATATATATATATATATATATATAATGTTTAACGTAATAAATACTTATTTTTATAAATAGATATTTCTCATACAAAAAAGTTTTTTTTTAAATAATTATATACAAAATATAAGATTTTTTATGTGATAATATGTTTTTTTTATTATATAAATATGATTTTATATGGAAAAACATATTCGAAACAAAATTTTAAGAAAAAAACTAAAACTAAAATGAATTCATAACAAAATTCTAAAAATTTGTCCAAAAATATAAATTTTGGACTAAATTTATTATAAAATTTTGAAATCTAAGTCAAAAATGTAATTTCTAAAAGTTGAATTACCTGTTGACCAGGTAAAAGGTTAAATTAAATACGATTACTGGTTTCTGGGACTTGATTGAATAAAAAAAGATATAATGATTAAATCGATTATGAGACAAATATGTAAGTATTTTATAGTAGTTTAGAAAGAAAAATTAAGAATGGATGAATCAATCTCAACAACATATATATTTTCCCACAAAATATTTTTAATGAATTATTTTTATCGAAAAATTATTTTAAATATTTCAAAGCTCATAATTTTTTATTCACTATAAATAGAGATATATTAATATAGTTCTAAAATAATATATATATATTTTTAATGTTTCAGCTCTCGTTATTAATAAGAGAATAAAAATAAATTCGATTTTTATTATAATACATTCGTTATTCACTTATAAATAAACCACATATGCTTTTTTTTAGCAGTTTAAGTATTATTTACATATAAATATAAAACGTAATAAAATTGTATTATATAACATATAATTTTTTTACGTTATCCTTTTTCACATATTATATTCATATATGAATAAAACGTGTATTAGTTCTCGTTATGTGTTATATTTATATATGAATAAAACATTTATTAGATTTTTATTGCACTTCATTTATTATTAATATATAAATAAGTAGTATGTTAGTAAGAGACGAAGTGTTTTGAAAATTCGAATGACCTATTCATATACAAATAACAAATGAACTATAACAAAATTCTGATAAATGTGTTATTCATGTATGAATATAACTTGTAGGGAGAGCTAATACAAATTTTTTTCATATATAAATATAACATGTGAAGAGAGCTGATGTAACTGTAAAAAGTTAATTATATGCTATATATATATATATATATATATATATATATATATATATATATATATATATCTTAAAACTTTATCAATATGAATATCTAATTATAAATGATTAATGAATGTATTACAATAAAAATATGATGTATTTTTATCCACTTATGAATAACGACAGCTGAATATATATATATATATATATATATATATATATATATATATATATATATATATATATTAAAACTATATCAATATGAATGTTTATTTATAGAAAATAACAAATTATGAATTTTGATATACTTAAAATAGTTTTTCGATAAATATACCTATTATAGTTCATTATAATATTTTCATAGTATGAAATATATACATATATATATATATATATATATCTTTATATAATTATCTGTTTTGTTCAAAGTGTTACAATTATGTTAATTTGCAAAACTATACATATTATAGTTATATATATATATATATATATATATATATATATATATATATATATATATATATATATATATATATATATATATATATATATATATATATATATGCAAACATGTTTAAATATTCATAAATAACCAATATTTTGCATCTAACACAAATAAGTTAATCTTTAGTATGAAAATGTCTATTTTTCTAGTTTTTAACTTTTTTTAGTCACAAATGGTTAATAGTGAAATATAAACTTTATAAAACTTATTTTTACCTTTTTGTGATATTTAAGACAAGTTAATTTTATATTTTTAAAAGGACATGTGTTTACTTAAAACCTATAAAAATAGTACCATAACCTAGTTATGACCATTATTGTTAGAGAACTCATTTTTACATAAAATGAAAGATTTTCAAGTTCTTTTTTTTAACTAGTTTTCAAGACATATGTTCCAAATAACATATTATGATTTATATCCTACAAAAATAATGTAATAACTGGTTATAACCATTTTTGTTAGAAAAGTCATATTATGTTTATAAAAACCCTAGTTTTTTTTTTATTTTTTATTTTTTTTTATTATTATTTTTTTTAATAGTTTTGTGTTTATAACGTTTTCTTGAGAACATATAGCATGTTTATACATGTTTTTCATAGTTTTGTATTTTAAACAAACATTTACATCCAAATGTTCATAAAGCTAGGTAGTAACATTATTTCATGTATATAACACTTTTACACAACATATAAGTAAGCATACGTAACATCTTGTATATTTATACAAGTTTACTTGTATTCTCCCCCTAAAACTTGAAAAAGTCGAAAATGAGGGGTATGAAATCACATTAAGTGGATTTCTTAGTGGATAAATAGGTGGAGTTGAAGGTTTTCAAGCTTAAAACACTTGAAGATGCTTGAAGAACACTTAAATGTCGAATTACCCTATGGATAATAACACATATAAATGTGTGTAAATGTAACAAAACTAGCATTTTTATGTGTAGAATCACTAGATTTATGAGAAAAAGCTTACCAAATACTTAAGATCCAACTTATGGATGATAAGTCTTGAGAGTATTGGAGAGTTTCTTGAGAGGATTATGGAGAAAAAGTGTTGAAAAAGATGAAGTGAGAGGGTGAAGGGGGCGGTCGCAAGTCTTAAGGGGGAGGGAGAAGCGGTTGTGGAGTGGGTAGGGGGTAAGGGGGGAAATGGACTTGATTATTTGAGTGTTACCTTGTGGTTAGCGTCTTTGTACATGAGATGTAAGCTTAATGGGGGGAACATCCTAGTAACAAGTGATTTTTTTATAAAAAAATCAAACATTTATATAAACTTGGTTTCTTTTATAAAACTAGTGGTGTTTTTATAAAAAAAAATGTGGTAAAAAGGATGTATAAATATTTAATTTAAATTATAAAAATTCAAATTAATATAAGAATCATAAATATTAAAAAAAAAAAATAATACGTTACATGAAAATTAGGTTGAATTTCCAAGTCCTTTCCGTTAAAATATGGATGTTTTAACCGAATATAGAATTTGTCGCATTTGGTGACGAATTCACCAAAAATTGTGTTTGTAGCTTTTGTTATGAATTTGCAATGTAGTATAAGGTTTATGAACTCCCCAACACTGTGTTATGAATATTATTTATACCTAAATAATATAAAATTGAGTTACCGATTTGCTACGACGTTACCCTAAATAGGGTTGATGTTCGATAATTGGCAAAAAGATAGGTACTTTGTATTACTACTTATAAGTTGTACATTAGGGACTTAACCAATGAGACAAGGCTAGAAAAAAAAATCAAAATATAAAGCCTTCGATAAGCATATTTAAAAGCATATTAAAACCTTAAGAAAAAGAGTTCTGCATATTTGACTACAAAACTTACATGGCACCAAAATCTACATGAAATGACAACCCTTTATACATAAAATAGCAATATAATTTCCTAGTGTTATTCTTGTAAGTCTTCATCCTTCAAGACCTTAATGAAACATCACCACGGTTAGAAATAAAGTTCATTTCAACCAACATAAGAACGGTTCCAACAATTACATAAATCATGGCTTTATAAGTAGGTTATCCTAATAATAAAGCTTAAGATTTCTTATCATTTCATGAAATTGTCTAATTGGGGTTTCTTTTCTTGCACCTAATCAACATCCACATTAGAAAAGGACATGAAAATGGCATTAACATCATCACCACCCACTGCATCATGGCAGTGGTGACAAGCAGTGACAACCACTACCTCAGAGATGGTGGTGGTGTCAAATTCAGCCAAAGAACAATGACAATGAGAGAAAAACATAGGAATTACCTTTTGCTTGAGACTTCAATTATAACATCCACTTTTGGGATGCTTCTTATTTTGGGATTCTGGACCATAATTCGATCATGCAAAGGCCTTGAGCATCAATGCAATAAATTTTAGACCTTATCAGACGTTGATAATGTTGGGTAAGTGAGTTAAGACCTTGGTTTGTGCTTTGTAAGAAAAGGGTAATATGGGGAAAATAATATTCTTGACTTTTGCATGAATTAATATTTTAGTTACGTATGTTTTTAGTCAAAATTATTAGATAGAACTATGGGGCTTGTCAATACATTCTCGTTCATACAAAGATAACTGAAAACGAAGTTGAAACGAAAAAGTTATCGATGTTTGAAGCTGAAATGGATTTTAGGAAAAACCTTGTCACCACGGTGTGGCAAAAGGTTTACCACAATGCGATGCACTATGCAGACTAACCCCATTAAATTAGTGTTTAGATCGTATACAAAGGTTTCAACCCCCTATTTTAGGTCATTCTGCATCCTCCATTGCACCAAGAAACACTCTCTTTAGCAAACCCTAGCCTCCGTTCATGGATTAAGCTCCTCCTCCTCTCTCTTTGAACCACATTTAGTGGTTATTTCATGATGCTTGAAGATCAAGAAAGTTTATTTGGTTACAAGGAATGTTTCTTTAAGTTTCGATCCAACAAAGTCACTCAATTTGTGGATGCCACAACATGGTCAGTGGTTTTTTATAACGTAGTTGCACCCGATTTAAATAAATAAAATTTTCACTGCTGGTTGCGCTAATAATATTGCACATGGAAGTAGGGTTGAATCCTCAAGGACATAGCCTAATGGTCCATGCCTTTTTGCATTAGACATATTCTAGTGAATAAAACATAAATTATAAAAGGGAGGTTTTTTGAATTAACCTAAAAACTAAAAATTTGCAGTGAAAATAAACTAAACGAAAATCAATAATAAAAACGATTTTAGCTTTGCTGCGACTTTCCTAATCATGAAACTAGTCCAGACTTGGTTATTCAAAATGTGTTATATCTAATCTTGTACTAAAAAAAAACTAACAATCTCTAGTATAATCTTTTTTACCTAAATTATTTAACCAAAACAAGCTCATCGAATTAACCTTAACTTTTTATTATTCAATTAAACAAGCTCTTAATTAAATCAGAAAAGCAGTTTTATGATCTGTGTAAAACTCTCAGCAATACCCAATACTTCTCACAAGCTCAGAAGCATAAAGATATGATTTTTACAGTTTATATCAAAGTTAAATATCTAACACGGAACCATTCTGATACTTGCTACTTATTACTAGTTGACAAGAGCAATTATAGATTTTATTAACTGATTAACTGGAATGATAAAAACCCTAGCTAAGTGATAAGACTTACAAGAATTAAACATCAAACGTTCATTAAGCTCAAAACTGAACAATCGAGATAGACACACAAAACAAAAATTAGATCTGAAAACTAATTACATTAAAAGTACTAGTCTATTGCAGAACTGAAAACTATGATTTTACCCAGACATGTATAAAGTCTGATCTAGAACAATAAAAAGAAACATTAAACGACCAAATATTACTGAATAAAACATGGGAGATGGTCCACAACCTTCATATCTTGAGAAAGTGATGAAAAGTGTAGAAAATCCACTTCAGAAGGGTTATTCGTCGTCTGGAATTGTCTCTGGAATCGAATTAGAGTGTATCTAGTATTTATATATTAGTGTGGGCAACAAATAAGGGTTTTGGCAGTAATCACGGCCCGTGCTTGGTTGGCATAGCCCGTGCTTCGGGGCCGAAATTTTCAAATGCCTAAAAAAATCAGAAATCTCGCGGTTATGTTTTTTAAGTGAAGAACGGCTTGTTGTGATGAGATATAGCATGTATTTGCTCTTTTTAGCGTTTTGGATCAAAATAAGCTCCAATTATGCTCCAAATATGCTCTAAAGACTATCAAACTGCCGCTACACTTCAAATCACCTGAAATAGACAGCAAAACATGAGCAGTACGAGAATTCTAACGAAATATATGAGCTAATGCACATGAAAAATGATAAAAAAAAATGCAAAATGCTAATAAAAACTACCCTAAAATATGCATAAAATTACATCTATCAAAATTTCCGAAGCTTAAACCTTAATTACCCTCAAGTAATAAAAAGATTAAACATTAGGAACAAATGGAAAGATCTAGATGACCTAAAAATATTTAGCATAAAATAAAGGAAATAACTTGAACTAAAAATACTTCACTCTTTTTTCCATATGATCAGATTTCACAACGAGGAAGCTACAATGAAATTACTACCTAGATAATAGTCTCAATACCTTTATTGTAGATTCAAAATTCATATTTAATAGGTTAAACCAAACTTGAGTAAATAATTTGTACGCCGAATTAAATTTGTGAAAACAATGTATTTTTTAAAATAATTTCACGAAAATTTGTTTTTAAATACTTAGCCAAACCAACCCCTCCTTTTTTATGAACTCGTCCAGTAAATGCGCTAAGCTCAATTATGGATAGAAAATCCAAGCTTACCCCTATGATTCCACTATTAAGAGCTCTATCTCATTATACCACACATATTCTTTGTCTTGATCAACTCTTCATATTTAACTTGTTTGGTTCTTGATTTCGACTTGAACTTGACTTGAATTTGACTTTGAATTTCAGATTTCTTCAAGTTTCTTGATGTACAATTTCTAACATATATATAGTGACGGGGTGTAGAGGCCCACCATATCTTCAATACCTTAAAAATGATAATAACTTGTGTGGATATAACAAGAATTCCATCTCAATCTCAAAATGCACAAAAACTATAAGATTCGGTACTTTATAGAAAGAAAATGGTTATTCAATCTAGGTTTTTTTAGGTATTCAAGGAAATTATTTCTAAAACACAATTTGTTTTTCAATCTTATACTTCCATTGTTAAAAATATCCGACTCATATGTTGGTTTATATTTCGAAAATATGTAAATCACTTGAAAAGATAATCCTTAAAATTTATTGTAATGAGACCGTTGTTTTCGGTACCTATCATACTTTTTTTTAATAGAGCTAAAATGTAAAAAAATTATAACCCCATCTTATGTAAAGTTTTTACTTTTTTGATTCTTTAAAACTAAAATAACTAGAAATAAAATATTTTTGGTTTTTTTTATTAATGCAGAAAAATAAAAAGGAAATATAGTTTTTTGGATTTTTCGAATTTTTTATACGCAAATTGAATGCAGAAAATAAAATACAAAAAGAAAAATAAAAATTTGAAAATTTAACTAAAAAAATAAAAAAAATTAAAATTTTTAACAAAAAATGCAATTTTTTCTCAAACCCCCTCCCGAACCTTAAAATGATGCGTTGTACTCAATTCTTAGAGAGGAATGAACAACTCAATAAAGCATATAAAAGAAAAAAAGATACAGCTACGAATGAATGTACATGATAAGTTTGTAGAAATTCTAATTTTAAAGAAAATGTTGGCGAAATATCTGAATTTCAACGACTATGTCGATCCTCTGATTTTCCCAAGCTTACTTGGAACCGCGAACATCTCTTTATTGAAAGCATAAAAACTAAAAAATACTCCTCGAGTTGCCTACCAGAAATTCGCCAATTTTTAAAGTCGTTACCAGATTTACTAACTGGTGAAGTTGGGACTTCCCTGAAGCTCAACTCGTTTGCTTGTCACTCCTATCCCTTTAGATATGGCAAGATTTGTGGATTTGGAACTTGTTTGGAAAACTGGAAAGAATCGAGATTGTCTTTAGATAAGTGTTCAGATTTTTAAACATCTTTATTTTTCTAATCTTCTTTTACTTTCAAGAAATTTCCTCTTTTTTCTGATTTATCTTTTTCAAATTCTTCTCAACAAAAATCATCACTTTTCTTTAATCTTTTTTCTTGAAATCTCCTTTTCTCCCCCCAAGCTTATTTCTGATCAGGTTCATCTCAACCCCTTCAGATAACTTATTTTCAGCAATTAATTTTACTTCTTTTCCCCAAAGATTTCCCTTTTTCAAGTCTTTTGTTGTGTCTGATAAATTTATGTCTATAAATATTCCTTGCATAGAGACATTAGAAAACTCACAACAGTCCTCAGACAAAGGACTGCTGGTATCCAGATAATTAACAGAAATGTAATATTCAAGTTTTGGTAAGTTCTCTTTTAGCCCTTAATGCAATTTTTTTTACATTTTGGTCCTGTGGATAATAATCGGGGCGTACTTAATAAGTACACTTAGCGTACTAGTGATCAAATTGATCGCGAGTCCTACGTACGTGGAGTATGCATGGAGTATGTAGTGCAGGGTCAAACCCTATTTTTTAGGGTTGGCATCCTATTTAAACCTCATTATATCATTTTTTGGACACTTATGATTAGCTTCCATCTCCCTTTACTCTGGAAACAAAACCCTAAGAGCATTTGTTGAGTTTTTGAGCTTGAAAGTGATTTGTTGGTGTTTTGTGGTGAAAAAGAAGAGGAAGAACACTTAAAGGAGTAGCTTGAGCTTGTAGATCCAAGATCACCTTCTCATTTGCAAGATTTTTGAGGTAAAAAGATCACACCTTGGTGATCAAATATTTTAGATCTACTTTGCGGTGTTTCTTGGGCATTTTTGGGTCTTTAGAAGTAAAGATGAGCTTTCGATCTACTCTAGAAGTAATGGATGATAGATCTTCGCTCCATTTACGCATCATGTTCATAAAAATGCAAACTTTATGGATTTTTTTGTTTGTTTCATGCAAGTATTAAGACCTTTATTAGACTTTTTTTTGAGCTTCAAGTTCCATTAAGCCATGCATAAGTGTAAAGTTGCCAACTTTACAAGATAAGTCCCGCTTTAGGACCAGGTCTGAGAGTTTAGCTTGAGGTCTCAACCGAATAAGTGCTTAATGGAGTAGGATGACAAAATGGGGAGTACGTTGGGTGTAAAAAGTTAGTACGTTGCTTGTACTAGCCCTAGATGTAGTACACTAAGCGTACGAGCTGAATACGCCCCACGTACTCAACATATGAGCTTTTGGCCTTGACGTTCTTAGTATTAGGACATAGTTTGGGTTTGTAAGTTTAGGCCAGGTTGGGCCATTAGACTTTTGTTTTGGACTTGGGACTAGCATTTTAGGCTTCCTTGGATTTAGGCCCATGATGGGTTTTGGGCCCAACTGGAAGATTGGGCAATAAATTGAGTTCTGGGTTACCATTTAGGATTTGGGATTTTGAATAATTGGGTTGGGCCTTGGATTTAGGCTAAGTTAGATAAAGGGTAAAATGGACTTTTAGCATGGTTATGTGCCAAGTATCTTAGACTCTTGGTTATGGGTCGGAATCCTATTAATAATTGGATGTTATTGATATTTATAGTGCGTGAATTTTCCGGTCCAGCAGTTAGAGATTCATTCGAGTGATTCAGTTGTAGAGGTGATTTTCCTCACTGAGTTTAGCAGGTCGAAAGAACCAACGTCGACCCACAATATGTTATGTTAGGATGCTAGATGTTTTCATGACCCTTGCATGTGCTATGTGCTTGTTTGCTTATCGGGAGGGACCCAAGGATTATTTTGTATGCTATTTATCTTTGTGATTATTGCACGTGTTATATGTTTATATGTTATATGATTATATGTATACCGAATGGGGCCCGATGACTGAAAAATTTGTATACCGAGCGGGGCTCGATGTCGGGTGGGGCCCATTGTGTGTTTATTATGTATACTATGTGGTAGTTTGGGGAACTCACTAAGCTTTATACTAATGGTTTTCAATTTATGTTTCAGGTACTTCTGGTTCAAAAGGGAAGAGCCCGAGATGATTGTTCTGTACACACCACCTCATTCCGCATTTTATGATTAATCTGATCTTTTATGATGTATTGATACACTTTGTTCCACCATGGTTTTACGATGATGTTTTGGGATAATAGTTTTATTAAATTAAAAATGAATTTTTTTGTGTTAATTTTTGGGACATTACAAGTTGGTATCAGAGCCTTAGCTTGAAGGATTCGGATGTAAAATGGCAGAAATATTTTCCCCGACTTTGATAGTGTCATGAAATTTCATTTTTTTTCTTTGAACTGCATAAATCTTTCAAAAACTTGGCATATCGAGGGATGTGTTTTATAACATCTAAAAGTGCAAGATTTACCTCAACCTTACGAAAAATTCCCATGATGTCTTCATCCTCTCTTTCGCGCTTTATACTCTTTAGTCTTGATGGAAATTTAGGTACGGGCTTGTACTCCTTCAGAGTTGGCTTCACTGGTTGTGGAGTTTATGTCCCTTTATCTTCTACAGCTTCTTCATTAACCAAAACTTCTTGATATTCTTTTTTTTTTTTTTTCTGGTTCTTTTATATCTTCTTCTTCAACCAGAACTTCTTCACATTCCACTTCAACTTCTTTTTTTGGTTCAGAACGCTTGGGCCTTCATATCTTTTCGAACTTCTCAAGGAAATAACACTAACATTATGATTTAGATTATTTTCAGTATGCCTTGGTAACTCTCCTTGATATTCCAAATGACCCATAGAAGTGGCAAGTTGAGACACATGTAGATCCAGATTCTTGATACTAGCTCTAGTTTAATTTTAGAATGCTTGGGTACTCGTGGCAAGACTCTTCAAAATATCTTCTAAGGCTACACTTGAACTGATGAGTTGCTGATTTGAAGATTGATTTTGAAAATTCAGGTTCAAGAAATTTTGCTAATTAGGATTCTGAAAGTTGGGATCAAAATTCGGTTGCTAATAATTTCACTGCTAATGGAATCTAGGTGGTATTTGATATTGTTGTTTCTACTGAAAATTATTTGGATAATTGTTCTGATAGCCTCCAACACCTTTTACTATAGTTGTATCCTCTTACAATAATGGACATATATCTATTGGATGTTCCTTCTTCAAGCAGATTCCACATGGTTTCTTAGCATCTATTTTTTCCTTTGTTAAGAGCAGAATAGCTTTTGTATGTTCAGAATTTCGAGACTCTAGATGGGCATTGCTGTCTTCTTTGAATCCTCTTAGCAGATCTGGATACCACTCGTCTTTGTTTATGGAATATTTTGACTCTATCGCCAACTTCTTGATCAACTCCTGGATTTTAGTTAGTGTCATATCATCTAAGGAAGCACCATTGGAAGCATTTATCAGATGACTTTCTATGGGTGGTAGACCCTCACAAAAATAGTTGTAGAGCTAATAATCACTGATCCGATGTTGTGGGAATTGAACTAGAAGCTTTTTAAATCTCTCCCAATAAGTGTGTGAAGCCTCTCTTTTTTTTTTCTTGTTTGATACCAAAGATTTCTCTTCTAATTCTCGAAACTCATGTTTCTGGAAAATACATTTCTAAAAACAGCTTCATGAGTTCTTATAACATCCCGAAAATCATAGGGTAAATTTTCATATTTAATACAAGTATTCAAAGATTCCTTTATAAATGCCCAATAATCCATGCATGGGGTAAAAGATCATTTTACCCCTCACCTAGTTTAGTCCAAGACTAAGGCCCAAACTCACAATCATAAATGCCCTCAAACCAATAATCATCCAAAGCCCATTAATGGCCTAATTTTCCAAATTGGGCTCAAACTCTTACATGGGCCTTACCCTAAAGCCCATTAATGTTTCCTAACCCAAACACATATTCTCAACCGGTACAACAAAACCCCAAGCAATACAAGCCACACGATAGCCCAAGCCCACAATGACACCACAAGGCCCAAATTGATGAATCAATGAATCGAGTAAGATATTATTCAGACTTAATATTGAAGAAAGTATGAGAGATTGAACACAGGAAGTATATAAGATTTCGCTTCAGCTCTATTACGCTTTATGTTTACAGAGAACAATAGAACAGACTGTAAAGACTCTGTCTAACTCTAGTAAATGATCCTATTTATAGGATACATAAAGCGTACAAAAAAAATATACTAAGACATTAACATTTAAGCTTCGTATAAAAGCGCCCTAGTAAAATAGATTACAAAATATACAAAGAGTACAAAATATACAAAGAGTACAAAATATACTTCGACTAATTACAACAAAAACAATACTTACAATCTCCCCCTTTGTAATCATAGTCGAAGACTTCAATTAGTAAGCAGTTGGATGGAATACAACATCGCTCTTCGTATCTCGATATACCCGGAAATTATCTTCTTAAGCTCCTTCTTATCTCCTTCATTATTCTTCTTACAATGATTCATACGAACAATTAAGTTCGTATATTGAGAAGTTGAGTATCTTTCCATCTCACCAGCCTGGAACAAGAATCGTTTCGATTTCCCAACCTTGTCCTTTCCTGAGAAGACTAACCCAAAGGGCTTCAAGCAAATTTCACCATCAACATACTTTTTCAAATCTGCTTGAGTCTTCGAAGGAGCCATTAGAGCAGTTATTTCTAATCCTTTTACTGTAGCTAACTCCACATCAGTCAAAGCCAAGCATTCATAATACTTTTCGATGAAGATCTTGATGTGAGTAACTCCAAGATTGAACTCATCCAGATCAGTATTTGGAAGATAAGAAAAAGATCTTTCCTTGATCAACAATGCTACTAGTATAAGGTCATACAAGTTCATTAATGGAAAATCTACAATAGTAAATTCACAAACATTTCCATTTGCCCTGGCCATCACATACTTAATATTTTGGACTATGTTTTCAAAAACAACATCCTTCTTTATACTGATCACTTTCTTTATCTTTATAAGTGATCACACCTCTTCAACATATTTTCCAAGAATTGCATGAAATCTGATCTTCATATGTATTCCTTCATCCTTCACTTTGAATTTACTTTCAGCTTTGAACTGGGGCATGATGAACATCATCTCATTGATCGGAAAATCCAATTGGCTTGCATTAGTATTCGTAACAATGTAGCTTTGTTTTGGCTTCTTTTCGAATGAATACATATGATTGAATGCAACCTTGGCTTCGATTGTTTCGTAGTTATAATGCTTTGATGGATCACTTTTATTCATGCTTGGAGGATCACTTGCTCTTTGTGTCATTATGCTCTGTATCAATCTCATCCTCTCCATTTTAGCCTCAGCCTCAACTTTCTTTTCTTCCTTTGACTTCTCCACCAAAATATTTTTTCCTCTGACTTTTGAAGCTGAGTCATCTATTACTTCTTTCGTTTTCGAACCACTTCTACCAACATCAACAGATTTACCAATCTCAATACCCATTAAAATTGGTCTTGTAATTGGCACAGTTGTTACCACTGTCGAAGTAATCGGACCAGCAGTTGCTATGATTGGCTTCGTAGTTGGGATCTTTAAAGAAAATACCTTTCCTACCACCTTCGTATCATCACCACCAGCTTTCATATATTCACCCTTCCTTTCTCCCCCTTGCACCCCTGTATAAACAGGAGGGGCATCGGTTGTGGAAGAAGGCTGGATATGCGAGAAAGAGAAGCCAATTATTTGAGAAGTATATCTTCGAATTGAGAAAAATTTTGCAACAGAAAATGCGAAGATAGTTGAGAAGATGAGACTAACTTTGTAGATAATTCTTTGAGCTCCTTTAACAAAGTGATGACCTCCATAAATTTTTGTTTTCAGTTGTAGAGAGTTGAGATAGTTGAGAACTCAAACTTTCATATAACTTGGCAAATTTCATCACATCATTACAGATGATGTCAAGCTTCTAATTTAGAGAAGCATATTCCGTTCGAACACATGTAATTTCTTTGTCCATATCTTGGCGAAGCTCTTGAATTTTGAAGTTAACATCTTCACAAACCTTATTGATGTCTTGAATAAACAATACATGACGTTCCTGGTCGTCATTCGCAATGCCTTCAAATCTCCTTCAAATGTGGACTTTTGAGAATTCACCCTCAGCTCATTGTTTGTTGATCTTCAACAGCAGAAGTAGTTCTAGATGAACCTATGTTTTGAACATTCAATGGAGGTTGAACTGTTCCATTGATGCAATTCCACAATTCTTCATCTAGCCCATTCAGATAATCCTGCATACGATCAACACACTGATCATAATTTTCAGGAATTAACATTGGAATTTTGGTTGATGATCCTAGCAGATGAGAAAACGAGGTCATTGGATTGAGATTGAAGTTCGCCATTGATGAACATATGAAGTTTTTAGAGATTTTTTAAATAAAAACGAGAATTTGAAAACAATTATCTGAAACAATTCACAAAATCCAGTAGAACACTCGATTCAACAATTCAAATGCAGAATCGAATCACAATCTTAGAGCTAAGAGAATTTTTCAATTTCAAAAAGCGCGAAAACTTTTGAACCAAAAAGTTGATTCAAAAACTTTTTGAACAAATGAAAATCAGATCACAGAGATGATTCCTTCTCTGATACCAATTGATGAATCAATGAATCGAGTAAGATATTAATCAGAGTTAATATTGAAGAAAGTATGAGAGATTGAACACAAGATGTAAATAAGATTTCTCTTCAGCTCTATTACACTTTGTGTTTAAAGAGAACAATAGAGCAGACTGTAAAGACTCTGTCTAACTCTAGTAGATGATCCTATTTATAGGATACATGAAGCATACAAAAAAATATACTAAGGCATAAACATTTAAGCTTCGTATAAAAGCGCCCTAGTAAAATAGATTACAAAATATACGAAGAGTACAAAATATACTTCGACTATTTACAACAAAAACAATCCTTACACAAATCCAGAATATCCAATGGTCAACGTTGGTTAAATGAAAAGGTCAAAGTCAAGGTCAACAGTCCATGTTGACCCAACATATCTTGGACACGCCGTGTTCTTCCAACATGTAGATAGTCGGGAAATCCTTAGCCAACACACCATGTTGGCCTGCAAACACGACATGTTTTCCCGAGATTCAACAGCTTAACCATTAAGCACTTAATCCATAAAGGCATGGCCCCAAAGCATGAATCTAACCTCCTTGAGATGGATTATCATTTAAAGTTACCAACTTTACCTCCATATATGACTAGATGAAGCCTTTAAGCTAAAATGGGACTTAATAAAGTACTTGAAGTATGCATGACACCATTCTCCACATAAATCTTGCACCTTTATACTCAAGGATACCAAAACAACCTTAGATCTGAAATAACAATCCCTTAAACAACCCAACTCATCCAAAGATCCAAAAAGGAGACCAAAATCGAAACAAAACCCCATAAATGAAGATCTAATCAACAACAAAGGAAGGTATGAACTTGATACCAGAAGGAGACTTCAACAAGTGGTGAGATTCTCGATCTATGGTCTTCCTTCCAAGCTAGGCACCTTCAAATTCCAAAGCTCCTTCAAATGAGTACAAAAATCCACAAGAATCCACTCAAAACTTAAAAAACACCACCAAGAAATCTCAATACTTAATTTAGGGTTTTAGATAACAAAGGAGGTTGGTCATGAGAACTTAATGTATTTAAATAGGGTGCAACACCCTAAAAATTTAGGTTTCCCTCCAGCTACCAACACACAGTGTTGAGGCACCTTAACATGTAGTGTTGGTTCATTAAACACCATGGCTAAAAGCCTCTCGACACATCATGTTAAGGCTTCAAAACACCGTGTTCCAAAGAGAAAACTTAAACAACATGGAATCAACTTCATATCGGATATCAAGCATTATAGTTCTGTCTAAGTATTGATCGCTCTGGATGGCAGTTCATATAACCATTCTCTTGTTGAGTCTTAAACTGAAAAGGGGAATGCCCTTAACTTTATCTGATCTTCAGTAACAATATGCAACTTCATTCCTGAACAAACCACATGAAATTCCTTGAGGAATTTATGTGGGTCTTCATTTTCTAGACCTCGGAATGTGGGAAGAAGATATATCATCCCATATTTAAGTTCAAAGTTCAAGGCTTCTAGAAATGTGGTGCAGAGGGACTGCTGATTGACTTCTAGAGTGGCCCACCCTTTGAGAGTCTTGTTTTGCTTCATCTCCACACATGACTGATTCTTCAAATTCAGTTTTTGAAGAGTACATGGTTTTAGATTTAACCGAGGATGGTGAGTATGTTTTAAAAGGACTGTTTAAAGGCGAAGATGGGGGTACATTCAGAAAAAAAAAATGGAAAATTTGGATATGTTTCGTTGCATAAGGGATTGCCTTGTGGTGTGGTAATTATTGAGGTACTTAAGAGGATGAACCAAAGAAACCAGCTGATTGTTTCTGTTTTGCTATTTCTTTCTTTAGTTTCCTTGTAGTTCTTTCAATTTCTTGATAAAAAACTAGAGGTGTACCTATACAAAAATTTCTTGGCATAAAACTATTAGAAGCACCGTGTCCTTGACAACAAAGCCAATTTATTAAACCATAGTCACACCTGATTTAAACAAATAAAATTTTCAGTGCTGGTTTCACTGATAATATAGCACAGGGAAGCAGGGTCGAATCCATAAGGACACAACCTAATGATCTTTGCCTTTTTTCATCAATCACATTTTAGTTAATAAAACAAAATTATAAAAGGGTGTTTTTTGAATTAAACTAAAATTTTAGTGAAAATAAACTAAACGGAAATCAATAAAGAAAACGATTTTAGCTTTGCTACGACTTTCCTAATAATGCAATCAGTCCAGACCTGGTTACTCATAATACGTTCTATCTAAAATGGAACTGAGAAAAACTAACAAGATCTAGTATAATCTCTTTTACCTAAATTAGTTAGCCAAAACAAGCTTTATGAATTAACCCTCACTTTTTATTGTTCAAATAAGCAAGCTTCTTAATTAAATCAGAAAAAGTAGCTTTATGATCTGTGTAAAATTCTTAGTAATACTCAACACTTCTCACAAGCTTGGAAGCGTAAAGATATGATTTTTATAGTTTATATCAGACTTACATCCCTAACATGGAACCAATATGATACTTGCTACTTATTAGCAGTTGACAAGAAGAATTACAGATTCTATTAACTAATTAACTGGAATGATAAAAACCCTAGCTAGGTGATCAGACTAAAAAGAATTAAAAATAAAACGTTAATTAAGCTCAAAACTAAAAAATCTAGATAGAAACACGAAACAAAAATCAGATCTGAAAACTTATCACATGAAAAGTACTAGTCTATTGTAGAACAGCCAAAACTGAAAATTGGGTTTTAGCCAGACATGGCTAGAATCTAATCTAGAACAATAAAAAGAAACATTAAACTACTAAATCTTAATAAACTAAACGTGGGAGATGATCCACAACCTTCGTATCTTCATAAAGTGATGAACAGTGCAAAAAATCGCCATTAGAAAGATTTTTCATCGTCTGCAATCATCTATGGAATCGAATTAGAGGCTATCTACTATTTATATAGCAGTCTGGGAAGCACATAAGGGTTCTGGAAGTAATTATGGCTTGTGCTTGGGAGGCATGACCGATGCTTCAGGGCCAAAATTTTCAAATGCCTCAAAAAAAAAAAAAAATCAAAAATCCTCCTATTATGTTTCGTAAGTGAAGAACGACCCATTTTTTATGATATATAGCCAATATTTGGTCATTTTTAGAATTTTTAATCCAGATAAGCTGTAGTTATGCTCCATATATGCTCCAAAGACTATCAGAATACCGCGCCACTTCAAATCACCTAAAATAGACAGCAAACCATGAGTAGTATGAGAATTCTTACGAAAATATATCAGTTGAACATTATTTAAACTAATGCACATGAAAAATCATAAAAATGACACACAATGCTCATAAACACTACCCTAAAAAATGCATAAAATGACATCTATCAGCCACAACACCGTCGCTAATTGTTTACTCTAACCATTGACTTTTTGACCAGTTTGACTTTTGGTAAAACTTGGGTAGAACTTAGTATTTAGCTAAGGAATAGTCTTGGTTTGGCATAAGGTAGCTCAGGTTAACTGTTATGTTTCCAAGGTAGTTGTTGATTGATGATGAGTAGTTTACGGGAGTGTCTCATGATATTATGTAGGATACTAGGTGTCGTATGTGCTTGTTGTCTTTATGACTCTTGTTATTATGTGATATTGCAATATTTATACACTTATTTAGGTATTACTTTAATACATTGAAGCTACATTTTGCTGAAATGAAAAGATATTTGGTACTTATAGTTTTAATTTGTGTTTTGCAGACAAAAATAACATTCTCAAGGAAAAGGAGTTAAAATTGACGAATAATGGATATTTGGAGGATTGGAGCTGAAATTAGGAGCTATAGGATGAAGAAATCGAGCATTATACACTTGCTACAATGCCCCAAACTATTACTCATGACATGGTATTCAGAAGATACTAGATTCGTGCCTGACAATGAGTTTCACGACGCGACCATCTGTTGGTCATGACGTGACCACGTGTCAAGTAAATACTCCTATAGAACATTGCACAATTTTCACGGTGCATACGGGTTAATCAAGTTTTCAGTTCATGACACATATATGGTCATGGTGTAAGGACCAATTCTATGGAAGCAATATATATATATATATATATATATATATATATATATATATATATATATATATATATATATATATATATATATATATATATATATATATATATATATATAATTTACAAGAAATTTGGACATAGAGTTGCGATAAACCTACGACAAAAACCCTGGAAAGCCCTTAGAAGATCATAAATCATTTTGGAGATCAATCTTGGATATTTGAAGAAGAAAACAACATTCAATCATTAATTTTGATAGTTTCTATCATGTCTAATCTTGTTAGCTTTGATTTTATGGTTGTTTCTGCTTTAATCATGGGCTAAAACCTTTATACTTTCGTTTGGTAATGATGAAGCCTTTGCTATGTGTTGATTTCAAATTTGTGAATTTCTTATTTTGGTTTAACTAGTGTTGATAAATTATAATCCTTGCGTGTTAAAGTTCTAGTTTAAATTTCTTTTTCTATAAGTTTAGTCTACTAGATGATCACTCTATTTGCATAAATTTGTTATCTAGTTTTTTATAAACATTGAATTCATAGATCTAGTGATTCAACAAATACCAGACTTAGGTTATATAAGTTAATAAGCTTGAATGTGTTAGAGAGTATAATTAATCCATAATTTATGTTTGGTTTACTTGTCTTGATCCTAGATAAGTAACTCTAGATTTATCATGCATAGCCAAATTTATCTCTATATCAATTTTGTATCAACTTGTGTTTGAAGGTTACATGGTAATTTTAAATTGGTAAGAACTAGGAATTTTAACATAATAACTAGTACATAATAATTTGGTAACCAATATAATTATTCCAGGTGAAATCAACCATAGGAAGGCGAGGTGGGGGGGGGGGGGGTGGATTTAGAACTAAATGAAAGTATTCTTTAATCTTGAATTCAAATCATTGTATTTTTGTGTTTTTAGTTGTTTAACTGCTAGCTATTTGAGTTATGTTGGTGGTCTTGCAAAGCTAGTAAAAACCCCATTTTTAATTGTTTTCCTTAGTTTAATATATACTACTTATTTTATTAGCTAACTACCATTCCCTATGATCTATACCCAACTTACTTTTCTATTTTATAATTTGATTGCTAGGTACTCTTCCTAAGTGCATTAGTTAGTTAAGTTTTGTTAGGTTATAAATTTAAAATTGGTAGGTATAATTGTGCACATCAAGTTTTTGGCACCGTTTCCTAGGAACGACTTATTATAGTTTTCAATTTAATTTCTTAAGGTTAATTGATCCTTTTTGTGGGACAAAAAACCTTGAAAGTTTTTTTTTGTTTTAATTTAGTTTTCTATTTTCTCAGTGATCGCAATGTTACAATTCTACTGTCACGACATGAAAGCTGATATTTTTAGTTTTGTGTTTATTTTGTGTTTTGTTCATTTTTACAATTTTCTTTTGTTTGTTTATGTAGTATATAACCAGGGGATCAAATTTTCTGATCATGCCACCACTTGAATATCCAAAATATGCATTCCATAAGAATAGGGAGAAAAAGGTCGGCGAGTCGAGTAGCAAGTTTCAATCAGAAAAACTCGAACGTTTTTATAGAACTCCCAACAAGAAAGGCGTTAGATATGAACTAGAAATCGAGAGAGATTCAGAAGAAGAAGAAGTCAAAAGTGAAGTAGAAGAGATAGCAGTCATTGCAACAATGACTATGAGGGAATATAATCAATGTATGTATAATGAGTACTACAGCTCCCCATAGCATCACTACACCCTCTCTCTGACTAGTGAGTATTGCGGCTCCCCGTAGCGTCACAACACCCTCTCTCTGACTAGTGAGTACTACGGCTCCCTGTAGCATTACAACACCCTCTCGCTGACTAGTGAGTACTATGGCTCCCCGTAGCATCACAACACCCTCTCGCTAACTAGTGAGTACTACGACTCCCCATAGCATCACAACACCCACTCGCTGACTAGTGAATATTACCGTCCCCAAAAAAATCTCTGATCCCCTCAATAAAATACCCAGTTCTCCCCCACTTAGGTTCGAACCGTCACCAATTGGCACACCAACAATCTATCCCATAGACTGTTTCCGCTAGTAACATCGCACTTACTCTTGGAAGGTGCTATGCAACGCTCGATGATCTCCCCAACAGAGATCAAGCAACTCCCATTACATCGAATTTCAGATGAAATCCTCAGAACTCCCGATCATGACTGCCCTAGTCACTCAGAATCTCACACTATTGCATCATCGGACCTCCCAACTGTCAAGTATCAACACTGACTCTTAGTCTAGAAATTACAAACTATCATTTTCCTCATCCTTGACTCCTCAACTAATGCTCCATCACGTCACATATGATAAGAGCAGAACCCACATTACCGCTCTTGATACCCATCAAAAGCAAAAAGAGCCACCGCCCTGATAGACCCATCTTGATTATTCGACCCTGCAGCTAACACATGCCCTACTATACTCAAATAGGGTGTATCCTAGTCCTTGACCATCTCAGTCGCCACTGACGACCTGATCAAGCTATATCTTTACCTCACGACAGACCTACTACCGTATACTCCAATTGAAGATCAGCATAAGTGCAATTCCACAAGGCTCAACCCCAAACTCAAAAACCGAAATCTCAACACCACTTACGTCCCCCACAGGAAACAAAATTAGCACCACACTGGTCACAGAAAGTGACACCCCCACAATCGGCCGGTCACCCATCCTAGATAGAATTCTTCCATAACGCACCATCCCTACTCATCCCTGAGTCTTGCGACTCTAACTGGTATCTCACCAAAAATCCCTCAATGCTAACTCGATTTCCATCTCAAGGGATACTCCAATAAAACTCGTTCATCATGGTCCTTAGGCCCCATACTCATTCACATATGTTCTCAGCCCAGACAATCAACACACAGTAATCGATGAAACTAGAAGCACTAACCGCCACATGTTGTGGTACTCAAACCATGACATCACCTCTCGATCTGCTACTTATCATGGTAATCGAACCATCACCTCTTGATTTGCTACTTATCATGCTACCCGAACCATGACATCACCTCTCGATCTGCTACTTAGATCCTCTAGAATACTCCTTTCATCGAGTATGGGTCCTCTGCTTTCAACAGTACGGGCCCATACTACCTGCCACATCTACCCATACTCTCTACATGGACCATCCCAAATTCCCTAGGTAGTCGCTCAACCTCCTCAATCACTAATCCCAACACACGAGCTTGCTCCCCAGCGAAATGCTCTACTCTGACAGCGTAGTCATCTGACTAAGGTCACTTCCTACGCTCTTCCTAGGTTCTCACACTTCTCAGCCATCAGTTGTTGAGAAACTCCTTATGATGCCAGTTATCCACCTCTTGAATATCGTCACATTCACTTGGTAGCTGACTCCCATAATCAGAAATTACACAAAGCACGAATCAATCATCATTCGGGTATTGAATAAACACGTAAAACCCACTCTAGGTGATAACTCCACTTGCTCTACTCATACTCAAAAGATATCACTGAACTCTGCAACTCTACCCCTTGCGGGTATCTGACTACTCTCTTGATAGGCTCCATAAATGCTCATCTAGGTATCTCTCCTAGATTACTCCTCTACTCAAATCCCTTTCTAAAGGATTCCTGCTGGATATTCTCACTCAGGATCTATTCGAAATCACATCACAGATAGTAGCACTCCTAGGCTAAGGCATCACAAATCAGGCCACTCTATTCCTAAATATGAATACCTAGCCTACTCTAGCATGCATAATATCTCATAACACATAACATAAGGGTATTTTGGGAAATCTCATTTCTTTGAAAACTTTTCTCAAATCCTTCGTTAGAGTCTAGATTTACCTGAAGGTGCATCCGAATCCCTCAAAACAAGGCTCTGACACCAACTTGTAACACCGTAAATTTTCAAACAAAATTTTCATTTAAAAATCGCATACTTTTTATAGCATACTATATAAAAATCTCCTTTATTCAATTTACAAAACACAACTGCATTAATAATCCAGGATCCTCGTAACTCGTTCTCTGGTGTGTACAATCAAGCCGGTGCCGTCCCGCGATCCTGAGAAACCTGAAACATATAACACATACACGGTAAGCACAAAGATTAGTAAGTTCCCCAAAATACCACATACAACGCATAAGCCACTCGAGCCTATAACTCAGTATGACCATCCGGTCATTGTGTCTCAACGGGAACCCCCGGTCCCGTAGCTCGTTGGATCCTCTGTTCCGATCTAGCTCGTTGGACCCTCCGGTCCGGTCTGGATCGTTGGACCCTCCGGTCCGGTCTGGATCGTTGGACCCTCCGGCCTCATGAGTCGTTGGACGCTCTGGTCCGGTCTGTATAACACATAGATTACATATAAGATAATACACATAAATCTCAAACATACACATACACAAAAAAACCCTCCAGTCTGCACATAGATACCACTCTAGGTAATGTATAATGAGAAGACTCACCTGACAAGCAGCAAGTAAAAACCTCACTCCCGAATCTCGGATTAGACTCCACCTAATCACAAGGGATGAATATTTCTAAGTGATACTCTAATCACCACTCTAAATACCGAAGGCTATTCTTCCTCTGTTTTACTATTTGAAGTGAATAAAAGACCATTTTACCGCTCCATGGCCTCTACTACTCATGTTGACCAAAGCCCCAAAGTCAACAGAAGTTAAACTTCAGTCAACAGTTCATGTTTGACCCAACTCGCTGAGTGCACCCTTGCGACTCGTCGAGTCCACTTAATTTCCTCAGAAGTCTCGTGATAGTCCAGCTCAGCTCGTCGAGTTGACCCCTAACTCATCGAGCTATTACATGATTCAGATCTTCAGGACATACCCTAACCAACTCGTCGAGTCGGCTCATTGACCCGACGAGTTCATTCAGACGATTTCAATCAGATCCATCACTCCAAACAATAGATCTATCATCCCAAGGCTCAATAATCACGTAAAGCTTCGATCTTTACGTTCATACTCGAGGTTATTGCACCAAAATGCTAATATATGTCTTTCATGAAAGATTTAGCTCATCAACACTCATTTGAATGACTAAAGCTAGGACATCTATACTCTAAGGACCTGAGGAGGTCCAGATCTGTGGTTTCCAACCTCAAACCATGTCTCATTTAACTCACACATTCAAAAGGATGTAAGCAAAGCCCTAAAACTCCCAAAATGAGATCTAGTACAAGGAATGAGCAAGATGAGGACTTTGTACCTTATTCTTGCTGCTGAAACACTCAATACCACAGATCCACTGCCTTCCTTTGTTCCCCATCATGAAGCTCTTCATCCTTCTTCATATAAATGCTCCAAGATTGCCTAAAATGATCACACACTCACTTTACCAAGGTTAGAACGGTTTAAGGGTTTCTATGAGGCTCTCAAGGGAAAGTGTGGCCGCCAATGCAGGCCATAAGGGCCTTTAAATAGGTTACAAACCCGGACAATTAGGGTTTCTCTGATCAGTACCTACTCGGCGAGTCGTTCCTCTGACTCGTCGAGTCCACTCATTAAATCCATGCAATCAAATCGACTCGGCGAGTTGGTCCCTCAGCTCGTCGAGTCCCTCCTTCAATCTCAAGATTAACATACACAATAATGTCCTTGAAAATCCGGATGTTACAATTCTCCCCCACTTGAATTAGATTTCGCCCTCGAAATCGCTCCTCAATAACAAATAGATCTAATCCAATAACCGAACAGTACCATCAAAATGATCTCATATCACACAACTATCTTCCTCTCTGGACACCTGAATCCAAACAGGAACTTTTCCCTGGAAACGGAAAGACCCATCTGCCACTACACTACCCCTTCTGACTCTCAAGAATCTGGGAACTCTAGTAGACTGACACACAGCTAGACCGCCCTCTCAAGATATCACCACATTATTTGCTCCTTGAATAACAAACCCCGATAACTCAATATCCCTCTGATTCGCTATTTGGGACCGATAAAACAAGTCTAGATCATATACGAAGGAATAAAAAGGATCACATCACACTAGGGACCCATCCACTTTACTACAACCACAACCTTTTTGAACAACGAACCCTTAGCAACCTGACCCCAGGCACGAAAAATGATCATGCTTGTTCAGAAGCGTTCCACGACATCTAACAACATAAACCTCAACTCCCTTATCAATATCTCTTTTAAGTCTAAGCACTAGGTCATCTCCCAACCCAACAATTGAACCTCCAAAGATTACCCATTGCATGTACCAAAACGTCTCACTAACTTCCTTATTAATACAACTATATTGGTCCAGTGTGACACACAAGTCATGAAGTTCGCTTTACCTCAAGTGAATACAAAATTTGTGTCACCCTCAACCTTTTTTGTCTACTACTCATTATTTCCATGCGCCTTCCAAGTATTCTCATACCCACGAAACTGACCCACTTCGGTCAAATAAATCAGATGAAGATCAAAATTCCTCAAAATGAGACCCATCTACAAAACTGAAAATTCATCTCTCCTACTCAACACACGAATGAATCCAGACTTAATCTCGAGAGTCTGATTCAACAGCAGGCTTGGAACCACTCAATTCTAATCTGATACTCAACTCATGACCCAAGATTCACGAATTTAAGCACACACCTTCTCCCCAAATCCATCCGATTATGACAATCCCCACTCAACCTAGGATATATCAGTTCCTAACTGACACAGAGACCACCATCTCGCTCTTGGTTCGGCAGCCAAGCTCCTGAAGACTCAAACAGTAAGGCTACCCAAGCCTAAGAACTCCCCTGTGCCATACTCTGACTTAGAGAATACCACGGCTCCACGTAACCTCACAACACCTGTTCGCTGACTAGTATGTAATACGGCTCCCCGTAGCATC
Organism: Lactuca saligna; assembly: GCF_052625555.1. Classification (NCBI taxonomy): domain Eukaryota; kingdom Viridiplantae; phylum Streptophyta; class Magnoliopsida; order Asterales; family Asteraceae; genus Lactuca; species Lactuca saligna. The sequence continues at coordinate 147,846,480 of NC_136420.1, forward strand.
ACAACTCCCTCTCGCTGACTAGTGAGTACTATGGCTCCCTGTAGCATCACAACACCTTCTCACTGACTAGTGAGTACTACGGCTCCCCGTAGCATCACAACACCCTCTTTTTGACTAGTGAGTACTACGGCTCGCCGTAGCATCACAACACCCTCTCTCTTACTAGTAAGTACTACGGCTCCCTGTAGCATCACTACACCCTGTCTCTGACTAGTGAGTATTGTGGCTCCCCTTAGCGTCACATCACCCTCTATCTGACTAGTGAGTAATATGGCTCCCTGTAGCATTACAACACTTTCTCGCAGACTAGTGAGTACTATGGCTCCCCGTAGCATCACAACACCCTCTCACTGACTAGTGAGTACTACGGCTTCCTGTAGGATCACAACACCCTCTCACTGACTAGTGAGTACTATGGCTCCCGGTAGCATCACAACACCCTCTCACTGACTAGTGAGTACTACGACTCCCCGTACCATCACGACACCTTCTCATACCAACTCATGGACGTTGCAGCTCCCTGTAGCCTTATAGTACTTTCTCTTACCATCCCACTGTCTTATCCTCTACTCGACCCCACTCACTGAATCTATTAACCCATTCTCCACGGCCCAACACAGATAGATGCACACACCATCCAAAAGTAAGTGGCACTACTCCTGCCGGCAATCATCATGGCCAAACTCCTTTTCTCACTGCAATTCTCATTCTTAAATAATCTATCTTGAAATCAATCAGTCGAAGAGCTCCCGCTGGAACCATAGACACTAGCTACGCCGCTTGCCATCTCTTAACTCATAACTCAAAATAATCTGGAATTAAGGACATCATAACCGGGTACCTCGGTACACTATCACGGAATCTCATGATGTTTTAACCAAACCATAGATCTCATACCTATGGCACCATATTCGGATAATGCATTGCTCTTTTAGAATCTCACAACCCATCTTACTCTCGCACCATTTGAATCTCAGAGTATTCCATCTCCCAATTGAAAACGCAAAGGCATTGTTAATGGCTCATCACATTATGTCGAAGATCCGAAACTCCCCCTCTATTGATCATTACTCACACGGAGTTACTCATATCGACCTTGAAATTGGTTGACGAATAAGCGGCTGCCCTTCCGGGGGTATAGATTACAATCTGTACCTTCACTTGCAAATCTCGGCTATGACATCCTTAATCTAGCGACCCAATCACACTCGAACTCAACATATGCTAACCTTGAAAAGCACAAGCCACAAAGAATCTCCCAATCCGCTCATCCTTACTCAAACATATACCACATGCGTTATGTCGCTCTGCACCTATCCTCGATCACCAATAACCATGGACTAATGAATCCGCACCGTAGGTCTCTATATCCAGATCATTAACCGTCCCCGAACAAATCTCTGACCCCCTAAATAAAATACCCAGTTCTCCTCCACTTAGGTTCGAACCGTCACCAATTCGCACACCAACAATCTATCCCATACATGGTTTCCACTAGTAACATCGCACCTACTCTTGGAAGGTGCTATGCAACGCTCGATGATCTCCTAGACATAGATCAAGAAACTCCCATTACCCCGAATTTTAGATGAAATCCTCATAACTCCCCATCACGACTGCCCTAGTCACTTAGAATCTCACATCATTCCATCACCGGACCTCCCAACTGTCCAATATCAACCCTGACTCTTGGTCTGGAAATGACGAACTATCATTTTCCTCATCCTTGACTCCTCAAACAATGCTCCATCACATCACTTATGATAAGAGCAGAACCCACATTACTGCTCTCGATACCCATCAAAAGCAATAAGAGCCACCGCCCTGATAGACCCATCTTGATCGTCAGACCCCGCAGCTAACACATGCCCTACTATACTCAAATAGGGTGTATCCTGGTCCTTGACTATCCCAGACCCCACTAACGACCTGATCAAGCTATATCTTTACCTTGCGGCAGACATACTGCCATATACTCCGATTGAAGATCACCATAAGTGCAATCCCACAGGGCTCACCCCCAAACTTAGAAACCGAAATGTCAACACATCTTACGTCTCCCACAGGAAACAGAATTAGAACCACTCTGGTCACGGAAAGTGACACCCCCACTATCGGTCGGTCGCCCAACCCAGACATAATTCTTCCCTAACACACCATCCCTACTTATTCCTGAGTCTTGCGACTCTAACTGATATCTCACCAAAACTCCCTCGGAGTTAACTCAATTTCCTTCTCAAGGGATACTCCAATAAAACTCGTTCACCGTGGCCCTTAGGACCCATACTCTTTCACATATGTTCTCAGCCCAGACAATCAGCATAGAATAATCGATGAAACTAGAAGAACTAACCGCCACATGTCATGGTACTCAAACCATGACACTACCCCTCGATCTGCTACTTATCATGGTACTCGAACCATCACCTCTCGATCTGCTACTTATCATGGTACCCGAACCATGACAACACCTCTCGATCTGCAACTTAGATTCTCCAGAATACTCCCTGCATCGAGTATGGGTCCTCTTCTTTCAGTAGTACGTGCCCATACTACCTGCCACATCTACCCATACTCTCTACACGGACCATCCCAAATTCCTTAAGTAGCTGCTCAACCTCCTCAATCACCAATACCAACAAGCGAGCTTGCTCCCCAGCGAAATGCTCTACTCTGACAGCGTACTCATCCGACTAAGGTCACTTCCTAGGCTCTTCCTAGGTTCTCACACTTGTCCGCCATCAGTTGTTGAGAAACTCCTTATGATGCCAGTCATCCATATCCTGAATATCATCACATTCACTTGGTAGCTGACTCCCATCATTAAAAATTCCACAAAGTACGATGCAAGCATCATTCAAACATCTGATAAACACGCAAAACCCACTCTAGGTGATAACTCCACTTGCTCTAATCATACTCAAAAGATATCACCGAACTCTGCAACTACCCATGCAGGTATCTGACTACTCTCTTAATACGCTCCACAAATGCTCATCTAGGTATCTTTCCTAGATTACTCCTCTACTCAAATCCCTCTCTAAAGGATTCCTGCTGGATACTCTCACTTAACACCTACTCGAAATCGCATCATAGATAGTAGCACTCCAAGGCTAAGGAATCACAAATCAGGCCACTCTAGTCCTAAATATGAATACCTAGCCTACTCTATCATGCCTAATATCTCATAATATCTCATAACACATAACATAAGGCTATTTTGGGAAATCACCATTCGGGCTCTAGCTGATTGTACACACTGCTTTTTTTGTTTTCCCTTAGAAACTCTCGTTCGCTTTAGAAAAATCATTTCTTTGAGAACTTTTCTCAAATCCTCAGTTTAAATCCAGATTTACCCGATGGTGCATCCGAATCCCTCAAACCTAGGCTCTGATACCAACTTGTAACACCGTAAATTTTCATACAAAATTTTCATTTGAAAATCGCATACTTTTTATACCATATTATATAAAAATCTCGTTTATTCAATTTACAAAACACAACTCCATTAATAATCCAGGATCCTCGTAACTCTTTCTCTGGTGTGTACAATCAAGCTGGTGTCGTCCCGTGATCCTAAGAAACCTGAAACATATAACACATACATTGTAAGCAAAAAGCTTAGTGAGTTCCCTAAAATACCACATATAGCGCATAAGCCACTCGGCTCTATAACTCGGTATGACCCTTCGGTCAATGTGTCTCAACAAGATCCTCCTGTCCCGTAGCTCGTTGTACCCTCTAGTCCGGTCTAGCTAGTTGGACCCTCTGGTCCGGTCTGGATCGCTGGATCCTCTGGTCTGGTCTGATCGAGGACCCTCTAGCCTCAGGAGTCGTTGGACCCTTTGGTCCGGTCTATATAACGCATAGCTTACATATAACACAATGCACATAAATCTGAAACATACACATACACATAAGACCCTCCAGTCTGCACATAGATACCACTCTAGGTAATGTATAGTGAGAAGACTCACCTGACAAGCAGCAAGTAAAGACCTCGCTCCCAAATATCGAACTAGCCTTCGCCTAATCACAAGGGATGAATATTTCTAAGTGATACTCTAATCACCACTCGAAATACCGAAGGCTATTCTTCCTCTCTTTTGTAATTGAAGCGAATAAATGACCACTTTACCCCTCCATGGCCTCTACTACTCATGTTGACCAAAGCACCAAAGTCAAAAGAAGTTAAACTCGAGTTAACAGTCCATGTTTGACCCAACTCGCCGAGTGCACCCTTGTGACTCATTGAGACCACTAATTTTCCTCAGAAGTCTCGTGACAGTCTAGCTCAGCTTGTCGAGTTGACCCCAACTCGTCGAGCTATCGCATGATTCAGTTCTTCAGGACAAACCCTAACCAACTCGTCGAGTCGACTCATTGACTTGGCGAGTTCATTCAGACCAAATGTTCATTCAGAAGATTTCAATCAGATCTATCATTCCAGACAATAGATCTATCACCCTAAGGCTTAATAATCACGTAAAACATCAATCTTTACGTTCATACTTGAGGTTATTGCTCCAAAAATGCTAATATATGCCTTTCATGAAGGATTTAGCTCATCAACCCTCATTTGATTGACTAAAGCTAAAACACGTAGACTCTAAGGAGCTTAGGAGGTCTAGATCTGAGCTAGCCCATGGCATTCCAATGACACTGGCTCCTAAAAATTCGGATGTTACACCTATGGGTCTACGACACCAAGGGCGACCCGTTATCTGATCATGTTATGTGTGTGTTATTCCTTTATGAATTGATATGTTACGTGATATTATGTTGGTATGAAAGACCTCAGGAGGAGCCCGTGTCATTGGATATAGGACCATGTGGGGTAGCCCATTACATTCTTAGGTAAAGATCATGTGGGGTAGCCCATTGCATTGGATGTAAGACCATGTGGGGTAGCCTATGGCATTCCTAGGTAAAGACCATGTGGGGTAGCCCATGGCATTCTTGCTGGATTATATTGCATGGTTTATGTGGTATGTTATAACTTTATTAGCTAACAGGATATGTATATGTGAATGTGCGGTATTCTCTGGGAAACTCACTAAGCATTTCTCTTACAGGTTGTTGCTTTGTTTCATGTACTTCTGAGCCCAAGAGCAAGGGCAATGCATGATGACATGGTGCGCTCTCTGTCTCTCTTTTTAAAGGTATTTGGGACCCTATGACGTTTAAAAAGGAAAAAAATGATATAATGAATGTTATTTTGAAAACATATGTTTGGGAAACTATGGTTTATGAGATTGGTTTTTATTAACGTAAAAATGAAATTTTTTCTTTGTAAAATTAGGTCATTACAGGACATATCCTCACTATACTCAAGGATGTTCCATTTCTGGGAAAGGATCACAAAGATGCATGTTGGCGTATTGATGAAGTCTTGGACATTGAAAATTACTTCAATGTTCCAAATCCTTCATGACATGTAGTGCTACTAAGGATGCTTCCAGTGACATTTACAGGAGTTGCTAAAAATTGGTTAAAGTCACTCTCACTTGGAGCAATCATTACATGGACCAACCTTCATGAAGAGTGTTCGGTTTTATGTATTATAACACTCCTAGAGTGCTCATACAACCCTAATAGCTTTGGATCTAAGTTTTCTCAAGTTATACATGCAATTAAATTTCCAAATCATGAAGCCTACAACTAGCATACAATTTTGGTACATGAATTATAAAATCAAATTAGAAGAATACCTCTTTATTGTAGCTTGTAGTTTTAGACTTTCAAGAGCTTACCACCTCAAGTGTGATGCCTCAAATGGTTCACAAACATCATGAACAAAGGTGGACTTTGAGAGAGAGGCAAGACCCTCTAAAATCGGTTATCTCTCTTCCTAGAACACTTAGGGACGATTTTAGCTAAGGGATAACACATATATATTGTAGGATTCCAAGAGTCATGGCTAAACCCTAATCCATACACTTAGGTTATGATCCATATCTCATGTGGTCTAACTCTTCATGGATACTTAAATAAACTTAGCCCAACATGGATCAATAGCCCAAACAGTATATATCACTGATTTACATAATAAATCCTTGTTAATTTGAATAGACTCTTTTGATCACTAAAGTAATTCCAAATTAATTCTTGATAAATACTAATTAAATAATATTATTTCACAATTAATATAATATACTTATAATATATTAATAAACCATAAATAAATTCTTCCTCAAATATCCATCTTATCATTTTGTTCTGGTGAAGGCAACCCAAATGGACCATGCTACTCTCGAGTCAAGTACATACCAATTATAGTTATTGGCTAAGACACCTAATCCAAAAGTCTCGCACTTGGATACGTTTAATAACTATTATTGCAAGTATGACTCCAAAATCCCGACTAGCAATCGTAACTCTCAAAACCCGATGTCGAACTCTGACCTAGTCAACACGCGTCCATTAGATAAGGGATCATATATTCCTCGATTCTAGATATCGTATGAACTGAGACATGGATCATAATCATTCTCTCTATTCATGTGTTGTTTCCTGATTTCTGATTTATGACGATCGACTAGTTGATCAAATTAGTCCAGGCTTGGCCAAGCACTTAGGGTTGTCATCACTAAATCATCGAGGGGCCCACATATATCGCTTTTATCACTCTTCTGGTAAAAGGAACGGATAAACTTCGACTCAAATTCTTGCTTTTACTTACTCATAAAATTACACACAACAATATGTTTTATAACACCAAGTTACTAGTGCATTTACATATGTCAATGTGTAACCGACTTGTAAACTACAACTCACATGTCTTGGTTTAAAAAATATAAGATATTATCGTCTCAAAATCACTCGTGATAAAATCCATGAAGTGATTCATATGAGTGTGGATTTAATCCAATACTCAAATCTTATTACATGACAACTCATGAATACTACAACAAACGTGTGCTATGTCTAAAACACTTAAACAATCTACAGACAGACTCATGATAGTCTTGCCTCAATACCTACTTCCAAAGTATGATTGACTGTGGATGGTTTGAATAATCTTATTATTCGGGAAGTCAAAACATGCAAAGTGAAACACAAGAATAATCGAATCCAACATGGTATCAAAACTTTTGAATATAAATAAAACACCTTTTATTTAATCACCATATTGATTACACATTATTCATCGTATAATGTTTCGATTATCAACTTAATACTTGAATCAAAACAATAGCCATCCCATGCTCAAAGCACGCACACTATGTTTACCTATGGTCCTTACTTTGTGAAATAGATAAATTGTAAACAATTCCAATGAAACTCATTTCACAATTCTGAATCCTTGTCGTAAGTGTGAGAATATCAAGTCCTTGCCACTTACTATAATCTGTTAGATTCCACGCTTATATGCAGTGATCCCTTTTGTAATGACTATGTATACATGTAACACCGTAAATTTTCAAACAAAATTTTCATTTAGAATCACATTAATCTCATTAACATAATTACAAAAATCCTTAGTTTGCATGAAGTTATCAAAACACATGTTCAAATGTTGTTATAACACAATCCAAGAACCTCCAAAACAAATCTCCAACTCGTGTGTTTGTGTATAATCAAGCCGCTGCCTTCCCATGATCCTGAGAGGTACCTAAAACACATGACACGTAACACAGTAAGCACGAAGCTTAGTGAGTTCCCAAAAATACCACACATATCTCATTATCGTCTCATGGCTATGCTCAAATAAGACCCTCCGGTCAATGTGTCTTAGTGGTACCCCTCGGTCCCACAACTCGGGTGGACCCTCCGGTCCTAACTCAGTAAGCTTAGAATAATACAAAACACAAATCACAAAGACATAATGCAGGATATCAAAATACTCAGTATAACACATAAGACCCTCCGCTCACACAAGGATTACCACTCTAGGTAAAGTATAGGGAGAATACTCACCTCGTAAACAAGCAAGTAAATAATATCGTACTTGAATCTCAAACTAGCCTGCGCCTAATCACATAAGATACTTATCTCCAATTAACATTTAAATTGCGACTATAAATAAAGACAGTTATTCCCTCTCTCAAACTCTTGGAATGGGTAAAAGAAAAATTTACCCCTCCATGGTCTTCATAATCCCTGCCTTGACCAAATCCCAAAGTCAACAGAAGTCAACACTCGAGTCAACTGTCCATGTTAACCTGACTCGCTGAGTGCATCTATGTGACTCATAGAGTCCCCCTTGTTCCTTCAGAACATCATGAAAACCTAACTTAACTCATCGAGTTGTCTCGTCAACTCTCCAAGTTACCCATGTCTAGACTCATCGGGGAAAACCCTAGCCGACTCGTTGAGTTAGCTCATTGACTCGGCGAGTTCATTCAGTCAATATTCTCATTCAGATGTTTCAAGTTTGATCCACCACTACAAACTCTAGATCTAGTATCCTAAGGCTCAAATGTCACGTAAAGCTTCGATCTTTACGTTCATGCATGACATATTTTCTCCATAATGTCAATACAAGCTCCAACAAGGTTTAGATGCACAAGATTTTATCTCTAGCTCAATAAACTTTGTGTCTTTGGATTCACACGACCCACTACAATCCAGATCTGAGGTTTCAACCTCAAATCATGCTCAGTAGATTCAAATGACTCAAAAGGATGGGAGAAAACCCTAGAAACTCCCCAAACCAAGATCTCGTAAGGAAATGATCAAGTTAGCATCTTTTTACCTCCAACTAAAGAAAAACCCTAATGATCCTCTACATCCAATGCCTCCTCTTGATCCAAGATTTGATGCTCTCCTCTTCTCCTTCAAAAGTGCACTAATAATCACAAGATTAGCTCCTCTCTCACTCTCTAGCTTAAGTGGATGATTAGGGTTTCTCTGAAAGATGTAAGGTGATGGTGAGGCGGAAATGAGGGATTATGGCCCCTTAAATAGGTCACAAACCTAGGGATTTAGGGTTTCCTCATACATCGTCAACTCGGCGAGTCAGCTCTCTGACTCGTTGAGTCGATCATTAAACCCATGTGACTAATCCAACTCTACTCGACGAGTCGGACATAGAACTCGTCGAGTCACTCATTAAATCCTAAAGTAAATAAATAAATAAATGTAATACGTGGGAGTCGGGATGATACAATTCTCCCCCACTAGAATCAGACATCCCCCTTGAAGTCATGCTCCGGTAATAACTCTTGATACTACTCGCGTATCTCGGACTCTGACTCCCATGTCCATTCGGACCCCTTCCGATGTTGCCACATGACCTAAACCAGGGGCACCTCTTTATTTCTCAGAACCTCCAATTTCTGATCCAAGATCGCTATCGACCTCTCAAGATAATTCAGGCTAGTATCCACCTGAATGCCCTCTAATGGTACCATCGTCGTCTCACCGACTACGCACTTCCTTAACTGAGACACGCAGAAGGTTTTATGAATCTGACTCAACTCTGTAGGTAGCTCTAGCCGGTAAGCTACCTTACCCACTCTAACGATCACTCTGAAAGGACCAATGAATTGGGCCCCCAGCTTGTCTTGTTTCTTGAATCGGATCACCCTTTTCCATGTGGATACCTTCAGGAGGACAAAATCTCCAACATGGAATTCTAGCTTGGATTGTCGCTGATCTGCATAACTCTTCTGGCGACTCTGGGCTATCAGCAACCTCTGTCTGACCTGTTGAATCTACTCGGTCCTCTTCGGTACTATCTAAGTGCCACCTATCACTTGCTGCCCTACCTCTCCGTAACAGATGGGAGTACGACACCTCCTCCCATATAAGAGCTTGAAGGGAGGCATTCCAATACTGGAATGGTGGTTGTTGTTGTAGGAAAACTCAGCCAAGGGAAAATAGGTGTCCCCACTTCCTACGAAGACCATAACACATGCATGTAGCATGTCCTCGAGCATCTGAATCGTCCACTCGCTCTGCCATTTTGTTTGTGGGTGGTATGCGACACTGAAATGAAACCGGGTACCCAAGCCCTCATGAAATTTCTTCCATAAATTGGAAGTAAAACGCGCATCTTGATCTGACACTATCAACGTTGGTACCCCAAGCCGTGCTACCACCTCTCTCACATAAATCTCGGCCAGTTTCTCTACTTAAGATCTTACACTGATGGCAAGGAAGTGATCATTCTTCGTCAACCGGTCTACACTCACCCATATCACATCAACCACTCGCACAGTCCTCGGCAGCTTGGTGATAAAATCCATAAACATCTGTTCCTACTTCCACTGGGGAATCTCTAGAGGCTATAACAGGCCATGTGGATGCCGGTGCTTCGCTGTAACTCGAAGACAAGTCATGCACCTCTCAACTACCCATACCATATTCCTCGTGATACATGGCCACCAATAATCTCTCTTTAGGTCCAAATACATCTTAGTGGCCCCTGGGTGGATCGAGAATCTCGATCTATGTGCCTCCTCCATCAGTATGCATCGTGCTCCACCTGTAAAGGGCACCCAAATCCGCCCTCGGAAAGTCATAAGCCCATGACTGTCTGTGACAAACTCAGAAACTTGCCCAATCATCTGCTCCATCTTGTGGTTCTCTGGTCTCATGGCCTCCACCTTGGCCTCTCGAATGGTATCTAGGACTGGAGTCATCACTATCATCTTCATGCACACATCATGGATCGGAGCACTCGCTGCTCTAAGGATCAGGGCGTCAGCTACGACATTAGTGTTGCCCGAATAGTATAAGTTCTCGTAATCATAGCCCTTCACTACATCCAACCACCTCCTCTGTTTAATATTCAGGTTGGGCCGATCCATGAGGTACTTCATGCTCTTATGGTCCGTATATATGGTACACCGGACTCCGTACAGATAGTAGCGCCAGAACTTGAGGGAGAACACCACTGCCCCCAACTCCAGGTCTTGGGTGGGATACCTCGTCTCATGAGGCTTCAGTTGCCTCGATGAATATGCTATCATGTGCCCCTTTGCATCGAAACCGCACCCATCTTGGGTATAGAAGCATCACAATAAACTACAAAGTCCTCCACTCCCTCGGGAAGGGCTAACACCGGGGCTTTGCACAATCTCTGGCGAAGAGTCTCAAATGGGGCCTGCTACTTGGGCCCCCAAGCAAAAGTAACACCCTTCTAGGTCAATCTAGTGAGAGGAACAGCAATCTTGGAGAAATATCTGATAAATCTCTGATGGTAGACGGCCAAACCAAGAAAACTCTTGATCTTGGGCGGGGATCTCGGCACCTCCCACCTCAAATGCCTCAATCTTGGCCGGGTCGACCAATATCCCATTCTGATTAACGAGGTGCCCCAAGAACTGGACCTCTCATAACTATAAATCACACTTGGAGAATTTGGTGTAAAGCCTCTCCGTCCTCAGTAGTCCAAGAATCTCTCTAAGATGCCCCTCATGCTGCTCTCTGGATCTCGAATACACCAGAATATCATCGATGAAAATGATCACCGATCGATCCAACATAGGCCTGCACACTCGGGTCATGAGGTGAATGAACGTTGTCGGTGCACTGGTGAGTCCGAAAGGCATCACCACAAACTTGTAGTGCCCATAACAAGTTCTAAAGGCCATCTTCTGGATATCCTCCTTCCAGACTTTCATCTAGTGATATCCAGATCTCAAATCAATCTTGGAAAACCAAGATGCCCCCTGCAACTGATCAAACAGATCGTCGATCCTTGGTAGTGTATAACGGTTCTTGATCGTCAGCTTGTTCAACTCCCGGTAATCAATGCACATCCGGTATGCACCATCCATTTTCATGACAAAAAGGACCAGTGCTTCCCATGATGAGCTACTCGATCTGATAAAACCCTTCCCCAGCAGCTCCTGAAATTGTGAGAATAACTCCCACATATTTGGTGGTGCAAGGAGATAAGGTGCGTTGGCAATAGGCTCCGCTCTCAGAACCAAGTCAATCCGAAACTCCACCTGCCTATAGGGAGGCACACCCGGTAACTCCTCGGGGAAAGTATCCGAAACTCTCACACTATCGGAACCTCAACGATAGAACTTGGCCTCTCTGTAGCAACCCACGTATCCATCACGTATGCCAAAAAGCCCATACATCCCTATTGTAGACTCTGTCTCGCTCTGGCAGCAGAGTAGAAAGCTAACCCAGATCTAGTACCCTCGCCATACACCACGAGTAATCCTCCACTAGGGTCTCGTAGGTTCACTATCTAACGCTCGCAGTTGATCACAACTCCAAACCGACTCAACCACTCCATGCCCACTATGACACTGACATCACCCATTGCGATCGGTACCAGAACTCAACACCAAAACTCTAGTACACACCCCCGAATCATATCAGTAGCAAAAACCGCATGCTCTTCGGCTATAGAAACCTTCAGAGGTCGACTTAACGCCTCACGTCGGATATTGATGTCATGACTAAAAGATAAAGACACGAAGGACCGAATCACACCTGAGTCAAATAACACCAAAGCAGGTATAGAACTCAAAGGAAAAGTACCTATACATAACACAATATAAGCACAACATATCTCAAAATAACATAAATAATGAAATACGTATCGACCACAATGTCAGGTGTTGTGCAGACCTCCTCCACTGTCAGCTGAAAGGTTCTTCTATGAACCCTCAGTGTCTCGACCTTCACTGGCTGACTCTCGGTAGAACATAATGTAGCATGTGCAGATCCCTGTGCTACTCCCTAATGAAGCTGGGGCCACTTGGCTTTTTCGATGGTCGGTCTGGTTGTAGTGAAAGAAACTGTAAACCCCTTGTGACAATCCTTCCCCATGTGCCCCTCTTTGCCACATTTGTAGAAAATTCCCGCTCGACACGATCCCTCGTGACTCTTGCCGCACTTGCCACAAGTGATGCCGTTCTGGCCCCCAGTCCTCGTATCACCGAGCTTAACCTGATTCGTCGATGGCTGCAACTGCACTGGTCTCTGGTCCCTACCCCGAGACCCCTCCTCCTCCCTAGTTTGTAACTCTAGCTCAATCTCCCTCCATCTGAAATTGGTCTTAAGCTCAGCCAATGTCTTGTATGATGAGTTCACCATGAACTCTTGTAGATCCCTACTCAATATGCTCATATACTGGCTCACACGTGCCTGCTTAGTGGACACATGCTCAGCGCAAAACAATGCCCTCTCGTGAAACATCCTCGTAATCTCATTCACTGACTCTGTCTTCTGCTAGAGAGACAGAAACTCTTGGGCCAAACGTTCCCTTTCTACCAAGGGAACAAACTCATCTCGGAACGTTGAGTGAAATTCTCCCATGTCTTTGCCGCATGGTCTGCAGGAGTAAAATTGGTAGTCACCAACTTTCACTAGTCCTTCGCCCCCATGCAAAGCATGTTCAGCCCAAACCGAACCCTCAAATGACCAGGACATGAACAGATGTAAAAAAAACCCTCGATATCGAAGATCCATCTCATAGCAACAACTGGATCCTGTGTATCAGCAAACTCTAGTGGCTTCATGTTGTTGAACTCGCAAAATAACAACGAGTGAACTCCCTGTGGCCTAGCAACGACGATAGCTGCGGTGGCTGCAGTAGCAGCCGCCTCAGTAATAGTAGCATATCGCTCTTCAAATGTCTCTATCAGCGTGGTCTTAATAGAACCAAAAATCTCAGGAATTGCCTCTTGAATGGCTGCGTCTACCTCTTTGTGAATCATCCTGCGAATCTCATCATCAATAGTCCCACTGCTCCTAGGGTTGTGGCGTGTACCCACCATGATGTCTATGAAACATAACACCAAGTCATCAGAGACTCACTCGAGCATACTCACATTTGATCACCCATCCCTACATGTTCCTTAGCATCCTAAGGATTCTTACTTGGGTTGCATACAAATCTGGTGTTTTCAGTAGTATGGGCCCAATACTACCTTCCACACCAATTTGTAGTCACCCCAAGTACTCCTAGGAATCCAGTTCACAAGTATTCTATCTCTCATGAATATCATATTACCCTCTCAGTAGACCTCTCATAAGCTCATCTAGGTATCTCTCCCTAGATTATTCCTCAACTCAGAATTTTCTCTAAGAGATTCCTGCTAAATACTCCTACTCGGCATATACAGAAGGAAAATATCAGATAGCTGCAACTCCTAGGCTAAGGCATCACAAATCAGGAAACTCTAGCCCAAACATGAAATACCTAGCCTATTCTCTAGCATGCATCCCTAACATCACACAAATATCTCATAACACAATTAAGTAAGGGTATTTTAGGAAATCACCATTCGGGCTCTGGATGATTGTATACACTACTCCAACTCGTTTTTCTCTTAACTCTTTCTCATTTTAGAAAAATCATTTCTTTTGAAAATTCTTCTCAAATCCTCTGTTTGAGTCCAAACACAATCAAAGGTATATCCGAATCCCTTGAACCAAGGCTCTGATACCAACTTGTAACACTATAAATTTTCAAACAAAATTTTCATTTAAAATCACATTAATCTCATTGACACAATCACAAAAATCCTCAGTTTTTATAAAGTTATCAAAACACATGCTCAAAAGTTGTTATAACACAATCCAGGATCCTCTAAAACAAATCTCTAACCCGTGTGTGTGTACAATCAAACCGGTGTCTTCCCGTGATCTTGAGAGGTACCTGAAACACATAACACATAACACAGTAAACATAAAGCTTAGTCAGTTTCCAAAAATACCACACATATCTCATTAGCCTCGCATGACTATGCTCAAATAAGACCCTCCGGACAATGTGTCACAGTGGGACCCTCCAGTCCCATAACTCGGGTGGACCCTCCGGTCCTAACTCAGTAAGCTTAGAATAATACACAACACAAATCACAAAGGCATAATGCAGGATATCACAGTACTCAATATAACACATAAGACCTCCGGTCACACAAGGATTACCACTCTAGATAAAGTATAATGAGAAGACTCAACTCATAAGCAAGCAAGTAAATAATCTCGTACACGAATCTCAAACTAGCCTCTGCCTAATCACATAAGATAATTATCTGTAATTAACATTTAAATTACGACTCTAAATAAACTAAGTTATTCCCTCTCTCAAACTCTCGCAATGGGTAAAAGACCATTTTACCCCTCTATGGTCCTCATAATCCATGCCTTGACCAATCCCTTAAGTCATAAGAAGTCAACACTCGAGTGAACTGTCCTTGTTGACCTGAATTGCCGAGTGCATCTATGTGACCCGCCGAGTCCCCCTTATTCCTTCAAAAGATCGCGAAAACCCAACTTAACTCGTCGAGTTGTCTCGTAAACTTGCTGAGTTACCCATGTCCAGACTCATCGGGGAGAACCCTAGCAAACTCGTCGAGTCAGCTCCTTGACTCGGCGAGTCCATTCAGTCTGTATTCTCATTCAGATATTTTAAGTCAGATCCACCACTCCAATCTCTTGATCTAGTATCGTAAGGCTCGAATGTCACGTAAAGCTTCGATCCTTACGTTCATGCATGGCATATTTGCTCCATAATGCCAATACGAGCTCCAACAAGGTTTAAATGCACAAGATCTTATCTCCAGCTCAATAAACTTCGGGTCTTTGTACTTACAAGACCCCCTATAACCCAGATCTGAGGTTTCAACCTCAAATCATGCTCAAAGGACTCAAATGACCAAAAGGATGGGAGAAAACCCTAGAAACTCCCCAAACTAAGATCTCATAAGGAAATGATCAAGTTAGCATCTTTTTACCTCCAACTAAAGAAAAACCATGATGAACCTGTACATCCAAAGCCTCATCTTGATCCAAGCTTTGATGCTCTCCTCTTCTCCTTCAACAGTGCACTAATAATAACAATATTAGCTCCTCTCTCACTCTCTAGCTCAAGTGGACAATTAGGGTTTCTCTCGAGGATGTAAGGTGAATGGTGAGGCAGGAATGAGGGATTAAATAAGTTACACACCTGGGGATTTAGGGTTTCCTCACACAATGTCAACTCGGCGAGTCAGCTCTCTGACTCGTCGAGTTGATCATTAAACCCATGTGACCAATCCAACTCTACTGGAGGAGTAGGACATACAAGTTATCGAGTCACTCATTAAATCCTAAAGTAAATAAATATATAAATAAATAAATGTAATACTTGGGAGTCAGGATGTTACAATTCTCCCCCACTACAATCATACTTCGCCCTCAAAGTCATGCTCCAGAAATAACGTTGGATACTACTCGCACATCTTGGACTCCGGTTCCCAAGTCCATTCGGACCCCTTCCGATGTTGCCACTT
This sequence comes from Lactuca saligna, assembly GCF_052625555.1. Taxonomy (NCBI): domain Eukaryota; kingdom Viridiplantae; phylum Streptophyta; class Magnoliopsida; order Asterales; family Asteraceae; genus Lactuca; species Lactuca saligna. The sequence goes on from NC_136420.1 coordinate 147,862,673, forward strand.
GAACTGAACCAGGGGCACCACTTTGTTCCTTAGAACCTTCACTTTCCGATCCAATATCGCTATTGGCCTCTTAATATAATTCAAGCTCGCATCCACCTGAGTGTCCTCTAATGATACCATTGTTGTCTCATCGGCTACACACTTCCTCAATTGAGTCATGTGGAAGGTGTTATTAATTTGACTCAACTCTACAGGTAGCTCCATCCGAAAAGATACCTTACCCACTTTGGCGATCACACTGAAAGGACCAATGTATCGGGGCCGCAGCTTGCCTTGTTTCCTGAATCGGATCACCCCTTTCCATGGGGATACCTTAAGGAGGACAAAATCTCCAACCTGGAACTCTAGCTCGGATCATCATCGATCTGCGTAATTCTTCTGGCGACTCTAGGCTATCAGTAACCTCCATCTGACCTGCTAAATCTGCTTGGTAAGAATTTATATAGGCTCTCTTACCAAAGTTCATATTTCTTATAAAAGACGCTTTGATAAGACGTTATCTAGGCTTGTCAAACTCATACACCTTTCCTTAGATAGCTCACAAGTGTGTCTAAAAAATTTTAGAACTTGCAGCAATAAGTAAACTGTTTAGACCTTTTACCATTTCTCTTAATTTGAACTATGAAGAGGGATGTCGTAATCATAATCAAATTTGAGAATGCAAATATCACAATTTCCATCTCCTTAAACTCTACTTAGTGAAAGCGTTTCCTCATAATCATTTTTATGAATTGGAGAAAAACCTTATGACACTTAGATTTTATGATGTATGTGTTCCTATCCATGTGAATTTGTCATTACCATAATCACAAAACAAGGTTAGTGGCAAATCAAAACTCATATGGATTGAACTTGTTCAATCTTAATTTCTTTCCACTTGGTAGCACAAGTGTCTACCATGTCTTCCAAGTTATTGAGCAGCTCACCCTTACTGATTATTGGACTTTCACCGATCAAGGTGCTTTGCCTTATACAAACAATTGAGAAATCATAGAACTAACATGCGTAGTCAACTTAACTGGAATGGGCACAAAAAGAAGAATATGTCAACATGATAGGTTACAAACCTTAAGTCGCGTGCTAGTGTTAAACAAGAGGTTTACTCTTGATTAGTTCTTGAAGGTTTTCAAGATCTTTAAGACTTCCACTGACCTCTTGACATATTATAATCTCTTTTTCAAGAAACATTACTTGACACACAAATATTCAAGACTTAGTGTGGTTTCTTATCAAGACAAACACTTCTGACAATCGGTCTTAGTTGATCCTATTTCTTATCCAAAACATCACAACTTACCAATTTCAAATGTACAAGAGTAGAAAACATTTTACTTTACATTTGATAAGTGTTATAAACCTTTCTTAAGATTATGTCACTCGAGGCACAAACTTGGAGTGTGACTCTATGACACGATCTTGGAACGAAGTATGGCTCATCTTCTTGATTTAACCTTTTCAACAATTCACGATTCCTCTTCTTAGCCATATAAGTGCACTAATATGTCTGTAGAGGATCAATTGTGATATGGTTCCATAATCACTAAGATGATCACAAAACACGATACTAAAGTACTCTCCTTTCCTTTCAGATTGGAGAAACTTTTATCTTTCTGCCTAATTGATTCTTCTTATTCGTTCTGCTATACATTGAAACTTTTTACAATGATTAAGAATTATACCTAATCTTGTAATCATAATAATATTTACTAAGCCATTAGTAAGCCATGACGAATAGTCGTATCGTTCTTTGACTAACATAAACATGTGAAAAAGGAATTAGTCTTAATTTCCCAAAGACGAAGGTTCTCATACATCACACAATACAAGTTGCATGATTCCAAGTTTCTATCTGACTGAAACTTGGGTGATGAAAATCTTTCCTTATTTGGTAACTTTTGACACTACCACAAATGAAAGAATCAAATCCATTCTCAACATTGCTAACAATAGAAACATACAAACATCAATTTTCACAAATGCCATTGCAAGGATATATAAAACAAGATAAATTTCAAAAAAAAATCTTTATTTATAATATGCAGAAAAATTTTCTTACAATGCAATTACAAATGAGAACTATGTTACTAAGTATTTGTAAGCAATTTATCATATCTCCTAAGTAGCAGCTCAAAATTCTGATCATCGAACCATGCAAATGAAATCCACTTCTTCATGATCAGACTCGACATGCTATTTCCTTCTTTTTATTTGATTTTGCAAAACATCAAAATGTAACAATACATCATGTCATCAGAATCAATAAATGGAAACTTAATAGAGTTAGATAATGAGCTTACCTGAAGCAGAACCATACAAATTGATTCTACCATCTCTTAGATCTCTCAGGTACTCAGGGCAGCCTCTCAACCAGTTCCCCTTCTCTTGGCAGTAGAAACAAACAGATTCTTTTGGAATGGTACACAGAACAATCTCAGACTTAGCCTTTCCATTTCCCTTGGAAAGAGAAATCTTTTATGGACTTCCAATATTTCCATTGTCAATGTCCATGGAAGTTTGGGAAGTAGATATTCCAATCAAATTTACATTACCAGTACACCAACTCATTGATGATTCAACATCAATTAGCAAATATGTAAGATTAATAAGAGTCGCGTCGTGGTCTGTCATATAGTAGTCTTTAACAAACTAACTATACAAATCAGGATGTGACTGAAGAACCAAGTCAACAACCAACTTCCTCGACACAACGACTCCTAACATTCTCAGCCTGTCAATGTGTGAGTTAATCTCCAAGACATGTGCACACACGCACCTTCCATCATGGTACTAGCTTGCCAAAAGGGCTTGAGTGACCTTGAACATTTCAAGTCTTTGAACTTGTGGGTTAGGGAGAATTATTGGAGGAGGTGGAGGAAGTGAAGTATGATTTCCATTTCAACGTTCCAATCATGGGACATCATCTCCATTTGTAAAGATTTTTCCAAAAGATTTGAAAGACCATAGTTGTCTAACCTAGACATCTATAATAGGAGAAATTCAAGTTAGTTGATTTAAGTCATTAATATAAGAACCAAAATGAAATATTAAGGCTAGAACCCAACACACTATTTTACAATTGGGAAGCGGGATGCCCTAATCCAATTGTAAAATATTTGAAGATAGGTAAATGACGATTTACCGATTTCCACCATGAAAAACGAAAAAGAATTTTAGGTTTTAAATGAATTGAAATTCCTAGATTCTTTGAGATTCATTGAACTTTTCAATGGCATGTTTGAATCTCGATTATGCCCTTCAAGTTTGTGACTTGGATGCCGAGGATCACAAACAAGGCATGAATAACCATGGAATTTAGCTTGGTACGCTTAATGTTACAAATCACCTAATCAATGTTCTGGTTAACCAAACACGCTCCATTGATCCATGATTAACATCGAGCTACCCGTTGCTATCTTTCATTAGTCTCAGATTAGTGTGCCATTTAACCACACATGCTCCACTAATGACTAATAAGGTGCACTTAGCATGAAATTAACATTTTTCCTACGTAACTAAGATTGGGAATTTATAAAAGTGTTTAGTTTCTTGGTATTTCATTATACTTTTAATGAGAATTAATGTCCTATCCTACCCGTTTGGGTAACAACCTTCCACCAGTCAACAAAGCGGTGGGTGAGAGTGGACACCCATTAAACCACCATTTTATAGGCAGTAACGTTATACCCCTTATAGATCGGCTTTGTGAATGAGGCCTACTAACGAAAAGAATAAACTTTTACTTATACATACATAATATATTAAACTTTTAATTTTATATAGTATAAGGGTGTATTTTACACATTTAAAATACTTGGTGGTTTAATCTATTAATAAATTATACTCTTAATTTAATTAATCTTAAACCATGTTATTATAGATTTATTAAAATTCTCTTTTAATTAAACACTATAATTACTAGATTCAATATTACAAATTAAAACTATTTTTATTAAACTTTTCAAATTCCAAAACTTGAGGGCAAGTTTTGAAACTCTTCAAAACCTTTTGGATTCCAACTTCAAGACAAGTTTTGTGACCATCCAAGACTCTTGAATTCCATAACTTATTAGTTTAATGTTGTTTTAATGGATGAGACTTTTCATGTTCCATAACTTGAGGACAAGTTATGGAACTCATCAAAAAAAATTAGATCAATTTCAACAATCAAAATTATCATATAATTCATGATTGATCTAACTAAACTCATATATAAATATAATATCAAATCAACAATTTACAAGTAACTTTGTTTATCATATAAAGCAACAATTATCTTAAAACTTTGATAATTATCTTTTGATTGGATGAGTATAATCACTACAATATCAGAAAAATATGATTTTTGTGATTACAAAACAGTTTTGGTAATGATCCTAATCCAATTCTGGCCAAGAACTCAAAATTCAACAACCAGAAGCCTCTACTCGATGAATGCATGAATTTGACTCGGTGAGCTGCCCTTTTAATGAGTGAACTCGTCGAGTCAGTCAGTGGACTCGGCAAGTTTATTAGTCAGAGGCCAGAAAATCAATTTTTTCAGAAAACTACACATGGCTCTGATACCGTTGTTGGGTTTTAAATACTATAACACTCATATGGTGTACATACAACCCTAATAGCTTTGGATCTAAGTTTTCTCAAGTTATAAATGCAATAAAATTTCCAAAGCATGAAGCCTACAACTAGCATACAATTTTGGTACATGAATCATAAAATAAAATTAGAAGAATACCTATTTATTGTAGCTTGTAGTTTCGGCCTTTCAAGAGCTTAGCACCTCAAGTGTGACGCCTCAAATGGTTCATAAAAACCATGAACAAAGGAGGACTTTGAGAGAGAGGCTAGGCACTCTAAAATCGGTTATCTCTATTCCTAGAACACTTAGGGCGAATTTTAGCCAAGGGATCACACATATATATTGTAGGATTCCAAGAGTCATGGATAAACCCTAATATATACACTTAGGTTAGGATCCATATCTCATGTGGGCTAACTCTTCATGGATACTTACATAAACTTAGCCTAACATGGATCAATAGCGCAAACAATATATATATATATATATATATATATATATATATATATATATATATATATATATATATATATATCACTGATTTAGATAATGTGTCCCCATTTATTTAATTAGTCTCTTTTGATCCCTAAAATTATTCCAAATTAATTCTTGATCAATACTAATTAAATAATATGATTTCACAATTAATATATTATACTTATAATATATTAATAAACCATAAATAACCTCTTCCTCAAATATCCATCCTATCAGATTGTTCCAGTGAAGGCAACCTAAATGGACCATGCTACTCTTGTGTCAAGTACATACCAATTATAGTTATGAGCTTATACACCTAATCCAAAAAAGAGTCCATCCAACAATTCAACCCACCCTTGAAGGTAGAGTAACTGAAAAAGAAGATCCAAAATATTCCGCAAATGGATGACAAATCTTTATACAACGCATGGGAGAGATACAAAAGTTTACATCAAAATTTTCCACAACATGATCTCAATGTTCAACAAGAAATTTCTATATTATGTGATGGGATTAATGTGATCACTCACCAACTCCTTGACTGTTAAGGACACACGACTAAGAAGGATCCTACAATGAACAAGTTGTAATCAAAGAATTCATCAAGCATTCATGAGAATATCATAACCCTCATGAAGATGTGACGAGCGATAAAGTAAGTGGAGACGGAGGAATCGAAAAACTTTAGGGGTGATGGAAAAGCCTGATAATATGGATAGGCGGATCACTAAGATGGGTCAATGCATACATGTTTTACAAGTAGGGTATGACAACTATAATGTGCCACAATTGATAAAAGATTATGATCTAGAAGAGATTGGGAATTAAAACGCCCAAGTTTGCTACTTGAGTGGTGATCGTTATGATGAAGATTGGAGAAAGCACAAGAAGGCGATTGAAGAAGAGTATAGACAATAAATTCGAGGCTAATATCGAGAAGAACAACCACCACCTGAGAAGAAACTTGATATTGAGTCCCTGTTGAATAGGTTCATGGAAGCTAGTGAGAATAGGTATGATGCGAAGAAATCAACAAGCCTCCATCGCAAATATAGAAACTCAAGTCGGGATATTAACCAAACTCATCCATGACAGATTAATTCCTAGCAAAACCTACCCAAAACTGTAACCTCACATAATGGTGATATCTACTAAAGATTAAATTATTTATGAGCCTTTAGTGATCCTTGATGCAGCCATAAAGTTTCCTGTGCCACAGTGGATGGAAGTAAAGCACGACACATAACATGCATATGCCCATACTTTACAACATGATGAGCATCTTGCCACACTATGGCCCCAACCGAATCTTGTTAATACTCCTTCAGTTAAGCCTTATCAACCATCATTATCTTATCCTGCTCGAGCTAGGCAGAATCCACTGGAATAAGCGCAAAGAATATTTATTAAGCAACTAAACTGTAACAGCCCAAATTTTACAAGAAAACTTTCGTTTTAATTAATCGACCGAATACACATTCCATAGGTTTTCAAAACATTTGTTTCCAAATCACATTTATTATAACATTGTTGTCTTTTTCTGAAAACATCAGAGAGTCCCAAAACATCTAAAAGAGAGGTAGAGAACGTGTCGCGTCATCACGCCTTGCCCTTGCCCTTAGGCTCTGAAGTACCTGCAACAATCAACAACCTGTAAGCGGAATGCTTAGTGAGTTCCCCAAAGCATACCACACACAATTCATAGAACACATATTCTGATATCCATAGAAGTCACACACATGTACATAAGCCATGCATACATGAAACCTATGAGAATGCCATGGGCTACCCTACATGGTCTTTACCTAGGACTGTCATGGGCTCCCCCACATGGCCTAACATCCAATGCCATGGGCTACCCCACATGGTCTTCACCTAGGACTGCCAAGGGCTACCCCACATGGTCTTACATCCAATACCACGGGCTCCCCACGGGGTTTTCATACAAAACATGCCATTACATAACAAAACAAAGAATGTCTAACACATATATCGTAGTCACATAATGGGCCGGCCTTGGTGCCTTAGACCCATAGGTATGGTGAGAAAACTCACCTGACACGAATGCTGAACTAACACTTTTGACTAAATATACCCCATGAGCTGCTCCAATTCACTGCCTAAAGAGCGACATATGATAACCAGTCATTACCCTCAAAATCCACCCCAGTCCACTTCAGTTAAGATCGAGTCAACAGTCCATGTTGACCCTAACTCGCCGAGTTGAACTAGTGACTCGCCGAGTTTTAGGGAAAATATTCTACACGTCGAGTCACCCAGGTGACTCGTCGAGTTGCTCCTTCGACTAGCCGAGTCTACGGCAATCTTCATCCGACTCGCCGAGTTGTTCATTCAACTCGTCGAGTTTATGGCAACATTCATCGGCTCGCCGAGTTGTTCATCCAACTCGTCGACTTTATGGAAACATTCATCGGGCTCGCCGAGTTATTCACCCAACTTGCCGAGTCCATGCCTATCTTCATAAGCCTCGCCGAGTCACCCTATGTGACTCGCCGAGTCCCTACAGGTCAGAGGCCATGCAGACCCATTTGCAGCCATGCAAAGCCTCCAAATTACAGATCTAAGCTTCTAAGGTACGCTTCTCACGTAAAGTTGCAAACTTTACGTGAATGCAAGGTTTTTAAGCTGTCAAATAGCAATCTAAGCTTAAAATGGAGTCATACACTTGAGGGGAAGGCTCATGCGAGTCACAACTGATAACTTTATGCATCTAAAGTCCAAATGGAGTCCAGATCTGAAGTTACAACCTCAGATCTTGGCTTGAACTCAAAAGCCCTTTCTTAGATTTCATGAAAAAGGGGGTTTTGGGTGGGAATGAGCCAAGCAACAACTTAATACCTTCAGAAAGTGCTCCACTCAGGTAGATCTTGAATCCCCACGAGCCCTTTGCTTCGTCTAGCTTGATCCCTCAAGTGCCTCCTTCACCAAATTCCTCCTTCAAGCTTAAAATCACCAAGAAACACACTCACACTCGATTCAAGGTTTTTGGGAGGTAAAGAGCTGTAAAGGGGAGGCTAAGGGAGGCTAATGATCCTTTAAATAGGGTGCAAGGCCCCGAAATTTAGGGTTTCATCTGCCAGCATCTACTCGTCGAGTACCATAATGGACTCGCTGAGTAGGGTATTAAACTTCGCGGACAAACCCGCTACTACTCGACGAGTAGGGATGCCAACTCGCCGAGTAGGTTCTAAAAAACCAAACCAAAATATCATTATTGATACCTGAGGATCAGGGTGTTACAACTCTCCCCCACTTGAATTAGGCTTTGTCCTTGAAGCCTTCTGGTCGAAACAACTCCGGATAGTAACCTTTAAATTCATCTTCCGATTCCCAGGTCCACTCGGAACCCTTTCGGTGCTACCATTACACCTTTACCATCTTCAATTCTTTATTTCAGAGCTTCTTCGTCTTCCTGTCTAGGATCGCAACTGGTCTCTCGACATAATTCAGACTCCCATCCAACTGAATGTTGTCCAACGATATGACTGAAGACTCGTCGACAACACACTTCCGGAGCTGAGACACATGGAAGGTGTTGTGAATCCGACTAAGCTCCTTCGGGAGCTCCAAACGATATGCCACCTTGCCCACCCGGGCTATAATCCTGAACGAACCTATGAACCGGGGCCCCAATTTGCCCCTCTTGTGGAACCGGATAATCCCTTTCTAGGGTGACACCTTCAATAAGACAAAACCTCCTTCCTGAAATTCGAGATCTGATCACCGTCGGTCCGCATAACTCTTTTGGCGACTCTACGCGACTCGCAATCGGTCACGCACCTGCTGAATCAGTTTGGTGGTCTCAAGTACCACCTCCGTGCTCCCCAAAACTCGATGTCCAACCTCATCCCAGCACACTGGGGTCCTGCACCTCTGGCCATATAACATCTCAAACAGTGCTCGGTCGATACTGGCATGATAACTGTTATTGTACGAAAACTTTGCCAGTGGGAGGTACGTATCCCAACTCCCTCCGAAATCTAGCACACATGCCCGCAACATATCCTCCAGTATCTGGATCGCCCTTTCACTTTGGCCGCCGGTCTGGGGGTGATAGGTCGTACTAAAATTCAGCTGAGTACCCAGTTCCTGTGGAACTTGTTCCAAAACCTGGACGTAAACCGAACATCCCTATCTGAAACCACTAATACCGGCACTTCGTGCCTAGCCACCACCTCTCGAACATAAATGTCTGCCAACTTCTCTGCGGATATACTCTCGAAGATTGGAATGAAGTGAGGACTTTTCGTCAGTCTATCCATGATCACCCATATGGAATCTACTCCCCTCGCTGTCCGCGGTAGCTTCGTGATGAAGTCCATAGTGATCTCTTCCCACTTCCACATGGGAATGGGTAATGGCTGAACCTTACCATGAGGTCGCTGGTGCTTGGTCTTGACCTTCCTGCAGGTTAAGCATCGCTCCACATATCTGGCAATCTCCCGCTTCATGTAGGGCCACCAATATCTCATCCTCAAATCCTTATACATTTTTGTTACACCGGGGTGTATAGAAAATTTGGACTTATACGCCTCCTCTAACAATCTCTGCCTCACTCCCCCTGACACGGGCACCGATACTCGACCACACTGTGTCAAAAAGCCACGAATATCCTTAACAAATGTTCTTTCCAATTTCCAGTTCTCTTTTTTCACCCCTTCGACCTGAGCGCCTCGAATCATGTCCATCAAGGGTGGACCATTCGTCACCCTCATACAAATACCCCTGATCGATGACCCCGTTGCTTTGCGACTCAATGCATCGGCCACTACATTGGCCTTCCCTGGATGGTATAGGATCTCGCAATCATAGTCCTTTATCACGTCCAACCATCTCCTCTGTCACATATTTAGGTTCTGTTGGTCCATCAAATACTTCGTAATCTTGTGATCGGTATACACAACGAATTTTACCCCATATAAATAGTGCCTCCAAATATTGAGGGAAAACACCACTGCCCCCAACTCCAGGTCATGTGTGGGGTAATTTGCCTCATGTGGCTTCAACTGCCTAGAGGCATATGCGATCACGCGTCCCCTCTCCATCAGTACCGCACCAGTCTTGAAATCGATGCATCACAATATACCACGAAATCATCCAATCCCTCAGGCAATACTAGGATTGGAGCCTCACATAACCTCTGCCTTAGGGTCTCGAAAGCCCTCTACTGATCCTCACCCCATCGAAAAGCCACATTCTTCTTGGTCAAATGGGTCAATGGCACCGCCGTCTTGGAGAAATCTTCGATAAATCTTCGATAATAACCCGCTAAGCCCAAGAAGCTACGAATCTACGAGGCATTCCTCGGCACTTCCCATCGCATCATAGCCTCCACCTTTGCTGGATCAACTGAAATACCCTCCTGATTAATGACATGGCCCAAAAACTATACTTCCCACAACCAAAAGTCACACTTGGAGAATTTCGCATACAGCTTCTCCGTCCTCAAGGTCTCCAGCACCTCTGTCAAATGCTGCTCATGTTGTTCCCTAGTCTTGGAGTATACCAGGATATCATCAATAAAGCGATCACTGACTAATCTAATATCAGCCTACACACCTGGTTCACGAGGTCCATGAATGCGGCCGGAGCATTAGTTACCCCATATGGCATCACCACTAACTCGTAATGCCCATAACGAGCCCTAAAAGCTATCTTTGGCACATCCTCATCCCGAATCCTCATCTGATGATACCATGACCGAAGATCAATCTTATAGAACCACAATGCCCCCTGGAGCTGGTCAAACAAATCGTCAATTCTAGGCAAGGGATATCGGTTCTTCACCGTCAGCTTATCCAGCTCCCTATAATCGATGCACATCCTGTGCGACCCGTCCTTCTTTTTCACGAAAAGGATCGGAGCTCCCCACGGAGAACTACTCGGAAGGATGAACCGTCAGTCTAGAAGCTCTTGAAGCTGCGCTGATAATTCCTGCATCTCGGGTGGTGCCAACCTATATGGTGCCTTTGCTATCAGAGCGGCACCGGGTACCAGGTCAATATGAAACTCCACGTGCCTCTCCAAAGCCACTCCGGGTAATTCTTCGGGAAAAACGTCCTTTAAATCCTGCACCACATGTACACTATTGATATTCGTCACTGCCTCTACTCGCGTATCTGAAACATAGACCAAAAACCCATGCAGCCCTGATGCAGAAACCTCCTCGCCCTTGCAGCATAACAAAGGGTCGGGCCCTATGTGGTCCTTTCATCATGGATAACCAGTTCTCCCCCCCCCTTGGGGTTCGAACGCGGACTAGCTACCGCTCATAATCAATGATGGCCCCATTGGCCCCCAACCAGTCCATCCCAATAATCACTTTCAATCCTCGCAATGGTATGGGAAACAAATCAACGCGAATGCTTTCGCTGTGCACATTCAGGGCGCAGTCCTGACACACCCTCGCAGCACTCACAGTACGATCATCTGCAATCTCCACCTCAAGCAGGGTATCTGGAGTCCCCAGTGCATCTCAGAATTTCTTGCTAAGCGCAAGAGCTACAAAAGATCGGGTGGCCCCCGAATCGAATAAGACATGGGCTGTCATACCATTGACCAGAAAGGTCCGTATACATAGCATAATAAGCATACATACAAACATTTAACAGAAAGGTCCGTATACATAGCATAATAAACATCTGGCGCGGCCCGAGCCTCCTCGGTAGTCATCTGGAATGCGCGACTCTTCACCGCTGGAGCTTCCGCCTTATGGCGGCGATCAGTAATCCTCATAGTGGCGGGCGCGGGCGCTGCCACAGGTCCTCCTCCTGCTTGCAACTTTGGATAATTGGCCTTTTTATGGTCTGTTTGGTTGCAGTGAAAACAAATCAAGCCCTTCTTGGGGAAATCCTTACTCAAGTGACCCTGCTGGCCACATGAGTAGCATCCCGACATTCCGGTTGTCCGACAAGCCCCACCATGAAATCTCCCACACCTGGCGCACTGGCCCCGGCCCTGTTGGCCCTTACTAGAAGAATCAGAGGTCTTAGGCTTCTTAGCCTGAGCCCCCACTGCCTAAACCTGCTCAGTCTTCCACTTCGTGCATGACTCCAACTCCATCTCCCTCTCGTGGGCCTTACCAATCATCTCATTCAGGGGTTTTCACCCTGTAAAGCTCACAAATTCCCATATATCCTCTCTCAGCATAGAGTGATATCGGGACCTCCTCATGTCCTAATCTGTCGCATACTGCGGAATCAACAAATCTCGCTCTTGAAACTTGGCGGCGATCTCCGCCACGGTCTCAGTAGTCTGTTGTAAATCTTGAAACTCCCTCACCATCCATTGCACCTCAATAGGTTGTACAAACTCCTGATCAAATCTTCATACACACTCGGCCCATGACATGCCACCCACATCGGCTGCTCCCACCTGACTAGTAATCTCACCTCACCAATCTCGGGCCTTGTCCCTCAGCATACAGGAGGCAAATCCAACCTTTGCCTCCTCTGGGCAAGAACTCATATGTTGGGCATTTTCAATGTCTGCCACCCAGCGTCTACTCATAATGGGATCCCTGACCCCTAAAAACTTTGGAGCTCCACACGCCTTGAACTCCCTAAATGAGGAAGTTCGAGCTCCACCCTGGCCTGTAGAAATATCGGCCCTGAATGCTCTAAGTCTCTCCTCCATGATCTCCATCATGCCCTCCTTGACCGTCCCAGAGATGACTGGGGTAGTGTCAAGGATGCCCCTCGTAACCTCGGCCGCATTCAACTCACACAGCCTCTCATCAATACCATCAGTAGGGCCGCCTGACCCAGCCTTGGATCCTGATCCCGATCCCGATCCTGACCCCGATCCTGATCCCCCTGCTCCAAATTGCGTAACAACCATGCTGAACTGTCATAACACAAACATAAAGATCCGGATACCCATATCGAGATTGCATTCATACCATGCTTCTTTGGAATTCGCAGGTAAAACATGGGTTCGGGTAAAGGTCTTGTGCTTTCAATAGTATGGACCCAGTACTACCTTCCACACCTACCCGTACCTTTCTCATTTCTTTACCCAGTACTTCCAAACTTTCGCATCCGTAAAACTACGACTCACAGCTCTCGTATGAATCATTCCCTAAACACCCTATGATCGACCTACTTACAACACTCACACCAAACACTGCAGGTTGCTACTAGGCATGAAAATTATACACAAAAAGGATCAAATGGAATTTTGAATAAGAGATTGTACCCTAAGACCATATCCAATCAAGGAAAAGGAAATAAGGCCAAATCACCCATTCTGAGGCTGCGACTCCTAACTGTATATAATTTTTTTCACATACACTTAGCAAGCTCACATAATCGACAGAGCTCATTATCAGTATAACATGGCTATTCAGATTGGGAAACTACTTACTTGGCTCAGCTGATCACGCACGTTGTACTCTCCTCTTTTGGGTTAAAATCCTTTTTAAATTACTTTTGAAAACATTTACCACTTCCTCAGTTTGAGTCCGCACACATCCGAATATGTGCCCGAATCTCTCAAACCAAGGCTCTGATACCAACTTGTAACAACCCAAATTTTACTAGAAAATTTTTCGTTTTAATTAATCGACCGAATACACATTCCATATGTTTTCAAAACATTTGTTTCCAAATCACATTTATTAAATCATTGTTGTCTTTTTCTGAAAACCTTGAGAGTCCCAAAACATCCAAAAGAGGGGTAAAGTATGTGTCGCGTCATCACGCCTTGTCCTTGCCCTTAGGCTTCGAAGTACCTGCAACAATCAATAACCTATAAGAGAAATGTTTAGTGAGTTCCCCAGACCATACCACACACAATTCATACAATACATATCCTGATAGCCATAAAAGTCACACACATGTACATAAGCTATGCATACATGAAACCTGTGAGAATGCAATGGGCTAGCCCACATGGTCTTTACCCAGGATTGCCATGGGCTCCTCCATATGGCCTTACATCCAATGCCATGGACTACCCCACATGGTCTTCACATAGGACTGTCATGGGCTACCCCACATGGTCTTACATCCAATGTAATGGGCTCCCCCCGGGGTCTTCATACAAAACATGTTATTACATAACAAAACACAGAATGTCTAACACATATATCGTCGTCACATAATGGGCCGGCCTTGGTGCCTTAGACCCATAGGTATGATGAGAAAACTCACCTGACACGAATGCTGAACTAACACTTTTGACTGAATATACCCCACAAGCTGCTCCAATTCACAGCCTAAAGAGCGACATATGATAACCAATCATTACCCTCAAAATCTGCCTCGATCCACTTCAGTTAAGATCGAGTCAACAGTCCATGTTGACCCTAACTCGTCGAGTGCAACTAGTGACTCGCCGACTTTTAGGGAAAAATATTCTACACGTCAAGTCACCCAGGTGACTCATCGAGTTGCTCCTTCGACTAGCCGAGTCTACGATAATCTTCATCCGACTCACCGAGTTGTTCATTCTATTGGATTAATGTCTAAGTCCATAACTATAATTGGTAAGACATGACCCGACCCGGCATGGTCCATTTGGGTTGCATGGCATCATGCACTTGGATAGACTATAATGAGAGAAATAAGACACTTATGGTTATTAATATATTATAAGTTCTAGTGTATTAATAATAAGAATAATGAGATTATTTAATTAGTATTGATCAAGAATTAATCTAGGATTAATTAAGTGATCAAAAGAAGACTAATTAAATATATGGGTTGATTGTGTAAATCATCCATACTTGTATAGTGGGCTAATGCTCCATGGATAATCAAGTTGGGCTAAAACCCATAGGATGGTCCATGGATGCTCCATGGTGTATTTGAACCCATGGATACAAGGAAATGGAAAGTCATGACAATTAGGGTTTACCCTAATTGTAACACTATATAAAGATCTTATTCTTGACAAAATCGACACTAGTATTATTCTAGAGAGGGCTAGCCGATTTTCATGAAGTGTAGAATTCTCTCAAGTTATTCCAAGTGTATTTGGTATTGTGTGAACCATTTGAGGTGTCACACTTGGGGCACTAGGCACTCAAGCTTCATGAAGACATTCTACATCAAAGAGGTATGTATTCTATCTTGTTATATTGATAGTTTTGTATGATAGATTAGGATAATACCTTGGATGTTCATATTTGCATGTATAATAGAGAAAACATAGATCCAAGGTATTTAGGGTTGCATGTACACTTAGGAGTGTTAGAATGCTCATAACCCAGCAGTGGTATCAGAGCCTAGGCTTGTTTTCTTGTTATACCTACAATAGAAGCTGACAAACGAATTTGTTGATGTCTGATCATATGACTCGGCGAGTCCATAAAGGGACTCGGTGAGTCCATGCCTAAAAATTGATCAAATCGATCCAACTTGCCGAGTTGGTTCATGCACTCGACGAGTTGGACCCCAGACAGCATATTTTCGAGTTTTTTTTTGGCTAGAAATGGACTAGGAACATTACCCTAAGTTGTTTTTGAACTTATAAACTTGATTTTTGATGTGGTAATGTTCATGCTAATCCATTTTCAAAGATAATTGTCAATAGATTCATGTTTTGTATTAGTTTAAAGGTTAGACTAATTACATGAAAAAGTTTGATTTGAATTATCTTGTTCTTATGAGTTGCTTAGATTAATAGAAAAGTTAATTGAAATAGTTGTTTTCAATCCATTTTAATCTAAGAGTTGATTCTAAAATGTGTTTTTGTAACTTGTCCTCAAGTTATATGAAAAGTCACATTTAAGTTTCATAAAACTCATAAAAGTTGGCAAAGGTTACAAAATGAAGAGTCTAGTTCTAATTAATTGGAGTTATGACTCCATAATTTGTCCTCAAGTTATGGAGGACCAAGAGTCTCTTCACTAAATAAAAAATAAAATAAAAGTGTAACCTTAATTAATTCCATAAGTTATAAAATAAAGAAAAGTTAATTCTTTTATTAGTTTAAAGTCTTCCATAACTTGTCCTCAAGTTATGGAACTTGAAGAGTTTTTGGATTAAAACTACTTTAAACACATAAGTTATGGAATTAATTAGTTTTGAATAGTTTCAAAACTTGCCCTCAAGTTTTGGAATTTGTAAAGTTTTCTCTCATGAATACTTTAATTCCAAGTTAGCCCTTAGAATTTTAAAAGTTAAAATTCAACCCTTATACTTTATAATATTATAAGTTAATAATATATATATATATATATATATATATATATATATATATATATGTATGTATAAGAGTAAAAGTCAGTCTTACCGCTAGTACGCCACATTCACGAAGCCGGTCTATAAGGTGGGTATAAGGTTGTTGCCTATAAAATGGCAACTTAATGGGTGTCCACTCTCACCCACCGCTTGCTTGACCGGTGGAGGGTCGTTAGCCGAACGGGTTTGACAGGACTATAATTCTCCCTTCATTAAAAGTATTAATGATAAATACTAAGTAACTAAACTCTTAATAATTCCCAATCTTAGTTACTTAGGAAAATGTGAATAAGGTGCTAATCCATGAAATTACACTTTACACTTTGTCTAAGTCGTTAGTGGAGCGTGTGTGGTTAACCGGCACACTAACATGGACTTAACAAGGTAGATAAAGGGTGACTTAATATTTATCATAGTATCGATGGAGCGTGTGTGGTTAACCGGCACATCGATTGAGGGGTAATTTATTAAGGGTACCAAGTAATTTGCATGGTTACTTCACACCTTGTTTTGTGATCCTCGGCATTCCAGTCACAAAACCTAAAGGGCATACTCGAGATTGAAACATGCCATTGAACAGTTCAATGAATCTCAAAAGATCTAGGAGTTTCAAAACCAATTAAAACCTAATAATACATTTTGTTTTTCTTGGTGGAAATTGGTGAATCGTCATTCACCTACCTTCAAATTGTTTTATAGCTTGGATTACGGCATACCTCTTCTAAGTTATAAAATAGTTTGTTGGGTCCTAGCTTTAATATTTCATATTGGGTGTCATATTAAGGACTTAAGATCAACTATCTTGAATATCTCCCAAAACATGTCTGGTTTAGACATTTATGATCTTCCCAAATCTCTTGAAACAAGCTTTCCTAATGAAGATGATATCCCGTGGATATCATACTTCTTTCTCCTCCTCCAATTATTCTCCCTAACCCACAAGTTCTTGAAAAGTTTAAGGTCACTCAAGCCCTATTGGCAAGGCAAGGTCTAGGTGTGATCACATCTTGGAGATGTAGTCACATATTGACAAGTCGGGAGAGTTGGGTGTCAAAGTCTTGAGAAAGTTGGTGGTTCAACTACTTTCTAAGTCATATAGTGAGTTCTTTTGGAACACCTATGAAACAGACTATGACAAGACCCTTAATGATCTTATCTATTTGTTAAGATCAACTTCCTTAAAACTTAATGGACATTGACAATGATGACATTGGATATCTAGTAAAGCATTCTCTTCCCAGTGGAAAGGGATCGGCCATAGTCAACTCGGTTGAACAAATGGTAAAGAGAAAAGCTAAGTCTGTGATAGTCCAGTGTACCATTATCAAAGGGTCCATATGTTTATATTACCAAAGGAAGGGTCATTAGTTGTGAAGCTGCCAAACTTACCTAAGGATGTTAAAGTCAATAAGTTTGACTCTACTTCAGGTAAAGTCCACTATCTAACTCTGTTAAGTTTCTATTCTAAGATTCTTGATACATGATGTGACTGGGTCACATGGTGATGTGTTAAGAATCAAAGAAAAGTGAAGAAACTTAAAGAAAGAATATGCTGAATCTGATCACATAGATGGATTTCTATCGCGTAGTTTGAAAATCAGATTCTTGAGCTACTTCTTAGGAGTTATGAGATATTGTGGATTGTAAGGATAAGTTTTTCCGCATAGTTTTAAAATAAAAGAAAATTTTGATTTTATTTATTTTAAAATATCCTTACAATGGCATTTGAGGAAAAATTGTTGCCTATGTGATTCCATTAATAGCAAGAGTGGAAATATGAAATTGATTCCTTCATTTGTGGTAATGTCTAAATTTACCAAATAAGGAAAGATTCTCATCACCCAAGTCTCAATTGGACCGAAACTTGGAATCATGCGAGTTGTATAGCATGATGAATGAGAACTTTCAAGTATTGGAAAAATTAAGACTAATTACTTGTTCACATGGATGTGTGAGTCAAGTAATGGACTAAGGGATCGAGTACACAGTCATGTGCACTGATTAAGTCCACCACAAAAGATTGATAAGGCTATTCGTCATAGTTTACTAAAGTTCAGTAAAATATGGTTATACTTACAAGCTTAAGTGTAATTCTGAGACATTGGAAAAGGTTCCAATGTAAGGCAGAGCGAATAAGAAGAATCAAATTAGGCAGAAGGATAAAAGTTTCTCAAATTTGAAAAGATGGAAGAGTACTAGAGTATCAGTTTTGTGATCATCTTAATGATTAAGAAACCATATCAAAATTAGTTCTCTAAGGAAGTCTTAGTGCATTCTTATGACTAAGAAGAAGGGATATTGAATTGTTGAAATGGTTAAATCAAGAAGATGAGTCATACTTCGTTCCAATACAAGTCTTAGAGTCATACTCCAAGATTGTAATTTGAGTGACATGTCTTAAAGAAGGTTTAAAACACTTGTCAAATGTAAGAGTAAAAGTTTCCTACTCTTGTACATTTGAAATTGGTAAGTTGTGATGTTTTGGATAAAACAAAGACCAACTTAGGCCAACTATGTGAAGTGTTTGTCTTGATAAAGAATCCGCACTATCCCTCGAATATCTGACAAGAGAGTCTTATATGTCAAGAGGACAGTGGGAGTCTTAAAGGTCTTGAAAGTCTCAAGAACTAATCAAGAATAAAACCTGAAGTTCTTCACTAGCACACGCCTTAAGGTTTATAACCCATCGTGTTGACATACTTTGTGCCCATTCCAGTTAAAGTTGGCTTTGCATATGAGTTCTTAGAGTTCTCAATTTTTTGCACAACAACTTGGAAGCAATGGCAGGACCTTGAGCTGCCAGGTGGCAAAAAGTTAAGATTGAGTTCAATCCATATGAGTTTGGATTTGTCATTATCCTTGTCTTGTGACTATAGTTTTGACAATTCACATGGATAAGAACACATACACCTATAAATCTAAGTGTCATAAGGTTTCTCTCCGATTCATGAAAATGATGGTGAGGAAACACTTTCACTAAGTAGATTTTAGTTAGATAGCAATTTTGATATTTGGATTCTCAAAGTCGTTAGTGGAGTGTGTGTGGTTTACCGGCACACTAACCTGGACTTGTGAGAAGTGGCAAAAAGGTCTAAGCATTATGATTACGGCATACCTCTTCATAATTGTTTAGACACACAATTGTGCTATCTAAGGGAAGGTGTATGTTTTTGATAAAGTTTTATCAAAACAATCCAGTATCAGAAATCTGAGCTTTGGTAAGAAAGTCAATAAAGTATTGATTTCTAGAAGTCCAGCTGATTTCTGAGTACATGTCAAAGCTAGTGGGAGCATAAGTGTTATGCTAATAATCATCATGTTAGTGGGAGCATGATAATTATGATAAGTATTGCAAGTTAGCAATGTTAATTATAGAAAACAAAAGTTTCAACTAGGAAAGAGTTGTTTTGCTATAATTAAGGGAGAGGAAATTATACTTCATCTCAAATCTATAAGCTTAGATCGTGAGGTTTTAATCATTTAGTCAAGGAAATATATATGAATTTCATGTTGGAATGGCTCAACATAGGGAAATTCTGTATATGGTTCCATTATTTGCATTCTTAAAATTCGATTATGATTACGACATCCCTTTTCATAATCTGAATTATGAGAACTTGGCAAATAGAAATGGAAATGTTATAGCAAAAGACTGGTTTAGTCTTTATGTGAGACATCATGAATCGTGTCCCATATGCTTCGGATATAGTTTCGATTACATGTGCTATATTCATCCTTTCTAAAAGTTTCCAAATGACTGGGGCATTAAGAAGGGAAAAGGTTTAGAACTGGATATGACTAAAAGGATTAAAAAATTGTCGAGGACAATCTAAGGTTTACCAAAGATTGGTTTCTCAAGGACAATTGGAAGTATAGTGATAATTCTGGAAGGACCATATTGACATAATCTGTAAGGAGACAACTCTTGTTCAGAAGTGATAGTCAAAATGGAATCTGGAAATGTTTCAAAGCTAGAATTTTCAATCTGTGTAAGATTAAGGAAACTTAATGCAAGAAGGATGTTTCCAAGGAGTTGATCTCATTTGGAATACTCTGTAATGATTGTTGCCAAGTCTTTGTGAATTTGTGCATAATCGTTACAAGAGGATCAATGCATATAAGTTTAGAATCTAACAGATTTCAGTAAATGGCATGAATTTGGAATTCTTGCATTTGCAGTAAGGATTTGGGAGTGTGAAAAGAGAATCATTGAAGTTATGTTCAATTGATCTAGTTCACAAAGTAAACATCATAGACAAACATAGTATGCATACTTGGTGTGTGGCATGACTAGTGTTTAGAAAACATAGTGTACATGCTTGGAGCATGGGACAACTATTGTTTTAAATTCAAGAATAAAGTTATAGCTGAAACAGTATACAATAAATAATGTGTAATCATATGGTGATAAATAAAACGTGTTTTATTTATGTTCATAGGTTTTGATACCATATTGGATTCAATTATTATTGTGTTTCATTTTGCATGTTTTGACTCCCCGAATAAACTAGGTTATTCTTCCGGAATGACTAAGTTATTCAAACCATCCACAGTCGGTCATATGTTGGAAGTCGATATGAATTAAGACTGTCATGGGTTGGCTTGTAGAGGTCTAAGGTGTTGGACAAAGGACTACAACACTTATGAGTGCTCATAAGTTCTGAGTATTGGATTTAACCCGCGCTCATTGGAATCACTTCATGGATTTTATCACAAGTGATCATGAGACAATAATATCTTATATTCTTCAAACCTAGAGATATGAGTTGTTACTATGAGTTGGTTGTACATTGATTGCACGAAACCGCATTTGGTAACTCGGTGCTATAAAACGTGCCTTTGTGTATGATTCAACAAGTAGTAGAACAAGCCATATGAGTCGAAGTTTATCCATTCCTTTTACCTTCGGGATAAAAGAGATATATGTGGGCCCCTCGATGATTTGATGATGACAAATGGAAGTGCTCGGCCAGGCCAGGACTGATTTGATTTGTTCAATTAGTCAGTCATCATAAATCGGACAAGTCATTGACAAAGGTCAGCGTTTAATCGACAAGGTCAGAGGTCAACAGAAGCTTTTGAGAGCTACGATTGCCAGTTGGTTCCTGAAGTCATACGCAATAATAGTTTTAGACTTATCCAAGTGGGAGACTGTTGGATTAATGTCTAAGTCCATAACTATAATTGGTAAGACTTGACCCGACCCGACATGGTCCATTTGGGTTGCATGACATCATGCACTTGGATAGACTATAATGAGAGAAATAAGACACTTATGGTTATTAATATATTATAAGTTCTAGTATATTAATAATAAGAATAATGAGATTATTTAATTAGTATTGATCAAGAATTAATCTAGGATTAATTAAGTGATCAAAAGAAGACTAATTAAATATATGGGTTGATTGTGTAAATCATCCATACTTGTATAGTGGGCTAATGCTCCATGGATAATCAAGTTGGGCTAAAACCCATAGGATGGTCCATGGATGCTCCATGGTGTATTTGAACCCATGGATCCAAGGAAATGGAAAGTCATGACAATTAGGGTTTACCCTAATTGTAACACTATATAAAGATCTTATTCTTGACAAAATCAGCACTAGTATTATTCTAGAGAGGGCTAGCCGATTTTCATGAAGTGTAGAATTCTCTCAAGTTATTCCAAGTGTATTTGGTGTTGTGTGAACCATTTGAGGTGTCACACTTGGGGCACTAGGCACTCAAGCTTCATGAAGACATTCTACATCAAAGAGGTATGTATTCTATCTTGTTATATTGATAGTTTTGTATGCTAGATTAGGATAATACCTTGGATGTTCATATTTGCATGTATAATAGTGAAAACATAGATCCAAGGTATTTAGGGTTGCATGTACACTTAGGAGTGTTAGAATGCTCATAACCCAACACATTCAACTCGTCGAGTTTATGGCAACATTCATCGGCTCGCCGAGTTGTTCATCCAACTCGTCGAGTTTATGGCAACATTCATCGGGCTCACCGAGTTGTTCATCCAACTCGCCGAGTCCATGCCTATCTTTATAAGCCTCGCCGAGTCACCCTATGCGACTCACTGAGTCCCTACAGGTCTCAGGCCATGCAGACCCATTTGAAGCCATGCAAAGCTTCCAAATTACAGATCCAAGCTTCTAAGGTATGCTTCTCACGTAAAGTTGCATACTTTACGTGAATGCAAGGCTTTTAAGCTGTCAAATAGCAATCTAAGCTTAGAATGGAGTCATACACTTGAGGGGAAGGCTCATGCTAGTCACAACTGATAACTTTATGCATCTAAAGTCCAAAGGGAGTCCAGATCTGAAGTTACAACCTCAGATCTTGGCTTGAACTCAAAAGCCCTTTCTTAGATTTCATGAAAAAGGGGGGTTTGGTTGGGAATGAGCCAAGCAACAGCTTAATACCTTCAGAAAGTGCTCCACTGAGGTAGATCTTGAATCCCCACGAGCCCTTTGCTTCCTCTAGCTTGATCCCTCAAGTGCCTTCTTCACCAAATTCCCCCTTCAAGCTTAAAATCACCAAGAAACACACTCACACTCGATTCAAGGTTTTTGGGAGGTAAAGAGCTGTAAAGGGGAGGCTAGGGGAGGCTAATGACCCTTTAAATAGGGTGCAAGGCCTCGAAATCTATGGTTTCATATTCCAGCATCTACTCGTCGAGTACGATAATGGACTCGGCGACTAGGTCGTTAAACTTCGCGGACAAACCCGTTACTACTCGACGAGTAGGGATGCCAACTCGCCGAGTATGTTCTCAAAAACCAAACGAAAATATCATTATTGATACCTAAGGATCAGGGTGTTACATAAAGGGGATTCCAATTAACATTACATTCTTTGAAGACATGGCAAAAATTCCCAAATATGCACAATTTCTTCAAGACCTTCTCGACGCTAGTCAAGAATTAGAAAATATGTCTATTGTTGTTCTTAATGAACAATGTTTTATCGGTTGTAATGGAAGGAATACCAACCAATTTGGGAGATCCAAGACATCTCACTTTTCATGTGAGTTTGGAAACACAACAAATACTTATGCTTTGGCTTATTCTGGAGCAAGTATCAATTTGATGCCATATTCATTCTACGAAAACCTTAACTTACCAGAATTGAAGAACACAAGAATGGAAATCCCTATGGAAAATCATTCAATTACTTATGATTATGGTATTGTTGAAGATTTATTGGTAAAAATTGGAAAATTTGTTTTTACAATTTATTTCTTTTTTTGGATATGAAAGAGGATCAAGAGGTGCCTATTATTCCTGGACATCCACTACTCAATACTGCAAGGGATTTAATTGATATTTTTGAGTCGAAACTTACATTACGAGTAGGAAAAGAAGAAATAACCTTCGAGGCCGACAAAAAGGTCATACCTTCAACTACTAAGGATATGTTTTTCATGGGTAGAGTAAATGAAGAAAAGCTTGAAGAATTTTATGAGCTTGAAGAGCTGGAAAATTTGATGGAAGAAGAGTTATAGACTTGGGAGAAGCCTCAAAACCCAGAAGATGTAAAGCTTACAAAGCCTAGAGCTTCATTTCCAATGACCTTTGAAGTGCTTGCCTTTACAACCCAAAGGTGGAATCTAAGAAATACATAAAAAAAAAAAATAAGAAATTAGTAATGAGGAGGAGGAACAAGACTGCAAATAAACCACAATTTTCAAGATGTAAGTGGTTATCAAAGAACCTGATAAGGAGAAAATTAACACCAAAGTGGCTGAATAATCTCAAGGAGTCAAGAGCAAACAAGACAAAAATGACAACCCTAAGAAAAAAGAACATTAAAGAAAGCTTATATAATATGGGTTATGGATTACAAGAGAAAACAAATCGAGATGAAGGAGAATAGATAGATTCCTCTCCTGATCGGCACAACATAAAGCGGGAAGGAGACCGGTTCATGACTCTATCAAAAAAGCGCTTCTCAGGAAGCAACTCGAGTTTGGTTTACATTTCTCTTAATTTTTATTTTTAGTTTTATATTTTTTTTTTAGTTTTTACTGATGGGTAATCTAGGTTACAGCAAAAATGTCATAAGTGGAAAAACAATCAAAACAATTCAATTGATTAGGGCATATGCAACCTAGTTTGATCTATAACTTTCACATATAGTAACATACTATGAATCTCTAGTATACAAAACTTTCCTATGAATAAACTAACTCACAAGATAAGAAAACTAACCTTTAGATTGTTATTGTAAAAAATCTTGAATCCTTCTTCTTAAAAACTTTGGTAGCTAGTACCACAAGGGTCGTACCTCTAATGGTTCACAGCCAAGGCTAGTAACTAAGGACTATGGAGAGTGTTAAGGAGAAATTCAGCTAGACGCCTCTTAGCGTTAGGAGTGTCAAAATTGTGAAGGCCAAGGTCCTTTATATAGGTGAGGTAGCTTAGAGCCAAAGCTAGGGTTTAAGGGTGGAAACCCTAATCCCTTTGCTTGGTGACCAAGTAGCATACCGGCCTCCATCCAATAGCCTTTAGACAAAATTTCTAGGCCCTTCCTCGGCGATTTCATCCAAAATTTTTACAAGGAGGTTCTAGGGCTTTTTCCTCAACTATCAATAAATTACCAAATAGCCCCTGCAATATAGATTAATCCAATTAACCTCAAAATTAATTGCAATTAATTTTTGATTAATTATTAATCAAATATCATAATTTCTAGTTAATATGTTATTCTTATAATATATTAACAAATTATATTTTCAGTTTATTAATAAAAAAAATAAATCATTCTCTCTTTCTCTCTCTCCAAAATAATCTTGTCCAATCACTAGCTTTGAGGGAAACCAAAAATGATTATGCTACTATCAATTCAAGTTTATACAAATTATAGTTATGGTCTTAAAAACCTAATCCAATAGTCTCTCACTTGGATAAATTTAATAAATATAACTGCTAGTATAATCTTCCAAATTGATCAGTAAATTGTAGCTACCAAAAGCTGTTGTCGAACTCTGACCTAATGAGTTAAGTGTCCGTAGATAAGTGATCATATAATCCACCATTTTGAAAGATATCATTTCAGACATGAGACATGGAACATAATCAATCTCGTTTTCAAATACTTATTTCTCGAATTTTTAAATTATAATGACATAGAACTTCAAATCGAACACACCACTCAAGTCCTGGTCGGGCTTGGCACTATAAGTCAACACATAATCACTGAGGGGCCCAATGATATTGCTTTTCATGTTAAGGCAAAAGGAGCGGATAAAGTTTGACTTATATGCTTGCACTATTACTCATCAAATCATTCACAACAATAAATTTTATAAAATCAAGTTACTGATGCGTTTACATATCATCAATGCACAACCAACTTGTAAACTATAACTCATATATCTTCGTTTAAAGATTTTAAGATATCATCATCTCAAAATTACTCGTGATAAATTCCATGAAGTAATTCTCTGAGTGTTGAGACTAAGAGGTTGCATCATTAGGCTTAGTTCTTAGGTCTATCTATTTACTCGGTTTGGGCATGTCCACCCGTGTTTTGTTATTAGGGTTTCGTACATATAGTGCATGCATGAATTATTTTAGATACAGTTTTTTGGGAATTACGTTTGTTTAATCGTATTGTAACCTTAGCACACCTCTACAATTGAAGTTCTTCATCGAGCTCTTCTGAGGTGGAGCATATTAATTATTCGACACTGTTTGTTTCAATCGTGTGTTCATTCGTTTCTTTGCACTCAATTATCTGTTAAAGAATCTATCGATCTAAGAGTAAAATATTCTTAACAACTGGTATCAGAGCAGTCGACTGTGTACCTCATACGCATCTCTTCTGTTGGAAGAATATGTTAAGGGTTTCTGATTTTGTCGAATCTATAGGAGCCATCATCTCTTTATTAATAGTGTTTCATGTGTTTGATAAAACCCTAATTCAATCTTTACAAGTTTGATTCTGAGCTCATATTTGAAAGAGGTCATCATGTCTCAAGAAGATTCTCAAACCAATCAGATCAATATCTCCAACAACATTGGATTTACAACTAGGATTCCAATCCTATACACTCAAGATTATGAAGTCTAGATGCACTACTTTGAAGACAACGTCCTTGGATCTGAAAACAATGGTTATCTGATTTGGGAGGCGATAATCTTAGGTCCATTTGTTCACTCTGGAACTAATCGAACCATCAAGACGCAAAAGGAATACAATCAACATATGATTGATGTGGAAAACGTTCCTCAAGATGAGAAGGAAAAACTAATGTGCAACGTCAAAGCTATGAGAATGATCAGATTCGCCTTACAATCTGATACTTTTCGTTTGGTAAGTCCATGCACCACTGCAAAAGAAATATGGGATAGTCTTAAGGAGTTGTATTCCACTGATGAAGACCTAGAGCATTCGATCCAAACTATTCAGCTTTCTCAGTTCGGTGCCTTCAAACAAAAGCCAAAAGAAATAATTATTCAGACATTCGATCGCGTTAATCATCTTCTAAGCAAGATGATCAAGCATGGTATTGCCAGAGAAGTGATCGAGCAGAAGGTCACATTTACGAATGCTTTAAGATCCAAATGGATGGTTGTGGTTTCAATTGTAAAGGCACATGATCAGTTTAAAACCTATTCATTAGTGAATCTGGTGGGTATCCTCAAGTCACATGAAAGTGTTGTGACAAAGGAAGCGAAAGTGGTGTCTGGTATGGGGTCCTTGGCCCTTCTCTCTAAAATCAAGAATGTGGTAGAAGATGAAGAAGAGTCTGAACTGTCAGAATGTGATCTTACAAATGAACAATATGCTATGATGGTTTCTAACCCGAAGCGGTTTGCTCGTAAAAAGTTCCCTGTTACAAAGAACCAAAATTGGCAGGGAAGCTATAGCTCTGAGAAGGTGAAAGAAGAGACCAAAAACGCTCCTTGGAAAGAAGAAGAGAGGAATGAGAGCAAGCTGTTAGGAGACTATAAATATGATTGCAGCTTTTTCCATGGAAAAAACCATTTTGCCAAAGATTGCATGTTGAGAAAGCTATCAAAGAAGAAGGATGGTGAAGATGATGAAGCTTACTATACACATAAGCTGGAGGAGTTAAAGAAGAAGAAAGCGTCTAACAGTAACATGAATGCTCTGATTGTGCAGGAGAACATTGTTGACGATGAGTTTGGAGGTGTAGAGGTTTGGTCCACCGATTGCAAAGATGAAGAGGTTCACAAGCCTTCACATGGAAGAGTTTTCGTGGCAAAGGAATATCATTAAGAGTTTGATGGGAGATGCTTAATCGTGACTGCTGGAGCACCACAGATGAGGGGCCACACATCGGATGGCGGGTATAATGAAGTGAACCAGAAGGAAGATAAGTGCTTTGCTACCAAACCAATGAGCGAACAGATCCATGGTTGGGATCAGTTGATCAAGAAGGTACATTCTATCCTCGGTTCCCTAAAAGTACTAGTAACAGGTTATGAAAAGGACCTAAATCAACTAATATTCAAATTTTGTAATTTATGTGGAAGTCTAATGCAAACACACCTATGAAATTCTAACCCTAACTGATCAACTCAACAGGGTGTCTTTGAAGAGTGAGGAAATAAGGATATGGATAGAGCATAAGGCATTGGATTTAGTTAGGGCTAGTGACGAACTCATTTATTTACAGTGTGATAATTTGAAGCTTTTAAAATAGAGGAATATTTTTTGTTTAATTGCTAAACATTTATATTCGAATATCACCCAGTTGCATGTAGAATGTGAGATAGGTAACAAGATCCATAAGATGATTTTGCCCTTCCTTGAATTCAAGGAGGAAGAAATCGATGTTGGTTGTTACAATTGTCAATCCATTGTGTCTTCAGATGAGATTCCAGATGGCTACAGAGTTGGACTGGAAAAAATCGAGTTCTTTATTGAGTCCAAGGACCATAAAGACATGCTTAGAAAACTATTGGACGCAAATAACAAATTGAAAATTAAGACCGAAACCATGCAGAACCACTCAAAAAGCATACAAGCTTTTATGTACCAAGCACAAGTGGTACCAAAGAGATTCCAAGCAAACCTACGAAGGTGGAGAGCGAAACCTCTTCAATGAAGAGTGAAACTCAAGCTGAGAGACCGAAGCTGAAAGCAAATATTCACAAGTCTCAAAAGCAACTGGCTTAACAAAACGTCAGTGAAACAAGAGATATCAAAAGAATCTCAATGAAAGGAATCAATTTTGGCAATCCCAAAACTCCAATTATGTTCATACAGAAAAATCATCAAATATCAAAGCAAATGCAAGACCAAAGCATAATTCTGGTCCATGCACTCATTGCCAATCTTCCAGTCAGACGAACCGAAGAAGTAGTTTTTGTCCAAAATCGAGTAATAACGAGAACGAAAAGACCAAATATGGGTCTAAATCTCATCCTTTTAATTCTCAGTCAAAGCAGAATCCTAACAAGGATGTCAATGATATCAAGGGAAATAGGAAACTCATATCTGAAGACTAAATGCAAATAAAGAAGATGTCAGCTAACCCTAGGAAACATGAAAACAAATTTGTTAAGAATCAAAATAAAAATTTTCAATCTGATTTAAACAAACCAAAAGATAATAAAATCAAGGTTTTTACCATCAAAAGGGAAAATGAAACCACCCTAATAAAAATAACCAATATGTTTGATCTTTCAATTGCTATTCCATATTCTATAAAAGGCTCATGTGGACCAAAGCAAATTTGGGTTCCTAAATCTGCTTGATTTTTGCAAATTATTCATGATGAGCAGTTTGACGATGAATGGTACATTAATAGTGGTTGCTCATGTCACATGACAGGGAAAACGGAAGCGTTGAGCAAGTTTCAGGCTCTAAAAGATGGTGGATGAGTCAAATATGGAAACAACTCATATGGCATAATAAAAGGATACGACATGATCACAAATGGAGAACTCTCAATCCGGAGAGTTGCATATGTAGAAGGGTTGCAGCATAATCTTATAAGTATCTCGCAATTGGTTGTGGGAACTGGGCTGAAAGTCTCATTTGATGATGAAGGTTATGAGATCGTTGAAAAGAAGACGAAAACAGTTCTGTTGAAGTCTAAGTGCAAAGGAGAAATGTATCCTCTTAATCTCAATCTGATACGAGGGAAGCCAGCTGTATGCCTACTGACGAAAGCTAACTCAAATGAAAGTTGGTTATGGCACTGAAGACTCTCACACCTAACCTTCAAAGATATCAACAAGCTAGTTCTTGGTGATCATGTGCAAGGACTTCCTCTTCTCAAGTTTGATAAGGAACAATTATGTGCTGCATGTAAGATGGGAAAGCAAAGCCGAAAGAGTCATCCCACACGTGTTAATACATAGATCATCAAACCCCTTGAACTTCGGCATAACGACCTATGTGGCCCTTCAGCAATTAAAAGTATAGGTGGTTGTAAGTGTTGGATTAATGTCTAAGTCCATAACTATAATTGGTAAGACTTGACCCGACCCAGCATGGTCCATTTGGGTTGCATGGCATCATGCACTTGGATAGACTATAATGAGAGAAATAAGACACTTATGGTTATTAATATATTATAAGTTCTAGTATATTAATAATAAGAATAACAAGATTATTTAGTTAGTATTGATCAAGAATTAATCTAGGATTAATTAAGTGATCAAAAGAAGACTAATTAAATATATGGGTTGATTGTGTGAATCATCCATACTTGTATAGTGGGCTAATGCTCCATGGATTATCTAGTTGGGCCAAAACCCATATGATGCTCCATGGATGCTCCATGGTGTATTTAAACCCATGGATCCAAGGAAATGGAAAGTCATGACAATTAGGGTTTTCCCTAATTGTAACACTATATAAAAATATTATTCTTGACAAAATCGGCACTACTATTATTCTAGAGAGGGCTAGCCGATTTCATGAAGTGTAGAAGTCTCTCAAGTTATTCCAAGTGTATTTCGTGTTGTGTGAACCATTTGAGGTGTCACACTTGGGGTACTAGGCACTTAAGCTTCATGAAGACAAGCACTAACAAAAGGTATGTTATTCTAACTTGTGTTATTCAACGTTTAATATGCTAGAATAGAACAATACCTTGGAAAGTTGATATTTGCATGTATAATAGAGAAAACATAGATCCAAGGTATTTAGGGTTGCATGTACACTTAGGAGTGTTAGAATGCTCATAACCCAATAGTAAGTTCATGAGAGTTCCTAAGATCAAACAAATTATCAAACAATGACTATAAACTAGAACAACAAGGATTCACAAAGATAGACTTTCACTAAGAATGATAATCTCACAAAGAGATTATTGAATGCACAAAGCGGCTATTAGGGTTCGTGAAAGATGACCTTTTACAAACTTGTACAAAAGACTATATAGAATTAATCTAGGCAATCCCTACAAATTAGAGATATACCAACTAACTAATAGACGAAAACTATGGAAACTAGATAAGTACCAAATCTGTTACAAAATTTTCTGAATATTGAACTATACAGTGAGTAATTAATATGTAACACCCCCCTTTGGCACATATCACAATATTGTCCGCTTTGGGCCACTCGGCACGAGGACTTCCCAGGGGGTCACCCATCCCGGTACTACTCCCGCCCGAGCACGCTTAACTGCAGAGTTCTTATGGGATCTGCTGCCCTCACGGCTTTAAAACGCGTTGTGATAAGGAAGGTATCCACACCCCTTATAAGTAGATGTTTCGTTCTCCTTCCAAGCCGATGTAGGATCAGGTGCAACCCACCGTCACCCCCATTATAGGGTTCGACGTCCCTGTCGAACACATCGACCCGTGCCCTAGCTCTGATACCAACTTGAAACGACCCAAAAATTTTCGTTTTTCCATATAACCAAAACCATAATATAAGTATCATAACATAAAACATACGCGATGTATCCCCAAAACATAATAAAATATTGTGCGGAAAACAGTATCATACTACATCAATCCAAAATATCAAGAGACATCCCCAGGATAAAAGCTATGATGTGGTGTGTGCGATGCTGTCACCCCGAGCTCTTCCCTTTGCTTGCGGAAGTACCTGAAACCAAAACTGAAACTGTAAGCACGAAGCTTAGTGAGCTCCCCCAAAATACCACATACCATACAATAACATATAAACACATATTGGGCCTTCCCACTGCATCGGGCCGAAGCCCGGAAACTGCATCGGACCGAAGTCCGGAACTGACCGGGACCTTGTCCCCTGCATCGGACCGAAGTCCGGAACTAACTGCATCGGACCGAAGTCCGGAACTGACTGGGACCTTGTCCCCTGCATCGGATCGAAGTCCGGAACTAACTGCATCAAACCGAAGTCCGGAACTGACTGGGACCTTGTCCCCTGCATCGGACCGAAGTCCGGAACTAACTGCATCGGACCGAAGTCCGGAACTGTCTGACTGAACATGGCATAGCATAACATATCAACTAGTATAACACATATACAACATGCTACATCGGGCCGTGGCCCGGAACACATAGTACTTAACACATAAAACATAGCACACAAATCCTGTTCGAACCACGAAGGCATCGAACATACCAACTACTGCATCGGACCTAAATCCGGAAACTACTGCTAACTGGATGGGTCGGCATTGTGGCCTTAGACCCGTTCCTACTGGAAGGTAACTCACCTCGTAAGCTGGCTGCTGAGGGTGTGGCTTGGAAAGCTAACGGCGACTGCTCCTGAATCTCCTCGGCTACAAGTCCATAAACACACTCAATCAAATACTAAACACTATGCTTGGGGTAAAATGACTCTTTTACCCTTGGTCAAAGTCAACTCTCCTTTGGGTTGACTCGCCGAGTCGGGCGACCTAACTCGCCGAGTCCTACTCTCACTTTTCACTTTTACTCACTGCTACTCGTCGAGTCTGGCATCGACTCGACGAGTACCCTCTTGATCCAAGAACTCAGACAATCTTCATCCGACTCGCCAAGTCGTATGAACAGACTCGACGAGTTGTTCTTGATCCCAAGAAGATAGCCTTGGACTCGCCGAGTTGGATGAACAAACTCGTCGAGTCCCTCCATCACTGAGTCTACTCTCAACTCGCTGAGTCCACTTCCTGACTCACCCCGTCCACTCGACACTGATAAAACTGAAGGACTCGAGACTCGCGACCCGACTCGTCGAGTCGTTCTTCCGACTCGCCGAGTCGCCGCCATGCAACTGATTTTTACTTGATTTTGTCTGAATCCAATGCATACAATTGATAGATCTGAGTCCAATAAGCTGTTTTACCACGTAAAGTTTCCAACTTTACGTGCACAACCTCATGAATAAGGGAAATAAGGCTAAAAGATGCATAAAATGGGTAGATCTATGGTTATCATGCAATATAACTCCAAAAAGACAGTAGATCTGGGCTCTACAACACCCCAACATTCAGATCCATAGATATATCGACTTAATAAGACGTTCATGCAAGTGTAAGGCTTGAAACAAGCACCAACTAGCTCTTAGGAGAGCTCTAGTGGAAGTTTAAAGCATATAATAAGATGGAACTCCGAAAATACCTCAATAAACTCTGATTTGGCCTTGGATCTTTGCACTACAACCCTTCTCTTTGCTTCTTTCTTCTTCTCCTTCTTCACACCTTCACAAAGAGGGCACCAAACACAAATAAGCTCTTCAATGGAGGTTCGGGGCTCTAATACTGCGTTCTCAGGGTGAGGGAGGCAAGAATGGGGGCTATAAGGTGGTATAAATAGTGGGCCACCCGGGGATCTTAGGGTTTCATCCAGACAGATGGACTCGCCGAGTCGGGGATATGGACTCGTCGAGTCCACCCTACTCGGCGAGTCAGGCTAGAACTCGCCGAGTCCCTCTTGAAAAACTCACTAATATTACCAATAAATCAACATACCGGGAACGGGTCGTTACAATTGGTGGGTTGCACCTGATCCTACATCGGCTTGGAAGGAGAACGAAACATCTACTTATAAGGGGTGTGGATACCTTCCTTATCACAACGCGTTTTAAAGCCGTGAGGGTAGCAGATCCCATAAGAACTCTGCAGTTAAGCGTGCTCGGGCGGGAGTAGTACCGAGATGGGTGACCCCCTAGGAAGTCCTCGTGCCGAGTGGCCCAAAGCGGACAATATTGTGATACGTGCCAAAGGGGGGTGTTACAGTTGGTATCAGAGCCCTGGTTTGAGGGATTCGGATACACTTCTGGGTGTATCTGAACTCAAACTAAGGGAAATAAAAGATTTTAGTAAAATAAAAAAAAATGTTTTACAAAAAGAATTTTGAAAGCACTTAGAAAGAAAGAATTATAGAGGTGTGTGCATGCGGTCAGACGAGCTCAAGTAAGTACTCCCAAATTACCCATACAAGTTATTTGTTCAGTTTCAGTTTCAGTAGAACAGCATGCTAGTATAGGGCTAAGGATCTAGGAGAATGCCTTATGTGCCTGCTTATGTGTTACAGCTTTATGAGTATTGCATGCTAGAATTGAGTAGACAGCAGTAGGATAGCCTGTTTAGGTTATGCCTGATAGTATGAGCTTAGCATCCTATGCTAGTGCAGTTTCTTGTTATAAGAATAGTTTTGCCTGAGTCTATTTCCCGTGTCCGAATGCTGCTTGCTTCGTGCTTAGTGGGGTTCTGAGTAGTGGGAGTTAGCCATTAGGTGAACACATCACACCACATGTGATCAGGTTTGAATAATCCCAGAGTGCTGGAACTGGCTCTACTGTGCAGCTCTTGTTTGAGTCCAACCGTTGTAGGGATGGATCTTTTACTTGAAGGATTATCTGATCCTCATCACATGTGATGGTGTTTAGGTGGTGGCTAACTGGCATTATGAGGAGACCTACAGCAGCTGAGGACCAGTCGCGTTGAGCTTGAAGTTTCCCTAGGGCAAGCCTAGGATGAGAGTAGCAGAGAATGGCAGTAGTAGAAGTGACTTGGTGGAGTCAAGGCAGTTCTTGAGGAAAGTACGGATAGATGTGGAAGGTAGTAGGGGCCCATACTACTGAAAGCAGAGGATCCGTACTCGAATTAAGGAAGGCAAAGACAAGACCAGGAAGCTAGTAGTAGTATCATGATCCCTTGAGATATTTCAGTGTTCTGATGTTGTTATGATATGTTTCAGAATGGTAGTTTTGCGTCCGAGGCCAGCAGCCGGCAGTTCAGATGCCGGAGGGGGATCAGGATCGGGATCAGGCCCGGAGGCCGGACAGATGGATGAGCAGACTAGGGAGTTCCTTTCTTCTGAGGTTACCCGCATCATACTAGAGCAGACTCCTGTGATCTTCGGTTCGATCAAGGAGGGTATTTTAGAGCTGATGGATGAGAGATTGAGTACTTTCCGTGCTGAGATGGTGGCCGTGATGGGGTCGCGCACACTTACGTTCAGGGAGTTCAGGGCATGCGGGGCTCCTGACTATCATGGGGCACGGGACCCCATAGCGAGTACCAGGTGGTTGGCGGATGTGGCCAACGCATTCCACACTAGCAGATGTCCCGAGGGGGACATGGTCAGATTGGCATCCTGTCTTCTGAAGGACAGGGCACGAGACTGGTGGGAGGAGGTCGGACATGCCATCGGGGATGATGCGACACTAGATGCCATGACCTGGGCTGATTTCTCTACCAGGTTCAGAGCGGAGTTTGCACCGGTCATCGAGGTGCAACAGTTAGCTAGGGAGTTCCAGGATCTTACCCAGACTACCAAGACAGTGGCGGAGATCACCGCCAAGTTCAAGGAGAGGGCCCTTCTTGTTCCTCAGTATGCAGCCAATGAGGAGATGAAGAAGGCCCGTTATCATGAGATGCTGCGGAGTGATATTCGCATGTTTGTGAGCCGGTCCAGTTGTAAAACGCTGGACGACATGATTTCTAGAGCCAGAGAGAGGGATATTGATCTCGAGATGGAGAAGAAGAGGAAACCGGAGGCGGTTTCGGGTTTAGGCAGTGTGGGCAAAAAGCCCAAGGTTTCAGATCACAGGTCCAGGGGTCAGCAGAGCCACGGTCGGTGTGGCAAGTGTGGGAGGTTGCACGAGGGGGCGTGCAAGGCAGGGAGTTCCGGCTGCTACAAGTGCGGTCGGACCGGGCATATGAGTAGGGATTGTACGGCCCCTGCCACTACGGTTACAGCATCGGATCTGATTTGCTTTCAGTGCAATCAGAGGGGACACAAAAGGTCCCAGTGTCCCAGTTTAGCTGCAGCAGGGAAGGTGGTTGCACCTGGCCCTGCCACCCTGAGGATTACGGATGGCCGGCAGGGCCGAGCTGATGCGCCGGTGGCGAAGAGCAGGGCATTTCAGATGACAGCAGAGGAGGCGCGAGCGACTCCTGATGTGGTGACGGGTATGAATCTTTCCTTCATCTTTAATTGTTATTATATCGTTTGAATATTACTTGATGATATGTTTTATTTAGGGTCATTCTCGGTGAACGGCATACCTGCTTTGGTATTGTTCGATTCGGGGGCTACCCGATCATTTGTATCGCTTGCGCTTAGCAAGAGATTTAGCAGAGCTCCAGGGGAGCTGGATTGTCCACTAGAGGTTGAGATAGTAGATGATAGGACCGTGAGGGTCGGCAGAGTACATAGAGGGTGTTCCCTTCAGATATTTGATGAGCAGTTTTCAGTGGACCTGGTTCCTATTCCCCTGCGTGGGAATAAAGTTATTGTGGGCATGGATTGGCTGAGCCCCAATGGGGCGGTGATTGATTGTGAGCTACAGCTAGTGAGGGTTCGCACTCCCAGTGGGGGAGAGATAGTGATTCAAGGCGAGAGGCCCCAGCGAGGACCGATCTTTTGTTCCGCCGCGAGGGCGAGGCGCTATGTTCAGCAGGGTTGCGCCGGTTTTGTAGCTTACGTCTTGGATGCCTAGGAGAAGGACAAGACGACGATTGATGATGTTCCTATTGTTCGAGACTACCCGGATGTGTTTCCTGAGGATTTTCTGGGGATACCTCCTGAGAGGCAGGTTGAGTTCAGGATCGACCTAGTTCCTGGTGCGGCTCCGATAGCCAAAGCGCCGTATCGACTTGCTCCCCCTGAGATGTAGGAGTTGTCTACACAGCTTCAGGAGCTGTTAGACAAGGGTTTCATTCGGCCGAGCAGTTCGCCTTGGGGAGCGCCGATCTTATTTGTGAGGAAGAAGGATGGGTCGCATCGTATGTGCATTGATTATTGGGAGTTGAACAAAGTAACGGTGAAGAACCGTTACCCACTTCCGAGGATAGATGACTTGTTTGATCAGCTTCAGGGAGCGTCTTAGTTCTCCAAGATCGATCTGCGCTCCGGTTATCATCAGATGAGGGTTAGAGATGAGGATGTACAGAAGACGGCTTTCAGGACCCGGTATGGTCATTATGAGTTCGTGGTGATGCCATTTGGGCTCACCAATGCCCCAACCGCGTTCATGGATCTCATGAACCGCGTGTGCAGACCGATGCTGGATCGGTCAGTGATAGTGTTTATAGATGACATTTTGGTGTATTCCAAGACACAGGGGCAGCACGAGGAGCACCTGCGGGAGGTGTTGGAGACTTTGAGGAGGGAGAGACTTTTCGCAAAGTTCTCCAAGTGTGAGTTCTGGTTGCGCGAGGTGCAGTTCCTTGGTCATCTCGTCAACCAGAAGGGTATTTTGGTAGATCCGGCCAAGATTGAGGTCGTGATGCAGTGGGAGGTCCCGAGGTCTCCATCTGAGATTCGGAGCTTCCTGGGGTTGGCAGGGTATTATCGGAGATTTATTCAGGACTTCTCCAAGATAGCAGTGCCGCTCACCCGGCTAACCAAGAAGTCGGTGGTTTTTCGTTGGGGGCCTGAGCAGCAGGCGGCATTCGAGACTCTCAGGCAGAGATTGTGCGAGGCTCCGATCCTTACCTTGCCAGAGGGAGTAGAGGATTTCGTAGTCTATTGTGATGCTTCGATCACAGGTATGGGAGCAGTATTGATGCAGCGGGGCCATGTAGTAGCTTATGCCTCAAGACAGTTGAAGCCTCACGAGGCTAATTATCCTACCCACAATTTGGAGCTGGGGGTAGTTGTGTTTGCCCTCAAGATTTGGAGACATTACCTTTATGGGGTCCGCTGTACTATTTACATGGATCACAAGAGTTTGCGATATCTTATGGATCAGCCGAGTCTGAACATGAGACAGAGGAGATGGTTAGACGTGCTGAAGGACTATGACTGTGAGATCCTTTATCATCCAGGGAAGGCCAATGTGGTGGCCGACGCCCTGAGCCGCAAGGTGTCGACGGCCCCTATCAGAGATCTGTGTATGAGGATGACAGTGATCACTCCCTTGTTGGAGCGGATCAAGGAGGCTCAGATGGAGGGTCTCAAGGAGGAGAGGCAGAAGTGTGAGAGGATAGTGGGCCGAGTAGCTTCATTTGATTACGACAGTCGTGGTTTGTTGACGCTTCATGGTAGGATATGGGTACCGTACTGGGGTGGGGTACGACAAGTATTGATGGACGAGGCTCATAAGTCTCGATTTTCTATCCACCCAGGAGCGACGAAGATGTATCGAGATCTTCGACCTGATTATTGGTGGCCCTGCATGAAGCGAGATGTCGCTTGGTATGTGGAGAGATGTTTGACCTGCCGGAAGGTCAAGGCGGAGCACCAAAGACCTCACGGCAAGATGCAGCCGTTAGACATTCCCGTGTGGAAATGGGAGGATATCACCATGGATTTTGTCACCAAACTCCCTAGGACCGCACGCGGGGTGGACTCAATATGGGTAGTAGTGGATCGGTTGACGAAGAGTGCCCATTTTATTCCGATTCAGGAGAGTATATCGGCGGAAAAGTTAGCCGATATCTATGTGCGAGAGATTGTGGCACGTCATGGAGTACCGGTATCGGTGGTGTCGGACAGAGATGTTCGTTTCACGTCCAGATTCTGGAAGCGATTCCACGACGAGATGGGTACTCGTCTCCATTTCAGCACCACTTTTCATCCTCAGACTGAAGGGCAGAGCGAGAGGACGATTCAAACTCTCGAGGACATGCTTAGGGCATCTGTTTTAGATTTTGGGGGCAGCTGGGATACGTATCTTCCGTTAGCGGAATTCTCGTATAACAACAGTTATCATGCGAGCATTGATCGACCTCCTTTTGAGATGTTATATGGCAGGAAGTGCAGGACCCCGATTTGTTGGGGCGAGGTCGGTCAGCGAGTCATCGGGAGCACCGAAGTGGTGCTCAAGACGACTGAGTTGATCCAGCAGGTCCGTAGTAGGCTGCAGACTGCGCAGAGTTGGCAGAAGAGCTACACCGACAGGAGGCGTTCGGACTTGGAGTTCCAGGTGGGCAACATGGTTCTTCTGAAAGTCTCACCTTGGAAAGGTGTCATTAGGTTCCGGAAGAGGGGCAAATTGGGCCCCAGATTTATTGGTCCTTTCAGGGTTTTGGCCCGGGTGGGTCGGGTTGCTTATCGGTTAGATCTTCCTGAGGAGCTTAGTCTGATACACAACACCTTCCACGTGTCGCAGTTGAGGAAGTGTTTGGTGGATGAGACAGCAGTCGTTCCCTTAGAGGACATTCAGGTTGATAGCGGCCTAAATTATATCGAGAAGCCGGTCGTGATTCTGGAACGGAAGACCAAGACCTTGAGGAACAAGGTAATTCAGCTAGTAAAGGTGCAGTGGCAGCACCGGAAAGGGTCTGAATGGACGTGGGAGGCTGAGGAAGAGATGAGAGCGCACTACCCGGAGTTATTTACAGATCCAACCGTAGCAGACTTCGAGGACGAAGTCTGAGACAAGTGGGGGAGAATTGTAACGACCCATTCCCGGTATGTTGGTTTATTGGTAATATTAGTGAGTTTTTCAAGAGGGACTCGGCGAGTTCTACGCCGAGTAGGGTCGCGTCTGAGGGCACGCGTGAGCCGGGGACTCAACGAGTCCATATCCCCGACTCGGCGAGTCCATCTGTTTGGGTGAAACCCTAAGATCCCCGGGTTGCCCACTATTTATACCACCTTATAGCCCCCATTCTTGCCTCCCTCACCCTGAGAACGCAGTATTAGAGCCCCAAACCTCCATTGAAGAGCTTATTTGTGTTTGGTGCCCTCTTTGTGAAGGTGTGAAGAAGGAGAAGAAGAAAGAAGCAAGGAGAAGGGTTGTAGTGCAAAGATCCAAGGCCAAATCAAAGTTTATTGAGGTATTTTCGGAGTTCCATCTTATTATATGCTTTAAACTTCCACTAGAGCTCTCCTAAGAGCTAGTTAGTGCTTGTTTCAAGCCTTACACTTGCATGAACGTCTTATTAAGTCGATATATCTATGGATCTGAATGTTGGGGTGTTGTAGAGCCCAGATCTACTATCTTTTTGGAGTTATATTGCATGATAACCATAGATCTACCCATTTTATGCATCTTTTAGCCTTATTTCCCTTATTCATGAGGTTGTGCACGTAAAGTTGGAAACTTTACGTGGTAAAACAGCTTATTGGACTCAGATCTATCAATTGTATGCATTGGATTCAAACAAAATCAAGTAAAAATCAGTTGCATGGCGGCGACTCAGCGAGTCGGAAGAACGACTCGACGAGTCGGGTCGCGAGTCCCGAGTCCTTCAGTTTTATCAGTGTCGAGTGGACGGGGTGAGTCAGGAAGTGGACTCAGCGAGTTGAGAGTAGACTCAGTGATGGAGGGACTCGACGAGTTTGTTCATCCAACTCGGCGAGTCCAAGGCTATCTTCTTGGGATCAAGAACAACTCGTCGAGTCTGTTCATACGACTCGGCGAGTCGGATGAAGATTGTCTGAGTTCTTGCATCAAGAGGGTACTCGTCGAGTCGATGCCAGACTCGACGAGTAGCAGTGAGTAAAAGTGAAAAGTGAGAGTAGAACTCGGCGAGTTGGGTGGCCCGACTCGGCGAGTCAGCCCAAAGGAGAGTTGACTTTGACCAAGGGTAAAAGAGTCATTTTACCCCAAGCACAGTGTTTAGTATTTGATTGAGTGTGTTTATGGACTTGTAGCCGAGGAGATTCAGGAGCAGCCGCCGTTAGCTTTCCGAGCCACACCCTCAGCAGCCAGCTTACGAGGTGAGTTACCTTCCAGTAGGAACGGGTCTAAGGCCACAATGCCGGCCCGTCCAGTTAGCAGTAGTTTTCGGATTTAGGTCCGATGCAGTAGTTGGTATGTTCGATGCCTTCGTGGTTCGAACAGGATTTGTGTGCTATGTTTTATGTGTTAAGTACTATGTGTTCCGGGCCACGGCCCGATGTAGCATGTCGTATATGTGTTATACTAGTTGATATGTTATGCTATGCCATGTTCAGTCAAACAGTTCCGGACTTCGGTCCGATGCAGTTAGTTCCGGACTTCAGTCCGATGCAGGGGACAAGGTCCCAGTCAGTTCCGGACTTCGGTCCGATGCAGTTAGTTCCGGACTTCGGTCCGATGCAGGGGACAAGGTCCCAGTCAGTTCTGGACTTCAGTCCGATGCAGTTAGTTCCGGACTTCGGTCCGATGCAGGGGACAAGGTCCCGGTCAGTTCCGGACATCGGTCCGATGCAGTTTCCGGGCTTCGGCCCGATGCAGTGGGCAAGGCCCAATATGTGTTTATATGTTATTGTATGGTATGTGGTATTTTGGGGGAGCTCACTAAGCTTCGTGCTTACAGTTTCAGTTTTGGTTTCAGGTACTTCCGCAAGCAAAGGGAAGAGCTCGGGGTGACAGCATCGCACACACCACAGCATAGCTTTTATCCTGGGGATGTCTCTTGATATTTTGGATTGATGTAGTATGATTCTGTTTTCCGCACAATATTTTATTATGTTTTGGGGATACATCGCGTATGTTTTATGTTATGATACTTATATTATGGTTTTGGTTATATGGAAAAACGAAAATTTTTGGGTCGTTTCATAATACGTTGATGCTAACACTGAGTCATATGATGACGCTGAGTGATCAGTCTCAAACATCATCATATTATAAGGTTCGAACTTACAATCTCCCCCAATATGATGATGTTCAAAACCAGCTAGACTAGAACACCCGTGGACAAAAATTCTTCATACTCAGCTTCAGCTTCTACTTTCACTGGCCAGTAAGGACTACGTAGCAACTCCTGTCTTCTATTCAGTAACTCTATAGCAATCAGTATATGAAACTCTCCATAGAGATCTTAATGACTCATGCACATTTGTCTTAAACCAACAAGATGTTCTGTTGGAGCCCTTGGAATTTCTGTAGTACGCTGAAAACACATTTTCCTGTTCTTATCAAGATAAAACATTCCATGTTCAGGAACAGAGATGAACTTATGTTGAACCGGCTCAACACCAATAGGAAGAGAGTTGTTTATTTCTTTAGCACCAAAATTTAGAACCAATACATCTTCACCATCAACTTGAAATCTAGTTCTTCTATTTGGAACTGAGGAACTTGGGCCTTGCTGTTGAGGACGCTCTATAGAAACAAGATCAAGGTGCTGAACTTTCTTGGTCAGTAAGTGAAGAGCACAGGTCAGTTCTAAAGAAAGAGTTGAAGTTTGCTTGGATGCCAACTCGAGAAATTCCATCCATTCAGAGTATCCGTATCTAATCATCTCGTCTCCTTTCCTAACTGCAGTGTACGGATGTTAAGGACCTTGACAAGTGATCAGCAAAGTAAGGATTTTCTCGTCACGAGGTTTTGAGGTTTTAACTTTGATGATCTTGTGATTGTTT
Source organism: Lactuca saligna (assembly GCF_052625555.1). Lineage (NCBI taxonomy): Eukaryota > Viridiplantae > Streptophyta > Magnoliopsida > Asterales > Asteraceae > Lactuca > Lactuca saligna. The sequence continues at coordinate 147,904,597 of NC_136420.1, forward strand.
ATTCTTAGTTTGAAAACATCTTGAAACCCTTTGCGATCGATCTTGTCAAGAACACTATTAGTCCTTGACTTACTGCTACTGGAAGGAGGTTGTGAAGATTTACTTTTGGACTTATATTCTAGAAACCATTGCATTTGAGCTTCAAAGGATCCCACTGCCTGAAGTTCGTGCTGGATGAGAGATTCATCAGCTTGAGCAATATTCTTTAGAAGCTGAGCTTTATTGGCTTCATCAAGAATTTTCTTAACTTGATTAGGGGTCATATTCCATTCAGCTTCCAGATTTGATATGCTAACAATGGACTTATGTTTCTTGCTAGGAGGAGAAGTATCTGCATGTGAATCAGATGATTAAGTATTTGCTGCCTTTCGCTTTCGAGATAAAAGAACAAGATCCTCATTAACTACATCTGACTTTTCACCTTAAACTGGCACAGTGGGATCTATGAAGTTCATGTCCAGCATCTGACACTCATCATCATGTTCATCTTCATCATCATGTTCACATTCTTCAGTAGGCTTTTCAGTTTCTGCTAGTCTCTCAGACTCGTGCTCAGGTTGTGCTAAATCAAATTCTCCCCCATTTTGACCATCATCATCATTTGGGCCAGGGGGAGGAGTTGACAGAATAACTCCCTTCAGTTGGTTGACATCAGCCTCAATATGTAGAAGACGCTGACTCATATCTCAAGTCAGTGTAAGAAGCTCATTAAACGCTGAGGGCAGAATTTGAATGAGCTGAGTACCTGGAATGTCTTGTGATCGATGATGCTCCCCCTGAGAAGGTTTCTCCCCTTGAGATGGTTGCTCCCCGTGAGCTGAATGAACCCTTTCAGTGATAGAAATAGTATGATGAGAAAGTTAAGGGGAGATATGACCATCGTCTTGTATTTCAGCTTGTATTTCACCATGAATTTCGTCGTTATCAGCAGCTCCTTCGTCAGTGTCAGCATTTAGTGAAGGAATATATTGATTCGTGATCCATTCTCGCATCCAATCAGAGATGCTGATGTCATTGGCCAGTGGATCATCCTGATACATTCGTACTGACATGCGTGGGCATTGGATGGGGGTTCCAGCGTGTGAGTAATAGGCTTCAGCATGAAATTTATCCAGGACAAGAGCAATCCAGCGTGGAAACGGAACATGATTAGCTCTTACATTAGCCCGAAGAAGGTGGACAAGATGATTGAAGAAGAAAGCCCATAATCCACACATTTGTTGAGGAGAAGTGAACATACCACTTGTTGCTCAAAAGCACTCAGTTGATCACTACTGCGAGATTTGTGACCTACACACTTACAAAGTGCCCCAGTGAAGAACTTCCATCCAGGAGTCATACATTGACGTAGAATGAGAGCTGTTCGAGCACCAGCCTTGGAGTGATCATAGCCCAGTTGGTCAAAGAGGCATCGACAGTGTTCAATAGTTGGAAGCTCAGAGAATGGTTCAAAAATTGGTAACCTGAGTGCAGTACGGAGGAGATTAGCGTTGATGAAAACTGATCGAAGGCCACGCCCAATAGTGCTGGAGATGATGTTGTTTTCATTATTGACAGTTGCGGTGTAATAGAACTCACATACTTGTTCGGGAAAGAACTCTGATGGAACCTCACTGTAGCATATCGAATTCTGCAAGATACTAGAAAATTGACAAAATCATCAATTCCAAGACCGCGATGAACATCTGGTATATCAGGGTTGAAGACAACATTTGTGGCTTTGATGTATATGGGAAGAGGTGGAGAGTTTGGAGCTGGGATGACTCTTCTTGAGGTGGAGGACAAAGTAAACAGTGGTGCCGCCATTGAAGAGAGTTTGGATTTTAGGGTTTTGAAGGAAAGAGAAGGAAAATTGAATTGTGGGAGGAAATTTTGGGAGAGAGGTGGTGAATGAGGTTTAAATATCGGATTAAACGGTTTTTAAAAAGGTAATGATTATCTTTTTCGAAAATAACTGTGTGTCTTAACAAACTGTCAAATCCGAAAAAATAGCCGTTGAAAATAAGTCGTTGTAATGAAGAGGAAACGACAATCAGTGTCTGCGTAAGTTCTGAGATCAGTGACACTAAAAGTTACATGCTGAAAGATAATTTGTCGTCAATTCAAGGTACAACTTGCTTGTTTAGGGTTAGCAAGGTGGTTGGTGCGTGTGATAGATACTGGTTTAATTATCTAACCATCGGCACAGAGTATTGAGTCTTTATCAGTGAGTGGTGGTTCTTACTGAATCATTACACACTGAGTGAGAAGAAGGTGAAGAGAGGATTGTTGCGTGTGATAGACCTTGGTGTTTTGGTGTAACCATCGGCAAAGATTGTTAGACTCTCATCAGCATGTGTTTTGTCACACTGAATCACCTAATCAGTGTGAGATTGGTAAGAAGGGATAGTTGCGTGTGATAGATCTTGTTGTTTTGTCTAACCATCGGCAAAGAGTTGTTATCAATGTATGGTTTAATACAGTGAATCATTCAACTTTAGTTTAGAAGATTTGTAGAAGAGATAGAGATAAGAGATCATACGAGGTACTCAGCATGGAAAACATCATCAGCACATCATCATCAGCAAAAAAAATACATCATTATAAGACAATAGAAAACATTAGTAAAATAATTTTTTTAATCCAGAGTGATCATTCCAAGTTCTCCAATAATGTGATCAGTAGTTTGAGTATCCAGGGCCTTGGTGAAAATATCAGCTAGTTGATCTGAAGTCTTGACATGTTCTAGAACAACCTTGCCCTTCTCAACATTGTCTCTGATGAAGTGATATCTGATCTCGATATGCTTTGTCTTTGAGTGCTAAACAGGATTCTGTGTGATCTGAATCGCACTAGTGTTATCATAGTATATAGGAGTCTTTGTGAATTTAAGCCCATAGTCTAAAAGCTGTTTTTGAATCCATAAGAGCTGAGCACAACATCTCCCAGCTGCAACATGCTCAGCTTCTGCAGTGGAGATAGCTACTGAAGTTTGCTTCTTGCTAGACCAGTTGATTAGTCGATTTCCAAGGAAATGACATCCACCTGACGTGCTCTTCTTGTCTAAGTTGCATCCTGCATAGTCGGAATCAGTGTATCGAAAGAGTTCAAGTGCTGAGTCACGAGGGTACTACAATGCCAAGTTCTGAGTGCCCTTTAAGTATCGAAAAATGTGTTTAACTGCAATGAGATGAGACTCTTTGGGATTAGCTTGAAATCTAGCATAGAGAATGGTTCCAAACATGATATCAGGGCGACTTGCAGTGAGGTAGAGAAGAGATCCAATCATTCCTCGATAAAGAGAGTGATCAACATCAGTGCTGGTGGGATCAGCGTGTAGCTTATCAGTCTTGGACACCGGAGTAGAGATCGGTTTGCAGTCCCTGAGAGAGTACTTAACAAGCATGTCAGCAATATACTTACTTTGACAAATTGAGATACCTGATTTTTGTTGCTGAACCTCAAGACCTAAGAAAAAGGTCATCTTCCCCATCATGCTCATCTCGAACCTTTGAGACATGATCTCGGCAAATTCCTTGCTCAGCTTCTCATTTGGAGAGCCAAAGATGATATCATCGACATAGATTTGAACAAGAATCATGTCTGAGCCTTTGTTTTTGATGAAGAGTGTATTATCAATTGCTCCTCTTCTGTAGCCATTTTCAAGAAGATATGATGTCAGTGTCTCATACCAAGCCCTAGGAGCTTGCTTCAGTCCATATACAAGTTTATCCAGTCTGTACACATAGTCAGGGTGCTCTTTGTCTTCAAAGCCTTAGGGCTATTTGAGAAACACTTCTTCTTCTAACACACCATGAAGAAATGATGTTTTGACATCCATTTGGTAGACAATGAAGTTCATGTATGAAGCATATGCAAGGAACAGTCTGATTGCTTCAATACGGGCAATTGGAGCAAAAGTCTCCTCGTAATCAATAGATTCAATTTGAGTGAACCCCTGAGCAACAAGTCTTGCTTTGTTGTGAGTAATAACACCATCTTTATCAACCTTGTTTCGATAGATCCAACATGTTCCTGAGATGGTCTTTCCTGATGGTCTGGGAACAAGAGTCCAAACCTAGTGCCTTTTGAACTCATTCAGCTCGTCTTGCATGTCTTTAATCCAGTCAGCGTGTTGAAGTGCTGAGTGTATCTTGTCAGGTAAGATCATTGAAACAAAGTTAACATACATGCAAAAATTATTAGATACACGAGATCTGGTTTGGACACTATCATGAAGATTTCAAATAATTTGATCAACAGGGTGATCTCGATGTTCTGGAGCTGATTCAAATGAGTTTGATGCTGAAGAGTTATCAATGAAAGGAACATCAGTTACAAGAGAGTTTTCAGATTCACTGGTTTCATCAGCATCTGACAAAAAAGTTGGCGTGCTGACTGCAGTGCCTTGATTGATAGGACTTAGGTCTGGAACGATGGGATCAGGAATGACAGCTTCTTCTTCAGTATGTGAGATTTCATCTGATACCAAGAAGCTCTTGAAAAATATAAGGGGAATGAGCTACTTTTTCATCAGTGAAGGATTCTTCATCAAACTTTACATGAATGGATTCCTCAATGCATTGCCTGTTCACATGAAAAACACGAAAAGCCTTTGAAATAGATGAATATCCAACAAAAATACCTTTGTCAGCCTTAGGCTCAAATTTGATCTGGGGTCGCGCTGATTAAGAATATAACAGATACATCCAAACACGTGAAAGAAGGATACGTCCGGATTTCGACCTTTCAACATCTCATATGGTGTCTTCTTGTGAACCCTGTGAATTAGAGAGCGATTCTGAGTATAACATGTTGTATTAACAGCTTTAGCCCAAAACGACATAGGAAGACCCGCATGAATCATTAAGGTTCTTCCTGCCTCAATCAGTGTTCGATTTCTTCATTCAACAACTCCATTTTGTTGAGGCGTGCGAGGAGCTGAAAAGTTCTTCCCAATACCTTTAAAATCACAAAAGTCTTCAAGAGTTGAATTTCGGAACTCAGTGCCATGATCATTCCTTAGCTGCTTAACTTTGAGACCAGTCAGCATCTCATTTTTTCGAATCAGTGAGATAATTTCCTGTGCAGCTTGACCTTTCTTCTTCAAGAAAGCCACCCACATAAATCGGGTAAACTCATCCACAACCACCAGCGTATACTTATTTCCTCCTTGGGAACAAACAAGATTAGGTCCAAAGAAGTCCATGTGTAGTAAATGAAGAGGAACAGATATGCTAGAGCATGACTTGGGTTTGAATGATGACTTGGTTTGCTTTCCTTGTTCACACGCTGAGCACATCTTGTCTTTGAAAAAGCTGAATTTTGGGAGACCTCTAACTAGATCTTGATTGGATATTTTAGATAGATTCTTAAAGTTCAAGTGAGAGAACCTTTTGTGCCAAATCCAGCTGAGATTGGTTTGAGACTTGGTAAAGAAACATTGCATCAGTGCCTTGTCACTTGAGAACATGTCAAGAACATATATATCATCTTTTCTACTTGCTGAGAGTACAATGTTCTTGTCAGTGTTGATGACTCTTCCTTCCTTCTTTGTAAAATGAACTTCATAATCAGCATCACACAATTGGCTGATTTAGATAAGATTGTGTTGAGACCATTTACATATGAAACATTCTGAAACACCACATTACTGCACTTGATGTTCCCATATCCTTTAGTAAACCCCTTTCCATTGTCTCCGTATGTTACTGCAAGACCAGTTTTCTTGACATAGTCTTCCAGGAGAGACTTGGATCCTGTCATATGTCTTGAGCAACCGCTGTCTAAGTACCAAAGATGTTCTTGACCCTGCAGTGTTGAGAAAGTAGTTAGAACAAACTTACCCATTGTAAGATGGGTCATTCACAAAGTTATTTGACTATATATTATAGCACTCTTTAGGAAGACAGTTCAAAGAATTTGATTTAAGAGTCCATATTTCATTTCTAACTTTGATGTTGTCAGCTCTTAACGATGTTTTATCAAACTTGCATTGACTGATCTTGTGAGAGGAGTCACCACATCTGTAACAAACTCTAGTACCAAAGTTTTTCTTGGTGAGCAGATTTCTAGATTTAATACATTTGGATTTGAAAGATTCACCAAGTGAACTTGGAGTCCTTTTATTTGACATTGAATTACAACTGAATTCAGTGTCAGAAGAACTATGATCAGTGATGGATAAGGAGCTGACATCAGTATCTGATTTACACTTATGCACTAAAACACTACAATCAGGATAATGTTTAAGTTGTTCATGAACAGCATGAAACACTCCATTTGAGATAGGACATGCGATAATATTTTCAGTGAGAGGAGTTGGTCTCTCATAATGTGCAGGGTAAGAAGTAGGATCAATTCCGGTAATTTCAATATTACACTCAGTAACACCATTAGAATCAGTAACACAGTATTCATCAATAAGACTCTGATTAACAAAAGTGTTGCTGATAAATTTGTTTTTGAAACTATCTCTCATTTCAGTCATGGAATAAAATTTAGATTCTTTTTCTTGAGATTTAAAAACTTTTTCAGCTTCAACAAAATTTCCCCCAAGGATTTTCTCACATGAATGAGGTATTTGAGCAGAAATGACATAATTAGCATTTTGTGAGATTGAACCCAAAGTTTTAGCACAGTTTGTTCTTTGTTCAAGAGGTCTTTAACTTTATCGATTTCAGTAGATAGCGAAGCATTTGACAAGCTAGAAACTCTTAGATTTTCCTGAGTAGTGTCAATAATGCTATTTTTCAAGGATAGTTCAGTTTTAAGAAGATCAATTTGATTCTGCATATATCTTATGATTTGATTCTTCTTAAAATTAAGAACACACAAAAACTCAAACATTTTTATTTTTTCATTCATTGAATAGGAAACAAAATTTTGAACCTGATACATTGAAAGGGGAATCAGTGTTGTGCTTCCTGGAGTTTTCAACTGCATCAGACATATCAGCATCAAACGAACTGTTGTTGACTTCACATTCATCAGTATCTTCTATCTTAGCCATCATACATTTAACTTCATCATCTGATGACTCCTCATCAGTCTTCCATTTTTCTTCTTCAGCGACAAGAACTTTATGTTCCAAGTTCTCTGCTTTCAGCTTCTCAACCAACTTATTGTACTTCTGCTTCCAGTATTCCTCCGAGCTTTGGGTTCTTCTTTGCTTGCATTCTTTTGCAAAATGATCAGTGCTACCACAGTTAAAGCAATGAGCTTTGCCTTTATTTTCGGTAACATGTTTCTTGATCGCATCTAACCTTTTAGAAGATTTCCCATCCATCCTCTTCTGAAACTTTGAGAAATTACGGCCTGATTTCACAAAAGTCTTCACAATGAAAGCAGCACTAGCAACTACCTTTTCCATATCATCAGTCTCACTTTTAGAAGAATCAGTGTCTGAATGGTTTTCAGTGTCTGACTCTAACACTTTTTTTTTTTGAAAATAATGCCGCTAATGACTCACGCTGAGCATCCTTTATCAGCTCCTTTTTCTAGAGCTTGGATTCCTCATAGTATTGAAGGATTCCATAAAGACTTTGTAAATCCATTGTGTTGATCTTCTCACTATTCTTCAGCACATCAACATGATTCTCCCAACCTGCACCCAGATAATCCAAAAGCTCCTACACTAGAACAGTTCGATGCTTCAACTGATCTAGTCTCCGCAAATCATTAACAAGAGTATTAAACCTGTTGAAGGTTTGAGTCAGGGTTTCACCTTTCTTTGCAAAGAAATGTTCATACCTTCTGTTTAGATCATTTATCTGAGTGGCCTTGACTTCCTCAGTGCCTTCAAAAGACACAGTCAGCGTGTCCATCATTTCTTTTGCTGAGATGCAGTTCTGAACCAGCCCAAAGACATTATATGGCAAAGCATAGCTGATTGCAGCCCGAGCACGTACATCTAGACCATTCTTTCTTTTATCATCTGTTGTCCATTTCTCCCTAGGTGTCTTCTTCATGTCACCCTCAAGAGCATTGTTTTTCAAGGGCTGATACATCGAAACATATGGACCATCATTGACGATGTCCAACATGTCTTCATCTACAGATTACAATGCATAGAGACCTTTGTTTTTCCACATAGCAAAATTGGTTTCATCAAATGGAGGAATTTTAGAAGAAGAATGATTTGATGAATTTAAAGAATAAGACGATGAAGCCATTTGTTTGATAAGTGAACACTACTCTGATACCAATTGAGAGTTCCTAAGATCAAACAAATTATCAAACAATGACTATAAACTAGAACAACAAGGATTCACAAATATAGACGTTCACTAAGAATGATAATCTCACAAAGAGATTATTGAATGCACAAAGCGGCTATTACGGTTTGTGAAAGATAACCTTTTACAAACTCGTACAAAAGACTATATAGAACTATTCTAGGAAATCCCTACAAATCAGGGATATACCAACTAACTAATAGATGAAAACTATGGAAACTAGATAAGTACCAAATCTGTTACAAAAATTATGAATATTGAACTATACACTGAGTAATTAATACGCTGACGCTGACACTGAGTCATACACTAACGCTGAGTGATCAGTCTCAAACATTATCATATTATAAGGTTCGACCTTACAATTCATAATCATAATTCTTGATGATTTTTCACATTTCACCTGGGTTTTCTTTCTTAAACAGAAATCATAGGCAACACCAAAGCTCATAAATTTTATCAAGAAAGTGGAGCTTCAGCTATTAAAGGTCATACGAAATGTCCGAAGTGATAATGGTTTGGAATTCAAAAACCAAGAGTTTGAAATATTTCTTGCTGAAAAGGGGATATCTCACAACTTCTCTGCTCCCTATACTCCGTAACATAATGGTATCGTTGAAAGGTGAAATTGTTCATTGTATGAAGCCACCCGAACCATGCTTAGCTTTGCTTCTCTGCCTTTATACTTCTGGGCTAATGCTATAGCCACTGCTTGCTACACCCAGAATCGATCCTTCCTCAATAAGAGATTTTCCATCACTCCATATGAAATTTTGAATAATCGTAAGCTAAATGTCAAGTTTTTCCATGTTTTTGGTTCCAGGAGCTTCATTTTCAATTCTAAAGAGAACTGAAATAAGTTTGAAGTAAAGGCAGATGAAGGGATTTTTCTTGGTTACTCACTCACCTCAAAGGCATATAGGGTTCTGAATAAGCGTTCAAAGAAAATTGAGGAAACTTATTATGTTACTTTTGATGATAACTACATGGAGAAACTTCAAACAAGCGAAGGTCCAATGGAGGAAATGTTTCCAATATCTGATCAAGTTTTGATTCCTATATCTAATTTGTTTGAAGCAAAAGCAATCCACTCTGAAGCAAAAGCAGCCGATAATAAAATCGACCACTAGAAAAAGGTCATCGATGAAAATGCCAAAGGCATGGAAAGCGAAGCTCAAGGTCCAATCGAGAAGCAAAATCCAAGCGATCCTCAAGACTCAACGATCGTCCAGCTTCCTATGAACCTCCAACAAAAAGCTCCACTTTCCAGGGGGAGAATCAATCACCAAACCATGGAAGTCCAACCGAGGGGGAGTATTCTAAACCGGATGTTGAAATTGTTTTGTCATTCGAGGGGGGAATAATAAAACAAATGACAAAGACTCTCAATCATAATTTGAAGAAGAAATAAATGTTGAATTGGATCTTGCTTATGATCCAAATTATCCTCCACTCGTGAAATGGACACGCGATCATCCAAAAACTCAAGTAATTAGCGAATCATCTAAGGGAATCAAATGCTCTAATTAGGTACAAGCTATGGCGAATCATCTGATGGAATCAAACGCGATCATCCAAAAACTCAAGTAATTGGTGAATCATATGAGGGAATCAAACTCAAGTAATTGGCGATCATCCAAAAACTCAAGTAATTGGCGAGTTAAACATACAAAATTCTACACGCGATCATCCAAACGCTCAAGTAGAATTTTGTATGATTAACTCGTTCGTTTCCATTATTGAGCCGAAAATAGTGATCACTCTGACTGGGTACATATGCAGGATGAACTCAATGAGTTTGAGAGAAACCAGGTTTGGAGGCTAATTCCCACACCAAAGGATGCATCTGTTGTCGGGTTAAAATGGGTTTTCAGGAACAAGATCGATAAAGAGGGAAATGTAATTCGCAACAAAGTTAGGTTGGTGGTGAAGGGATATTATTAGGAAGAAGGGATAGACTATGAACAGACTTTCGCTCCAATAGCAAGGTTGGAATCGGTGCGAATCTTTCAGGCATATGTTGCACATAAAAACTTTGAAGTTTTTCAGATGGACGTATAGTGTGCTTTCTTAAATGGAGAACTAGAATAAACCATATACGTTGAGCAACCTTCTGGATTTGTAAATGAGAAGTATCCTGATCATTGCTACATTTTGGAAAAAAGCGATATGTGGTTTGAAGCAAGCCCCGAGAGCCTGGTATGAAACACTAACTCGCTTTCTCAAAATGTCTAAATTAAAATAAGGTTCGGTTGACCAAACATTCTTTCGTAAGAAAGAAAGCGAACACCTAATGATTGTCCAAATTTATGTTGATGACATCATCTTCAGTTCTACGAATCTTGGCTTAACGGTTGAATTCAGGAAGTTGATGGAGACTAAGTTTGAGATGAGCTCAATGGGTCCAATTAACTTTTTCCTTGGACAGAACATTAGACAGAGACCAAAAGGTATATTCATTAATCAGGAGGCTTACACAAAGATGTTACTAGCAAAGTTGGGTATGATCAGAGACTCTAAATTAAAGGTTCCAATGGCTTTCGGAACGAAGCTGACACCATCTCTGGAGAAACCGGTTACTGATATGACCCTCTATCATCAAATGATAGGGTCCCTAATGTATCTAACAGCCAGTAGACCAGATATTATGTTTTCCGTTTGCTATTGTGCCAGGTTCCAAGCAAATTCACGAGAACCTCATATGGTGGCTGTGAAAAATATTTTTAGATATTTAAAGCGAACCTCATCTCTCAGTCTATGGTACCCTGCGAAATCAGGCTTCTTCATTCAAGCGTTCTCTGATGCTGATCTCGGAGGATGCAGTCTTGACCGAAAGAGAACCACAGAAGGATGTCAATTCCTTGATGGTAAACTCGTAAATTGGCAATCAAAGAAACAAACATGCGTCTCGCTTTCTACAGCCAAAGCTAAATAAACCATCACAGCGTCTTGCACTTCCCACGTTATTTGGATACAAAGTCAGGTTAGAGACTTTGGCCTGAACATGAAGAAGATTCCTCTCTATTGTGACTCAGAAATCGCTATTCGGATATGTCACAATCCAGTGCACCACTCTAAAACAAAACATATCGCACTGAGATACCACTTCATCAAAGATCACGTAGAAGATGGTAACGTTGAAGTCCACTTTGTACGATCAGCTGACCAATTAGCTGATATTTTCACAAAAGGCTTACCTGAAGTAAGTTTTAATAAAATTCTCCAAGGCTTGGGAATGATGGAAGCTGAGTCAGTACCGAAACCTCTTTCACCTCATTAAAATTGAACAAACGAAATAGAGCGAATGCTCGGTCTATCTTGGGTTCGGGTTTTTCAGGGACCAAAATGAACCAAACGCTCAGTCCATTTCGCTTCACTATTTCTAAGGTATAGTTTCAGTTGTATATTTTGCATATTATGTATGTTCTTTTTCAATTAATTTTATGTTTTTCTTTTTTTCATAAAATCCTAAAATATTTTCTTTTGTATTTTTATTTCTTTTCAGAAAATTCATAAAATTCAAAAATATTTTCTTTTCTTTATTTAGCTCTATAAAAAATCAAAATACCAAAAATATTACCAAAAAGAACTCATGGACAACTTCCAACGCAAAAGCTAGGGCAGGTATATCACTCTTTATCTTTGTAATAGCTAAGTGTCCCTAGAAGCATGCGGCTACATGTAGACCGAAACCTCACAGACTTCTAGTGAACCCTTAATGATTTGATATATACAAATCGATTCTTCCCAATCAGGCTGATAAATTCACTAAAGTCATGAGCTACCTTACTCTTCTCATATTGAGTCAAGATTTAACTGTTGGGCCACTTTCGAATAGCAGAGGTATTTTCGATTCCTTAACGACCTCATTACTTTTCTGCATCAGCATTCACCTCATGAATGTAACCCTTCAGACTCTTAGAATCTACCACTGAGGCTTATGGTTACACAACATCTGCGTTAATGATCTTAGTTTCGTTTCACCACGTGCTAAGTGAAACCCAAAATCCAACACCTACAATGAATTGATGGTGAACAATAAAATGTTCTAGTTTTCACCCAAGTATTAACGAGACCACTTTAGTGGGAGGTACCAAGAACTCTCTTTTTATTTTTGAGCGATCTTTATGAAATTGTCTAAATACCAAGACTTTTCTTCCCAAAAGATCCAGTTTATTTCTATTTTAGAGATTTCTACAATCATCATTAAGTCACTGAAAATTGTTCAAACCTACTTGTTTTATAGCCCACATCGGTCTCATAAGTACTTTATCCTATGTTTGGTCTTATATCAAGATCAGTCTTTCAATTGAAGCAAAAGCCACCCTAATAGCCTTATTCAGAAAATATGCCTTTCAATGCTTCTTAATAAGTATCTGATCGTATTTCAACGGGAAACCACATAGACACTTCTAAGTCTCCCTTAACTTTGAAGGAAGAGATTTGTGCTCGGGATCCACATATTCATGTCTTATTTTACATCACATATATCCCACAAATCATTTGCTTTATTTCTTTTTCTTTGGCACACTCTTGCACGAAGATCTTTATGATTTTCCACAAGTCTTGTTCGTGGTACTAATGGCAATTTTTCAGATCTATTGTTTCGGTTCCAAATGCGTTGATGGTTGAATTTGTTAAGGGGCGAAGGAAGTCTGATTTGTATGAAGCAAAAAGGTGAATCTAAGTTTACTATGGAATTTGAAACGTTTCGGATTTAAAGAGGTGGTCGATGGATAAAATTTAAAACCATATCACTGGATAAGCATTCAAACGAGCGCATGAATTTGATACGGTTTCCTTATGTCACGCCAAATGACACCTTTTTGGGGAAACACAGCTGTCAAATCGCGCTTTTTCAGTCGACGATTTCGAAGATCTTGGCATCATTACTAAGGATTCTTTCTCTCTCCTGGTAATCATATATAAGATCTTCTCACACATCTTGTATCACTTTATCACATCCAAATTCTCTCAAGAAAAGACCGGCGAATTCTACTGTTCATCTTCTTCTCCAACCTGCAACTATGGTTGAATCTTCATCTGTTCATGAACAAACTATCTCATCTTCTTTGTTGACCATCAAGCCCAACCAAAACCTGATTCTCGATCTAGATCCTTTTCTTTATGACTCCTACATGCTTCAAGTGGTTGAATGCCTCAAATATTCACCACTTGTGATCGTTATGACCAAGGTGGAATCCGTTTCGATGTCTTTGCTTTCTCAAGTCTATACAATGGCCTCTTATGATAAAAGCAAGGAACGCATTTTCTTCGAGATTTTCAATCACAAAACTTTAGTCTCCAAAGTGTGATTTTGCTCCCTATTAGGGCTAGCCTCTGATGTGTCCTTGGTGAATCTCGATTCCATATCTTCGACTCAGTTGTTCACCATGTATTATGATATGGGTTAAATTAACATTCTTACGATGGTGACCAAGTTCAAGAAGTCATGTCTTCCATCACAGTGGAATGGATTTTTTACCCTTCTTCTCAAGGCGTTTGCTGAAAGGGTTGTTGGGTCAGACGGGGCTAGCAAGGCATTCATGACATTACTCTATGGTCTTTATTACACCAACAACATGCACTATGGGTCCATTCTATGGTCTTAACTTGTACAAAGCCTCAATTCCTCTTCTCGACATTCTGAAATATCTTGTGGAAGGTTTTGGACCCTAATCACTCAACAGGCCATTGAGAAGTTCAGCATTCCCATCATGACCGATCCACTGCAATCGACGATTGACACTTTCCACACCACTAAGATCATCATCTCTGATCCGACCAGATTATTGTTTGTTGGTTCAATTCCTGAATCCATGTATTGGTGTGTCTCTGCCGAAAGCAAGGTCATCAGTGAATACAAAAGGCTTCCTTCTTCAGGACCGAGACAACTCACTCCCGAAATGCAGAAATCTCTTGAAGACACTGAGAAGCCAACGAAACGTGGGAAGAAGCCTGATCAAAAGAAGCGAGAGAAAGAAGTTCAATCCTCCAAAGCTGCTACGCGTAAAAAGCATAAGACCGAACCAGCAGCTCCTTCTGCACCAAATAAGCGAATGTTAAAGAAAATGGCTAAGAGATCGAAGGCATATTCCCCTAGTGACTCTGAATATGTTCCCTCCAATAACATTTAGGAGTCTTCTTGGCGAAAGTGATGGCCATCATTCTTTAGGATCTCCTAGAGGAGATTCGCCTCCATGTGCTACATCTAATGAGGTACTAATCAATGACTCCGTTCCACCTCCTCCTCTTTCTCCATCTCAAACCACTATGCCAATTTCCATTGCACCATGTCCACCACCTGTTTCTACTCAACCAATTTCCACTACTCCTCTTCCACCACCAATCCTAACTCAATCTACTTCCACTGCATCTAAACCTCCAGTTCGTGTCAACGTATCTGATACGGGGGCACCTAACTAAGGCACCGAAACCCCTATCACATCCAAACCTCTTTCCCCATCTCCTTCCACAGAATCTTTCCCAATTCTCGGTGGGGATGATGTCGACTATGATTCATACTACTATGGTCCCTATCGAGTTCAGAGTGATGATGATGATAATGTTCCTATTACAGAGCGACACTTAAAGGATCTCTATGAAAAAATTGACAAGTTACTAGCTTCATCTTCCTCTTCCTCCACCACAGCTTATTCTGATATTGTTGTTTGAGCTCTGCTTGAGACGTCACCTAAACAACATGATGAATCGATCCAGAAGGCAACTAAGGATGTGGATGCCTCCACTCGGTCGTGTAAGAAAGCAACATAGGAGCCAGCCACTCTTATTTCAGAGTCAAAGCTTTTTCTTGAATCTCTTCAAGGAGACACAAAGATTAATGCCAACAAAGTTAACACTGATATTGAGTCACTTTCAAAGTCATTTTAGGCTGAGAAAGAAAATTTTGGATTGGTGCGCAACAATATTAAAGCTGATTAAACCGCCCTTCTGTCTTCCGTCACTTCTCATCTTGACAAGATTCAAGCTGACCTTGCAATGGAGAATAACATTATGGATGAACTTGCTCTCAAAACTACTTTTCTTGAAGTTCGGTCTGTTTATCTCAGTCAGGCGAACATGGAAATTAATTCTCTCAAAACGGAGCGAGCTGTGATCAAAAGATGTGTTAGTGAGGTCTTCTCCATTCTCTCCAATCTGGTGAACGCGCATGATTAGGTTCTTACTCTCTCAGTTTGAAACCACTTGACTGAGAAGTTGCTACTTGCTCTAGAAATTCTGAGCCGAATTAAGGGTGTCACGGAGCCTATTGTTACTCCGCAACAAGGGGGAGAAGATGGTCAACATCCTCCTAAACAACCTCCTACAAATTTGAAAGTCACCACTAGATCGAAGGATAATGAAGCTTCAGGTCCTAGTGTGAAGGACAAAGCAAACGGTATTATGGGTCAAAGTGATCAAGAAGAAGAAACTGAACTAGATACTCTGAAAAGAAAGCATCGAGACAGAGAGATTGATGAAAATCTCAGAATTGCAAGAGAAGATAAAGAAAGCGAGAGAAGAGAGAAAGAAGCTCATGACACTTTGGTTTGTAGACAAGCTCTCTTTCCACTGTGGACATTGTAGAAATTAATCAAAGAAGTAATCGAGTCTCCAAGCACTCATTGACTCGAACCAGTCATTTCTTTTGGCTGTGAGAATACCAAAGATTATCAATTTGATATGCCTATCACTCGAAAGGCATTCGTGTTTCAGTATTTCGATCCAATAGCCAATGTTCCTTCTCATGATACAAAGGTAGATCGAGATCTGATTAACTACTATCTTGAATTCTCTCAACCACAATACTTGACTTGGAGCGCACATAAGATCACATCAGTCAAGGTATTGAAACCAACTCCTGCAGGGCCATTTATAAATGTCAAATTCCGGGTGACCCGAGGCTCTAACAATTCGGTCCATACGATCTCTTTGGCCGATCTATTAAACCTAAACCCACATGATTGGATCCTTCTCAACAACATTCTGCTAACTAAACAACTGCAATATGAGCCCGTTGTTGATCACATCAAGCGAATGTTAGCCTCATACTTTCATGAGGTTGCCAAGACGGACCAAGATATTGCAAGTGTGTTAAGGAAAAAGCCTATTATCCAACCGATTGGGAAAACAGGCGATGTGAACAAAATGTGGATGGGCAAAATTGATTTAAAATATCACACTGTCATGTTCACTTGAGGTGAATGTCAACAATAGTGTTTGCTCTCGATGATAAACACTTGTTTTTTCCACTACATGTTTGGAGTATATTCTTTATATTATACACAAGTGTAAACAAAACAGTGAAAATGACAAGAAGAACTTTACGGATATGCTTCGGTGGTACATTACTTTTCGACAAACACTTCTTGCCATCATACCGAAGATATTCAAGACTGTGAAGAAAACCACTCTTGCTCAACCAACATCATCTCTCGCCTCAATTGACACAAAGGAGGAGATTGTTGAGACTAAGAGGTTGTGTCATTGGGCTTAGCTATTAAGTCCATCTATTTACTTGGTCTGGGCATGTCCAATCGTGCTTTGTTATTAGGGTTAGGTATATATAGTGCATGCTTGCATTCTTTTAGATACGGTTTTTTGGGAATTACTTTTTTTTAATTGTATTGTAACCCTAGCACATCTCTGCAGTTGAAGTTCTTCATCGAGCTCTTCCGAGGTGGAGCATATTAATCATTCGACATTGTTTGATTCAATCGTGTGTTCATTCGTTTCTTTGCATTCAATAATCTGTTAAAGAATCTATCGATCTACGAGTAAAATATTCTTAACACTGAGCATGGGTTAATCCAATACTTAAATCTCTATTTCAGTGTACTCATGAATATTGCAGCAATACCATTGCATGTCTAAAACACTTCAGACAATCTACAATCCAGTTCATGACAGTCTTGACTTGCTATTAACTTCCAAAAGTACGATCGACTGTGGATGTTTGAATAATCTGGGATGTAAAAAATACAAAATGAAACACAAAATAAACAATAGACAAAATGGTAGTAATCCAACTCATAAATAAATCTCCAGTATTTGATAACCAAAAGTCAATTACATTTATTCTATTACAAGTTTCAAACTAACTATCTAACTACTAAAACTTACATCATCTTTCAGACTAATGCTCCTACCATGTTGAACATGCTTGACCCTACTCAGACCCTTTGTGTGGGGATCTGCAGGATTCTCTTATGATGATACCCTCTTTACGTCGAGGTGACATTCTTCTACTCTATGTCTGATGAAATGATATTTTCTATTGATATGTCTCGATCAGCCATGATCTATTGGTTCCTTTATTAAGGCAACCGCCCGTTCATTATTACAGAAAATCTCCATTAGCTCCTTGATGGCTGTAACAACTCCAAGGTCTCCAATGAAGTTCTTTAACCAAATAGCCTCCTTTACTGCTTCGTTTGCTGCTATGTACTCTAATTCATAAGTAGAATCAAGCACCATCCTTTTTTGGAAGTTTTCCAGGGTACCACTTCTCCATTTAGGGTAAACACCCAGCCAGATTGAGAATGGAAGTTATCTATGTCTATTTGAAAGTTGGCGTCACTATACCTAGTTACTTTCAACGTATCACTGCCACCAAGCACAAGGACCCAGTCCTTAGTCCTTTGTAGATACTTGAGAATATTCTTAACTACTATCTGGTGAGCTCTACTTGGATTTCCCTGATAACGACTAACCATGCCAAAAGCAAAAGCCACATCAGGGCGAGTACATGTCATATCATACATGATAGATCCAATTGCATAAGCATATGGACTCTACTAATTTCTTCTATCTCTACATCAGTACTCGGAATCTGAGTCTTACTTATTTTGGTATTACTCTGTATAGAAATTTCTCCTTTCTTGGAATTCTCCATACTAAAATGCTTTAGCACCTTTTCCAAATATGCGCTTTGACTAAGTACAATTAGTATTTTACTCTTGTCTCTCAAAACCCTTATCCCCGGAATATAAGCAACATCTCCCAGATGCTTCATAGCGAAACACTTTCCAAGCCACGATTTAACCTCTTGCAAAGTTGGAATGTCGTTTCCTATAAGAAGTATGTCATCCACATACACAACTAGGAAGGTTACTATACTCCCACTAGCTTTGACATATACACAAGATTCATCTTTACTTATAGAGACACCAAACTCTTTGACCTTCTCGTCAAAACAAAGATTCCATCTGCGAGAAGCTTGTTTCAATCCATAGATTGATTTCTTAAGCATACACACTCTATTAGGATACTTTGCATCCACAAAAACCTTTGGCTAACTCATGTATACATCCTCAACCAACTTCCCATTAAGGAAAGAGGTTTTCACATCCATTTTCCAAAGATCATAGTCATAAAACGCAACTATGGCTAGCATTACCTAAATAGATTTTATCTTAGCTACTAGTGAGAGTCTCGTCCTAGTGAACCCTTGGGGTTTGAGTAAAGCCTTTCACAACCAAACGAGCCTTGAAGGTGTGTACCTTTCCATCCCTATTGATCTTCTTCTTGAAGATCCATTTTCATCCAACTGTCTTGCGACCTGGTACATTATTAACCAAATTCCAAAATTGGTTGTCACACATTGACTTGATCTCACTGTCCATTTCCACTTTCTACTTGGCTGACTCAGGGATTGCCATTGCTTCCTTGTAGTTATAAGGTTCATCCAAATTTACCATTGTATTATCATTGATAACTGTATCACCACCTGTAGTAATATGGAAACCATAAAACTCAGGTTGCATTCTAACTCTACTGGTATGCCTAAGAGATAATGATTCATCAATTGGTTCAACTGGAATTTCATCCTCAGGTTGAGCTCTATCATTTTCAAAAGTTCCTTTGTCATTTGACTCTTGAATTTCTTCAAGATCAATAGTACTCCCACTATCCTCTTTACATATGAGCTCTTTCTCACGAAAGACTCCCCTTCGTGAAATTTGGTGGTTGTCGAGGCCAACACAAATAATAACCCTAAATATTACACACTAAAATAGTGTATAGTGGTAAAGGGATCGAATCCACGGAGATTGGTTCAATTTATAACTCTATGAAAAAAATCTCTTTGTAAAAATACTTGTAAAATGACAATATATATAAAATGGGGGGGTGGTGTTTTGAAACACTTGAAACAAACTAGAATTAACTATGATTTAAATAGATAAATGCAACAAAAATAAGAGTTTGATGTAAAATCAATAAGGGAGAGAAGGTTGATTAAAGTTTCCTCACTTTGACTTTTGATGAACATATCATTAGATTCCAATGGTGCAATAATTTGATTTAAATCCTTAATTTGGCTATAGTAATCCAAGGAGCTTGAGATTACCTAGACTTTTCTTAATTGTTGAAATGGCTAGAGAAGCTCATAACAATTTCCTTAGTCAAAGTCACTAATTCCAAATAGCATGTAATTAGTGAAAGTCAACTAGCATTAAGAACCAAAAAGTCACCAAATCCAAGAGGGGTCAAATGCTTTCACCACCATGTTGGAGGAAATGTTTTTATGATTGTGTGAAGCAAAAACAACACAAAAATCATTTGTTGCTTGCTAATTTGGAGATCCTTTACTTAATCAAGAAATTAGCCAACTAATCACCACAAACACATTTAAACTCATGAACTAAAACATACAAGTAATGATAAGATGTTAAAACACAAAACATTCCCATAAAGAATCAAGAACATGTTCATGGATTCTTCAACATTCAACAAAAGTTCAAAGGATTAACCAAAAGTCAACCAAGATTAGCTTAGCCAAGCATGGCTAAACCCAAAGAAACAAAGTTAGAGAAAATTGTACCAAACATTAAGCAAGAATCAAGAGGTAAAAATATGATGTTCTTCAAGGATTCTTGGCCTTCAAAAGTCTTCAAAACTCCAGAGAGAATCTCCAAAAATCGGATGTCTAAGAGTCTCCAAAAGATGGGCACCAACCTTCCTCAAATAGCCTTCCAAATGGATTTCCGAAATTACCCCTGCAGAGCTCTGCGTGACCCGCGTGCTGCTGCGCGGGTGGTGCCTGACATGGGCTTCTTTGAGATTTTGGGCCTCCGAAGCATATCCCACTAGCCCAGATCAAATCCAATCACCTCCTAGCCCATTTTCTTCAAGTTTTTCTTCATTTTAAGCACAATTTGACCTCTCCAAATCCTCCAAAGCTCGTGAACTCGCCCGATTAATAATCTACGTACGCTTGAATATTCCCCCGCATCTTGCAAATTTAAAGTTTATTTCTCTCCAAGCCTTCAAATAATCATCAAGATCACTCCATGCATCATCTCCACTACCCATCAAGCCCAACATCATTTTTTTCTACCAAATCTCATCGCCTCCCATACGTCCCGAACACTCCCGCTCCGCTAGACCCGAAAACCTGCAATTATGCTCATAAGATTCGAAAGTACCCGAAATAGTCATAAAATAACAAAAAGGAAAATATGCATGGAAATTATCTAAATTATGAATGAAATATGCTAAAATAAACTATAAAAAGAAGTAAACAAAACTAACTATCAATCCTCAGGTTGAGCTCTAGCATTTTCTAAAGTTCCTTTGTCATTTAACTCTTGAATTTCTTCAAGATCAATAGTACTCCCACTATCCTCTTTACATATGAGCTCTTTCTCACGAAAGACTCCCCTTCGTGCTACGAAACCACATTTTCCCTAGGTCTGTAGAAAAAATATCAAAAGGACTTCTATGGGTAACCGATTAAAATAAATCTCTATCTTTGAGGTTCAAGTTTGTCATGTTTCTTTCATCTAACGGAATATTTGTTGGGTTATGAGCAAAACATCAATCTTATGGTGCACATATAAACCCTAAAGCTTTTGATCTAGGTTTTTCTAATTTTACATGCAATAATCATCCAAAGCTTGTAAACCCTAGATCTAGCATACCAAAATCAAAATGACATCTATCGTATAATTACAGTATTAGTCCCCTTGATTTAATTAATCTATTTTGACCACAAAATTAATTCTTTATTCATTCTTAACAAATATTAATTAAACAATATGATTTCTCCTTTAATATATTATTCATATAATATATTAATAAACCATAATAACCTCTTTCTCCATTATTCATCCAATCAAGTTTCTTCGGTGAAGGCAACCCAAAAGGACCACGCTACCAGCAGGTCAAGTACATACCAAATACAGTTATAGGCTTAGACACATGATCCAACAGTCTCCCACTTGGATAAGTATAATAACCATAAATGCAAGTACGACTTCAAAATCCAATTAGCAATCGTAGCTCTCAAAAACCATTGTTGAACTCTGACACGTCCTTTAGATAAGGGATCGTATAGCCCTCCATTCTCAAGATATCATGTGGACAATTACATGGAACATAGACATACCTATTATCCAACATTTTGTTTCTCGATCTCTGATTTTTCTGACACAGAACTTAATTGAGCACATCAATTTAGTCCTGATCGGGCCCGATACATAAGTCAAACCAAATCATCGAGGGGCCCAATATATCGCTTTTAACCTTGTAAGATAAAAGGAATAGATAAACTTCGACTTATATGCTTGTACTATTTACTCATCAAATCATACACAATAATGCGTTTTATAACATCAAGCTACTGATGCGTTTACGAATTATCAATGCACAACCAACTCGTAAACAACAACTCATATATCTAGGTTTAAAGACTATATGATGTTATCGTCTCACAATCACTCGAGATTAAATTCCATGAAGTAATTCATGTGAACACAGATTTAATCCAATACTCAAATCTTATTTCAGGAGAATGCATGAACGTTGCAGCAAACCTTTGCTATGTCTAAACACTTAGACAATCTATAATCCAATTCTTGATAGTCTTCTTTCATGCCTACTTCCAACGTATGATCAACTGTGGATAGTTTAAATAATCTTATTATTTAGGAAGTCAAAACATGGAAAGTGAAACAATATTAAATAATTAACACAAGATAGTAACTTTACTCAAAAATAAGACTCCTTTATTTAGTCATCAAATATTAATTACAATTTATCTATTACAAGTTTCTAAAAGCTATCTAATCACTAAAACTAATATCGTCCTTTAGCCCAATGCTCCTAGCATGCTGCAAGTGTTTAACCCTACTCAATCCCTTTGTAAGGGGATCTGCTAGGTTATCCTCTGACGATACCATCTTCACTACGAGGAGTCCCTCTTCCACCCGATGTCTAATGAAATGATATTTTATGTCGTCATCCCTGGATCTACCATGATCCCTCGGTTCCTTGGTCAAGGCGACCACATCTTCGTTATCATAGAAAATCTCCATAGGCTCCTTTATGGTTGGTATATCTCCAAGGTCTCTGATGAAGTTCTTTAGCCATATTTCCTCCTTTGATGCTTCACTTGCTGCTTTGTCCTCTGATTCAAACGTTGAATCAGCTATGGTCTCCTTCTTGGAACTTTTCCAAGTAGTTGCTCCTCCATTCAGGGTAAAGACCTAGCCTTACTGAGAGCGGAACTTGTCTCGGTCAGTTTGAAAACTAGCCGCACTATACCCTCGCACTCTCAAGTCATCGCTCCCACCGACGATAAGGAACCATTTCTTAGTCCTTCGTAGGTACTTGAAAATATTCTTTACTATGGTCCACTGTGCTCTACAAGGGTTCCCTTGATATTTGTTGATCATGCTCATAGAGAAGGACACATCAAGGCGAGTACAAGTCATAGCATACATGATCAAGCCTACAATAGAAGCATAAGATACTCGGCTCATCTCTGCTATCTCGGCTTTGGTACTCAGGCTTTGAGTCTTACTCAACTGGGTATTGGTTTGGATTGGTAACTTCCCTTTGTTGGAATTCTCCATGCCAAAACGTTTAAACACTTTACCCAACTAAGTACTTTGACCAAGTCTTATTAGTCTTTTACTCCTAGTTCTCAATATCCTTATCCCAAGAATGTAAGCAGCTTCTTCGAGGTCCTTCATAGAGAAGTAATTCCCAAGCCAGGACTTAACCTCCTGCAAGGTTGGGATGTTGTTTCCTATGTGTAGTATGTCATCCATATACAAAACGAGAAAGCTAATTATACTCCCACTAGATTTGACATATACACAGGACTCATCTTTTCTTCTCAAAAAAGCAAACTCTTTAACTTTCTCATCGAAACAGATTTTCCATTTGTGAGACGCTTGTTTCAATCCATAGATGGATTTATCAAGCTTACACACTCTATTAGGGTACTTTGCATCGACAAAACCTTCTGGCTAACTCATGTAAACATCTTTAGCCAACTTCCCATTAAGGAAAGTGGTTTTGACATCCATCTTCCATATTTCATAATCTTGAAACACAAGTATGGCTAGCATAACCCTTATAGATTTAATCTTCGCTACTGGTTAGAAGGTCTCATCATAGTCAACTCCGAGAGTTTCAGTAAAGCCCTTCGCAACCAATCGCACCTTATACGTGTGTACTTTCCCATCCATGTCGATCTTCTTCTTGAAGATCCATTTGTACCCAACCATCTTACGACCTGGTACATTGTCAACCAAGTTCCAAACTTGATTTTCATACATGGATTGAATCTCACTGTTCATAGCCTCTTTCCATTTTGCAGACACCGGACCTGTCGTGGCTTCATTGTAGTTGCTAGGTTCATCAAAATTTATTAGCATACGATCACTAATAAATGTATCACCCTCACTTGTTATATGAAAACCATATAACACAAGTGGAACACTAACTCTACTGGAACATATAAGAGGTAAGGACTTGTCTATCGGTTCAACAGGAATTTCCTCCTCGGGTTGAGTGCCGGTGTTAGAGGTTCCTTCATCGCTTGATTCTTGAAGCTCTTGAAGATCCATTTGCCTCCCATTGTCCTCTTGGCATATGAGTTCTTGCTCTCAGAAAACCCTTCTCCTCACAATGAAGACTACATTGTCACTCGGTCTTTAGAAGAGATATCCAAAGGATTTCTGCAGATAGCCAATGAAAATACACCACTCACTATAAGGTTCGAGCTTGTCATGAGTCTCTCGTTTTACGAAAGCCTTGCAGACCCAAACCTTGATATGTGCCAACGAGGGAACTTTCCCTATCCACATCTTGTGAGGTGTTGTGGCAACCATCTTAGTCGGGACTAAATTAAGGATATGGGCGACAATCTCTAAGGAATACCCTCTGAATGAGATATTTTAACAAAGCTCGACTCACCATGGAACAAACCATGTCCAACAAGGTTTGATTGCATCTCTCAGCCACACCATTCAACTGCGGTGTCCTAGGTGGCGTCAATTGCGAAACAATTCTGCATTCATTGAGGTAGTCATGGAACTTGATACTAAGATACTCACTACCTCGATCGGATCAGAACATCTTTATCTTCCTGCCCAGCTGATTCTCTACTTCTTGCTTAAACTCCTTAAACTTTTCAAAGGTTTCTGACTTGTGCTTGATTAATTAGATATACCCATATCTGCTATAATCATCGGTAAAAGTTACATAGAAGCGGTTTGCATACCTTGTGGCAGATCTAAAGGGACCACATACATCGGTATGTATGAGATCCAAAAAACCCTCACTCCTTTCACACGTACCGGTGAAGGGTGACTTGGTCATCTTTACTAGTAAACAAGATTCTCACGTGTCATCGTCCCTAAGGTCGAATGACACCAATACTCCATCCTTTTGGAGTTGGGCTATGCGTTTCTTGTTGACATGTCCAAGACAATAATGCCACTCACATGCTTTATCGAAACCATTGGAAGAATAAATATGCAACACATCATTTCCTAAGTTGTGTACAACCATCACAGTTCCATATATACCATTACAAGGAAATGCTTCAAAATAGAAAGTACTGTTAAAGAAAGCATTAATAGAACCAGTTTCATTATCAAATGAAAATCCAAAACCTTATTTATACAAACCATGAAAAGAAATAATTTTTCATGTCATTTCCAACGAATAAAAACTGTTATTCAAATCTAAACCTAACCCACTACTAAGCACTAAAGAGTAAACTCCAATCTTGGTGACAGGTGATGCTTTCTTATTCCCCATGAACAAGTTTATCTTCCAATGCTCCACATCCCTACTTCTTCTTAGACCCTCCAAATCAAAACAAATGTGAAAACCATATCCTATATCGAGGACCCAATACATAGCATGTGATGAGTTATTAGAATGAATAGTATAAATACCTGCGAAGGTTGGCTTTATCTTCCCATCCTTGATGTCCTACAGGTACTTTAGACATCCTCATTTCCAATGCTCTTTTTCATGGCGGTAGAAGCACTCTGCATCCTTTGGGTTTGAAAAGGGAGCAGTGGGGCCATCTTTGGTTCCAGTAGAAGAGGTACCATCATGGGACTTTCCCTTGTGGCTCTTAGAAGGATCCTTCCTCTTCTTTCCTTTTCCTTTCCTAATATCTAAAACAGGGGAAGCAGCAGTAGGAGTAGATGCAACAGATTTTCCTTTTAGACAACTCTCAGCAGTCCTTGAAGCTTTCTTAGAGTGACCTCCTCATTGTTCATGTGGCAGGTCAACGAAATTGGTCATATCAAGGAGGTAGCGAGTGTAGAATGATATCTATGGCCAGCTCCTCATCAAAGTTGGCATTCAACTTTTGCAAGCGGTCTACGTACCTTTTCATTTTCTGCAGGTGGGCCGTAATAGACTCTCCATCCTTCATTTTGGTAGTGATCATCGCAGCAATGATCTCGTATCTTTCCTGTCTAGCGTGTTGATGATACCTATCCTTCACATCTTGGTGCATCTGGTACAGATAATAGTCCTCGTAGGACTTTTAGAGTTCAGCAGTCATTATTGCGAGCATGATGCAATTAACCTTCGTAGCATCTCGCTCATGAGCCTTGTAGGCAGCAATCTCTTCTGGAGTAGCAGTGTTGTGGTCAATCTCCTTCAGCTCCTTGTCGAGAAGATCCTCTTTGTCATCGTAACAGGTGACCATATGAATGTTACGGATCTAATTGTTAAAGTTGGTTCCATTAAAGATCACCTTCCCACACAAGTTTGTGGGTGAGAATGAGCTGGAAGGGGTTGAGCCAGAAGCATTGTTGTTTGTAGTAGACATCTGAAAAAGAAAAGAGACAAATTTTGGATTATATAAGAGTCCCTAATTTCACACCCAAATGGAAAATTAGGGCTAGGACCCAACACAATTATTTACAATGCAGAAGAGGGATGCCGCTAATTGCAAATAATTCGAAGGTAGGTAAATGACAATTTACCAATTTCCACCATGAAAAACAAAAAAGACAATTAAGTTTTAAATGAGTTGAAATTACTAGATTCATTGAAGTTTTTAATGGAATGTTGAAATCTCGATCCCTTCAAGTTTGTGACTGAGATACCAAGGATCACAAACAAGATGTGAATGCAAATATACTTGCTCCTCTAGATGTCATTTACCACCTAATCAATGTGTCGGTTATCCACACACGTTCCAATGATCTATTATAAACATCGAGCCACCCTTTACCACCTTTTTTAGTCTCAAATTAGTGTGTCGATTAACCACACATGCTCCACTAACGACTTGGCAAGGTGCAAAGTTTAATTTCATGGAATAGCATCAATTTCACATTTTTCCTAAAGTAACTATGATTGGGAATTTATAAAACATTTAGTTACTTTATAGATCATTATACTTATTAATGAGGAATTTGTTGTCCTATCCTACGTGTTCGACTAACGACCCTCCAGTAGTCAAGAGTGCGGTGGGTAAGTGTGGATACCTAATGGCGGTCATTTTATAGGTCGCTTCCTTAAACACCCCTTATAGAACAGCTTCATGAATGAGGCCTACTAACAGTAAGACTAGCTTATCTTATACATATAAATAATAATTAATCTTATAATATTATAATAGTATAAGGGTTGAATTTTAAACTTGTAAAATTCTAGGGTTTGGAATTTAAATATTTCAAATTAAAAATTTTAATTAAAAATATGAATCCCAAAACTTGAGGGCAAGTTTTGAAACTTTTCAAAACATCTTTTAGATCAAATTTGAAAAATAATTAAATAATCATATTATCATTCTTTATCACATAATTTGACCTAACCTATTTTCTTGACAGGATAATTCAAATTAAAATACAAATAATTAATCTTTATCATATAAAACAAGTAATTATATTATTTATGACAATTATCTTTCAATTGCAGTAGGATAACCAATAGCATATTGAAAAAAATAAAATTCTATCAGTCAAAAACATTTTTGGTAATTATCCTAATTCAATTTCAGTCAAAATCCTGAAAAATCAGCCATCTGACGACCTGACTCGCCGAGTTCATCAGGTGACTCGAAGAGTTCGTCATGCAGAGGCATAATTTTTCGACTTTTCAACTTTGAACAAATTAACAAATCATTAAATACAATAGAAAACGACATAGGCTCTGATACCACTGTTGGGTTATGAGCAAAACATCAATCCTGTGGTGCACATGCAAACCTTAAAGCTTTGGATCTAGATTTTTCTAATAATACATGTAATAATCATCCAAAGCTTGTAAACCCTAGATCTAGAATACCAAAATCGAAATTACATCTAATAAACAAGTTAGAGTGTTACCTTTGATTTTAGCTTGATGATCTTGAGCTTATGGGAACCTAGCACCTTAAATGTGATGCCTCTAATGAATCACAAACACCAAAGTAATTGGAGAATCTTAGAGAGAGAGAGAGAGGAGGGGGGGAAGGCTCAAAATTGGCTATTAGGAATCCTTCTAGGGTTCAAGTGCCCGATTTTTCTTACCCTAGGGTCCCTTATATAGCTAGGCAATTAGGGTTTCAGTCAAAACCCTAATCCAGTTGCTTAGTCCTTAAGCAGCTCAAAGGATTCTTCCAGAAGGCCCCTTGGATGATTTCTATGTGGACTCCTAAGCCCAACCTTGTAACTATCTTATAATTACAGTATTAGTCTCATTGATTTAATTAATCTCTTTTAACCACAAAATTAATTCTTAATTAGTTTTTGACCAATATTAATTGAACAATATGATTTCTCCTTTAATATATTATTCATATAATATATTAATAAACCATAATAACCTCTTTCTCTATTATTCATCCCGTCAAGTTGCTTCGGTGAAGGCAACCCAAAAGGACCATGCTACCATGGGGTCAAGTAAATACCAAATATAGTTATGGGCTTATATACCTACTCCAACAATATTTACAACCCCAAACCTTGATATGTGCCAATGAGGGAACCTTCCTAGTCCACATCTCGTGAAGTGTTTTGTTAACTTTCTTTGTTGGGACAAGATTAAGAATATGGGCGGTAGTATCTAAGGAATACCCCCAGAAAGAGATTGGAAGTGAAGCTCGACTCATCATGGAACAACCATGTCCAACAAGGTTTGATTATGCCTCTCAACCACATCATTAACTTATGGTTTCCTAGGAGATGTTAATTATGAAACTATTCCATATTCCTTGAGGTACTCGTGGAACTCAATACTAAGATACCCACTGCCTTTATTGGACCTAAACATATTTATCTTCCTGCCTAATTGATTCTTGACTTCTTGTTTGAACTCTTTCAACTTTTCAAATGTTTCTGACTTATGCTTGATTAAGTATATATAGCCATATCTGCTATAATCATCAGTAAAAGTCATATAGAATCGATTTTTATCCCTTGTGGTGGATCTGAAGGGCCCACACATATTTGTGTGTATGAGATCTAACAATCCTTGAACTCTTTCACGAGAAAATGAGAAAGGTGATTTTGTCATCTTTCCCAATAAACAAGACTCGCATGTGTCATCCAACCTTAACTCAAATGATTTCAACGCTCAACCCTTTTGGAGTTGGGATATGCGTTTTTTGTTAAAAGTCCAAGACGATACTACCATAAGCACGCTTTGTCTATGCCATTAGTTGAATCCATATGAAAAACACTATTTCCTTAATTGTCTGCAATCATCACAGTTTCATACATACCATCACAAGGTAAAGCTTCAAAATAAAACACACCATTTTTATAGGTAGAAATAGAACCATTCTTATCATCAAAAGAATATCTAAAACCTTGTTTAAATAAAGCATGAAATGAAATGATGTTTTGTGTCATCTTTGATGAGTAACAACAATTTATTACATCTAAACCTAACCCACTACTAAGCACTAACCTATAAACTCCAATCTTGGTGACTTGTGAAGATCTCCTATTCCCCATGATCAAGTTCAATCTTGTATGCTCCATATCCTCACTTCTTCTTAGCTCCTGCAAATTAAAACAAAAGTGTAACCCACATCCTGTATCAAGGATCCAAGAATGAGTATATGATAATTCATTAGATAAGATAGTGTAAATACTTGCCGATGCTGGATTCACCTTATTATCCTTGATATCCCATAAGTATTTCGTGCAACTTCATTTCCAATGCCCCTTGTCATTGCAAAAGAAGCAACTGGCATCTTTGGGTCTAAGACAGGGAAGCATCAAAACTGGATTTCCCTTTAGGTCTTGTACTTGACGACCCAGCATGGGAATTTCCCTTCTAGTTTTGTTTGGGAGTACCTTTCCTCTTCTTTCCTTTCTCTTTCCCTATGGCCAAAACAGGTGAAGTTGTAAGAGATTAGGCAATACCTTTTCCCTTCATTCCTGCTTCATTTGTTTGAAGGAGGTTGTGAAATTTTAACAAAGTATTTTCATTGTTGTTGTTCAAATGATAGGTCAAAACGAGGTGATCATAACAACTTGGCAGAGAGTTCAACACTATGTCGATTGCCAACTCTTCATCAAAATTCAAATTGAGATTGATTAGCTTGTCTACGTATCATTGCATTGGTTAAACATGGTTTCTCATTGACTCTTCATCCTTCATCTTACAAGAAATAAGGGACTTTACCACTTTGCACTTTTCTTGACAAGCTCTCTTATGGTATTTCTCCATAAGGTCCTAGTTCATATTGTACGGCCAGTAATCCTCACAGTGCCTTTGCAATTATGGAGTCATTGTCGCCACCATGACGCACACAACTTTTGTGGCATCGTTATAGTGTTTTTTGTAGGCGGCCATTTCTTCAGGAGTGGCTTTCGTTTTATCGATCGCATCCAAAGGTTTTTTAAGGACGTATTCCTTGTCCTCGAAGCAAAGAGCCATTTTGATGTTGTTCATCCAATGATTAAAGTTGGTGCCATCCAATTGCACTTTTGAGCAGATGTTCAACAAAGAGAAGTTGTTGGAGGAGGAGGATGAGGAACCAGAAGCATCGGTTGTAGTAGACATCAGAAAGAGTAGAAAATATAGTTTTAGTTAGATAAGAACAATCCTCAAAATAACACCCAAAATGAAATTTCAAGGCTAGGATCAAACTAAATAATTTACATCGTAAAAAGGGATGTCATAATCTAACTGTAATTTACATAAAGGTAGGTAAATGATGATTTACCAATTTCACCATCGAAAAATGAAATTTGAACAAATTAGGTTTTTAGTTAAATTTTTAGATCTTTTTGAGAATCATTGAACTTTTCAATGGCATGTTTAATCTCGAATATGCTTTTCCATTTGCGAGTTTGATACCGAGGATCACAAATAAGATGTGAATAACCATACAAATTAACTTGGTACTCTCGATGTTGTTTATCATCTCATTCTAATGTGCCAGTTAGCCACACATGCTCCATTAATCGATAATAATTTCCGAGACACCCATTGCCACTCTTTATTCATTCCTATTAGCATGTCGGTTAACCACACATGCTCCACTAACGACTCATAAATTGCAATGTATAATTTCATCGGTTAGCAAACAAGTTCACATTTTTCATAAAGTAACTAAGATTGGAAATTTAAAAATAAATATTTAGGTACTTTATAATTCATTATACTTATTAATGAGAATTAATTGTCCTATCAAACTTGTTCGGCTAACGACCCTCCACCAATCAAGGAAGCGGTGGGTGAGAGTGGACACCCATTCAACCTCCATTTTATAGGCAGATGCCTTATACCCCCTTCTAGATCGACTTTGTGAATGAGGCGTACTAGCAGTTCGATTGACTCATCATATACATATAGTAATATTAGACTTTTAATGTTACAGACATTATAAGGGTGTATTTTTAAAACTTTTCAAAAATACTAGTTTACATTTTAAATTTCGAAAATTAAACTTTTAATTTAAATTTAAAACAAACTCTATAATATTTGACATTAATTATTAAATTTAATTAATATTCAAATAAATTATTTAAACACTTTAACAAATCAATCATATTAATCACCAAATAATCAGTCAAGTCAAATATAAATCTCCTAACTTTTAGGTCTTCAAATTATCATGATATATTTAGTAAAATCAGATTTGGCAAGTAAATATAGCAGATAATTTATCCAAGAAATCAAATTAGGCAGATTTGCATCATATTTTCTGGATCTGACTAAGCTCACATCGTGAGCTGCGATTAAACCAAAACCAGGTTTCTTTTCTGATTCACCAATATGAAAATACATTAAGGAAAACTCTAGACTCTGATACCACTGATGGGTAGTCTAGGTTACAACTACAATGCCATAAGTGAAAAACAATCAAAACATTTCAATTGATTAGGGCACATGTAACCTGGTTTTGATCTATTTCTTTAACATATAGAAATATACTATGAATCTCTAGCATACAAAACTTTCCTATGAATAAAATAATTCACAAGATAAGAAAACTAACCTTTAGATTGTTATCTAGATTGTTATTGTAAATAATCTTGAACCCTTCTTCTTCAAAACTTTGGCAGCTAGCACAACAAGCATCGTGCATCTGATGGTTCCCACCCAAGGCTAGCAACTATGGATTATGGAGAGGGAGGAGGAGAATTTCAGCCAAAATTATCTTAGGTTTAGGAGTGCTTAAATTATGAAGGTCAGTTTCCTTTATATAGGTGAGGTAGCTTAGAGCCAAAGCTAGGGTTTAAGAGTGGAAACCCTAATCCCTTTGCTTTTTGACCAAGCAACCCACAAGCCTTTATACAATAGCCATTGGACGAAATTTATAGGCCCTGCCTAGAAGATTTTTTCCAACCTCTTTACAAGGAGGTTCTAGGGATTTTTCCTCGACTAACAATAAATTGCCAAATAGCCCCTACACTATAGATTAATCTAATT
Organism: Lactuca saligna; assembly: GCF_052625555.1. Classification (NCBI taxonomy): domain Eukaryota; kingdom Viridiplantae; phylum Streptophyta; class Magnoliopsida; order Asterales; family Asteraceae; genus Lactuca; species Lactuca saligna. The sequence goes on from NC_136420.1 coordinate 147,936,954, forward strand.
AACCCCAAAATTAATTCAATTTAATTTATGATTAATTATTAATCAAATTTCATAATTTCTAATTAATATATTATTCTAATTATATATTAACAAATTATATATTTTAATTTATTAATCAAATAATAAATCATTTTATCTCTCTCCAAAATAATCTTGTTCAATCACTAGCTTTGAGGGCAACTCAAAAGGACTGTGCTACTATCTATTCAAGTTTATATAGTTATAGTTATAGGCGTAAAAACCTAATCCAACATTTACTTCTAATGATTAGTCACTCATTCATTCTTTGTTTAAATCAAGTCTAGGGTCACATGAGAGTTGTGGTGAATTTGTTTGATAAAGTTTGGAAGAAAAAAATTGAGTTTTTGAAATTACATAGTACCCATGACGATAACCTTATATCGACACGATGTGGTGGGTCAAGGAAGTCCCGATTATGAGATACGAGGCATCATGACGTGACCCATTATCGTTCACAACGTGACGAAGGGGCGACCAGATAGGGACAGTAAGCCTAAAAGAGTTCATTTTCTAAACCTAAACTTCACTCATGACATGTGCTCTCAATTTTTGGTCCCCTATACTTTAATTTTCTGCTGCACTCTCTTATTTCTTACTATTTTCATAAATATTCCTCTCCAAAGGTACAAATCTTTCATTCTAATTCCACTATATTTTTTATTTTTGTATTTTTGGAACTTAGGGTGCGATTTTAAGGTTTATATGTTCCAATCGTGATTTTTTCTTGAGAAATTGGGATTGCATGTTTGATTAGTTGGTTTACAACTGCCATTAAATAAAAATCTATGCTTATTATGGATTGAATTGACAACAAAAGGTCGCTATTTGGAAGTGTTGTAGAACTGCTTTCAAGACGTGAACCTTCATGGTTCACGACATGAAATCTAGGTTGACAGTTTATTTATTTTCTGTTTTGCTCATCTTTTGGTTTGCTCTTTTAGTGGTTTGTTTGTTTATATTTTTGTAGAATCAATGAGACCTAGAAGAGCTAACCAACAACCTCAAGGGGAGTGTGATGTCTTGAACCTTCACCCACTTTACTGATTTCCACGGGAAGTTCTGAGAGATATTTAGAGAAGCTACAACAATCAGTTGGAATGGCTCTATAATCGTGATTTTCTGTTGCCCCTATAATTGATTGGGTCTAGTTAAGAGGAGTCGGGATTGTAGAACAAGTGGAGAGGTATTAGACAAAAATATAGTGGGGAATAGGTTTTCTATCATATGTAACACATGTCATAATCTTTTTACAATCGAAGAACCCATTTATCATGAGCTTTCAACTTAATTCTTTGCTACTATCTATTTTGAGAAAAAAACACACGATGGACCCAAATTTTATACGGACACTTGCATTTTGGTTGGGAGGAGAATATAGGGAGTGTAGCTTAGTGTAGTTTGTTTGGAGGATGGGCTTATACCCCAAAGATGAAACTAGTTTTCCTTACTTTCACTTGTTTTTGCTTGACACTTGCCGAGGTTTTACTCAGGAACCTAAGATCTTGAGTTTTTTTTATAACTATTACCAATAATAATTTTGATTCAAAGGATGCTCGAGAGAGCCACATAAGGTCACCGATTCACCTATTTTTGCACCTCATCATCGCTTTCATTATCAATAATAAGAAGTAGGCTAACGAGGTGCCTACCCAAAACCTATTTTATTTATGGAGCCTCATCGCACCGCAAGTGTTTTGTGACATCCCCTATATGTTAGCAAGGTTTTGGTGAGGAATGGAAGTAAACGCATGGAATGGGAGTCCTATCGCAGGAAGACATTTGATGAACTATTGTCTGATCCTATGGAATTTTGCATCCGGGTTTGATTTGAATGTGTATATACATCTGAACCAATGACCTCACCACTAAGTTCTTGGAGACTATGCGTGTAGTGAAGTTTCAACGGACCCATTTCAAAGTCAGGTTAGGTTATATTTCAATAATCTTTGAGGAGGTGTGAACTATCATTGCCAATCAATGGGCATATTATTTTCACACTTTCACATTGAATGTCACCACATGTGCCACAAAAAATGCCTTATATTCTGACTTGGCAAGAGTTGTGGCTGACCGGAAATAACGGAGTCATGATAGGTGGTGCCCGAGACGAGGAAAAGGAGTAATTATCCTTTTTTTATTAGTGTTTGTTTTAATTTGTTTTATTTTGGTGTGTTTTATTTGTTTTTGTTTTATTTTAAACTTGTAATAGAAGGATGTTTTGTTTTTATTTTCTTGTTTTAACCCCATGATTTCTTTTTATCTTTGTTGATAGCATAAATTATTTCATTTTCGAGAAAAGCTATTAGAGTTAAAAGTTAAATATCGAAGACCACAACTTTTGATAAGTGTGGCATTATTATCAAGTGAGAAGAAGAGTTTAAGAGAGACTTTACATAAAAAGAGAGTTCTAGAATGGATCTTAAATCATCAAGAAGTATAGTGGAGCAAGTCAATGCATTGTATTTTTGGCTAGAAGTGCATTTTGTGATGACCCAGATTTCACGATGTTACCCTCTACATGTCATGTTGTGACAATTATTTCCATCATGTACCTATTTAGAAGATTACTTACTTACGGTGTAGTGACTATACTGCCACGACGTAAAGCACCAAATGATCGCAATTCAACATTTCTCACATTCGACCTCACGACGTGACGCCTACTTTTTCACATAGTGATTGAGGTTCATTGACTTATTTAGAATATTTTTCGCACCACATTTTCAAAGTTAAAGTCTTTGGTTTATTTATCTGTCACATTCATGAGGAGCAGTAGGAGTCCAATTCCAACAATTTATTCGAGATGTTAAAGTTTTTCCACCACAATCAAATTCGATCTTGCCACTAATACCCTAGGGGAGTGTGTTTCTTTTTCTCCCTTTTATTTTTCTTTTAATTTTTTATGCATACAATGAGGGCATTGTATGAAGTAAGTGTGGGGCAAGAGGTCAAAAAAGGATTTTCAAGCATTAAAGTTATTAGAAAAATGCTTGAAATTTAAAAAATTAATTAATAGACTTACAAAAATAGTCTAACAAATCCAGTCATTTTTAAATATTTTCTGATATTTTTGCATTTGGGTTACTTTGGTAGTGTTATGCAGGGATGATTCGATGTGAACTCTAAGATTTAGTTGAGCCAATATGTTATAGTGTATTTCTGGCTTCCCAGTACTAGTGAAACCGTGAGACAAAAACAAAACCTAGTTTAGTTTGAGGTGTTGGGTTATGAGCATATCTACATTCCTATGTGATCATGCAACCCTATTTGCTTTGGATCTAAGTTTTTCTCTATTGAACATACAAATATGAACACCAAAATAATAACCCTAGATGTAGCATATACAATTCGAAATTCATACATAATAATAGGGTTTGATCATTACCTCACTTGTTATGTAGCAATAACAAGAACCACCTTGACTATTGAAAGCTTAGTGCCCCAAGTGTTGCACCTCTAATGGAGTCAAAAAAAAACTCATTGCAAAGAATGACTTGCAGAGAGGTGAAAATCAGCTATCCTAGGGTTTTTTAAGCTTATGGCCAAAGTTCTAAGAGGTGTAGGGGATTTATATAGTTGGGTGGGCTACTAGGGTTTCTGGAGGAAACCCTAATTTCTGCTTAAGGCTTAAGCAGCCCATGGACTTCCTCTTTAGAGCCCTTAGACGAAATCTTATGGTATTACCTATAAATTTCATCCACTCGACTTTATGGAGTCCATCAGCCCAATTTTGCAACTAATAATTATTTGCAAAACAACCCCTTAATTATTAATCAGTTCCTTTAATCCCAAAATTAATATCAAATTAATTAATGATTAATCACTAATTAATAATATGACTTCCAAATAATATATCAATCTTATAATATATTAATAAAACCATTCTGAGTACCAATTTATTATTCATATAATAAATCCTACTCTCTCTCTCTCTCTCTCTCTCTCTCTCTCTCTATCTATCTATCTATCTCTCCACTTGTCATCCTATCAAGTTGCATGAGTGAAGGAAACCCAAAAGGACCATGCTACAAATCAAATCAAGTACATACCAAATATAGTTATCGGTTTAGAAACCTAATCCAACATGAGGGACATAAAAATTTTAGAATCGTGTACTTGAAATGTATCTAGGAAATCTTATGTAGTCATTTCGCTTAAGACTAATATCTTTAACATTTAAGAGTTGAAGTTAAGTTTCCTTGCTTAAGCATATGTTTTTGTTTTTGTTTTTGTTTTTTTAGTTTGAGCGAAAAAATTGAGTTATGAAAAAAGAAAAAAAAAATTGTCAAAGTTTGTTGAGTGAATAAGAGCTTACCAAGTATGAAGATCAAGAATCATGAAGAAAAGTTCAAAAACTACAAATATTGAAGATTAAAGTTGAAGAAAGTGAAGAATAAGGCAAAATTGCCAAAAGTTAAAGGTGTATTATTCAAAGTTGTGGGTTTTCTTTCTAGGTTATTTTACCATATGTACGTTTGGGAGCTTAAGCAAAAATTAACTTGAGGTTAAAAAAAATTTCGGGGAATGGATTTCGAAAGATGCATAAAATAAATGTCATTCAAGATAAGTGGGAAGCATTTATGAGGATTATAAGTATTTAGAGCTTGGGAAGTAGTTATGATATTTCGAAACAAAGAGATGCATTGAGGTGATGAGTAATTAGTGGGTTCAGTTCGGATTGTTTTGTGTGATATTGGTAGGTATGGTTCTATGTGATATGTTGAAATATGTTTTGCTTGAGGGAAAGAAAACAGAAAGTGTGGGGAATTTTAATATTGCAATATTTATACATTTATTTACGCATTATTTTAATACATTTAAGCTATATTTTGATGAAATGGAAAGATATTTGGAACTTATAATGTTAAATTGTATTTTGTAGCTAAAATGGATATTCTCAAGGAAATGGAGTTGAAATTGATGGAAGCTGGATATTTGGAGGACTAGAGCTGAAATTAGGAGCTTAAGGAAGAAGAAATCGAGCATTATACACTTCCGAAGACGTGGCATTCCAAAGATTATCGATTCGTGCTAGAAGACAACTTTCACGACGTGGCCATCTCTTGGTCACGACATCCACGTGTAAAGTAAAGACTCTTATAAGGTATTGCATGTTTCCTTGGCGCATATGGGATAATCATGATATATATATATATATATATATATATATATATATATATATATATATATATATATATATATATATATTGAACATTATATAGAATTTAGAATATTTCTGGCCATAGAGCTACGATAAACCTGCAACAAAAACTCTCTGGAAAGCCCTTGGAAGCTCAAAAATAGTTTTGGAGTTCAAGCACGGAGAGTTGAAGATAAAAACAACATTCAATCATTTGGTTTTCTAGTTTCTATCATGCCTAATCTAGTTAGCTTTGATTTTATGGTTTTTTCTACTTAAATCATGGGCTAAAATCCATATGCTTTTATTTGGTGATTATAAACCCTTTAACTATGTGTTGGTTTCAAATTTATGAATCTTTTATGTGGGATTAACTAGTGTTGATAAATTATAATCCTTTCATGTTAAGTTCTAGCTTAAATTTCTTTTTCTACAAGTTTAGTGTAGTAGATGATCACTCTAATTCCATAAGTTTGTTATCTAGTTTTTTATAAACATTGAATTGCTAGATCTAGTGATTTAACAAATCCTAGAGTTAGGTGATATAAGTTAGTAACTTTAAATGTGTTAGAGAGCATAATTAATCGATAATGTGTGCTTGGTTTACTTGTCTTGATCCTCGATAGGAAACTCTAGATTTATCATACATAGCCAAATTTGTTTCTATGTCAATTTTGTATCAACTTGTATTTGAACGTTACATGGTAGATCATAAATTGGTAAGAACTGCAATTTAAATATGATAACTAGTACATAATAATTTGGTAACCAATATAATTATTCCACCAAAAATCAACCATGGGAAAAGGAGGGATTAGAAACTAAACGAAAGTACTCTTTAATCTTGAATTTCATCGTTTTGTTTTTGCGTTTTTAGTTTTTTAATTGCTAATTGTTTGATTTAAGTTGCTAGTCATGCAAAATCAATAAAACCCAATTTTTAATTGTTTTCCTTAGTTTGACTTTTAGTAATTATTTTATTAGGTAAATACCATTCCCTGTGAATTATAACCGACTCACTTTTCTATTCTATAATCTGACTAGGTACATTGCTTAAGTGCATTAGTTAGTTAAGTTTTGTTAGGTAATAAATTTAAAATTGGTAGGTATAATTGTACACATCATTATGTTTTCATGAAAGTCCATGGGGAAGGGCATGGAAATTTTAAGAGTGATGTAAGGCTATGAAATTTTCCTTTAACGTTTACTTGGGATGAAATAGGCCCATTGGTTGAAATAGGCTGTTGCAGGAGTGATTATAAGTTTATAATTTGGACCATAGTCTTCACCTGGGATGATATAGGCTCAATGACTGAAGTAATCTATATTGCATGTTTATGGTTGTGTATGGTATGTTTTATCTTGGGAAAATCGGTAAGCTTTGTGCTTAAGGTTTATGTTTAAATGGTTTTAGGTCTCTTATACTAAAGGAAGGATACGGCTTAATTGCATCACATCCATAATAGATTTCTACACTTAATAACTTTTATGTCTATATTTTGATAAATGTTTTGAATCAAATTCTTTTATCTAGATCTTTGAAGTTATAATTTGAAAACATGCTTTTAGTTTTAAATGAAAATTTTGGTTTTAAATTTGGGATGTTACAAGTTGGTATTAGAGCCTTAGTTTGAGGGATTCATACACATTATATAGTGTGTCTGAACTCAAACTAAGCACTAAAGGATTTCTTTTTACAAAATCATTTTTTGGAAAGTGTTTACAAGAAAAGGATATGATGTGTGCACTCAGCTGGAGCTCAAGTAAGTGATTCCTAAAATATCCATAAACGTTGAGATGTTATATGTGTTATGGTATGGTACTCATGCTAAAAGTTAGAACAAGGATATGCTTATGGTTTCATGCTAGAATGATTTCTTAGGAGAGATGCATTTTGTGACAGATATGTGAATTGCTAAAGATGCATGATAGTGTGTAGGTTAAGGATCATCATAAATTATGTGTTAGAATTGCTTTTCAAATGTTTCTTGCTTTTTGTTATGTAAAACCTATATTGATGTTAATTCACTAATAAGCGAATACGTTAGGTTACATGCCATAAAGAATAAATAGTTTTAGAATGCTTGATTTGGCCCTATTGCATGACACTTGTTTGAGCCCAACCATTATAGTGCAAGATCTTTCAGTTGAAGGATTGTTTAATCTTTGTTACATGCAATTATATTCGTAACATAGTTAATTGACATTGGTAGAAGTTTCTTCTGTGGCTGATAGCAAGGTGGGGTGGGAATTCCTAGTGCCATGGAATAATGTTGGAATGTGCTAGAGTAGGCACTTGTACAAGTGAGATCCTAGAAGGAGAATCTACGAAGATTAGTGGTATATACTTGTTTGGGTGACGTCATATGTGATTAAAATGATTGATAATGGTTAGGTGTAGTAACTTAGGAACTTTGGGACAATTCTTGGGACATGTATGGTTAGGGATGGAAGGTAGTATGGTATCGTACTACTCAAAGCATAGGATCTATACAGGGATCGGGAAGAGTTGAAAAAGTTTCTAAGCAACTGGTTAGGGGTAGATAGAATGGTTGTCCATATGATTCATTGCAGTGTGTTCCTGCCTTTATTGGCCTTTCGGTTATAGTTGTTCAGGCTTAGGATGTAATTTCTACGATGGGGATTGTGTTCTTTCATCTTTTCATGTTTGGAGGAAAGGGAGAGCAGACATATGTTTTCAGACTTGGGATGTGGACCCAACATGGAACTAGATAGTTTCGGTTTCTATGGCAAATATGAGAATATAAAAGGGAATTCTTATAGTATGGGTGCCTCAAGATATTTCAAATATAGGGAAGAGATTCATTATTGTTGAGACTATAAAAAGATTAGATCAAGGGTCTGCTTGCTTTGAAATCAGTTAGGTTATGTTTTAGTTAATTGTTTATAGTAATCAAGAGAGGTGAATCGGGACTAACAACTTTCATTGTCTTTGATGTGACCCGACTATGAGAATGAATCCTCTTATATTCATGTTGATTTTGTGATGTGTTGTTTGATAGGAAATTTTTGGCTAGATGGGTGGTTAGACCAATGGTTGCTGGCTAGAGATTTGGTGCTATGTTAGGACAGTTAGAGTTATAGCTAGCGCATCTGCACGTGAAACATAATGTTCAACGTGGTTGTTTTTCAGGAAGGTTTTGAGGTCTCTATCTGTGATTCGTAGTTTCCTTGATGTAACATCTAGCTTCAGGATGCTTCTTATTTTGGGACTCTGGACCATAATTTGATCATGCAAAGGCCTTAAGCATCAATGGAACAAATTTTAGACTTTATCGAAATTTGATAATGTTGGTCAAGTAAGTTAAGCCCTTGATTTGTGCTTTGGAACAAAAGATTAATATGCGTAAAAGTGATATTATAGAATTTTATGAATTAATAATTTAGTTATGTATGTTTTAAGTCAAAATTAATTAGATAGAAGAGTGGGGCTTGACAACACATTCGCATAGATATAAATGTCACTGAAAAAGGAGTTAAACGAAGATGTTATGGTTGTTTAAAGCTAAAATAGATTTTGGGAAAACCCCTATCACCACGGCGTGGTAAAAGGTTTACCATGATGTAGTGCGCTATGTAAACCCAAGCCTATTAAATTTGGGTTTGTCTCGTATTTAAAGGCTTCAACCCTTTGTTTTCGATCATTTTGTAGCCTCTATTGCACCAAGAAATCCTCTTTTTAGAAAACATAGCCTCCTTTCATGGATTAAGCTCCTCCCCCTTTCTTTAAACCATATTTATTAGTTATTTGATGAATCTTGAAGATCAAGAAAGTTCATTTAGTTGCAAGGAATGTTGCTTTAAGTATGGATCAAATAAAGTCACTCAATTTCTAGACTATTGTGACTATAAAGTTCATATATTTCTCTTTAGTTCTTTAGATCTTGTGATTTTTGGTTTTGGTGCTTTTGGTCCATTTGGTTTGTGATATTGGAGTTCAAAGGACTCCAGCACATTTCGATCAGTTTGGAATGCTTATTGGACCTCATGGACTAGGAAAGTTATGATCTTTTGTCTTCCCTTTAATCCATGCAAGTTATCTTGATCTTTTAGGTCACTTTGGTGTATTAAAGTTTAGAACTTTAAAGTTAGTGGCATTATTATGGATAAATTTTGAAACTTTATCCATCTAAACATCATTTTGATTCGTATTTGAAGGTTGGAGGCTTGGACTTAGTGAGTTAAGTTAAGAAAGATGTATTCTTGGTCCTTTTAAGACTTTGATGAGATTTGGAATCGAGTTTGAATGTAATTCTAGAAGTAATTGAGTAAAGAATTGAAATGATGAACACGAGAGTAAATAGAATCTTTGATCAACTCATATTATCCCTTTCAGTTTACAGAATACAGTGTATAAACTGTAAAACTGTGTGTTAAAGTCATCCTCAGATCACTTGTACATACCCTTATTTATAGGAGAATAAAAGCATAACAAAAATACTAAGGACTAAACGTTAAGCCTTCACATTATAATGCCTTAGTAAAATAACTATATATACGAAGACCCATACATACGAAGACACAAGATTCTTCGTAACAAACAAACTGACTATTCGACTTATTACAACATATTAGCCCTAACAATCTCCCCCTTTGGAATCAAGGTCGAAGTCTTCAAGTAGTCAGTGCTTGAACGGCATACATCAGCACTCTTCGGATCTCCGTATACCAAGATATAACCTTCTTTATCTCTTTCTTATCTTCTTCTGAGTTTTTCTTGCAGTGGTTCATACCAAAAATTAAGTTCGTATATTGAGAATTGTTGTATCTCTCCACTTCACAAGTTAGGAACAAAAATCTTTTAGCTCTTCCAGCTTTATCTTTCCCAGCAAAAACTATCCCCAATGGTTTTAAGGAAATTTCACCATCTTCATACTTGTTCAGCTCACTTTGCTTCTTTGTTGGTGCCATTGGTGCAGTTATATCTATTCCTTTGACTATAGCAAGTTCCACATCTGTTTGAGCCAAGCACTCGAAGTAATTTTCCAAATAAATCTTTATGTGCTTGCACCCAAGGCTGAAAACAACAGGCTCAGTATCTTTCAGAAATGAAAATGATTTGTCTTTAAGCATCAAGGCGACATTGATGAGATCATAAGTATTCATCAAAGGAAAGTCTGCCACCGTAAATTCTTGAATTTTTCCACTTGCTCTTGCAACAATGTATTTGACGTTTTCAAACTTCCCTTCGAAAATGACATCTCTTTTGATAGATATCACTTTTCTTATCTTCTCCAAAAACCAAACCTCTTCCTGAGCCTTTTCCAACACCGCATGAAACCTAATTTTCATCTTCTTTCCCTCTTCTGTTTCCAGTGACATTGATTCAGCTTTAAATTGTGGCATGACAAACATCATCTCATTGATTGGAAAATCAAGTTGACAAAAATCAGTGTTTGTCACCACGTAGCTTTTCTTAGGGATCTTTTCAAACAAATACATATGATCAAACATCACCCTGGATTCAATGGTTTCGTAATATAAACTTTTAATGGATCACCCTTATCAACATTCGATCCTTCCAGAGCCCTTTGTCTCATTATGCTCTGTACACATCTCATTCTTTCTACTTCAGCTGCCACCTTTGCTTTCTTCTCTTCTTTGGACTTTTCAATAACTATCTCTTTTCCCTTATCCTTTATTTTTGATAAGTCAACTTTTTCTAAAGAAGATCCTCCTGTTTCCTTCCCAATTACTACTCCCTTTGAGATAGGTTTTGGAAATGGAACTGTTGTGATCACAGTTGAAGTAACTGGACCAGCAGAAACAACAGTTGCCTTTGCCACCACCTTCGAATGGTATATCTTTCCAACTACCTTCGCATCTTCTGTATTTGTCTTCATTCTTTCGCAAGTTTTCACTTGATCCCCAGCCTTTGTTTGTTCTATCTTTTCTCCCCCTTGCACCCCTGTGAAAGCAGGTGGGGCATCTGATACTGTTGGTAAAAGGCTGGAAATGCGAAGTAGAGGAATAAGATTCTTGTGTAGAATGGCTTCGAAGTGGGAAATTTCTGAGAAAGAAATTCTTGGGAAATGATCGAAGAGACAGACTTCGAAGATAAGTCTTTTAATTCTTTCAATAAACCTACCAACTCTCCAAAGTTTTGTTCTTCTTTGGCAGAAAGAGTTGTCAGCGTTGGATTCATTTGTTCAAAAAGTTTGACACATCTAGTGACAGCATCACAGATGATATCAATTTTCTGATTAGCCGAAGCATAATCCTGTTGTACAATTTGAACTTCCTTTTGCATTTCTTCACAAAGTTCTCTAATTTGAAGATTAACATCCACTCGTACCTCTTTAACTTCTTGTATGAAGAGCACATGACGCTCCTTCGTAATCATCCTCAAATCATTCACTTCTCGTACAAAATTAGCTTTCTGAGAATTAATTCGATCCTCAATAGAAATATGATGTTGATCAACTTTTTCAAGAACTCTACTTTCTGAATCCCGAATTAATCCAGAAGCTTTCGAAATTACGCGCCCTTCCATCAATTTCATTAAAGAATCAACCTCCAAACTCGTCACCCCAACACTACCCACATCTTCTTGTGATTGCAAGATTGAATTTAATTTTGAATTCAGAATGTTGAATTGCTTCATTGTCATCAGCATGTGGTCTGGAAAATCTTCTTCGGAAGTATCAAAGTGAAGATCTTCAAACGTTCCTCCAAATCCTTCGTTATCAGTTCCAGCATCAGTAGCCATGGTTTCATCAACCGGTGAAGATGGGTTCGGTGGATCAGTAGATTGAGTAGAAAAAGTTGTAGTGAACGGTTGATCCATCATAGATTGAAAAGTTGGAGAATCAGTAGTTGATGGAACCTGGGGTAAAGAGATAACATGACCTTGTTCAACAGGTCTCGAATCAACAGGCTTTGAAAGAGTAACAGGTGGACTAGTCTTTGCTTCTTCTTAAATATGGACTTCAGGTGTTTCAGGAACTTTCTCTTCTTCCTCAGTCCTTTGGTTCTTCTTTATAAACTTCGCAAGATCCTTAGCCCTTCGCTTTTTCGACGATGGAGAAACAAGGGCTGGAATTTCACGAACCATAACACCCTGATGTGTGATTTGAGTTTTCTGAAGTAGCTGAGACGAAGATTTTCGCTTGAATTTAAGTCGGCGAAAAACCCCCGTCTTCGATGGAATTATCTCTTTCTCCTGAGAAGCTTCGACGGTTGGTGTAGCAGCAACAGTCGTCGAAATGGGAGAAATAATCTGTTGAGAACCTTCTTTGACTGTAGCTGGTTTGACTGTAGGACATTTCGTTTTCTTCTCAACCTTCACTTTTCTTTCCGAAGACCCAACGTCTGTCTTCTTCGATTTCTTTGATTTCTTTGTTTTTGTGTCATATAAAACACCACTAACAACGGTTGTGTCAATTGATTGAAGATATGACACCAACACGTTATTTGTTGGATCCACCTTTTTGAGCATCGCATCTGGAATACGAGTAACAGATGTAAAAATTTCAGGATCATCAACAACCTCCTTCGGACTGCCATACATATGGAAAACAGCTTTTTCTTCACCTTCAGGAATTGCAATCCTCTCCTTGGCATAAACATACTAAAGAATAAGACTCCAATATCTGGCACATGAAATCCCCTGCCTGACATTGGTCTTCGAAATGCTTGTCAAGAACTCTGTCCATAACTGTTCAGAGTAATCAACTTGCAAATCATAATAAAGCCCAGCCACCATTGCATAGACTTCCATTCTCCCTTTATCTAGACCCACTGTTCTTCCAGTAAGACAACGAAGAAAAATTCAAAATAAAAAATTCCATACTGTAGGTAAACCAGATTTCTTAAAATCACTGATACACGTCAATGGAGGTTGATGACCCATTTCATTGAACATGAACACAATTTGTGAAGAAGTGACTTCCACATACGGACCTATGTTCGGAATTCCTAAAATCTTGCAGAATAACCTCTTGGACACCCGAATACGTGTTTCATTCACCATTGTAAACTCCACACTGCTAGTCTCTTTGTTGTATGACGTTGTTGATCCGACTTTAGACAACCAAGACATTGGAACCGCAAACGAATTAAGCATGGCTTTGGATAGAACAAAATTTTGTAAAGCAACCACCAACATCTTGAGTTTATCCGGATACTTGGATAAATCAGACTCCACTTGATAATTTGAACCCTGTATCTTCAATATTGGAACAGAAACAACTTCTTCAATTGTTGGTGATGATGGAATTCAATCTTGCCTGTGAGTCGCCATTGTTGAATGTGAAGAAGATGATTTTTGAAGAAGATGAATTTCAGAGAGAATTTGTAAGAAAGAGAATATTTGATCGCATAAAACGTTATGGACCCCTGAGTTCCCTTTTTATATGTAACCCTAGAATTTTGAATTTCAAGCGGGATGCATTAAATGCTTGCTGACATGGCACCTCGAAATACGAACCTCACTCATCAAAAATTAACAAAAGTAACTGTCAGCACGCCTAAAATTCGTATCGTATTTCGTACGTCACCAAAAGACAAGACTGTTTGGTTTTCCCCAAGAGAAGAGTAACCATCGGAACCCTTCGGAATGAATAGAGGTAAGGCTCTTTCACTTTTGGTTTAAAAAGCGAAGTCATATGCCAGAGATTCAAAATCATCAGTCTGAGTTGGTAATACTCAAACCTCAAGGATTTCGTGTGTGCTGTGATCCAAAAATTTAGACAAGAAACAAATATAAATTTTTTTTGGAAAATAGTAATGTCAAAAATTTGATTTGACACAAAATCAGTTAAATCCCGGGCAAAGATTTCTTCGAAAATTATCAAGAGAGATGATCAACAGCTTTCTTGGTTTCCCGTGAATTACAATCGACAACTTGTCGAGAAGTTTCGAAGGGTTTCTTTTATAAGGCTAATGGGTGGCTTCGAAAATTTCGTTACATATCAGCCTTAACATAAGGTGATCAATTGTAACCGAAATTATTTGTATGACCAGTGTAGTCAGTGACAAATTGGTATAGAATGATATTCAACGTAACTAGGATTTTCGAAATCTACTCACACGGAAATCATATTCATGAAAAAATATTATGTTGGATCTTGTTGGGAACAAACATCGTAGGTTTCGAATGTTTGATAAAGACCACTCAACAAAAATGAATACAACTTGGAGTATAAAAGGTACTGAAACAAATGTGTCGTAAGTTCTGGAACAAATTTCCCCATCAATTCCTTGATTTGTTGGATTTTAGGGTTTCACTTTCATCACGGACTCATGATTTCAGATCATAAACACAGAGTTTTTGCATGTCTAGATTTCAATTGGTTTAATCAAAAATCTCTAGGACATACGTCATTGTGTGTGAATTGTGTAAAGAAGTTTAGGATGAAAAAGATTGGTTTATAGATCGAATGTACCTCTGTTATATGTGGACAACACAAAAAACTCTTAAGTCATATGAGAAGAGTAAGGTAGCTCTGTTGACTAATGCGAATATAAGCCTTATTGGGAAGAAATTTTCATGAGATAATTTCATCAAGGCTTTCCTTTCACACATTGAGTCATATGAGGCTTGAGTCAACATGCAGCAGCATGCTTCTAGGGACATCCTAACTATTCAAAAGTTTATTGAAATCATACCTTTGTTGAAATGTGTGTGAATGAGAAGATTTTGAATTCAAAGCCATGCAAAGATTTGATTTAGAACAATGACCTCTGAATAAGAATATTTGCAAAGAACAAAACAAACGAAGACGAAGCATTCGAACAGTTGACTATGAACAGTAGTCTCTTAATACAGACTTTATCAAGGAACAAAACATACGAATGTGAAGCATTCGAAGCGTTGACCATAAACAGTAGCCTCTGAATGCTGAATACCATTCGCTTTTGTCATTATGACACATCACTCTTCACTTTTGTCATATGAAATTTAATTTCCATCAAGCATTCCCAATCCTTCTAGAATGCGAAGAAATGATTTTTCATCCAATGCCTTTGTGAAAATATCTTCGAGTTGTTCCGTTGTTTTCACAAAATGAACTTTAATATTTCCTTATTCCACATGATCTTTTATGAAATGATATCTAAGATCAATGTGCTTAGTCTTCGAATGTTGCACAGGATTATGACAAATTCTTATTGCACTTTGTGAATCACAATATAAAGGAATCTTTTTCATATTTATAGGATAATCACGTAATTGACTTTGAATCCAAATAATTTGTGATGTACACATAGCTGCAACAACATATTCAGCTTCGGCTGTAGAGATCGAAACACATGTTTGCTTCTTTGATTGCCAACTGACCAATTTTCCATCTAGTAATTGACACCCACCAGTTGTGCTTTTTCGATCAAGACTGCATCCTCCCAGATCCGCATCTGAATAAGCTTGTATAAAGAACCCTGTTTTCGAAGGATACCACAAACCTAACGAAGTGGTGCCTTTCAAATATCGAAAAATATTCTTCACCGCTATTAGATGTGGTTCACGTGGATTCGATTGATACCTTGCACAATTACAAACAGAAAACATAATATCAAGTCGACTCGCAGTTAAGTACAACAAAGACCCTATCATGCTTCTATACAAAGTGATATCAACAGCAGATTTGTCTAACGAAGGAGTTAACTTGATGCCCGTTGCCATTGGTACTCGTAACCTTGTGCTATTCATCATTCCAAATTTTTCTAGCAGATTCTTCATATATTTCTCCTGATTAATGAAGATGCCTTCTCTACTTTGACGAATATTCAAACCTAAAAAATTATTAATTTTTCCCATCATACACATTTAGAATTTTCTTTTCATCAAGTCTTCGAATTCTTTAGACAAAGCAGGGTTAGTAGAGCCAAAAATTATATCATCAACATAAATTTGAACAAGCATCAGGTGACTCCCAACTTTCTTTCGAAATAAAGTGGGATCAACTGATCCTTGTTTAATTTTAGATTGTTTCAAAAATGATGTTAATGTTGCATACCATGCTCGTGGTGCTTGTTTCAACTCATATACAACTTTATCTAAAATATAAACATGATCAGGATGTTCGTTATTTATAAAACCTGGTGGTTGTTCAACATAAACTGTTTCTTCAAGTTCGCCGTTTAGGAAGGCACATTTTACATCCATTTGATAAACGTCGAAATCTTTATGAGCTGCATAAGCCAGAAAAATACAAACAGCCTCGAGTCTTGCGACAGGGGCAAATGTTTCCTCATAATCAATTCCTTTTTGTTGAGAATATCCTTTAACAACAAGTCTGGCCTTATTTCGAATAATATTTCCATCTTTGTCAGTTTTATTTTTAAAAAATCCATTTAAGTCCAACAATTGAAACATCAACATGTTTAGGAATTAATCTCCAAACCTTGTTTCTTTTGAATTCAGACAATTCAGCTTGCATAGCAACAACCCAATCAGAGTGTTCCATAGCAACCTTAACAGTCTTTGGTTCGATTTTGGAAATAAAAACATTAAACATGCATAGCTCTTGGTGAATATTTAGTACCTCATTTCTTGCATGAAGTTGAGACCTTGTCAATACCCCCGCTTGTGGATCTCCAAGAATTTGTTCTTTTGGATGATTTCTTGTCCACTTATCTAATGGTGGATAATCAGGATCAAAGTCCAAAGGTGCATCTTCGAACATAGCATCGGTTTCTGATCCATTTATTGAACATGCATCCTCAGCATCATCAAAATGCTCCTTTTATAATATTGGATCCTTCTCAAGTATTGGCTCCCCCTCGAGTATTTTCTCCTCTTCATGTATTGGGTCCTCTTCAATTATTGGCTCCCCCTCAACATCAATATTGATGGACATATTATCTGCTTCGTAAGAATGCTCCCCCTCAACAAAAGTGTTTGAATCTAAGTGCTCCCCCTCCACTGGACCATCAGATATTTCATTTGGGTTTAGATTTGAAAGCAAGATTGATTCATCATGAAGCTTCGAATCTTCTGATTGTTGATTATCTGGTGCATTTCTCTCTGCATCAATTGCATGATCTGAAATACCAAAAATTGATTCATAATCAGCATCATCCATTTCTATTGGTTCGTTTTCATTTGAAGAATTTTGCAAAATAGGATAATTTGCAAATTGATGAGTAGCCTTTTTAATATAATAATCATCAAATGTCAAATTGAATGTTTCTTCCACTTTACGAGTTCGCTTATTTAACACTCTATAAGCTACAGAATTGTGTGAATATCCCAAGAAAATTCCTTCATCAGCTTTTGTTTGAAACTTCGAAAGATTATCCTTAAGATTCATTATGAAACACCTGCACCTAAAAACATGGAAAAATTTGACATTAGGTTTTCTATTATTGATGATTTCATATGGAGTAGCATTAAACCGTCTATGAATGAATGATCGATTTTGAGTAAAGCAAGCAGTTGAATCAGCTTCAGCCCAAAGATATTGAGGTAAATTCGAATATGCCAACATTGTTCTTGTGGCTTCACATAATGATCGATTTCTTCGTTCAACTACACCATTTTGTTGCGGTGTGTATGGAGATGAAAAATTATGTGAAATACCTTTCTCCACTAGAAATGAATCTAAAACACGATTTTTGAATTCAGTTTCATGATCACTTTTAATTTTTCAAACTGGTTTCTTCAACGAAATTTCCATATTCTTGATAAAAATCAATCATCATTTGTGAGACTTCGGATTTTAACCTGAGAAAATAAACCCACGTAAATCTTGAAAAATCATCTACAATTACTAGAATGTACCTTTTCCTGTTAAGATTAGCTACTGTTAAAGGACCACATAAATCAATATGCGAAAGTTCTAGGGGTTCAACAATCTTCGAATCTATTGTGACTGGATGACCTTGTTTGTGTTGTTTTCCTACTTCGCAAGTTGCACACAAACTGTCATTATCATATTTAAGAATGGTTAAACCTCTTACCAGATCTTGTACAACAAGTTTGTTGATGTTTTGAAAATTAAGATGTGATAGCCTCCTGTGCCATAACCAGCTTGTATCAGCAGCAGCCTTCGAAAGTAGACACACAGCTGGTTTGCCAACAATTGGAATGATGTCCAATGTAAAACTTCGTTTGTCTCAACATTTGAAATAACACTCCCTTCTTCATTAAAAAGAACTTGATTGCCAGTGCCCACAACAAGTTGTGAAACACTTATCAAGTTATGTTGTAAGCCTTCTACATATGCAACTTGATTGACAGAGAATTTTCCATTTGTTATCTTTCCATAACCCTTGACTTTGCATTTATGGTTATTTCCAAACTTAACCACTCCACCATTCTCTAAGCTTCGAAAATCACGCAAGTTTTCCTTCTTCCTAGTCATGTGACGTCAGCAACCGCTATCAATATACCATTTGTCATCATATTGCTCGTCACGAAGTACCTGCGATTATTGAAAGAATTTAGGTACCCAAGACTTGTTGGGTCCATTTATATTAGGTGTCTTTTTCAATTGTAAAGTATGACCATTAACCCAATCACAAACTCTAGTTTTAAGACTGTCAACAAATTTCACATTTTCATTCAAAGGGTCAGATATATGAGTTTTTATTGTTTTCAAATTTTCACTGACTGTACTCTTCGCATTTTGATTTTGTGATATGACAATATTCTCTTTGGTGACTGGCTTCCAAACTTTAACTGAAATATTTGATTCCTTGGAGGATAAACTGCCATTCATTGAAGGATTTACATACTTTTCGTATGCCTCATGTATCTGTTCTTTCGAAAACTTACTTGATTGATATATTTTTCCTTTTCCTTCCAACCAATGATCAATATGTCTTTTAGTTGTTATACCCTTCGCATTTGAGGCTTTGTCAGCTTGTTTCTTCGGAAGATTATAACACTTTGCTGAAATTGGAACATAATCCACTTTTGGTTTCCATAGATATGACTCATGATAAGACGTATTTATTTGTGATTTTGAAATTTGTTTTTCAACCTTTTTCTGAAAACTTTTTCTTGGAAGTGTTGTTTTTGTTTGATTATTTGAAAACGAAGCATTTTTCTTTTTAAAAACTTGACTCTTTGATTTTCCTCTAATAACTTTTTCTTCTTTTGAAAAATTTATTGATTTCTTATTTAATGACTCAATAGTTTGCCAAAAAATTATTGTTCTTGCTTTTCTTTTAGAAATGTTATTTTCTTTTGAGAATTTTTCAACTTGATCCTTAAACTCCTTTGAATTCAATTTTATTGCTTTGTTAACCTTTTTAAACACTGGTTTAACATCTTCGCTCTTTGGTAACTCTTTTTCAGTTGTGTTAGCTATCTTCTCTGCAACATTCGACTTTTCAATCCATATTATTCTTGGTTTTTGACGTTGAAATATATATGAATTCTTTGTTAGATTGTTTTCAACCGTACTTTGATTTGAAAAGGAACCTTCATCAGAAGTTTTCTTATTGTCCTCCTCTACCAACTTTTTGAATTCAGGCTTTATATTTTCAACATTACCTGTTGTTACGAAGACTTGGTTTGGGAACACAATATCATCAGTGCATTTGAAGATTGGATAAACCACAGTATTTGATTCAAGATAATGAGCACCTTTTTCACTAAGAATTTTCTCAAACTCTTGTGAATCCATATAAACCTGATCAACAACCACTCGAGGAATCTCAACTTCTTTCAATCTTTCATTTGTCTTTGAATTTTTGTTTTCTTCCTCATTATCACTATCATCTGTTTGACTATCATGTATTTCCACAAAATCCATATCGCAAACTTTCGAAGTTAAGAGTTGATTAGTGTCAATTTTTACCAATCATTCTTCACATTTTTCTTTCATTTTAAAAGAAGTTGCAACATTTATTACAGACAATTGAGAACAATCTACATCCTATAAATCACTAATTTCACTAATATTATCATAATTATCTTCAATATCAGCAAATTAGATTGAGAATTAGATGTAGAATTCTCAGTCTTTTTCAAAATTCGAATTTGTTCTGATTTAGTTAAAGTCTCATTCACAATTTTTACTAAATCATCAGCATCAAGATAATCTTCGACTTTTGCAATTCCATATCTATACCTATCATCTGGAACTTTGTTAAAATCAGATATTTCTTTTTCACAATCATATGAAATACTATCTACCTTAGCTCTGTCATAAGCTAAAAATGGTGGCAACTTTCTATGTTGCTCCTTACTAATCTCACTAGAATGATGCAATTCAGTTAATTTTCCATAAAGTCTTTTTGCAGAATTACAAAAAATATTACGCTGTGCTAATAACAAATTTATTTCTTTAGCTAAACTCTCCCTATCTGCCATAATGTTTGTAACTTGCAATTCTAGATAATCAATCCTAGTGACTTTTGAATCTAACTTCTTTCTTGTCTCTAGTAATTGATCATTTAACTTTTTTGCTTCATTGCTAGCAGACACGACAAGTGAATCAAAGTAATTAACAGTTTCATCAAAAGATACTAATTCAGAATTATATGCAGAAACTGGAATATTAAAAGATTCAAGAATGTTACGTACCTTTGTTGTCATAGGTGACCTGTCAGTAGACTTTGATACGAAGCACTACCCATGCACTTCGTAAGTCTACTCTTCATCTGAATCCTCTTCAACCTTTGCAAACATGGCTCCATGTGATGGATTCTTCATCTCTTCATCGTCAGAGCCTGAAGACCATATTCGATATGTACCATTTGATTCATTTTCTCCATGAGCCACCAGAGACAGAATTATTTGCTTTTGACCTCACTTCCTCCAACTTCTCAGTATAATAAGCTTTATCCTTTGTTTTATTTTTCTTTTCTTCCTTCTTTTTTAACAAACAATCTATTGCCAAGTGATTAGCACCATTTCAATAGTGACAATTAATACCAATGTCACCCTTTAACTTCTTTTCCTTTTTCTCCTCTTCGCTCTTCGAATCCTTCTTTTCTTCTTTCACCTTTTCATCCATTTTACTTTTGTTCTCATAATTTCCCTTCGAATCTGATGACTTGTTCTTTGTATTAAAAGGTTTCTTAAAAAAATTCTTTACTCTATTGTTTAAGTAAAATGCAACAGCCTTATCATCAGAATTCATCAGAAAACCTTCTTCTTCATCAGACTTCGATTTTTCACTTTCTTTTTCTGAAACCTTTGAAATTAGTGTCAATGGACCACCAAGACTTGCCATAGCCTCCTCAGCTATTTCATTAACCTCATTTTCATGAGATTTTAATTGATTGTACAAGTCATTTAAAGTCGAAGTGTCAAAACTCTGTTGATTTTTCACCATCATACTTACACTTCTCCATTCCTTTCGAAGTCCCATTACAAATATCAAGTTGAACTCCATTGAAGATCTTGTGATACCATAATGATTCCAATGGTATATTAACTCGTTGAACCGATCATAGTAAACTTCAATGTATTCAGACTCCTTCTGTTTGAAATCCTTGAGTTCCACCAAACATTGTTTCACCGAAGTGATCTTCGTTTTTTCACTGCCTTGAAATTTGTCTTTGAGATTGTTCCAGATTTCTTTAGCTGTTGTGCAAGTCCTGACATAATTGTACACAACAGGAGGCAAAGCACCTCTTAATTCCCTCATGCACCTCTTTTCCAGCTGTTTCAAACGATTAGATTGATTATCAACCTCCGAGCTGCTTGAAGATGCACCGATTGGTTGAACTCTTGCAGGTGGATTGATTTCTCCTGAAATACAATTCCATAGTTCTTCATCCAATCCGTTCAAGTAGTCTTGCATACGATCTGCCCACTGATCGTAATATTCTGGAATTAGCATCGGAATCTTTGTGGATGATCCAAGCAAATGAGAAAATGATGTCATGGAGTTAAGATTGAATGACACCATTGTTGTACGGAACAAAAGCTCAAGAATATTATGAAAACATGGAGAATTTGAAATCAAATTGTATTTTCAGATTAGAATCTCACTACAAACAAACGATTCACAAAAATTTTCGCAGAATCAAATCCTAGACCTAGATCAAGAAGTATTTTCCACACAAAAAGAATGGAAACTTTTTGAATCAAACAGTAGACTCAAAAACCTTTTTGAACGTATGAAAAACAGATCACAGAAAGGATTCCTGCTCTGATACCAATTGATGAGATTTGGAATCGAGTTTGAATGTAATTCTAGAAGTAATTGAGTAAAGAATTGAAATGATGAACACGATAGTAAATAGAATCTTTGATCAACTCATATTATCCCTTTCAGTTTACATAATACAATGTATAAACTGTAAAACTGTGTGTTAAAGTCATCCTCAGATCACTTGTACATACCCTTATTTATAGGAGAACAAAACCTTAACAAAAATACTAAGGACTAAACGTTAAGCCTTCACATTATAACGCCTTAGTAAAATAACTATATATACGAAGACCCATACATACGAAGACACAAGATTCTTCGTAACAAACAAACTGACTCTTCGACTTATTACAACATATTAGCCCTAACAGACTTAAAGTTTAGATCTTGGTTTTTTGAACCATGGGAATGGATAAAGTTGGTAACTTTATCCATTAAGTCAAATAGAATAATTAGATCTAAGATTTATGGTTCTAGACTTTAAGGATTAAGTCCTTTATGGCAAAAGCTATTTAGACGAGACATCGTGGAGTGACACTATAGATAAGAGATCACGAGTCTGTTTTGTCGTGTGGATGCCACGACACGGTTAGTGGTTAGCCACTATGCGGTGGCTAACCATTGACTCTAACCATTGACATTTTGACCAGTTTGACTTTTGGTCAAACTTGGGTAGAATCGAGTATTTGGCTAAGAATGATCTTGGTTTTGAATTAGGTAGTTCTAGTTAGCTTTTATGTTGTTGAGGTAGCTGTTGAGTCAATGCTAAGTAGTTCAAGTGAATTTTCTTAATATACTTTATATAATACTAGGTGTCGTATATGATTGTTGTCTTTGTGACTCTTGTTGTTATGTTTGCATGAAAATCCATGGGTAAGGCCATGGAAATTTCAAGAGTGATGTAAGACTAAGGATTGTACTTGTAGCATTCACTAGGGATGAAATAGGTGTATTGGCTAAAATATGTCGTTGTAGGAGTGATTGTAAGTCTATGATTTTACCCATAACCTTCACATGGGATAAAATATGCCCGATGGCTTAAATAGGTCGATAGACTTAAATAGTCACATATTCACTTTTCCCTATAAACAAAACAAATCCAATTTCATTTTCTATTTTACTACGTTGTTTAAAAGGTTCTATACCTAAGCTTAGGTACATAACAGCCACATATTCACTTTTCCTTATATATATATATATATATATATATATATATATATATATATATATATATATATATATATATAGGGAGAGAGAGAGAGAGAGAGAGAGAGAGAGAGAAAGGTGGGTCCAATTGAGAAAATAAAAAAGGTTGAAAATAGGGGAATCATTCTCAACCACTCATTTAATTAGCCTCTAAACATAAAGGACATGGTGGCAAACTTGTAAATATGATATAATAGCCTTCAATCACAAATACATAAGTGTAGAGAATTAGATAACAGTTGAAATTCATTCGTTTTTGTTCTTTCAATCCAACCTTCAATTCTGCTTGAATACGAACATATTTTCAACATTTACGATTAATTATACTCCCAGCATCATTAGAACAACATCATCGATAATCAATAAAAAATTCAATTCATATCATACATTCCACATCGTTCATCAAATAAAACATCAAAATTAAGGTTATAAAAAGATCAAATCATTTTTTGTTTGAAAATTTTTATATATTTCTCTACCAATCTACTATTTTATAAGATTTAAATAGTCAAAGTATCATATTTATCATATTTTTAAAAAAGTTAACTTGTATGCATTTCAACTGTTTGATGAAATGCATAA
Organism: Lactuca saligna; assembly: GCF_052625555.1. Taxonomy (NCBI): domain Eukaryota; kingdom Viridiplantae; phylum Streptophyta; class Magnoliopsida; order Asterales; family Asteraceae; genus Lactuca; species Lactuca saligna. Next base: position 147,960,978 of record NC_136420.1, read on the forward strand.
ACTAAATTACCACGTTATATTCACATATGAATATGATTTTTCACCTGAATCAATATGTGATTATTAAAACACAAAACAAATATGCAAGTCTGTATGTTATTCATATGTGAATAACATATAAAAATTATATATATTTATGAAAACACCTTGTAATATTCATATATGAATATACTGTGCAATATTCACATATGAATATACCAATTATTATTTATAAGTGAATATATGATCTAATACTCACAAATGAATATACTATGTAATATTCTCATGTGATATACCATTTAATATTATATAATAATCACATATGAAAATATCATCTAATATTCATAAGTGAATATACCATCTAACATTCATAAGTGAATATACTATGTAATATTCACAAGTGAATTCGTCGTCTAATATTTAAATATGAATATACTATGTTTAGTATATGTTATATTCATATATGAATGATACTTAAATTGTAAAAAAAAAAAAAAATTAATCATAATTTTTATTCATAATTGAATAACGAATGTACTAAAGTGAAAACCTGATTCATTTTTATTCACTTATGAATAACGATAGCTGAAATTATAAAAAAATGAATTTTTTATTTTATCTTAAAACTATATCAATATAGATGTCTATTTGTAGAGATTAAAAAATCATGAATTTTGGTATATTTAAAATCATTTTTCGATAAAAATAGCTTCTTAAAAATTTTAAAAAAAAAAAAAAAAAAACGAAAAAACTATGTTTTTGTATATATATTAAGGTAATGATTAGCATATTTTAAGGAAAGATGTTTTGTTGGAAACACATGTGCATTCCTTTCCTATTTCCAGCAGTACGTTGGAGGCTTTTGCAGCAAAAATAAATGATTGACTGAGAATGATTCCCCCATTTTCAACCTTTTCTTTTTCTGAATTGAACCCTCCTATCTCTCTCTCTCTTTATATATATATATATATATATATATATATATATATATATATATATATATATATATATATATATATATATATATATATATATAGCTGCAATAAATGATTTTTTGCCATTGTCGCACCTTCATTTAATTTGCTAAATGTTATTTTGTGGTTATTTTGAATTAATTTTTTCCACATGTAATTTTATGAGTTTTTTTTTTTTATTTTATTAAATTTTATATAATATTTTAATGTAATTATTCCAATAAATATAATAATAAGTAGATATCAATTTTATTAATAAACTAATCTTTTAATTTCAAAATTCACAAATTAAAGCTTATTAGTTTCATCTGTTTATTTATTTAAATTATTTATTTAAATTTAAATGGTTGAAAACATTTACATTATAATTATTTATTATTTTTCTTATTTTCTTATAAATTCAAAGTTTTCAAATATTTAGATATTTATATTTAATTTAATTTTTTTTAAATTAATATATATAATAAATGGTTTCACAACTACAAAATATATATATATATATATATATATATATATATATATATATATGAGAGAGAGAGAGAGAGAGAGAGAGAGAGAGAGAGAGAGAGAGAGAGAGAGAGAGAGAGAGAGAGAGAGAGAGAGAGAGAGAGAGAGAGAGAGATATATATGAAATAATAGTAGTATATGTGGTGATGTTGATGTTGAATATAGGGTACTTTTTTTAAGGAATAGGGTGGTGAAAAGCTAGGGGCAAAAAGTGCAATGAAGGAATTGATAGGGTGAAAAATGGAAAAAGTAAAAGGTTAGATGAAGACCGTTGAGTTGTAGGCGTCGTGGTGTAACGTGAAGATGCAGTGTAGTAAGTACACCTTCTCATGATTAAAGAAAACACAATTCCCAAGACAGAAAAAAAAAGGGCTACGAATCCGGCTGTAAACTTGGACGCTCATGGAGTCGTCACCGCCACATTCCTTCGATTTACATTCTACGATTCATGATAACTATGAAATGGATGGAGTTATATTTGTTTTAAGGTTCTACTAAATACATCTAACATTCGATTATAATTATCAAAAATTGATTAAAATATTATTATAATGCAATGGCATTGTCTCAGAGATGGTTATTCAACATCATTTCAGATTTGAAAGTTTTGAAAGCAAAATGTATATTTTTTTTTATAAATATGAGAAAGTATGCATAGAAAATTGACATATATTTATATCTTTTGTATTTGATATTTTGTGTTTTCTTGCGTGAGAAGTTGTATAGCTACTCAATAGAGTCCAACGGATCATGCATAGTAATGTTATAACTTCAAGATGTATAGATGTTTTCTAAAAAAATGAGTTTACCATTCAAAAAGATGTTGCAGTACAATTTGTTGCTCGTTACCCGCTACATCTATGTAAACTTAAATATAATATAATTGAAATATAATTCTAAAAAATAATAATAATAATAATAATAATAAATAAATAAATAAATAAATAAAACATTGTATCCTAAAAATTATCACTATTGTCATTACTTTGGATTGGTATATATACAATAAAAAACGATTTATAAAGGGTGGTTCTTTTTAATGCTTGACAATTGACATTACTTGTGTGAAGTTGTCTAGCTTTTTAGTCATGTATAAGATTTAAAGTAGAAAAAAGAAAGCTCGTGTTCATGATCATATGCAAATGCTTGCCATAAAATTATAATAAATACAAGACTTAAGCATCATTGCTTGACATTGATTCAAATATAATTCACATAAGTATTAGTAGTCCATTTCAACTCGATAGTTGTTTGAGTTAATTCGTATCCAATTCACATGGTTTGAAATAAATTAATACTAAATTACTATTTTACAAACATGAACACATATATTAACTTATTAATTAATATGTATTATGTTTAAATATCAATTCAACTAAATTGATGTAATAACAAAACTAATTGACTTCAATGTTATTGGTGCAGAAATAAATATTAAAACCTATTAACATAAACAATTATTATATTTAAAATACATATTATATTAAAGTATTACGCGTTTAAATAAGGCGATATGTGTTTAGGAAAGGTAAAATTGGTGTGATATGAGAAGAATGAGAGCAATTACAGCTCACCGGGTGGACCAGAACCACTGGTGGATGCTTTGGCATTTTCTTTTTCCTACCATTTAATTGACCACCCATCCAATATTCTCATTTTATTATTACTGTTTTATAACACATAATTATAAAAACACTTTATTTACTGATTAAGTTTTTCAATCTTAAATTATGATCCGCATTAAACAAGGAAACATATAAAAAATACATATAAAAGTATAAAAAGGTTTGTATAATAATAAAAAAAAAAAAAATTAATAGTAATAAACTTAATGTTATTGGTAACATTGAAATGTTTGAAAAAAAACAATGAAATACATAAATATTTATAATCGTTGAAAGATCTTTTTGTAAACAATATTTTTTTATTTTGTTAGTTGGACGATCTTCATCATTACATATGAGTATCTTTAATAATTTTTTACTTGTGACGCGATAAACGACATATAACTGGTATGAGTGAACGCTCCTATGCAAGTAGGATGTCTAAAATTTGATAATGTTCGTCATTGACTTGTTAATGACAAGGATCAATCAATGTTTCATCGTTATAGGATTGTACTATGACAAATCTACCAATTATAGTTATAGCAATATACTTCCATCTTTAAAAAAAACAGCTCACCATTGGTAATCAGTTATGTAATATTTTTCTTGACACATGATATATTACTATAACGTTTTTTTTATCTTAGGGTGTCAAGGTCCAATTACATAATCTTTTTTTGCCTAGGGATTAATTATGTAGTATTTTTCTACACATGCACATTGCGATTATTGGTAAAGAGTCATATATATGATGTTTTTATGGGTCAAAGTGAGCTTTATTTTCCTTTGGTATATAAGATGTGTATTTAAAAATGGTATAAACTCTTGAGTATCAACTATATAAAAATTAAAAAATAAAAAATAAAAACTTGAAAAACAAACAAAAAATCAATGATAATTACAATAAAATGCTATTTTGCAATTAGCCATAAGTATGTTGCTATGTTGGTAAGAAGAGGTGCTTTAGAAATTATTCAGAAAAACAATTATTCAGAAAGCTACGACTCTTTAGCAACATATAAGGTATCCAAGGCAATCCAACAACTATTCAAAAAAACGACTATTTAGCAACGTATAATGTATACAAAATTCAACTGAAAAGTGTAATTAAAATAAATTCAACCATTTAATTATTACAAATGTTGATTCTTTGAAAAATTAAATTAAATTGAGTAATTAAAAAATCACAAGAATGAACAATATAGCTGGATGGTTGTAATTATCAAACATAATAAACAATGCACAAAAAAACCACATAGAAAAATCAATGAATTCATCCACTTGTAGTAGCAACAACAAAAACCATGGAAAAAAACATAAAAACAAGATAGAATGATTGACATGTATATCAAAGACAATCTTTTTGCTTCAAAAATCCGAAGACAACAACCCCAATTGCAATAACAATTTGTGTGCAACTGTAACTATAAACTCTTTCAATAATAAACAAAATAATTACCATCTATTATTTAACGATGACAAGTTCATCGACATATTCATCAATCTTGTCGTCTCTACCACCACTGCTGCTACTGCTACTCTACCAGAGGTAATAACCCAACCAAAACCAACATTTGGCTTTTTATTCTAATTTGCTCAAAACTAATCTTTCAAGCACGATTCTTGTTTTGCTTTATCAAACTTCACGATCAACATCAAAAATTATCCAAATATTACTTCAAATACACAAATTTAAATAAATCAATCAAAATAGATGACAATATATATAAAACTTAATTACAATGATTTTTCTGAATTGAGCCCATCTTATGTTACCTTTTTTATTAAAGGCCTTCTTTAATGCTAAAGTTTTCCTTCCTTCCAAGTGGATTGATGATAATTTAAGAACATTATTTGTTACCATTGTGTGGTAGCAAGGATTTCTAATTAACCTTAACCATTAGGTTGTATCATACATTTTTCAAATTTTAGATGAAGTTTAATGTGTTTTGCATTCTTGAAATTTAAACAAAAACGTAAATTAAAAAAATCATCTTAAAAATAAACATATATGGTTAACTAAATGGATCAGTTTTTTTTTTTTTTTTTTAATTTCTACATCCATGTGAAGACATAGTTTGCTAGGTTTTGCCCATTCTCCTAGCATACCTGAACCTGTATTTAATGCTTTTAGATGTAATCGGCAACCAAATCCAACATGTATGTTGTGTTCGTTCGCCACAGATATCATATACAAAGATTCTTAGTAGATATTTAAGAAGGATAATTAATCGATAAAAAAATGATCTTACATTGTTCATATTCATGATAAGTTACCATACAAAGATTATTTCACTTTTGTGTGTTCGCCTTACCTAGAAAGTACAAAAATGGCTTCCCATGTTTTGGATATTGGGCAAGGAAAAGGAAAGAAGCGGAAGGCTTCTTCTAAGAGCCACAAGGGAAAGTCCCATGATGGTACCTCTTCTAGTGGAACCAAAGTCGGTCCTGCTGCTCCCTCTTCCAACCCAAAGGATGCAGAGTGCTTCTACTGCCACAGCAAAGGGCATTGGAAACAAAGTTGCTCGAAGTATCTATAGGACATCAAGGATGGGAAGATAAATCCCATTCGCAAGTATTTATATTATTCAATCTAATAACTCATCACATGCTATGTCTTGGGTCCTTGATGCAGGATGTGGTTTTCACATTTGTTCTGATTTGCAGGGTCTAAGAAGAAGTAGGGATGTGGAGCATGGGAAGATAAACTTGATCATAGGGAATAGGAAAGCATCTCCTGTCACCAAGATTGGAGTTTACTCTTTAGTGCTTAGTAGTAGGTTAGGTTTAGATTTGAATAATGGCTGCTACCCGTCAGAAATGAAACAAAACATTATTTCTTTTCATGGTTTGTCTAAACAAGATTTTAGATTTTCATTTAATAATGAAATTGGTTCTATTAATGATTTCTTTAATGGTACTTTCTATTTTGAAGCATTGCCTTGTAATGGAATATATGAAACTATGACGGTTGTAGACAACTTAGGAAATGATGTGTTGCATATCAATTCTTCCAATGGTTTGGACAAAGCATGCTTGTGGCATTGTCTCTTAGACATACCAACAACACGCGCATAGCCCAACTCCAAAAGGATGGAGTGTTGGAATCATTTGACCTTAGGGACGATGACATGTGCGAGTCATGTTTACTTGGAAAGATGAGCAAGTCACCCTTCACTGGTACTTCTGAAAGGAGTGAGGGTTTATTAGATCTCATACATACTAATGTGTGTGGGCCCTTTAGATCCACCGTAAGGGATGCGAACCGCTTCTATATGACTTTTACCAATGATTATATCATATATGGGTATATCTACTTAATCAAGCACAAGTCATAAATCTTTGAAAAGTTCAAAGAGTTTAAACAAGAAGTAGAGAATCAGCTAGGAAGGAAGATAAAGATGCTTCGATACGATCGAGGTGGCGGGTATCTTAGTATCAATTTCCATGACTACCTCAAGGAATGCATAATTGTTTCGCAATTGACGCCACCTAGGACACCGCAGTTGAATGGTATAGCTAAGAGGCACAATCGAACCTTGTTTGACATGGTTCGTTCCATGATGAATCGAGCTTTGTTACCTATCTCATTCTAGGGATACACCTTACAGACTTCTGCCCATATCCTTAATCTAGTCCCGACTAAGAAGGTTGCCAAAATACCTCACGAGATGTGGACAGGAAAAGGTCCCTCGTTGGCACATATCAAGGTTTGGGGTTGAGAGTCTTTTGTAAGACGAGAGACTCACTACAAGCTCGAATTTTGTAGTGAGCAGTGTATTTTCATCGGCTACCCACAGAAGTCCTTTGGATATCTCTTCTATAGACCAAGTGATAATGTTGCCTTCGTTGCGAGGATAGGGGTTTTTTGAGAGAGATAGAGATAGATAGACAGATAGAGAGAGAGAGAGAGAGAACCCAATGCCAAGAGGACAATGGGAGGAAAATTGTCTTGAAGAGCTTCAAGAATCAAGGGATGAAGGAACCTCTAACACTTGCGCTCAACCCGAGGAGGAAACTCCTATTGAACCGATTAACGAGTTCTTACCTCTTATACGTTCTAGTAGAGTTAGTGTTCTACTCTTATTATATGGTTTCCATATAATAGCTAAGGGTGATACGTTTATTAGCGATAGTAAACTAATAAATTTGGATGACAATTAAGTTTGGAACTTGGTAAACAATCTACCAGGTCATAAGACGGTCAGGTGCAAATGGATCTTCAAGAAGAAGACCGACATGGAGGGGAAAGTACACACATATAAAGCATGATTGGTTACGAAGGGCTTTACTCAAACTCCCGGAGTTGACTATAACGAGACCTTCTTACCAGTAGCAAAGATTAAATCTATAAGGGTTATGCTAGCCATAGTTGCATTTTATGATTATGAAATATGGCAGATGGATGTCAAAACCGCTTTCCTTAATGGGAATGTAACATCCCAAATTTCGAGGCTAAAAAATTCATTTTGAGATTGAGTAAATCATAGAGCATGTTACCAAAACATTTTCAATATTACATCATTTATATAAACATAAAGTCATGTTTCAAAAACCATATCATCAGGAACAATGAAAATCATAGTACAATCCCAGAAAATCTAATGCGGAAACCATGTTTGTGATGCGCTGCTACCCCGCTGGCTCCTTCCCCTTAGACGAAGAGGTACCTGAAACCAAAACTGAAACTGTAAGCACGAATCTTAGTGAGTTCCCCCATCATACTACATACCAGATAACATCATCAGTATCTTGCAACCGGTAACTGCCATCGGTATCTTTCAACCGGTAACCATCACCAGTATCTTTCAACTGGCACACGCCATCAGTATCTTTCAACTGGTAACTGGGGACTATTTCACCCCTTAACACTAGCATACAGTAACAAGATATAGTCATACCGTCAGGCATAACTGGGTACTGTCCTACCCTTCGATCCTAAAGACCGATGTCTGGGACAACCAATCCCTTCCATACACATAGCATATTACACAAGCATATCTCATAACCAAAACATGTAACCATACCAAGATAATTATCACAAAGACAATCATCTACCAAATACCCCTGTTGGTGGGCTGACATTGTGGCCGTAGACCCACCCTTATTGGAAGGTAACCCACCTCAATGTCGTGTAGTGTCTGAACTGTCCTCTGCATGAAGATCGACTCTCTTCGACTCCTCACTCCCTACATGACAACCCTTCTAAGTCAATAAATAAAACATACAACCCTAACCAAGGTCAACCCAAGTCCAGTCGAAGTCAACATTAGTCAAAGTCAACATCCAGTTGACCTGACTCACCAAGTTGGCCTACCAACTCATCGAGTCCATGCTCCTCTATCCCGATACAAACCCCGACTCAGCTCGTCGAGTCTAGTAAGAACTCGATGGGTTCTCCTTCAATAGTAACATCGGGACCATCTTCATCCGACTCGTCGAGTTCATTCTTGAACTCGTCGAGTTCATCTCCTTTATAAGAACTTGTCTAGTCTATGACTCGCTGAGTTGTATGAACAACTCGTCGAGTCCATCTTCAAAGATTGGTAGATTGCCTTGGACTTACCGAGTCTGCTCAATCCACTCGCCGAGTCCCATGAGGTCCAGGTCCTTTTTCGTGCCTAAACAACCAAGGGACATCCTTCCTAACAACTAATCCAACCTCAGAAATGATTTGGTGTTCAATGTTCACTGACTCGCCGAGTTCCAAGAACAACTCTCCGAGTCCAACCTTGACCATTACTATACAGTCGATTTAAATGGGATTTAACACACAAAAACCATAGACATGGCCTCCTAATGTCCATTTTATACGTAAAGTTCCAAGCTTGATGCACATGCATGGGGGTTTTAGCTTAAAAATCCATATAAAGTGATCTACAATGTGCATGGGGCTCTCATGGCCCTAAAGTTGGCACCTTTATGCCATGAGACCCCTCTTAAGGCCCAGATCTTTGTTCAATCCCCACTCAACCCCTCAAAATCTGAAAATGGCTTAGAAAGCCATAAAAATCCCATTTCCAAAGATGAATAAGCACATGGATATGTCAAGACACGGGCATTTACCTTGATGAAGTTGAAAATAGGGTAAGATCACTGGATCCACAAGTCCCAATTCGAAGTCCCAAGTTTCCTCCTTCCTTCCAAGCTCCACAAACCAACCAATAACACCAAAATGGCCTTAACATACACACACACACACACAAACAGCTAGGGTTTCGACATGCAGCATTAGGGGAGTGTTAGGGACAAGGGAGGCTGAGTTAAGGAATTTATATAGGGTGCAAACCATCAGATTTAAGGGTTCACTCTCCCAACACCTACTTGTCGAGTCAATCACCCAACTCGTCAGTCACTTAAAATGTTCGTGGGTCACGATCCTACTCGACGAGTTGATCCCCCAACTCGTCGAGTCCTAGAGAAAAACACAAACTACTTGAATAAAAAGGCATACAAGGAATCAGGTGTTACAAATCTCCCCCACTTATCTTAGACTTCGTCCTCGAAGTTTGTTGCTCGATCCTGAAAAAGCTTGGGGTAATGCTCCCTCATCTTGTCCTCCGGCTCCTAGGTCCACTCCGAGCCCCTTCGGTGCTGCCACTGCACCTTTACCAGCTCCACTCTCTTGTTTCTCAGATCCTATGACTTCCTATTAAGGATCGCCACTGGCCTCTCGATGTAGTTCAGGTTGTCATCAAACTGAATGTCCTCTAAAGGCACCACTGCCGAATCGTCCACCAAATATGTCCGCAACTGGGAAACGTGAAAGGCGCTATGAATCTGACTGAGTTCGGCTGGCAGATCCAACATGTAGGCCACCTTTCCTACTCGGGCTATAACCCTGAAAGGTCCGATAAACATGGGGCCTAACTTGCCCCGCTTCCTGAATCGAATGACGCCTTTCCAAGGTGACACTTTTAGGAGGACCATATCCCCGACCTGGAACTCCAGATCTGATCAACGCTTGTCGGCATAACTTTTCTGCCAACTTTGAGCAGTCTGAAGCCTACTCCAGACCTGTTGGATCCTCTCTGTAGTCTTGAGTACCACCTCGATGCTCCCCATGACCCTCTGGCCCACCTCACCCCAACATATCGGGGTCCTGCACTTCCTCCCATACAACATCTCGAAAGGGGGACGGTCGATGCTCGCATGATAACTATTGTTATAGGAGAACTCTGCCAACGGAAGATAAGTAACTCAACTACCTACGAAGTCTAGAATGCACGCCCGCAACATATCCTCCAAAGTTTGGATGGCCCGCTCACTCTGTATGTGGATGAAAAGAAGTGCTAAAATGCAGACAAGTACACAACTCATCATGAAACTTCTTCTAAAACCTGGAAGTGAGTCGTACATCTCTGTCTAAAATCACCGATACTTGCACCCCATGCCGTGCCACCACTTCCTTGATATAGATGTCGGCCAACTTTTCGGCCGAAAAGCTCTCCTGAATCGGAATAAAATGGGCACTCTTGGTCAATCGATCGACGATGACCCAAATCGAATACACTCATCGCGTAGTCCTGGGAAGCTTTGTGATAAAATCCATCGTAATGTCTTCCCATTTCCACAACGGGATATCTAACGGCTGGACCTTGTCGTGAGATCTCTGGTGCTCAGCCTTGACCTTCCTGCAGGTCAGGAACCTTTCCACAAATCGGGCCACATCCCTCTTCATACAGGGCCAAAAATAATCAAGACGGAGATCCCTGTACATCTTCGTCACCCCGGGATAAATAGAGAACCTGGATCTATGCGCCTCTTCCATCAATATCTAGCGCACACCCCCTTGATACGGGACCCACACTATATGGTGAAGAGTCAATAATCCCCGACTGTCATAGTCGAAGGAGGGAACCTGACCCACAATCCGCCGACTCTTCCGATGTTCCTCCTTCAAGGCCTCCTGTTGGGACTCCCGAATCCGCTCAAACAGCAGAGTCACCACTGTCATCCTCATACAGATACCCATGATCGACGCTGCCTTGCGGCTATGCGCATCGGCCACCACATTGGCCTTCCCCGGGTGGTAGAGGATCTCGCAGTCATAATCCTATACTACATCAAGCCACCGACGCTGCCTCATATTCATATTTGGCTGGTCCCTGAGATACCTCAAGCTCTTGTGGTCCGTGAAAATAGTACAACGAACCCCATAGAGGTAATGAAGCCAAATCTTGAGGGTGAACATACCATCCCCCAGCTCCAAATCATGCGTTGGGTAGTTCGCCTCATGAGGCTTCAGCTACCTTGAAGCGTAAGCAATAACATGCCCTATTTGCATCAATATTGCACCCAAGCCCGAGATGGACGCATCATAATATACAACAAAATACTCCATGCCCTCTGGCAGGGCTAAGATCGACACCTCGCACAATCTCTGTCTCAATGCCTCGAATGCAGCCTGCTGATCAGGCCCCCAACGAAAGACCATGACTTTCCTCATCATCCTGATCAGGGGTATGGCTATCTTGGAGAAGTCTTGAATGAATCTCCGATAATAGCCTGCTATTCCCAGGAAGCTTCGAATCTCGGATGGAGACCTCGGAACCTCCCACTTCATAACGACCTCTACCTTGGCTGGATTAACCGAAATCCCATCCTGGTTGACAAGGTACCCAAGAAACTGCACCTCGCGCAACCAGAACTCGCACTTGGAGAACATAGCATACAATCTCTCCCTCCTCAAAGTATCTAGAACCTCCCACAAGTACTCCTCATGCTGTTCTCGTATCTTGGAATAGACCAAGTTCTCATCGATGAAAACTATCACAGACCGATCCAACATCGGTCTGCACACATGGTTCATGAGATCCATGAACATGGCAGGAGCATTGGTGAGCGCGAAAGGCATCACCACAAACTCATAGTGGCCATAATGTATCCAAAAAGCAATCTTCTGCACATCCTCCTCTCTGACCCTCATCTGATGATACCCTGAATGCAAATCAATCTTGGAGAACCAAGATGCTCCCTGTAGCTGGTCAAAGAGGTCATCAATCCTCGGGAGTGGGTAACGGTTCTTCACCGTTACCTTATTCAGCTCCCGATATTCTATAAACATCTGATGCGACCTGTCCTTCTTCTTCACAAACAAAATCGGGGATCCCTAGGGCGAACTGCTCGGTCTAATGAATCCCTTGTCAAACAGCTACTGCAGCTGTGTAGATAACTCCTGCATCTCAGGAGGATCCAACCGATACGGTGCCTTGGCTATCGGAGCGACACCGGGGACTAGGTCGATCCTGAACTCTACCTGCCTCTACGGAGGTATCCCAAGCAACTCCTCGGGGAATACATCCGCAAACACTCGTACTACAGGCACATCACGCACCGTCGCCCTTCCCACCTCTCGGGTATCCACAACATAGGCGACATTTCCTGTGCAACCCTGCTGAAATTAGCTCCAAACCCTCGCTGCCGAACATAAAGCTGGTCCTCGTTGTGGCCTCTCGCCCTGAACTACCAGCTCTCCCCCACTTGGGACCCTGATTTGCACCAACTGTTGCACGCACTCAATCACCGCCCCATTGGGGCTTAGCCAATCCATGCCGATAATAACCTTGTTCCCCTGCAAAGGTATGGCAACCAAGTCTACCAGGTAATGTTCCTCGAACAGCCTCAAAACAAAATCCTGGTAGACCTCTGATGCTCGCACTGACCGGTCGTCCGCAATCTTGACCACTAGAGGGCAATCCAACATGCCCGAAGATTCAGGAAACTTCTTGCTAAGCGCAAGAGAGACAAACGATTGGGTAGAACCCGAATCAAACAACACCTAAACTGGGATACCGTTCACATGGAACGATCCTAAATAGAGCACATACATATAACATATCAAAATCATAACGACATAACATAAAAGATCTCAGAGGAGAAATCATACCCGTCACCACATCGGGTGCAGTGCGTGCCTCCTCGGCTGTCAGCTAAAATGCTCGGCTCCGCACCACTAGAGTTTCCGACTTGACCTTTTGGCCATCCGTAACCCTTGCAGTCGCTGGAGTTGGCGCCACTGCCAGCGCTGTTGCTGTCAATCTTGGGCAATTGGCCTTTTTATGGCCCTTCTGATTGTAAATAAAGCAAATTAGGTCTGATGTCTGAATCACAGGATTAGGGGCATTACAATCTCTGCCAAAGTGCCCAATCTTGCCATACTTATAGCAACCTGAACCCAGCCTAGTGCGGCAAACTCCCTCATGTGACCGACCGCATTTCCCACAGCGGTCCCGCCCTGATTTTCCTTTCGACCTACCATCGGATCCCTTGGGCTTCTTCCCCAAATCCCCTGTCGTATGTACCTCCTTTGCCTTCCTCTTCCAGATGTGCTCCAGATCAATCTCCCTCTCCCTTGCCCTGGCAATCATGGAATCCAGGGTAGGGCAAGCTGAAAAACTGACATGCTCCCGGATGTCATCTCATAGCATGTCATGGTAGCGGGTCCTCCTCATGTCCTCATCTCCCGTATACTAGGGCACCAACAAAGCCCTCTCCCAGAACTTGGCGTTGATCTCCACCACAATCTCCGTAGTCTGTCTCATATCCAATAACTCCCTGGCCAGCTGCTAAAGCTCCATAACTGGTGCAAACTCGGACCTGAATCGGGTCACGAATTCTGACCACGTCATAGCCTCGATGGTTGGGGCTCCTAATGTATCACCAATCAACTCCCACTAATCTCTGGCTCGATCCCTCAAACATCCTGCAGAAAAATGGACCTTCGACCCTTCCGAGCAGAAGCTCGTCAACTGCGCGGACTCGATGTCTGCGATCCATCTCCTAGTAGCAAATCCGGTGCACCACTCCCTCTAAAGTCCTTAAAGGACAGTGTGCGTGTGCCCATCTGGCTAGATGCTAGATCACTCGTGAATGCCCGAAAGGCTATCCTCCATTAGCTCCACGATCCCCTCCTTAATCGACCCGAAAATAACCGGGGTCGCATCAAGGATACCTCTCGTGATTTCAGACGCGATGAACTCGCGTAACCGATCATCAACATGCTTGGATCCCACACCCGAGCCCGATCCTAATCCAGATCCTGAACCTCCCACTCCATGTCGCATGACCACCATTCTGAAAGTAAACATACAAATGTCAGGATCACATATACTTCTGAGAGGTCTCACAAACTTTCCCATTTTCCTGGTTCCATCTCGTCCCTCCTTGACTCGAGTACAGATCCTCTGCTTCCAGTAGTACGGGCTCATACTACCTTCCACATCTATCCGTACTTTCCTCAAGGATTGCTTCAACTTCATCAAGTCCCTTTTACTGATACCTTTTCCACTGACCTCATCCTAGGCTTCCCTAGGGCACCCCCGACCTACTCTCCACAATCAGCTGCACTAGCAGTCCTCACCACCTCCCTCTAACTAGCTTTCGGATATTGGTACATATCCACTCACTAGTTAGTTAATGTTGTCTAGAATCCATATAGCACAAAGTAGGCAACATTCGTGCATTGAGTAACCACGTCAAACATAACTTAATCAGGCCATCCTACTACTGACTAAGAAGTCCTATCATACAGCTCATACAACAGGCATTCAAGGCATCCTTCCTAAGTCCTTAGCCCTATAGCATGCAATTCTCAGAATCGTTAACATAACATAGCAAGTATGAGTATCTTGGGGAAAACTTACTTGAGCCCGGCCGGTCGCACGCATCACACACCTAATCTTTCTCAAAATTCCTTAACTTAGATTTTAGAAACCCATTTTCTTTGTAAAAATCTTTTAGGCCCTCGGTTTCAGTTCAGACACTCCCAGGGTGTGTCCGAATCCCTCAAACCAGGGCTCTGATACCAACTTGTAACATCCCAATTTCCGAGGCCAAAAATTTCATTTTGAGATTGAGTAAATCATAGAGCATGTTACCAAATCATTGTCAAAACTACATCATTTATATAAACATAAATTCAGGTCTCAAAAACCATATCATTAGGAACAATGAAAATCATAGTACAATCCCAAAAAATCTAATGCGGAAACCATGTTTGTGATGCGCTGCTACCCCGTTGGCTCCTTCCCCTTAGATGAAGAGGTACGTGAAACCAAAACTGAAACTGTAAGCACGAATCTTAGTGAGTTCCCCCATCATACTACATACCATATAACATCATCGGTATCTTGCAACCGGTAACTACCGATGGTATCTTTCAAACGATAACCATCACTGGTATCTTTCAACCGGTACACGCCATTAGTATCTTTCAACTGGTAACTGGGGACTATTTCACCCCTTAACACTAGCATACAGTAACAAGATATAATCATACCGTCAGGCATTACTAGGTACTGTCCTACCCTTCGATCCTAAAGACCGATGTCTGGGACAACCAATCCCTTCCATACACATAGGATATTACACAGGCATATCTCATAACCAAAACATGTAACCATACCAAGATAATTATCACAAAGACAATCATCTACCAAATACCCCTGTTGGTGGGCCGACATTGTGGTCGTAGACCCACCCTTACTGGAAGGTAACTCACCTCGATGTCGTGTAGTGTCTGAAATGTCCTCTGCATGAAGATCGACTCTCCTCAACTCCTCACTCCCTACATGACAACCCTTCTAAGTCAATAAATAAAACATACAACCCTAACCAGGGTCAACCCAAGTCCAGTCAAAGTTAACATTAGTCAAAGTCAACATCTAGTTGACCTGACTCGCCGAGTTGGCCTACCAACTCGTCGAGTCCATGCTCCTCTATCCCGATACAAACCCCGACTCAGCTCGTTGAGTCTAGCAAGAACTCGATGGGTTCAACTTCAATAGTAACATCGGGACCATCTTCATCCGACTCGTCGAGTTCATCTTCTTTATAAGAACTTGTCTAGTCTATGACTCGCCGAGTTGTATGAACAACTCGTCGAGTCCATCTTAAAAGGTTGGGAGATTGTATTGGACTTGCCGAGTATGCTCAATCCACTCACCGAGTCCCATGAGGTCCAGGTCCTTTTTCGTGTCTAAACAACCAATGGGCCTCCTTTCTAACAACTGATCTATCCTCAGAAAGGATTTGGTGTTTAATACTCACTGACTTGCCAAGTTCCAAGCATAACTCGTCGATTCCAAGTTTCCTCAACCCCTCTTAAGGCCCAGATCTGAGGTCAATCACCACTCAACCCCTCAAAATCCGAAAATGGATTAGAAAGCCATAAAAATCCCAATTCCAAAGATGATTAAGCACATGTATAAGTCAAGATAGGGGCATTTACCTTGATGAAGCTGAAAATAGGGTAAGATCTCTGGATCCAAAAGTCCCAACTCGAAGTCCCAAGTTTCCTCCTTCCTTCCAATCTCCACAAACCAACCAAGAACACCAAAATGGCCTTAATGCACACACAAACAACTAGGGTTTCGATATGCAACTTTTGGGGAGTGTTAGGGACAATGGAGGATGAGTTAAGGTGTTTATATAGGGTGTAAACCCTCAGATTTAGGGTTTCACTCTCCCAGCACCTACTCACCGAGTCAGTCACCCGACTCGTCGAGTAGGTCACTTAAAATATCTGCGGGTCACGATCCTACTCGACGGGTTGATCCCCCAACTTGTTGAGTCCCAGAGAAAAACACAAACTACTTGAATTAAAGGTATACCAGGAATCAGGTGTTAAGGAAGTTCGCTGAACATGTTTACATGAGTCAACCAGAGAGTTTTGTCAATGCAGAGCACCCTAATAGAGTGTGTAAGCTTTAGAAATGCATTTATGGATTGAAACATGCATCTCATGGATGGAATCTTTGTTTCCATGAGAAATTCAAAGAGTTTGGCTTTTCGAGAAGCGAAGATGAGTCATGTGTATATGTCAAAGCCAGTGGTAGTAGAGTTAGATTTCTCGTTTTGTATGTGGATGACATACTGCTCATAGGAAACGACGTCCCAAACCTGCACGAGGTTAAGTCTTGACTTGGGAAGTGCTTCACTATGAAAGACCTTGGAGAAGCTGCTTATATTCTAGGGATAAGGATATTGAGAAATAGGAGTAAAAGACTAATAGGACTTTGTCAAAGTACTTACTTAGATAAAGTATTAAAACGTTTTAGCATGGAGAATTCCAAGAAAAGGGAGTTGCCAATCCAAAGCATTACCAAGTTGAGTAAGACTCAAGGCCCGAGTACCGAAGCTAAGATAGTAGATATTAGTCGAATACCTTATGCTTCTGCAGTTGGCTGAATCATGAATCATGTATGTTAAGACGTGTACTCACCCTGATGTGGCCTTCGCTTTGAGCATGGTCAGAAGATATCAAAGGAAACTTGGTAGAGCACATTGGACCGCAATAAAGAATAGTCTCAAGTACCTACGAAGGACTAGTGAATGGTTCATTATCCTCGGTGGGAGTGATGATTTAAGAGTGTGAGGGTATAGTGACGCCAGTTTTTAGACCGACCAAGATAATATTCGTTCTTAGTCGGGCTGGGTCTTTACCCTGAATGGAGGCACAGTGACTTGGAAAAGTTCCAAGCAAGAGACCGTAGCTGATTCAACATGTGAATCAGAGTACATAGCAGCAAGCGAAGCGTCAAAGGAGGAAATATGGCTAAAGAACTTCATCGGAGACCTTGGAGTTGTTCCAGACATAAAGGAGCCTATGGAGATTTTCTGCGATAACGAAGGTGCGGTTGCCTTGACCAAGGAACCGAGGGATCATGTCAAATCCAGGCATATTGATAGAAAATATCATTTCATTAGACATTGGGTAGAAGAGGGACTCCTTGTAGTAAAGAGGGTATCGTCAAAGGAGAACGCAACAGATCTCCTTACGAAGGGACTGGGTAGGGTTAAGCTCACAGCACACTAGGAGCATTGGGATGAAGGACGATATTAGTTTTAGTGATTAGATAGCTTTTAGAAACTTGTAATAGATAAATTGTAATTAACATTTGATGATTAAATAAATGAGTTTTATTTATAAGTAAAGTTGTTGTCTTGTGTTAATTATTTATTATAGTTTCACTTTGCATGTTTTGACTTCCTAAATAATAAGATTATTTAAACTATCCACAGTCAATCATACGTTTGAAGTATGAATCAAGATTGTCATAAATTGGCTTGTAGACTATCTAAAGAGTTTATACATAGCAAAAGTTTGTTGCAACGATCATGAGTGCTTCTGAAATATGATTTGAGTATTGGATTAAACCCGCGCTCACATGAATCACTTCATGGAATTTAATCACGAGCGATTGTGAGACGATAATATCATATAGTCTTTAAAACTAGATATATGAGTTGTTGTTTACGAGTTGGTTGTGCATTGATAATGCGAAAACGCATCAATAACTTGATCTAATAAAACATATTGTTGTGCATGATTTGATGAGTAAATAGTATAAGCATATAAGTCAAATTTTATCTATTCCTTTTATCCTACGAGGTTAAAAGCGATATCTTAGGCCCCTCGATGATTTTTATTGACTTATGTGTCAGGATCGGTCATGGCTGAATTAATGTGTTCAATTAAGTTCTATGTCAGACAAATTAGAGATCGAGAAACAAACCGTTGGATAATAAGTATGTTTATGTTCCATGTAATTGTCCACACGATATATTGAGAACAGAGGACTCTACGATCCCTTATCTAAAGGACGTGTTAGAGTTCGACAGGGGCTTATGAGAGCTACGATTGATAATCGGATTTTGAAGTCGTACTTGTATTTATAGTTATTAGACTTATCCAAGTGGGAGACTGTTGGATTAAGTGTCTAAGCCCATAACTATATGTGATATGTACTTGACCCGATTGTAGCATGGTGCTTTTGGGTTGGCTTCACCAAAGCAACTTGACTAGATTATAATAGAGAAAGAGGATAATTGCATAATAGGTTAAGGACCTCTTAGACAAGAGGTGGACAAAACCTTATGGAAGCCCATAAGGATTTCGTCCAAGGCTAAGTGTTCTGGAAGATTCCTATGGACTGTTTAGGGCTTAAGCAACCGGATTAGGTATTTAACTGAAACCCTAATTCCTCACCTATATAATGACCCTCTTGGCATCCAATTTTCAGCGACATTGAACCCTAAGGATCTTTAGAGTCAACATTATACCTCCTCCTCTCTCTCCAACATTCTCCAATTGCTTTTGGTGTTTGTGATCGGTTAGAGGTATTACATTTGTGATACTAATCTCTCAAAGGTTCATGGTTATCAAGCTACAATTAAAATGTATGTTTCTATATTGTTTTTAGTCATAGTATTCAATTTTTGTATGCTAGATTTAGGGTTTACAAGATTTGGATGATTATTGCATGTACAATTAGAAGAACCTAGATCCAAAGCTTCAGGTTTTGCATGTGAACCATAGGATTGTTGCTCTTTTTATAACCCAACAAAGATACCACGTAAAGCTACAAGATTTACGTCCATGCATGGCACCTAGGGCTCAAAATGCCAAAACAAGCTCTATATAGGGTTTAATGCATAAAAGCTTGCCACTAGCTTGATAAAGCTTGGATCTTTTGGCTCAAGGGACTACTTATGGTCTAGATCTGGCGTCTCAACTCCATAGCAAGCTCCAAATACTCTAGAACTCAAGAAGGGATGGGAAAAAAAGGCCCTAAACTTCTTAGAAACGAGATCTAACCAACCAATGAGCAAGGTTG
This sequence comes from Lactuca saligna, assembly GCF_052625555.1. Classification (NCBI taxonomy): domain Eukaryota; kingdom Viridiplantae; phylum Streptophyta; class Magnoliopsida; order Asterales; family Asteraceae; genus Lactuca; species Lactuca saligna. The sequence goes on from NC_136420.1 coordinate 147,980,664, forward strand.
GAGCTTTATACCTCCAAACTGAAGCTAGCACAGAACAACACTTGATCTAAAAAGCCTATTCTCGTTCCAAGCCTTGATGCACTTCACTCATCTTCTAAATATGCACTAGAACACCCAAGGTTAGCCTCTCTCTCTCTCTCTCTCTCTCTCTCTCTCTCACAAACGAATACACTCGATTAGGGTTTCTCACAAAGTATAAGGGTGACAAGGGAGGCGGAAATGAAGGCTTAAGGTCCTTTAAATAGGACATAAACCCTGAAAATTAGGGTTTTCTCACTCAACACCTACTCGTCGATTTGGGGTCCTCCTACTCGTTGAGTAGACACTAAAAATCACGCGACCATTAACTCCTCTACTCGGCGAATTGGGGCAGCCAACTCGTCGAGTTGCTCTAAAATTATAAAAGTGAATTAATTAAATATTATACATGGGAGTCAGGATGTTACAATTCATAGACATTACATCTCAATCTCAACGGTCCATTCTTCACGACATTTTTTGATATTACCCTTGCGAAATGATATCAATATTTGTGTGTGTTATTTATGGAAGTGTCGATTCCCATGCAACTACTTACGATCATTGCTAATCGTTCATATTATTCGTGAGGTTTGTTTGATAGACATGTCGTTTCTTATGTAAGCAGGTGCATCTTATCATGGTCTTAACATAAAACGCGATCAATCCATGGTAGATTAGCTTTATCATTTGTATGTGTGTATGAAACCTTGATGAGTTTATATTTAGAATCAAACTTATTTGAGAATTTATTTTACATCAACACACAAAATGATGGTACATATGTTAAAAAGTACTAGGCTAACTACAAATGGTGGAATAGGTCAAAACCCAACTTTCAGATCGCCTTTGTTTTATGATTTATGATACTTCCTCTTCATCAGGTACATTTAATCTTTTTAGCACAACTTCTAATTCCAACTAAAATTCATCTACCTTCCATTTTGTTTCTTTCAATCCTTATTCTAATCGATCTTTGAAAGCGTGTGGAAAGAATTTTAGGCATTGAAAAATCGGATGTCGATATAACTATATTGATCCTCATTGTAATGATTGTTCTCTGAATTCTCATTATGCATCATCTTTTTCAAAGTTACTCCAAACCACCTGAAATCAATACCTCTTTCAAAAGGTCCAAGTACCTTTCGCAAAACGAAAAAAAACAGAATGCAAGGAAATTGTCAATAATAATGTTTGTTTTTTGTAATATGAAAGAACTTCTCAATAAATGGCTATTTATGCTTAAAAATTGTTGTATTCTTTGTTGGTGTATGCAAACATCAATAAACGTGAATTAGTTTCCATGGTTAAGAAAATCATTGATAAATTTCTTTGACAAGTTATTCATTTAAATGTTGTAATTCTATAAAAAATAAAAAAAAATAAAAAAAAAAAAGAAAAAAGTTAGCTTGCTCCTCTAAAGAAAATCATGTATTACAAACACATACCTTTACAAAACTATTAAGGGATCATAACATCAAATAAACAGCAATTGAGAAAAAAAAAAGTACTTTTTAGGTTGATTATGTTTAATGTGTGAATCGAGAGAGGGTATGCTAGGGTTAACAATATGTACTCATGAAGATAATTATTCATGTAAAATGAAACCTAGCATGTGATTGAACTTTACAAAATATTATCTAATAAACATGATATGAATTTAACAACTTAAATGAATTTAAAATATTAAAACAATTCCTTTAATCATCAACTATTACACCAACAACCAAACTCCCCAACATATTGTTATTTGCTACACATCTCATGTAAGTGTACATATAGAATTCTAAAACCTCAATGATCAAAAATAAATGCTAAATCGTATATTTGACTTCTTCTATGTTAGGCCAAAAATAAGATTATAAACATTCTAAGGTACTTGGAGCATATAAAGCTCCAATCCGTATAAGACTGAAATCTGATCCTCTTATATAACGATATAAATTTATGATTGCATGCATGATAGTTGAATGATACGTTGGGAACAATGAAATTATTAATATTCACAATAAGAAAGCATATTCATTAATGTTATCAAGCCTTATTAGGTGAAGACTAAAAGATCATCTTAAATTATATACGCAAAGAATTATCTAATATCGTTAAAAGTTACCGAATTTTTTATATCAATACAAAAATTAAATATTCTCATAAAATTACACTACCATGATATTATGAATAAATAGAATTGTTTTTCATCCTCCATTAATCTATGTCTTATTTTTGGTAAACCTAAATTAAAAGAAAAAGAGAAAAGGAAAAAAGGAAAAGAAAAAAGGAAAAGCACATTTGAAGAAGAAATTTAAGAATGGGAAACAACTTTGAGTAGCAAGTGTGACTTGAGCCATTAGATTCTATTTTTAATTTTTTAAGCACCTAAAGATGCTTTTATTTAATTACATAATTAAAATTTTACACTTAGCCCCCTCCCCCTTCACTCCTCAAATACCGCCCACCACCAACACACCCATTTCACCTTTCTCCGTCTCTCTCTCTCTCCCAATTATCACAACCGAAGCTCCGGTCGCACTCATGGGAAGTTACTTCGGCGCCGGAGAATGCTTCTTTGAACAACAGAAGCCGACCGACTTCATCACCGGAGGCAATCAGTTCACCATTGATGACTTGCTCCTTGATTTTCCTAACGACGAAGATGTCGTCATGAACGAGGCTTATTACGAGAGTTTTAATTCTAATTCAGCTGATTTCTCTAGCTCAAATTCCTCTATCTCCGGCAGCGAACCTCAGTTATCCGGCAATATCAGCTCCTATAGCCTCTCCGACTCTCAATTCTCCGGTGGTGAACTTTGTTTACCGGTAAGTTCAATTCCACCTCCATAATCTCAAGCTCAATTTCCGTTTCTGTTTCGATTTTGTGTTAATTTGAAAACTCGAGCAAACTCTAATGAATTCATGTGTTCAATTTGAATTTGAATTATGCAGTATGATGATTTAGCAGAGCTGGAATGGCTATCGAGTTTCACAGAGGAATCATTCTCGAGCGACGACTTACATAATCTGCAATTAATCTCCGCCGCGAACAAAGCACCCGCCACCTGCACCGCCACCGCCACTGCCACCGACACCTCATCTTCCGAGACGACTCGCGAATACCAACACAAAACCACAGGTCCTAACAGAATTAACTCACCGATATTTCAAACCAACGTTTTGGTCCCCGGTAAAGTTCGTAGCAAACGATCACGCGCCGCTCCCTGCGATTGGTCCTCACGCCTCCTCCTCCTCAAATCGTCAACGACCGACATTAACAAGCCAGAAACTACCCACCGTTCTGATAACTCTCTCCGGAGATGCCTGCATTGCGGTTCCGACACAACACCACAGTGGCGGAGGGGTCCAATGGGTCCCAAAACTTTATGCAACGCATGTGGAGTCCGTTACAAATCCGGTCGGTTAGTCCCGGAGTATCGCCCCGCCGCTAGCCCCTCGTTTGTTCCGGCGAAACACTCAAACTCTCACCGGAAAGTAATGGAGCTCCGACGACAACTGGAACTTCAAAATTCACAGCAACAATTAGTGAATCATATCTCAAATTTTGATGGGTGTAACGCCGGCGATGATTACTTGATTCATCGCCAAATCGGGCCAAGTTTCATGCACATGATCTAATCAACATCATGATCATCATCATCACCATCATCATCATCATCTTAATCATAATCATGAACCAATTTTACGTATTAGTAGTGATTTTAGCGTTAAGATTAGTCTCTTCCAAGAAGAATATGATCTCAATCAAAGAGAAAACAGATAACATGATGAATTCATTGTAGAATTTTGTAATCAGATTTACTAATCGTTGATTTTATCAATTGAATGAAAGTTTCGTTGATTTGAATATGAATATGAATTGTTTTTTTTTTTTATAATTTTAGTGTATTGTGTGTTGTGTGGGGTTTAACACAGTAAAAATGCGAATGGTGGAATAGTAACGTAAGCGGCATGGTCCATCGTTGTGCACTCAATGCCACATGCAACCGCTCAAACTTTTATATCAAAGTCTTATCTGTTATCAACTTATCATATTTCATTTTCCAAGATTTTTTTATTTTTATTTTGGCTTCGATTTATGAAATTACATTATTACCCTTTAACCCAACAAAAAATGTTCTTATGATTTGTCTCTTGATCATTATGGATGGTTGAGACTTGAGACCTTTATTCATTTAAAAATAAAGACTTTGATTTTAAGCAAATATGTGATGATGAAAATCAAGTTTTACTTGACTTGTAGGTTTCATCCTCTTTTTCTTTTAAGTTTTTTTTTTGTTCAAGTTGTTTGATAAAATTGAAGATTTTATATGTTTTTCAATATGTTTACTATAAAATAATTTGCCATAAACAATAATTTATGTTTTAGATGAGTTGTACAATATGCAAAAAAATCATAACATTGTTGTATATATATGGCAATAAATTGTACGAATTAACTTCTTTTATATAATCATTGTCGAGCTATAAAACTCATAACAAGTTTAACAATTATAGGGATAACTTACACATGACTGTTGGGATCAATGACTTTATGTTGATATTTTTTCCAACTTTGGTATTTTTATTTATAAGATTACCAATTTACCTCTAATGATATTTGTTTTAAAGATATTTTGATTTAACTATATAGTTTTGCATTCTTTAGAACGTTTCTCTAATCTCTCCTACCATTTACCAAACAGTTGTCTTAAATCAAATGAAAGAAGCCTCATTAATTAGTGAAGAACTCTTTAGGCTCAAGTAAACTTTTGTATTTTCCTTTATTATTTTTTTAATTTTCCAAATGTTTTGATTCTTTTAGCTTTTTGAAATGACAATGTTAACCCAAACAGGACATGATAATTAGGAAAAATGGTATTAAAACACACAAATTATAAAGCTATGTTACATTTTACACTTTCGAAAGATGGGGATAAAATGGTCGATAAATTTAGAAAAAGAAAAAGAAAAAGGTACTTGAAAGTACAATGTATGTACAATATAATACATGACAAGAGAGTGAGGGGGGCATACGTGCATGTGAAGAAGCACATGGTACAATAATTGAGGTACGTGAAAGAGAAATAAAAAGAACACGAGATCTATTCAAACATTGCTATTTGTCTACCATGTTCCTACTACTATTGCATTATTTTCTAATACAACAAACAATGCCAAGTTTTCTCACATTTGAATGCCATTATTTATTCTAATTTCTAAGGCTATATTGGTAATTTACTTTCACTTCTAACTAGACACTACTAACCAGAATTTCTCAACCATCAAATTGGTATTAACATTTTAAAATAGAATTGATTCGGTCGAATCACATAAGCTTCATGTGCAATCCATTAAATTTAGGTCCAAATTTTTAACAATTCTATAAAATACAAAAATTAATTCCGTAAATTAAATAGTATTATTATACTATTATGAACATAAAAATGGAAAAAGTTTTTAACTTTTTATGTAAAATAAAATACTCAAAACTAGCTTCAGTTTTTATTTTAAAATACTTATCATTTTCAACACTTTAATAGTATGAAATCAAGTTTACAACATAAAAAATTATTAAAGATATAAAAATCAATATATTTAGCAAGCAAAACACAATGAGCACTAGCTTCACGTCCATTCTTAATTGACTAATTGTTCAAGAAGAAATTTAAACATATTAATAAGCACTACATGACTATTCCTTAATTAAAATATACAATTCTTCTCCAAGAAGACGTCATACATAAACTTTTAATTATTAATAAAATAAACACATGCACAGCAATTTAAAGTTTAATTCCAAATAAAAATCAACACATTCAATCAACTCACATTTATTAATTTAAATTTAATAGAAAACAAGTATAAATATTATTAAATAAGCAAAGAAGACAATTCAGTTAAAACTAATAGATAGCCGCTCCAAAAAAAATGAAATTAATAGATACTAATCAACAAAAACATCTTCAAACTTGCAGATCCTAGTTTCTCGCTACATCTTTCATGTCCAGAGATGCAATTAGAAAACTCACAGAATAGTGTCCCAAAAGGAACTATAAAATCGAAATATAAGAAAGCAATGGATTCTTGATAAAAACTTGCAGGAGATGTTAGTAGAGGAGTTTGTAGCAGCGACGGATTTGATTATTGCCGATGAGAGAGACGATAGATCACAAGCATATTGGTAGAATAAGACTAGGATTTTAATGACCCAAGATAATTAAGTAACCCGACCTAAAACGAAGTGAACAAACCCCCGTTGTATGTGTTATTTGGAATGAATACTCATCTCATTAATACACCAAAACAATACGTATGTACCATTTACAAAGAGGCCAAAAGACCGTATTGTCGTATGCTAGGCTGCCAAGATGGGTTATGAGTGGGCGAATACAACATTGTAACCATCAAATCGTAATGTATCAAAATTTATTATCAAAAGTAGAAGCTAATATTTGTTTTGAAAACAAAGCTAACACAAGGTAAACATAAAATGGATGTCATGCCCCGATGAATGTCCAAATCTCTTGATCACCCCAGCTCCTTGTCCTTCGTATTTGAAGGACTTGAAGGACCTGCAACTAAAGACATAAAGTAGCAACTAAAGACATAAAGTAGCAACTGTAAGTCTAACGCTTAATGAGTAATAACAATACTTGCCCATTATACAGATAATATGTTGTAACACCCGCAGATTCAGGTTTGTTAATTTAGAGAACGTTGAAATCCAACTTATAACAAAGAAGTTATGTCACGTCGAAGTTTCGCGATTAAACCGGCATTGCTCCACGTATCGTAAAAAGTAAATTCTTGACAAAAATATGTTTTAGCCTTAGCGATCCAAATAAAAGTCATAGTAGACGTTAAACGGTGAGCGTGAATATAGAGAACGTCAAAATCTAAATTCATTCGAGGAAATTATGATTTTCGAAGATTCAGCATAGCAGTATACAGTTCGGAAATCGAATCTTAGATCGGTCGATTTTTAGCCAAGATGATATAAATGAGAATTGAAGATCTCATTAATAGGAACTCAACGATATACAGACAGTAAAAAACGAACGTCGAATGACAAAGTTATGAATTTTTAACGTACTTTAACTGTCTAAGCCTGTTAAGATATAACTTTAAAAATAAATTTAAAAAATTAGCCGATAGAGTGTAAACTAAAGTTGTAGATTACATCTATGGCTACACGTGGATATAGAGAACATCAAAAACGGTGCTCGTATGCAAAAGTTATGGATTTTACAAGATAATTAAATTTTGGATTAACTAGAGGGTGACACGTGTCACATTCTGACACCACACCTTTATCCCCAAGGCTTGCGATCTGATGGTGACATGTGGCACCAGTACGCCCAACATAATCTGTGTATGCCCATCGTATTGAGTATGCCCCACGTAGTTTTTTAGTACGCCCTGCGTACTCGGCTCCTGACAGCCTATAAAAAAAGGTTGAATTTCACACTTTTCCTCACACCATTCCAGTTTATTCTCTCCCAAACCCCCCAAAGCCTTAATGTCATTCTCTAGCACTTCCTAGGTGTTAGTAGCGAAGCTCCAGAGCACCAGAAACCCTGGGAAATAGAGCTTTCAGTTTAGATGTTTTGCGCACGCATAGTCGGGTTTCTAGCTAAACCACCTATAAGTTAAGTTATGCTTACTGTAATTTAAGTATAATTTATGTTTAAGTTCATTATCGTTATTATGAACCTATAACCAAAATTTATCAGTGATTCCAAGTCGTTATACTAATTGATCCACTTACGGGGATGATGTATAGGCGGGATTTAGTGAGGTGTTTAAATGGGATTTCCAAATAGTATACTTTGTATACCAAACGGATCCTACCTCCGATATGATCCTACATGGTTGTCCCTTATCAACTATAGATATATAGACATTTAATTAATGATGAATCTAGACTAATAATTAGTAGCAATAAATATTATCTTCGTCCCAATTTGATAGTCCACTTTTGACTTTTGAAGTCTTTTTCCTTCAATTTTAACCTTGAATATTTTTGTTTTTTATAGATAATACTTGATGAAAAATATATGAGTGAATTGTATTTTGAATGTTTTTTCGTTGTTATAAGTTTTATCAAGTAATATATAATACAAATAAAAATATTTAAGGTCAAAGTTAAAGAAAAAAAGACTTCAAAGTCAAAAGTGGACTATCAATTTGGGACGGAGGGAGTATTAGACTAAGATTTAGTGATAATGACACTAGGTTACGTCAAAGGAAAAGACCGTTGCTAGAAGCGAAGCATTTTCCGAATTTCGAATCATCACTTTAACAAGTGAATGCATAGTTACTTTCATCTTACACATAGATATGAAGTATTTAATATAGATACATGTTATGTATGCCTATTATATGTGTTCCTGATATCTATGCGAGATGAACGATTTATACATGGTTTACTTGATTTAAACTATATATGTATTTTTATACCTATAAATATATTGGGTAAAGTTGGGTAGATGAAAGATGATATAGATGATGACAGATGAATGATGAAATAGATGATGAGAGGACTTGACTTTAAAGATGACGCCATCTAGCAAAGTATAGATGACAACCACATATTATTCTAGAGAGTCCAGTGGAACGCTTGTTGGATAAGGTGTCTAAGTCCATCACTTATTTGGTATATACTTGACCCGACCCGGCATGGTCCATTTGGGTTGCATTTCATCCAAACTATTTATAGATAATTTTATGAGAGTTATACACATATGATTATTAAGATATTATAAGTTATAATATATTAATATGAAGTCATGTTATTTAAGTAGTCTTACTCTTAAATTAATTATGAATTAATTTAGAGATTAAAAGGAAGACTAATTAGATTGTGGGTTATTAGTTTTATATGGTGTGGGCTAACACTCATTTGTTAACGGGCTAGGCTTGTATGGAAGTCCATGGATGATCCATGGAGCTTTTAACCCATGGATCCTTGGAAAAGGAAAGGTCATGGGTTATTAGGGTTTCACCCTAATCATGTACACGATATAAGCATGCTTATGTTGCATGAAATAGTCACTAGTGTAACTAGTATGTGTGTTTGTGTGTGACCGATTTTATAAGTGTGTATACACTCTCTCAAAGTTTTCCAAGAGTTTGTGGTGATTTGCGATTCCATTTGAGGCATTCACACTATTGGTGCTTGGCCCTCAAACTCCTTAGGAATCAAACTCATCATCAAAAGGTATGTAATCTCATCTAATTCTTTTATGTTTAAAAGTAGCCCATGCCATGTTAGATAGGTTATGAACCTTGGAAAAATTATTATTTTGCATGTATTTAGAAAAACATAGATCCAAGGTTTATTAGGGTTGCATGCACACTTAGGAAGTGTTAGATTGCTCAAAACCCAACAGTGGTATCAGAGCCTAGGCTTGCTTGTTTGATACTTGATGCAAAATAGTGAAAAAAAGTCGAAATTTTTGCTGTCTGCATGATGGACTCGCCGAGTCCAAGGCAAAATTCATCCTACTCGCCGAGTAGGTTCGTGCACTCGGCGAGTAGAAGGTTCAGAATGCAGATTTTCGACTTTTGCTGCTGGAAATGGACTAGAAGCTTTACCCTAAACTGTTTTGATGTTTTAAAACTTATTTTAGTTGGTGTAATGGTTGTTCTAATCCATTTACAATAGCATATATCAAAATTTCATGCTTTGTATGTGTTCATATAATTCTTGAAACTTTGATAATCATGTTCTTGTTCTTATGAATTTAGAAGATGATAGGAATTATTTGCTAATTGTTTAGGATTAATTCTTGATCATTTATGTGTTTTAATGGAGTCCATAATTTGTTCTCAAGTTATGGATATCCAAAGGTCGCTTTTCTTTAACACACATTAAAAACACATAAGTTACATAAAATGAAGAGTCTTCATTTTATGAACCTTTAATTCGTAAGTTATGAAATGAAAAGTTTTGAAGAGTTACAAAACTTGCCCTCAAGTTTTGGAATTTGGAAAAGTTTCACACACTTTAATAAACTTTAATTCCAACACTTAGAATTTTAAAAAGTTAAAATTCAACACTTGTACTATTTATAACATTAATGGTTAATTATATATATATATATATATATATATATATATATATATATATATATATATATATATATATGTATAAGAACAAGTCGTTTTACCGTTAGTAGGCCTCATTCACGAAGCCGGTCTATAAGGTGGGTATAAAGTTGTTGCCTATAAAATGGCGACTTAATGGGTATACACTCTCACCCACCGCTTGCTTGATCGGTGGAGGATCGTTAGCCGAACGGGTAGGACAATGACTTTAAATTCTCATTAAAAGTATAATGATTATTATAAAGTAACTAAATATTTTTTTATTTAATTCCCACTCTTAGTTACTTTAGGAAAAATGTGAATTTGGTGCTAGCCCATGAAATTCACACTTTGTACCTTACCAAGTCGTTGGTGGAGCGTGTGTGGTTAACCGGCACACTAACTTGGACTAGTAAGGATCACGAAGGGTGACTTAATGTTTGTCATAGATCAATGGAGCGTGTGTGGTTAACCAGCACATTGATTAGGTGATAATATTAAGGGTACCAAGTGAATTGGTATGGTTATTCACACCTTGTTTTGTGATCCCTGGCATCTCAGTCACAAAATTTGAGAGGGCACACTCGAGATTGAAACATGCCATTGAAAAGTTCAATGAATCTCAAAAGATTTAGGAATTTCAAATCCAATTAAAACCTAATAAATTATTTCGTTTTTCATGGTGGAAATTGGTGAATCGTCATTCGCCTACCTTCAAATATTTTATACCTTGGATTACGGTATCCTTCTTCCAAATTATAAAATATTGTGTTGGGTCCTAAGCTTAATATTTCATATTGGGTGTTATATTAAGGACTTTGAATCAACTAACTTGATTTTCTTCCATTATAGATGTCTGGTTCAGACAACTATGATCTTCCCAAATCTCTTGAAGATGATGTCCCTCAACATCATGCTTCACTTCCTCCACCTCCTCCATTTATTCTCCCAAACCCACAAGTTTAAGGTCACTCAAGCCCTATTGGCAAGCAAGATCTATATGTGATCACATCTTGGTGATGAAGTCACGTATTGACAAGCCGGGAGAGTTGGGTGTCAAAGTCTCGTGAAAGTTGGATGTTCAATCACTTTCTTAGTAACATAGTGAGTCTCTTTGGGATTACTATGAGACAGAATATGACATGACCCTTAATGATATTATCTATTTGCTTGGTGTTGTGGAATCAACAATGATTTGGAAGACCAGTAAAGCAAATTTGATTAAAAGAACAACTTCCCAAGTCTTAAATGGACATTGACAATGGTAGCATTGGATATCTAGAAAAGCATTTCTCTTCCCAATGGAAAGGGATCGGCCATAGTCAACTCGGTTGACCAAATGGTAAAGAGAAAGACTAAGTCTGAGATAGTCTCATGTGCCATTACCAAAGGGTCTATATGTTTTATTGCCAAAGGGAGGGACACTGATTGCGAAGCTGCCATATTTACCTGAAAGATCATAAGATTGATCAAGTCAAAAAGTTTGACTCTACTTCAGTTAAAGTCCACTGACTAACTCTATTAAGTTCCTATTTGGAGATTCTTATTACATAATGTGAATGGGTCACATGTTGATGTTTTTAAGAATCAAAAGAAAAGATAGGAAGCTTAAAGTAAGTATATGTTGATTCTGATTGCGAAGGTGGGTTTCGATCGCATGGTTCGGTAATCAGAATTTTGAGCTGTTGCTTAAGAGTTATAATATATTGCTTATGAATAGATAACAACAAGGTTTTCATGTGGATTGTAAGGATAAGTTTTTCCGCAAAGTTTTAAAATAAAAGAAAAAAGGGTTTTAATTTTATTCATTTTAAAAAATATCCTTACAATGGCATCTATGGAAAATTGTTGCTTATATGTTTCTAGTAATAGCAATATTGGAAGGTGGATTTGATTCTTTCATTTGTGTTAGTGTCTGAATTTACCAAATGAAGAAAGTTTTCCATCACCCAAGTTTCAATTGGATAGAAACTTGGAATCATACAAGTTGTATTGTATGATGAATGAGAATTTTCATCTTTGAAAATTCAGACTAATTCTTTGATCACATGTATATGTGAGTCACTTGAAGGACTAAGGAATTAGGTACACTGGGTGTGTGCTGGTCAAGGTCCACCACAAAGATTGTTTTGTCATGATTTACTAAAGATTAGTAAATATGATTATACTTATAAGGTTAAGTATAATTATGTAACATTGGAAAGGTTACAATGTATGACAAAACAAATGAGAAGAATCAAATTAAGCAGAAAGATAAAAGTTTCTCAAATCTGAAAGGATGGGAGAGTACTTTAGTATCATATTTCATGATCATCTTAATGATTATGAAACCATATCACAAATTCATACTCTGAGGATGTCTTAGTGATTGTTATGGCTAAGAAGAGAGGTCATGAATTGTTGGATTGGTTAAAATCAAGATTGTAACCTTGAGTGACATAAAGGAAGATTTATTAACACTAGTCAAATGTAAGAATAAAATGTTTTCTACTCTTGGACATTTGAGATTGGTAAGTTGTGATGTCTTGGATGAGACAAAGACCAACTAAGACCAATTGTGTGAAGTGTTAGTCTTGATAAGAATCCGCACTATCCCTTGAATATTTGTTTTGTCAAGGAATGGTCCTTGACTAGGGAAACTTATATGTCAAGGGGACAGTGGGAGCCTTAAAGATCCTAAAAGAGTTTCAAGATTTAATCAACAGTAAGACCTGTAATTTATCACTAGCACACGACTTAAGGTTTGCAACCTATCGTGTTGACATAATTCTTATTTCTGTACCTACTTCAAATAAGTTGAATTTGCATGTGAGTTATCAGAGTTCAACTTGGAAGCGATGGTGGGCCTTGTGCTACCAAGGTGACATGAAACTAAGATTGAACAAGTTTAATCCATGTAAGGCTGAATTTGTCACTAACCTTATCTTGTGATTATGGTTTTGACAAATTCACATGGATCGGAACTCATACACTATAAAATCTAAGTGTCATAAGGTTTCTCTCCAATGCATGAAAATGATGGTGAGGAAACGCTTTCACTAAGTAGATTTTACGTAGAGATCAATTGTGTTATTTGCATTTTCAAAAGTCGTTGGTGGAGCGCGTGTGGTTAACCGGCACACTAACATGGACTTGTGAGAAATGGCAAATGCCTAAGCAATTGAGACTATGATTACGGCATCCCTTTTCATAGTTCTGAAAATTGTTTAGACACACATGTGAGCTATCTAAGAAAGGGTGTATGAATCTAAATTTCATAAGTCCAGCAGATTTATGGAAATATGTCAGAGCTAGTGGGAGCATAAGTGTTATGTTGATAATCATCATGTTAGTGGGAGCATGATTATTACGTTTAGTGTTGCAAGTTAGCAATGTTAATTATAGAAAACAAAGTTTCAATTCGTGAAGTTACAGGGGTTGAAAAGTTGCTTTGCTATAATTAAGGGAGAGGAAATTATACTTCATTTCAATTCTAAAGCTTAGATTGAGATTTTAATCATCTTTAGTCAAGAATATATATATGAATTTTATGTTGGAATGGTTCAACTTGAAGAAATTCTATATATATTGCGTTTTCAAAATTCGATTATGACTACGGCATCCCTCTTCATAGTTAAATTTTGAAAACATGGCAAATAAAAAAAAATATTGTAGCAAAAGACTGGTCTAGTATCATGTCTTTGTGTCAAACATCATGAATCGTGTCCCATATGCTTCGGATATAGGATCGATTGCATGTGCTATAATATTCATCTTTTCTAAATTTTCCAAATGTTTAAGGCATTGAGAAGGGAAAAGTCTAGAACTGGATATGACTAAAGTGATTAAGCAATTGTCGAGGACAAATCTGAGGTTCGCCAAAGATTGGTTGCTCAGGGAAAGTTGGAAGTATGGTGTAAGTTGTCGGAAAGGACCGTATGACATGTTCTGAAAAGAAGTAACTCTTGTTCGGAAGTGATAGTCAAAATGGGACTATGGAAATGTCTCCATAGGTGGAAGTTATTCAATCTATGTAAGATTAGAAAACCTTAATACAAGAAGGATGTTCAAAGCAATGTACTTTGAATATGAGACTTCCATTCCATAGAAGTTGACCTTCTTTGGAATACTCTGTAATGACTGGTGACAAGGTTTTGGTGACTTTGTGAATAATCATTACAAGAGGAACATAGCATAAAAGTTTAAAATCTAACAGATTTTTTGGTAAATGATAGGAATCGGGGATTCTCACATTTACAATAAGGATTTAGGATTGTGAAATGAGTATCATTGGAATCATGTTCAATTGATCTACATCACAATGTAAGGATCATAGACAAACATAGTGTGCACACTTGGAGTATGGCATAACTATTGTTTAGAAAAACAAACTGTACATGCTAGGAGCATAGGACGACTGTTGTTTTTTATTCAATTCTTAAGTTGATTGTTTGAAACATTATACAATGAATAATGTGTAATCAATATGGTGATAAATAAAAGGTGGTTCTATTTATATTCAAAAGGGTTCTGAGACCATATTGGATTCGATTATTATTGTGTTTCACTTTGCATGTTTTGACTTCCAAAATAGCTAGGTTATTCTTTCCGAATGACTAAGTTATTTAAACACTCCACAGTCATTCATATGTTGGAAGTACGTATGAATCAAGACTGTCATGAATCGGGTTTGTAGATGGATAAATGGGTTTAGTCATAGCAATGGTTGCTACAACATTCATGAGTGCTCATAAGTTATGAGTATTGGAATAAACCCACGCTCACTTGTATCACTTCATGGAATTTATCTCGAGTGATCGTGAGACGGTAATATCATATAAATCTTCAAACCTAGAGATATGAGTTGTTACCTATGAGTTGGTTGTGCATTGATTGCACGTAAACGCATCTGTAACTTGATGTTATAAAACGTGCCTTTGTGTACAATTCAACAAGTAGTAGAACAAGCATATGAGTTGAAGTTTATCTGTTCCTTCTAGAAATAGAAGCGATATATGGGCCCCTTGATGATTTTGTTGTGACCTATGTACCGGTCGGTCAGAACTAAAGTGATGTGTTCGATTAAGTTCTTTGTCAAACAAATCGAAAATCGGGAAACAAACTGCTGGACAATAAGTATGACGTTGTTCCATGTATTTGTCCGGCTGATATCATGAGAACAGAGGATTATACGATCACTTATCTAAAATGGCGCTTCATAGTTCAACAGAGTTTTCGAGAGCTACGATTGCTGGTTGGTTCCTGAAGTAACATACGCAAATACAGTTATTAGACTTATCCAAGTGGGAGTCTGTTGGATAAGGTGTCTAAGTCCATAACTTATTTGGTATATACTTGACCCGACCCGGCATGGTCCATTTGGGTTGCATTTCATCCAAACTATTTATAGATAATTTTATGAGAGTTATACACATATGATTATTAATATATTATAAGTTATAATATATTAATATGAAGTCATGTTATTTAATTAGTCTTACTCTTAAATTAATTATGAATTAATTTAGAGATTAAAAGGAAGACTAATTAGATTGTGGGCTATTGGTTTTATATGGTGTGGGCTAACACTCATTTGTTAATGGGCTAGGCTTGTATGGAATTCCATGGATGATCCATGGAGCTTTTAACCCATGGATCCTTGGAAAAGGAAAGGTCATGGGTTATTAGGGTTTCACCCTAATCATGTACACGATATAAGCATGCTTATGTTGCATGAAATAGTCACTAGTGTAACTAGTATGTGTGTTTGTGTGTGACCGATTTTATAAGTGTGTATACACTCTCTCAAAGTTTTCCAAGAGTTTGTGGTGATTTTTGATTCCATTGGAGGCATTCACACTATTGGTGCTTGGCCCTCAAACTCCTTAGGAATCAAACTCATCATCAAAAGGTATGTAATCTCATCTAATTCTTTTATGTTTAAAAGTACCCCATGCCATGTTAGATAGGTTATGAACCTTGGAAAAATTATTATTTTGCATGTATTTAGATAAACATAGATCTATGGTTTATTAGGGTTGCATGCACACTTAGGAAGTGTTAGATTGCTCAAAACCCAACAACGCTAGCAGACTTGCAACCTGTAGGTGTTTTTGAACTAAGTGTTCACCAGATGTAGTCTAAAATCCCATTGACATGTATTGTGGGTGGAATCCCTAAAATAATACTATTAATAAAGGAGATAAACAATGGAAACTATAAACTTAGTGCCTTATAGATGAACATTGGCAGCTCTGGACTTAGTGCCTAATGGATAACACTGGCAGCTATGGACTTAGTGTCTATTAGATAAACCATGGAAGCGATGGACTTCATGCCTATTTTTTAGGACAAATCCTTAGGAATAAATATTGAAGAATACCTATTGACAAGTATCATGGAGGAATCCTTGAACTAATTCTGTCAGCATAGATGATCCTTAGGGTAGATCCTTAAGAATAAAGAAGATAATGTGGATGGGAAACTGGGTTAGTTGTTTGATGATTAAAAATAATAATTATATTATTATGGGTTCAAAACCCTATGTACTCACTAGGTTTCCCAACCTAACCCACTCAATTTATTGTATCACAGGTAACGATATTAAATATACATTCTGTCGAGAGATTCAAGGAGTATTAGGCCACTAGTTTAATTACTATAAGACTTGTAATATTTTGTTATGCTTATGTTTCTGTATTGACGATGACATCCCAATGTTTTAATATAAATAAAATACGTTTCTTTGGAAATTATTTGATAATATCATTATCATGTTTTCATGGAACTAATTCCGCAATGTTATCCTCAAAAAGGATACTCTGATTTTAAATAAGCATAAAAAAATCGGTCTTTTCTGGCCGTGAAATTAGGTATTTCACAGTTGGTATCAGAGCATTAGTTTAAGTGAACTAGGAATTCGTAGGATTTCTAGACTTAAACTTAGAATGCTAAGCAATGATTGTGAGTTGAGTGTCTTCTATATTTAGGAAGTATGTATGAATAGACATGTATAGTAGCTTATTTAAGGGAGATGCCTAAATTGCCTTTATATGCTAAATGATTTTTGATATAAAATGCCTTACATGCCTTATGATGATATTATTAGATCAGATCTATGGTCTATTGCAGATTGGATCTGGAAATTTAATGTTCAGATTTCAAAACGTTTAATTACGATATTATAACTGGCATATAAGTTTTCGGAGTGATAAGGAGATTTGTATGTCTATCGCAAATAAAGCTTTTCTTATCTCAATTGTCATCACTGCACATTGAACGTCTAATTTGGTGTATAGATCGATATAGTGAGAGCCTAAAGTAGATTAGGAAACGCAATTGGGAACCAACACCCTGAGCCATGACTAATTGTGCGTACACCAGTGTTAGAAACTGCACTTGAACCTTTCATCTTGGCAATGAAACAAATGATGTTAGATCGTTAGATGGAAGAGACAAGGTGTCTACTTCAATAAAATAGGGATGAACCTATTATGCCTATTGTGTAGCCCGAACCAAATGAAGAACTGTTAGAGGAGGGAACTTACAGTCATACTGTGAGTCAAGTTGAATCCAGAGTGATAAGGAGGAACGACCTGGACAAAAGGATTGATAAGGATGGGCATATGTATAAGAACTTCTTGGGCGCCAAGTGTAACATCCCAAAAATATAGTCCAAAATTTTCGTTTTAAGTCATTTAAGAAAAACCCATAATTCATAAAACCACATAATAAAATCAAATGTCGTGTACCTCACACATCGTATCAAAATATTGTATCCAAACCATATATCAAAATATCAGAGTCTAAAATATATGAGGCTAAAAACTGTGGTGTGTGCCATGCAATCATCCCGAGCTCTTCCCTTTGCTACCGGAAGTACCTGAAACCAAAAATTGAAAATTGTAAGCACGAAGCTTAGTGAGTCTCCCCAAACTACCACATACCATAAACATATACATGCAACTAGGAGATACGGGCCCCGCCCACACTCTGCTAACTAGGAGATACAGGCTCGGCCCACACTCTGTTGACTATGAGATACAGACCCCACCCACACTCAGCTACTAGACATACATACAAGTATCACACTAACAACAAGTATAACTAAATATATCAATCAGTCATATATATATATATATATATATATATATATATATATATATATATATATCCATACTCAAATAAAGCTATGAGATACGGGCCCCGCCCACACATGGCTACTAATCATACATATATGGGTCGACCTTGGTGCCTTAGACCCATTTTACTGGAGGAAAACTCACCTCTCAACCTGACTGCTGAAAACTCGTGTGAGGGAATCTTTGATGGCTGCTCCAACGACTCCTCGGCTATGTTTATCACAATAAACACTTAGTCAAAAACTGAGAATCATTCTAAGGGTAAAATGATCATTTTACCCCCTCCCCTATCTAGTTTGGACCATGACCAAGGGCCAATTCCTTTTAATCTTTCCAAACTCTCTAATGGCCCACTAATGGCCTAATTTTCTAAATTGTACCCAAATCCTCAAATGGGCCTTCCCTAAGCCCAAACATGTCCTTGGCCCATTATCTGACTTGTAATGGCCCATTTCAGCCTAACCTCTGCTAAGCCCAAAGATTTTCCCAAATCGAGGCCTAATTGTCACAAAGCCCAAAATCTGACAGTACGCTGAGCGTACTCCTCTGTACGCTACGCGTACAGCTTGCATGGTTTGTACGTTGCACGTACTGGCGTGTACGCCCAGCATACTACTCTGCTAAACCATTCACTTCAAAATTGCTTAATCCCTTAAGACATTAAGTCCAAATTATAGATTTGATTCTAAAAACCCATCCTAACCTATAAAGTCGATTACTTGATGGCTTGCAACCCACCAAGTAAGACCAAGCTTGGAATACAGCAACTAACTAACATGGAATGACTCCAAACTCATTCATGGACATAAAAGTGTTGGATTAGTGTCTAAGTCCATAACTATTTTGGTATGTACTTGACCCGATGGTGCATGGTCCTTTTGGGTTGCCTTCACCAAAGCAACTTGATAGGATGAATTATGGAGAGAAAGAATTAAATATGATTTATTAATATATTATGAGAATAATATATTAAAGGAGAAATCATATTGTTTGATTAACATTAGTCAATAATTAATTGGTAATTAGTTTTGTGACTAAAAGAGATTAATTAAACTTAAGGGACTGGAATTGTAATTATAAGATATATTTGGGCTATGGATTGCCTTATATTAAGGAGTGGACGAATTCTATGGGAAACCCATAAGAAATCATCCAAGGCCTTAAGGAAAGGAATCTATGGGTTGCTTAGGGCTTAAGCATCCAATTTAGGGTTTCCTTGATAGATAACCCTAATAGCCTAACTATATATACATCCCTTATGACCCAAAAACGTGGCTAAGCATCCTTCTAGGGTTTCACACATTTTTGGGCAGCCTCCATCCTCTCTCCTCTTCATCCTCTTGCTCTTGGTGTTTGTGAACCATTAGAGGAGTGACATTTGTGACTCTAAGCTTTCTAAAGTCAATACAAGGAGGAATTGGATTGTTATTGCTACATAACAATCAAGGTAATGTCTTAAACCCATTCTTATGTTAATATGATTACTTGTATGCTAGAATTAGGGTTTATAGTCTTGGATAACTTGAATGTACAATAGAGAAACCTAGATCCAAGCATTAGGTTTTGTATGAGCACATAGGATGTCCTTATGACCAAAACTCATCAGTGGTATCAGAGCCTTGATTGGTTTCTATTGTATTGATGCTTTGTTTGTTTGTTCAAGCTTAAAAATCAAAATTTTGGAATTCTGGGGGGTGAACTCACCTTGTCTATAGATGAACTCGCCGAGTCCATGCCTGACTCGATGAGTCAGTCGGTCAGAAAGAGGGAAAAACGGGATTTCTTGCTGTTTTTGCTTGAGGATACTTTCCTTATCATATTAGATCAATATAAATCCGTTTTTTGTATATATTTGAATATATTCTTGATCTAATTGAAGATATTTATCAATTAATAAAATATTTGTTTCCTTATGTGATAATTGATTAATTATTTTGATTAAATTGGTAAATTGTTTTGCAAGAAATCATTAAATAAATCAAATATGGATAATTAGGTGATTAAATGTTAATTAAGATTATTTGTTATTTGATCCTTGTTATTATGAAAAGTTTCATATTTTCCCCTTTAGGTTTTATAGTTTAAATTTGAACCCAAAATTTTTGTTGTTTTGAAATTTAAATAGTTGAAGCCCTAATGTTTTGAAAAAGGTTTCAAAACATGCCCTCAAGTTTTGGAATTTAAATTTTGATTAATAATTTAATTTTGATGTATATTTAAATTCTAAACCCTAATGTTTTGAAATGTTTCAAAACTTGCCCTCAAGTTTTGGAATTTAAAAGTTGATTAAAAGGTTTAATGAGGAATGTTAAATTCTAAAACCCTAGTAATGTTTTGAAAAGTTCAAATCACACCCTTATGGTTTTATTAATTAATTAAGGTGTATAATTAAAAGGGGTTTAATAAATCCATAAAAGTTTAGGTATATAATTTAATTGAATTAAATGTATAATTATTAAATTTGACCACCTAGTATTTTCAAAGTGTAAAATACACCATATACTATATATAACATTAAAAGTCTAACATTATATATATATATATATATATATATATATATATATATATATATATATATATGAGTAAAAGTCAGTCTTACCGTTAGTAGGCCTCATTCACGAAGCTGGTCTATAAGGGGTGTTTAAGGAAATTGCCTATAAAATGGCGATTGAATGGGTATCCACTCTTACCCACCGCACTCTTGACTAGTGGAGGGTCGTTAGCCGAACGGGTAGGATAGGACGAAACCTTCCATTATAAGTATAATGAAATAAAAAAGTAACTATATGTTTTTACAAATTCCCAATCTTAGTTACTTAGGCAAAGTGAATTGATGCAATTCCATGAAATTACACTTTGTGCCCTTGCGAAGATGTTAGTGGAGCGTGTGTGGTTTACCGGCACACTAAATGGTTCTAAGCAAAGGTAGAAAAGCGTGACTCAATGTTTGTCATAGTTCGGTGGAGCGTGTGTGGTTTACCGGCACATCGAATAGGTGACTGTAGCATGTGAGGGCACCATGTAAGTTTGCATGGTTATTCACACCCGCTTTGTGATCCTCGGCATCCCAGTCACAAACAAGAGGGGCATATCGAGATTTAAACATGCCATTGAAATGTTCAATGAATCTCAAAGGATCTAGGAGTTTTCATAGGTTTAAAACTTAAATTTCTTTTTCGTTGTCATGGTGGAAATTAGTGAATCGTCATTCACTTACCTTCAAATATTCTGCAATTAGGGTTACAGCATCCCTCTCCTGAGTTGTGGAATATTGTGTTGGGTCCTAGCCTTAGTATCTCATTTGGGTGATTTACTAAGGACTTAATCAATCAACTAACTTGAATTTGTTTCTCCCGTTTTGTAGATGTCTAAGTTTGACAACTATGGTCTTCCCAAATCCCGTGGAACAAGCATTCCACATGAATGGTATTCCACGATTCGATCAAGGAACAAGAAATCATGCTTCACTTCCTCCACCTCCTCAAATTGTTCTCCCTAACCCACAAGATCGAAGAATTGAAAGGTTCAATATCACTAAATCCCTATTGGAAATGAAACATGAAGATGGTAAACCCGTGTGTACCCATGTTCTAGGAATGAAATCACACATTGATAGGTTGATAATGTTGGGTGTGTCATTCCCAGATGAGTTGGCTGTGAATTGGGTTTTGTAGTCACTTCCTGAATCATATAATGAGTTCAAAAGAAAGTATTATATGACGGATCATGACGACAACCTCATTGACCTAACTACATGCTCATTGTTGCTGAATCAGAAATGATTTGGCGAAGCAATGGAGCGTATTTGTTGGGAAAGTCAACCGACCACGCTTTCGAGGACGTTCTAGGAGAACCGACCTGCGTTTGCTGCCAAAAGAAAGGGCGTTGGATACAAGTCTGCCCAAAGAACCTGAAGAGTCCAGAAGATGGGAGAGTCATAGAGTATGGTTGCACTTCAGGTAAAATCCACTATCTAACTCCGTTAAGTTCCTATTCATTGATTCTTAATACATGATGTGATAAGATTGCATTTGAATGTTTTGCAGGATCGGTGAAAAGAAAGGAAGCTTGGTGAAAGAGCAAGATGAATCTAATCACAAGGAATGGATCTTGATCGCATGGACTTGAAGATTAGATTTTGAGCTTAGATAGTTATGATAGAGTTGTTAGAAATTTTCCTTTTGAAATACGTAGTTTTCAATAGATTTTGCATTGTAAGGACAAATGTTTTCCGCTGCTTATATAAATAAAATAAATTTTCGTTTGACTTATTTATTTATTTGTTTATTTCCTTGCAATGAAATCGTTATGAAAATTGGTGTTTGCATATTTCTACAACTATCTGAAATTGACATAAAAAACATGAGCAGTACAAGAGTTCTAATAGAATACATGAGCTAAACCTTAATTAAATAAATGACATGAAAATGTACAAAATATGATGGTAAATGCTAATAAAAACAACCCTTAAAGATGCATAAAATGGCATCTAACAATGATCCTTAATGTAGATCCTTAGGAATAAAGAAGATAATGGGGATGTGAAATTGGTTTAATTGTGTGATGATTAAACATAATGATTATATTATTGTGGGTTGAAAACCCTATGTACACACCGAATTTCCCAACCTGACCCACTCAGTTTATTGTATCACAGGTAGCGATATTAAAGATACATTTTGCTGATAGATTCAATGAGTATTAGGCCACTAGTTTAATTATTGTAAGGCTTGTTACATTTCGTTATGCTTATGTTTATATATTGAAGATGACATCCCAATGTTTTAATATAAATAAAATATATTTCTTCGGAAATACTTTGATAATATCATTATCATGTTTTTTGGGAACAAATTCCGCAATGTTATTCCTCAAAAAAGATACTCTGATTTTTAAATAAACATAAACGAATCAGTCTTTATGGCCGTGAAATTAGGGATTTCACAGTTGGTATCAGAGCATCAGTTTAAGTGAACTAGGAATTTGTAGGATTCATAGACTTAAACTTAGAATGCTAAGCAATTATTGTGAGATGAGTGTATGCTATATTTAGGAAGTATGCCTGAATAGACACATGCACTAGCTTATTTAGGAGAGATGCCTAAATTACTTTTATGTGCTAAATGATTTATGCTATAAAATGTTGTATATGTCTTATGATGATATTATTTGATCGAATCTATGGTATATTGCTGACCAGATCTGGAAATTTTACGTGTTTAGATTTCTAAATGTTTAATTATGTTATTTCAACTGTCATATAACTTTTCAGAGTGATAAGGAGATTTATATGTCTATCGTAAATAAAGCTTTCCTTATCTTAATTTTCGTCACTACACATCGAACATCTAATTTGGTGTATAGATCAACATAGTGAGAGCCCGAAGCGGATTAGGAAACGCAAACAGGAATCAACACCCTGAGCCACGAGTAATTGAGCATGTACCAGAGTTAGAAGTTGCACCCGAACCTATCACGTTGGTAATGATACAAATGATTTTGGATTTTCATATGGAAGAGAAATGGCGTCTACTTCAACATAATAGGGATGAACCTAATATGCATGTTGTGCAACCCCAACTAAATGAAGAACTGTCGGAGGAGGGAAATTACAATCGTACTGTGAGTCAAGTTGAACCCCGAGTGATAAGGAGGAACGAGCTCGAGAGAAGGATTAACAAGGATGGGCATATCTATAATAACTTCTTGGGTTCCAAGCCACCTAGTATTTCTGGAAGCCAAAGCCAGTAGAGATCATGGACTGGATCTCCGAGACAAAGATGATATTTGAAAGTTGCAACTACATGAATAAGCAGAAAATCATCTTTGTAGTCAGACAACTAAAGACCAGAGTTTTAAGTTGTTAGAAGTTGTTGGTAGATACAATGCCACAAGGAGAAGCTCTGAGGATGTCTTGGGAAGCATTCATGGAGTATTTGAAAATGCAGTACTACTCAAAGGTAAATCTGGTAGAGCTAAACAATGAGTTTTAGAACCTGAAGAAAGGGAAGATGAATGTTGATGAGTATGCCATCGTGTTCACCGAGAGAATGAAGTTATTCCCCTACTTAGTGCCTACTGATCTCTCTAAGATAGATAGGTTTTCTAACAATTTGCCAGCGGAATTTGGTGCAACGGTAAAAATGGAAACTACTTTGAATACATCCGTTAGAGTAGCTAAGAATGTAGAGATCCAACTTAAGGAAAATGGTCTGGAAAAAGATAAGGTAGGGGAAAATAGAATTCTTGAGGGATCCTCAAGATCTGATAAGAAAGGAAGATTCTCAAATTCCAACCTGGACGACAAAAAGTATGGGGTCAAGTGGTGTGAGAAGTGTAAGAAGAATCACTATGGGAGATGCAACGGAGAAATGACTTGTTAGAAGTGTGGGAGGATCGGTCATTATTCCAAGGATTGTACGTTTAATGATAAGGTATACTACGCATGTGTACACAAGGGGAATATATCAAAAGATTGTCCGAAGAAAAATGAAGCGGCAAGGCCAAATGCGTCGCCGAAGCCAAAGGCAAGAGCATTCCAGATGATCTTTGATGAAGCAAGTGATGATGCACAGGATCAGGAGTAAGGATCTATATATATATATATATATATATATATATATATATATATATATATATATATATATATACATACATACATACATATATATATATATATATATATGAAGATCGAGATATAAAGTAGCCATATAGATAGTGTCATATGGTGTAGCCTAAAATAAGAGGAATAGTATAGGGTGAACTTCAATATCTATGTAAACGTTTCCAAAAATAATATAAACTTTAGTTATGTTATCCGATGTGTTAAATGACTATGTGAAATTCTTATATGGTGACTTGGAAAACTAAAAGGCAGTTCTTGGGACAAGTATGAGTAGGTTTGAAAGGTAGTAGAGACCTATACTACGGGAAACACAGGACTTGCACTTAGATTAGGGAAAGTCACAAGGTTACTAAGGCGCTAGTAATTGATTTCGTTTTGTCCATGTATGTCATTACCATCATTTCGGTAATGACCAAGAAGATGATTGATATTCCAACCCTAGTGGTCATATCAAATTGAATCTAGATAAGATAATTATATTACGTGGTTCAGAGAACCAAGTTCGATGTAGCATCTGACTGAAGCCAGAAAATGGAAGTGAAATATAATTGAAGCGATCAATAGAAGTATCGCAATTACCGTGAAAGTAAGAAGCTTATAGCTAGAAGTGCCATATGCTAGAATGTGAATATGTGATTATATTACATTAGAACATAAAGGAAGGTGTCTTCCATTCTAGAATTTAACTTTAAAAGACCTAAGTATAAGCATTGCATCATATGATGAGAGGTCATTAGAACATGACCCATCGGTATGTTACGGTAATCGAAGTAAAGAACATATCTTAAGTTAAGTTTTTTTAAGAAGGGGCAGGAGTCTCCAATACAGATTGAGTTTGTAACTCGAAGGTTACGATTGAAAGTCAAACATAGGATAAAGAGCGGATGCAAGATTGAGCACCGCCAACAGTCAGAAGTCCAAGACCTAGATACTCATTTGAAATACATAAGAGTTATGGATATTACCTAGGATGAAAAGATAACATATGGAGTCATTATATAAGTCCTATTTTATTGATGATTCTGGGACGTAATCATCCTAAGGAGGAGATAATTGTAACACCAGTAGATTCGGACTAGTTAATTTAGATACATTAAGCGTTAAAAATGACCCTTTGATAGAAGATTATTTAGGATAAATAATCTGAACCAAATTTATAGTATATGTCACAAGGATTCCGTACAAATAAATAACGCTGAAATTTGACTTATAATGAAGAAGTCATGACCCGTCGAAGTTTCGTGATTAAACCGACACGGCGTTGCGTATCGTAAAAAGTAAATGTTTGACAAAATACTTTTTAGACTTAGAGATCTAAATAAAACTCGTAGCATATGTTAAACCGAGAGCGTACATATAGATAATGTCCAAATCTGACTTCATTTGAGGAAGTTATGATTTTTCGAAGATTCGGAGTAACCATATACAACTCGAAAATCGAATTTTAAACCGGTCGATTTTTAGCCAAGATGATATATACTAGAATTTAAGATCTCATTAATAGGAGCTCGATGATATAAAGACAGTTGAAAACAAAAGTCGAATAACAAAGTTATGAATATTTAACGGACTTTAACTGTCTAAGTCTGTTAAAATATTACTTTACAAATAAAATCAAAATTAGTCGTCGGAGTCTAAACTAAAGTTGTAGATCACGTTAATAGCTACGCGTGGATATAAAAAAACAACAAAAATAGAGCTCGTATGTAAAAGTTATGGATTTTACAAGATAATAAAATTTTGGATTAACTAGAGGGAGACACGTATCGCGATTTGGCACCACACGTTCCTCCCCAAGGCTTGTGATCTGATGGCGACATGTGGCAACAGTACACCCAGAGTAATTTGTGTACATCTAGCATACTGAGTACGCCCTGCATAATTTTGAGTACGTCTTGCGTACTCGGCTCCTAAAAGCCTATAAATAAAGGTTGAATTTCACTCTTTTCCTCAGACCATTCCAATCTATTCTCTCCCACCCCCCCCCCCCCTAGGCCTCAATTCCTTTCTCTATCACTTCCTAGTTGTTATTAGCGAAGCTTCGGAGCACCAGAAAGCCCCAGGGAATAGAGCTTTCAGTTTAGAAGTTTTACCCGCGTATAGTCTGGTTTGTCGCTAAACCACCTGTAAGTTAAGTTATGCGTACCATACTTTAAGTATAACTTATCTTTAAGTTCATTATCGTTATAATGAACCTATAAACAAAATTTATCAATGATTCCAAGTCATTATACTGATCGATCTACTTATGGGGATGATGTCTAGGCTGGATTTAGTGAGGTGTTTAAAGTGGGATTTCTAAATAGTATACTTTGTATACCAAACGGATCCTACCTTCGATATGATCCTACATGGTTGTCCCTTATCTTCTATAGATCTATAGACTTTGAATTAATAGTGAATTTAGACTAATAAATAGTCGCAATAAATATTAGACTAAGATTTAGTGATAATGACAATAACTTACGTCAAAGGAAAAGACCATTGCTAGAAGTGAGGCATTGTTCGAATTTCGAGTCGTCACTTTAACAATTGAGTACATAGTTACTTTTATATTACTCATAGATATGAAGTATTTAATATAAATACATGTTATATGTGCCTATTATATGTGTTCCTGATATTTATGCTAGATGAACGATTTATACATGTTTTACTTGATTTAAACTGTATATGTATTTTTATACCTATAAATATATTGGGTAAAGATGGATAGATGAAAGATGATATAGATGATGAGAGATGAAAGATGATATAGATGATGAAATATGAAAGATGAAATAGATGATGAAAGGACTTTACTTTAAAGATGAAGTCACCTAGCAGAGTACAGATGACAACCATGGACTATTCTAGACAGTCCAGTGGAACGCTAGTATGCTCGCAACCTGTAGGTATTTTTGAACTAAGTGTTCACCATATGTACTTTAAAAAACCATTGACATGTATTGTAGGTGGACTCCCTAAAATAATACTGTCAATAAATGAGATAAACTCTGACAGTTATGGACTTAGTGCCTTATAGACGAACGTTAACAGCTCTGGACATAGTGCCTAATGGGTGCTATGGACTTAGTGCATATTGAATAAACCCTGGTAGCAATGGACTTCGTAACTATTCCTTACGACAAATCTTTAGGAATAAATATTAAAGAATACCTACTTACAAGTATCATGGAGGAATCCTTAAACTAGTTCTGTCAGCATTGATGATCCTTAGGGTAGATCATTAAGAATAAAGAAGATAATGCGGATGGGAAATTGAATTTATTGGTTGATGATAAAACATAATAATTATATTATTGTGGGTTGAAAACCATATGTACTCACCTGGTTTCCCAGTCTGACCCACTCAGTCTATTATATCACTGGTAGCGATATTAAAGATACATTCTGCTGAGAGATTCAAGGAGTATTAGGCCACTAGTTTAATTACAGTAAGACTTGTAATATTTTGTTATGCTTATGTTTTTGTATTAATGATGACATCCCAATTTTGTAATATAAATAAAATACATTTCTTTGGAAATGATTTGATAATATCATTACCATGTTTTCCGGGAACAAATTTCTCAATGTTATTCCTCAAAAAGGATACTCTAATTTTTAAATAAACATAAATGAAACAGTTTTTTCTAGCTGTGAAATTATGTATGTTACATATGCAATAACACATCATCATATAACATCAAGCAATAAATAACATATTAATGATATTCTACAACATAACAAATGCTAGCATAATCCTCTACCTCAGATAGTAAAACTAGAACTTCCCTCACGTAAGAGACTATTCTCTAGCAGTCCATCCTGCAACCATCTGTACATTGTCATCCAGACCAAAACAACTTGATTCCCTTTTTTAGAGGCATTTCTCCACTTGTTCAATCCATAACCAATTCCCTCACTTGAGAGGATTTTCGTGGCTTTACATAACATAATCATGTAGTCCATATAAAACGAAAGTTTGTGAGAACTCACTGCAATGTCTGATAAGCTAATCCACGCAGAAAGCTAGGTATAACTGATATTTCCTCGAACCACAACATAATAATTAACCTTAATTTAGCAATTAAGGTACACTACTTAATTTTCATCTCTATAGACGAGTCCTTCTCTTCCTATTCCTTGACTTGCCCTTAATCGATGGTCTCAAATACATTCTTACTAACATTTGACCAAAAGTCAAACTAGTCAAAAACTCAACGGTCAACGACCCAACGTATCGTGGTGAATCATGGACCATGTCATGGTCCAATCTAACGAAACATATGTGATACCCACAACCACCGCGCCAAGGTCATCCTATGACCACGTCACGGTTTGTCCAGTAAACAAATGATAGAAAATAGCATTTTTTTCAGTATTAAATAACCACCAAGAATCACCTCAACAACAAAATGCAATGTAATGTAAGTGCTTCTAAAACCTAACTCAAGTCTATCTCATAAGCCAAAATATCAAAGTGAGTACACCTCCTTATAATGTAACTAAGTGGATACACCTCTCCATAAAGTAACTTGATAGATTCACCTCCCCATCAAACAAAGTACATGTGATCTATCACACAAGTATCACATGAAGGGTAGTTAGTCTAAATGTGCAAGTAAGGCATGTCTAAAATATCATCACATCACTTAACACATTAATACATTATTGGATACCAAACTCCAGATGATCATACAAGTCAACTCCTTAAGTGAATGCACATGTTCATGTAGAAAACTAGTGTAAAACATAAAAATTAATTCCATTGTAAAGACACTCGTTTCAAAAACAACCGCTTAAAGACACACCATCAAACATATGATATATACATGGCATAGATGTAATAATGTTATAAAAGTATTTAGAACTTATCAACACATCAAAAATAGGATATGGACATGTGTTCTTTATAATAATAATGAATAAATAAATAAATAAAACTCACATTAGCAAGTATAAGTTCACTGCTTCACTCTTAGTGTTATCTATTTTCCTATAACTCACATAATTGTATTCCACCAACATATATATAGAAATAATTACAATCGGCTAATAGACAAGTGGCCGGAGATAAATAAGCCACACTAAATAAACTTACAAGAGAAACAACCCAATACATGCATATACAAAAGTACTCCTGGTGGGGATAAAACGCTTAGTGGTCACCTATAGTTAATAATAATACAAACAAGTAATAACTAATTAAGATTAGTAATCATAATTATGGTAACTAATCTCAAGTTAAACTCTTTTTTATCATTCCTAAGTTTATAGGCAAGTATTGGAGAAAACTAGACATTATTTTGATTTCATTTGAAAAAGTTACAAAGTGTCGACCAAGTCAAATTAACAAAGGACTTTGACTCAACCACATCCAGGTTGATTCGACATATCTAATGACCAAAAAAAAAAAAACGTTTTTTAGGTGTTTCCAAGCAACTAGATCAAGTCCAAATTATTCCTAACTTCAATCCTTTTAGTTCCAATGATATAACATGATAAATTATCATTCAATAACAAGATTTATTCACTAAATAACATCCTAATTCATCGTTAAATCATGATTAAAAAGCTAAATATATAGAGATTAAAAGTTGGTTTTCCATAACTTACCTAATGAGTTAAGAAGTCCCACTTTGATTTTTAATTTAACCAAAATAGCATTAGATCTCTATATGATGGTTTCATTTGATTATTTCAAACTAGATTAAGGTATTGAAGTGATAATCCAACTAATCAAATCCAAACACCATTTGAATCTAGATTCAAGTCCCCAAATGAGTTCATATTCATTAAAAGCTTGAATCCACCCTAATGATAAATTAAGAGTTATTTCTCATATGTATCGAGTATGTAAACTTCAATGGAGATTTGAAAACAGATTTCTAGTTTAATTGAATATTTACATCGTGCTCTAGGCTTCAAATCATCATTTTACAATGGTAGGTTACATAAACACCCAAATCAACTTGTGAAGTTAAAATCAAGCAACATAAGGAGTTGTTGATATAGTGATGAATTAATGATAGAAATCAATCTAGACACTCAACTTATACATAGATAACATCCTTTTTTGGATTTGAAGCAAAATCCAAACCCTATGTTTACAAAAGTGAAGAAGATGACTAGAACCTACACCTTCAAAGGCTTATATGGATGATTCGAACCCTAGTCCTTCCAAAGCACTTCCAAATAGGGGTTTTCAAAAACTAAATGAATCCGACTATCCGAGTATTGATCTGGAAATTCGGATATCCGATTTTTTCGAATTCGAATGCAGATAGTAATTTCATAAATTTTTGAATATTTCGAATATTTGAAATCCGAAAAATATATTATTTTAGTTTGAATTTTCTATTTATTATGTTCATAATGGATGCTTAATGTTGAATATTGTGTAATACTTTTAATACTTAATAAGTTTTTGATGTTTAATTAATAATCCAAGAAATCGTAAAGCCAATGAAACTTGACAGTGGACAACACCCTTTAATGCTTAATTAATCATTTGAAAATTAATTTAATTCAATGGTTTAAAGAGTAACTAATTAACCTTTGCTGATTAATTTTTCATTGAAAACGATTCTTTACGATTATTGTGAGAAAGAAAGTGATGTAGTTGCTAGAAGCCTAGAATGCAAGTGTTATTTTTACTCGGAGCCTGCAAAAAAATGCTGGTGGAATTGTGATATGGATTTTTAAACATTTTTATGCCTCTCCAATGATGTCCATAAACAAGTGTTATTTGTATGGTTTAAACTTTGTTTATGTTATTAAGTTTGTATCAAGTTTGTTGTAATATATAAAATATGTGTATAAGGCAATGTGTTTTATTGGATATTAAAAATTTTATCTAAAATTTCTGATACTGAAATCCACTATCTAAAATTTTCGAATATCCAGTTTTGAAACCCCTACTTTCAAATGTCCTCAAATCATCCTTTAATTCCAAAATCGCCATGCTATTCCCTCTCAAGCTTCCCAAAACTGTTTTCTGAAGTGGAGAAGAAAGAGAGCTTATGTTTAAAACTTGTCTTTTTCATACTTGAGCCATTAAACTTTTAAAGTTTCCCACTTAAAATCTCTTTCTAACTTTTAATCCATATTCAAATCATAGAACTTCCCTAAAATCTTAGAATGTTAGGTTCTTAACATTCTTGGTCCAAATATAGTTAAGGCAAGGGTAAAACCCAAACCCAAGCTTCTTAAATTGGCAACGTTAGTCCCTTGCACTAAATATTTCTATTTAACCCTAATTTAACTTTCTATAAACTTTGAAACTTTTAAACTCACCAATATATATTTATTTCGTAATTCATTTTATTTATCTATACTTTTATTCAATTGTTTTTTATTAAATTTTGAAAATTTTAATTGTTACTAAAAATGACCAAATTTAGCTTTTAATGCGGGTGTTATAGCAACTGATGGACAAATGCAAAACATTCTATTGTCTTTGACCAATTTGGTTTGTCACATGAGGAACGATTTATTTAATATAGTGAAAAAACTGAATCATTTTTTTTATATCATCGATAATGAACAGAGTAAATTAGCACGAACTACACATCTAGTACGGAATTAGGAAACCATAATTTAGATGTTATAAAGTTTTGACCGTTTCTATGATCGATGATTTACAGATTAAGAAAAACCACTATATTTTTAATAACACCTGTAAATAATAATAAGTAAAGTCGATACTATAAAACACTTGACTCCAAAGTGTATATACATTTGCTATATTTTCTACTAAATTTTAATTTCTTCATATGTACTATTTATATATATATATATATATATATATATATATATATATATATATATATATATATATATATATATTTTTCATCAAAGACAAAGTGACTTTCACCCTTTTAAAAAGAACAAAAAAAGTTAATTTTTAGACCCCTTTCACACTTAAAAGTCAAATCAAATCGAGGTAACGTAGAAAAAGAAAATAAAGAAAATGCAAAATTTTATCCAATTTATCAAACTTGATAAGATAACGATATTATACAACACTTTGAAAAATAATATCATTAGCTTATCAAATTATCTCTCTAAGCATGAAAAAAATCCGCAAAAAGAAAACTTTTATCAATCAATACAAGTATATTGATTGAATCATAATACTCATCATTCCCCTATTCTTGGAGCTCTTATGTCAGTCACCCAACAAATTGCTCAAACTGTTATATATCTTATGTTCGGATTACCTCTCAAATGTCATAGGTATGACACTATGGACAAGCTCGATAACATCCATTGATTATTAGTGTCATTCTAAAAACATTCAAGGCCTTTTTAATAGTCATCTAACAGACTGTTATATACCTGATATACCTTTTAGATTGTTATGTATCTGATATACCTTTCCAATTATATACCTTTTAGATTGTTATGTATCTGATATACCTTTCCAATTTGTTATGTATCCAGGTCTTATATACCCGATATACCTTTCAGACTGTTATGTACTTGATATACCTTTCAGACTGTTATATATCTAGGTCGTAGTACCTGATATACCTTTCACATAGGACGGACAGTATCAGCCAACTCAAAGACAATGGGTACTACAACCCCAAAAAAGTTGGTCTATGTTTTGTGGATTTGGAATGGAAGTTGAATTCGGTAGATAACTAGGATATGCCTAATGACTTTGCCTACCCTAAAACATTATCATGTGCTTTTAAGAACATATCCATTATCACAATCATTTTCATTCCAAAACACGTTATAAACAAGATACAAAGTCCACATCATAAACCATCAATCAATTTTGAATCTTTAATTACCACAAAAAACAGAAAAACAAACAAAATCCGAACATTAGGCTCTCATTCAACCTTACATTACAATATGAAATTTAAAAAAAAAAAAAAAGAAAAAAAAATCCATGATTTACCATTTCCATGACTACAACCCAAACATCAAATCCATAACTTTGTAGACGAGTGACTTTGAAGGGGAAGCCATGGTTCCACCAGATTGAGAGGTGTTAGCATTACCATTTTGAAGATAGGAAGAACGAGTAGAAGATTTGAAGGCGGAGGTCTCTGATGTTCTGGCGGTTGTTGGTGGTGGTAATGGCATGAATCCCCCATGGTTGTTTAGTCTATCAGTAAGAGCTTGACGTTGCATTGGATCCACTGGTTTCACTCCGATGATTAAAGCTCCATTTAGTTGCATTCCGTTCTTGCTCAGAGCCTTTTGAGCATCAAATCGACTCTGTATATCATCAATAAAAACTTGAGTAAATGGCAAGAAACAAGATGATGTTTGATGCCAAAAGAGGCAGAAATTACCTGATAAAGAATGTGCATCCAATTAGAATCTCTTGGACCTAGAACATGCTTGAGAATTACGCCACATTTTTCAAACTCCCGAAGCACTAAATTTGTGTCTGCTGGAGAAAACCTGCAAATTAAGATTTCACCATTGTTGAATATAAACATCAAACTGATACTATGAGTTTATGGATACTTGAGAGCTTTGAATCAGCATACAATAACTATATGTGGAAGGATGAATATAGAAATAAGTTGAGAAACTTACCCATAAACAGTAACCCATTCTTCCTCATCAATCGTACCCATAGGCAAAGAATTCCTCTGAAGTTCCGGTCTAGCAACCTCCCTAGGCGGCGGCAGAATCACCAAAGCGCCTGGCTGACGATGAACAACACCATCAACCGGAGAGCCTGAAGGCGAACCGGAGCCCTTTCCCTTATCATCACCCCCACCTGCGGACCACCAACTCGAAGTCCCTGAGGGGCTCTGATTATGATTCTGATTCTGAAAGGTATGTGACTGCTGATTCCCGAACAATGAATAGGGCGATGTGCTAGGGTTTGAATTAGGTGGGGAAGACTTGTTCGGGCTTGTGGAAAATAACTTAGACGGCGTTCGACCGGGAGTTCTAGGGTTCGAATTACGTTCGGGAGAGCCAACGGGATACTCTTGGATCCCAGATTCCGGAGAGAAATCAGAACGGTCTTCGAGCGTGAAGGCGGGTGGCGGTGGTAGATCTGAGGTGGCGAAATTTTCACGCCATAGAGCCGATACAGCGGCGGCTTGGCCAGGGGTTGTGAATTTACCGGATCCACTGCGACGGTTAGTGACAGGAGTGGCTAAATCATTGAAGAACAAGGATTGCCTACCGGTTGATTTCGGTGTCCTGTGAATACTTGAGCTCATTTCCGCCCCTTCGATCGATGATGAAGGTCTAGTAAACACGGCAATAGTTGGCAATCACAGGGCGGCTGAAGCTACAAACCTCCGGCTCTCCGGTGTTCAAAAACCCTAGACGATGGTTCGTGGAGGATTCAAAAGAAGGGTTTTGGGGTTGTTTGGCTTAATTTTGAAGACGATAAATGTTATTCGATTAAAATACAGTTTAAGGCCCAAAAAATGAGGGGGAATCGTCCAGGAAAAAGTCAAAAAACCATTGCCGTTAGCGCTTGGCTAGTTTTCGTTTTTCTTTTTTCACCATTGGAAATTTGGAATAATAATAAAAATTTAAAAGGCAATATACTTACAAATTAAGAAATCGACAGTTTGAGTTTGGGTTTTTCGAAAACCAGAAATTTTAAATTAGTTTCGGTTTTTGGATATGGTAAAATTGAAAGAAATCTAATTGAACCAACTGAAAAAATATTTTACAAAAATATATTATGTATATAATATAAACTAGAAAAGGTTACCCCCGCTACGTGTGGGTCAGAAGTTTTCAATGTTGTTTTCGAATCGATAAATATGATAGATGTAGAAAGTGTAAGGATGAAAAGCTCGGGTTTTGCTCTGGATCGTTTTTTTCATGTTTTTATTAAAAAATGTAAAAGTTTTAACTGCAAAGACCAGAAGTGTCAAAATGACTAAAGAATTAAAGAGGTATGAATTAGCAATTCTTTCGAAAAGGGATCAAAGCTGTCAAACCATTAAAGTTTTGTGACCAAACTTTAAATATTAAAAAGTTCCTAAAAAATGTAAAATTATTGATTGCAATGACCAAAAGTATCAAAATGGTCAAAGAATGAAGAGCAAAGTTGCCAAAAAAATAGCAAGTTTACTATTCCTAAGATTCATTTCTTTAATATATATATATACTAGCCGTTTATCCGCACTAAGCGACGGGTACGAATAAATTCTTTCAGAAATTAGTTCTTAGAGGCGATTACTGTTCTTGCGCAAATAGGTTCCTACATTTAAACAATTATCAATAAAAGTAATGTTAGCAAACTCAAAATCAATAAGAATGAAAAATAAAAAGTTGGGATTATTTACAAATGTACATGAACATATGATTGATTGTGCATTATTAATTGTCCAACAATTATTTATACGCCACATTTGATATAGAATTCACTGTCGTTATTAATCGTGCTAAGCAACGGGTGATGAATACTTTGTTTCGTGAATTAGTTTTTTTATCAGCAATGTTTATTTGAAATCTGAAATTTGATGATGGAAATGTATCTTTTAGTTTGGTAGAAAATATATTTAATGTGAGACGGAGTCGGATGGCGAATACAGTGGCGTTGATAGTATCGTTTCGGGAAATTGTTTTTTTTCGCGATTGTCTTGTTTTAGGGGTGGACACTTTAGGTTCTAAAAGTGTGGAAAAAATGCAAGAAATGGCAACGAAGTTTATATGCTTTTTTTTTATAGCATCTTAATTATGATTATACTGCATGACTAAAATTGAAATTAAAGTTCAATTTAAAAAAAAAACGAAAACATATTTAAAAAAGTTTAAAGTTAAGTAATTAAAATATGATGTTATATTACACAAAAAATGTATGTAAATTGCTACTTCTTACATTTAGCCAATTAGGGCATTGCACTTTAAACATGGACCAAAATCACAGTAGTGTTGGTAGTAAGTAAGTGCATTGTTATTCAAACAATCCTTCCTTCAAAAACCCCTCCAATACCTACATAAATAACGGTTTACACATGTTTGGTTATTCTGAAAACCAAATTTTTTTTAAAAAAAAAAGCATGTTATACTAAAATCGGATTCGGTTATAATCAGTTCGGTTTGTTAAGAAGTGAAATTAGGTCAAAAAATATGTTTTTCTTGGTTAAAGGAAGGTTTTTTAGAAAAACTGGAAAAAAAAAGTTTCAATTTTTTGAAAAACCTATATTAAACCGCTAGTTATGATTTAACTGGACCAGTTTAAAAAACGGGTATAGAAAACACATATTTCGGTTTTTTGGGCTATAACGGTTACAGGAAAAAAAAAAAAAAGAATTCTTTTGTTCACCTCTTCATATGCATGATATAATGCTCTGCACCATAAATAATAAAATATAAGCCCATAAATAATAATTGTGGAAAATAATAGTAAAAAAACCTATTTTGTTATGAACTCATGAGTGTTATTGTATGAGTTCTTAGAGATAGATATTGAACGCATAATTTGTTACGGGTAGAAAATTATAAAATAATTATATATTATGTTATAAGACTTTCATATCGTTATAAAGTCCTTTTTGTTCATTTTTAACTCATCTAAATGAAAAAAAAATGCTCAAATTTACCAAAAAGTGAAACAATCATTTCTTGTATATTTACTTAACCATGAGCCTTAACAGGGGGTAAAATAGTCAATAAACCAAATAAACATCAATTTTTATTGTATTTTGTGATATTCTTACTTTGTTCAGGGGTGTCATACTTCTTGTTCATGCCATCTGAATCAAAAAAGTGCATGTTACTTGTAACTCCTGCTTCTCTAGTTTCAGGAGTTGGCTTCTCAAGCACTCTGTTATACGCCTGTAACACGCATCACAAAATGCTATGTAAATAATGCTAACATGTCATGTCACATAAAATTTAAAGTTTATAACATAAAAAATTATAAAGCTTTTGGCAGTATTTCTTTAAACGTTTTTTCAGCTTCAGTTGTTGATCCACTTTAGACAGCTCAAGGAAAGACTTTGATTTGAATCCATCAACAACAACTTTGGATTGAATTTGCCTCTTCAAATGATAGTAATCACTAATACTCAAATTTAAAATCAATAAATAACTGTTAGTAAATTAAGTTACAATAGAGGGGTAAATTCGTAAATAAGGTACCTTCTCTTTGCTGTTTATGTCTCTCCATGCCACTTCCATTCAAGTTTCCTAAGACAAGTTTTCCTAGGGCGATTGAAATCACATGCAATGTAGTGGGACACAAATCATCCTTAAAAACCAAAATTGAAACCGGTGCATTAGACCAAATGGAGAATATGTATATTGTTATTGATAAGTAAATTCATCTCTTATCTATGGATATACAATTGTATTAGAAGTTTAATATATATTTGAAAGTTAATATTTGATTTTACGATACAAAAGTTACAACAATCGTCAATCATACAACTTTTTTCATTTAGAACATGATACATAAAAGTTGATGCATCTATATATTGGTAGCCATGCATTAAACATCAAATGATTATAAAAAATATCATAATAAATAGCATATACAAAAATCAGAATAAAAATCATAGCAATTTTGAAAAAATGCATTAAACATCAAATGATTATTAAAAAACAATCAGCAACAAGAAATCACCGGTTCTTTCAACTTGAGCCTCAACCCAATTATGCCATCAAAATTGTGTCACCTCAAAAAAAAAAAAAAAAAAGGAATTGTCATAAATCTAAGTAGCCCCTTAATAAAAACTGTTAAAAGAGGTTTTATTCCTAGTTTATTTAGGGTTTGCTGTATATGCATAATGAAATTCACACAATGTGGTGATATTTTACATCAAAAATATAAAATTAAAGAAAAAAAAAATCTTATGAACCAAAATCATTGCATTTAGTATCTTGTAATGATTATTAAAGACAAACTACATGATTTAACTTACTTTTGTGACTATATGACCAATTTGGGAATGGACGTTGTGGTGATCTTGTAGCAAATAGCCCCTTTTTTCACCTCTCAATCTTGTCTTACCTACAACATTGTTAGATGTAGATTTTAAAATGATAAAAAGATTGAGAGAATTAGAACAAGACATCTGATGGATGTTTCCATAAGTTGTCAAGATTTATATTAAGATAAAAAAAATATATGTGATCCAAAAAAGGAAATACTCTTCAAGGCCTTCAGGAGAAGATGGTGGGAACCACGATGTATCACATTTGTCACTTTAAAGTAACCTTCAAATTCAGCTTTTGGTGTATGTTCCAAATCTTCTATATCTTCACCAACACACTCTAAGAAAACATTAAGAGTGAATATCATATATCAAAAAAGTAAAAAAATCAGAAAGTCAATAGCATGGAGATGTACAGTACACTTAAAGCTTAATAAGTTAAGATGTAATCCAATCGGTGAATCTTGTATCTTCTGGGGCAAATGTAGAGCCAACATCAAAGGCTAATTTGGCAGTCTGATATTATTCAAGACTGAAACATGATGTCCTGTAAAACATGAATACTCTAAAACTAATAGAATCAACACATGCCAGAGTTTCTAAATACATTTTTGAAAAGATAACAAAAATATACAGACCCCCATTAACCAAGAAATTAAGGAAATGAAAGATCTTCTGAGTAGTCCAACCATATTCTGACACTCTTACTTGGATCCGAATTAATTGTACCTACACCCATCCGAAATCATGCCTGATCAGTAACTAATAACTATAATCAAGTATGCAAAAACGAAATCATGTCATGAATCCAAATGGAAAGTTTATAGTAATATCCAAGCTATATAACATACACATAATGGCCAGACAAAAGAAACCCAAGGAAGTTATTATAGAAAATTAAGTCTACAGGGGTATTTTTGGCATTTCTCTCTGAAATTAATGGTTTGGAAAATGCAACAATATTTATGAACTATTTCATTAGCCTCATGAAATGTTGTGATTATGATATTAAATCAACACAAGATGAGATTGCATCGAAGGCGTGAAGCAAAAAAAAAAAAAAGAATAAGAAAAAAAATTATACCTATTTGTGAGATTGTTGCACCTATGGCGATCCTGTTGTTTGTCTGAACTAATCCTAAACATAGCAAGTATATATATATGAAACCAACTTAATGTTTGATATAAGTAATTCGGCAAAATAAAAGTTTACCTGCCAACAGGCTTCTACTGTTAAGATCTTTGCTAAATGAACCAGAGATAAACCGTAATTGTGAAAGATTGAACTCATATGGATCTGTAACAACAGGCATCCATATGTTTATACTTACCTGCCTATGTTGAATGGATTTCATACCAAAAAAGAAAAGGAGTGATAGTAATGAAGACTGGAGTATTGAACCTTAAATAACCTTGGTCATTGTTCCCCCTTCATCATTGATTGAGATTTAGTCGGTGATATGAGAGCTCCTACCATCGCCCCATTCCCTTGATTAGGGAAAGAGTAAGTATGCGAGAGGCGGAGCAGGTTTTGAAACACGGAAAAGTCAAAACGGAAGAATACGTATAGATGAAGGCGATGAAATGGTGTAGGTGAGAAAAGCTGATTTTTGAGAAATATGTGACATGATTACAGAAATAGGTGTTACAAATATGCATTTACTGAATTACTTGAGAAAAAATTCAGTCCGATATAAAGAGAAGTGAAAAAAATTGCTTAGTAGAGAAACATAAAGATTGATTCTTGAATCATGAGTGGTGAATGTCGGGTGAACTGAGATACGGAAAAGTGCGACTCCAGTGTTTACCTTGCAAAGCAGTCGCACGCTGGTAGGTTGCAGACTTCGAACGTCATCGGCTATCTATCGAAAGAATCGTCTGGACAAGGCCTGAATCGAACATACCCGGCCCCATGGCCGGCTTTCAATCGGTGTATATTATATACGTTAGGGATCAATAGGAGGAGAGATTAGCAAAATTTAGGGAAATTGTACAGAAATCTTGGAAGTTCTAAACCCAGAGAAACAACAGCCCTCGTCGATTCGAATCTGGAGCATCCTATGAAGAAATGGAGGCGAGATTGTGGCCATGTGGTGGCAGTGAGTAATGCTAGCTTTGGTAAAAATCAGTGTAAGAGAGTTTCGAATTAGCGAGAAAAAACCCTAATCTTCAGCTTCGCTTTGAGGTGGAGAATCGGTTTCTGGTATGAAGGGAGCTTCCGTAGGGCAAGGATGCGATTTGGTTTGACGGCAGCTGTTTGTTTGTAGAGGAGATTAGGGTAACACAAAAGGTAATACCGTGCATTAGGTATATAAGCTTAAGATTATTGTACATTAGCTAATAACTATTGTACCTCTTAATTTTCAAGAAGGATGCAATATGTTTAATAATATAGTAAAGATATATATAATATACTATGCCACTTATATAACATCATTGACATGATATTCTATAATAAATATACTATTATGAAAAGTATTTTCTTTATGACTACCCGACTATGATGTTTTGGAAATAATTTTCCCCATGAAGTTAAGCATCCACTTAGGTTGGAAAAAAACTTGAGTGTCCAATTAAAATTCATGGTAAAATGACAAAACTAATGACGGGTGCCAAAAGACTATTGTCTTAGTTATGGTATTTTGGACATGCCCCACGTGTACATGTAGCTAGGTACCTTATGTAAGATACATGTGATAATGAC
Organism: Lactuca saligna; assembly: GCF_052625555.1. Taxonomy (NCBI): domain Eukaryota; kingdom Viridiplantae; phylum Streptophyta; class Magnoliopsida; order Asterales; family Asteraceae; genus Lactuca; species Lactuca saligna. The sequence goes on from NC_136420.1 coordinate 148,022,085, forward strand.
ACTTATATCATATCAAAATGACTAAATGAAGAGTAAAATATGGTCGGCTTTATGTTAAATAAACATAGACTTTACTCAGCTACTTAACGGCGAATGACTAATGTGAAATGAACACAAGATGACTTAATAAAGAGATATAAGTGTATTTCGTCGAATCTACTTATGTTGTATTTATAAGTGATGTTTATTATTAACGTTTAAATGTTATATTACCATGAATGATTAATGAATTATCATTTAGAATTTCTAATAAGGATGACTAATAACTAGTGAATTTTAACTTAGACACATATGTACCATGATGATCATTAATGAAAAATGACTAAGGAGTTTCGCAAAGAATTTAATGATGGGTGTATTCTATTAAAGTGAATATTTATTAAATTTCTTTAAAAATTTTAAAATGATTTTGGGGGTTCTTATTGGTTTAAAGAGTGTTCAAATTTCCTTTACTTTAAAGGTGGGGATAATGACTTAGGAAGGTAATAACGTTTCATGTTTGTTCATTTTAGGTCTCTAACGTATTTTTTGTGCGTATTACACCATTAAAGTTATTATAACCATTTACAAATAGTCCTTTTAACAGGAAGAAGCCGGTAAAATGATTATTTATAAACGGTTATAACAACCTTAATGGTGTAATATACACAAAAAATACGTTGGGGACCTAATATGGACAAACGGGAAACGTTATTACCCTCCTAAGTCATTATCTCATGAAACTATAAACCCCTATAATAAATTTTTACTTTTTAAATAAGAAACTTATAGACCTTGGGGTTGGTAGTTTGGATGTTTTTAACCTCGGCCTTCTTTATAAATGGAAGTGGCGGTTTCTTAATGACAATGGAGCTCTTTGGGTTAAAATTGTCAAATTTTGTCATGGGGAAGGTAGTGGTTTTTCGGATGATTCGAGAATAGGAATTGGAGGGGGTGTTTGGCAAAAGATTGTAGGATCTATTAATCACCTCCATGAGAATGGTTATATTGCTTCTAATTACACGTATAGAGTGGTGGAGGATGAGAATCAAACGAGGTTCTAGAAGGATGTTTGGTGCTACTCGAGCATCTTGATTAAAGGCCAAAGCAAAGAGCCTCCCGAACCGCTCCTTCAGAGGAATATCCAAGCACCAAACATCCTTCTTGAACCTCGTTTGAGTCTCATCCCCCACTACTCTATACATGTAATTAGAAGCAATACAACCATTCGCATGGAGGTGATTAATGGATCCTACAATCTTTTGCCAAACACCCCCTCCAATTCCTATTCTCGAATCGTCCAAAAAACCACCACCTTCCCCATGACAAAATTTAACAATTTTAACCCGAAAAGTTCCATTGTCATTTAGAAACCGCCATTTCCATTTATAAAGAAGGCCGAGGTTAAAAACATCCAAACTACCAACCTCAAGACCTATAAGTTTCTTATTTAAAAAGTAAAAAATTATTATAGGGGTTTATAGTTTCATGGGATAATGACTTAGGATGGTTATAACGTTTCCCGTTTGTCCATATTAGGTCCCCAACGTATTTTTTGTGTATATTACACCATTAAGGTTGTTATAACCGTTTATAAATAATCATTTTACCGGTTTCTTCCTGTTAAAAGGACTATTTGTAAACGGTTATAATAACCTTAATGATGTAATACGCACAAAAAATACGTTAGGGACCTAAAATGGACAAACAGGAAACGTTATTACACTCCTAAATCATTATCCCTTAAAGGTGATGAATCGTAGTATTACTCACTAGGCATTTCCAATGTCTAAACTATGCATTTATATATTCATATTATAGTGGATATTAAAGACTGATGTGATATTGGATCTCCGATACGGTGGTAATGGCTTGATTAGATGAGTTCCGTTGGAGATCTGTAATCACAATAGGAAACATGTCGCAACTGATCTCCGGGAGGAGGTCGCAAGAGAGCGCTATAATGGTAAGTCAGTCTATGAAAGAGAGGTAAGTGTATAGCGTAAGGAGTAAAGAGTAAGGATTCAACATCCTTACCATTGGAGGCAGACAACCTTTTATAGTGGGGTTCGGGGCACAGATCCCGTGCATGGAGACCGAAGTGTCAGACCTCAATCGGGACAAAGGCGTTGATTAGTAGATTGTACACGTGTCCCTTGTTTGAGTCGTGATTAGCTTAGCCATGATAGTAGTGTGTGCACTTTCACTAGAGTTAACAGTGTTTGTTTGTAGTACGTTAACTTTCCTGTATGAGTTCCGAGCTGGATCCCGGGTATCGATAGATAATATGTTCTAAGTTGGAATGGACATTGGATAGTAAGGATGGTCGACTGATTAGGCTATGTGGTAAGCGCCCTTGGTGGTTTTTGGCATGCATAGGAGGCACGCTATCAAGTCTCCTTAGTCTTATCCATTATGATGTAGGTGTGCCGAGTTGCAATGGATGGGAATAGCCTTTAATTTATTGTCTCATTACATTTGGTTGTTGCCTTTTCTATGTTGTAATGATTTCCAGTTATGATGTCAGCTGCCATCATTAGGGTTTCGAATCTCTCCATATCTATGCTTTTATAGTTCATGCCTTTTTAATTTTCCTCATTACGTTTACACTTTTTTCTACTATCGATTCAATGATCAGCATCACCCCAACCCTAATCAATTTGTTGAACTCCAAGAAAGATATGGATTTCATTCGGAAGATGGTGTGACATTTCCTAGTGAACACGCTAGCTTCATTAATCCTCCTGAGGGTAAAATTAGGTTATATGTGAAACACTCTGACGTCGTGTCTTCCAACATCCGATTTCTTTCGAGAGGTTCTTCATACACATAAGGTTCACATCAATCAGTTACTATTATGCATTATTGTGATATTGTACATGACATCCTCCGCCCCCGAATGTTTCCGCCAGTTCGGTTTGGGGGTGTGACAACTTTAGTTTATAGTCTCCTCCCTTTGATGGCTCGGGAACAGGGACCACTATGCCATGGCGGACTCCATGATCAATGAGTCGTTGGGCCAGACGTTTGGAGCTATCAAATGTAGTTGGTTTAGAAGACAGTACATCTCCTTGAATCGGGGTAGATAAACCCAAGATGTACCTTTCTATCTTCTTACTCTCTGGCATAACCATCTCAGGGCATAGTGCTGCCAGATCACTAAACTTGTCAGTGTAGGTCACTATGTTTGAACCGACCATGGTATGCTCCCATAGTTCTTGTTCCAGCTTCTGTACTTTGCCCCATTGGGCAGTATTCTTCTAACATCATCTCCTTTAGGTTTTCCCAACCTATCGAGTTAGCCAATGGTAGGGTCAGTGACTTAACATGGCTATTCCACCATGTCAGGGCTCTACCGAAGAAGGTACAGGCAACAAACTTAACTTTGCTCCCTTCTGGGCACGAACAGATTGCGAAGACCGAATCTGTTTTTTTGAACCATCGCATCAGAACAATGACTCCCCTATTTCCATTAAAGTATTTGGGTTTGCAGCTCATGAAGTCCTTATACGAACACTCGTGTGGGTGTCCATGGGTAACTCCGAAGTTTGTTAAGTGGGTACCGCTACGGGTTCCGTTGGTACCACTTTCGCTGATGTAGGTTAGAGAAATTGCTACTACGGTGGCTATCACTGTTTGGAGAGTAGCAGGATCGAATTGTGGAGAAGGTAGTGGAGTTTAAATTGTAGTTATTGGAGTAGTGCATCTCGCTGATCGACGTGGAGGCATCTTGCTAAAAAGAATACACATATAAGATGGAAATAAGTCTATAGCGGTAGATATAAGCCAGAAGCTGAAAGATTAAGTTATTCTAGTTCTGAACGTATCTGGTTCAGACTTTCATAGGGTTCGGGAAACAATTCATAAAAGGAGTCTATACAAAATAAACTTTATGAATCAGAAGTGGCTATCCTCGAATGAATTTCTGTGAATTGAACAACTGATACTGGCTATATGAAAAGAAATAATTCTAACACATAATGTGAGTATTGTAATCACTAGCTCATGAAGTCAATTAAGGTAATAATTTATTAGTGTGACGCATAAGACATTTCACGTAGCAGCATGTACCAGCGCGTACTGGCTCAGACGCTAGTATGCTGAGTGTACTGGAGTGGTACGCCAGGCGTACACACTCTAGTGGGTTTTAGGCTTCGTATGGGCTTGTAAGCCCTTTGGTCCTTCTTTAATTTTGGGTCTGGTCATATTTTGGGTTGGTGGTCTAATTAATTTGTTTGGGCCATGGGTGCTTGGTTGGGCCTTATTAGGCCATATAGCCCATTCATAATTTTGGATATGGACTTTAGGCCCATTAGCAAGGGGAGACTTTTGGGAAATTGGGAAAGGTCTTGGACTTAGGTAATTGGATTCTATAATTAGATTGTGTTTAACCCTAATCTAAGGTCAATTGTATTATTGTTCAATGTGGGTGGTTTCGGGCTGTTAGACTAGCAACTTTCAGGTTCAACAAACTAAGGTGAGTCTCCTCACCATACCAATGGGTCGAAGGCACTAAGGTCGACCCATTTTGTGATATGTGGTACACTAGTTGATGTAGTGATATATGGTATGCTAGTTGATTATATGTTATATGATATGCTATTTGTTTATGTGATATTTGCATGAAAGACCATGGGGGAGCCCATGATACTTGGATGTAAGACCATGAGGAGGAGCCCATGGCTTTTCAGGTAAAGACCATGGGGGATCCCATGACACTTGGATGTAAGACAATGTAGGGGAGCCCATGTCATTTCAGGTAAAGACCATGGGGGAGCCCATGAAACTTGTATGTAAGACCATGTGGGGGAGCCCATGGATTTCCAGGTAAAGACCATGGGAGGAGCCCACGACATCCTGAAGTAAGACCTTGGGAGGAGCCCACGGCATCCATATATATTTATATGCATGGCTTATGTAATTAATATGGCTTAATTATGTGATTGACATGGCTTATATTATTGATATGGATTATGTGATTGACATGGCTTATGTGATTGGTATGGATTATGTGATTGGTATGGCTTATGTGATTGATATGGATTATATGGCTATGTGGATTATGTTGGGTGTGCTCTGGGGAACTCACTAAGCATTAGCTTACAGTTTGTTGTTGTTTCAAGTACTTCGGGGTCTAAGGGCAAGGGCCCGGCATGATGGTGCGACGTGCACTCTCTGGCATTTTGTTTGGGGACACTCTTATTTTATGAATAATGTATCTGATATTTTAAATTTGAAAACAATTGTGATTGGAATTTTATAACTTGCGGAAATGGATTTCGTTATTTAAAAATGAAATTTTTTATTGAGATTTTGGACACATCGAACTGAAGTATGGTCAGATGAGATCTTGACTTGCGATATGGAGATGGTGGCAAGTCCATGGGTTGGGTCCATGGCTGTCATAGAAGTGTTTTAAGACTGAAGGAAGGTCGTAGCGTTTACTAGGTTGGCAAGTAGTGGCAGAAGTGTTGTAATACTATGGGGTGGCCATAACATTTAATAGGTTGGTAGGTAGTGGTAGAAGTGTTATAAGGCTGCAGAGTGGTCGTAGCATTCACTAGGTTGGAAGGTAGTGGTAAAGGTGTTGTAAGACCATGGGGTGGCCCGTGGCATTCACCTAGTCAATGAGTAGTCGTGAGGGTGTTGTAAATCTACGATTTGGCTCCTAGTTTTCTCTAGGTAGAGTTAGACCCTGTCTTAATAGGTTGTGAGACTGTGGAAAGGCCACAACATTCGCGAGATTGAGGAAGCTTGTGGGCCATTTGGGGCTAGTTGTGATGTAAGACTATAACTGAGCATGTAGCATTCATTTAGAGAAAAGTAGGTTGTGTTGCATCGGTGTAATGGTTGGTTTATGTTATCCTTGGTACGAACTGGTGGACTTTAGTAGCCTTATATAAAAGCATATTGGAGTAGCTTTGCCATACAGAATCTTAGATAAAATCTCATGGTGCAGTTATTTGAGAGGATGTCGATTTCAGCGACTGGTCGGGAATCCAACGCTTCAAAAATTTGAAGATCAGATCGAAGCTTAAAAGATATTGGGTATATCGAAAATGCTAATTTTTGGTCAGCAAGATAATTTAGGGGCATAAGGATTTCTTTCGGATTAGATTGCGAAGTGGAGCCATATTGGCTGTGTTTTAAAATGGTCTGCCTGTCGTGGAGTCAAACAAGGTTTTGGGTTTTTGGATTTCAGGAAGAGTAGTGATTATTATTCTTCAGTGGTTAAATCTAGTGGGTTAAAGGGTCTGTTCATCATCAGAGTATAAAATCCCAGCTAAGGCTAGGTTCGATTATAGTTTTGGAAGGTTGTTGTATGTATGAGTCGACTTCCCAATCCATATCGGGGTGGTGTGAGAATCGTCCAGGTTGTCTAGTGTATATGAGAGGTAGTAATGAGTAATTTTGAGGATGAAATCTAATTTAAGTGGGGGAGAGTTGCAACACTCATTTTACTTGTTGAATCGTATTAGGGTTTCAAGGAGTCAAAATGTTGGATTTTGGAGGAAAAGGAGCCTCACGACGTGAGACATAGAGGCTCATGATGTGAGATGAATTTATATGGAGCTTTTGTTCAGGATTGGTCTCACGATGTGAGATATAAGGGCTCACTACATGAGAATTGATGAAGCCCAAGCCCATTGTAACAACCCGTTATTTCAAGTTAGTAAAAATCGAGTCCTGTAACCTCTTTGAGAAAGGAAATAGAATATCATCGAAAAATGAAGTATTCAAAAACTCTATTTGGAGTACACTATGTGGTAGTTATCGTCTTAAGTTTTCCAAACATATAAATAACACAAAAATCCGAGTTATAATGAAGAAGTTATGCTCATTCTAAGTTTTCCGACAAAAACCAGCAATACGAAGTTGCGTAAAAACGCAAAGTTTCAATAAAACACTTTCCGACCTTAAGTGTCTAAATGAAAGTCGTAGATATCGTTAAACTACAAACATGCATAAAAAGAACGCTCAAATCGGACATCGTATGAATAAGTTATGAATTTTTAAAGAAATTCCTTAATCACGTCATTTTAATAAATAAATAATAAAAATAATTCCGGAATTTGCCAACGGAATCTAAATGAAAGTTGTAGATCGTAGTCTCACCTTCGCGGGGATATAAAGAACGTTAAAAACGGAGTTCGTATGAAGGAGATATGAATTTTCGAAGTTTGATAATTAATTTATATATATTTTTTATTAAAACTTCGGTATTATCCGAAGGGGAGTCAACATCCTCATCCGAGGTACGCGCTGCATACTCCAGTACGCCCCGCGTACCCGAGGAACTTGGCCTCAAACCGTCCACGTCGCCCTATGCGAGGCACCCGACCCGTCCGTCCGACCCGCCGTCCCATCCGACCCGACTGCCTGAGCCGTCCCATCCGAGGCCGAGGCAGTCGAGGCTTCGGTCACGCATGATGTACGCGTACGCGCTGCGTACGAGCGTACGCCCCGCGTACGTGGCCTCTCAGGCCCCCTATAAATAGCATGCGAGGGTTCCCGGGAAAATGACCCATTCTCTCTCCTTTTTCTTGCGTTTTACCTCGTTTTCCGTGCTCGCACTACCCCGAAGCCCTGGTCATTTTGTGCAAGTCCCGAAGGTCGATTTTTCTCCCGAGGAATCCCGAGATTTCCGAGGAAAATCCATTTCCCAAGACGAAACTCTGCCCGGTTTTCCATCTTGCTATCTTCAAACTTTCAAGTGAGTTCATACCCCTTTCAAACACACTTTAAATACATTTTAAATGCTTTTATACTCTTTTAGGGGGGGGGGGGGGGAATACAAGTAAACATACGGTTATTATCGTGTATTTTATAAAGTTTCACTTCACTTGTTTTATCGAATAAATCACTTGGAACTCATTACTATTATGGAAAACTCTTGTCATACTTTGCGTGCATCAGACATTATACAAAGTATATAATGATTTCAAAGTAACTTTCGTTGTTAAGTCGTTTTATACATCCTAAAAACTTATGATTTTGCTTTGTCAAACATTGTGAAAAAGGATAAACTTTGCATAGAAAACTATCACTTTAATACGGGCTTAATTGAGAATCCATGAGACGTGTATATCTTCAAACGTTACTTTTCTTTATTAGAAAGTAATGCTGCAAGTCCTGTCTATAACCAGAGTCTCCCGTTCGAAGAACGTGTCAAATGTGTATAGATCTATACGGGAAGTCATGATCCCGCGCCCTGACTGTTAGCTACAGTCCGTCTTTTGGGGTGACAGTTTGATGGGTTTTGGTCATAAGACATCCTATGTTCTCATACAAACCCTAATGCTTGGATCTAGGTTTCTCTATTGTACATGCTTTGAATCCAAGACTATAAACCCTAATTCTAACATATGGAAATCGACATTAACATATAATTAGGTTTAAGAACATACCTTGATTGTTATATAGCAATAACAATCACAACTCCACCTTGGATTGACTTTGGAATGCTTAGAGTCACAAGTGTCACTCCTCTAATGGTTCACAAACACCATAAGCAAGAGGATGAAGAGGAGAGAGGTTGGAGGCTGCCAAAAACGTGTGTAATCCCTTACAAGAACATTAGCCACGTTTTTGAGCCTTAAGGGGTCTTTATATAGTTGGGCTATTAGGGTTATCTAACAAGGAAACCCTAATTTGGATGCTTAAGCCCTAAGCAACCCATAGACTCCTTTTATTAAGCCCATGGACGATTTCCTTATGGGTTTCCCATTAGAATTCGTCCATCCCTTAATACAAGGCAATCCATGGCCCAAATTGCAATTATCCTATAATTACAATTCCAGTCCCTTAAGTTTAATTAATCTCTTTTAGTCACAAAACTAATTACCAATTAATTATTGACTAATATTAATTAAACAATATGATTTCTCCTTTAATATTTTATTCTCATAATACATTAATAAATCATATTTAATCCTTACTCTCCATAAATCATCCTATCAAGTTGCTTTGGTGAAGGCAACCTAAAAGGACCATGCACCATCGGGTCAAGAACATACCAAAATAGTTATGGACTTAGACACTAATCCAACACAGTTGTCATAACGCTGCGACGCCTGAAGAACGTCGTTACAGGCATATTATGTTTAGTATGGTTATAAAACTCATCGGATATACAATTATTATGGTATTATGCTATTATGAACGAGTAGCTATTAAAACTATTCTTCATCTAATAAATGCGATCTTCGTATAGTTTTACTATATAAAACTATGACACAACTTTTGAGAACGTCGGTTTCTTGCGATTTTCAGTCTTAGAGACTGCCAATTATATAAGAAAATAAGGGTTTTTCTTGGAAAACACAACAACTCGTATCTCAACCATTAGGGAAAATATGGGATTTTCTGGATCTAATACATTCACTTTCAACACAACAAATCACAACTCTTTACATTTGAAATGTTGCGTTTTCTGGAAAATATACACCCATTTTGGAATGGCATCCAATTTTTCTAAACTACTTATGAACTCACCAACTTAATTGTTGACACTTTTTCTTTGAAATAACTTGTATTCTCAGGGAACCGCTAAGCAAGTTTGGGAATCAACTTTTGGGATTAACGCGCTGGCGTTAATTACTTCTTTTGGATGATGTTTATGTATTTATCTTTGAACATGTAATGAATACAATTATGTAAACATCTTGGAAACTTTAATATATATGGTGGTGTGTACTTTCCTTTCTATGAACTGTTATGATACTGAATATGACGTCCTCCGCCCCCGAACGTTTCCGCCGTTCTGGTTTGGGGGTGTGACAAATTGGTATCAGAGCTTTGTTTATAGGGAATTAAGTATATCAAAACCATTCCTTTTTTATATACAACTATAAACTCAACAGGGCAAAAACACTCTGAGAAAAATTCATACTTTTGAAAGTAAACCTAATTAGTTTTAAGGTAAGCATGCACTCATTTTTATACTAATAACAGTTTCATAGTAAATAACTTTAGAAGTATTATAAATAAGTTGTGCAGCACAGGTACGCCTTGGGACATGTAATCGGAACTGGGAAGAATATAGCCTGATCAACTATATTTGTCCAAGAGCCGACTAACGTATGCCAAGGAGTGTCTGTAATGGACAACAAATTTAAAACTTACCAAAAGAAAATCGCTAAAGAATATTGAGGGAGTATTCGAGTGCCGTCAACCATTAAACTTAAGGGTAAGTTTCATGTGCTCTAGCTTATAGTAAACTTTTAACTCTATTCTCGTACAGTCTAAATGGCGGGATTCCATCACCCCAATGACCCCTACTACCCCAACCAAGGTAATGGAGGGTGGATTGAAGAAGATCCTGAAGAAGACGAAGAGCCTATAGAGTTGGAGGGAGGGGATGACTCTGGCATGGATTCGGAGCCAGAAATTATAAATCCACCAATCCCACAATCTCCCGTCCACGTGAGGAATTTCCAAGGACCCACTCCAGTGTGGGGAAGTCACCTCCATCATTGGAGCCAACAACAAAGCTTACGCCCTCCTTACGGCATGTGCCGAGACTTCTATGATGTGAGAGGCGGGGGATCAGCCGACCGCGCACTTCCGGTCATGGTTGGCAAACTCGCCAACCAGTGCTATCAATCCTAAGTGCAAGCCAACCGAATTCGAGAGGTCAATGTGGAAGTACAAATCCACACGGCCGATATCAACCGCCTAGAGTTGTTGCAGAACGACATCCACATTCGCGCTGAAGCGTTTCAAGCACAAGCAAATGCAGCCTTCGCAGAATTAAGAGAACAACAAGCTGCGTTTGATAGACGCCTCATGGAGTCGAAGCAGTCCGACACCGAGTCGAGCTCCAAACGCAAAGCGCACCGCAAGTAGTACTTGCCCAACCCTCAAATTTTGTTATAAATTAGGACTTCGGATAAAAGTATTATTTTCTTTAAATTGTTCTGTAATCGGAGGCCTTTAGAAAGGCCAAGAAATTTTGTCTAGACCCCGCTGTAACACAACTATATGTTTAATATATATATAAGGGTATACCCCTTTTCTTGTTGTTGTTAATCATGCGCAAATCGTTCGATTCATTGGTACATCTATTCAAACTTTACTTTCAAGCTCAAAACATTGTGTCAGTCAAACCCAACTTCTTAGAACTATTAGAAGTTAACTCAATATCATTCAACTCTGAACTGCCAAAACTTATAAATTTTTCCATATTTTTTTTCTTTTGGCAACACGATGCCTCCTCGTCCAAACCTAAGGCCCAGGCCGGGCACGGTACCACCACCACCTCAACCAACAGCTTATGATCCAGCCATGGTCCAGGCTGCTATCACAGTAGCAGTAACTGCAGCCCTCTCGCAAATAAACTCTCACGGAAATGGAGGGGCGGGAAGCAGCACGAATCATCCAAATCATGGCACTGGTCATGGCCAAGGAAGAGAATGTACTTACAAGGAGTTCTTTAACGCTAAGCCAAAAACTTTTAATGGAACTGGGGGATTCATTGCACTAATGCAATGGTTTGAGAAGACCGAAACGGTCTTCGAGATCTGCTCATGCCTAGAAGCAAGCAAAGTCAAGTTCGCTGCTTGCACTTTCGTGGATCGAGCCCTCACTTGGTGGAAAAGCCATGTGAATTCAGTGACGCTCACTATCGCCAACGCCATGAGTTGGGACGATCTAAAGGTTCTACTACTGGAAGAATACTGCCCAAGGGGCGAAGTGCAAAAGCTGGAGCAGGAGCTCTGGAATCTGAAAATGACTGGGTCTGACCTAGTCACCTACACAGCTAGGTTCAACGACCTCGCTACACTGTGCCCTACCATGGTCAACCCAGAATCAAAGAAGGTTGAAAGGTACATTTGGGGGTTGTCACCCCAGATTCAAGGGCATGTCCTAGCTTCCGGCCCTGTTACCTACAACAGCGCTAAACGCCTGGTTCAGCGACTCATCGACCACGGAGTAAAACCCAGTATCATTTCAACAACCGCAAATCCACCTAGGGAGGCTCAGGGCCAGAGTAAGCCTTGGAACAAAAGGAGGGGACAAACTCTCCAGGAAAACCCCAAGAAACAACAAGTAATAGCGACCCACGCTATGACTATATCTGTGAACCCTGCCCCCACAAGCTCATATAATGGGAAACTTCCTAAATGCATCCGATGCAGCTTCCACCACCACAGTCCTTGCCCTGATCTTCAATGCACCAAGTGTAATAAGAAGGGACATACAGCCCGCTATTGCAAAGGGCCAACCCAACCATCCGTCCCCACTACTAATACCGGGGTAAGCCGTGCCTGCTTTAAGTGCGGAGACACGGGGCACTACCGCAGGGACTGCCCAAAGGCAAACAACCGGAATACCGGTGGAAGGGGGCGAGTTTTCGCAATGGGACAAGATGAAGCCATTGCGGACCCTACTGTTGTTACGGGTACGTTTCTTCTCGATAACTCGTATGCATGCATTTTGTTTGATAGTGGAGCGGAAAGGAGTTTTGTGAGTTACGACTTTAAAGGCCTGCTAAAATCAATACCACAATCATTAAGTGAACCATTCATAGTAGAAATGGCCAACGGGAAAACCGAAGGCACTAAGGAGATATACTTAAACTGCACCCTAACTTTAAACGATAATCCCTTTTCAATCAACCTCATGCCAGTCTCGATTAAGAGTTTCGATGTCATCATTGGCATGGATTGGCTGAGTTCTCATCATGCGGACATTCTATGTTACGATAAGGCCGTTCGCCTTAATCTGCCAACCGGCGAAACTTTCATTGTCTTGGGCGACAAACCAAGTACCACTCTTTGTATCATCTCAAGTATCCAAGCTCGGAAATGCCTACGCAAGGAGTGTCACGCATTCTTGGCACATGTTGTAGATGTGAAACGCGAAGTCCAAGACATCAAGAGTGTGCCCGACGTACGCGATTTTCCCGACGTTTTTCCCGAGGACCTTCCGGGAATACCACCCGCGAGACAAGTTGAGTTCCGAATCGATCTAGTTCCCGGAGCTACCCCAGTAGCCAAAGCACCCTATCGATTAGCCTCGGCAGAGATGCAGGAGCTATCCAGCCAACTGAATGAACTACTTGGAAAAGGATTTATCAGGCCGAGCTTCTCGCCATGGGGAGCATCCGTACTGTTCGTGAAAAAGAAGGATGGATCATTCAGAATGTGCATCGACTACCGAGAACTCAACAAACTTACCATCAAGAACCGATACCCCCTACCCCGAATCGATGACTTATTCGACCAACTCCAAGGAGCCAACTACTTCTCCAAGATCGATCTGAGGTCCGGATATCACCAGCTGCGAGTCCTGGAGAGTGATATTCCCAAGACGGCCTTCCGAACACGATACGGACATTACGAGTTCGTAGTGATGCCGTTCGGACTAACCAATGCCCCGGCCATGTTCATGGATCTAATGAATCGGGTATGTCGTCCATTCTTGGATAAATTCGTGATAGTATTCATAGACGACATACTCATTTATTCAAAGAATAAAGAAGAGCATGGTCAACATCTGAGGCAAGTTTTAGAGACGTTACGGACTGAGAGACTGTATGCAAAATTCTCAAAATGTGAATTTTAGATTCGAAAGGTGGACTTCCTCGGTCACGTGGTCAGCAAGGAAGGAATCCACGTGGATCCATAAAAAATCAAGGCTATCAAAAACTGGTCTGCGCCAACCACACCAACAGAAATTCGCCAATTTCTAGGTCTTGCTGGTTATTACCGAAGGTTCATCCAGAATTTCTCCAGCATCGCAAAGCCTCTTACCGCCTTAACCCAGAAAGGTGTGACCTATAATTAGGGAGAAAAGCAAGATGCTGCATTTCAGACTTTGAAACAGGCCCTTTGCAGCGCGCCCATCCTTTCTCTCCCAGAAGGGACCAAAGATTTTGTGGTGTATTGCGACGCTTCGAAGCAAGGGTTGGGCTGTGTACTAATGCAAAGGGGAAAGGTTATTGCATATGCCTCACGACAACTAAAAACGCATGAGGTCAATTACACCACTCATGATTTAGAACTTGGGGCGGTGGTCTTCGCTCTTAAAATCTGGAGACACTACCTATATGGTACCAAATGCACTATCTTTACAGACCACAAGAGCCTACAACACATCTTCGACCAGAAGGAGTTGAACATGAGACAACGATGTTGGGTCGAATTGCTCAACGACTACGAATGTGAGATTCGCTATTATCCAGGAAAGGCTAACGTCGTGGCAGATGCCCTTAGTCGTAAGGAGTACTCTGGCCGAAGAGTGAAGTCATTAGCCATGTCAATCCATCCGCACCTATCGACACAAGTCAAGGAAGCTCAAATAGAGGCCCTGAAACCCAAAAACGTGACAGGTGAGACCCTTAGGGGAATGGACAAGAATTTAGAAATCAAGAGTGACGGAGCACGCTACCTCATGAACCGAATATGGACGCCCAAGTTTGGTGGACTTAGAGAGGTAGTTATGAGCGAGGCACACAAGACTCCATACTCCGTACACCCCGGGTCAGACAAGATGTATCAAGATCTCAAACAACTCTACTGGTGGCCAAACATGAAAGCAGAGATCGCTACATATGTGAGCAGGTGTTTGACTTGCGCCAAGATCAAAATAGAACACCAGAAACCCTCAGGACTACTCCAACAACCTGAAATTCCTGAGTGGAAATGGGATAGATTTCCATGGAATTTATAACGAAACTGCCCAAAACTCAGGGTGGCCAAGATACTATTTGGGTAATCGTCGATAGATTAACCAAGTCCGCTCATTTCCTACCGATCAAGGAAACTGATAAAATGGAAAATCTATCAAGAATCTACATCCGAGAGATCGTACGACTTCATGGAGTGCCAATGTCTATCATCTCGGATAGAGATAGCAGATTCACGTCTAGATTCTGGCAATCATTGCAAAAATCCATGGGAACAAGATTGGACATGAGTACTGCCTATCACCCCCAAACTGACGGACAGAGCGAAAGAACGATCCAAACCTTGGAAGACATGTTGCGAGCATGTGTAATCGACTTTGGTAAAGCATGGGATGTTCACTTACCTTTGGTTGAGTTCTCTTATAACAACAGTTATCATACTAGTATCAATACTGCTCCATTTGAAGCCCTTTACGGCCGTAAGTGCAGATCACCTCTGTGTTGGACGGAAGTGGGCGACACACAACTAGCAAAAGGTCTAGTCCCTGATAGCACCCTCACTGGTCCAGAGATCATCAGGGAAACTACTGAAAAGATTGTGCAAATACGAGAACGGCTGAAATCCTCGAGGGATATGCAAAAGAGCTATGCCGACAAAAGACGTAAAACCTTGGAATTTCAGATTGGCGATCGGGTACTACTGAAGGTCTCACCCTGGAAGGGAATGATACGCTTTGGAAAGCGTGGGAAGCTAAATCCTAGGTACATTGGACCCTTCGAAATCATTTCAAGGATTGGTCCAGTAGCCTACAAAATCCGACTTCCAATTGAGCTTAACAAAGTACATCCAGTATTCCACGTATCAAACCTGAAGAAGTGTCTGTCCGACGAAACACTTGTAATTCCACTCGAGGAGATCGAACTAAATGAAAATCTTAACTTTGTGGAAGAACCCGTCGAGATCATTGATAGGGAAGTTAAACGAACTAAACTGAGTCACATTCCAATAGTAAAGGTCCGATGGAATGCTAAGAGGGGACCTGAGTTCACGTGGGAACGAGAAGATCAAATGCAACAGAAGTATCGACAACTCTTCCCCAGCCCCTAAGACTCTTCTTTTGTATTAAAATTTCGAGATGAAATTCCCTCTAACGGGGGGATGATGTAACAACCCGTTATTTCAAGTCAGTAAAAATCGAGTCCTGTAACCTCTTTGAGAAAGGAAATAGAATACCATCGAAAAATGAAGTATTCAAAAACTCTATTTGGAGTACACTATGTGGTAGTTATCGTCTTAAGGTTTCCAAACATATAAATAACACAAAAATCCGAGTTATAACGAAGAAGTTATGCTCATTCTAAGTTTTCCGACAAAAACCAGCAATACGAAGTTGCGTAAAAACGCAAAGTTTCAATAAAACACTTTCCGACCTTAGGTGTCTAAATGAAAGTTGTAGATATCGTTAAACTACAAACATGCATAAAAAGAACGCTCAAATCGGACATCGTATGAATAAGTTATGAATTTTTAAAGAAATTCCTTAATCACGTCATTTTAATAAATAAATAATAAAAATAATTCTGGAATTTGCCAACGGAATCTAAATGAAAGTTGTAGATCGTAGTCTCACCTTCGCGGGGATATAAGGAACGTTAAAAACGGAGTTCGTATGAAGGAGATATGAATTTTTGAAGTTTGATAATTAATTTATATATATTTTTTATTAAAACTTCGGTATTATCCGAAGGGGAGTCAGCGTCCTCATCCGAGGTACGCGCTGCGTACTCCTGTACTCCTCGCGTACCCGAGGAACTTGGCCTCAAACCGTCCACGTCGCCCTATGCGAGGCACCCGACCCGTCCGTCCGACCCGCCGTCCCATCCGACCCGACTGCCTGAGCCGTCCTATCCGAGACCGAGGCAGTCGAGGCTTCGGTCACGCATGACGTACGCGTACGCGCTGCGTACGAGCGTACGCCCCGCGTACGTGGCCTCTCAGGCCCCCCTATAAATAGCATGCGAGGGTTCCCGGGAAAATGGCCCATTCTCTCTCCTTTTTCTTGCGTTTTACCTCGTTTTCCGTGCTCGCACTACCCCGAAGCCCTGGTCATTTTGTGCAAGTCCCGAAGGTCGATTTTTCTCCCGAGGAATCCCGAGATTTTCGAGGAAAATCCATTTCCCGAGACGAAACTCTGCCCGGTTTTCCATCTTGCTATCTTCAAACTTTCAAGTGAGTTCATACCCCTTTCAAACACACTTTAAATACATTTTAAATGCTTTTATACTCTTTTAGGGGGGGGGGGGGGAATACAAGTAAACATACGGTTATTATCGTGTATTTTATAAAGTTTCACTTCACTTGTTTTATCGAATAAATCACTTGGAACTCATTACTATTATGGAAAACTCTTGTCATACTTTGCGTGCATCAGACATTATACAAAGTATATAATGATTTCAAAGTAACTTTCGTTGTTAAGTCGTTTTATACATCCTAAAAACTTATGATTTTGCTTTGTCAAACATTGTGAAAAAGGATAAACTTTGCATAGAAAACTATCACTTTAATACGGGCTTAATTGAGAATCCATGAGACGTGTATATCTTCAAACGTTACTTTTCTTTATTAGAAAGTAATGCTGCAAGTCCTGTCTATAACCAGAGTCTCCCGTTCGAAGAACGTGTCAAATGTGTATAGATCTATACGGGAAGTCATGATCTCGCGTCCTGACTGTTAGCTACAGTCCGTCTTTTAGGGTGACAGTTGTCATAACGCTGCGACGCCTGAAGAACGTCGTTACAGGCATATTATGTTTAGTATGGTTATAAAACTCATCGGATATACAATTATTATGGTATTATGCTATTATGAACGAGTAGCTATTAAAACTATTCTTCATCTAATAAATGCGATCTTCGTATAGTTTTACTATATAAAACTATGACACAACTTTTGAGAACGTCGGTTTCTTGCGATTTTCGGTCTTAGAGACTGCCAATTATATAAGAAAATAAGGGTTTTTCTTGGAAAACACAACAATTCGTATCTCAACCATTAGGGAAAATATGGGATTTTCTGGATCTAATACATTCACTTTCAACACAACAAATCACAACTCTTTACATTTGAAATGTTGCGTTTTCTGGAAAATATACACCCATTTTGGAATGGCATCCAATTTTTCTAAACTACTTATGAACTCACCAACTTAATTGTTGACACTTTTTCTTTGAAATAACTTGTATTCTCAGGGAACCGCTAAGCAGGTTTGGGAATCAACTTTTGGGATTAACGCGCTGGCGTTAATTACTTCTTTTGGATGATGTTTATGTATTTATCTTTGAACATGTAATGAATACAATTATGTAAACATCTTGGAAACTTTAATATATATGGTGGTGTGTACTTACCTTTCTATGAACTGTTATGATACTGAATATGACGTCCTCCGCCCCCGAACGTTTCCACCGTTCTGGTTTGGGGGTGTGACACCCATGATCTTTTAGGGTTTCTTTCGTACTTAAGCACCACTAAACCCATTTTAGTGTTCATCATCAGCCTCCAAAACCTCTTTCACCTCCAAAAAATCTTTGCCTTCATTCCTTGCTTGTTTCTTAGCCATTTTGGAGTTTTATTGGTTTGGAGAAGAATAGAGGAAAAAGAAGAAGGAGATATTTGGAAGAGGCTTGCAAGGAATCATCATCATCATCACCTTACATTGCATCGGGACCCTTGTAAGTGTCAAAGCTTCCACATTTATTGTTGTTTGTGGATATATCCAAGTTTTTTCCCCATTTTTCTCCTTGGTTGAGAAAGTTTGGATGAATGGAAACCATAAAGTTGGCAACTTTGTGGGTTATAAAGGTCCTTAGAATGCCTTGAAGTTCAGACCTAGTGAATGGTTGGGTTTTGGAACCTAGCATGAAAATTTGATGATATTTTCTTCAATATTGCTCCCAAATGAGATCTAGACATGTATTGGACATACATTCCCATAAATCATCAACTTTTAAATGTATTATGGAGTTATAAGGCCTTTTGGAAAGTTAGGGTTAAATGCTTAATGGATTAAGGACTTAAATTATTAGATTTTTGGCTTCAGACTATGCTCACGGAGTGAGACATAGGGTATCATGAGGTGAGGGTTGAATGATCCTGTTTCTACCAAACTTTGGAGGCTAATGACGTGATAGAAGGTTGCTTACGTCATGAGGTGAACTCATGTGACTTTCCTTGACTGAGTTGGCTAGGTTGAGTCGAGATGAGTTGGAATCGGACCGAATGACCTCTCACGACGTGACCAAGGACTGGTCACGTCGTGAGGTTGAATAATTGACATATTGGGCTATTGACTTTGACTTTGACCGTTGACTTTTGGCTTGGGTTAGCTTTTGGTGAATCTCTATTTTAGAAGGTAGACTTAGGGTTTTCTTTGTGTGGATTTTTAGGAAGTGTTTAGCACTCATCATTTGGCTAGAGGGCAATCAGCTGTGGTCGGTGCGATTTTGAGCTAAGTGTTAGTCGACTTTGTGATTTAGGTGAGTCTCATCACGGTACTCAGGGGTCAAAGGTGCCAATGTCATCACATTGGTGTATGTTATATAGGAAGACCAGAGGACGACCCCTGACGTTTGTATGAAAGATTTGGATATGGCTCCCTGCAAATTTATGTAAGACCAGGGTATGGACCTTAACAATTATATGTAGAATGCTAGTTGTCTCTGTGATACTTGCATGGAAGACCAGGAGGTGGCTCTTGACACTTGTCTATAAGACCTAGGTTTTTGGCCCATAGCCTAAAAAGGGAAGACCATGATAAGGCTCATAGCATAATGATAAGATTATGGTTGGCATATAACAATCTTTATTATATGTACTAGTTGTAAGACATATGTATTACATGAGTTTATTTAAAAAAATTAACAAACATTAACATCTAACAATTGAGAAAATTTAAATTTTAGGAAAAAATAAAATATTAATTATTAAAATCGAAGTTCTTATTTATCTTGTAAATTTAAATTAATATTTTAAATAAATAAACAAGTAAAATAATTGGATTCAATTTCGAAATTTAGAAATTATTAGGAAATTTGTATTAATGAATTGGAGATACATTTATTATTACATTTATTACATTTAAGTATTATATAAAATTTAATAAAATAAAAAAACCACAAAATGACACATAGATATAATTTAATCTAAATTTACCACAAAATGATATATGACATAATGCATAAAAGGATGACAAATGGCAAAATTATTTTTATTTATTAGGAAGGATGGTATGTCGTATTTTGGAGAACTCACTAAGTTTTGTGCTCACAATTTTATGTTTATGGTTTCAGGTACTTCCGATACGAAAGAAAAGGGCTCGACGTGACTACACCGCTTCCACTAGATTTTTCCGCATTGACAATTTTCAATATGTATTCTGATGTTTATATAATATATTCACTTTGATTGGTTTTGGAACAACTCATTTGTATGGTTTATTGTTTTAAAAATGAAAATTTTACTATAAATGTTTAGGACGTTACAATTTTCTTTTCATAGTCCCATCAGAGTCCTCCCCAATTAATCTAATCCATCATTATCAGTGATGTCAAGGTCTACAAGCTCATAATCACCATCATTCATTCTCTTCTGAGCAACACCTCTTCCAAAAAATTCATCATATTTTTATATTTTTAGGTTGAATTAGTTATGTCATCCTCAACATATTCAACATTGTTTTCTTCATCGACAAAATATTCACTGTGATCTTTATAATCAAACTTGTTTTCCTCATTCAATTAATCACCAATAAAGGGTCTGAATTCTTAAATTCATGAAGAAGCTCCACTTTTATATTGATAAGATTTTTAATGGTCTTCCTAATCTGATTCAAAATCATCCTCAATTAGATCCTCTATATTTGTTTCCTCATGAACATCCTCCATTACATGATCATCGTTAATCCATCCTTGTAAATTTATGCCCTCATCATCCAACATCTTCAAGAAAAGTTTCTAACAACAAGAACTCTGACCATAACTAGTTTCCATTCCACCCCCCCCCCCCCCCCTTATATTATGGTGAACTTAATTATAAAATACTATCATATATAATCATTCATCATCATGTGGTTGATTATTGTGTGGTAAATGGTAAGGGGTTGCTCTATTTTGGAGAATGTTGTGCTGGGGATGGTATTTTTTTGTTTTTCGGACGTGCATGTTCATCATCAACTATATTCTCAGTGATTGCCCTTCCACTTGGTTTTGGAGACATAAGATACGTTACCAAATTTGTAGCCATGTGATCAGTGTACACATTTATGAGCTTGTTATCACCTATATATTGAGATAGATTAAGGAAATCATCAACATTCCCTAAATCTATTAGTCTAGAGTCAATCCTACGTGGGGTATTATGATAATATAGAATAACATAAGGGGGCAACATAACCTAGTACACACATTATTGTGTCAATCTTTCATGAACTGCAAACTATTCTATTTCAAGCAAATAAATACCAATCCTTCCCATAGATATATCTTATGACTAGAAATTTAGGTGATGTTTGTTTTTTGAAGCAAAAATAGTTGAAGTCTGCAGACCAAATCTAGAACCCTCTATAGTAGAAGAGGTGGATCAAACGACTGCAATCTGTAACAAGAAGCCAGTTTGTTTTTTAATCTATGCAAACTGTTGCAATAAACTGAAATTAAGTATACAATAGTTAAAAATAATTCTAAGTAAAAAGTTTATTTAGTTTAATCATATGCTTATCAAATATAAAGATCACCGTGATGATACGATTTTCAAAGAGATTTATATAAAAGAATTAAACATAATATTTGCTAAATAACGATGGTAATTTAGCTAAAAACATGTTCATTTTTGTTAAAACTTTGAAGACGATAATTATTTTTTCCAGTTCACTTCAATAAATTTGGTAATTTTAACGATTAACTTTATAATTTATTAATATTTGATTATAGACAATATAACACAAAAAATATTTATATGAAATTTACCAAATAATTTTGAAATTATGTAAAATATACTCCAATAGTTTACATATTCATCAAATATTATTAAAATAATAAACATGTCTTTGAAAAAAATTAAAACAAATCGAAGTTGAATAGTATAACTTAAAGTAGGTGAGAAGTTGTTTGAAGATGATGGTCCACTGCTAAACAACACATCACACACACAACAATTTTTAAGTTAGAAGTCTTCCAAAAAACAAACAGTTGCGAAAGGCTAATTCTTGCGCGTGTATTGTAACATCCCAAGTGCAGGAATATAAGTTCGGGGTGCTATGTGTAAATAAAGGAGTAGACTCGACGAGTAGGTGTCTTAACTCGTCGAGTCGGAGCGTGTCACGCCCCAAAACCACGAACGACGGAAACGTTCAGGGGTGGAGGATGTCATGTACAGTATCACAACAGTGTAAAATAGTAAACAAGCAACAACATCATCCATTGCATTATAAGTAAAGTTTTAATATGTGTGTTCTTTCATTGTAATAAGACACCAAAAATATACAATCAAGATAAAAGACGAGACTTGTCTGCTCCGTCTTCTCAAAACCTGGCCACCGTACCTGTCTATTGATGACCTGAGAATACAAGTTATTTTGAAAAAGAGTATCAGCTTTAAAGCTGGTGAATTCATAAGTATTTAAGTGTCATTGTCTTACTTTGAAAAGATGTTTTAAAAGTCATGTAAAACTTTAAATGAAAATGTTGATATAAGTATGAAAAACCCTAGAAATCCCTTATTTTCTATTATTATGAAATGTAGTCTTCAAACGAGACCCGAATGTTTTGTAAGTAAAATGATAGTTTTTCCTTCTATTGACTAATACGAAAGTACTTAGTCTAACTCATCGTTTATGTGAAAGTATCACAAAATAAAGTAAACAAGAAAAATGTACTAATGTAAGTGTTATCCCTAGATTACCACGATTAACACGACATCGCCGAAGCGAAAGGGTATAACCTAATGAACATCTGAAGATTGTCCAATTAACCTCTGTAGTGAACAATAGGTTCCAAGAATGGTTAGTCCTGTAACTGGCTCTACATCGCTGTAAGAGAAATAGATAACCTAATGAACATCCGAAGATTGTCCAATTAACATGTGTAGTGAACAGTAGGCTCCAGGAATGGTTAGTCCCGTAACTGTCTCCTAATATAAGTAATAACAACCTAATGAACATCCGAAGATTGTCCAATTAACCTCTGTAGCAAACGGTAGGTTCCAGGAATGGTTAATCCCATAATTGACTCCCGTTGAACTGGGATGGGTTGGATAATTTACTGAAATACTAATAAATCATCTTTACGAAACGAGTTTCAAGTATTCCTATAAATATACATAGGTAATTGTATCTACGTAAGGGTATTCATGTAATGTATTCATGTAAGTGTATTCATGTATCATGTAAGCATATGTAAAGGTACTCATGTATCAGGTAATGTACTAGTATAGAATCATGAATGAACTGACTCTTGTGTGATTCCTTGTAATAGGAATGATGTTTGTTATCTTCTAACTATCCCTATGATAGTTAACTGAAAGGTAATTGATTGTTCAAGTAGGTTTATACACTCTTACTACTCAAGGGTGTGGGAAACTAAATGAAAGATGTAAACTATAACATCAATACATATATCAGAATATAAATGTATATGCATAGTTTAGTTTAAGAATGTAAAATGGTTTTGTAAGACATCTAAGGGTTTTGAACAAATATAAAAGTGACTTGATGTCATTTTTTTAAACATTTCAAAAGTAATACATTTGATAACAAAGTATTTTAAAGATAGAAACCCCTTTCATGCATTACATTTTGTAGTATGTGAAATATGTTGAATGAAAACACAGTTATAAAATACATATAAATGATTTAATAACATGTTGTTTTCTACTTGTATTCCCCCCCCCCCATTAAAGCATTTAAAATCATTTAAAACATTGATTAGGGGTATGAACTCACCTGTAGATGGTTGTTTGGATGAACTGGACGGTGCATGATTGTTAGGTGTCAAGTGAGGACTTGTACACACACTACGATCCTAATGAACATATAATCACACATATATGCACTCAATTAGACTTATTTACTAATTGATAATGTTAAGACTTCCTAGAACATAATAAACACTTTATATAAGTGTTTTAAGCCCTAAGGATTGCATCTAAGCTATTGTGGGACAAGGTACTTGGGTTTAGGGTTCCAAAGGACCCTATACTTGAGTTTACTCTCCATATATCATCACACATGGAGTTCACGGTTGTAAACTCTTGAGTTTACGGCCGTGAACTCACAATCTTGGTGATATTTTGTGTTTTGAAGTCCCAAATGATCCCTAGAATTATTCCAACTTAGTGGTTAAATTCTTGGAAGGGTTTAAGGCATAGAAACATCCCTTTGAGGAGTTTACGTCCCTAAGGCCATTTCCCTTAGAGTTTGCAGCCGTAAACTCTTAAGGATGGGTGTTTTTGATGCTTTCAAGTCTTATTCACATGTAGTATAGGTCTCAAACTTTTGATGCTTTCAAGTCTTATTCACATGCCTTCCAGGGTGAGACCTTCAGTAGGACTCAGTCGCCTACCTGGAATTCCAATGGTTTCCTTCACTTGTCAGTGTAACTTTTCTATCGGTCTCTAGAGGCTTTCAATTGTTCATGAATTTGAACGATCTTCTCTATCGTTTCCCGAATGATTTCCAGACCCGTGAGAGTGCTTTCGGGAACTCATCCCTTAGCTAACTGGGTATCACCCACCTCAGCCCAGCACAGAGGGGATCTGCACTTTCGGCCATAGAGGGCCTCGAATGGAGCTGCCTTTATGCTCGTGTGATAACTGTTGTTGTAGGAAAATTCAACAAGGGGTAAATAGGTATCCCAAGCTTTTACAAAGTCAATCACACAGGCACGCAACATATCTTCTAAGGTTTGGATAGTTCTCTCACTTTGTCCGTCTGTCTGTGGATGGTAGGTTGTACCTATGTCCAGCCTAGTTCCTAGGGAATTTTGTAATGACTGCCAGAACCTCGAAGTGAATCTACTATCTCTGTCCGAGATGATAGATAAAGGAACACCGTGCAGCCGTACAATCTCCCTAATGTAAGTTCTAGTAAGTTTCTCCATCTTGTCTGTTTCTTTGATCGACAGGAAGTGTGCAGACTTGGTCAGTCTATCGACGATGACCCATATGGAATCAAGTCCACCCGTCGTCTTGGGCAACTTGGTTATAAAGTCCATAGTGATCCGCTCCCACTTCCATTCTGATATCTCCGGTTGCTGCAGGAGACCGGAGGGTTTATGGTATTCGACCTTGACCTTTGCGCAAGTAAGGCATTTGCTCACGAAGGTAGCAATATCTGCATTCATGTTAGGCCCCCAATATAACTTTTTAAGATCCAGATACATCTTATCTGAACCCGGGTGGACGGAATAATGAGTGTTGTGAGCTTCCGTCATGACCAAGTCTCTGAAGCCATCGTGTTTCGGTGTCCAGATTCGATCCATGAGGTACAAGGCTCCACCACCCTTGACTTCCAAGTTCTTATCCATCCCTCTAAGGGATTCACCAGCCACGTTTTCAGGTTTCAAAGCGTCGAGCTGAGCTTCCTTTATTTGCGTGGACAAGTGTGAATGGATAGTTAGAGTCAAAGATTTGACTCTGCGACCAAAATACTCTTTCTGACTTAGGGCGTCGGCTACTACATTGGCTTTACCCGGATGATAACGAATATCGCACACGTAATCACTGAGTAGCTCGACCCACTGTCGTTGTCTCATGTTGAGCTCTTTCTGGTCGAAAATGTGTTGTAGGCTCTTATGGTCTGTAAAGATCGTGCTTTTTGTACCATATATGTAATGTCGCCAGATCTTTAGAGCAAATACAACTACTCCTAGCTCAAGATTGTGGGTGGTGTAGTTAACCTCATGTGTCTTCAACTGTCTCGAGGCATAGGCTATGACTTTACCTCGCTGCATCAAAACACATCCGAGCCCTTGATTTGATGCGTCGCAATAGACCACGAAATCTTCTATCCCTTCGGGGAGGGACAGTATTGGTGCGGTGCACAAGGCTCGCTTAAGCATTTGGAATGCTCTTTCTTGTTTCTCTTCCTAGTCAAAGGCTACGCCCTTCTGGGTCAGTGTTGTAAGAGGTTTTGCTATGCGGGAGAAATTCTGAATGAACCTGCGATAGTAGCCAGCCAGACCTAGAAATTGGCGAATTTCTATAGGTGTCTTCGGTGCTGACCAGTTCTCTATGGCCTTAATTTTGGAAGGGTCCACATGTATTCCCTCTTTGCTAACAACATGGCCCAAAAATTCGACTCGCCGAATCCAAAATTCGCACTTGGAGAACTTCGCGTAGAGCTTCTCCGACCGCAATGTTTCTAAGATTTTATGGAGATGTTGGCTATGTTCCTCCTTACTTCGAGAGTAGATGAGTATGTCATCAATGAAGACGATGACAAACTGATCCAAGTAAGGACGACACACCCTATTCATCAGATCCATGAATACTGCGGGCGTGTTAGTTAATCCGAACGGCATCACTACAAATTCGTAGTGCCCATAGCGAGTTCGGAAGGCTGTCTTGGGAACATCCTCCTCTAACACTCGTAGTTGGTGATATCCGGATCGTAGATCTATCTTCGAGAAGTAGTTGGCTCCTTGAAGTTGATCAAATAAATCGTCAATGCGGGGCAAAGGATAACGATTTTTAATGGTAAGTTTGTTGAGTTCTCTATAGTCGATGCACATGCGAAATGATCCATCCTTCTTCTTGACGAACAAGACCGGTGCTCCCCATGGTGAGGAGCTTGGTCGAATGATTCCCTTCTTGAGAAGTTCGTTAAGTTGACTAGAAAGTTCCTGCATTTCAGCCGGTGCCAGACGATAAGGAGATTTGGCTACGGGGGTAGCTCCTGGCACTAAGTTGATTCGGAACTCGACTTGGCGTTGTGGTGGTAAACCGGGAAGTTCTTCTGGGAAGATGTCGGGGAAGTCGCGTACTTCTGGGATGTTCTGAATGTCTTTGGTTTCTTGACTTGTATCAACGACGTGTGCGAGGAATGCATGGTACTCCTTTCGCAAGAACTTCTGGGCTTGAATGCACGAAATGATGCGAAGGCTCGTACTAGGTTTGTCGCCGTAGATAATTAAGGTTTCGTTGTTAGGAAGGTTAAGGCGAATTGCTTTTTCAAAGCGCATGATGTCAGCACGAAGAAGACTCAACCAATCCATACCGATGATAACGTCGAAGCATTTAATTGGGACCGGCATGAGATCTATCTTGAAAGTATGGCTATCTAAAGTTAAGGTACAACCTACGTATATGCAGTTTGTACTCTCTGTTTTCCCGTTAGCCATTTCTACCGTGAATGAATTATCTAACGCGCATGGTTTTTGTTTAAGCAGGTGTGCAAATTTGTGACTTACGAAACTTCTCTTTGCTCTACTGTCGAAAAGTATGCAAGCATATGAGTTATCAAGGAGGAACGTACCAGTAACTATCGTAGGATCAGATACTGCTTCCTCATGGCCTAGGGCCATAACTCTTCCTACCCCTCTAGCCATCCCCGCTTTAGGGCAGTTCCTCTTGTAGTGGCCCACTTCGCCACAACCGTAGCAAGCTTGGCCCATACCGACGTTAGGAATCTGGGCGGCCTGAGCTGTTGGCGTCCTACAGACACGCGTTGTATGCCCCTTTCTGTTGCAGTTAGAGCACTGCATATCCTTGCAAGGTCCATGGTGGTGGTAGTTGCACTTGGTGCACTTTAGAAGGGTTCCAACATATGTTTTTGCTGGTAAGGGGTTCGCAGGGGCAACAGGAGTTACTATGGCAGCATTGATTACCACAAGTTGTTGTCACTTGGAGGATTCTTGCGAAGCCCCTCTTTTCCTCTTAGACCACCCTTTCTTGTTGTTTTTGTTGGCCTTTGGTGGTACCGATGCAGGGATTGTTGGGTTTTGAGGTTTCCGGTGATCTATGAGAGATTGTGCCAGTTCTTTGGCGCTATCGAAAGTAATAGGCCTGGAAGCTAACCCACTCGATTGGATCTGGGGCGACAGTCCCCAGATATATCTCTCTATCTTTTTGCTCTCGAGAGCAACCATATCAGGGCATAAGTTCGCCAGATCACAAAACCTGTTTGTGTAGGTTGTGATGTCGGATCCAACCATTTGTAGACCCCAGAATTCCTACTCGAGTTTTTGTATTTCACCTCAAGGACAGTACTCTTTCATCAGCATGTCTTTCAATTTTTCCCAACCGATGGAATACGCCACCACCAAAGTCAGGTACTTAACATGGCCGTTCCACCATGTTAGTGCTCTGTCAGAGAAGGTACAAGCTGCGAACTTGACCTTGTTGCCTTCTTGGCATCCACAGATTTCAAAGACAGATTCCATCTTTTCAATCCATTGCCTTAACACCATAACCCTACCAGTACCATTGAAGCTGCGGGGTTTGGCGTTCGTGAAGTCCTTGTAGGTGCATTCCCGAGGGTGCCCATGGCTTTCGCCGTGGTTCGAGGGAGGTGCACCTATTCCCGATCCACTAGGGACAGGGGCGTTGATTGCTGACACAGCAGCTGCAACTGCTGCTGTGAAAGCTGCCTGGAACATGTTGGCATCGAAGGGGTTAGGTGGTTGAAGAGGTTGTGGTGGTGGTGGAGGTGGTGGTATCGGTGCTTCGTTGTTTGGGTTATGCCTGGGATTTCTGCGTGGCAGCATCTTTAACTATATGTTTAAAAGATGACGACATGGATAAGAATAAATGAATAATGACTGTGTCTCATGGACTAACTCCCCATAGCCCAACAACAGAATGAATAGAATGACTAAATGCATATGACAACATTTGGATAATAATTTCCATAAGATTAGATATCTGTCAATAATACTGGAATTACAGATGTAACAAGTTTGGGAAAAGTAGCCTAGAAGTAGGCCTTACATCAACCAAGATGGAAAATTTTGACAGAATTAAGACTAGATCAAGACCTAACAGGTTTAAGATTTATAAAGACAGGAGATTAGACCAAAGTTTTACATAAACTAGGTTATATTCAAAAGATGAGTCGACGAGATTCTATCGGCGACGAGAACTGCTAGCATGAGTTCTCGATCCCGACAGTAGACGTTCAATGTCCCTTATACACCTGTCCGCCCTTGCTTACTGAGCTCTAAGTTCTCTAACTTCAGCTCGGGTTTCAGCAAGTTCCCTCTGCAGATTTGCATTGCGAACCAGAGTCCTTTCATGAGCAGACTCTAGTTGGTGAATGTGGACAGTGTTAACACCAGAGTTGGCGTCAATTTCCAAGACTTGATTGATAGTCGCCTGAGCCATTATCGTGTTCCGAGAAATTGTACGCACCATGATTGGTAGGAATCTATCAGCAGAACCTCCTTCAGTGAGGTTGTAGAATCTTCTGTCTCCATTGTAGGTAACGGGATTACCTTGTTCCTGGCTCCATGTATTCAAGTTAGTGGCCCACAGAGGTGTGGGTCCTTGAAACATAAGGCGGGGGTTCAGGTTTGGGTTTTGATTATTAGGGGGTAGGTTGTTGACTTCAGGCTCCGAGTCAGAACCATCGGAAAAACCCTCAGCATGGTGATCATCCAAAGGGATTGGGTGATCATCTTCTGGTTCTACCTCTAGCCAACCAGCATTGTCTTGGTTCGGGAAGTACGGATCGCCGTGGTGAAATCCAGCCATTTAAAATCTACGCGAGAAAAGGGATATGAGAAATAGCTAATCAGACGAACTAACTAAGATAATTACAGTAAAACCAAATACCCCTATGGTATTTCTTGATGGTTGTGTTCGTAAGTTTTTAAACTTGTTGCCACATCACAACCATTATTGGGCATATGCTAATCACTCCTTGGACCAGCATAGTTGATCAGGCTATGCCATTCCTAAGACTGACCATATATCCCTAGGCTTACTTGTGATATTCAACAATCGTAATACTTTTGTTCTTGTCATCGCGACACTGATTTTAGTATGAATGCAGGTACGTATACTTAAATATTTTATTATTTCTAAGTATAACTACAGACAGAGTGTTTTAATCCCAATGTATTTATAGTTAGTATATCTTTTATGGGTTAATATACTATATTCACTATAAACAAAGCTCTGATACCAATCTGTCACACCCCAAAACCACGAACGGCGGAAACGTTCAGGGGTGGAGGACGTGATGTACAGTATCACAACAGTGTAAAATAGTAAACAAGCAACAACATCATCCATTGCATTATAAGTAAAGTTTTAATACATTTGTGTTCTTTCATTGTAATAAGACACCAAAAATATACAATCAAAATAAAAGGCGAGACTTGTCTGCTCCGTCTTCTCAAAACCTGGCCACCGTACCTGTCCACTGATGACCTGAGAATACAAGTTATTTTGAAAGAGAGTATTAGCTTTAAAGGTGGTGAATTCATAGGTATTTAAGTGTCATTGTCATGCTTTGAAAAGATGGTTTAAAAGTCATGTAAACCTTTAAATGAAAATGTTGATATAAGTATGAAAAACCCTAGAAATCCCTTATTTTCTATTATTATGAAACATAGTCTTCAAACAAGACCCGAATGTTTTGTAAGTAAAATGATAGTTTTTCCTTCTATTGACTAGTACGAAAGTACTTAGTCTAACTCATCGTTTATGTGAAAGTATCACAAAATAAAGTAAACAGGAAAAATGTACTAATGTAAGTGTTATCCCTAGATTACCAGGATTAACACGACATCGCCGTAGCGAAAGGGTATAACCTAATGAACATCCAAAGATTGTCCAATTAACCTCTGTAGTGAACAGTAGGTTCCAAGAATGGTTAGTCCCGTAACTGGCTCTACATCGCTGTAAGAGAAATAGATAACCTAATGAACATCCAAAGATTGTCCAATTAACCTCTGTAGCGAACAGTAGGTTCCAGGAATGGTTAGTCCCGTAACTGTCTCCTAATATAAGTAATAACAACCTAATGAACATCCGAAGATTTTCCAATTAACCTCTGTAGCAAACAGTAGGTTCCAGGAATGGTTAATCCCGTAACTGACTCCCGTTGAACTGGGATGGGCTGGATAATTTACTGAAATACTAATAAATCATCTTTACGAAACGAGTTTCAAGTATTCCTGTAAATATACATAGGTAATTGTATCTACGTAAGGGTATTCATGTAAGTGTATTCATGTATCATGTAAGCATATGTAAAGGTACTCATGTATCAGGTAATGTACTAGTATAGACTCATGAATGAACTGACTCTTGTGTGATTCCTTGTAATAGGAATGATGATTGTTATCTTCTAACTATCCCTATGATAGTTAACTGAAAGGTAATTGATTGTTCAAGTAGGTTTATACACTCTTACTACTCAAGGGTGTGGGAAACTAAATGAAAGATGTAAACTATAACATCAATACATATATCAGAATATAAATGTATATGCATAGTTTAGTTTAAGAATGTAAAATGGTTTTGTAAGACATCTAAGGGTTTTGAACAAATATAAAAGTGACTTGATGTCATTTTGTTAAACATTTCAAAAGTAATACATTTGATAACAAAGTATTTTAAAGATAGAAACCCCTTTCATGCATCACATTTTGTAGTATGTGAAATCTGTTGAATGAAAACACAGTTATAAAATACATATAAATGATTTAATAACATGTTGTTTTCTACTTGTATTCCCCCCCCCCCCATTAAAGCATTTAAAATCATTTAAAACATTGATTAGGGGTATGAACTCACCTGTAGATGGTGGTTTGGATGAACTGGACGGTGCAGGATTGTTAGGTGTCAAGTGAGGACTTGTACACACACTACGAACCTAATGAGCATATAATCACACATATATGCACTCAATTAGACTTATTTACTAATTGATAATGTTAAGACATCCTAGAACATAATAAACACTTTATATAAGTGTTTTAAGCCCTAAGGATTGTTGGGTTTTGAGCAATCTAACACTTCCTAAGTGCGCATGCAACCCTAATAAACCTTGGATCTATGTTTGTCTAAATACATGCAAAATAATAATTTTTCCAAGGTTTATAACCTATCTAACATGGCATGGGGAACATTTCAACATAAAGAGTTAGAAGAGATTACATACCTTTTTGATGAGTTTGGTTCTTGAGGAGTTTGAGGGCCAAGCACCAATAGTGTGAATGCCTCAAATGGAATCACAAAACACCACAAACTCTAGGAAAACTTTGAGAGAGTGCATACACTTGTATATTTCGGCCACACACAAGCTCACACACACTAGTTCACTAGTTACACTTTCTAGTGGCTATTTCATGCAACATAAGCATGCTTATATAGTGTACATGATTAGGGTGAAACCCTAATAACCCATGACCTTTCCTTTTCCAAGGATCCTCGGGTTAAAAGCTCCATGGACTTCCATACAAGCCTAGCCCATTAACAAATGAGTATTAGCCCACACCATATAAAACCAATAGCCCACAATCTAATTAGTCTTCCTTTTAATCTCTAAATTAATTCATAATTAATTTAAGACTAAGACTAATTAAATAACATGACTTCATATTAATATATTATAACTTATAATATATTAATAATCATATGTGTATAACTCTCATAAAATTATCCATAAATAGTTTGGATGAGATGCAACCCAAATGGACCATGCCGGGTCGGGTCAAGTATATACCAAATAAGTTATGGACTTAGACACCTTATCCAACAGACTCCCACTTGGATAAGTCTAATAACTATATTTGCGTATGTTACTTCAGCAACCAACCAGTAATCGTAGCTCTCGAAAAATCCGTTGAACTATGAAGACTCTGTTGAACTATGAAGCGCCATTTTAGATAAGTGATCATATAATCCTCTGTCCTCATGATATCAGCCGGACAAATACATGGAACAACGTCGTACTTATTGTCCAACAGTTTGTTTCCTGATTTCCGATTTGTTTGACAAAGAACTTAATTGAACACATCAATTTAGTTCTGACCGGCCGGTACATAGGTCACAACAAAATCATCAAGGGGCCCATATATCGCTTCTATTTCTAGAAGGAATAGATAAACTTCAACTCATATGCTTGTTCTACTACTTGTTGAATTGTACACAAAGGCACGTTTTATAACATCAAGTTACAGATGCGTTTACGTGCAATCAATGCACAACCAACTCATAGGTAACAACTCATATCTCTAGGTTTGAAGATTTATATGATATTACCGTCTCACGATCACTCGAGATAAATTCCATGAAGTGATACAAGTGAGCGTGGGTTTATTCCAATACTCATAACTTATGAGCACTCATGAATGTTGTAGCAACCATTGCTATGACTAAACCCATTTAGCCATCTACAAACCCGATTCATGACAGTCTTGATTCATACCTACTTCCAACATATGAACGACTGTGGAGTGTTTAAATAGCTTAGTCATTCGAAAAGAATAACCTAGCTATTTTGGAAGTCAAAACATGCAAAGTGAAACACAATAATAATCGAATCTAATATGGTCTCAGAACCCTTTTGAATATAAATAAAACCACCTTTTATTTATCACGATATTGATTACACATTATTCATTGTATAATGTTTCAAATAATCAACTTAATACTTGAATAAAAAAATAGTTATCCCATGCTCCTAGCATGTACACATTGTTTTTCTAAACAATAGTAATGCCATAATCCAAGTATGCACACTATGTTTGTCTATGATCTTTACTTTGTGATGTATATCAATTGAACATGATTCCAATGATACTCATTTCACAATCCCAAATCCTTATTGTAAATGTGAGAATCCCCGATTCCTATCATTTACCAAAAAAAAATGTTAGAATTTAAACTTTTATGCAATGTTCCTCTTGTAATGATTATTCACAAAGTCACCAAAACCTTGTCACTAGTCATTACAGAGTATTCCAAAGAAGGTCAACTTCTATGGAACGGAAGTCTCATATTCAAAGTACATTGCTTTGAAAATCCTTCTTGCATTAAGGTTTTCTAATCTTACATAGATTGAATAACTTCCACCTATGGAGACATTTCCATAGTCCCATTTTGACTATCACTTCCGAACAAGAGTTACTTCTTTTCAGAACATGTCAATATGGTCCTTTCCGACAACTTACATTATACTTCCAACTTTCCCTGAGCAACCAATCTTTGGAGAACCTCATTTGTCCTTGACAATTGCTTAATCACTTTAGTCGTATCCAGTTCTAGACTTTTCCCTTCTCAATGCCTTAAGCATTTGGAAAATTTAGAAAAGATAAATATTATAGCACATGAAATCGATCCTATATCCGAAGCATATGGGACACGATTCATGATGTCTCACATAAAGACATGATACTAGACCAGTCTTTTGCTACAATATTTTTTATTTGCCATGTTTTCAAAATTTAACTATGAAGAGAGATGCCGTAGTCATAATTGAATTTTGAGAACGCAATATATAGAATTTCCTTAAGTCGAACCATTCAGACATAAAATTCATATATATGTCCTTGACTAAAGGTGATTAAAATCTCAATCTAAGCTTTAGAATTGAAATGAAGTACGATTTCCTCTCCCTTAATTATAGCAAAACAACTTTTCAACCCCTGAAACTTCACGAATTGAAACTTTTGTTTTCTATAATTAACATTGCTAACTTGCAACACTAAACGTAATAATCATGCTCCCACTAACATGATGATTATCAGCATAACCCTTATGCTCCCACTAGCTTTGACATATTTCCAGAAATCTGCTGGACTTCTGAAATTTAGATTCATACACCTTTCCGTTGATAGCTCACCTATGTGTGTTTAAACAATTTTCAGAACTATTAAAAGGGATGCCGTAATCATAGTCTCAATTGCTTAGGCATTTGCCCTTTCTCACAAGTCCATGTTAGTGTGCTGGTTAACCACACGCACTCCACTAACGACTTTTGAAAATGCAAATAACATAATTGATATCTACGTAAAATCTACTTTGTGAAAGTGTTTCCTCACCATCATTTTCATGAATCAGAGAGAAACCTTATGACACTTAGATTTTATAGTGTATGAGTTCCTATCCCTGTGAATTTTTCAAAACCATAATCACAAGATAAGGTTAGTGACAAATTCAGCCTTACATGGATTAAACTTGTTCACTCTTAGTTTCTTGTCACCTCGGTAGCACAAGGCCCACCAATGCTTCCAAGTTGAACTCTGATAACTCACATGCAAATTCAACTTATTTGAAGTAGGTACAGAAATAAGAATTATGTCAACACGATAGGTTGCAAACCTTAAGTCGTGTGCTAGTGATAAATTACAGGTTTTACTCTTGATTAAATCTTGAAACTCTTTCAGGATCTTTAAGGCTCCCACTGTCCCCTTGACTTATAAGTTTCCCCAGTCAAGAACCATTCCTTGACAAAACAAATATTCAAGGGATAGTGCGGATTCTTATCAAGACTAACACTTCACACAATTGGTCTTAGTTGGTCTTTGTCTCATCCAAGACATCACAACTTACCAATCTCAAATGTACAAGAGTAGAAACATTTTACTCTTACATTTGACTAGTGTTAATAAATCTTCCTTTATGTCACTCAAGGTTACAATCTTGGAGTATGACTCTAATAATTTTTTTGGAACGAAGTATGACTCATCTTCTTGATTTTAATCAATGCAACAATTCATGACCTCTCTTCTTAGCCATAACAATGCACTAAGACGTCCTTAGAGTATGAATTTGTGATATAGTTTCATAATCATTAAGATGATCATGAAATATGATACTAAAGTACTCTCCCATCCTTTCAGATTTGAGAAACTTTTATCTTTCTGCCTAAGTTGATTCTTCTCATGTGTTTTGTCATGTTGTATCCTTTCCAATGTTACAGAATTATACTTAACCGTATAAGTATAATCATATTTACTAATCTTTAGTAAATCATGACAAATCAATCTTTGTGGTGGACTTGACCAGTGCACAAGCATGTGTACCTAATTCCTTAGTCCTTCAATTGACTCACATATACATGTGATCAAAGAATTAGTCTTAATTTTCAAAGATGAAAATTCTCATTCATCATACAATACAACTTGTATGATTCCAAGTTTCTATCCAATTGAAACGTGGGTGATGAAAACTTTCTTCATTTGGTAAATTCAGACACTACCACAAATGAAAGAATCAAATCCACTTTCCAATATTGTTATGACTGGAAACATATAAGCAACAATTTTCCACACATGCCATTGTAAGGATATTTTTAAAATAAATAAAATTAAAACCCTTTTTTTCTTTTATTTTAAAACTTTGCGGAAAAACTTATCCTTACAATCCACATGAAAACCTTGTTGTTATTTATTCATAAGCAATATATTATAACTCCTAAGCAATAACTCAAAATTCTGATTACCGAACCATGCGATCGAAACCCACCTTCGCAATCAGAATCAATATATACTTACTTTAAGCTTCCTATCTTTTCTTTGATTCTTAAAAAACATCAACATGTGACCCATTCACATTATGTAATAAGAATCTCCAAATAGGAACTTAATAGAGTTAGACAGTGTATTTTACCTGAAGTAGAGTCAAACCTCTTGACTTCATCAACCTTATGACCTTTCAGGTAAATATGGCAGCTTCGCAATCAGCGTCCCTCCCTTTGGCAACAAAACACATGGACTCTTTGGTAATAACACATGAGACTATCTCAGACTTAGCCTTTCTCATTACCATTTCGTCAACCGAGTTGACTATGACCGATCCCTTTCCATTGGGAAGAGAAATCTTTTTTTAGATATCCAATGCTACCATTGTCAATGTCCATTTAAGACTTGGGAAGTTGATATTCTAATAAAATTTGCTTTACTAGTGTTCCAAATCATTGCTGATTCCACAATACCAAGCAAATAGATAACATCATTAAGGGTCATGTCATAGTCTATCTCATAGTAGTCCCAAAGAGACTCACTATGTTACTAAGAAAGTGATTGAACATCCAACTTTCACGAGACTTTGACACCCAACTCTCCCGGCTTGTCAATATGTGACTTTATCTTCAAGATGTGAGCACACATAGACTATGCTTGCCAATAGGGGTTGAGTGACTTTAAACTTTTCAAGAACTTGTGGGTGAGGGAGAATAATTGGAGGAGGTGGAGGAAGTGAAGCATGATGTTGAGGGACACCATCTTCAAGAGATTTGGGAAGATCATAGTTGTCTGAACCAGACATCTATAATGGGAGAAAATCAAGTTAGTTGATTCAAAATCCTTAATATAACACCCAATATGAAATATTAAGGCTAGGACCCAACACAATATTTTATAATTTGGAAGAGGGATGCCGTAATCCAAGCTATAAAATATTTGAAGGTAGGCGAATGACGATTCACCAATTTCCACCATGAAAAACAAAATAATTTATTAGGTTTTAATTGGATTTGAAATTCCTAGATCTTTTGAGATTCATTGAACTTTTTCAATGGCATGTTTCAATCTCGAGTGTGCCCTCTCAAATTTTGTGACTGGGATGCCGAGGATCACAAAACAAGGTGTGAATAACCATACCAATTCACTTGGTACCCTTAATATTATTACCTAATCAATGTGTCGGTTACCCACACACGCTCCATTGATCTATGACAAACATTAAGTCACCCTTCGTGATCCTTACTAGTCCAAGTTAGTGTGCCGGTTACCCACACACGCTCCACCAACGACTTGGTAAGGTACAAAGTGTGAATTCCATGGGCTAGCACCAAATTCACATTTTTCCTAAAGTAACTAAGATTGGGAATTAAATAAAAAAAATTTAATTACTTTATAATAATCATTATACTTTTAACGAGAATTTAAAGTCATTGTCCTACACGTTCGGATAACGACCCTCCACCGATCAAGCAAGTGGTGGGTGAGAGTGGACACCCATCAAGTCGCCATTTTATAGGCAACAACCTTATACCCACCTTATAGACCGGCTTCGTGAATGAGGCCTACTAACGGTAAAACGACTTATTCTTATACATATATATAATAATTAACCATTAATGTTATAAATAGTATAAGGGTTGAATTTTAACTTTTAAAATTCTAAGTGTTGGAATTAAAGTTTATTAAAGTGCGTGAAACTTTTCCAAATTCCAAAACTTGAGGGCAAGTTTTGTAACTCTTCAAAACTTTTCATTTCATAACTTATGAATTAAAGGTTCATAAAAATGAAGACTCTTCATTTTCATGTAACTTATGTGTTTTAAGTGTGTGTTAAATAAAAGTGACCTTTGGATATCCATAACTTTAGGACAAATTATGGACTCCATTAAAACACATAAATGATCAAGAATTAATTCTAAACAATTCAGCAAATAATTCCTATCATCTTCTAAATTCATAAGAACATGAACATGATCATCAAAATTTCAAGAATTATATGAACACATAAAATCATGGTATTTTGATTATAACTTTGAAATTGGTCCACCATCATCATTACCACATCAAAAACAGGTTTTATGAGTCCAAAACAGTTTAAGGTAATGATTCTAGACCAATTCCAGCACCAAAACTCGAAGATATGCCGTCTGGGGTTCCAACTCGTCGAGTGCATGAACCAACTCGCCGAGTTGGATGAGTTTTGCCTTGGACTCGTCGAGTCCCTTCATGGACTCGGCGAGTCAGCTGTGCAGATAGCATAAAATCTTCGATTTTCAGCAATTTGCATCAAGTATTCAAACAAGCAAGCCTAGGCTTTGATACCACTGTTGGGTTTTGAGCAATCTAACACTTCCTAAGTGCGCATGCAACCCTAATAAACCTTGGATCTATGTTTGTCTAAATACATGCAAAATAATAATTTTTCCAAGGTTTATAACCTATCTAACATGGCATGGGGAACATTTCAACATAAAGAGTTAGAAGAGATTACATACCTTTTTGATGAGTTTGGTTCTTGAGGAGTTTGAGGGCCAAGCACCAATAGTGTGAATGCCTCAAATGGAATCACAAAACACCACAAACTCTAGGAAAACTTTGAGAGAGTGCATACACTTGTATATTTCGGCCACACACAAGCTCACACACACTAGTTCACTAGTTACACTTTCTAGTGGCTATTTCATGCAACATAAGCATGCTTATATAGTGTACATGATTAGGGTGAAACCCTAATAACCCATGACCTTTCCTTTTCCAAGGATCCATGGGTTAAAAGCTCCATGGACTTCCATACAAGCCTAGCCCATTAACAAATGAGTATTAGCCCACACCATATAAAACCAATAGCCCACAATCTAATTAGTCTTCCTTTTAATCTCTAAATTAATTCATAATTAATTTAAGACTAAGACTAATTAAATAACATGACTTCATATTAATATATTATAACTTATAATATATTAATAATCATATGTGTATAACTCTCATAAAATTATCCATAAATAGTTTGGATGAGATGCAACCCAAATGGACCATGCCGGGTCGGGTCAAGTATATACCAAATAAGTTATGGACTTAGACACCTTATCCAACAAGGATTGCATCTAAGCTATTGTGGGACAAGGTACTTGGGTTTAGGGTTCCAAAGGACCCTATACTTGAGTTTACTCTCCATACATAATCACACATGGAGTTCACGGTTGTAAACTCTTGATTTTACGGCCGTGAACTCGCAATCTTGGTGATATTTTGTGTTTTGAAGTCCCAAATGATCCCTAGAATTATTCCAACTTGGTGGTTAAATTCTTGGAA
Organism: Lactuca saligna; assembly: GCF_052625555.1. NCBI lineage: Eukaryota > Viridiplantae > Streptophyta > Magnoliopsida > Asterales > Asteraceae > Lactuca > Lactuca saligna. The sequence continues at coordinate 148,061,482 of NC_136420.1, forward strand.
GGGTTTAAGGCATAGAAACACCCCTTTGAGGAGTTTACGGCCCTAAGGACATTTCCCTTAGATTTTTCGGCCGTAAACTCTTAAGGATGGGTGTTTTTGATGCTTTCAAGTCTTATTCACATGTAGTATAGGTCTCAAACTTTTATTCCAAGTATATCAAGGCCTATGGCACACTTTGGTGCCTTTGTTTGATGTTCACGACCCAAGAACCTTATTAGGGCCGTGAACTCACTTTGAGGGGTGTTCTTGATGTGTTTAAGGCCCTTGATTAAATGGGAACAAGTCTATGTAAATGCCTAAGGCTTTAGGTGCCTTAAAAGCACCCTTTTGTGCATGATTTTGGAGTTCACGGTCCAAGATCATCTTGGTCCGTGAACACCCATACATGTGTGTTTCTTGGTTGTTTTCTTGTCCCTATTACACTTCTATACAAGCCCAAAGTAGTATCATATCACGGGGACAGGTCTAGGCTTTGTTTCGGGAGTTTACCGCCCAAGAACACCTTGGGGAGTAAACTCCTAAATCTAGTGATTTAGCCATCTAAATCATGTTATAAACACATATTAAGCTATCTAACACTACTAGCAAGAGGTACTCACGTTTTGGGATAAAAACCCGAAGATTCGTGAGAGAGAAAATGGCTTTTCTCTAGTTGGAAATGCGAATAATGAATGAATTTGGTTCAGAATTGTATTTATAGTCCTGAGATATTTTTGGCAGAAAATATTTGTATTCCTGAAATGATCTCTAATATAATAGAGTGTTGGAATAACAATGTTGCACAAAACCCTAGTGCACCCACTTTCCTGATATTTCCTGAAGTGTAAACCTTAAATTACTCAAACTTACACGAAAAGTCTGAAAATGAACTGTGACTGCTATAACTTCTATTGAAGTGATATAGTTTGTACAGAATGTAAATTTCGGGTTGTCACAGAGCGGGTGATGGGCACGTGTTAAGTGACCCGACTCACCGAGTCGGTGGCTGGACTCGATGAGTCGATGCTGGGAAGACAAAACCCTAATTTTAGGTTTTGCGCCCTATTTAAAGGACCTTAAGTCCTCACCCCAGCCTCCTTGTTACTCTTTGAGAGCCAGTAAACCCTAAAACGTGCAAACCTCCATTGTTGAAGAGAATTGAGCTTTGGAAGAGGAATATAGTGAAGGAAGGTTGTGGATCAAGAGGCTAGCATCAAGGAGTTATTGTAGATCCAAAATCTACTTCATCTTAGGCACATTTCTGAGGTAACAAGATGTTACCTTGAGCTTTTCCCTTTTAGATCTATTCATGGTTGAGGTTTTGGGGCTTTTTAGCTTGATTGGGATCCACTTCGGGTTTTGGGACTAGATTTGAGGTTGCAACTTTAGATATAGGCTAGTTTTGGTCCATGGAAGCATAAAGCATCAACCTTGGTGCATAAATGAGAGCATTCTTGTCTTGAACTTTCCCTCTAGCTTGTATTGAGCCAAAATCACCTTGTTTGCATGTAAAGTTGGAAACTTTATGTGTAAATCTAGCCTTAGGAGTCCAGATCTATGAGTTAGAAGCAGTGAGATGGTCTGGAATCGTCTGAATAGGGATGACTTAAGTGGACTCGACGATTCTGTTCTTAGACTCGATGAGTTGGGTGGCAAACCCTAACCCATCGGGTCATGATGCGGATCAGTGAGTTGAGTGGACTCAATGAGTTGATCAGGCTACGACTTGGATTGAAGGACTCGATGAGTCATGGGGTGACTCGGCGAGTCCAATCGCGAATTGTGGGGTTCTGAGTTCATGAACTCGGTGAGTCACTAGGATGACTCGACGAGTAGGGTCAACCAGGAAGGTTGACTTTGACCAAGAGTTGACCATTTTGACTTCCAAGGGTATTCTGGTAAATTGGGCACTTATAGATATGGTTTCATCAAAGTGTAGGCGGTGGAGTTCGTGGCAGTGATCGAAGGATTTGATCTTATCTTTTCAGTTCTGCATTGCAAGGTGAGTTATCCTCACTATATCAAAAAGGGTCAAAGGCACCAAGGTCGGCCCTTTCTCGGATTGTGTTTTGGTAATTGTTGGGCATGGTTTTGAGTCCTTTAGATCTACGTCATGGTAGTTAGGGCGGTAATATGTTAGTGATCCGGTTAGGTCGGTATCCTGGTTAGGATGTTGCTATGCTATATGATCTGTTAGATCGGTTTGTTATATATGGTCATGTTATGTGATTATCATGTGCACATGATTGTTTGGTATGGGGGTTGGGTTAAGGCGGGTTCTGCTTTGTGCTGTAGGCCAACATACCCAGGGTGGACCGTATAAACTGTAGACCTGAAAGGGCACATAGTCAGATCGAAGGCCCAACGAGCGGTCCGGATAGGCGGAAGGCCCGAGAGGGCGATCCAGACGTGTCGAGGCTCAGAGAGTGGACCAGACAGGCTGAAGGCCCGATGCACGTGGTCCAGTCTTACTGTAGACTTAAGGAGTGGACCAGGTGGATTGAAGGCCCGGTGCGGGTGGACCAACCACACTGCAGACTCGAGATGCATGGTTGTTATGTACTTGTTGATATGATATGATTATTGTTATATGAGGTTGGTATTTTGGGGGCAACTCACTAAGCCTTCGAGCTTACATTTATCGGTTATTGTTTCAGGTTTGGCGGATGATCGCGGGAAGGCGAACGCGTGACCGTACACTTTCCTCGGTTTATGATTATGATTTATGGGAACTCTGATATGAAACTATTTTGGAAACCTTTTTGTAATAACTATTGGAATTTTAAATGTTTTTGAAAGTTTAAATTTGGCATGAATTTTATGGATGTTACATGTGATGTGCAACGTAGCAAGAAGTTGTCAGAAGTGGGTTTTCTAAAAAAAAACAAACAACACCTTAGTAAATCTCCCACCATGATAAAGTTCTATGGAAAACAAGGTAAAATTAGCTCACGGTAAACAAAAAAACACAAAACCAAAATCTATAATTTAGTAGATTTGTCATTTGAGTTTGAATTGAAATGGATTTCATGTACTTAATGGAGATATAACAACTTACCATATATGTTAACGGTGTTAAAGTGTATATCCAATAGATGGATGGTCCATATATGAAATACCATTGTTAGCAAAATACAGAGACAATGAAGAACTTTTATGGTTTGTATTTGAATTTTCTATGGATAATGGATGGTATTATAATTGCAAACATAGTCTTTGGATAAAATGTTATGGCGGTAATGGTTAGGGAGCATTGGAACAAATGAAAAGACAAAAACACAAGGGGCATACGAGGATGTTAACGTACTTTTTTTTTTTTTTTTAATGTGTGTTAAGTGGAGGGACTAAATCCACAAGTAGGCAAAAAAGACCAAAATCACAATTTTAAAAGTTGGACATGATCCAAAGAAATAAAAACAACAAACAATGGGCCCTTTTTGATTTTGTCTAATAAAAATTTAGCATTTTATTTTGGTTTCATTTTGTTTGATACTTGCTCTAATAGCAACTATATAGTTTAATGGAAGAGTTGAATGATATGAAATCCTTAGTTGACATTCGTTGGAGTAAACTCAATTATTATGAAATATCATCTTCAATTTCAACGGAAAAAGTAAACTTTTTAATCCTTATATAAATGTCATAAATTTGGTTTTGTAATATATGCTTTTTTTAATATGTTTCATTCATCATAAATTTGGTTTTGTAATATATGCTTTTGTTAATATGTTTCATTCAACTTTGTAGAGTTTAATGTATTGTTGGAAAAAAAATGTTAGTGTTGAATTAAAAGTAAAATAATGATACGTCAATCCATTAAACTTTATATAAGTCAATACATTGTGGATGTCTTAACCCGTCGATGAAACCATTTGTGATTATAAGCAATTTGAATGATTTAAATAAGGAATCCAATGTGCATTGGTTTACTACCAAATACTTTTAAAAAACGGTGTTCATTTGTAAAATAATTGGAATCATCATCAAGTAAACGAAAACACTGGAAAGTCAGATCCTCATCAAAGGAATCATAATATAGAATTTGCTAGTAAATAATCATATATCATTTCATGATGCAAACCATCAACAAGTAAAAGAAAACTTCATAAGTTGATCATAACAAAGTATTTTCAACTCATAAACATGATCAAAAAGGAGCAGAAAAAGGCTCCTTCAATTTACTTTGATCAGGAGTAGACACAACACCGATCACCGAACACTGGCAAATTGCTTCACCAGTCGTAGACACGCCTTGAAGCCTGTAAATTGAATCCTTTCTATCAATAACCATTGCCATCTCTTCAACTCCGATAACTGGTTTCATACCCTGCAACATTCATATCATGAAATCAAGACCTTTAATCTCTTAATCACACAAACAATAACATCACCCCCTTTATTGACCTCATTGAGGATACGAGAAGCTTCAGATGGTTCATTTTCTTTCAAAACACCAACAGCAGCTTCCTGTTTATAACAAACAAAAAGAAACTGAAACTTAGAATACAAATAACATGTTCATGCTTTGAAGAAGATGTATCATATATATGTACCCGTGCATGGTTGAGTTCAACTTGGTTCAAGGTCTTGGGTTCGGTTTCAATTGGGCAACAAAAGGTAGCCATGGGTTTTGTGAAGAAGGATCTGGTGTCATAAAGTATAAATATGTGTATTTGGTGATGGGTGTTTTAACTTTTAAGTGTCTATTAAATCCAGGTTGGCAAAATAAAATGAAGCCTATAAAGTATTCACGGACCATTTGGAGATCTTAAATTTGACGAATAGAGACCAAGAAATAGACAAAGGGGGATCATTTCATTCATATCCCGTGCCTTAAGTGTACTAAATTAAAATGAAAGGACTTTTGGATATGTTTATATGTCGTGGATCGATTTGTTGACAAGAAAAAAATATAAGTTAGGTTTTGTATGAGAATCGATATGATGTAGAGTTGTAGACCTCTTTTACATGACTGATAAATTGTATAAATAATGTTATTGATTTTTATTATTATTATTGGTTAAGTTATTTGAGTAATATTTTATTCTAAGTGCTTACACGAGCCAAAATTTGCGTTTGAATGATACAATAAATTATTAGATTTAAAACTTCGATTTTTATATATATAAAAATGATTGTGAAAGGCTGCATGTATTTCATTAACTGATGGGTATTTATAATATAATGAGCTAACAAATTTTTTTATAATATAGTGATTCACAAGTAACTGTTTTATCTAAATAAAGTCAAGAATTGGTCAATATGAAGATACATTCAAAATTCATATATTTATAATAGTATGTTATGAATCAGGACACACCTATAGAGTAAATAGTATAGAGTGTCCCGAGGGTTCCTGTAACTATTCAATTTTTTCCTATTAGTGTAAAAAAAAATTAATTAGTGTGCACCTAAAGAATAACAATTATACTATTATTGAAGTTCAAATATGTAAACAAAAGTTGACAAGGTTGAGTTGGTCCAACATATACGTATAAGATTAAGGTTATGATTCTAAAAAGGGGTAGATTTATAGAGTGTTATGAGTAGAGTGTTCTTCGTATTAGTGTAAAAAGTATTAATTAGTATGCACAATCAAAAAACAATGACATAATTATTGAAGATCATATATATATATATATATATATATATATATATATATATATATATATATATATATATATATATATATATATATATATATATATATATATATATATATATATATATATATATATATATATATATATAAAAGTTGATATGGTTGAGTTGGTCCAAAGTTTTTGTTTAAAGTCATGATTCTAAACAGGGGTAGACATATAGAGTGTCATGAGAGGTCCTGTAAAACTATTCGATTTTTTGTATTAGTGTAAAAAAAATAATTAGTATGTACCTACTAAAAAACAATTATATTATTATTGAAGTTCAAATATATAAACAGAAGTTGATATGGTTGAGTTGTTCCAAATGTATGATTAAGGTTATATTGTTATTGAAGTTCTAAAACCTATAAAGTGTCCTGAGGGGTCCCATACAACTAGATTTTTTGGTATTCTTGTAAAAAAAAAATTAATTAGTGTGCACCTAAAAGAGCAATTATATTATTATTGAAGTTCAAATATATAAACAAAAGTTAATATGATTGATCGTCTGGTCGAAAACATAGTATTAAGGTTATGGTTTTAGTGGCGGACCTATTGAGTGTTCTAAGAGGTTACTGCAACTACAATATATATTTTTTTTTTTGATAAAATGATAAAAATAGCCATTTACACTAATTACATTACAAAAATAACCAAAAAATATCGAAATTACAAAAATAGCCAACAATTTCGCTGATGAAAATGCCCCATCTGCGAAATCAGCATGCCATCTGCGAAATTGAGACTCCATCTGCGAAATCCCCCATTTTTCGGTATATAAACGTTTTTTTTTCTCCATTTTTACCATTCTCTACACAAAAACTCTCTCTATCTTTGGAGTATTTTCGCGAGTTTGGCTAGTTTTTGAAGAAAATGGAGGATTATGTCAACAATCCGGCGAATATGGTTAGATTTTAACTCTTTAAATGTTTAAGTTTTTTTTTTTTTTTTTTGTTATCATTTATTGTATTATTTAGTGTTAAAAAAAGGGTAATTTTGTTGTATTTTAATAGTTTTAATATTTCTTTAGTATACTTGAAGCTTAAATGGTATTTTGTTAGTGTTTGTTTGAATGTACAAGTAGAGACTGCGTAAATAATGTTTAGAATTTGTTATTTTTGTTGTTTGTTTAGTTGTTGTATAACCTGAAAACTTGTATATTGTTATCGTATAATTGGTTATATAAAGTGAAAAATAGTTAAATTATAGTATGTGCAAAATAGTCGTTTGTATATATATTTATTTTATAAGTATAACATTTGTATAAGTTGAAAATTTGTCGTATATATATTGTTAGAAATTGGTTGTGTTTGTCGTATAAGTTGAACAATTGTTATCGTATAACTTGCAAAATTGTTAATTTGGTTGTCGTTTTATTTGAAAAATTGTTTGTTTATATGATTATAAAATGTTAGTTTATATAATTAGAAAGATAAAAAATGTGTATGTATTTGTCGTTTAAGTTGAAAAATTATCATTTATATATTTGTTGTTTAAGTTGAAAATATGTTTAATAAAATGTTTATATAATTATGTATGATATTGTTTTTTATCGTAAATATATTTGTTGTATAACTTGGAAAATTGTTTATATATGTGTATGTTATTGTTTTTTATCGGAAATATAAAAATAATTATTAATTAAGAAATAGTATTTGCATTACTAATTGTTTATGTATTACAGTTCGTAATCATATATTTTAAAAACAAAATATTTTTTAGTTATCTAATTTGTTTTTGTGTTTTTTTTTTTTGCAGCATGATTTTAGTTTTATCAATGTGAAAGCGTTTGCGAACTTAAAAGGTTCTGGCGGTAACATATGGGAAGTATTTAAAGTTTTAGATGATGTCAGACGTGCCATTTTCAGAAATACCGTGTTTGGTTATTTTATTGATGTCCCTCGTTTACAAGGGGACGCATTGTTGTTCCATAAAATGTTCCTTCATCAGATCCGGCCGGACCCTGTTTTATCTCCAGATGGAATAAAACAATTATATTTTCGGGTAGGCAATACGAAAATGGTTTATGGGCCGGAAGAGTTTTGTTTGATAACCGGCTTCAATTTTGAGGAGTATCCAAAAAACATTGGGAAAAAAGGGTCGGAAAAATTATTAAGCAGTAAAAAAAGATGTTTATTGCGTGAACAGCTATTTCCGGACCATACCAATAGTTCGGTGAAAATCGGCGACCTTAAACGTTTAATTTTAAATCGAACATTCGGAGCACTTGACGACGTTGATGCAGTTAGAGTATGTTTGATATACATTATGTGTGAAGGTTTTTTGGGTAAAGAAGTTAATGATCGGGTGCCACAAGATTGGTTTTTTTTTTGCTGAGAATTTGGATCTCTGGAACAAGTATATTTTGTTTACGTTAAAAGTTATATTTTATTAAAGTTATAATTTATATAAAAACTAATATTGTTTTTTTGTTTTGTTAGTTTCACTTGGGGTAGCTATCTTTGGGATTTTACTTATGTTGACCTTGAGGATACATGGAACAAAATACATCATTATTTATCACTTTCTGAGCGTGGTCAAACTTTAAAGTACTCCGTATCAGGATTTACGGCTCCAATTAGGGTATAAAAATATTATAATATTTAAATTGTTTTATTGTTAAGTTTTTTATTTTAATTTTAACTTTTATTACTGTAATTGTAAAAAATTGTAGATATGGATATATGAGATGATTCCGGCTGTTCGTGCATGTGGATTTGTGTTGAAAAAAAATAAATACTTGCCTCGGATGAAACGATGGAGTGGAACTAAAAAATTAAAATGGGTTGACGTGAACAAGATTTCGTCAAAGATGCAGGTTTATAAATTTGTCGTTTATTATTAATAAACTTGATTATTATACTTTTATATGCATTTTTAATATGTTTAATTTTTTAGGAGGGTCTACCACCAAGACAAAACATGTTACCGGGTGATGGTGAGATGACATCTTGTTATTATATGTCATTTCAAGAGTATGTATATGGTCAAGGGAAAGCAGTTCCATCCCCAGTACGGGACCATTTTAGGAGACAAGACGAATCTTTGTCTAGTATGTCGTCCAGTGGTCGCTCTCATGGTAGAGGTAGGGGCAGTGGAAAACACAAGTTAGACGAGGTGTTGAAATGGCTACATGCACTGGAGCAGCATGTGTTTATGAACTGACAACCTACAGAGTTTTTTGGTGAAGAAGTGAATACTGAACAATTTTGGAACGACATTGCTTTTGATGATCTGATAGTGTCACAAAGAAATTATGATGAACAGGTTAGTTACACGCTACATTATTTTTTAAATTTTATTAACAAATATGAATACATGTGTTCATATTTTATATTTGAAAATATAGGTTGTGCAAGATGAAGTGTTGAATAAAAACAATACAACTGAAAATGTATTTGGTGATATTCAAGACGACAAGGTTGTTATAGATATTATCTTTACGATTTTAATAATTACTTTTTAATAATGTGTCTTTCGTTATTAAGTAAAAAGTTATATTTTTAATGTAGGTGTTGGAGGAAAGGAATGACTATGCGGGGAACAAATTTGATGATGATGTGTTTGATGTAAATGATTATACTGAATTTAAAGAGGTTCTTATAGTTACATTAATTTATATATTGTTTTTAGTAGATTAAATCATTTATTTAATTAGATATTATTGCTTATTAAATTATGTGTATTTCGTTATTAAGTATAAAGTTTTATTTTTAATGTAGGAGTCGGAGGAGAGGAATGACAATACAGGGAACAAATTTGATGATGAGGTGTTTGACGTAAATGATTATAGTGAAGCTAAAGAGGTTCTTATATTTACATTAAATTATATTTTGTTTTTAGTATATTGAAACTTATTTATAATTAGAGATTATTGGTTATTAAATTAGGTGTCGGACGAAGATGTAATAAGAATTACGGCAGTTGTAGACTATTTTGATGAGTATGATGGCAAAGAAGTTCCACACGACAAAATGAGGACTCGAAAACCATCACAATATTTGTGCACTCCTTACACCGAGGTATTCGTTTTATTTATAAACTCATGATTTTATATTTATGTGAATTATCTGAAAGATATAGATTTAAACATTTGAATATTGATTTTAGTTGCACACGACACCGAAGCCAAAAAGAAGAACAAAAAAGAAGGTTGATATCAAATCAACAAGCCTCGTTCCTCCTCCAGTTTTTGGTGTTGCTCATGACTTCTCCATGTTGCGCCTGCAACCTTACGTAGCAGGCGGTGAGGTTGTCATCAAAAATTATTTATTTCATTCATATGATGTCCAGCATCGTTTGTTAAATTTCGTGTTAGATAGAGATTTTTGGAGCTCATTGTTTGGGCATACACACGACGGATGGTTGGAGTCATTGGTAAATTAATTGTTAATTTATTATTTTAAAAGTTAATTGATTTTTAGTCAATAACAAAAGTATCATGTGTGCAACATATAACCATTTGGTACCGACTATTAATGGAGAGACGGTTTGAGAGCGATCGGCATACAATAATGCCTCCAAATTTTTTTGTTTCTCATGCTTTGGAAGAAGGACAGGACTGGAGGGCGTTTATGTCTGGTATAGCTACATACCCCGACTTCATGGTTGCTTGGTGGGATGTTGATACGGTAAACTTAATTGTTTATATTGAAAATAATATTGTTATTTTTGTTAAGTTTTTGTATTGTGATGTAAAAAAACATAATTTTATTTTATGATCCTTATACAGGTCTTATTGCCGATTCATTCATCCCCTAATCATTGGCTATTTGGGGAACTACGATTAGCATCAATGGAAGTCCATATTTATGACAGTCTTGGTAGAGCGGCTTATGAAAAATTCTACTCTGAAGGAATCTTTTCCAAATTTGAACGTCGAGTGACAAATTATTTGGACAAGATTAAGTATTGGGCCCGGAGGAACACCCCAAGGATTCCATTGAATATGCAATTCATTTATGAAGAAAATGTTCCCCAATAAAGTAGTCATTTGGGAGATTGCGGTGTTTTTGTTTGTATGTTTATGGAGCAATTCGTTTCAGGTCAACCAATACGTGTTCTTATTGACCCAAAGACCGCAGCTTTAGAGTTCCATCAACGGATGGCAAAAAAATTTTGGGGGTCTAGTCTTGGTCCTATGTAGTGGGATTATATAATTGTATATCTAAATTAATGTTGGATATGATTATTAGTTTATTTTTTCAGTTTCGTGAACGGATGGCAAAAAATTTAACGTTACGACAATTACAACAAATTAATGACCTACTAATAACTTATGAATACATACAACATAAGAACGACTACAACATTTGTTTTAACGTTACAAGTAGGCTGTTGTAAACGTAAGTACAAATACAATGTACAATTTATTAACCTAACAACTTCAAAACCATAAAAACAATATTAAAAAGCTTACAACTTGTAAACAAGAACTGCCAAGAACAACACCCAACTACAAATCAACGCTATCTTCAACTTCTTATTTTCTGATTGAAAGAGCTTATTAGACTTAGCTACTTTAGCTATTACCATAGATGATTGGTCCTTCTCTTCATCAACCCAACTGATAAACCCGCATTTTGGTCCCTATTAAATTTAACATTGACAGTAAGAAATTAATTGTTTGTCATGTAACCACAAGGGTTTAAATTTGAATGATGTTAACAACATGATACCAAATATGGGCAAGCGTAAAACAATCTTCCTGGGTTTTTAGATGTTCCCGAAATCCTAACGATATGTTCTCCTCCGCAATTGCAGTATGCCATTAGCCTTGTTTTTCTTATAAATAGGAGTTGCTTTGACAGATACATTTTTCATACTTAGTGACACCCTTTTATAGAAGAAATCATGTTACAGACAATTCTTTTTTACTATGAAATGAACTGGTTTGACTATGAATTCAAAAGGTTGAACTACAAAATCCAGACAAGTACATTCTGTAGTATTGTTTTGTCGGTCAGTGAAATTTGACTATGAAATGAACTGGTTTGACTATGAATTCAAAAAGTTGAACTACGAAATCCAGACAAGTACGTTCTGTAGTATTGTCATGTCGGTCAGTGAAATTTGACTATGAAATGAACTGGTTTGACTATAAATTTAAAAGGTTAAACTGTGAATTGTGAACAGTAGAGATACAATATTTTCTATTTATAATCTCATTTTATTGATATTGCATTTGTGTGGTGATTGTAGAGCACTTTCATCAGTTTTGAAAATGAGTACTAACATCGGAAGAAGCTTTTCTCAACTACCAATTTTCTTGCATAACCTTCAAAGAACAAATCCTAATACCTTCACAGCCATCAAGAAAACCGATACCAACCGCTTTCAATTCTGTTTTGTGGCTTTAGGTTGCGTGGTATAACATACTTCTTTTATTGAGTTATATAATATTTCATGGTAATGTATCTCGATTAGTTTTTACTCATCACTAATATGTGTTTGTTTTTATGTAGATTCGTACCTTCCTTAGGTACATGATACCGCTGATATATGTGGGTTATTTACCCCTTATTGGGAGCTATCTGACAACAATGTACTTCGCAGTGGCTTTAGATGGAAATCATGAACCACTACTCTTAGCAATTGGTTTGGGAACCTTAGAGTGTGAAGAATCATGGAGATGGTTCATGATGAGGTTAAAAGATTGTTTAGGTGAGGACATAGAGGTTGGTTTCATAAGCAACCTGTGTGATAAAATAGAATTTGGTGTTCAGAGTGCCTACCCGGATTCCTATCATGGATATTGTCCTAAAGATATAACTCGAAAGATACGTGACTCTGTGGGACATAACAATACGGAAGTTGAATTGTTGTTTTGGAAGTCATGCAATGCATATAGCGTTGATGATTTTTACTTGTGTTTGGAAAGGTTGCAAACTGCATGTAGGAAATCACCTTTCTTTTCCTTGCTTAGGAGTCCAATTTACTGGCTTGACGATATACCAATTTCAAAATGGACACGAGCATTTTTCCCAAAAATACGCTACAATGTTAAATCGATTGACGTCCCTGAAATTTTGCAAATTATATCCAGACGTGAGTTTCCTATAACAACGATAATTGAGTTAATCACCAGGTCGATACATCCAAAGTATGCTGAACGAGCCGACGTGGCGGGTAAGGGAGATTGTTATATTTAGTTTTTTTAATGTGCTATTATTTTTATTAAAATATCAAATTTTACAGGGAGTTTTTCTGGTGGGTTGACCCCTTACGTTGAGAGTAAGGTTCAAAAATGTGTCAACAAGTCTTACAATTGGAATGCAAGACGTTTGTATGGGGATACATATCAAGTCGATGACAATTTTGCCACCACCAACGTACAACTTGAACGAAGGGTATGTAGTTGTGGTAAATGGCAAAAAAGCGGTATACCATGTGCCCACACTATAGCATGTCTAAGAACCCGTACATCTGAATCCATAAACATAATGGTTGATTACAAGTTCACTAGTTAGGTGTATCGACTTGCATATGGATCTGAGTTGGTGAATACTATACCATCACATGTGTATTGGGAAATACCAAATGAAACGGTGGTCCTGTTACCTCCCTCAATGCAGTAGTTATTCATGTAGCACCTTTATATTTTATGTAGTATTATGTATTAGTGTCGTGTTACGTATTAGTTATCCGTGAAACCTGTTCATATTTTATGTCGTATTATGTATTAGTTATTTATGTAACTCATTCATATTTTATGGCGTATTATGTATTAGTTATTTAATTTATGTCGTATTATGTATTGGCTATTGAGGAAACAACATACATTAAAAGAAATGGACTTTTATTAAATAGTGACGACTACACACATACAACAACAAGCAACTTAAATAACGAAAATCCATTACCTTAACCAACATGCATATTAAAAATAAGGGACATTCTTTAAAAGATTCCATGCATCTAAGTGGGTAAACTCGTTACCATCATATTCAAAACGGTATAGTTCCAAAGCCACCTACCGTAGAATGTCTTCATCCGTATTTGCATGTTCGTTATCCAACTCGTTGTAAATACGTTGAAATTCTTTCACCTTCATTTTCAAATCCAGAAACTTCGCTTTGACATCTTTTCTTCTTCGATATTGAGTACGCCCCATTAAATGGTGAAACAAATGACAGACACGAGACCAAAATGATCCAGCACGAACTTGTGGGGGACCCGGTGGAAAATCCTCCTCTACAGTTATAATCCAAGCTTGAACCAAAGCGACCTCCTCTGCGTTCCTCCATGTATGTGGTGAGTCCATAATTGCAGGGAGGGAAGTAATACGAAACAACTACAACGGATATTAAAATCTATTTATAACGACTCCTTACTTTCCTGCTGCAATGGCTTGTCAATTCAAGCAACAATGTATTGTGTTGTCATTCGACCGGGGATGACTTGTCAACTCGAACAGTGCTTTGTTATGTTATAAGTATAGTACACTGCATTCGTCAGTTAATTTTGACTATGAAATGCAGACATATTAGAAGATTGGACTGCGATTTTGTGTAGAAACTACTATAAATTGACCTTATGTTACATATATACATTATTAAATAAACCAATACAGCTGTTCAAATATTGTTTTTTATATTCCACTCTCTTAGTTTCAATCAAAATGAGTTCTATATCATGGAGAAATGAAGAGTTCTTGGTTCTTATACATGCTTATATTCATGTGTACGAGACAAGCAAGTTGAACGATCCAATGTTTTGGAGTCGTTTAACCAATATTTTCAATGCTGAAAACCAAATGGCTACAAGAAACGATCATGACGAACTAGACATCTTAGCAAGATGGTATGAAATGAAAACCGAAGTTCTATTATTCAACGATCTTTATACCAAAATTGACGACACCCGTTTAAATGCTACTGAGGAGGTCATCTTGGAAGCTGCTAAGGAGGAGTACAAGTCATTAAGTAACGGGTTGGAATTCCAGTTTGAAGCCCCTTGGAATATTTTGAAATATATCCTGTTTGTTTAAAATCTATTATAGTTTATTATGTGAGTAGTAGGTTATTTTCATGTACTAGGTTATTTTCATGTATTTCGTATGTTTTTCGTTTGTTTAAAATCTGAATTAGTTTATTATGTGAGCAACTCGTATGATTAATTTGAATTAATAAATGCCCATTGCATTAGTTTTCACAATACATCAGAATACATTTCTAACAAGGATTCCATGAACCATTACAAACATTACAACAATTACATGAATAACAACGACATAATACGAACAAACCATTAACGTAAAACACAAGTCAATGGGTTATTCTTAACAGAAATTAGAGCGGTCTACATGAAATACTGTTTATTTTTAACAACCTTCCAAACTTCCTCATATTCGAAGTCTCTGCCGTCATGCTCACAGATGTAAAAATCTGTAACAACTTCCAAGAACTCTTCTTCATCCCGATAACGAACATTGTTACATTTCGCATAATTACATGCTCGATTGAACCATGCCACTTCTTCCTTTACATCCAGCCACTTAGTAACAACATCTGATTTTTCTCTTTTTTGTCCTTTTCCTATCTCATGGTTAAACAAAGATGTTATACGAGTCCATTCATCACCAATTAGGCAATGCGGGGGAGCAAGTAACGATACACCATCCTTAACACTTAGCCAACAACATGTTAGAACTAACACCTCGTTTGTCGTCCATGGCCTTTCAGAATTGGAACCAGGTACTTCATTCGAAGAACTTGCTGCATTCGACGACATTTCTAATAATGGGAGTTCGTTTTGTTTAGGTGATTTGGGTGTTTGGTTTTAGAACTTAAACATCTATTTATATAAATAAATAGACTACAAATTAAAACTTTGACTATGAAATGGTTACATTTGGACTACGATTTTCAGCTTTATGCAGTGATTTATCATGTCAAATTGTCATTTATATCATGTCACTTAAGGGTTCCACTACGATTTGCAGGTTACTACAGTAACTTGGCATTACTGTCTAGTCATTTCAAAGTTGGACTTGTCATTACTGTCTAGTATGTATAAATACCGCTTATAGATCAAGTTTATTAAAAACTAGTTACAAAATTGTTGTTATATTATCATGATACAGATTAGGTTGCAAAAGGATCGTTTGTTGTTTTTTTAAATAACAAGTTGTAATTGTTAAAAAAATTCTGCAAACTATATTTTATAAAATAAAGGCTTCATTAATTGTTATAATCAACAAACTAAACAAAAATATGAAAGCATAGCAATGTCTTGTAAGATTTAATAAAAATATTACAATACATAATAAGTTAACAACTCGTCATTAGTCTTCATTTCAAGGTTGTTTTAAATCAAAATCAGCGTTAAAGGTTTGTGAGCAACTCGCTGAACCACCAATATTAAATGTCATTTCTGCAGTACAAATTATGTGACGTGCTCCGCTACCGGACGCCCTTCCAGTACAATTATTTCTCGTGTGTCCTATTTGACCACATGTAGAACACTCTTTTATAATTGGACCCTCGCCTTGGGATGGAATGCGGTCTGTGTTTCTTGGCCTGCCTGGCTGACGTTTATCCATTATTGGTGGCTTAACAATCATTAAATCATCGGGGATCTCCCATTCGGATGGCTTTGGCAGAGGGTTTATTGATTCCTCATATGTTTTCCTCAGTGTTTCGGTAAAGTAAGCATTTAATGCATACCTCGAGCAGTCTTGGTAATTGTTCACTGTTAAACCTGTTATGACATGACCACAAGGGATCCCATCAAGTTGTCAATGCCTACATGTACATGTCATATGTTTGAAATCAACAATCACATTTTGTGCCCCCTTTTTGACCTCGCATTTCTTATTTGAGATCATGCGAACATCCCATTTGGTAAAAGTTTTCTTATTTTCTTTTACAATTTCATCCGCCCAAGGGGTAAGTGTTGTTGTTGCTTCCGCTAAAAAAATAGCCAAAATGAAGAAGCTAAGATCAATAACATCAAAATTAATAAAACATTAATATTAAAAATTTACTTAATACCTGCAAAGTTACGTCTTTGAAACCAACATTGTTGCATTGTAGCACGAAAAAATCGATCAACATAAGTATTGGCACCTTACGTGCGTGTCTAGATAATGCATTTATAGACTCCGCACTGTTGGACGACATAAGATTGTATCGGTTCCCTTTAAAATGTGCTCTTGACCAAGTTTCTGGATTTATACTTTTTAAGTACTCCCATACTGGTTCTTTTGTCTTTTTCATAACATCCATGGCAGCATCAAAATCATCAACTGTGTACGCCCTACACGCCTCCCAAAAAATTCCTTTAACCGTCTTACTCTTGTCGAATCTAGATACTATGTTGAAATACAAATGGACACCACATATTCCATGATGAGCATGAGGAAAAATGTTGGCAACGGATGTTGCTATAGATGGAGACCTATCAGATATAATTGTAAGCTCCTGCATATTTCCTATGCACTCACGTAGTTTTTGAAAAAACCATGTCCAAGAATCGGTACACTCATTTTTGCATATACCATATGCAACCGGTAATATTTGGTTTTGTCCGTCCTTAGTAACTGCAAGTAACATGGTACCTTTGAACTCGCCCTTTAGGTGAGCTCCATCTACTACTAGGGTCGGCTTACAAAAATTGACAAAAGCGCGTGCCTACAATACATTGTATATCTATTCAAATACACCAAAACAAATATTAAAAAATTAATATAATATGATAATACTAACCGAGCAACCGAGTGCGACGTACAAAAACTCAAAGCGATCATCAGCATCTGTTTTAATATGTGTGACGGTACCCGGATCATGTTTGGCCAAGTTGTGACAATACGCCGGAAGTTTGGTAAAAGAATCCTCTTTCGTACCCCTTAACGACAACAATGCATATTGCTTCGCACGCCATGCCTGATGGTATGAGATATTGATATTCAATTGAGCATTCATATCATTAACAATTTCTTTTCCCCGATAAACTCTACTATAATCTTCAGCCAAAACATCAGCAACATATTCACCCAAAACATATTTGTTTGCTTGTCGATGATTAGGTTGCAACAATGTTGAAGAACATGTGTGTACATCAACAAATTTATTCACTTGGAAAAGTCCATCAGAATTTTTTATTGCTTTTGCTCTTAGTAACCAAGAACAATTTTTCGAAACACACACAACTTCATACCTTGATTTGGTGGATCTACTTGTCCTCGTCTGGAAACCTTCTCGAAGACATTTTTTACCAATACATCGCTTTAAAAGTTCTTTGTTCTTAAATATACTCTCACATTGAATCTTTTGAAGATTCATGTCTACCATCTGTGTTGAGATATCTTCATTAATATCAACTGGCCATGCTGGTACAGGGGGCATACCATGAAAAAGGTTATCGGGAAACTTAGCTTTAACTTCATCACCCAACTCATCTCTATCGGAATTGCTTTGTAGCTCGGTTATATCTAAACATACATCACCAACATCAACATAATGCCCGTAAACATGATTTTTTTTCATTTTTTTGACTTGAATTTTTTTTTCTTTTTAGTTTTATTTACCACACGCCTACTTATAACTTTAACTTCTTGTTCCGCAACATCATCACAACGACCACCCACATCATCAAGATAAGTACCAACATCATCATCACCAACATGCTTGTAATTCTTAGGATCCATATAGTGAATAGGTGAATAACTAACATTAACATTTTCAGCAACACTGTGAAACTGAGGTACACTAGGAGTATTGAAAGTACCTATCGGATCGTTGCTCCCTTTATAACTGCATAAATTACCAACAAGCTGGTTTCCAATTTCACCACCCCCATTAACCTCCTCAACTTCATCAACCACCACAAACACTTTCATAGCCCTTCCTCCACTACATTTGATTACGTTTATCAACATTCTAACATCCATGTCTTCAACTATAGCTATATAATAATTTAATTCGGGATGGTGGAAACGAAGACTAATTCTATATTTGTCTAACAAACCAATTTTGCTTCTTATCAAAGATACAAAATCACTATAACTAATATACTCAGAAAATATCAAAGCAAGTTCAGAAATACCTCCCCGTGGACATATATATTCCAGATTAGTTCCATTAACTTGCTATCTCCCACCGGTTACAAGACAAACCAAATATTCAATCATTTTTTGAGCAAATTGTAGAGAAAGTTCCTAAACAAATAACAACCAAAATGATATTTTTCTACAAAACTTTTTATATAGCAACATGATTTCGTAGTCAAACCAATTCATTTCATAGTCAAACTAAAAAAAAAATTACAAAAAAGTTCAGTATTTCGCAGATAGAATGAGAGTATTTCGCAGATGGACCTTCTCCATCTGCGAAATTACCCCTATATATACACAAAAAAATTTAAAAAAAAAAAAAAAAAAAAAACCACCTGCGAATGTACAACCACCTAAAGCACAGCAGTGCTTTAGATGCTTGTACATTCGCAGATGGCATGCTGATTTCGCAGATGGGGCATTTCCATCTGCGAAATTGTTGGTTATTTTTGTAATTTGGATATTTTTTGACTATTTTTGTAATGTCATTAGTGTAAATGGCTATTTTTGTCATTTTCTCTATTTTTTTCGTATTAGTATAAAAAAAAAAATTAATTAGTGTGCACCTACAAAAAAATAATTGTATTATTATTGAAATTCAAATATATAAGCAAAAGTTGATATGGTTGATTTTGTCCAAGGATTAAAGTTATGGTTCTAAAAAGAGGCATATCTATAGAGTATCTTGAGCGTCCTAATTTTTTCGTATTAATGTAAAAAAAAAAAAAAAAAATTAGTGTGCACCTAAAAGAAACAATTATATTATTATTGAAATTCATATATATATATATATATATATATATATATATATATATATATATATATATATATATATATATATATATATATATATATATATAAGTTGATGTAGTTTAGCTGGTCCAAAAAGCCTAAAATTGAAGGTATAGTTCTAATAGTAATCTGTTTGTATTTTAGATTCACTCATGTAGTCATGTTTTGCATTTTTTACTCTTACTTGAAAGTTATTATGACAATGCCATTATAACTTTTTTTATAAATCGACATAGAGGTTGTATATATTTGAAAGGGTTAATGTCATAAAAAAACCTTAAGTTTTTAGGGTTTTGTTATTTTATCCAAAATTGAATTTTATGTCCGTTTTATCCTAACATTTTCTAAAAATGTTCGCTTTTACCATTTTACTAGTGATAACAGGTTTTCGAGGTTACCATTATCTTAAATTCGAAAAAAACCCCTTAAGTTAACATTTTTTACGTTTTTACCCTTAAGTTTATATTTTTTTTTACACTTTTACCCTAAATATTTTTTTCATAATATATATAGTCATGCAGAAAAATCGTATTTATATACGAAAAAACGTTTAATTAAATATTGTATTTATATTTTTCTTAATGTTATATATATATATATATATATATATATATATATATATATATATATATATATATATATTCTATATATATATAGGGGAAAGTTCATACGAAAATGCAAATAATATGCGAAGACGCGAAAACAAGAAAAACTTATGAGATTATGTCACCTCAACATTATATTTTTGGACAATAATTCATCCAAACTTTGAAATACATGATTATAATCGATAATAGATGAGAAATTGTATCATATTAGCAAAATATGATTTTTAACATTTTTATTATGAAAACGTGAATTTAAAAATGGTTAAGGACGTGAAAAAAAAAGTAATTATTTAAAAATGTTTTTAAATATATATTATCATAACAAAATTCAATGTAAACTTATTATCTTTAATTTATTATTAATAAATTTATTTTTTTTATAGTACATGTGCTTACTTTTTATAAGATAAAATCTGTTTTCATGTTTCTGCAAGATATTTATGTTTACGCATGAACCTACTTCTATATATATATATATATATATATATATATATATATATATATATATATATATATATATATATATATATATATATATATATATATATATATTAATTAAATCCCAAATACCGGTAATCGTATTCAATTTAACCCTTTGACCCGGTCAACAGGTCATCCAACTTTCAAAAATTACATTTTCGGCCCAGATTTAAAAATTGATTACAAATTTGGTCCAAATTTTACATTTTTGGCCCAAATTTTTATTTTTTTTACAAATTTGGTCCAAAATTTACACTTTTTGCCTAAATTTTAGAATTTTATTATGAATTCATCCTAACTTTAGTCTTTTTTACAACTTTTTTTCTCAAAAGTTTGTTTCTAATATGTTTTTTCTTTAAAACTCATATTTATACAAAAAACAAAACATATTTTCACATAAAAATCTTATTTTTTCTATATAAAAACTTTTTTGTATATGAAATATCTAATTATAAAAATAGGTTTGGATTATTTGTGTGATTTTTCTTAAAAAATCAATTAAGAAATTAAAAATAACCCTAAATTATACTATTAAATTATAGTTTGTCAAAAACTAGTTACATTAGTTACCCTAAATTAAAAGTAACCCTAAATTATACTATTAATATAGATATTTTAATATGTGTTCTATTTAGTGTGTATTATTTTTTCTATGAGATTTTAATATAGTTGTTTATATGTATTTTTCAATTTGTTGCATCTTCGTAAATTAAATCATACCTTCGATCACATATATATGACAAAAGGTATGTAAAGTTGTTATAATCTCATATATGACAATCCATATTGATTTCAGTAGCAGTTATAACTATCAACGTTTGTAATACTTTTTTACATTTGTTAAATGTCATTTTCTGCCAAAAACCTTCTTATCGACAAATGACAATTGCTCCATTCTAGATATTTATTTTTTGTTATTACAACAAACAAAATTGACATATGAATCCGATTTTACAAAGAAGTTTAAATAAAGAAATCCAAAGTGATGATGAACTAATGTATGAACATGTATTCAACGAGAAACAAAAAATATGAAGTTTTCAATATGTAGCATCTTCTATTATTTAAACTTTTCCTATAAATGTGATTAAAGAACAAATAAATAATATTAAAATGAGTGTAACTAGTTTTTGACAAACTATAATTTAATAGTATAATTTAGGGTTACTTTTAATTTCTTAATTGATTTTTTAAGAGAAATCACACAAATAATCCAAACCTATTTTTATAATTAGATATTTCATATACAAAAAAGTTTTTTAAAAAAGTTTTGATATAGAAAAAATAAGATTTTTATGTGAAAATATGTTTTTTTTGTAAAAATATGAGTTTTAAAGAAAAAACATATTAGAAACAAACTTTTGAGAAAAAAAGTTGTAAAGAAAACTAAAGTTAGGATGAATTCATAATAAAAATCCTAAAATTTGGGCAAAAAGGGTAAAATTTAGACCAAATTTGTAAAAATATTTAAAATCTGGGCCAGAAGTGTAAATTTTGGACCAAATTTGTAATAAAATTTGAAATCTGGGCCGAAAATATAATTTTTGAAAGTTGGATGACTTGTTGATCGGGTCAAAGGGTTAAATTGAATACGATTACCGGTATTTGAGATTTAATTGAATAAAATATATATATATAAAAGCTAAATCGATTATGAAGCCAATATGTAAGGATTTAATGGTAGTTTTCCCTTTCCATTCTTACAAATTATCTTTAGTTTTGTTCATTTAGTTTATATATATTAAAACATAAAGCATATCTTGAATCAATTGGTTTATACCTAAATATATTAAAATCGACACTTCTTATTCCTATAGCAAAACTATCCAATAAATTCAAATCAAATTTATCACATTATATATAATCATTCTTTCAATATGCCATACAAAAATTCTCGTTTCAAAAATCAAGTAAAAACTCTGTCACATCTTATCAAATTTCAATTAAATACGAAACCTAATGTTTTAGAACACCATACCTCATTTGATGAAGCCATTGGACCAACAACTGCGAAATGGCCAAATGGGTATCACATTTATTCAGCAGAGCCACCACTAATGGCGTATCGGTTGATGAGCCTCAAATACAAACAAAAATCTCTCCGGTCACGGACCACTTGACCACCTTCACCACCGCCACGTGTCTCTCCCCCTCCCCCTTCCACTCCGCCATTTAAGCCTCCGCATTCTCCTCCACAATGCTTCACAGTCTCCGGGAGATCAAACAGATATGAACACCATGCTCAAAACGCCACCGGATGCTGCCATTGCCATACCCATACCTGCAGATCACTCCGCTCCTCCTACTAAGCTTGCGGCGGAGGTCGACTGCGCCACCATGAGTAGCAGGAAGCTTCCGCGGAACTACGACGTGATGCATTTAGCTTTACGGCTTGTTTGTGTATCGGCGTCGGTGGCGTCCGTCGTCGTAATGACCTCCGCGAAAGAGAAGTCGACGATCTCGCTCTACGGATTTAACCTCCCTGTTTACTCCAAATGGTCCTTCTCCGATTCCTTCGAGTAAGCCCCATTTGCATTAGCCTCAAACTTTTTGCTTAAATCGTATCGGTAAATGTCTCTGAAGTATGCAGATAAGGTGTTTGATGAAAAATTTCGTATAAGATCTTCGCATTTCCATTGACAAAAGTGTTATCATGTTGATGAACAGCTATTTGGTTGGAGTATCGGGAGCTGTAGCAGTTCATTCATTTCTTCAACTGCTCATAACATCAAAAATGCTGCTAAGGAAATCTTCGGCTATTTCTTCAAGGAAACATGCATGGCTGATATTTGCTGGTGATCAGGTAAATTAATCCGAAATTCTTTACTTCGATCTATAAATCAAACAATCAGTTGATAACTGATAGTGATTAGTGATGATTAATCGATGATCGATGAAGCAGGTTTTTGCGTATGCAATGATGAGTGCTGGATCGGCTGCATCAGGAGTCACGAATCTGAATCGAACAGGGATCAAACATTCATCGCTACCAAATTTCTGTAAGCCGTTGCATAGCTTCTGTGATCGTGTTGCTGTTGCAATCGGATTTGGATTCTTCAGCTGCTTCTTGCTTGCCATGTCTGCTGTTCTTGATGTGGTTTGGTTGTCTGAGTACTGATTAGTGAAAGGCCATGAATATTTATTAAGAAGCCAATATTGTTGGTATTGGTATCAGAATGTCAACTTATGATATTGGTCAGGTAGTTTGGATTTTTATGTGTTCAAAAGTTTAATTAAAATATCGGAAAAAGAGAATAATTAATTTATGTAAGTGATTTTGGAATAGATGTGGTTGGATAATTGAGCAAGTGATTTGTCCTGTTCCAAAATAAAAAGAAAAGTGATGAGTTTGTGTAACTTTAAATTTTGGTTGGAGTTAATATTGTTTTGAATCGAATAAGAGGTTGTTTTGGTGTTAATTTTTAAGGTAAAAAAGAGTTTTACTCAAAAGGATTTATTAACTTAGAAAGGTTGGAAAAAAATTAAAAAATTGTTTGGCTTAACTCTTATAAGAGAATAAATGAATAAGTTAAAATTTTGTTTTCAAAAAATGTTTGATTTAACTTATACATGTAAAATGATAAAAATGAGATGATTGATTATTTAGACTTATTTACATATATTTTTTGTAAGAACCATTTTTGTGGGTAAAATTTTTAATTTTTTTTTTCAATCTTTTTTTGAGAAATATATACTATAATTTCCTTTTACAAAATTTATAAATTTTTTGTAACATTAAAAATAACGTTTATACAAAATTTAAATGCAAATTGTAAATTATTCTTAAAACATCATGTTTTGAGTGAAGGGATGGAATAAATTTGGTGGATGGTCATGATTTGAGTGAAGGGATGGAATAAATTTGGCAACTTTATGGTCCTCCTGAGTCCCTAGAGCATCATATTTTATGGATATAAGAATTGGATTTGTTTTATGAACCTAGAATGAGTTTGTGGTCACTTTCTTATCTTTTGAACTAGATTGGATAGAGGACATGCATAGAATATGCATGTCCATAAAGTTGCCATTTTTATGAACCTCTGGAGTTCCTTAAGGCTTTCTAGAAAGTGGATGTGACCATGGATCACATCGTGATGCTTACTAAGTGAGTTGTACGTGACCGAGGTGGCTGAGTTGGTGCGAGACGAGTTGGAATTGGGCCGAGTACGTTCTCACAACATGACTATAGGCTTGTCAAGATGTGAGGGTCAACTATTGGCATTATTGGTTATCGAATTTGACTTTGACCATTGACTTTATGTTATGGTTGACTTTTGGTCAAATTATTAGATTTAAGGTATAGGCTAAGGTTGGACCTTGTATGTATTGATAGGTTTGTTGTAGCCTCGGTTACATAACAAAAAATTGTGGTTTTGCTAAATTTGTGAGTCAGGCAAGTCTTCTCACTATACTGTGTAGAATGTTAGCTGTCTTCATGACTCTTGCATTGTGTGTTGGTTTGGGCCCATTGGTATGCATGTTGGGTTGGGCCTATTTACATGTTAGGCTAGGCCCATTGATGTGTTGGGCTGGGCCTATTTATATGTTGGGTTGGACCAGTTGAATTTATTGGGATGTGCCCATTTGTATGTGGTGTTGGGTATGTTGGTATGATGGGTTGGGCCAATTATTATAGGCTAGGAACAATGTGCGAGTTGGGCTTGTTGATATGTATGTTATGTGGTATTTTGGAGAACTCACTAAGCTTTGTGCTCACAGTTTATGGTTTAAACATTTTTAGGTACTTCCAGTTCCAAAGAGAAGGGCCTGACTTGACTACATTGTCTGCACAACATCCCCTGATGGCTTTTTCGCACCGATTTTCATTGTATTACTCTGATGTTGAAAAATAAAATTTTCTTTGATTAGTGTTCATCAGGTGGTTGTACGGATTTGATGTTTAAAAAATGAAATTTTTACTACTATTTTTGGGATGTTATAAGTTGGTATCAGAGTCTTGGTTTGGGAGATTCGGGCACATTCTCGGGTGTGTCCGAACTCAAACTGACGAAATGGAAATCTTTTTGAAAGAAAATAAAATTTTCTAAAAATACTTTTACAAAGAAAGAGGTACGATGCGTGCAATCAACTGATCTCAAGTAAGTGATTCTCAGAATACCCATACATGTTGATATGCTATATGTTATGGAGTGTTTGCATGCTAGGATAGGGCTAAGGATACCTTCAGGAATTGCATGATAGAATGGCTTGATTCGTGATGCCTTTTAGCCTAAGAGGAATTGGATGCTATGTCTTTTTTGGGATCTATGTTGGTGAAGTTTATTGCTAAGTGTATGTTTAAAAATTGTATATGGTTAGGAATATATAGCCATAGATTGACTGATTTAGCCTTATTTCCTGTTCCTCATTTGGTTGTCGGCTTAGGGTAGAATCATTTATTCGACATTTTATTTAATACCGTATTGTCTATAATTTGCATGCATAAGGCAACTGACAATATTGGTAGAAGTTCCTAGCATCACAGAAGCAAGTGAGTTGGAGGATGTCATTTTGTGTTTTATATCCTATAGAGTGTTAATTCTCAAATATTGCTTGCTTTTTACTTTTTGGTACTCATATTGATATGAGCTAACTATTAAATGAATATGCTAAGTTACATGTGTGAGAATACTGATTTGCACAGAAAAGGTTTGAAAAATCAAACCTTGAATCTTCGTAATGTCAATGATTACTTATAATAAAGTTCCAGTCAAGTCTCGCAAACCATTCAAGCCTTGAAATAAGAAACTCAACAAAGTGTTAAAGATAGAATAATATAAAGTATGAACATTGTAAAGTAAATAAGAATAAGAACAAGAAGAATCTTAGAGAAATGATTGACTGGTTGATTCTTTGATTTCATAGAAGTGAAGTTGATCAAAAGGTGTATGCTCCCATGTATTAAAAAGGTTTACAACTCATTTTATAGTCAAAAGGAGTTGCTAAATACAAATACTTAAAAAGGTGTGCATGGATTGGAGAACCGAAGATCAACAGCCACAACTGTTTATGTTGATCTTGTCTCCTATACTATACTACAAGACACATAGTAAAATACAAAAGAGTACTTTTTCATTTAAAAAGGTTTACAAACACCAAACGCTTTTGAACAAACAATCTTGGGCTTAAATAGCATCTCAGACTTGTCTTCACTTCAAAATTTTCTTCTATCTCAAACTCTCTTCAATCTCGGAATAGCTTTACCTCGGATTGCATAAGAATCACTTTCCATGTTCTAACAATATCTCCCTAAGTGACCTTAACAATCTCTGATTTTTACTTGGCTTCCTCGAAGGTAAACAGATAAGCACTCTGGATCCAACGTCAGAGCTTGATATACAGAAATGCTCAATGAATTTTTTCTTGATATGTTTTGGAGATTCACTCTTGGCAACACTAGTAATGAACTTTTGAAGAATCTTGGTTGGGACAAGATGTTTGTCCAGAGTTCGGAAAATTCTTTCGGTTGGTCTTTTTATTCAAATAGATAAATCTGAGTTTAGGTTCTTCAATAGGTCCTTCAACTAGAATATGTGCTTCTAGAAGATCAGTGTTAATCTTTGCGAAAAGGTTTTCTGTTCCAAACAGATGAGAAACTGATGGGTTTTGAGCACTACAACATGTTGGGTTTTGAGCACTATAACACTCTTATGGTGCACATGCAACCTAGATACTTTGGATCTAAGTTTTCTCTAATTATACATGCAATTTCAATTTTCCAAAGCACACACCCTAACTAGCATATAATTTGAGATATACAACATAAAACCAAGTTAAATGAATACCTCTTCATGTAGCTTGTGGTTCTTGGCCTTCAAAAGCTTTAGCACCTCTAATGTGTCACAAACACCAAATGCAAGAGGAGGCTTATGAGAAGTGGCTAAATAGCACCAAAATTGATTATAGTTCTTCACAAGAATGCATATCCCGATTTTAGGGGTAAAGGGGGTGCTTTTATAGTGTGCCAAAGACTAGGGTTTCATTAATGCAAACCCTAATTCACCATGAACCTTCATATTTCTTAGGTTACATGGGTTAAACCTTTATGGACTATCACATAAGTTTAGCCCACCCTAATCAACCATGGATCATTGTCCCATACTAAGTATTACCGATTTACTTACTCAGTCCCTGTAAATTTAATCAATCTCTTTTGATCACTAAAGTAATTCCAAATTAATCTTGATCAATACTAATTAAATAATATGATTTCTCAATTAATATATTATCCTTGTAATTGTAACATCCGAATTTCCAGGTATATTATTTTAATTATTTAATCTAAGAATTCTGAAGGGACTCGACGAGTTGGTGTCTCAACTCGTCGAGTAGGGCCGCGACTGGTGACGTGGATTAATGAGTGGACTCGACGAGCTATGAGCCAACTTGACGAGTCAGCGCTGTCGATGGAAACTCTAATTTTCTCGAGCCTGGGCCTATTTAAAGGCACTTATAGCCTCCATATCACCCCCATCAATGTTCATTCACCCTATTAGAATAACCCTAGCGCTTATTGTGAGCAAGAGAGGGAAGGAGGCTCATTTGAAGTCACTTTGTTAAGAGGAAGAGCAAGGTTCTTCAAGGATCAAAGAGGAGAGCTTGTGGATCTATTTCCTTTTCATCTCAAGCCTCAGATCTAGGTACAAAGCTCTTACCTTATTTTTTGATTGATTAGATTCCATGGTTGTGAGAATTATGGCTTGTATCACCTTTTGATGGGACTTTGGGTGCATCAAAACCCCTTTGTGAGCTTGTGCTATAGATCTGGACCGTGTGAGGTCCAGAGAGTATGAAAGTGTGAAGCCATGGTTGAGCAACCATGGAGTTTTGAAGCTAGGAAGCATTAATGGAGTTTTGATGGCATATAAAGCAATATATACCATGCATGGACACCAAGATAAGACCTTTATGTGACTTTTGGGTACTAGGAGACTAGATCTATGAGTTGGAGTTACAGATCTGACCTCATTCGATCAAATGAGAGATACGTTTGAGACAACTCGCCGAGTCTATGGGATGACTCGACGAGTCGGATCGGGTCTGACCCAATACCCTTGACCTAGTAATAACTCGTTGAGTTTGGGGGTCAACTCGACGAGCTGAGTAAACCCTAGGAAGAAATTTGAGATACGAGTGGACTCGGCGAGTCACATGGGTGCACTCGGGGAGTCTGGTCGAATTGTACTATTGACTCATTCTGACTTCTGTTGACTTCGTGAGTGGGTATTTGGGACCATGGAGGGGTAAAATGGTCTTTTACCCATCCCAGTGGTTAGAGAAAGAATAAGAGGACTTTTGGGTGTAAAAGAGAAAAAGAGAAATATTGATTGAGATACTTGTTTAATATGTTAGGTGAAGGCTAGTCCGAGTTTATCAAGTGCGTGTCTATTCCCTACTAGCTACGAGGTGAGTCTTCTCACTATACTTTACCATGAGTGATATTCTGTGTGATAGAGATTTCTTATGTGCTTATATGTGTATCGTGATATCCTGCATTATTTCTTTGTGATTTATGTTGTGATTACTTAGAGTTTACAGAGTTAGGACCGGAGGGTCCACAAAGTTAGGACCGGAGGGTCCATTAGATTTGTGGGGTTGGAGGGTCCCACTGAGAACATTGACCAGAGGGTCTTATAGAGCTATAGCCTCGAGTGGCTAATTATATATGTGTGGTATTTTGGGTAACTCACTAAGCCTAATGCTTACCGTGTTATGTGATATGTGTTTCAGGTTTTTTTTAGGATCATGGGACGGCACCAGCTTGATTGTACACACCAGAGAAAGAGTTATGCTTTGAGGATCTTGGATTATTATCTAAACAATCATGGAGTTGTGTTTTATAAATTAAATAAAAGATATTTTTGTAATATGTGTTATGAGAACTGCAAGATTTTAAATGAAAATTTTACTTGAAAATTTACGGTGTTACAGTAATATATTAATAAATCACAAATAACCTCTTCTCAAAATTCCATCCTATCAAATTACTCTGGTGAAGGAAACCTAAAAGGACCATGCTACAATCGGGTCAAGTGCATACCAATTATAGTTATGGCCTTAGACACCTAATCCAACAGTCTCCCACTTGGATAAGTCTAATAACTATAACTGTCAATGCAACTTCAAATTTCGATTAGCAATCGTAGTTTCAAAATCTGCCGTCAAACTCTGATCTAGTCAGTGACGCTTCCTTTAGATAAGGAATCATATAATCCTTTGTGCTACAAGATATTGTGTGGGCAAAGACATGGAATAACGTCATACTCAGTGTCCAACAGTTTGTTTCCCGATTTCCAATTTGTTTGACATAGAACTTAATTGAACACATCAATTGAGTGCTGACCGGGCCCGACACATAAGCCAAAACCAAATCATCGAGGGGCCCAAGGTATCGCTTTTAATCCTCCTAGGATAAAAGGAACAGATAAACTTCAACTTATATGCATGTACTAAGTACTTGTTAAATCATACACAACAATACGTTTTATAACATCATGTTACTGATGCGTTTTGTCACACCCCCAAACCGAGACGGTGGAAATGTTCGGGGGCGAGGGACGTCATGTACAATATCATGACAATTGAATAGTAGTAATCAAAGCAACAAAAACCATTGTATTGATAATATAATGTTTACATTGTATTTGAAACATAGATTGAATGACTCCAAATGTATATAGTAAAAACTAAGACTAGATGCTATTATGCTCTGTCTTCTTGAAAACTTGTGTGTGTACCTGCCTACTGGTTTCCTGAGAATACAAGTAATCTGGAAGTGTATCAACATTTAAGTTGGTGAGTTCATTAATATTTTTTTTTAGAAAATAGGTTCTTTGTTCCTTGAAAATGTTCGTATGTTTCTCCAAAAAATCCAATATTTTCTTAGTAAAATGGAATGTAGTCTTAGTCCCTTGGACCAAAATGTATAAAGGTTATCATATTCTTGAGTAGTAATATTACGTAGATTTTAAATCAGTATAAAAAACCATTTGGATGCATGATTTCCGAAATGAAAGTTGTTTTGTACTTGAAAACAGTGAAATGTAGTTTTTTGATGATACAACCCTTATGTATGCATGCTCTCAGGTAAAAGTTACTTCAGATATGCAAGTTTCTATGTCATAAAATAGTGTACTCCTAGAAAGACCTATAAAGTTCTTCTATAATCCCCCAGTGTATATAAGTTATATATAAAAATTCAAGATCAAATATAATGGGTCTCCCCTAAGCCCACAACCAAACAAGGAACAAGATCTAAGGCATACCCAGCCATTTCCAAGTCGATCGTGTCTAAATTTTATATAACCCTACCATATACACGTAGTAAATATGGATAAAATCTAACCATTCTAGACGAAATGTAGTCTTAACTACCCTAAGACCGATAAGAGTGAGTGTTTGTTCTTGGAAATAGTATACTATAGTAGATCATAATTAGAAATTCTTTCTTTGTAGATGTAATTTATGTTCAAGAAAAATCCAATATTTTCCTTATAGAATGAGTCGTAGTCTTAAAGCTCAAAGACCAAATTGTACAAGTATCTTCCATACTTATGATAATAAGTGCAGTTTTAAATAAATAAAACCCGTATGAATCTAGGAATTCGTAAAATATATGTGTCATTGTTTCCCTTGTGAGTTATTATAACCATGCAATTGACATAGTAAGCCTAGTACAACGTTCTTCGGGCGTCGAAATATTTTGACATTTGTCACCCCAGACCTGCCGGTCTAGCTATTGTAAGCAACTTAGGGTGCAGGATTGTCAGTCCCAATATAGATCTATACACAAGTATCATGCTCTCCCTACAAGATATTATGGTTATAACACAGGACTTTAACCAGTACTCTAAGAGTACAATGAAGTAGTGTCTCACAAATTTGATCCAACGAGTTTACGTGTAGTGTGAATGAAACCTTCCTTAGTATGTTCGTAATGTTAATGGACCGTAAACTATACCTAATATAGTTTATTATATGTGTACCTTCCTTAGTATGTTTGTAGTGATAATGTACTATAAACGATACCTATTATAGTTTATCATATGCGTACCTTCCTTAGTACGTTTGTAGAGATAATGTACTATAAACTATACCCATTATAGATTATCATATGTGTTTGTAATGATGAAGGGCCCTCATGTGAATGTCCATTTTTGTTTCATGGAAGTAATATAACACGAAATACAATCAACACTTTAGCTATTTATTGTTATACACTTTACTTAACATGTTACAAAGTGTTAATGAACTTATGAACTATTTAACTAGTTTTAACTTTTCTGTCACTGTTTTTAGAAAATTCATATAAAAATCACTGTAAATCAAAATATGAATCCGTAAACTCTAGGAGTTTAGAAAATGTGTCTAGTTTGTTCATAATTTTTATTATGATTTTTAGTGGTCTCTAACTAGTGGGAATATGTCAATATTCACATACTGGTCCGAAATTTTTCTAAAATGATAGGAAATTTTGTAAAAATCACGATAAATTGTAGAAAAATAGTATGAATGTGTACAAGTAGTCATTAAAAAGGTATAAACCTGAACTAAATTCATATTAAACAGTTTGAAAAATATTCAATTTAAGATGGTCAAAACAGTTCGTGAATAGACCATAACTTTTCTGTTGAAAGTTGTTGATTTAGTTTAGAATATGTTTTGGGTGTTGTAACTTGTATCCCCCCCCCCACTAAAACTTGAAGAAAACATGAAAATGTAGGGGTATGAACTCAATTTCTGTGATTTCTTGAAGAATGGAAGGTTGAAGGTGAAAAGTTTCAAGTCAAGAACACTTGAAAGATGCTTGAAGATTTGAAGATCCTAAGAACAAATATATGAATATTTGTGTAAATGATCATGATTTATATGAAGATTGTGTAGGAGTTTAGAGAATATACTTACCAATCCAAGAGAGTAAAGTTCAAGAACTTCTTGGAGAAGTCGTGACTGAGAGAGAGAGAGGGAGAGAGAGAGAGAGAGAGAGGTTTGCTTTTGGTGATAATAAATGAAATCTTGTATGGGAGGTATGAAGATTTCTTGGATGACTTTGATTAATGAAATCTGATGGAGTGTTGGGATGGATTGGAAAGGACAATTATTTGACTAGGTAGAGTGTAAATAGTGACATAAAGTTGATGTGGGGATGGCTTAGTGTCATAACTTTATGGGAAAAGTCAAAGAGTACCTTTATGTCATTTTGATCTTATCCTAAACAATTGTAAGATTTATATCTAATAAATCTAAAAGATGTGCATAAAATATGAGTTTGGAGGGTTTAAAATGATAAAAATACGAATTCGGTGAAATTCCCGGGTTAAAATCACCAAAATGGGCTTAAAATGCGAAAGTGGTCAAAAACCAAACTTGAGAAGCGAGAGGGTTCACAGTTGAGAGGGTTCGCAGCTGAGAGGGTTTGCAGCTAAGAGGGTTCACTGTTGAGAGGGTTCGCTGCAAAGAGGGTTCACAGGTGAGAGGGTTCGCACCTGAGAAGGTTAGTAGCTGAGAGGGTTCATAGCTGAGAGGGTTCGCAACTGAGAGGGTTCGCTACTAAGAGGGTTCACAACTAATAGGGTTCATAGCTGAGAGGGTTCGCAACTGAGAGGGTTCGCTGCTGAGAGGGTTCACAACCGAGAGAGTTCACTGCTAATAGGGTTCGCTGCTGAGAGGGTTTGCAACTGAGAGGGTTCATAGCTGAGAGGGTTCGCTGCTGAGAGGGTTCACATCCAAAGTGTTGTTTTTCATATTATCTTCCCGTTTCGAGTGATTTTCAACTAATTGGAGGGTCATGATGGCACATATGTTTATAAAAAAGTTGAGAGATATTTTGAGAGAGATTTGGGAGAGAGAGAGAGAGAGAGAGAGAGATTGAGAGAGACTTTGTTGGTGGCCTTTATTAGTGTTTGGCCCCGTAGTGCAAGGTTTGTAGACCCCAATTGATGAGTTTTATGCATAAGAACAATCCTATGTGCTCATACAAACACTAATGCTTAGATCTAGGTTTCTCTATTGTACATGCAATGAATCCAAGACTTACAACCCTAGATCTAACATGTATAATTCGAAATTAACATTACAAGAACAGATCTAAGTGTTTACCTCTTTCAAATTGCTTGGAGTCCTTTGAATCTTTTTGATCTTGAGCTTAGAGTCACAATTGTAACTCCTCTAATGGTTCACAAACCCCACAAGCAAGAAGGCTATTAAGAGAGAGGAGGAAGAACACTAAAAATCGGCTCGAGGGTTTCTTTTGGAGTAAAGCATCCGAAAATTGCATCCAAGGGTCTCTATTTATAATGCAGGCTGCTAGGGTTTCAGTCTAAACCCTAATGGACAGCTTAGTCACCAAGCAATCCATAGAACCTTCTAGATTCGGGCCTTTGGATGAAAATATGATGGACCCCCATTATAATTTCGTTCCCCCCTTAGTCCATTAGGTTTCCCAGCCCAAAACTCAACTATCATACATTTGACAGTTTATGCCCCTTTATTTAATTAATCTCTTTTAGTCACCAAATTAATTCCTAATTAATTTATGACCAATACTAATTAAATAAACATGATTTCTCTATTAATATATTATTCTTATAATATATTAATAAACCATAATATCCTCTCACTTTCGTAAATAACCTTGTCAAGTTGCTTTGGTGATGGCAACGCAAAAGGACCATGCATAACTGGGTCAAGTTCATACCAAATATAGTTACGGACTTAGACACTAATCCAACACCAATATGACTCGTTATGAGTGTTATACACCCACGAAGGGTACGTAATGTCGTTGCATCACTCACCCTGATTAGGGTTTAGATTTTGTGAACATTTGAAACTTCTGAGTGATTCTTTGTATTAGGATAGAGAGTTGTACACTAGTAAACATAGAGTAAGTCCCATCATACCAGTACTAGTTGAGTTGACCAGATTGACTCATTGACATAGTTTGACTTTGAAAGGAGGTCGATCAATACTGGAATGATAAATATTGTTTTAGGAGAACTCGACCAATGGAATATAAGTATCCCATCTCCTAACATAATCTAACACACAAGCCTTAAGCATATCCTCGAGTGTGTGAATGGTATTCTCAATTTTTCTGTTAGTATGAGGGTTGTAATAGGTGTTGAAATGTAGCTAGGTACCTAACTCCTCATGAAACTTCCTCCAAAACTTGTAGGTGAAGCGAACATCACAATCGGAAACCAACAAAACTAGTACCCCGTACCGAACCACAACCTCCCTAATGTTGATGTTAACCAATTTCTCAGCAGAGATTCTCTTAGCAATGGGAATGAAACAAGCACTTTTGGTCAATCTGTCAACAATGACATACATAGAATAAACCCCACATGTCGTCCTCGATAGATTGACCAAAAGTGCTCACTTTTTCGTGGGGTTTATTCTATCTAAGTCATTGTTGACAGATTGACCAAGAGTGTCGAACCACAACAATGATCCCTTCCCACTTCTACATGGGAATAGGTAATGGTGACATTTTTCCACGGGCTCTCTAATGTTCGACCTTGAATTTCTGGAAAGTCAAGCACCGCTCCACGAACCATGCTATCTCCTTTTCATGTAGGGCCATCAGTAGCTAAATCTGGGTTCTATACATCTTTGTGGCCCCCATATGCATTAAAAACTTCGATTTTTGAGCTTTCTCCAATAACATATGCTTAACCCAATGAGTAACTGGAACCCATAATCTGTCACACTTAATCAACAGCCCATGAATGTCCCTGATAAATAGTGGAATTTGACCTTGATCCTCTCGTCCTTCCGGTATTCCTTCTTCAACCCTCTACTTGAGCTTTCTTGATTAAATCCAATCATGGTGTAATAATTACCATCCTAGGACATAATTATATGTGGGGTGAACCCATTGCCTTATGACTCAAGGCATTGGCCACAACATTATCCTTCCCAGGATGGTACAAAATCTTGCTGTCATAATCTTTCACCGCATCAAACCATCTTCGTTTCCTCATGTTCAAGTTCGACTAATCTATCTGATACCTTAGGATCTTGTGAGTAGTATAAATAGTGCAGCTGACCCCATACAGATAATTCATCTACATCTTGATGGCAAAAACCAAAACCCCCAACTCCGAATAATGTGTAGAGTAGTTCATCTCATGAGGCTTCAATTGCATCAATGTATATGCAATCACATGACCCCTCTACATAAGCACTGCACCCATACCCATAACTGACACATTGCAATATACCACAGAGTCATCCATCCCCTCTAGAAGTTTCAAAATTGGGGCCTCACACAATTTTTTCCTCAAAGTCTCAAAATCTGCTTGCTGATCGGGCCCCCACCGGAAAGAAACATTCTTCTTCTTCGTCAAACTGGTCAAGGGAGCAACAATATTAGAGAAATCATGAATGAACCTCCAATAATAACCTGATAAACCAAGGAAACTACGAATCTCAAATGGTGTCCTTGGAACCTCCCAAGGCTCACTGTCTTTATCTTGGCCAAATCGACCAACATACCCTTATGGTTAATGACGTTCCCCAAGAATTGTACATCGTGCAACCAGAACTCACATTTGGAGAACATAACATAAAGCCTCTCCCACATCAGGGTCTCTAAAACATGTCATAAATGCTCATTATGTTTCTCATTGGTCTTAGAGTAGATTAGATATCATCAATAAAAACTATCACCGATCGATCCAGCATTGGCCTACATACCCGGTTCATGAGATCCATGAACGTTTCTGGTGTGTTGGTGAGCCCAAATGGCATCACCACGAACTCGTAATGACCATATCGAGCCCTAAAGGTTGTCAAATGTACATCCTCGTCTTTGAATCTCATATGATGATAACCTAATCTCAAATCAATCTTGAAGAACCAATATGCACCCTAAAGTTGGTCAAACAAATCATTAATCCTCATAAGTGGATAACGGTTCTTGACCGTCATCTTGTTCAACTCCCAACAATCAATACATATCCTGTGTGAATCGTCCTTATTTCTCATAAATAGGATCGGTACTCTCCTCGAAAAATTGCACGATCTGATGAGTCCGTTGTCTAACAGCTCATGTAGCTATGTAGACAACTCCAACATCTCTGTAGGTGCTAAGCAACAGGATGCCTTGACTATCAGCACCGCACTCGAAATCAAACCAATTCAAAACATAGCTTACCTCTCAGAAGACACTCGCGGCAAATCATCGGGAAAACATCAGGAAATTCCTGAAAAATGGTTATGTCATCCACGGTCTCATTACCCCCTACTTGCATATTCACCATATAAGCTAGGAATCCAGAATACCCCTGTTGAAGATATCTCTTAGCTCTTGCAGTTGAACGTAGCCATATCATAATGTGATGGTGCTTCCCTCACGTCGTGAACCTCCCAAAACTCATATTTTTCTTCACATTTTTCATACCTCAAGGATTTGGATGTTATAGTTTAACAGTGCGAGACATGTTGGCAGTGTGAGATGTTTTTTCAATGTGAACTATCTTATCAGGGTGAACTGACTTGGCAGCGAGTGATGTCTTGCTAGTACGAGTTGAGAAGGCAGTGCGAACTTTCTTTACAATATGAACTGAAGTCATCCCAATGTGGGATGAAACCGAGGGAGTGGGTCGTTTTAGAATGGTAATGGGTTTTGATGGAACCTTTTATGTACGTGAAGCTTGTTTAGTAGCTTTAAAATTTCCAGCTCAAGAATTCTTAGTATGGGCAACTTTTGAACATTAAGTTTATCATGAGAGGCTTAATAGTGAGATATTTGTCATGTTCATTAATAAAAAAAATTAGGGTTGCTTGAAGATGAGTTTTCATAAGGTATTTCTTTTGTTCGAACACTAATAGATGAAAAACTTTTCTTATGAACATCTTCTTCTTTTATCTTCTCCTTCAGGTCTTATATCTCTTTCTCCTTATCAATCAATTTCTTCTTTAATTCTTCCAAATCTTCTTGTTTATGATTGATGAATTTAACTTTCATATCCAGTTTATCCATTAAAAACACAGATAAGGGTACATTTGGATCATACATCATTTTAAGTAACATGATAAAGGGCTTGCATCGATTGCCCTTTATTTTTTTGAAAATTTCTTGTTTTCACTTCATTAAAAACATTTGTATATTTGTTGATCCGTTCACTAAGAAAATGTACTCTCATCTGAGAAACATTATAAGGACCATACATACTTGATTTAGTAAGAAAGTACCATAGAAAGGTGAAAACAACATACTATCTATTCATTGTTTCCGCAATATTCTTTATATATAGATGATTGTATAAGATTTCTTCTTTTTCTTCTTCTAATTTTTTAGTTTCTGAATAATGTTTGAACTTCTGAATTTTCAACAAATCTTAGAGCAGATGTTCTAACCTACTCTGATACCACTGGAATGTCCCAAACCCTAACACTCGTGTATGAATCTAATAGAAACA
This sequence comes from Lactuca saligna, assembly GCF_052625555.1. Lineage (NCBI taxonomy): Eukaryota > Viridiplantae > Streptophyta > Magnoliopsida > Asterales > Asteraceae > Lactuca > Lactuca saligna. The sequence continues at coordinate 148,099,466 of NC_136420.1, forward strand.
TGGAATAATAACACATATATTTAACAAATAAAAACCAATTTTATTTATCGAGGTTTTCACTAAGAATGCTCTTACTAAGAGAGTAAGTACAATGATTCAGAAATAACAAATATTCTCAATCCTCTCCAAGAACTCTCAGATCTATCTAGATAAACTCTCTCACTCACAATACAATACAAATCATCCACTATCAACTAATGAGAGAGCCTAGTATAAATATTAGTCTAAACCTAATAGATAAAAATTCTTCATATTTTCCAGATCTCCCATTTAAATTGAATCCCTTGTTTAATTGATAGGATTGAATCTTCTAAGATAAATAAAGATATGACATTTAAGGAACATATCAGATGAGATCTTCAAAATACTTCTTCACCAAGTAATGCTGATCTGCTCCAGATTCGGATATCAACACTAGGACGACAATTCCTGATACGGGCATCATTGTTAGCGTCAGGAAGAAGTCATCTGTTGATCAGCTTCAACTTCAACTAGAGTAGCTTCAACATCAATAGATAATGTATAACCATCAGCGTACCAACTATTTAGTGTATCATATCACTAATGTGTCATCAATGTAAGAACTCCAACGTATGGACACACTGAACAGTCATCAGTGAATGGATAAACTTCATGCTGATAATGCCTTTTAGCTGGTTCACAAGCTGATAACTCCAATAGTGCCAAATATATCATCAACATGTCTTTAGTTCTAGTCATGAAGGGATGATCTTCAGCAGCACCAGAAATATGATAGCTTCTGAGATTTGTTCTAGATCTGATCAGTTAAGGCGGCTCAGATCTAGTCTTCAGTCTTAAACATTTTAACTTATGTGTTTGGTAGAGAAAAAAATATATCTTCAATATTAGTCTTTAGAATCATCAATATATCTTCATATTTACTAAATAAAAAAACCCTGATAGATTAGTTTGTCTAAGTTGTATTATTTACATTTTCTTAGAGAAGAGTGACTGTCTACAATAAGCAGATAAACTATAACTATAATGTGTATATTTTGCGTCATCAAATCTATACAAATATGTACCCAACATATAAATATAAGAGGGAGGAAGAGAGAAGGGAAAGGGGAGCCGACATGACATAATGAAATGATGGGTCTCTTGTTGTTATTTATTTCCTTTTAACATTTGTCTTCTTTTTCATGTGGATGTGTGATATATATATATATATATATATATATATATATATATATATATATATATATATATATATAGAGAGAGAGAGAGAGAGCAATAAGGACTATTTGTATGCAAAAAAAAAAATATTTTTATCATTTTACAAATAGTTAATAAAATCTGTTAACAAAGTTAATTATAAGGATCATTTCTATTTCTATGCAAAATTTGCTTCAAAGGGATCATCAATACAAAATAAAATAAAAAAATAATTGTAAAACTCTATTAGAAAAAAAATGAAAAATAAAAGAACCATTTCTAGATTTTTTTTTGTCTTTTTATAATGACTAAGAGAGAAGGAAAAAAAACATTGTCTTACCTAAGGCCTAAAATCTTATACTAACATACATTTTCTTGATATTTCAAAATGTCTTATAATTTTCAGATTGCTTTTTTACTAATATAAATCATATCGAAATTATCAAAAGAAATAAAATATTTTAAACCTTTTGAAGATGATAAAAAGTTTCCGCATTCATTAGAAAATTATGAAAACTTTTAATCATTTAATACTGTCTCACTTTAATTATTGTTCGTTTTGTAAATTTTCCATTATAAAATATAGCTGACATAAAATGTAAATTCCTTATTATGGGGCACAATCATCATTGTTAGCAACGTCTCAAGGTGTGCGAGATGGGAGACAACACAGCGTCCACGTCATAAGCGGAGACAAATTTTTTTACGTACATGTAATTAAACAATAATATTTAAATGAGTAATAAACACTGTGTTTGACAAAACTAACGGGTAGCTGGTTGTTGATATATGGTAGTAGGTAGTTGTTAGTTTGTAGCGTTTTGTTAAAAGCTACGTGAGATAGCTTTTAGATTTGGAACGATTTGTTCAGTGGCGTAGCCAGAATTTTGTGCTAGGGTTGGCCAAAAATTTTACAAAATATAAAAGAGTAGCAAAATACTTTAAATGATAACAAAATGTAACAATGTATGCATTTTAAAAGTAAATTGTTCATTTAAGTTGCACACGACGCTCTCTTACATTATTAAAATCATCTAAAATACAATATATACTAAAAATCTTAGCGATGTCTTTCTCGATGTAAAGAATCAGATTATAATCATCATCAATTTTATTACGCAGTCGATTCTTCACAGTTTTCATGGCGGAAAATGCACGCTTAGTAGTTGTAGTAGACACCGATAGGGTCAACACAAGCTGAATCAACCTGTCAATAAGATACTAATGACTCGATTTTCCTGTCTCTACCAAACCTTGACATACTTCAACAATAGATGACAACTTCCCCAAAAATGGATGGTCCTTCACATCAGCTTCAAAGTGCTTCAACTGAAATTTTAAAACATCTATTTCCTATTCTGTGAAATCAAGATAATAATATTTTTTATGCAAGTTTGCATATAGAATCAGAATTGAAGCGTTTATATCCCTCTTTCAGATCCAAAGAAGCACTAAGTTCTAAAAGCTCTACAACTCTTTCATTGAACCTTATGTCAATTTCATACAACTGAAAATCAATTATTTCATTAAATATATCAAAATGATAGTGATGCTCAATAGTAATATGACCGCCCTTCCTGTTGCTTCTCCCTTTAAAATAAGGATCTTTGAATTCTGGAATTTCAATGTCATGTTGCTTACAAAACTCAATTACGTCATCAAGAAAAGAGCCCCATTCATTATCTCTAAGGGTTTTAAGCAATTTCTTCGTGTGAGAGACCATTGTGATTACACTTATAATGTCTTGAAATTTTTTTTGTAAAGTTTGACAAAGAATATCAGTAATTCCCAAAATCTGTTTCATCATATGTAAAATGAAAACAAACTCACAATGCAATACTAGTATCACCTTTTGTTTTATAATTAAAGCCTGCTTTTTTATGTTTTCCAAAACTGTACAAGTTAGATTATACATCCGAAGAAGACTGCTAATAGAATTATAATGTGAGCTCCAACAAGTGCCTCTGGCACGCTTTAAAGTACCAATCTGATTAGCCCTATTACTACTTTCAATTTCACCAGATTCTGGCAATTCTGCAATTTTAGCAGCTTGAGCAGCTTGTAGCTCATTTGGTGTTTACAAGAAGTACCTACGACATTCACAATGAAAGATAAATTTTGGAAAAATTCATGTACAGAGTTTACTTCTCTAGCTGCTGCAACCAATGCAAGTTGTAACCGATGGGCATACAATGTATATAATAAGCACATGGATAATCCTTAAAAAATAATGCTTGTAATCCCTTCCATTCACCACACATGTTGCTAGTTCCATCATACTCCTGTCCATGAAGATTCTAAATGGCAAGCTTTTAAGAAGTAAAAGTTGCACATATAGAAGAATACAAAGTGGAAGATGATGTATCTTTGAAATGGACAAGATCAAAAAATCATTCTTGTATGTAACCTTTTTTGTCAACATATTGAAGAATAATGGCCAAATGTTCTTTCTTACTTTCATCACTTGCCTCATCCACAATTATGCAATATTTAGAATCACAAACATCTTCAACTATCTTTTTTCGCACTTTCTCAGCAAAAACATGTAAAATTTCTTTTTGAACCTCAGGTGAAGTATATTTTGCGTTCCCAGGTGCATTTTCTAAAATGATATTTGCAACCTCTTCATTATAAGAAGCTATGTGTTTGATCAACTCAATGAAGTTCCCACAATTTTTTGAATCAATTTTCTCATCATATCCCCTAAAAGCAATCCCCTGAAATGAAAGAAAACGAACAACATCTATTGATGTTTTCACCCTTAGCCTATTCTTTTCAGTTTGATCAACATATTGTTTTTGCATCACTTTATCAATATGTACTAATTGATTCATCAAAGTATCCCAAAACCGTACAACAATATTATGTTGAGAGTTTGGCCTTTCTCCTATATGTTTCAAAAATGAACAATATTTCCCTTTAACTTTGTTCCAGTTTTTAAAACCTTGATTGTAAATGCATCATGACCATTATGTGTATTTGATTCTTCAAGGAAAAGATAGCAAAAAAAAACAATATGCACTATCTTTAGTTTTAGAATAATCAAGCTAAGGAAATTCGGAATACCATTTAGACTGAAAGCGTTGTGGATGACTTTTTGACCCAGATGGGGGATATTTAGGCAACACAGGTTGATGTGGCCCCGATCTTAAGTATGTTCGTCTAATTTCATCCTTTATATTGGCAACATATTTCCATATAGGAGGACGTAGGCCAGGATCATGTTCAATAGAACAAAAGCTAGGATTTTCAACCGTCAAAGCTTTTTCATGCTTCTTTGTTGCTCGATGGTAGATTGTTACCATCTTCTGGTGGTGGTTGAGGTTTTCGAACCGGTGATGATGATGATGATGATGATGATGTGTTCTCTTCACCTCTTGGTAAAACATTACGCGTGAAAATGAATCTAATCTTATTTGTTTTGTTCCCATTGCTCAACAAAATACATTAATCACAAAAAAAATCAATTACAAACAAAATAATATATTCTTATACAAAACTACTTTATATAATATAATACAAGAGCAAATATAATACAATAATTCAAATCATAATAACAATTAACTACCTAATTTATAAAATACATACGAATATACGATAAAAATATAAAAATCTACATAAATTTCAATGTTATTAGTAAGAACTAAATCAATTAATTTTACATAAGATATAAATAAAGCAAATAATTGTAATTAAGATAATAAACAAAATACGAAACATCTATATATATATATATATATATATATATATATATATATATATATATATATATATATATATATATATAATTGTAACTAAGAGATAATAAAAAAAAATGTGTACCTGATGGATGAATGTCGAGAACATTGTTTAAATTGCCATAGAATCTTGAGTAGGTTACAACAATTGACGACGGAAAATGTAAACCTGATAAATAGTTTTTGTTGTTAGTTTAAATGGGTGGCCCTAACAGTTCAAAAGTTCATTTTGTTTAATGGAAATATATATAATATATATTTACATAAATAGTTTTTGTTGTTAGTTTAAATGGGTGGCCCTAACAGTTCAAAAGTTCATTTTGTTTAATGGAAATATATATAATATATAACATATATGTATGTAAGTTAACTTCGTGAGGGTGGGCCAAGGCCCACTGTGGCTTCAATGTACTTACGCTTCTGTTTTGTTTAAACTAAACGTTAAAAACTTATTGTGTCAAAAAATGTTTTTTTGTTGAAAACGAAAGGTTTTTACAAACGCTAAAATCCAGAAGCTCTCAAACGCTCTCAAATGATCTATGTCAAACACGTCCTAAAAGAATTCAGAAAACTATTTCTTATTTTTTTTATTTAATCAAATAACTAATAAATTAAGAAACTAACAAAAATTCAAGAAATCATAGGTTAATTAAAACGAATCCTAATAAAATTATAATCATTAACGACTTATTATAGTTTTAACAAATTTTGTTTATATATATATATATATATATATATATATATATATATATATATTAGATAAGGATCAAATGAGAATACCTAAAAGGTTGAGAACGCAAGAAGAGTTCTGGACCAATCAATAAATAAAGACATATTAGTAATTGTATATTTTAATTAAATTAAAATAAAATAAATTCAATTAGATTTTCTTAAATTTAGGATCAGTTACCAAAAAATAAAAAAAATAAAAATATTCGATTTTTTATTTTTCTTATTAATGGAAGATAAAAAACATTTTACCAAAAATTATTTTGAAACAGAAAAAAAAAAAAAAATCTTAAAAAATCAATTTTTTTCTCTAATTTCATGTAAATTATACGTCAATGAGAAATGGATAAAAAACCAAACTATCAATCATAAATGATTATATTAGAATTTGTAGTTAGTGATTAAAATCACTTTGAGACTATGTATTCATATATGGATGCACATTTTCATTTATAAATATAAAATACTATTATCTTTAATGAATACAAATATAATCGTAAATGAATAAAGCACAAATAAAAAAAATCAAACATCAACTTTGGAATAAATAAATAAACAAAACACATTTACAATCATATATGAATACAATTATAATCACAAATAAAATTTTGCAATGTCTTAATATAAATAAATTTCGGCTCCTTCCAAGTTGTTGTCCATGTGCATTCTTCATCTTTCATCATTATGATCCTTTAGGCTATTCGTATTAACTCGGTCAATCTACAAGAAATCAAAGAATTTTTTTTGTATTATTTGTCAACAAAGTGCTTAACTCATTAACCAAATACACATTTAATATGAAATGAATAAAGAATGACTGTAATCATCCACAAGAACTAAATCTATATTAAAAATCAAACAAAAAAAACAAATATGCATAAATGAATAAAGCACAATCTTAAAACCTCTTATAGATTCAAGAAGTAAACCTTCTTAATGATTAAACTCGAAGAATATTGCTTTTTTTGGTCATTAATGATTATAACTTAATCAAGAAAAAAACAGTTTTTGCGCTCGTTCTCACAAAAAAAAAAGCACAAATGTTTCATTCAGATGATATAAGAACCTTAAAGAACTTACAAAAAACTACAATTAAAAGAAAAACGGATTTAAATACAAATGAGAAAAAAGTAAAGTTCAAAAATAAGTAATCTAGGCTAAAATTCTCGTTCATTAAGAATCAAATTAGCAAAAAATAGCAATATTCAGATTGGTTTTCAGAATCAGAAATCAAACTTCATTCTTCACATTTCAGAAATCGGAACTTGAAACTTCATAATCAGAAATCCGCTAAGTATAAAGTAGGGAACCAAAGACTCTCGTATTCAAAATCAAAAATCGAATAATCAAATAGGCAATTAGGTTGATTACCTAATGGATCTTAAAGAGTACTCATTTTGCCAATAATTGACTTGTAGGTCTTGGTCTAGAAAAGAAGAAAGAAGAACATGAAGACCAGAAGTGTTTCTTTTCGTTTTTGCTCTTGCGTATCTGTGTATTCGTAGCCCTAGAATCGAGTGAAAGGCGATATAAGGAAGCGCCTCATCTGGTCTCATTGGTGCCGCTTCTGGTGTCACTAGTGATGGGTACAACGATGGTGGTCGCGACATGAGGTGATGATGCTGAACAGATCCTTGTGGTAGTATGTTTATGATGGAGGCGAATTTATTATAAAACCCTAGAGAGAGAGAGAGAAGAGAGACGGAGGGGATATAGATACGAGAAAGATGAAAGGAAAGAGGTGAGAGGGTGAGAAATTATAGATAATAGGTAAAGCTGCAATTCCTATTAAGCTCTTCTGATCATTTACAAGTTACACTTTAATACCATTAGTTTAAGAATTTTTCATAAATCGTCTTTTTAATAATAACCTTAGATCTAAGTATTTAAATGATCCATATTTGTTCTCGCGTTCTCAACTTTTAGGTGTTCTCATTTGATATATATATATATATATATATATATATATATATATATATATATATATATATATATATATGTGTGTGTGTGTGTGTGTCATTTTTTTTCCTTAAAAGGTTCTCAAAATCAAAAAGAAGATTCCTTTTAGTTTAGTGCCTTAAAAATCTTTACTTTTAAGAACACAAGTCCTTAGTTGTCTACTTACCTCTCAATAATTTTTACTTTTTAAAACACGTAAAAGAGTCTTTAATTATCCCCTTAATATTTTTCCTTTTATACAGCCATCAACAAGAACATGTTTTAATTTTTGTTAATCTCCATTGTACTCTTTGTAATCTTATCCATGGTCTACATACTTACAAATTATTTAATATTATCTGTGTTTTATATTTATTGTTCTATATTTATTGTTCACTTTTAATTTTTAAAGTTTTTATTCTTTATATTTTAACTTAAATATTTTGTTTTAGATATATATTATTTGATGCAAAATATATGAATAAATTATGTTTTAAATGTATTTTAATTGTTATAAATTTTGTTAAATAATACATAATACGAATAAAAGTATTTAACATCAAAATTGATTAATAAAGACATAAAAAATTAAAAGTTAACGATTAAGAAACGGTAGTATATTTGGTTTTCAGAAAAATAATATTAATAAATAAATAGATAATAATAATAAAATAAGGCAAAAGCATGTTGCTTTCGGGTTAATCAGATACGTATCTTTTGCACAATAAAATCTTGTCCCATCCCATTATAGTAGTAAAGGTATTTATTAATCAGATAAGGCTTCCGTTGACAAGAACAATAAAAAAGTCTTCCTCAATCTCAAAGCAACTTGATTATTAATTGTAAGTCGCTTACTATAATTTAATATATATACAAAAATAGAAAAGAAATCAAAAGATTTTATTGATAAAAAGTAACAACTAACGTCCACGATGTCTTGAGTCATATTACGATATGAACTATGAAGCATGCATGCACAAAGATGCTAATTATTAGATTTGGAATTCATGCAATCATGTAAAACACATAATTAGAAATTTAACAAAAGGCAAGAAGCTCAGGGTCACTTTGAACAACTGCTAAATCACGCTTTCCCAAACATACGAGCACTTCAATGCCATCCCTGTCTGGAGCATCCATCATAATAAAGCTATTCTTCCTTAGATCTCCAGCCATGGTTGCTTTAACAGGCTTTCCCCACCCAAAATCAATCTCATACGCAGAATACCCACACAAGCTTGAACAAAGGTAAACACTATCAATTCCTCTTTGTACTTCTTCTAAAGGAATTCCCGAAAGATAACCTAAAGCGGTTTGGATATTTGGTAGCCCTTGAAGTTTCATCTTTTGCTTCCTGAACTCACTGATGAATGACTCCGGCTTCATTTCACTTACAATATCAATGATCATGAAGAGGTTTCCGATGCTCTTTTCAGGCAACTTTTCCATTAGTCTGCCTCTTATGTTTATTTGATGACAAACACCGATGGGTTTGAAATCAGAGCCTGAATCGTTTTTGGCAGCCGCTGTCACTGCAGACTTATAAAGCAGCCATGTCAAAACTTCAACACGAGTAGGGTTCGTGATGGGTTGTCCAGATTCTTCACTCATGGCTTTGATTTTGAGTTTAAGCTCGTTTATCTTTGCGTTAGGGAACGTAAAACTCTTTGTAACGCATTCATCGGATCCAAGAGAAAGCCCTTTAAAATTTTTATTCGTGTGTTCTAAAGGAATAAACTTTGGGTCGTCGTTGTCGTTGGGAAGTAGTGCATGCTTCTGCTCTCTGGAACAAAACTGTGTCGTTTTAGCCCAGTCTTTTAGAAAATGAGTGAAACTACTTCCATCTGCTAACTTGTGGGACAACGACATTGCCACTGCGACTCCTCCACATTCAAAATGGTTGATTTGAACAGCCAGCGGGATCACTCCGTTGCTTTGAAGATCGTCGTCATGTGGTGGACGATTGGATCTTTCATTTACGAGACCATGTGGAAAGAATTGGTCGAGATCACGATGCAGTGAGTTTTTAAGGAAATCAGAGAGCGTGCTATCAATGGAAGCTTCAAGGAACTCAGCTCCATGGTCGTTGCAATCTACAAAGGTTGGTGCCACCTTTGCGTGTCTACCAGCAAAAGGGTAGTACTTGGTTAAAGTTTCAGATAGCGACTTCTTCAAGGTAAGTGTTTTGTCATGGGAACTTGGATGAAGGCCAGTGTTTGGATAGAATGTAACAAACGGGATGAACGTGTTCACCATGGCTTGATCGATTATGGAAAGATTGAACGTTTTGAGATGAGAAGGGGTTGGAGAAGAGGGTTTGATGATGTCTTTTGAGACGATTGTGTGAAGCTGCCTTCTACCAAATCTTATCAGGCTGCCAAGCATTGTCATCTTCACACAATGAGAAATTAAGGGCTTAATTTGATGATCTGAATTTGCATCTTAGTATTTCACTTCTTATATGCCCATCATTTGTTTATTTAAATCAATAAGATGATACACCCAGCCGCGCACGATACTCGTTTCCCACCATCGGGATTTAATGATCATATCTCTTATACAGATTATTAGCTGTGGTCTATCGATTTGAGTACTCTCGTATCTTCTATTTATTTAATTATTCTGTTATTATTTTGTTATATGTATTTCAATTCTTTTGTTTTCTTATTTTATTACATTACACGATTTTTAGTGTAATCACATATTATATTAAATAAATATATGCTTAAAGATAATGTATTACTTTCTTTTATATTTACTCAATTAAGAAAAGCATACATAAACATCTCTCTCTCTCTCTCTCTCCACACACACACACATAGGTATGTACGTCCGTATCTATCTACCTACATACATTCATACATTTATACATACATATATACATAGCTAAAAAAAGACTTTCATTGACATACAATGTCCTAATTGTCTGTCGTTGAAAATCCTTTCTAATAAATGAAAATAATTTTGTCACATGTCATTCTCTCATTAACTTGAACACATGTAATTTTTTGGTATTTTTAAATAAATGTTTTTTCCATTTGTTATTTTTTTCATTTTTTTAAATATTTTCTTAATTAACACATCATATTTACACATCAATTAATAATTACCTTAACTGAAAATATTCTCTTCTAATAAATGAATCCTCAAACTGCCACATGTCATCTTTATAAACCCCTCTTTTACCCTGTGTCACCTCTACAACCATTTCATAAATATTTTCCCGCTTATTTGTATAGCTAATCCCACAATCCATTTTAATCACCATATATCCCAATAAATTAGCAAATGGATTTGAATTTCATTTACATTAGGAAAGAAATCAGGATCATAATTATATCCAAGATTACAACGACGACTAGGGATTCTGATTCATATATACCTCCAACCCATCAACCTTTATTTCAGTTGCATGTAATTGAAGATTCATTTTATTTGTAGCATCTAAATCATGTTCATATATACCTTCATCCCATCAACTCAGTTTCAGTTGCAGCTATTTGAAGATACGTTTGATATATGCCAAGGAATTAAAGATTAATCAATTATAGCAATAGATTTCAAGTTAGTTCTTAAAATTCTTCTTCCCTGGCTATTCATATTGCTTTATTTGTTTGCATATGTCATCGTTTGAGTTATTGATGCAACTAACTTGTAAAATTTGTTTCGCCTGCCATGTGTTCGATAAAAAGCCAAAATGAACCATTATTTAGTATTGGGTGATAACTGTAAGTTTATATATATATATATATATATATATATATATATATATATATATATATATATATATATATATATATATATATATATATATATATATATATTTCAGAAAAATGGATGATGGCCCCGCTACATAGGATGAGATTTTTTTGGAGAAAGCCCCTATACTAAAGATAGCTTCCTTACCTATATGCTAATTGTTATTACATATTATCAAAATAAGGCATTGTATTATCAGTTTCCGCATATCCATCTCTGTCACGAGCACATATAAATAAAGTGATGCAAATGTAGACAAAGATACATGTTGTTGTAGAATGATGTCCTAGATATTAGTTGGTTTTTGCAATGATTCCATCTCCACCAATATTTATTTATTTGTTATCAATTGTAACTAATACACAATTCGTCATAAATATATGAAAATGTTGTTTTCTATTTCAGGTATTGGTGAAGGTGTTTCAGGTATTGATGAAGGTAATCTAAGAGATCGCCAATAGCATACTTAAATATGATTTATTACTATCTTAATGAGGAACATTTTTAGTTGTATGATTCATTCATCATATAAACCAAGCAAGCAAAATTGAATTTGTGAACATAGGCATTTGATGCTTTGGTTTTGATTCTTGCATTATTCATTCATAATATATATTTTCAACTTTTTCTTACCCATTTGTTGTTTTTTTGCCAACAGGTTGATCGTCGTTTCATTGGCACTTCTTTCTTTTTGCTTTATCTTGGTGGTTATAAATGTGTAAGTGATTAACATAATAATCATGTTAATGATTATAGGTTTATTTTAGTGGTTTATACATATGAAGTAGTTTATCTTTTATACATAATTGAAATATACTTACATTTTTACCTGTAATAACAGTGAAATGTAAGTACATTGATATTATTGGTCAAAATAAAATATTGTTGCTTTTATCAGTAAAAAAACCTAAGCAAGTTTTTAATGTGTAAAAAGTATAAATACAATATTATTGTCGTAATGGGCTTATACAAGTAGTGAATGTTGCCTATCATGTGAATGTTTTTAATGCATCTTTAACTTCAGATTTTACTGGAAACCATGCTAGCAACTTTGCCTTTAACTTGGCTTTCAGGTTCGCACATGTGAAGAATAAGGAGTATATGTCATTCCTGGTGTGAATCTTGAGGTTAATTAGTATGTTTTATGGTTTTAATATATATGTTTTTGGTCGGTGTTTAGATTAATTATGAAATAAATAATGTATTGTTTTGAATGTTCATTTTCATAGTTCATAAAATACTTTTGATTTTTTTTATTTATTTATAGTAAATGATATAGACCACATCTCTTAGCATGAGTTGCTTTTAGTTTGCATGTACTTTATATATATATATATATATATATATATATATATATATATATATATATATATATATATATATATATAAATATACGTTTATATGTAGAGGTGAGACCACATTTGGAAGAATATTATATTTGGTTTCCATAGGAGTAAATTAGTTTGAGGTTTTGGAGTGTGCCACAAATGTTTCACATATAAATGTGACAAAATAAAAAAACAATAAAGTATCATATGATTGTGTATATGCATATAAGTAGGTGTCTACTGTCCATTTTTTCGATTTAATGTCTATTTTTATTTAGATCACCAATTTGAAAATGATGAACTTTGTGTTCGCTTTAGACATGTTTCCAAAAGTGACTACTTGCCAACGTTAACTTATTTTACAATTTAAGCCAATGTTGCAAAACTCGGTCTACTCAACCGAGTACTCGGTCGATTACTCGGAATCGGCCCTCCACCGAGGCGAGTAATGTGAACTCGGCAAAAAAACTTGGATTAAGTCAAACTCGGTCAAAATCGGTGGGCCTACTCGGACAAACTTTGTCAACTCGGTCAAAATCAGTCAAACTCGGTCAAATGGTCAAAGTTGTCATAAAAAGAGAAAAAATTCAAGAATTTCAAGATTAGTATGTACAATACACTTAATGATTTATTATTTAACATACATATATGATTATTACTACATATATATCTTAAATTTTTAGTAATTATTTATGAAGTGAAACATTTGTGTGTATTTCAGTTTTTATATATTTACATGTATCTAATTTTGTTATATATTTCAATCAAATTATGATTTTAAATTATGATTTTGATATATATAATTTTCCTAAAACTATTTCTACATAAATTACCGAATCCACGTACTCTCCGAGTATTCGCTACTCCCCAATCGGTGTACCGAATAGCGAATTCTACAACCTTGATTTAAACTATTTTTTTAGAGTTTCTTAGACCATCACTTAATAATTTTAAAATATGTATTTTTGCAAAACAATCATAATATTGTATCAATAATAAAGAATCAATGTTAGTAGTGGTGCAAGCAAAAGAAAGATCATATCTTCAAGAGGAAACTAATTGTTGAGCAGAAAATGCTTGATGTTGTTGATTTTGGATAAGGATGTTAATTTGACATATAAAATTTCCAATATTGTATAAAAATAAGTGTTTCAAAATATATGTTAAAATATTATGTTTATTTTACTTTTCACATTAATTATATATTAGTTATCAATTGTATAAAAAAAAATCAATATTTTTCTTATTATATTTTATTTTACTAACCGTGGTTTCCACGGGTTATAAACTAGTAACTAATAAATTACAATATTAGTACTCATATAGTATTTAATATGTTTCCTTTTAAATTCAAATTTTAAGTTTTAAATTTCAAATTTAAATAAATTTTTGTTTAAACTTTTATATTTAACTTTTTATTTTATCAAACCCATATAATATACGGGTCTCACACCTAATTATGTCATAAAGGAAAACAATAGATATTTGTTCTTTCACAGACCATTTTGACTTACAATTACAACATATTCATCATATATTTACGACTGACTTTATATGTCGTAATTCGTAACATTTCTAACTATTAACAAACATTTACAACTTCAAATTATGTCATATTTTGTACGGCATGAGTTTTGATATGGTTGTCATGGTTATATATATATATATATATATATATATATATATATATATATATATATATATATATATATATATATATAAAGACAATCCATTACACAAACTATAGTGTCAAATTCAAAAGTGCACTCCAAATTCACCAAAAATAATTATCAAATACATATCACCGGTATATAAAGTTTGTAATGTAAGTAGTCCATTATTCATACACCCTATCAAGCTTAACATCTGTAAATTCATTATTCATCCAAAACTATGAAAAAAATTAGTATATTTACAAAAAAAAAAAAAAAAAAAAAAAAAAAAAAAAAAAAAAAAAAAACTATTAAACAGTTATATATGTAAATATTCTACAGCACTTCAAGTCAATCTATCAACTAATAGATTTACTTACTTTGTTATTCAACACTTCAAGTCCTCATTAATAACCGTTTTCATGAACTTAAGAACATAATACATGCATTCCATGTAACTAGGATGAAAGGGACACTATACAATTATATAATAAACCGATCAGTCAAAAACAATAATATATTAGTTAAATCCAATTGAAGTTAAAGTTGTAGTTTATGCTAACCATACCATTTATTCAGTTAACATTAACTTTTTTCTTTGATCCGCTTTGTCTTGCATGCAAATACAATGATCTACAAAAAAAAATAGATGAAATATATCACATAAAATTAATCATCTCTATATCAACATCAATAAGCCTTAGAGAATCAAGGTAATAATATGTTAGTTGTTTGCATGTCTATTAATGCTAGCACCTAATGTCCACTGTAAACCAAAAAAACAAATGAAATTAGGACAATAATTGTGAAAGAAACTTAAATGCAAGAAATTATAAAGTACATTATGCTAAAGGAAGCTAAATACATGAGATATGAGCTTACTTTCTACTTATTTATGGTAAATGATACTGGATCTATATGCTAAAGAATCATTATTGAGTGATATTGCTAATAACATATGATCTTATAGGGTCATACATTTATCAAGTTGGTATATTTTTATATATTTATTATTAATATGATTATTAATAAATAATATCAATTCTTATATTTAATTAGGGAATAATTATTATTTATTATGAAAATAATAATTAAAGTGAGTATAACTAGTTATTATATCATATGGTACGATTTAATAAGTCATGTAGAAAGTTTTGGACACTTTGGTTAACCATGGACGTACTAGTTATTTAGTCTTTTAGTTAAAGAAACTAGCTTGTCATTTATTACGAAAATAATAATTAAAGTGAGTATAACTAGGGTTTTGGGGAGGTTTATATAGGGCTAGGTTGCTTAATCTTGAAGTTGGACTTGAATGAGGAAACCCTAGTTCCCATCCAAAAGCCTAAGCAACCCATGGGCATCTACTAGAAGCCCTTGGACGAAATCTTATAGGGCCTCCTATAAATTTCCTCCACTCCATTCCATTGAGTCCTAAGCCCAGCTTCACAACTATCAATGATTTGCAAAACAACCCCTCCATTATTAATCAGTTCCTTTAATCCCAAAATTAATGCCAAATTAATTTCTAATTGAATACTAATTAATAATAACATATTAATCTTAAAATATATTAATAAAATCATTTTGAGTACCAATTTATTATTAAAAATAATAAATCCTACTCGTTCTCCACTAGTCATCCTATCAAGTTGCATGAGTGAAGGCCACCCAAAAGGACCATGCTAATATCAAATCAACTACATACCAATTATGGTTATGAGCTTAGACACCAAATCCAACTGTCTCCCACTTGGATAAGTCTAATAACTATGATTGCAAGTATGACTTCAAAATTTAACCAGCAATCGTAGCTTTCAAAAGTCGATGTCGAACTCTGACCTATTCAATTACATGTCCTTTAGATAACTGATTAAATATCCCACCATTATACAAGATATCGTATGGACATGAGACATGGATTATAATCATTCTCTCTATCCAAGGTTTGTTTCCTGATTTCCGATTTATGACGACTGACTAATTGAACAAATCAAATCAGTCCAGGCTTGGCCAAGCGCTTTAGATGTCATCACTAAATCATCTAGGGGCCCACATATATCGCTTTTATCCCATTTATGGTATAAGGAACGGATAAACTTCGACTATTTTCTTCTACTATTCACTCATCAAGTTATACACAACAATACGTTTTATAACATCAATTTACTGATGTGTTTATGTATTATAAATGCACAACCGACTCGTAAACTACAACTTATATATCTCCCTTTGAAGAATATAAGATATTATCGTCTCAAAATTACTCGTGATAAAATCCATGAAGTAATTCTCTGAGTGTGAGTTTATCCAATACTCAAATTCCTATTTCAGGAGTACTCATGAGCACTACAACAAACTTGTGTTATGTCTAAGCTCTTAGACAATCTACAGTCAGATTCATGATAGTCTTAATTCACTACTTACTTCCAAAAGTATGATTGATTGTGGATGTTTGAATAACCTAGTTATTCGGGAAGTAAAACATGCGAAGTGAAACACAAGAATAACCTAATTAACTATGGTCTCAAAAATTTTGAATATAAATAAAACACTTATTATTTAATCACCATATTAATTAGACTTTATTAATTGTATAATGTTTCGAGTAATCAACTTAATGCTTGAATTAAACCAACAGTCATGTCATGCTTCAAGCATGCATACTATGTTTATCTATGATCATTCCTTTGTGAAACAGATCAATTGAACACATGTCCTAATGATGCTCATTTCACAATTCCAAATCCTTATTACAAGTGTAAGAATGCCAAATCCGTTAGAATCTAAACTTATATGCAATGATCCTTTTGTAATGTCTAGGCACCAAAGTCACAGAGACTTTGCCAGTGATATTACAAAGCATTCCATTGGAAATTTGTTACAAAAACAATTCCATGGAAACGAAGTCTCACATTCAAAGAGCATTCCTTGAACATCTTTCTTGCATAAAAGTTACTAATCTTACACACAGATCTCAATAACCAACTCCCACTATGGAAATATTTCCATATTCCATATAACTATCAATTCTGAAAAATAGTTGCCTTTATTCAGAACATGTCAATATGGTCCTTCCAAAATTATAATATACTTTCAACTATCTACAAGCAACCAATCTTTGGTAAACCTCAAATTATCTTTGACAGTTGTTTAACAACTTTAGTCATATCTGGTTCTAGTCTTTTTCCCTCTTAATGCCCTAGTAATTTGGAAAACCAGAACGAGTGAATATTATAGCATATGTGATCAATCCTACATTTGAAGCATATAAGATTCAATACACAATTTCTTACATAAAGACTTGATCAGTCTCTTGCTATAACATTTCCATATATTGAATTTCCTATGTTGAATCATTTCAACATGATATTCATATATGTTCATGACTAAGTTGTATTAGATCCTTCAATCTAAACTTTTAGATTCGAAATGAAGTATAAGTATATTCTCCCTTAAATCTTTCTATAGCGAAACAACTTCCAAACTTGCAACTTTGCAAATTTGTAACCTTTGTTTCCTATAAACAACATTGCTAACTTGCAACACCTAACATAACAATCAAGCTCCCACTAGCATAAAAATTATGTTCTTACCAACATAAAAATCATGCTCCCACTAGCTTTGACATGTATCCAAGCATTAGTTGGACTTCTAGAAAACAATAGTTATTGAATTTCTTACCAAAGTTCATATTTCTAATACGTGGTGCTTCGATAAGTCTTTATATAGACTTATCAAGTTCATACACCTTTCATTATATAGCTTATGTGTGCGTCTAAACCTTTCAGAACTTATGGAAATAAGTCCTGAAAGTTCAAACTATTTTCCATTTTTCACAATTCGAACTATGAAAAGGGATGTCCTAATCATACTCGAATTTTAGAATGCAATTATCACAACTGCTAACTCTAATGATATTAATCAATACTTTAAAATCTACTAGTGAAAACGCTTCCTCACAATCATTTTCATGAAGCAGAGAGAAACCTCTTGCCACTTAGATTTTATGGTGGATGTGTTCCTATCCATGTGAATTTTCCATTTCCAACCTCTATCATAAGACAAGGTTTATGACAAATTCAAACTCATATGGACTGAACTTGCTTAATCTTTATTTATTGCCATCTGGTAGCACAATGGCCTACTAATGCTTCCAAGTTATTGAGCAACTCACCCATACATATCAATGTACTTCCACTGATCAAGGTGATGTAGCTTATACAGTCAATTGAAAAACATAGAACTCATAAGCATTGCCAACTCAATTGGAATGGGCACAGCAACAAGAATGTGTCAACACGATAGGTTATCAACTTCATGTCGTGTGCTAGTGATTACTAAAACGTTTATTCTCGATTGTTTCCTGAAACTTTTCAAGATCAATAAGACTCCCACTGACTTCTTGACTTATAAGATTCTTTGTCAAGGAACATTCCTTGACAAACAAATATTCAAGAGTTAGCGTGGGTTCTTATCAAAAAAACACTTCATATAATTGGTCTTAGTTGGTCTTTGTTTTAACCAAAACATCACAACTACCAATTTCAAATATGTCGGAGCAAGAATATATTTCTACTCCACATTTCATGAGGTGTTATAAACCTACTTAGAACATGTTACTCAAGGTATAACTTGGAATAACTAGATTATGACTCTAAAACTTGATTTTAGAACGAAGTATGACTCATCTTCTTGATTTAACCATTTCAACAATATCTAATTCCTCTTCTTAGTCATATAAATGCACTAATATGTCCTTAGAGGATCAATCATGATATGGCTTCTTAATCATTAAGATGATCATAAAACATGATACTGAAGTACTCCCATTTCTTTTCAGATTGGAGAAACTTTTATCTTTCTGCCCAATGGATTCTTCTTATTTGATCTGCTATACTTTAAAACTTTTCAAGGTATCAGAATTATACTTAATCTTATAAGTATAACCATATTTACTGAACCAACAGTAAATCTTGATGAATAGATTTTATCGTCCTTTATGGTAGATCTAACAACATCAATGTGTACTAGATCCTTTGGTCCTTCACTTGACTCACCTATACATATGAACAAGGAATTAGTCCTAATTTCTCAAGGATCAAGATTCTTATACATCACACAATTAAAATCGCATGACTCTAAGTTTCTGTCCAATTGAAACTTCGTGATGAAAATCCTTCCTCACTTGGTAAATTATGATACTACCACAAGCGATATTGAGAATCCTTCCTCACTTGGTAAATTCTGTCCACTAACGACTAATAAGGTGTAATGTGCAATTTCATAGGTTAGCACAAAATTCACATTTTCCTAAAGTAACTAATATTGAGAATTTTATAAAAGCGTTTAGTTACTTTATAATTCATTATATTTTTAATGAGATTATGGTGTCATATCCTACTCGTTAAGCTAACGACCCTCCATTAGTCAAGATTGCAGTGGGTAAGAATGGATACCCAATGTCGGTCATTTTATAGGCTGCTTCCTTAAACACCCCTTATAGACCAGATTCGTGATGATGCCTACTAACAGTAAGACTGACTTTTCCTATATATAATATTAGCCCTTTAATTTTATACAGTATAAGGGTGTATCTTAAACATTTAAAATAATAAAGGTTTAATCTTTTAATAAATTAAACTTTTAATTTAATTAAATTTAAACCACATGAATTTATTAATTGTCTTTTAATTAAATTATTAATAAAATCCACAATGATATCTTCTAGGGTTTCCATTTAAATTTCCAAAAATTAAACTTTTAATTTCAAATTTAAATCATAAAACCAAAAGGGTGTATTTTAAAACTTTTGAAAATACTAGGTTAAATTTTAAATAGGAAAATAATCTTATCATTATCCAAATTTAACCAAATCTTTTAATTATGATAAGGATATCAGATTACCTTTCAGAAAATTTAGTTTTAGGCACTAAAAACGAATCAAGGCAATTATCCTAATCAAATGAAGATATCAAATTCAAAAAATTAGGGATCTGACGAGCCAATTCGTCGAGTTCAGGACAATGAACCCTTTGAATAGCACCAACTCGTCGAGTTCCTAGATCAGAAAGCAAAAACTGATTTACTTCTACTTTAGACAATTCACTATTGCATCAATTCAATTGAAAAACATCCTAGGCTCTGATACCACTGATGGGTTATGAGCATATCTACAAACCTATGTGATCATGCAACCCTAATTGCTTTGGATCTAAGTTTTTCACTAATTGAACATGCAAACTGAATTACAAAGCAATAACCCTAGATCTAGCATACAATTTTTGAAATTCATGTACAAATTAGGGTTATAAGATTACCTCACTTGTTATGTAGCAATAACAAGAACAATCTTGAAGATCCTTCACTCTTGAAAACTTAGTGCCCCAAATGGTGCACCTCTGATGGTTCACAAACACCCAATGCAAGAGGATGAGAGGAGAGACAAGGAAAATCAACTAGGGTTATGGAAAAATGAATAGACAAAAATTCCTTGGGTTTTGGGGAGGTTTATATTGGGCTAGGTTGCTTAATCTTGAGGCTGGACTTGAATAAGGAAACCATAGTTCCCATCCAAAAGCCTAAGCAACCCATGGACCTCTACTAGAATCCCTTGGACGAAATCTTATAGGACCTCCTATAAATTTCGTCCACTCCATTCCATGGAGGCCTAAGCCCAGTTTCATAACTATCAATGATTTGCAAAACACCCCCTCCATTATTAATCAGTTCCTTTAATCCCAAAAATAATGCCAAATTAATTTCTGATTAAATACTAATTAATAATATGATTTCCAAATAACATATTAATCTTATAATATATTAATAAAATCATTTTGAGAACCAATTTATTATTTCAAATATTAAATCATACTCTCTTTCAACCAGTCATCATGTCAAGTTGCATGAGTGAGGGCAACCCAAAAGGACCATGCTACTATCAAATCAAGTACATAACAATTATATTTATGAGCTTAGACACCAAATCCAAAAGGAAGAGGTGTGGGAGGTTGCTTGTCAACCTCCCTCCTTTGTTTCCCATCACCCTAAAGTAAGGTCATTGCCTACTTTTGATTTGCATGGAAGTATTTAAAGGAGTGTAAGGGGTTGCAAAAGTTGCTAATTTTTGTTGGTTCTCTTCTTTTTGTAACGCCCCAAAATTCAATCCAAACTTTTCGATTAAAACTTTTTAAGTATTTATTGAAATCACAACTGCAAGATCTAAAAACTTTTATCAGAGTATTAGTAAAAGTTATCAAGTACACAAGTCCCCCATCGATGCCATGCAATCGAGTCGTGCCCTTTCTTTAATATAATAAAACCTAAAACATGCAAACCACAAATTGTAAGCACAAAGCTTAGTGAGTTCCCCAAAATACCACACATAACATAGCATAAATAAACAGTTATGAGTTATCAACAACCTTGGGGACTATGAATAGTTCCAGTGGGCTAACACCACACCCGGTGGGTTATCAGCAACCCTGGAGACTATCAACAGTCTCAGTGGACTAACAGCACGCCCGGTGGGTTATCAACAATGATGGAGACTATCAGTAGTCTCAATGGACTAACAGCACACCCGATGGGTTATCAGCAACCCTAGAGACTATCAGCAGTCTCAAACACATATAAACAACATAACATAATAATAACAACTAAACCCAACTGGTCATCCCAGATACAACTATCCTACCATACAGGCTCATACAAACATGCTAGAATCACAAAGGCATCTAGCATCCTACATACATAATTAGTGAGCCAACATTGGTGCCTTCGACTCACGAACATTGGAAGAAGACTCACCTCAAACTTCTGAAACAACCAAATAAAGGCTCGAACTGCTAATCTGGGAAACCTTCGCACTAAATATCATCAAATAATATCCTAATTAATAATTCAGGTCATAAACCACAACTGGGCCCTACCCAAAGACACCCAAAATGCCTACAATTGCCCGAAATCCTAAATGGTGCCCAAAGCCTAATATGGGCCCAAATCCAAGAAGACCTA
Source organism: Lactuca saligna (assembly GCF_052625555.1). Taxonomy (NCBI): domain Eukaryota; kingdom Viridiplantae; phylum Streptophyta; class Magnoliopsida; order Asterales; family Asteraceae; genus Lactuca; species Lactuca saligna. The sequence goes on from NC_136420.1 coordinate 148,121,801, forward strand.
AAGCCTAACAATGACCCAAGGTCAAAAAGGACTAGTTACCCAATAACACCAAAAACCTTAGTAGTCTAAATATGGGCCAAAACCAAAAAGTCAACAAAAGTCAATGACGATCAACAATCTGAGTATGCCCTATGTACTCAATCTACGCCTAATGTACGCCACCTTTGGGCAGTACACGCTGTGTACGAGTTGGGTACACCCAACATACTCCACATCAGCCCAAACTCATCACTAAGGACTTAATTGGTTAAGCCACTAAGTCCACTTCTCATATATGATCCCAAATAATGTCTTAACCTATAAAGTCAAAGACTTTAAGCCTTTGCATGGCTAGAAAGAGTTTAAACCTTGAAACTCTAACTTAATCTACACTCAAAACTACCAAGATCTTGCATTGCTAGAAAGGGACCATCAATTAACCATTTTTATGAATCCATAAGGCCTAAAATGCTTGAAAGAACAACTAATAAGCTTTGGAGTACTCCATACTCACAAAGGTCCAAGCTTTGGGACAAAAGTTCATGAAAAACCCATCTATGGAGATCTAAAAGGAAACTTATCAAGGTATGAACTTTATACCTTCAGAAAATGCACCAAATAGAGTAGTTTCTGGATCCAAAAGCTTGCAAGTAAGCCCTCCTTCTTCACTAGTCTTCTTCTTCAACAAAAGGCCACCAAAATCACCACCAAGCTTCCAAATCTTCACTCACAAAGCATACACTCGATATTAGGGTTTGGAAGGAGTGGATGATGATTAATAGAGGCCCACTGGTGAGTTAATGCCTTTAAATAGGGGTGATACCATAAAGTTTAAGGTTTGGCATCAACCCACGTACGCCGCGCGTAATCCTAGTATGCCTAGTGTACTAGGTTCAACTCCACAATCATATCTTGCCTAGTACGCCCAACGTATACCCTATACGCCCAGCGTACTAGACTTAACCTAAAAGCCCTCCAACTTCAAATGGCCATAACTTATTCATTCTAACTCCGATTTCAACGTTCTTTATATCCACAGAATGGTATTGAAGAGCCCCACAATAATATCTAGATATCTTGGACTGAGAACTCCTTGAAAAAAATCCATTTCTCATGAAATAAACTAGCCTATTACTTTTCCCAAGCTACCCTTCGGCCCAAAGCACGATCTAGAGGATTTAGGTCTCATAACCTTCATTTCCTTCTTCCAAAAGATCTAAAAACCGTCTCCTTAAGGCCTCAAAGCTTTTATGGAGTCGATTTCCAGCCCGTGACCTTGAATCACAGAATGGCCCCGAACAGGGTGTTACAACTCTCCCCCACTTAAATTTGATTTTGTCCTCAAAATCATTCCTTACTATCTCCTCTGCTGAACCAAATGATCCCGACTAAACCCTATGAATCACTAGGATGACGGGGAAAGTCACCTTACTCTGATAACCACCACCTTATTATTTTTGAACCCAAAATAGCGTAAATCACAAGCCCTTACGAAGAATGAACTTCAACTTTGCTCTAAACCAACTTGTGGCCAACTGCTACACCTGAAACTGAAACCTTGATCGATGTCTGGCTCCCCATAAGGCAAAACCACTCCAAGAATATTCCACAATGACTAAACTTCATATCCCGATCCGTACAAACCTATTTGTCTTAATCAAATTTACAGATACCCGAAACATATATGCCCCGACCACTTACCGGTACCAAAAAATCCTCATCGAAAACAAAATAAGCTCCAAACTAAAAAACTGAACAGGTACAGGTGGTCTTGGTCCATCCATCAATCAATCACTCCCAACGAAGGACAATTTAACCAATTCTCGAACGATCACTAAGTCTGCATAACCCGAGAGATGGATACAAACTGAAACGAGTTCTTTCATCACATTGTCCCCAACCCAACCTATGATTTCCAAAGTATTACAAATGTTGAGGCCCACTCATAACCCTTCTCCAAAACATGTGATGATCTAAATCGTCCAAGATAATGCCACGAGCAAATTCATAGACTTCCGTCGTTGCTACCACCACCTACCATTCTAGTGAAAGCTAAAGCTGCTCTGCATTCTTATAACACCTCCACATTCGCACAATAACCTAGAGATTGGTTAATTTTTCACTCAATATAAATCTATTTGTAAAATACTTATAAAATGACAATAAAAGTAAATTGGGTGGTTTAGTCTTTTGATACTTTTAAAGAAAACTAGAGTTAAACTTGGATTTAAAGAGCACAATTAAACAAAAGAAAGAATTTGATGTAAAATCAATGAGAGAAAGATGGTTGGGTTATGGTTTCATCACTTGAACACTTGATAAATATATCATTAGAATCCAAAGTGCAATACTTGTCATAAATCTCTAATTTAGCTATAGTAATCCAAGAAGCTTAAGATTACTTAGACTTTTCTTACTAATGAAAATAGATTGAGAAACTCATAACATATTTCCTTAGTTAAAGGCATAACTTCCATTAATCATGTAATTAGTGAAAATTAACTAGCATTAACAACCAAAAAGTCACCAAATCTAAGAGGAGTCAAAAGCTTCCACTACCATGTTGGAGGATTAATGTTTTTGTGTCATACCCCCCCCCCCCCCCCGAACCGAAGAAAATCGGCGGAAACGTCCTGGGGTTTGGGTGACTTTGTCTTGGATTATCATCACAGTGAACATAAATGAAACATGACAAACACCATCATCATACATAATAAGTACAACCATCATTGTTTACATCAAGTATTATATCAAAAATTACATGCCCAAATAGTTAATGTATGATGATAACAAAATATGAAAATTTCCACATGCCTCTGATGACCATTCCGCTTAACGATTTCCTGAGAATACAAGTTAATTTGAAAACGTCAACATATATAATGTTGGTGAGTTCATAAACATGTTTAAGTAAAGAGTTTTGTATTTCTTTGCGAACACCAGAAAATCCGATATTTTCTTATAAATGGTTTGAAATGTTTGTGTCTGATCTTGTATTAATGCATGTGTGTTAATGTTTAAAAATGTATAAAGTGGGTGATCCTAGAAAATCTGATCTTCTCTGTTGTAAGTAGGAGGTATTGTACAGTTGTATGTTTTCCCAGAAAATCCGATATTTTCTATTGATAAAATTTTGTGGTCTTAAAACCCTAAGACCGAGAATCGATGTATGTATACTTTTCGTGTTACCAAACTATAAAATGTATTCCGTAAATTTTATAATGGAGTTAATTTCTATATAAGTTCATTATAACCATACTTGATATGACTGATCTGCCTGTCATGACATTTTTCAGACGTCGACTTGTTTAAGGTAAGGTTTGTCGCCCTAGACTGGCCTATTCTAGCTGTAGCGAACAACTCAGGCGTGGGGTGTTAAACCCGTATAGATCTATACACAAACTCTCGCTCTCCCTCCAGGAGACTCTAGTTATAACTACAGGAGTTAAGGTTGTAAGCTAGATAGGTACGGATGAATATGTGTCTCACAAGAAACTTAACTAAATTTATACGAATATTGTATCACAATATTTAACATAGTAAATAATGTTTTCCGAATATCTACTATAATAAATGAAGGTTTTTTTGCCACATGTCCTCTTCTTATTCATTTGGACACATGGCATTTTCTAGAATTTTTAAATTTTCTATTTTCCACTTGTCATTTTATTGTATTTTTCATTTTATTAAATTAAAATTTCACATTTAATGTGTAAGGTAATATATATGTAAAGTATTTATTAGAAAAAGTTATATATGTAATGTATTCAATACATTAAAGTCTCATTAATTTTAATAATTCAAATTTTTCTTATTTTTCTTATAATTCAAACTTTTCAAATTGTTAAAATTTTATATTTAATTTTTTTAATTAAACCCATATAATACATGGGTTTCACACCTAGTGTTGTATGTATACAAGGCTCAAAGTGTATGTATGTGAATGTATGAAGCCCACAAGCATGTAAATGGACTACAAGGGCCCACTAAACATGTAATGTGTGTTCCAGGCCTAATAACATGTAAAAAGACAACAAAGGCCCACTAAAATGTATTGTATATTCCAGGCCCAATAAGCATGTAAAATGACACCTAAGGCCCACTAAACATGTAATGTGTATTCCAGGCCCAATAAGCATGTAAAATGACAACTAAGGCCCACTAAACATGTATTGTATATTCCAGACCCAATAAGCATGTAAAAGGACAACTATGGCCTACTAAACATGTAATGTGTATATTTCAGGCCCAATAAACATGAATTTGATGTATTAACCTCGTTTGTTATTTGTTCTTGTTCAATTGTTTACCAAAATGACATAAAGGGCCACTTATTATAATATTGATGTTTTTGTTCCCTTAGACTAAAAATTTACAATTTAGGCTTAGTTTTGGTAAAAATGACACTTTAGGTCCCTTAAGACCAAAAGTTTACATTTAACGGCTAGTTTCAAATAAAATAACAGTTTTAACCAACTTTTTGTCAAAAATATCATTTTCGGCCCAAATTTTAAGAAAATTTACATTTTTGGTCAAAAAAACATAGAATTTATCCTTTTTGGCCCAAGTTTGATAAAATCATCATTTTCAGCCCATATAACCGAAAAATAACATTTTTAGCTCAACTTTGTTTAAAATGACACTTAAGCCCACAAAGTCCAAAAATTTACAAACAACCCATAAACCATGAAAGCCCAATGTTAGGCCCATTGGTGAAAATTTACACTTTTAGCCCTTTTAAAATCATGAATATCATAAAAGTCCATATTTATTCAAAATAATCCCTTTTAGTCCTTTCAAAACCGTGAGTTACATAATAACTTCACTTTTTGATTATTTTGTCATTTTGGCCCTCTTATGCGATTTTCTTAGTTTTAAACAGCCTTGAAATGTTTTAATCCTTTTCTTTTCATAATAAGTTGTATCAAGTGTTGTGTTTTACATATATCATCATATTTTAGCATACTTTTCGAGTTTATGAAGTTTACATCACATAATCATAAAACACATCATGAAAAACACGCATAATCATGCATATACACATAGATCTACACAAAGTAACTTGTATTCTCCCCCAAAACATAGTAAAAGCCGAAAATAGGGGGTATAAACTCACTTTGGGGTGTTGGATTCAGTTTTGGTGAAGAGTTTGGAGGAGACTTCGGTTTAGCTCACCTCTTAGAATAGATCATTGAGTTCTAGGAGATTTTATGAGCATGGATCCTAAAATGGAGTGTTTATAAATGAAGGATACACGATAAAATGAAAATAAATACCTTTGTTAGAAAGTATCTTACCAAGAATAGTGATTTTTGGAGGAAGTGTTCTTGGACACACACACTCTAACACACATGAATTTTGAAGAGGGAAGGGAATGATTCTCTTGAAGTTCTTGGAGGAATTTTTTTGTTTGAGAAATGAGAGAAGTGTGGGTGGTGTTGGGGTTCTCGGCTGAGACTAGAAGAAGAGGGAAGAGAGAGTTAATCTTGGATATTACATGGAGGATTTGGGGACTTAACCTAGATGAATGTGATGCTAATTGTATGGATAACCACCATACAATTATGAGTGTCAAGGTTTTTAGTTGAAATAAATTTATTTTTATATATATGCCGAGAATGAGAAAGAAATAAATAAAAGAAAAGAATTGTTTGGGCTAGTTTTGATAATACTCGAAAATATAAGGCCCAATATGAAAGTTTTCGGCCCATTGGGCCCTCCTATGGGTTTACGGCCCAAAAGGGTGAACATAATGGGTTTTCGGCCCATTTAAGTTCAAGAAGGTTGTTCACAGCCCATTAAGGCCCATGAAAATGAAGCGAGTCATTTTAGGCCCATCATGGCCCAAAATGCTATGGTTTAATGAATGTAGGTCCAATTAGAGCCCAAATGGGGTTCCTTGGCCCAAAATAACCAAATTGAGAGTTTATTAGCCCAACAGGCCCAATAAACGGATCCTAGTTCATTTTGAGTTTGAATCAGGACAACAGGGTTACAATTCCACAGTTGAATGTATGAAATGTATTGAATTAGGTTTTGGAGTTCATGCGTGAGTTTCGATTCGAATAGTTGTTTTTAAATGAGCATAATGCATAATATCAACTTAATGTTACAAATTATACAAGAGTTGATTACAGGTAGACAGTATTTCCTAGCCAAAAATGCTAGTTGTGACATTTTGTGATTGAAGAAGACCATAGTTATCAAAACTAGACATCTATAAAGGGGAGAAATTCAAGTTAGTTGATTTAGTCCTTAATATAACACCCAAATGAAATATTAAGGCTTGGACCCAACACAATAATTCACAATTCGGAAGAGGGATGCCGTAATCCAATTGTAAATTATTTGAAGGTTGGTAAATGACGATTTATCAATTCCACCATGAAAATGAAATTTTAAATGAATTAGGTATTAAATGAAATTCCTAGATCTTTTGAGACTCATTGAACTTTTCAATGACATGTTTAATCTTGATTATGCCCTTCAAGTTTGTGACTGGGATACCGAGGATTACAAACAATGTGTCAATAACCATGCAAATTAGTTTGGTACTCTCGAAGCCATTTATCACCTAATCAATGTGTCATTTAACCACACACACTCCATTGATCAATGATAATTTACGAGTTAACCATTTTCATCATTCATTAGTCTCATATTAGTGTATCGGTTAACCACACACGCTCTACTAAGGACCAACAAGGTGAAATGTGCAATTTCATGAATTAGCAACAAATTCATATTTTTCCTAAGTAACTAAAGTTGGGAATTTATAAAACATTTAGTTACTTGTATTTCATTATACTTATTAATGAAAGTTTGTGTCCTATCATACTCGTTCGGCTAACGACCCTCCACTGGTTAAGGGTGCGACGGGTAAGAGTGTATACCCAATGACGGTCATTTTATAGGCAATTTCCTTAAACATCCCTTATAGACCAGCTTCGTGAATGAGGCCTATTAACGATAAGACTGACCTTTTACTTATATATATATATATAATATTAAACTTTTAATTTCATATAGTATAAGGGTGTATTTTACACATTTAAAATACTAAGTGGTTTAACCTAATAATCAATTCAACTAAACTTAAACCATGTCATTATGGATTTACTAATTCTCTCTTTTAATTAAACACTTAATTAATTTAATAAAACAATAAGGGTGTAATTTGAACTATTCAAAATATCAAGGTTCTAAATTTTAGATATCAAAATTAAGGTTATTTAATTAAATTTTAAGGTATAAAACCAAGAAGTGAACTTTTGAACCTTTTCAAATTACTAGGGTTTTAGAATTTAATATTTCAAAGTTAAAGCTTTTAATTAAACTTTAAATTCCAAAACTTGAGAGCAAATTTTAAAACTCTTCAAAATCTTTTAGATCAATTTTTTTGAAACTAATAAAATAATCATATAATTTTATCTTTTACTAATTTGACCTAATTCAACTCATATAACAAGACAATTCAAATAAAATAATACAAATAATCAACTTATCATATAATCAAATAATTATCTTAAAATTTGACAATTTATCTTTTACTGGATGAGTTCAGCACCGGATGATCCAACTCGCCGAGTTCCCACATGGGACTCATCGAGTCCAGCAGTCAGAGGCAAAAATGAAACTTTTTCAGCTTTAAAAAAATTAACCAATGCATCTATATAACATAAAACACCCTAGACTCTGATACCACTATTGGGTTTTGAGCACTATAACAATCTTATGGTACATATACAACCCTAATGCTTTAGATCTAAGTTTTCTTAAGTTATACATGTAATTTTCATTTATCCAAATCATATACCCTAACTAGCATGAAATTGGAGATATACAACATATAAACTAGTTAGATGAATACCTCTTTGTAGTAGCTTGTAATTCTTGGCCTTTTAAGAGCTTAGTACCTCAAATTAGTCACAATCACCAAGAACAATGGAAGATTATGAGAGAGAGGCTAGGAGGCACCCAAAAATGGCTAGGGTTTCTTCTTGGAACTCTTGGCCAATTTTAGGGGGGGGGGGGGGTTTGGGGTTACATTTATAGTGTGGAATTCCTAGAGTCTTAACTTGTAAACCCTAATTTACCTAAACCTTTAGGTATTCCAATGATCCATATGATAGGCCCTTGGACTAACTTTTCATGGACTCTCACATAGATTTAGCCCATCCCTTGATCAACATGGATCATTAACCCAAACTATAAGTATTACTGATTTACCTAATCAGTCCCCGTAAATTTAATCAGACTCTTTTGATCACTAAATTAATTCCAAATTAATTCTTGATCAATACTAATTAAATAATATGATTTCTCAATTAATATATTATTCATATAATATATTAATAAATAAAAAATAACCTTTTTCTCAAATATCCATCCTATCAAATTGCTCTGGTGAAGGTAACTCAAAAGGACCGTGCTACTATCGGGTTAAGTATATACCAATTATAGTTATGGGCTTAGACACCTAATTCAACAATTTCGACATGTGGTCAAAGGAGTTGTTCGACCTGTGGATTGCGATTTTGACTTGTGCCGATCATTGTTCGAATTCTGTAATAAAATTGGGGAAGAAAGAAAACTTTTCGATTCAAGTCCTTGCTCTTTCAACGAATTGGCAGAAAATACTCTTTTTCGCATTGGTGTACTTTTTTGTGAAAAGTGAATCTTTTCCATTTCGAATCCCTAAAGTTTAAGGAATGTGACAAAATTTTGCCCAGTTTCGACATTAGGGTAAAATTCTGTGAAATGGGAATATATTTCGAATCTGGTCCCTGCAGTTAATGCGAATTGTCACTTTATGCATAATTTTTCATTTGGGATAGAGTTTCGCATTTGATTTTGTTTTAACACAACGGGTCCCTACGTATTTTTGAAAATGACAGTTTCTACCCGGTTTTTCAAATTTTAAGTCAAAGGCGATCCGGGAAGTAACAAATTCGAAAATTGTGATATTTTTGGATTTTTCGGATTTTTGCAAAACGTTTATGCCACGTGTCAAGAGGGGGGGGGGGGGTTATAGAAAATTCCAAATTGAGCGCTTTCTCATTCCCTTTTCGATTTTATAATCATTTTTTGATTATAAAAAGGGGGAAATATTTGAATATGAGATTTCGAAAGTTTTGGATTTTTCATATTACACATATTTGAAGACCGTTGTGACCTTGAGAAAGAGAAGTTTTTGAAGCGATTTGATTTGAAATTCTGAAGTGATTTGAGTTTTCCCGGTTCATGACAGGTTTTGATTTAATGAAGATTTTTGGGTGTGCTTTTATGCTCAAATTTGGGTAACTGATTTGTGGAGATTTGGATACTCCAACTTACCTTTCGAGGATCGGTTTGTATGGTCTCACACTCTAGAACCCAGATTAGAACATCATTGAAAAATTGAAGATTTGATTCTCATTTCTACTTTTGTCGCGTTTAAGGATTCATTCATGAAATTGATTATTTTGGAAAATTGAAGTCGAGTAATCTATTCTTAACTTTGAGGGGGAGAATGTTAGGGTGTGAGGTTATACATGGAGTCACGTTGTAATGGATTGGCTTGAGAATACCCACTTGCATATAGGATTGAAGCCTTGTGATATAAGAGCGATATATATATATATATATATATATATATATATATATATATATATATATATATATAGAGAGAGAGAGAGAGAGAGAGAGAGAGAGAGAGAGAGAGAGATAGATAGATAGATAGATAGATAGATAGATATAAAGATAGATAGATAGAGAGAGAGAGAGATAGAGAAAGATAGATATAGAGATAGATAGAGAGAGAGGGGGGGGGGGAGGAGAGAGAGACTTGTTAGCACCTCTATATATAGTGGGTTGCATACCACTTCTAGAGTGTTCTTGAGAGATGTATTTATAAAGAGGTTTGAGTGAGTTAATTATATAGACTAAATCTAGTTCATTTCTGTAATCTCCTCATGATGATCGAATACATCTTTTAGCACCCAAATCACCGTGTTCTTTGTGTTCTTACAATTTCACATGCCAAATCAAATGCTTATAGTTCACTACATATTGTCTTTATTTGTACAATATGCATAACCCATTCCGTATCACTTTCTCTGTATTTTCCTTACTTAAAATTGATTGCTATATATAACAAAATTTATCAAACTTTGAAGTTATAGCTAGATCGATAAAAAAGAGACAAATTTTCAAAAAAATGGTTTATGTGTTATGCATTTTTTCTGGTTTTTAGTCTAAACCTTAACTTTTTGGCTTCGTGGTCTTATTGGCCATGTTTCTATGTAGATTAGGTCCCGATTAAAGTTAAAATGAATAATATGCACTTTTAATTTGTTTTTTTCTTATTTTCTTAAAAACTTTTTCTTTTATTTTAAGATATAAGTGTAATAATAAATAAAATGGGACCTATCCCTCCCCCCTCTCATCAAGCACATAAAAAACCCCCCAACAACCTAGATATCTTCTTCCTTAAAATTCAATCTGATTCCCACAGTCCACAAATATTGATGACTCTTTGCAGTCACTCCACCCTTGTACTTCGTCTTCGTTAGAAGGTAATTAACATACCTAATCACCATACCTGAAGAATTTGTTTTCTTTTCGTGTTCATCAAAGCACAACACACACATACACTTAATGTTCATCCTTTGCATAAAGCATCAAGCTCCATAATCTCTTAGTGAAACTCTCTTTTGTCTGATTATGGACATAAAAGGAAATAGCCATACACATGATTAAAGTGTAGGGAACCTTGCATAAAACAACACATGGATTTTTTTTACATTATAGAAACCCCAATATCTATTCTTCTTCAGTAGTTGTAACAAGCAATAAAGCTAACGATAGAGTTCATGGGGGAGAAGGGAAGAAGAAGAACAAGAGAAACAACAAGATTGGCACTAAAGTTAAGCTCTCACCATCATCAAAGAGTAGATCCAAAGTTGAAGTCTCTGGGTTAAAAAATGGGGAACTATTCATCCCCTGTTCTTCAATTTCCTATGGGGTAAAAGACATAGCATCATACATGCATTTGTTTGTGGAGTTTTTCATTTACTATGGTGAATCCCTAACCCATAGTAAGATAAATCAAGCTTGGAAAACCACCCCATCGTTTGGTGATGTGAATCGACTTTGTCATCCATCGCTAGTAAAGATTTGCTAAGAGGAAGAGAAGAACTTTGAGGTTGTCTTACTTTAGCTGCATCCGATTGTGACCGAGAGAGAACCAAAGGAACGTCGAAATCAAAGAACCTTAATGTTCGAACTATTAGAATTGAACATACACTCTCCACCCTTAATGTCAGATTTACATCGTGAATAACCCACTGACTTGAAAAACCTTGATGTTCGAACTCACTGAAATCAAAGAACCCTAATGTTCTCATGTCAAGAACTTAAAAAAAACGTTTGATTTCCGTTAATTATGTATGTTGCCATTTCCTGTGTCTTTTGGTATTGTTGCTAGGTTTTTTGTGAATAAATTGTATATTGGTTTTGTGTAACAACAATTCTATATAATATTAAATGATTAATTCTCTCATGATTTATGTGTTTAAGGCGTATGTTTAAATAGCAGAGAGAATAAATCAAAAAGATCTGGAGAGCGTGCATGAGTGTGTGCTCCTGAGTTTTGAAGAACGAGAGAGAGAGAGAGAGAGAGAGAGAGAGAGAGAGAGAGAGAGAGAGAGAGAGAGAGAGAGAGCTCCACTTTAATTATTACTATTAAATTTATATTAAAATAAAAGATAAAGCTTTTAAGAAAATAAGAAAAAACAAATTAAAATGACATATTAGTCATTTTATTTTAACTTTACACAGAGACCAAATCTATATAGAAACATGACAAAAAAAAACCATAAAACCAAAAAAATTAAGATTTGAACTATAATAGGGATGAACAATTTGTCCTAAATCCCAATCTCGTACAGAAATCGGTATCGAACCGTACCAACTTTAAAAATATAGGACGATACTCGATACTTCAAATGCACAAAATTCGGGATTCGGTACCACCGGTACCGGTACTAGTACCGAAAACCGATACCATTCCCAGTACCGGTACCAGTGATGTTAATTCGGTTCTGTACTCGGGATTGATTTTTGATCAAATTCGGAAACGGTACGGATCGATACCGGTTCCGTCTCATGTTCGGCCCTAAACTATTAAAAAAAATACATAAAAAGCACCATTTTTGTATATATATATATATATATATATATATATATATATATATATATATATATATATATATATATATGTTGCAGTTTAACTTCCATTTAAATAAAACTTCTAACGCCGTAAATAAGCCGCTAATGGAACCTATCTAAAAACCATCCCTCAAAGCTCACGCCGGCCAGAACTCCGGCCTTCCCTTCCTCTCCAAATTCACAGAGTAACTTCATCTTCTATTGGGAAGAGCCTTCGATTATTTATCTTTTTCTTTCTGCTACATTTCTGAAAGCTCAGTGTCGATTAGTATTCCCTGAGGATGAAAGCATCATGAGATATAAACAGCGCTAATCTGCTCCCTGCGAAACCACAACCTACGCACTGGACTCTCTTCCTTCAACCAATACAGTAACGTTATACGTCCATTTATTCTTTCTATTCAGCTTCTTTTACTGAATTTCATGGCATCTCATTGTATTTCCGCTTCTTCGTTGTTCCCCTCAACTTCCTTATCACGTCGACTACAATCTCGAAGAATTAGACGCTTACCTAACGCCAATTCATCAATTACATGTCATATATGTAACTCAGAACCCGAAGAAGAATCAAAAAGTAAGATAACTTCTTTGAATTTACTCCAAATCTCTGTAACCCTAACGATAATATCGGCTTCACTACCCCAGCCTGTATTAGCAGCCAAAGTTACACAAAAGAAGCGTCCTCCCAAAAAGACGAATGCATTAACACCCGAAGAATGGAAAACATGGTCACAAGGGCTCCCTCTTGTAGCTAATCGAATTCCATATACTGATATTCTGAATCTGAAACGCGATGGAAAGCTTAAACACATAATTAAACACCCTGGTCGAGGTTTAAAGGAAAGACCTGTAGTTGTTTTAGCTGTTTTAGAGGATTCTAAAGTTGTCAGACTTGTGGTGCCTTCAATAGACAGTGATCAGAAGTTTTGGGAATCATGGGATGCAATGGAGATCGATTCAATATGTGTTCAGGCGTATACTCCACCTGTCAAGATGCCAGATGTTCCTCCCCCCTTTTTAGGGTTCTTAGCAAAATTTCCTGTCTGGATCTTTTCATTAGTGAAGCCAAAACCAGTCTCAAAAAAAGTCTTGGAGTTAAGGAAAGCAAGGGAGGAGCTTAAGAAGAGCAGAAGCAGTGAGATGTTGAGTAGAAAGAAAGAGATAGCACAAATGGAGAAGGCAATGAGAGCACAAAAGAAGATGGAAGAGAAGAAGAAGAAAATGGAGGAACAAAAGCTCAGAAGCGAACAATCCATGATTGAAGCTGAAATGTCATACTCTCGCATGTCTAACATGTGGAGAGATTTAGCGCGTGACTCCAATGTTACATTGGTTATTGGGTTGTTGTTCTTTGTTTTGTTCTACAAGACTGTTGTTTTAAGTTACAAGAAGCAGAAAAAGGATTATGAAGATAGGTTGAAGATTGAGAAAGCAGAAGCTGAAGAGAAGAGGAAAATGAAGGAATTGGAAAGGGGAATGGCAGGACTTGAACCTGGGGAAGATGATGATGATGAAGAAGGAAAGGAAGGTGAGGAGAATCCTTACATGAAAATGGCTGCTCAGTTCATGAAATCTGGTGCTAGGGTTCGTCGTGCACAAAATACAAAACTTTCACAGTATTTAGAAAGAGGGGTGGATGTGAAGTTTACAGATGTAGCTGGACTTGGGAAAATTCGACTTGAATTAGAGGAGATTGTCAAGTTTTTCACACATGGTGAAATTTATCGCAGGCGAGGTGTCAAAATACCAGGTATATGATACTTACACTTTGTTTGGCGTACTAGTTGAAAAATTAGCTGTTAGCTGAAAAGATAACTGTTATATCGTAAGCTAGTTGATAAAAAATGACGTTTGGTAAACTAGCTGAACGATATAAAATGACATTTATAAGAATATGTTTTATTATAATTAATTAAGGGTATATTTGGAAAATTTTTAAAAAGCTCCCGAAAAGTTAGTCTAAGGCTATGTTTGGCATACTAGCTGAAAAGCTAGTTGTTAGCTAAAAAGCTAGCGGATAGTTTAAATGCTAGGTGTTATATAGAAAGTTAGCTAATAAAAAATAACAATTGGTAAAACTAGCTGATAAGCTAGTTGAAATATATAAAATGACATAAATAGGCATTTAAAAGATTTATTTTTATTTTTATTTTATAAATTATGCGTATATTTGGAAAATTTAAAAAAAGCTCATCAAAAGCTAGTCTAAGGCTCTCTTTGGCGTGCCACAACTAGCTGATTTGCTAGTTTATTTTTTGAGTTTTTTTATGTTATCGCGTTTGGCAAGCCAAAAAGTAGCTTATAAGCTAGCTTTTTGAAAAGCTACTTAGACTAGCTTTTTAGGAGCTTTTTAAATTTTTTTCCAAATATACTCCTTAATTAATTATAGAACCAAATACTCTTAAATATCCTTTTATGTAATTTTATATACTTCAGCTGACTTTTCAGCTAGTTTTACCAAACGTCATTTTTTTTATCAGTTAGCTTTTCAACTATCAGCTAGCTTTTTATTTAACAGCTAGCTTTTCAGTTATCTTTTTAAAAAGCTAGTTTATAAGCTACTTTTTGGTTTGCCAAGCATGCCAACTTAAAAAAGTTTGAAAAATAAGCTAGTTTATCAGCTAACTATGGCACGCCAAACACAGCCTTAATATTTAAATACTATATATTCAACATCTTGAGGATTACATAAACATACAATAATCAAAATTTCAATACTTTATCCCTTTCAATGTAATGAAATCATATTCTAGGCTTCACAATTCACTTCATACGTTTATCAGGTGGCATTCTCCTCTGTGGGCCCCCTGGAGTTGGAAAGACTTTGTTAGCAAAAGCAGTAGCTGGTGAAGCAGGTGTAAACTTCTTTTCCATTTCCGCATCACAATTTGTTGAAATATACGTTGGAGTTGGTGCTTCACGTGTTCGTGCACTTTACCAAGAAGCAAGAGAGTGTGTAAGAATCATCCTTTCTCATATTTTTATCAAAAAAAAAAAAAAAAATACAAAATTTATTTAATATTCATATTCTCCATCTTATTAGGCTCCATCTGTTGTGTTCATTGATGAACTTGATGCGGTTGGAAGGGAACGTGGTTTAATCAAAGGTTCCGGTGGACAAGAACGTGATGCAACTTTAAATCAGGTCAGATTAATTATATTCCATTAAAATGATTAATTTTTTTTTTTTTCATTTACTAATTATTTTTATTTTTCAGCTGCTTGTATGTTTAGATGGATTTGAAGGAAGAGGAAATGTGATTACTATTGCTTCCACAAACCGACCCGATATTTTAGACCCCGCTCTTGTGAGACCAGGGCGGTTTGACAGAAAAATATTTATTCCAAAACCAGGCTTAATCGGACGCGTTGAAATTCTAAAGGTTTCATTAATTAACTAATTAATTTTTCTTGTTTATTTGAGTATTAAATGTTTTTTGTTATTATATTTATAGGTGCATGCGCGTAAGAAACCAATGGCTGAAGATGTAGACTATGCTGCTGTTGCTACCATGACTGATGGAATGGTTGGTGCTGAGCTGGCAAATATTGTTGAGGTGGCTGCCATTAACATGATGCGTGACGGAAGAACTGAGGTTTTTTTTTTTTTTTTTAATTTGAGTTATTTTGTTTTTCTAGTAAGTATAATAATACATCAACATATATATACATATTTTGTTTAATTTGTGTGTAGATAACAACAGATGACTTGTTACAAGCTGCACAAATAGAAGAGAGAGGAATGCTTGACAAGAAGGAAAGAAGCCTTGAGATCTGGAAACAAGTGGCTATCAATGAAGCAGCAATGGCTGTTGTAGCAATCAATTTTCCTGATCTTAAAAACATTGAATTCGTATGATTCTTTCTCAACATTCTTATTTTATAAATTCTAATTTTAATAATAATAATAATAATAATAATAATAATAGTAAATATTTATTTTGATCAGATTAATATCGCGCCAAGAGCAGGGAGGGAATTAGGTTATGTGCGTGTGAAAATGGATCATATCAAATTTAAAGAAGGCTTGCTAAGGTACACAACACAACAATAGATTTAATTTCATTTTTATATCCTTTTAATTCTTTTTTTAATATTTAAAATTTTATAATTATTTTGATACAGTCGACAGTCACTATTAGATCATATTACTGTTCAGTTAGCACCACGAGCAGCTGATGAGATTTGGCATGGTGAAGATCAGGTGACACAATTTTTTTTTTTTTTTTTTTCTTTTAATTTTTTTTTTAGTTTTTGTGATAAAAGTTTATTAATATAAACTGTGCAGTTGAGTACAATATGGGCTGAAACATCTGACAACGCCAGGTCAGCAGCACGGACGCTCGTACTTGGTGGTCTTTCTGACAAATATTATGGCGTATCTAATTTTTGGGTTGCTGATAGAATCGATGTATAATTTTTTTTTTTTTTTAAACTTTATATTATATTTTCACTTTTATTATTATATCTGATTAAAAATTTAATAAAAAATTAGGAAATTGACACGGAGGCATTTCGGATCTTGAACATGTGTTACGGGCGTGCAAAGGAGGTATATTTCATATCATATCATATCATATATTGTTGATGGTGATTTTTCATTTTTGTTTTGTTTTTTTTTTTTTGGTTAGATTTTGGAGGGAAATAGGAAACTGATGGATGCGGTTGTTGATACGCTTGTTGAGAAGAAGAGTCTGAACAAGCAAGAATTGATTGATCTGGTTGAGTTGCATGGGTGTATACGACCCGCTCCACCAAGCGTAGTGGATCTTAGGGCTATAAAACGTGCACACATGCAATCAATGTTGAATCAAAAGGAAGAAGAAGCTAGTAAGGCCACCATTTGAACGATTAATAATTTGTCATGCAGTGGAAGGAGGGGTAAATTGGTAAAATTTACCCAATGGTTATTAGGAGGACAGAGGTGAGGGTCTTGTTGAGTCAAAGTTTTTGTAAAGCATAAATTGCGAGAAAAGAAAAGTAAGGTGTTTTGTTTTAGATTTTAGAGATTCATAATTTTAACTCGCTCACATCTTTGTGCATTCTATAATGTTTTTCAATTTATTATGTTTTTTTAATTTATCAAGTTGCTTTTTTTTTTTTTTTTTGTGAAGAAACATATTTGGAGAAAGAGGGATTATTTTATTTTATGCTAAATATTCAAAATGTTGTTATTTTGTGAAATGATTGTGTAATTGAGATTAAATAACAATTTTACGCTTTGATTTAAAAATGAAAAACAAGTCACACAATTTACATTACATATATATACATTACGTGCGAAGACTTGGAAGGAGGAAAAAGATAAAATTGTTAGTGTCTTAATGCATTAACTTTGATTTTTTGGCTTAATATATTTAGTCATTCTATCTAGATAAAAATAAAACACATTATCATGGTTTGGTTATAATTTTGAGTTAAATGAATTGTAATTTCCCTTCTACTGAATAAGTACCCTTCAGTTACAATTATAATTAAAAAAAAAAACGAAATAATACAAACAAAAAGATATTTTTATCAGGATTTGGTTATAATTTTGAGTTACATGAATTGTACAAACAAAAAAGTTGTTCCGTTGCCGGGACTTGAACCCGGGTCTCTCGGGTGAGAGCCGAGTATCCTGACCAACTAGACTACAACGGATTTTGCTTGTAAGCGAAAGTTTTTTATATTTAAACCAGATATTTCAGGATATTCTGAGGATTGAATTTGACCATTATTTTATTATTCAATTTAAAAAGATGATAAAAACATGATCATCCATCGTATATTGTTATAGATACTCTTTAAATGAATTAGAAAGCGTATAACTAAATAAACACTTCATTTTATTAAAACAGTAAAACATAATTTTTATAGTACTAAAAACCTACTATCCGAATAATTAAGTAATGATTAAGAAACACCATTAATTTAAGAATTGTCTTATTTTTAATTAAAAAAAATTATAACACATATATTTTATATTTTTAATGATTAAATGTAAATAAATACATAAGCACAAAACTAGAGTAAAAAAACAACATCCTTTAACAATTCTTTATAGCTATAGAAGATTAGAAGGTATTTGATTTGTTGAATCTACAAGTTGTTGGATCTATATCCATAAGGACCATTTTAAAATGATGTTGCTAATAACATAAGATTCTATAGGATCACATCTTTAACAAATTGTCACTTATTGAATATTTATTATTAAAATACAATTACTAATAAGTAATCAACTCTTGTAATAAATTAGGAAATAATTATTATTTTATGAAAATAATAACCTAAGAAAATAAAAATTAGTTATTATATCATATGTTATGATTTAATAAATCATGTACAAGTTTTTAGTTACTTTGCTTACCAACTAACTTTAGTAGTTGCATTAGTTTATCTAGTGAGTGAACTTGTCACACAAAACTCTCTTATTATATGGGTCGTAAGTAGTGGAAGCATGGGCATAAGTTGCTTGCAAGTTTCCTCTTTCATCCACCATTCTAAAGGTTATACATTTGACTTTTGAAAGGGTATGGTACTTAGATCTTATCGTAGGTAGTAATTTTTGTTTGTTTGTTAGATTTTGGAGGGAAATAGGAACTAATGGGTGTGGTTGTTGATACGCTTTTTGAGAAGAAGAGCCTGAACAAGCAAGAATTGAATGATCTGGTTGAGTTGCATGAGTGTATACGGCCCGCTCCACCAAGCGTAGTGGATCTCAGGGCTATAAAATGTGCACACATGCAATCAATGTTTAACCACAAGGAAGAAGAAGCTAGTGAGGACACCATTTGAATGAAATGATAATTTGTCATATGGTAGAGAGAAGGGTGTTAGGGCCGAGATCCTCAATCCTATCCAGGATCCCCGATCTCAAAGATATCTAAGGTCCCGAATCTTAAAGGAGTCTCAGGATCCGGAACATACATCAGGATCCGGAAAACCGCCATTATTATTTCATAACAAGTTTAACGACTATATTTCTTGTTTATTTCTCACATGTGCAGAAATAGTCAACATAAGAGTCATTCTCAATGAAGAAACGTTCCAATAAGGCTTAAGAACCAGAAATACCAAGTAAAAGCATGTGCAAACACCAGTTCAACAGGATCCCGAAAATCTCGGATTTATTATGACATCCTCATTTTCACGGCCTGAAAAGACCGATTTCGTTTATGCTTTTTAACATAAAATCAGAGTAGTCTTTCAAAATGGCGAAAACATATTATCAAAGCATTTCCGAAGAAATGTATTTTGTTTATATTAAAACTTTGGGATGCCATTTTCAATACAAAAACATAAGCATAAACAGACCTTACATTCATTTACACTAATGATCCACATCTCTTTTAATCTCTCAGTGTAAAGTAGCTTCATATCGATACTTGTGATACGAATGAACTGAGTGGGTCATGTTGGGAAACCTGGTGAGTACATAGGGTTTTCAACCCACAATAAATAAATTTATTATGTTTAAACATCAAACAATCAACCCAATTTCCCATCCCCATTATTTTATTTATTCTTAAATATCTTAAGAATCATCTATCCTTCATTCATTCATTCCTAAGGATTCTCCTAAGGAATAGGCACAAAGTCCATCGTTGCCTATGACACTGTTGCTAGTGTTATCTATTAGGCCCAACTACCAATATTATCATTTAGGCACAACTACTAGGATTATGACATTCTCTATTAGGCGCAACTGCCTATATTATCCTTTAGGCGTAGCTGCCATGATTATGTTGTATTTATTAGGCATAACTGACAATATTATCCATTAGGCGCGGCTGCCAGGATATTTAGATTACAACTGGTGAACACAAATCAAAAACACATACGGGTTACGGCACAACTACCAATATTCATCTATATCATCTTTCATTCCTCATTATTTATCTACACATGTTCTACCCAACATATTCGTAGATAAAAATACATATAGAGTTTAAAACTTGTATAAAACATTCATTTAACACACATCTCAAATAAACAAACAATATATATACACACAACACATATTTTATAGAAAATACTTCATATCCATGTACAAGATGAAAGTGACTACACACTCACCTGATAAGACGGTGATTGGACATCACTTCGTCCCTTAAAACAATCTTTTTTTTGATGAAACCGGGATGTTTTCTCAAAAATCGGGCTTCACGTGGGCAGAGTTTCGGCTCAAAAAACTCTTTTTCTCGGGATCTTTAGGTGCTTCGAGACTTGCTTTGGGTGTTAGGGAGGTTCCCTAGGCTTCAGGAGGTGTTAGGATAGTTTGAGAGAGAGTAAAGGGTGTAAAAGTGAAAGATTTGTAAACAAAATCCGGACAGCTTCGCTTTCTATTTATAGTATCCGAAATCTGAAGTATGTTGGGCGTAAACTTCAGGTACGCGGGGTGTACTGCTTCACCAGCCACTACGTTGGGCGTACCGTGATACGTGGCTCTGGACGTGTCAAGTATGCGAGATATGTGTTGCATGTGAAGGAGTAGGCGATGTGGCCAATCTCGGACCATGAACACGAGTACGATGGGCGTACTCCTGTACGCGGGGCATACTCTGATTTTTCAAACTTCAAAAATTCGTAACTTTCGCATACGAACTCCGTTTTTGACGTTCTTTATATCCACGCGTAGGTATGACCGTGCTCTACAACTTTCGTTAAGACTCCGTCAACAAATTTTGACTTTATTTTTAAAGTTATCTTTTTAACAGGCCGGGACAGGAAAAGTCCGTTAAAAATTCATAACTTCTTTATCCGATGTCTGTTTTTGTTTGTCTTTTTACCGTTGAACTACTATCAACAAGATCTTCGATTCTCATTTAGGTTATGTTGCCTAAAAATTGCTCGATATAAGATTCGAGTTCCGGGCTGCATACTGCTATGCCAAATCTTAGAAAATTCATAACTTCCTCATAAGAAGTCAGATTTGGACATTCTTTTTATGCACGCTGTCGGTTTAACATATACTACGACTTTCATTTAGATAGCTAAGGTTAAAAAGCACTTTATCGAAAACTCACTTTTTACGTCACACAATGTCGTGTTGGTTTTGTTGCGAAACTTCGACAGGTCATAACTTCTTCGTTATAACTCGGATTTCAGTATTCTTTATATCTCCGGAATCCTTATTTCAACCACTACAACTTTCTTCATAGACATCAGGTTTATTTAACATCTATTTTCGACGCTTATTTTTATCCTTAATTTATTAAATCATAATAATTAAGTATAAAATGCATAATACTCAATTAATACATCTTTATTACTTCAAAACAAATTGGAAAGTTTGACCTAGACTATTGCATCATCTTTAATGCCTAGACTAGAAACACGGGCGTTACAATTATAGTTACTTAACCTAGACTATATATACACATGTAAAACACACACAACGGGCACAATTAGCTGACACCTTAAACACCTAGAGCTACTGAAACATTTGTATTCGTATATTTATCATATTCTCTGTAATTTACATTCAAATAAATAAGATCATACAAGGCAGGTGATCATTATCACCTCCTAAGGTTTTATGTCGGAGATCCTAGCAAGGATCAAGGTATTTCCTTATAAACCACACATTTTATTTTTATCTCAATTAAGTACTTACATTATTCACAACACCACAACCTCTCATACAACTTGGTTGATCTTCGTTTGATCGATTTTTGAACAAAACAATTTGGCGCCCACCGTGGGGTCGTGGTGTTCATAATCTTTGAAAATTCATGTCTACCTGATCAAACTTATCCTCATCCTCTGTTCCTCTTATTTCCTCTGAAAACCTTCCTCCAACTCTAAACGGGCCTCATAAAAAGACTTCCAATGCACCAAAGAAAGATACTTATCCGATCACTACCCAAGGATTCCAGGATCCTCACGTGATGATTTCTAACAACGAGCTCTTTCCCGTTATGAAAAGATTGGAACAATAAGTGAGTCGGCAATAGGAGAACAACAGGACAATAATCAAAGAAGTGGAAAGAATGAGGGGAGAGATCCATAAATATCATGAAATAGCACCTTCGGGTTTGTAACCCAGGATCCTCAATTTCGACAACGTAGGATCCCTAGGGATTTGTCGAGATGCTACAACCTCGGCAACTTTTGCTGCTTCAACTTGGGGAGCAATCGCAAATAATCAAAACCATGTGATGCAGGATCCTAACGAAACCTTCACTACCCTAAAAAACCAAGACACTGGTAACTTACTAAATAATAGTGCATTTAATACTAACTCTTAGAGTCTTGATGCATGTATAAGTCCTATCATGGCTAGGGAACTTCAACAAGTGAGACAGATGATCTTGAGTATACCAGGAAAAGTACAACCTATACCAGTAGCATCCCCTGCAAGCCACATGATCTTAAGATTTTCTCATGCGATAACTGATACTGAAGTTCCAAAACACTTATAGACTCCCAGCATGAAGCCTTACGACAGAACTACGAATCTTGAGGAACACGTCGCACAATACAGGGAAAGAAGGGAAATCATTCCCATCCAATTACACTTAAAATAAGCCTCTTTGTGCAAGGGTTTTGGTTCAACCCTCACATGATCAGCCTTGAAATGACTTCTTAACGTTCCTCCTTATTGCATTACTTCTTTTGCTCATTTAGTTAATCTTTTTAATAACCAGTTTTCTTATAGCAAGATATTCGAAAGGATCACTAGGGATCTATATCGAGTAGTCCAGGATCCTAAGGAATCCCTTAGAGATTTCGTAAGCAGGCTTAGTAGGGAAGGGTTGAACATCCCTAATATTGACATGGACGCTGCTATGGAAGCTTTTAAAATGAGCCTAAAAAAGGATTCTACATTCTACTAGGATATTGTGATTACCTTGTGTAAAAGAATGGATGAAGTCAGAAGTAGAATGTTGAGATTCATCAGCCTAGAAGAAGATAAAAAATTTCAAAAAAGGACCAGCACCCCAAATTCATATGATAATCCTAGTAGGAAGGCCGAGTCCTTGGCCCAAAGATCCTACAAATCAAAACTGTACTCCAAACCTGATCATCATAGGGTTAATGCCCTTGAGGATGAATGAGAGGAAGATGAATTTGCCAAGATCATTGATTATTGTTTTACTATGGATGTTTCAGGTATAACCTATGCTATGTAGGATCTCAACAACAAAGCAAGGTGGACAAAGAAAGGAGAAAAGTCCACTGGATAGAAGGAAAAGTGTAAGTGGTCTACATAACACAAATACTTCGGCCACATCACTGAAGACTATATAGCCCTCAGGAAGGAAATTAGCTATCTCTTAAGCAAAGAATACCTTGAAAAGATCCTAGGAAGAAGGAAAGAAAGACCCAAAGAAATGGAGACAAATCCTTCGAAGATCCTAGAAAAAACAGGATCCCTTCCTGAAGACGCCAAGGTAATCAATTTTATCTTCGGAGGATCTGACATTTGTGGAACTTCTTACTCTACAGCAAAAAGACAAGCTAAGATATCCAAGGCAGAGAAAGAAGAAAAACCCCTGAAGAACACATCGATTACAAGCAAGAAATCACCTTCGATGAACATGATAGAAAGAACATTCAAGATCCCCAACATGATGGATTAACAATAACTCTCCACATCACCAATCATTCCGCCAGAAGGATCCTGGTTAACAGAGGATCCTCGATGAACATCATACTCTTAGATGCCCTAACCAAGATGAACATCCCGGAATCCGATATAATCAAAAGATCCTCAATACTAAAAGGATTCAAAGGTGAAACAAATCATATTATTAGAGAGATCAAGCTACCCATTTGCATCGAAGGGGTAAATTCTATGAAATGCTTTCGTGTTATAGAAGCTTTATCTTCCTACAATGTTATATTAGGTAGGCCATACATCCATGACATGAAAGTGGTTCCATCGACGTACCATCAATGCGTCAAGATGCCTACCCCTTAGGGACAATGAAGATCATTGGTGATTAACAAGAATGCAAATAAAGCTACATGACCTCAGTAAAGTCTTCCTCAGTGCCAAGGAAAGCATAACAATTCAAAAGAGGGGACACAAGATGTACAAGAAACGAATGGGAAAGATATAAAAGAAGTACCCCTAAACCTAGAGGATACTGACACCAAAGTATTCATAGGATCATCAATACCATAATGACCTAGTTACATTCCTGAAAGAAAGAAGGAAAACCTTTGCATGGAAACATGAAGACACAAAAAGTATAGATAAGAACATTAAAACTCATAAACTTAACATTGATTCTTCTTTCAGACCTGTACACCAAAAACTAATGAATTTTGCACCCAAAAAGAACCTGGTCATTCAAGAGGAAGTGGAAAACCTTTTTAAAACATTAATGATCAAGGAGGTCAAGTTCCGAAGGTGGCTAGAAAATATAGTCGTAGTGCAGAAAAAGAATGATAAATGGTAAGTTTGTATGGACTACACGGATCTTAACAAGGCTTTTCCTAAGGATCCTTTCCCATTGCCTTACATAGATTCTATGATAGATGCCATGAGAGGCCATGAACTATTAACATTCATGGATGCCTCAACAGGGCTCCAACAAATTCAAATGGAACCATCTGATCAAGAGGATACCACTTTCATAACTTCCACATGTATATATTGTTACACTGCTATACCATTTCGTCTTAAAAATGCAGGTGCAACATACCAAAGACTGTTGAATCAGATGTTCAAGGATAAACTGGGGGACACCATGGAAATGTACATTGACAACATGGTAGTCAAATCCAAAAGAGATGAAGATCACCTCAAGGATCTTAAAGAAGTCTTCGATATATTAGATGAATACAACATGAAGCTAAACCAATCCAAATATCACTTTGGAATGAAGTCAGACAAGTTCCTTGGTTACATGGTGACCAAGAAGGTAATAGAAGTGAGTCCTGGACAAGGATCTTCAGATGGGGAACCACTCCTCATACATCTTTCAATACCATCGGATGTTGTAAGTGTTGTTCTGGCCAAGAATCTTGATGGCGAACAACAACCTCTTTACTATGTAAGTAAAAGTCTCTTGGATCTTGAAACTAGGTACTCTCTCCTTGAAAAACTAATAGTTACACCTTCTACTAAATTAAGACATTATTTTGAAACTTATACTACACATGTCAAACTTCACTATCTAATTAAGAATTTCATAAGAAAACAAGAAATGTCATGCAAAATGACTAAGTGGTCAGTGAAGCTCATTATATATGACATCAAATATGAGCCCAGATCCTCAATAAAGTCACAAACATTAACCAATTTTATGGCTGATTTTAGTGATGATCTACAACCTGAGGTAGAGTTGTACACCAATGACTTCAAGAAGAAGAAAACATGGGGGAGTGGATACTCTTTACTGATGGAGCATCCAACTTTAGAGGAGCAGACCTTGGAATCATACTAAAATCGCCACATGGGTATTGTTGGATTAGTGTTTAAGTCCATGATTATATTTGGTATGTACTTGACCCGAGAGTAGCATGGTTCATTTTGGTTGCATATCACCAGGACAATTTGATAGGATGGACTTTTGAGAAGAGGTTATTTATGATTTTTAATATATTATAAGTTCTAATATATTAATATGAAATCATATTATTTAATTAGTATTGATCAAGAATTAGTTTGGAATTAATTTTGTGATCAAAAGAGACTAATTAAATAAATGGGGATTGATTTGGTAAATCATTCATTCTTATAATGTGGGCTTATGATCCATAGTTCTTTATGTTGGGCTAAACCCATGTGGTGACCCATGGATGATCCATGGATGTTTAAACCCATGAAGCATGAGGAATATGGAAGGTCATTCACATTAGGGTTTGTATGGTGTAACCCTAATTAAGCTACACTGTATAAAAATCCCCTAGTTCATGAAATTGGTTACACATGTGTTCTTTGGAAGAGCTAGCCGATTATGAATGCAGGACATCTTCTCTCAAGTTATCCTTTTACCTAGGTCTATTGTGATTCCATTTGAGGCATTCATACTATTGGTGCTAAGCTCTTTAAGGTTCAAGGCTTTCAACTATAACAAAAGGTATGTCATCTAACCAGAATTTTGTAGTATAGATACTCCATTATATGCTAGTTAGGATGATGCTTTGGAATATTGAAAGTTTGCATGTATATTTGAGAAAACATAGATCCATAACATTTAGGGTTGCATGTACACCTTAGGAGTGTTAGAATGCTCAAAACCCATCAGTGGTGTCAGGGCCTAGGGTTGTTTTCCAATATACTTGATGCTACTTGCTTTCAAAAGCTAAAAAAATCGTTTTTTCTGCTTTCTGGATAGTAGACTCGCTGAGTCCACTGGGGAAATCGTCGAGTCCCCTCATAAATCTGACCAACTGGTCGAGTCAGTTCATGCACTCGATGAGTTGGAGCTCCAGAATGCAGATTTTTGAGTTTTAAGGCTAGAACTGGACTAGGATCATTACTATAAACTGTTTTTGAACTTATAAACTTGTTTTTGATGTGGACATGTGGTAATGATCATGCTCATCTAATTTAAAAGATAATTGTCAAATTAGGCTAGTTACATGAAATTTGTTTGATATGAATTGTCTTGTTCTTATGAGTTTAATTTACATCATAGACAAATTTTTTGATTTTGTAAGTTATAATAGTTGATCTAGATGTTTTTGATGAATTCTATAACTTTTCCTTAAGTTATAGAAAGTGAGGAGTCTCATTTTTAAATTTCATCTTAAATGGTTTAATGTCATCCATAACTTGTCCTCAAGTTATGGATCATGAAGAGTCCTTTTTATAAATGTTTTTTTTATGAACTCCATAATTTGTCATCAAGTTATGGAATGTCAAAAGTCTTTTCATAAAACCTATATTAAACTCATAAGTTATGGATACCAAAAGTTTTGAATAGTTCAAAACTTGCACTCAAGTTTTGGAATTTGTAAATGTAGAGTCTACCTTGGAAACATTTAGTTCCAAACCCTAGAGTTTTAAAAGTTAAAATTCTACCGTTATACTATTATAATATTATAGGTTTAATATTTATATATATGTGTAAGAGTAAATTCAGTCTTACCATTAGTAGGCCTCATTCATGAAGCCGGTCTATAAGGGGGGGGGGGGTATAAGGTTACTACCTATAAAATGGCAGTTTAATGGGTGTCCACTCTCACCCACCGCTTCCTTGACTGGTGGAGGGTCGTCAGTCGAACGGGTAGTATAGGACATTAATTCTCATTATAAGTATAATGATAATTATAAAGTAACTAAAATTTTAGTAAATACCCAATCTTAGTTACTTTAGGAAACATGTGAATATGGTGCTATTCCATGAAATTGCACTTTGCACCCTGTTAAGTCGTTAGTGGGGCATGTGTGGTTAACCGACACACTAACCTGGACTGACAGTGTATGGTAAAGGGTAGCTTGATGTTAATCATAGATCAATGGAGCGTGTGTGGTTAACCGACACATTGATTTGGTGGTTGTAACATTGGGTGTACCAAGCTAATTTGCATGGTTATTCACATCTTGTTTGTGATCATCGGCATCCCAGTCACAACTTGAAGGGCATAATCAAGATTTAAACATGCCATTAAAAGTTTCAATGAATCTCAAAGGATCTATGAATTTCAATTCACTTAAAACCTAAAATTCCTTTTCATTTTTCGTGGTAGAAATTGGTAAATAATCATTTACCTACCTCCAAATACTTTACAATTGGATTACGGCATCCCTCTTCTGAATTGTAAATTATTGTGTTGGGTCTTTGCCTTAATATTTCATTTGGGTGTTATATTAAGTACTTAAATCAACTAACTTGAATTTTCTCCCGTGTAGATGTGTAGTTTAGACAACTATGGTCTTCTCAAACCTTTTGGAACAAGCTTTCCTCTTGAAGATGATGTTCCACAATTGGATCGTGGAAGTGGAAATCATACTTCACTTCCTCCACCTCCTCCAATTATTCTCCCTGACCCACAATTTCAAAAACTTGAAAAGTTCAAGGTCACTCAAGCCCTACTTGCAATGAAACATCAAGATGGAAGGTCTGTGTGTACTCACATCTTGGAGATGAAGTCACATATTGACAGGCTGAGAGCATTAGGTGTCGTTGTCCCGAGGAAGTTATACGTTGACTGGGTTCTTCAGTCACTTCCCAAGTCATATAGTGAGTTCATTAAGGACTACTATGTGACAGACACGACATGACCCTTATTGATCTTACCTATTTGCTTGGTGCTGCTGAATCAACATTGATTTGGCGCACTGAAAAAGAAAATTTGATTGAAATATCTACTTCTCAAACTTCCATGGGCATTAAGAATGGAAACAATGGAAGTCCGTAAAGGATTTCTCTTCCCAATGGAAAGGGATCGGCAATAGTCAACCCAGTTGACCAAATGGTAAAGAGAAAGGCTAAGTCTGAGATAGTCCCGTGTACCATTCCCAAAGAGTCTATTTGTTTCTATTGCCAAAAGAAGGGGAATCGGTTGCGAAGTTGCCCTGACTACCTGAAAGGTCTGAAAGAAGGTAGAATCAAAATGTTTGGATCTGCTTCAGGTAAGTCGAATATCTAACTATGTTAAGTTCCTATTTGATGATTCTTAATACATGATGTGACAAGGTTACATTTTGATATTTTGTAGGATCATGCAAAAGGAAGGAAGCTTAAAAGTAAGAGTATGTTGAATCTGATCGCGAAGATGGATTTCAATCGCATGGTTCGAAGATCGGATTTTTGAGCTGTTGCTTAGGAGTTATGATAGATTTCTAGGAAATATGTAATAACATAGTTTTTCATTTGTAATTGCATTGTAAGGAAAAGTTTTTCTGCATTTTATAAATAAATAAAGTTTTGTTTTTATTTTTATTATATCTCCTTACAATGGCATTTGTGAAAAATTGATGTTTGTATGTTTCTATGTTAGAAATATGAATTTGATTCTTTCGTTTGTGGTAATGTCGAAAATTTTCCCAATAAGGGAAGATCCTCATCAACCAAGTTTCAGTTGGATAGAAACTTAGAATCATGCGACTCAGATTATGTGATGAATGAGAACCTTTGTATTGGGGATATTTAAAATTAATTCCTTGTTTACATGAATATGTGAGTCAAGTGAAGGACTAGGTGATTGGGTACACAGGAGATTGGGTACACTTGGTTGTGCGCTGGTCAGGTCCACCACAAAGATCGATAAGACTATTCGTCAAGACTTACTAAAGCTTAGTAAAAATGGTTATTCTTACAAGTTTAAGTATAATTCCGAAACATTGGAAAAGGTTCAATGTATGATAGAATGAATAAGAAGAATCAAATTAGGCAGAAAGATAAAAGTTTCTCCAATCTGAAAAGATGGGAGAGTACTTTAGTATCGTGTTTTATGATCATCTTAATGATTATGGAAAACCATATCACAATTGATCCTCTAAGGACATCTTAGTGCATTCGTATGGCTAAGAAGAGGAATCATAAATTGTTGAAATGGTTAAATCAAATATATGAATCATACTTCATTCCAAAATCAAGTCTTAGAGTTTCACTCCAAGATTGTTCCTTGAGTGACATAATCATAAGAAGGTTTATAACACTCATCAAATGTAGAGTAATATTCTTTTTGCTCTTGTACATTTGAAATTGGTAAGTTGTGATGTCTTGATAGGGACAAAGATCAGCTAAGACCAATTGTGTGAGGTGTTTATCTTGATTAGAATCCGCACTAACTCTTGAATATTTGTTTGTCAAGGAATGATTCTTGACAAGAGAAACAAATATTTCAAGAGGTCAGTGAGAGTCTTAAAGATCTTGACAAGGTTCAATAACTAATCAAGAAGAAAACCTATTGTTTATCACTAGCACACGACTTGAGGTTTGTAACCTATCGTGTTAACATATTCTTATTTCTGTGCTCATTCCAGTTAAAAGTTGACTATGCATGTGAGTTCTATGAGTTCTCAATTGTTTGCATAACAACTTGGAAGACATGGTAGGCCCTTGTGCTACCAGGTGGCAAGAAATTAAGATTGAACAAGTTCAGTCTGTATGATTTTGGATTTGTCACAAACCTTGTCTTATGATTATGGTTTGACAAAGTCACACAGATAGGAACACATACACCATAAAATCTAAGTGTCATAAGGTTTCTCTCCTCTTCATGAAAATCATTGTGAGGAAACTCTTTCACTAAGTAGATTTTAAGGAGATAGCAATTGTGTTATTTGCATTCTCAAATTCGATTATGATTACAACATCCCTTTTCATAATACGAATTGTGAGAAATGACAAAAGGTCTAAACATTTGAGACTTATTGTTGTAAGTTCTTAAATTGTTTAGACACACATGTGAGCTATCTACAGAATAAGTTAGAGAATCCTAGATCAAGTCTTATCAAAGCATCTCGTATCAGAAATTTGAACTTTGGTAATGAAAGTCAATAAGTATTGATTTCTAGAAGTCCAGCTGATTTCTGTGTACATGTCAAAGCTAGTGGGAGCATAAGTGCTATGCTAGTAAAGTAATGATTATTACGCTAGTAGGAGCATAATCAATTATGATGAATGTTGCAATTTACCAATGTTAATTATAGAAAACAAAAGTTTCAATTCGTAAGTTTTAGAATTTGAAAAATTGTTTTGCTATAATTAAAGTAGTGGAATTCATACTTCATTTCAAATCTAAAAACTTAGATTATGAGATTTTAATCAAATTTAGTCATGATTGTGTTAATTGCGTTCTGAAAATTCGATTATGATTACGGCAACCCTTTTCATAATTCGAATTATGAGAACATGGAAAATAGATATATTATAGCAAAATACTGGTCAGGTACCATGTCTTTATGAATCGTGTCCAATATGCTTTGGGTATAGGATCGATTACATGTGCTATAACATTTATCCGTTCTAAATTTTTTTCCAAATGCCTAGGGCATTAAGAGGGAAAAGGAATAGAACTGGATATGACTAAAATGGTTAAACAACTGTTAAGGACAATCTAAGGTTTGTCAAGGATTGGTCGCTTGTAGTTGGGAGTATAGAAAAGGACAGACCATATTGACATATTCTGAAAAGAGGCAACTCTTGTTAAGAAGTGATAGTCAAAATGGGAATATGGATATGTTTCCATAGGTGGAAGTTACTCCTTAAATCTGTGCAATAGTAGAAAACTTAATGCAAGAAAGATGTTCAAATGTATGTACTTTAAATTTGAGACTTCATTTCCGTGGAATTGCTCTCCATTGGAATACTTTGTGATGTTTGTTGCCAAGTCTCTGTGAATTTTGTTCATAGTCATTGCAAGAGGATCATTGCATATAAGTTTAGAATCTAACGGATTATAGTAAATGGCAAGAAATTGATATTCTTACATTTATGGTAAGGATTTGGAATTGTGAAATGAGCATCATAGGAATATTGTCAATTGATCTGTTTCATGAAGCAAGGACCATAGACAAACATAGTGTGCATACTTGGAGCATAGCATAGCTATTGTTTAGACAAACATAGTGTGCATGATTGGAGCATGGCATGTCACTTGTTTTAATTCAAGTATTATGTTGATTATTCGAAACATTATACAATGATAATGAGTAATCAATATGGGACTCAAAAGTTTTTGAGCCATATAGGATTAGTATTATTCTTGTGCTTCACTTTTCATGTTTTGACTTCCCGAATAACTAGGTTATTCAAATCATCCACAATCGATCATACTTTGGAAGTAGGTATTAAGGCAAGAGTGTCATGAATAGGTTTGTAGTTTGTCTAGGTGTTTTAGACATAGTTGTAGTGTTCATGAGTGCTCCTGGAATAAGATTTGAGTATTGGATTCAAACAACGCTCATTTGAATCAATTCATGGATTTTATCACGACTGATCATGAGACGATAATATCTTATATTCTTCAAACGGAGATATATGAGTTGTAGTTTACAAGTCGGTTGCACATTGATGATATGTAAACGCAACGGTAACTCGTTGTTATAAAACATATCATTGTGTGTGATTTGATGAGTAGATAGAGCAAGCATATGAGTTGACGTTTATCCATTTCTTTTACCCATGGAGGGATAAAAACAATATCTGTGGTCCCCTCGATGATTTAGTGATGACACCCCTAAGTGCTTGGCCAAGCTTGAACTGATTTGATTTGTTTAATTAGTCGGTCGTCATAAATCAGAAATCAGGAAACAACAGATGGACAAAGAGAATGATTATAATCCATGTCTCAGTCCATATGATATCTAGAATGGAGGAATATATGATCCCTTATCTAATGGACGAGTCGTTGACTAGGTCAGAGTTTGACAACAGCTTTTAAGAGCTACGATTGCTAGTCGGGCTGTGGAGTCGTACTTGCAATAATAGTTATTAGAATTATCTAAGTGGGAGACTATTGGATTAGTGTCTAAGTCCATAACTATGTTTGGTATGTAGTTGACACGAGAGTAGCATGGTCCATTTGGGTTGTATATCACCAGGACAATTTGATAGGATGGACTTTTGAGAAGATGTTATTTATGATTTGTTAGTATATTATAAGTTCTAATATATAAATATGAAATCATATTATTTAATTATTATTAATAAAGAATTAGTTTGGAATTAATTTTGTGATCAAAAGAGACTAATATTAAATGGGGATTGATTTGGTAAATCATTCATTCTTATAATGTAGGCTTATGATCCATAGTTCTTTATGTTGGGCTAAACCCATGTGGTGCCCCATGGATGATCCATGTAGGTTTAAACCTATGGATCATGAGGAATATGGAAGGTCATGCACATTAGGGTTTGCATGGTGTAACCCTAATTAAGCTACACTATATAAGAAGCCCCTAGTTCATGAAATCGGTTACACATGTGTTCTTTGGAAGAGCTAGCCGATTATGAGTGCAATACATCTTCTCTCAAGTTATCCTTTGTCCTAGGTGTGTTGTGATTCTATTTGAGGCATTCATACTATTGGTGCTAAGCTCTTTAAGGTTCAAGGCCTTCAACTATAACAAAAGGTATGTCATCTAGCTAGAATTTTGGTAGTATAGATACTCCATTATATGGTAGTTAGGATGATGCTTTGGAATATTGAAACTTTGCATGTATATTAAAGAAAACATAGATCCAAAGCATTTAGGGTTGCATGTACACCTTAGGAGTGTTAGAATGTTAAAAACCCATCAGGGACATCCTACCCCAAGAAACCAATTAGTTGTTAATTCAATGCAACTAACAATGAAACATAGTATGAAGTGAAGGATCTAGTATGCTCAAGAATCATATTAAAGTGATATTGCTAATTAACATATGATATTAAAGGGTCACACTAACAACAACTTGATACAATTGATTATTTATTAGAAATTGATTTTAATAAATATTCAATAAAACTCTTATAATTAAATTGGAAATTATTTATTTCATGGAAATAATAATTTTTATTAGCAAGTAACATATTATTCATATGGTATGAATTAATAAGTCAAGTACAACTTTTGGGACTAGATAAATGTTTTTTGTCTTTTACCTTAAAGTTAGAGTTTATATTTTATAAACTTGTTTTATAAAATTTGAACTTGTCTTTCTTTTTCTACTCTTATGGCCGAAAGTTTATGAGGCTAGAGAGGGGATGGGTGTTGAAACAATAATAACTTAGATTTATAGATTCTATAAACTATGTGAATAAATAACAAGAACAATGAAGATAAAATAGTGTCGAATGCTTGTATTGAAAAGCTTTAGAAGAGTTCAATGTGAACTTCTCTATAAAAGCTAGGTAGGGCAATACAATCATTAAAACCTAATTGCTACATGCATGCAATATATAGGCTAGACGGATAAGTACTAAAAACAAGAATGGATAGACCCATCTCATCGATAAATTACCTTTACAAAATATGTTTGACACAATACCAATAAGCCCAAAAATCTCCCTCTTTGGGTCAAAATGCGAAGGAGATTCTTCATCATTGCTGCTTTTTCTGCACCTTGAACAATTTCAACACCATACCTAGAAGTGTGTTCTGAACAACAATATACCATTTAATCGTGTCAGAAAAGCACTTTTGATCATCAAAATCATTGCCTTGACAAGCGTCGGTAAACTCAATGATGTAGTTCAGAGTAGATGTTGAGTGAAAGTTCTTATCTAGCAAAAAGAATATACATCTCTGAACTTTTTGATTAATTCTTTTCTTGTACACCACACTCCAATTCTCTAATCTGATTTTAACCAGCTTCATCTTATTCAGATCACTTGGTCGTTCATGGGGTTGTGTGTGGGAAGAAGCCTTCATCACTTGGTCGTTCATGTGTGTTTGTTTGGGAGGTAGCCTTGTTCCCTTGGTCGTTCATGGGAATGTGTGTGGCAATACGCATTGTTCCTTGGTCGTTCATACCCTTGTTCCCTTGGTCGTTCATGGGTCTGTGTGTGGGAAGAGGCGTTGTTCACTTGGGTAGCCTGCTTGCCTTGCCAGCCCCATATGCATTGTTCCCTTGGTCGTTAGTGGATGGGTTTGTGTGTGGCATGGTGCCTTGTTCCCTTGTGTGGCCTGACTGCTTGGCTTGACATGACCTAGCCTTGCCAGCCTCACATCCATTGTTCACTTGGTCGTTCATGGGCATGTGTGTGGCAAGGTGCCTTGTTCCCTTGGTCGTTCATGGGGTTGTGTGTGGGAAGAAGCCTTCTTCACTTGGTCGTTCATGTGTGTTTGTTTGGGAGGTAGCCTTGTTCCCTTGGTCGTTCATGGGAATGTGTGTGGCAATACGCATTGTTCCTTGGTCGTTCATACCCTTGTTCCCTTGGTCGTTCATGGGTCTGTGTGTGGGAAGAGGCGTTGTTCCGTTGTTCGTTCGTTCATGGGTTTGTGTGTGGCAAGGTGCCTTGTTCCCTTGTGTAGCCTGACTGCTTGGCTTGACATGACCTAGCCTTGCCAGCCTCACATCAATTGTGTAGCCTGACTGCTTGGCTTGCCGTGACCTAGCCTTGCCAGCCTCACATCCATTGTTCCCTTGGTCGTTCATGCAAGGGTCTGTGTGTGGCAAGGTTGCCTTGTTCCCTTGGTCGTTAATGGGCATGTGTGTGGCAAGGTGCCTTGTTCCCTTGGTCGTTCATGGGCATGTGTGCGGCAAGGTGCCTTGTTCCCTTGGTCGTTCATGGGCATGTGTGCGGCAAGGTTGCCTTGTTCCCTTGGTCGTTCGTGGATGGGTTTGTGTGTGGCAAGGTGCCTTGTTCCCTTGGGTGGCTTGCCTTGCCAGCCTCGCTTGCTTAGGTTTCCCAACACACCTGTCGGGCACCAAGGGTGGTGTTAGTCCCCATGTACCCCCTATATATACATAATGCACAAAGAGCTTGGTGACAGGAACAGACATTGATTAGCCCGAAGATGTATAATTCCCAACACCATGCCTTGTTCGTCATACACGCTTCTGGGCACCAAGTGGTGGTAGTCCCCCATGGGCATGTGTGCGGCAAGGTGCCTTGTTGCCTTGGTCGTTCGTGGGCATGTGTGTGGCAAGGTGCCTTGTTCCCTTGGGTGGCTTGCTTTGCCAGCCTCGCTTGCTTAGGTTTCCCAGCACACCTGTCGGGCACCAAGGGTGGTATTAGTCCCCATGTACCCCCTATATATACATAATGCACAAAGAGCTTGGTGACAGGAACAGACATTGATTAGCCCGAAGATGCATAATTCCCAACACCATGCCTTGTTCGTCATACACGCTTCTGGGCACAAAGTGGTGGTAGTCCCCATGTGCATGTGTGTGGCAAGGTGCCTTGTTCCCTTGCCGTTCGTGGGCATGTGTTTGGCAAGGTGCCTTGTTCCCTTGGGTAGCTTGCCTTGCCAGCCTCGCTTGCTTAGGTTTCCCCAACACACTCGTCGGGCACCAAGGGTGGTATTAATCCCCATGTACCCCCTATATATACATATTGCACAAAGAGCTTGGTGACAGGAACAGACATTGATTTCCCCGAGGATGCATAATTCCCAACACCATGCCTTGTTCGTCATATACGCATGCCTTGTTCGTCATATAGTCTTCTGGGCACCAAGTGGTGGTAGTCCCCCATGGCCTATATACGACAAGGGAAACTTTGTAGATTGACATGGAACTTTTTTTTGCCAAGTAACAAAATGTCTGAAAATTTACCAAGTGTCGTAGAGCCAGCCTCTTGTTCGTATGCGTGGAAGGAAAAATGAGGGGGCTTGCTTTGGGGGGGAGGGACGAATCTGAGCGACGCAGGGCTGAATCTCAGTGGATCGTGGAAGTGGAAATCATACTTCACTTCCTCCACCTCCTCCAATTATTCTCCCTGACCCACAATTTCAAAAACTTGAAAAGTTCAAGGTCACTCAAGCCCTACTTGCAATGAAACATCAAGATGGAAGGTCTGTGTGTACTCACATCTTGGAGATGAAGTCACATATTGACAGGCTGAGAGCATTAGGTGTCGTTGTCCCGAGGAAGTTATCCGTTGACTGGGTTCTTCAGTCACTTCCCAAGTCATATAGTGAGTTCATTAAGGACTACTATGTGACAGACACGACATGACCCTTATTGATCTTACCTATTTGCTTGGTGCTGCTGAATCAACATTGATTTGGCGCACTGAAAAAGAAAATTTGATTGAAATATCTACTTCTCAAACTTCCATGGGCATTAAGAATGGAAACAATGGAAGTCCGTAAAGGATTTCTCTTCCCAATGGAAAGGGATCGGCAATAGTCAACCCAGTTGACCAAATGGTAAAGAGAAAGGCTAAGTCTGAGATAGTCCCGTGTACCATTCCCAAAGAGTCTATTTGTTTCTATTGCCAAAAGAAGGGGAATCGGTTGCGAAGTTGCCCTGACTACCTGAAAGGTCTGAAAGAAGGTAGAATCAAAATGTTTGGATCTGCTTCAGGTAAGTCGAATATCTAACTATGTTAAGTTCCTATTTGATGATTCTTAATACATGATGTGACAAGGTTACATTTTGATATTTTGTAGGATCATGCAAAAGGAAGGAAGCTTAAAAGTAAGAGTATGTTGAATCTGATCGCGAAGATGGATTTCAATCGCATGGTTCGAAGATCGGATTTTTGAGCTGTTGCTTAGGAGTTATGATAGATTTCTAGGAAATATGTAATAACATAGTTTTTCATTTGTAATTGCATTGTAAGGAAAAGTTTTTCTGCATTTTATAAATAAATAAAGTTTTGTTTTTATTTTTATTATATCTCCTTACAATGGCATTTGTGAAAAATTGATGTTTGTATGTTTCTATGTTAGAAATATGAATTTGATTCTTTCGTTTGTGGTAATGTCGAAAATTTTCCCAATAAGGGAAGATCCTCATCAACCAAGTTTCAGTTGGATAGAAACTTAGAATCATGCGACTCAGATTATGTGATGAATGAGAACCTTTGTATTGGGGATATTTAAAATTAATTCCTTGTTTACATGAATATGTGAGTCAAGTGAAGGACTAGGTGATTGGGTACACAGGAGATTGGGTACACTTGGTTGTGCGCTGGTCAGGTCCACCACAAAGATCGATAAGACTATTCGTCAAGACTTACTAAAGCTTAGTAAAAATGGTTATTCTTACAAGTTTAAGTATAATTCCGAAACATTGGAAAAGGTTCAATGTATGATAGAATGAATAAGAAGAATCAAATTAGGCAGAAAGATAAAAGTTTCTCCAATCTGAAAAGATGGGAGAGTACTTTAGTATCGTGTTTTATGATCATCTTAATGATTAT
The DNA here is from genome assembly GCF_052625555.1 of Lactuca saligna. Classification (NCBI taxonomy): domain Eukaryota; kingdom Viridiplantae; phylum Streptophyta; class Magnoliopsida; order Asterales; family Asteraceae; genus Lactuca; species Lactuca saligna. The sequence continues at coordinate 148,159,688 of NC_136420.1, forward strand.
GGAAAACCATATCACAATTGATCCTCTAAGGACATCTTAGTGCATTCGTATGGCTAAGAAGAGGAATCATAAATTGTTGAAATGGTTAAATCAAATATATGAATCATACTTCATTCCAAAATCAAGTCTTAGAGTTTCACTCCAAGATTGTTCCTTGAGTGACATAATCATAAGAAGGTTTATAACACTCATCAAATGTAGAGTAATATTCTTTTTGCTCTTGTACATTTGAAATTGGTAAGTTGTGATGTCTTGATAGGGACAAAGATCAGCTAAGACCAATTGTGTGAGGTGTTTATCTTGATTAGAATCCGCACTAACTCTTGAATATTTGTTTGTCAAGGAATGATTCTTGACAAGAGAAACAAATATTTCAAGAGGTCAGTGAGAGTCTTAAAGATCTTGACAAGGTTCAATAACTAATCAAGAAGAAAACCTATTGTTTATCACTAGCACACGACTTGAGGTTTGTAACCTATCGTGTTAACATATTCTTATTTCTGTGCTCATTCCAGTTAAAAGTTGACTATGCATGTGAGTTCTATGAGTTCTCAATTGTTTGCATAACAACTTGGAAGACATGGTAGGCCCTTGTGCTACCAGGTGGCAAGAAATTAAGATTGAACAAGTTCAGTCCGTATGATTTTGGATTTGTCACAAACCTTGTCTTATGATTATGGTTTGACAAAGTCACACAGATAGGAACACATACACCATAAAATCTAAGTGTCATAAGGTTTCTCTCCTCTTCATGAAAATCATTGTGAGGAAACTCTTTCACTAAGTAGATTTTAAGGAGATAGCAATTGTGTTATTTGCATTCTCAAATTCGATTATGATTACAACATCCCTTTTCATAATACGAATTGTGAGAAATGACAAAAGGTCTAAACATTTGAGACTTATTGTTGTAAGTTCTTAAATTGTTTAGACACACATGTGAGCTATCTACAGAATAAGTTAGAGAATCCTAGATCAAGTCTTATCAAAGCATCTCGTATCAGAAATTTGAACTTTGGTAATGAAAGTCAATAAGTATTGATTTCTAGAAGTCCAGCTGATTTCTGTGTACATGTCAAAGCTAGTGGGAGCATAAGTGCTATGCTAGTAAAGTAATGATTATTACGCTAGTAGGAGCATAATCAATTATGATGAATGTTGCAATTTACCAATGTTAATTATAGAAAACAAAAGTTTCAATTCGTAAGTTTTAGAATTTGAAAAATTGTTTTGCTATAATTAAAGTAGTGGAATTCATACTTCATTTCAAATCTAAAAACTTAGATTATGAGATTTTAATCAAATTTAGTCATGATTGTGTTAATTGCGTTCTGAAAATTCGATTATGATTACGGCAACCCTTTTCATAATTCGAATTATGAGAACATGGAAAATAGATATATTATAGCAAAATACTGGTCAGGTACCATGTCTTTATGAATCGTGTCCAATATGCTTTGGGTATAGGATCGATTACATGTGCTATAACATTTATCCGTTCTAAATTTTTTTCCAAATGCCTAGGGCATTAAGAGGGAAAAGGAATAGAACTGGATATGACTAAAATGGTTAAACAACTGTTAAGGACAATCTAAGGTTTGTCAAGGATTGGTCGCTTGTAGTTGGGAGTATAGAAAAGGACAGACCATATTGACATATTCTGAAAAGAGGCAACTCTTGTTAAGAAGTGATAGTCAAAATGGGAATATGGATATGTTTCCATAGGTGGAAGTTACTCCTTAAATCTGTGCAATAGTAGAAAACTTAATGCAAGAAAGATGTTCAAATGTATGTACTTTAAATTTGAGACTTCATTTCCGTGGAATTGCTCTCCATTGGAATACTTTGTGATGTCTGTTGCCAAGTCTCTGTGAATTTTGTTCATAGTCATTGCAAGAGGATCATTGCATATAAGTTTAGAATCTAACGGATTATAGTAAATGGCAAGAAATTGATATTCTTACATTTATGGTAAGGATTTGGAATTGTGAAATGAGCATCATAGGAATATTGTCAATTGATCTGTTTCATGAAGCAAGGACCATAGACAAACATAGTGTGCATACTTGGAGCATAGCATAGCTATTGTTTAGACAAACATAGTGTGCATGATTGGAGCATGGCATGTCACTTGTTTTAATTCAAGTATTATGTTGATTATTCGAAACATTATACAATGATAATGAGTAATCAATATGGGACTCAAAAGTTTTTGAGCCATATAGGATTAGTATTATTCTTGTGCTTCACTTTTCATGTTTTGACTTCCCGAATAACTAGGTTATTCAAATCATCCACAATCGATCATACTTTGGAAGTAGGTATTAAGGCAAGAGTGTCATGAATAGGTTTGTAGTTTGTCTAGGTGTTTTAGACATAGTTGTAGTGTTCATGAGTGCTCCTGGAATAAGATTTGAGTATTGGATTCAAACAACGCTCATTTGAATCAATTCATGGATTTTATCACGACTGATCATGAGACGATAATATCTTATATTCTTCAAACGGAGATATATGAGTTGTAGTTTACAAGTCGGTTGCACATTGATGATATGTAAACGCAACGGTAACTCGTTGTTATAAAACATATCATTGTGTGTGATTTGATGAGTAGATAGAGCAAGCATATGAGTTGACGTTTATCCATTTCTTTTACCCATGGAGGGATAAAAACAATATCTGTGGTCCCCTCGATGATTTAGTGATGACACCCCTAAGTGCTTGGCCAAGCTTGAACTGATTTGATTTGTTTAATTAGTCGGTCGTCATAAATCAGAAATCAGGAAACAACAGATGGACAAAGAGAATGATTATAATCCATGTCTCAGTCCATATGATATCTAGAATGGAGGAATATATGATCCCTTATCTAATGGACGAGTCGTTGACTAGGTCAGAGTTTGACAACAGCTTTTAAGAGCTACGATTGCTAGTCGGGCTGTGGAGTCGTACTTGCAATAATAGTTATTAGAATTATCTAAGTGGGAGACTATTGGATTAGTGTCTAAGTCCATAACTATGTTTGGTATGTAGTTGACACGAGAGTAGCATGGTCCATTTGGGTTGTATATCACCAGGACAATTTGATAGGATGGACTTTTGAGAAGATGTTATTTATGATTTGTTAGTATATTATAAGTTCTAATATATAAATATGAAATCATATTATTTAATTATTATTAATAAAGAATTAGTTTGGAATTAATTTTGTGATCAAAAGAGACTAATATTAAATGGGGATTGATTTGGTAAATCATTCATTCTTATAATGTAGGCTTATGATCCATAGTTCTTTATGTTGGGCTAAACCCATGTGGTGCCCCATGGATGATCCATGTAGGTTTAAACCTATGGATCATGAGGAATATGGAAGGTCATGCACATTAGGGTTTGCATGGTGTAACCCTAATTAAGCTACACTATATAAGAAGCCCCTAGTTCATGAAATCGGTTACACATGTGTTCTTTGGAAGAGCTAGCCGATTATGAGTGCAATACATCTTCTCTCAAGTTATCCTTTGTCCTAGGTGTGTTGTGATTCTATTTGAGGCATTCATACTATTGGTGCTAAGCTCTTTAAGGTTCAAGGCCTTCAACTATAACAAAAGGTATGTCATCTAGCTAGAATTTTGGTAGTATAGATACTCCATTATATGGTAGTTAGGATGATGCTTTGGAATATTGAAACTTTGCATGTATATTAAAGAAAACATAGATCCAAAGCATTTAGGGTTGCATGTACACCTTAGGAGTGTTAGAATGTTAAAAACCCATCAGGGACATCCTACCCCAAGAAACCAATTAGTTGTTAATTCAATGCAACTAACAATGAAACATAGTATGAAGTGAAGGATCTAGTATGCTCAAGAATCATATTAAAGTGATATTGCTAATTAACATATGATATTAAAGGGTCACACTAACAACAACTTGATACAATTGATTATTTATTAGAAATTGATTTTAATAAATATTCAATAAAACTCTTATAATTAAATTGGAAATTATTTATTTCATGGAAATAATAATTTTTATTAGCAAGTAACATATTATTCATATGGTATGAATTAATAAGTCAAGTACAACTTTTGGGACTAGATAAATGTTTTTTGTCTTTTACCTTAAAGTTAGAGTTTATATTTTATAAACTTGTTTTATAAAATTTGAACTTGTCTTTCTTTTTCTACTCTTATGGCCGAAAGTTTATGAGGCTAGAGAGGGGATGGGTGTTGAAACAATAATAACTTAGATTTATAGATTCTATAAACTATGTGAATAAATAACAAGAACAATGAAGATAAAATAGTGTCGAATGCTTGTATTGAAAAGCTTTAGAAGAGTTCAATGTGAACTTCTCTATAAAAGCTAGGTAGGGCAATACAATCATTAAAACCTAATTGCTACATGCATGCAATATATAGGCTAGACGGATAAGTACTAAAAACAAGAATGGATAGACCCATCTCATCGATAAATTACCTTTACAAAATATGTTTGACACAATACCAATAAGCCCAAAAATCTCCCTCTTTGGGTCAAAATGCGAAGGAGATTCTTCATCATTGCTGCTTTTTCTGCACCTTGAACAATTTCAACACCATACCTAGAAGTGTGTTCTGAACAGCAATATACCATTTAATCGTGTCAGAAAAGCACTTTTGATCATCAAAATCATTGCCTTGACAAGCGTCGGTAAACTCAATGATGTAGTTCAGAGTAGATGTTGAGTGAAAGTTCTTATCTAGCAAAAAGAATATACATCTCTGAACTTTTTGATTAATTCTTTTCTTGTACACCACACTCCAATTCTCTAATCTGATTTTAACCAGCTTCATCTTATTCAGATCCTTTGATTCTTTTCCTGGTTTCAGAATCGGTTTCTTTTTCAGCACAACTGTAATTTCTACATCCATTTTTGCAAACTCTTGAATATAGCAAATCAACATTCTCTTAAGATGAGCTATGACAGGCTCATACTTCTGTTCTTCTTTGGAAAAAATAAGGAACATGGAAATCCAATCATAAGGATTGATACAAGGTAAATAAGCAAGTATGAATTCAAATTCATTACAATTGGTTCCTCTGAATCCTTTGAATTTTATGTTAACGAAGCTTTCGGTTGGAAAGGCAGCATAAACCTTCAGTGCGACTATTTTCTGCAAACTCCAAATTTTGTATTGAGGCATTCCATGCTTGAGATAGAAATAAAATAGCGCATGATTAACATCAGAATCAGAGAGAGAGGCTCTCTCAATCTTATGAAAACTCCAAAATAAAAACGCCCTAGGAGTAATCGGAAAGTCGAGTTATGAATCTGCAATGTTACCCAACTCAAAGGAAACCGAAGGCTCCAACCAATTAGTGCTTGATTTATCAACCGCCGCCTTCTGAATTCGTCTAAGGACCATGGGGGAAAATGCGACTTCTGAGTTGCGAGAGTGACTTTCACAATCTCATCTTCTTTCTATTGATCTTCTAATTCTTTTCGGAGTATGAAGCTCCTTGTCTCGTTTCTTTCTGACAAGTTTTTCACCCTCAGACAATTCTTATTCTTCTTCTTCATCTCCATCAATAAGCTGCTCTTTACCTTTAGATCCCAAAGCTTCATTATCCTTCGGATCATTTAGATTTGATTTTGGTTTTTGTTGGGTTTCATTAGTTGGTTCCACAATATTTTTCTTAGGCATTTGATTCGTATCTATTTCTCCCCCTAGTTTCGGAAGAACATCAGATTCCGAAACACCTTCAAGCTTATTGAGCATTGAAAAGACGAGTTTGAGCTTCTCTGAAAGATGTTGTTGTACCGAAACTGTGAGCAGAGAATCACGAGTGTTGACAACATTGCACAAATAGTTATTGATTTCCGAAATGCAACACCTGATAATAGTCTTTTCGGACTCCAAGCCATCTTCACGCCTGTTGGTGTAGTTCAGGTTGACTCATAAAACCTTGGTTTTTTCAGTTTTCTTAGCCAGTTTATCCATAAGATCATTTTCTGCTGCCAAATCCGCCTACATCTTCTCAATCTTGGAGATAATAGAACCATTTAGTTATGTGTTGTCAAGCTTGATCTCAGAACGAACACGTCATAACTCTTCTTTCTCAGTCTATAAAGTGGTACCAAGACCTGAAATAACTTCATTAGCATTCATAGTGTTCACATCAGAAGATTTTCGGAATTCAACCATGAACTTTGTTACCTCATCATATAGTTTTTTGACTTTTTCAGTTGTTACGTTTATGGTTTTCTCTGAAGTGTGAATGACCTTTGTTGAATCAGCAAGAAGTTTTGAATTTTCCTTGGTGAGCATCTCAATCGTTGCTCCGTGTGACTTCAACATGAACCCGTATGTAGCATCCAAAAATTAGGTATATCTTGTGAACCCTAGTCTTTGAGCAATTGTCCAATTTGACCCTTGTTAAAGGGAAGAGTAGTAAAGGGGTACGCGGGGCGTACTGGGGTGTACGCTCATCGTACTCGTGCATGTGTTTGGTCGCGGAGGGCCACCTAGTACGCGGGGCGTACCAAGGTGTACGCGGGGCGTACTAGGTCCAGAAAGAAACTCTTATCTTTAGTGAGCCCCCTATTTAAAGAACATTATCGCCTCTTTGTTGGCCACCTTTTCTATAGCACCCATAAAATTCAAGCCAAATTTAAACTTTTTAACACATTTTAAAATAGTTAAGTTATTACAGGTTGTTTTCAAAATAGTTTAGACATAAGAGTATTCCCAGAATCAGTCATGAAAATATGAGGAGGTGCACGATCACGCCTTCGTCTTCCCACAATCATCCGAAGTGCCTGAAACAAAATAAACAAATGTAAGCCCGAAGCTTAGTGACTTTTCCCAAAATACCAACACCATACAAACATAACCATATCATATAACCAATACAGAACAACATGCATAATGAGTCATCATCCTGACTGGACCGCCTCACAGGCCTTCAAATGTTTTTCATAAACACTTTATGTGTTTAAAACTCCTTATTACACTGTACATTTTAGTCTCTATGTTTCATTTCAAACTCATTTACAATGGTGTTTCAAACAAATGTTCTTTATACTAAACTTTTTTATCAAACCCATGCCTTCAAACCGTTTTATTGATTCACAACAAGTCAATATTTTCTTAGATAATAATTATGTCCAAAGGTTTTACAAAACTTATTTTATGCTTTTATATTATAAATTGCATGCCTATATATGTATTGTTATATAAGAAATGTTTAAAAGACTTAGGAAGGCTATGCACCCTATTTCCTTTTCGCGCTTGAGATGTGGTCTGGTGGGATATTGGGTACCCGTTCGAAGGTCGTTTAAATATTAGTTATATATCATGTGTACATATATAGTCATAAAGGTTCTTCCAGCTCATTCAATACCCTTGGGTAGCAAGGGTATACGCCCATGTTCATACGTACCAGTTATATTACTAGTAAGCTACCATAGAGGTAGTTTAGGAAGATACTAGAACTATTACTAGAACGCGATATCATACAATGAGTCAGTTCATTCATGAGTCAATACTTGCTAGATAGAGAGAACATACATTACAGCTAGTACACACAGTACATTACTATACATGCTAGATAGAGAGAGAACACACATTACAGCTAGCACACGTAGAGCATTACAGTACATTTACATGAATACGTTTAAATGAATACGTTTACATATATACACTTACATGAGTACATCTTCATGAGTACATTTACATGATTACACTTACATGAGTACGTTTACATATACGATGATAGGACAGACATCACTAGGTGCTATAGCATGGAACAAGTGCAGGATCTAACTATACCGATGAATCACAACGCAATTGTGATAGTTATATCAGGTATACATGATCATAGTAATGTGGATGTTCACGGCATGTCTATATGCATGGGCGTGTAAAGGTCTTAAAATCCCTTTGACAGAGAAGCGTTTAGCCTGGGATCTAGCCATCACATTAGGCCTTATCCCTCAAATAAGGCAATAAGAGTACAGAGGTAGTCACTTATTACAAATACTACAGTACCTACGAGCTTACCCTAGACTTAAGGTAATTAGTACGGTTGTAGTTCGACACTACACCATAGTACTATTTCATTTTCCCATTACATTCACTTTGTGAACACTCACACGACGCACGGTAATGTAGAAACTATATTTTTGGTTAATGATAGTTAGACTTGGGAAAAATACACACTTTTACAAGAGACACACACATAGACACTAGATGCCTTGGTAGAAGGCTACATTCAGAGCAGTTAGGTCTTGGTAGAAGACACCCTTATATACTAGTAGGAATCATAGGGATTTCTAGGGTTTTTCAAACATTTACAACATTTTTACAAACATTTTTATACTTACAGTTCATATACATTTTCAATACTTACAGTTCATATACATTTTCATTACTTTGGGCCCATTAGGGTTCCTTGATTCCTCATTGTCCAAACATCCCCCAAACGAGTTAAACACAACAAGACAAGTACACCGCCACCCGACACGGTGGCCAGTGGTGACAGGAGGCGGCATCCACCACCCTATGGTGGTGGTTTGGGTTCTTCTTTTCATTATTCCTCTTTTGTTACAATTACAATGCTAAAACCTAATTAACCAACACACACAAACACACTAATAAACACATACACACTCACTAATAACACACACACACACACACCCAAATAGACATTTAGAGGCAGTAAGTTTGGCGGTTGTGATGACAGCCACCACCTCATGGTGGTGGCAAGTTTCCTTGAATCCCCATCAAGCAACACTCATCCATAGATCACCAAATGTCATGAGCTCGACACTGAACATACTCCGATCTCAGCAACTCCCAAGGTGGCTTCTGGCAGTCGGGGTAATGGTAGCACACACGAGCAACCGACGATAACAGCGTCGGACGAATGCAACAACACGAATGGTGGCGTGTGACAACCTGAAATTTCCATTATGTACAAACCATATCAAGTCAATAGAAGTTAGAACAGTTAGAGTTAAGTTCCAGACTCTTGAGTATAAGTTTGACAGTTCTTCAGGATTTACACTTAAGGATATATCAGAAGAGTGATGCACTAGGGTTTTGTGCAACACGGTTATTCCAAAACTCTGTGATATTAGAGTTCATTACGGGAATAAAATATTTTCTGCCAAAAATCGCAGGACTATATATAGAAATTTGAACCATATTAAGTCATTAGTTACAATTCCAACTAGAGAAAACCCAAATTCTCTCTCATGGATCTTTGGGTTTTCATCCCAAATTGTGAGTACTTCTATCTAGTTGTAATATATAGCTTAGATTGTGCCTAATGACATCAAAATCGGATCAAAACCCCAATATTTGAGAGTTTACCGCCCAAGAACACTTGGAGAGTAAACTCTTTTATAAGGGGCAAAGTGTGCCCAATGACCCTCCAAGCCTTGGAACTAAACCTAGAAACTACAATGACATGTTTAGACCAAAAAAAAATCATTAAGAAACAAAGGTTGAAAGTGAGTTCACGGCCAAGAATGTTCTTGGGCCGTGAACTCCATTTTTAGGTGCCAAAATGCCCTAAATGCCTTCATTGAACCAAGAGACTAGCATATCACATTACCTTGATGTGTCTAGGACCCAAAACAATCAAAATACCAATACCCATAGGTGTTCACGGCCGCAAACACATGACCAAATGGTACATGGGCCGGAAACTCAAATTAGGGGTGTTTTGATGCCACAAACACTTCCTAAGGCTTAGGCTTGAATTTAGACATGTACCCTAATGAGTTTAAGACTAGCAAACACCATTAGAACACCAAGAGTAAGGTGTTCACGACCCAAGAAGTTCCAGGGTCGTGAACTCCAAACAATAGTGCCAAATGGTGCTATAAACTCTTCTAAAGCCTAGTGCACTAGCATAGTTTAGTTCCTAGTTAAATTAGGGACTTGAAAACACCACAAATACCCTGCCAAGGGAGATTACGGCCGTAATCTCCACAGGATGTGGTCCATGGGCCGTAAACTCCTAAAAGGAGTTAAAAGGAAGTCCTAACACTTGTTTAAGCCTAGAAGCACATCACCACTTAAGTTGTAATAGCTTTGAGCTTCATTTAGAGCCCCAATGGAGAGTTTACGGCTAGGAGTTTACTCCCCTGGGCCGTAAACTCCAACACACATGGTCTTTAGACCATAAACTTCCGTAGGAGGTCTTGAACTCCTTTGTTGCAACCCATTAGCCTCCTAGCACTTGAACAAAGTGTTTATCCTCGCATTAGGATGTTTATACATATGTAATTAGTGTTATAATCACTAATTGTTTATATACATATGTCTTCATATATAATTAGGACCATTGTGTGTGTCTAAAGTCTTCACTTGACACCTACTAGTCCTACCTCTTCAGTTCATCCGTATCACCCAAAACATGTGAGTTCATACCCCTTAGTCAATGTTTTAACTGTTTTTAAATGTTTTAAGGGGGGGGGGGGGATACAAGTAGAATCATGCTATTTACTATATCAATCACATGTGATTAGTAAGCAGCATTCAAATGATTGGCTACTCATTAGCCGTTTTACCAAACAGTTTACTTCAAATGTTTTTCATAAACACTTTATGTGTTTAAAACTCCTTATTACGCTGTACATTTTAGTCTCTATGTTTCATTTCAAACTCATTTACAATGGTGTTTCAAACAAATGTTCTTTATACTAAACTGTTTTATCAAACCCATGCCTTCAAACCGTTTTATTGATTCACAACAAGTCAATATTTTCTTAGATAATAATTATGTCCAAAGGTTTTACAAAACTTATTTTATGCTTTTATATTATAAATTGCATGCCTATATATGTATTGTTATATAAGAAATGTTTAAAAGACTTAGGAAGGCTATGCACCCTATTTCCTTTTCGCGCTTGAGATGTGGTCTGGTGGGATATTGGGTACCCGTTCGAAGGTCGTTTAAATATTAGTTATATATCATGTGTACATATATAGTCATAAAGGTTCTTCCAGTTCATTCAATACCCTTGGGTAGCAAGGGTATACGCCCATGTTCATACGTACCAATTATATTACTAGTAAGCTACTATAGAGGTAGTTTAGGAAGATACTAGAACTATTACTAGAACGCGATATCATACAATGAGTCAGTTCATTCATGAGTCAATACTTGCTAGATAGAGAGAACATACATTACAGCTAGTACACACAGTACATTACTATACATGCTAGATAGAGAGAGAACACACATTACAGCTAGCACACGTAGAGCATTACAGTACATTTACATGAATACGTTTACATATATACACTTACATGAGTACATCTTCATGAGTACATTTACATGATTACACTTACATGAGTACGTTTACATATACGATGATAGGACAGACATCACTAGGTGCTATAGCATGGAACAAGTGCAGGATCTAACTATACCGATGAATCACAACGCAATTGTGATAGTTATATCAGGTATACATGATCATAGTAATGTGGATGTTCACGGCATGTCTATATGCATGGGCGTGTAAAGGTCTTAAAATCCCTTTGACAGAGAAGCGTTTAGCCTGGGATCTAGCCATCACATTAGGCCTTATCCCTCAAATAAGGCAATAGGAGTACAGAGGTAGTCACTTATTACAAATAATACAGTACCTACGAGCTTACCCTAGACTTAAGGTAATTAGTACGGTTGTAGTTCGACACTACACCATAGTACTATTTCATTTTCCCATTACATTCACTTTGTGAACACTCACACGACGCACGGTAATGTAGAAACTATATTTTTGGTTAATGATAGTTAGACTTGGGAAAAATACACACTTTTACAAGAGACACACACATAGACACTAGATTCCTTGGTAGAAGGCTACATTCAGAGCAGTTAGGTCTTGGTAGAAGACACCCTTATATACTAGTAGGAATCATAGGGATTTCTAGGGTTTTTCAAACATTTACAACATTTTTACAAACATTTTTATACTTACAGTTCATATACATTTTCAATACTTACAGTTCATATACATTTTCAATACTTTGGGCCCATTAGGGTTCCTTGATTCCTCATTGTCCAAACATCCCCCAAACGAGTTAAACACAACAAGACAAGTACACCGCCACCCGACACGGCGGCCAGTGGTGACAGGAGGCGGCATCCACCACCCTATGGTGGTGGTTTGGGTTCTTCTTTTCATTATTCCTCTTTTGTTACAATTACAATTCTAAAACCTAATTAACCAACACACACAAACACACTAATAAACACATACACACTCACTAATAACACACACACACACACCCAAATAGACATTTAGAGGCAGTAAATTTGGCGGTTGTGATGACAGCCACCACCTCATGGTGGTGGCAAGTTTCCTTGAATCCCCATCAAGCAACACTCATCCATAGATCACCAAATGTCATGAGCTCGACACTGAACATACTCCGATCTCAGCAACTCCCAAGGTGGCTTCTGGCAGTCGGGGTAATGGTAGCACACGAGCAACCGACGATAACAGCGTCAGACGAATGCAACAACACGAATGGTGGCGTGTGACAACCTGAAATTTCCATTATGTACAAACCATATCAAGTCAATAGAAGTTAGAACAGTTAGAGTTAAGTTCCAGACTCTTGAGTATAAGTTTGACAGTTCTTCAGGATTTACACTTAAGGAGATATCAGAAGAGTGATGCACTAGGGTTTTGTGCAACACGGTTATTCCAAAACTCTGTGATATTAGAGTTCATTACGGGAATAAAATATTTTCTGCCAAAAATCGCAGGACTATATATAGAAATTTGAACCATATTCAGTCATTAGTTACAATTCCAACTAGAGAAAACCCAAATTCTCTCTCATGGATCTTCGGGTTTTCATCCCAAATTGTGAGTTCTTCTATCTAGTTGTAATATATAGCTTAGATTGTGCCTAATGACATCAAAATCGGATCAAAACCCCAATATTTGAGAGTTTACCGCCCAAGAACACTTGGAGAGTAAACTCTTTTATAAGGGGCAAAGTGTGCCCAATGACCCTCCAAGCCTTGGAACTAAACCTAGAAACTACAATGACATGTTTAGACCAAAAAAAAATCATTAAGAAACAAAGGTTGAAAGTGAGTTCACGGCCAAGAATGTTCTTGGGCCGTGAACTCCATTTTTAGGTGCCAAAATGCCCTAAATGCCTTCATTGAACCAAGAGACTAGCATATCACATTACCTTGATGTGTCTAGGACCCAAAACAATCAAAATACCAATACCCATAGGTGTTCACGGCCGCAAACACATGACCAAATGGTACATGGGCCGGAAACTCAAATTAGGGGTGTTTTGATGCCACAAACACTTCCTAAGGCTTAGGCTTGAATTTAGACATGTACCCTAATGAGTTTAAGACTAGCAAACACCATTAGAACACCAAGAGTAAGGTGTTCACGACCCAAGAAGTTCCAGGGTCGTGAACTCCAAACAATAGTGCCAAATGGTGCTATAAACTCTTCTAAAGCCTAGTGCACTAGCATAGTTTAGTTCCTAGTTAAATTAGGGACTTGAAAACACCACAAATACCCTGCCAAGGGAGATTACGGCCGTAATCTCCACAGGATGTGGTCCATGGGCCGTAAACTCCTAAAAGGAGTTAAAAGGAAGTCCTAACACTTGTTTAAGCCTAGAAGCACATCACCACTTAAGTTGTAATAGCTTTGAGCTTCATTTAGAGCCCCAATGGAGAGTTTACGGCTAGGAGTTTACTCCCCTGGGCCGTAAACTCCAACAAACATGGTCTTTAGACCATAAACTTCCGTAGGAGGTCTTGAACTCCTTTGTTGCAACCCATTAGCCTCCTAGCACTTGAACAAAGTGTTTATCCTCGCATTAGGATGTTTATACATATGTAATTAGTGTTATAATCACTAATTGTTTATATACATATGTCTTCATATATAATTAGGACCATTGTGTGTGTCTAAAGTCTTCACTTGACACCTACTAGTCCTACCTCTTCAGTTCATCCGTATCACCCAAAACATGTGAGTTCATACCCCTTAGTCAATGTTTTAACTGTTTTTAAATGTTTTAAGGGGGGGGGGGGGGGGATACAAGTAGAATCATGCTATTTACTATATCAATCACATGTGATTAGTAAGCAGCATTCAAATGATTGGCTACTCATTAGCCGTTTTACCAAACAGTTTACTTCAAATGTTTTTCATAAACACTTTATGTGTTTAAAACTCCTTATTACGCTGTACATTTTAGTCTCTATGTTTCATTTCAAACTCATTTACAATGGTGTTTCAAACAAATGTTCTTTATACTAAACTGTTTTATCAAACCCATGCCTTCAAACCGTTTTATTGATTCACAACAAGTCAATATTTTCTTAGATAATAATTATGTCCAAAGGTTTTACAAAACTTATTTTATGCTTTTATATTATAAATTGCATGCCTATATATGTATTGTTATATAAGAAATGTTTAAAAGACTTAGGAAGGCTATGCACCCTATTTCCTTTTCGCGCTTGAGATGTGGTCTGGTGGGATATTGGGTACCCGTTCGAAGGTCGTTTAAATATTAGTTATATATCATGTGTACATATATAGTCATAAAGGTTCTTCCAGTTCATTCAATACCCTTGGGTAGCAAGGGTATACGCCCATGTTCATACGTACCAATTATATTACTAGTAAGCTACTATAGAGGTAGTTTAGGAAGATACTAGAACTATTACTAGAACGCGATATCATACAATGAGTCAGTTCATTTATGAGTCAATACTTGCTAGATAGAGAGAACATACATTACAGCTAGTACACACAGTACATTACTATACATGCTAGATAGAGAGAGAACACACATTACAGCTAGCACACGTAGAGCATTACAGTACATTTACATGAATACGTTTACATATATACACTTACATGAGTACATCTTCATGAGTACATTTACATGATTACACTTACATGAGTACGTTTACATATACGATGATAGGACAGACATCACTAGGTGCTATAGCATGGAACAAGTGCAGGATCTAACTATACCGATGAATCACAACGCAATTGTGATAGTTATATCAGGTATACATGATCATAGTAATGTGGATGTTCACGGCATGTCTATATGCATGGGCGTGTAAAGGTCTTAAAATCCATTTGACAGAGAAGCGTTTAGCCTGGGATCTAGCCATCACATTAGGCCTTATCCCTCAAATAAGGCAATAGGAGTACAGAGGTAGTCACTTATTACAAATACTACAGTACCTACGAGCTTACCCTAGACTTAAGGTAATTAGTACGGTTGTAGTTCGACACTACACCATAGTACTATTTCATTTTCCCATTACATTCACTTTGTGAACACTCACACGATGCACGGTAATGTAGAAACTGTATTTTTGGTTAATGATAGTTAGACTTGGGAAAAATACACACTTTTACAAGAGACACACACATAGACACTAGATGCCTTGGTAGAAGGCTACATTCAGAGCAGTTAGGTCTTGGTAGAAGACACCCTTATATACTAGTAGGAATCATAGGGATTTCTAGGGTTTTTCAAACATTTACAACATTTTTACAAACATTTTTATACTTACAGTTCATATACATTTTCAATACTTACAGTTCATATACATTTTCAATACTTACAGTTCATATACATACAAATACTTACATACAAATTAAGACACTAAAATACTTATGATCTCACCAGCTTTAAAGCTGATACTCTCTTTCAAAATAACTTGTATCATCAGGTCAACCATAGACAGGTACTAATGCAAGGTTTAGAGAATATGGAGCTCGTTCAAGACTCATCTTTCATTTTGTTTATACTTTAGTGTCTATTATAATTTGATAGAACACACTTGTATTAAAATTATATTATTAATGCAATGGATGATGTTGTTGCTTGTTTACTACTTTTCATTGTTGTGATATTGTACATGACATCCTCCACCCCAGAATGTTTCCACCGTTCATGGTTTTGGGGTGTGACAGATTGGTATCAGAGCATTGTTTATAGTGAATTAAGTATATCAACCCATAAAAGATATACAAACTATAAATACAAAGGGATTAAAAATACTCTGACCAAGAGTTTATACTTTAAATAATGAAATATTTAATTAAGTATATGTGCCTACATTCCTACTAAAATCAGTGTCAATAGGACAGTACAAAATAATTACGATTGTTGGGCAACACAGGTGGACTTAGAGACATATAGTCAAAACTGGGAAGATATAGCCTGATCACCTATATTATCCGAGGGTTGACTAGCATGTGCCTAAGTGTAGTTGTGTGGTTGCAACAAGTCTAAAATCTTACCAACCCTACCACAATGAGAACAGTAGAACATAACATTAAACTTAAAATACTATCGGAGTATTTGGTGTTACTATAAGTACTTTATACTTGAGAACTAAAACGGGATCTTCATTACTATGTTGATAGTTGCTAAGTGGATACACTAAGGCTATATGTAATTAGGATGTTATAGACTTAGAATCTGTGAAAAATTTACTTTACCCCTATTCTGTGTGAATTTGGAGTTAATGTCACTTATTCGAAGGCCTATCCTGTTTCGATTACATATAACTAGTATGCACTTCACAAATAGCGATGTAACTAATGAAGATTCTCTAAATAGTTATCTAGATAGTTTCGTCTAATAATTATTTTCTTACCCCAATTCTCGCGTAGATAACATGGTTGGACTTTATCCCCACGACAATTAGTACCTTCCGAATGAAGTCATTGCTGGATGGTTTGGAGAAGAACCAGAGAATGATCATCCGATTCCTTTGAATGATCACCATGATGAAGACCTTTTGGATGGTGCTAACTCTGAACCCGAGGTTGAAAACCTACCCCAGACAGCTCCCGTTCCAATTCCTAACCCTCGTCCAGCTTTTTATGGCCCGGCGCCTCCATGGGTTGAATGTTTGGATGCATGGAGCGAAGATCAAGATCAACCTATGCCATTTAATGAAGACCGAAGCTTCTACAACGTAAATGAAGGGAGCACAACAGATAGAGTTCTACCAATCCTGATCCGTAGAGTTGCCCGAAACGAAATTCAGGGCAGGACAGCTCTATATCGTATCGAGGAAGTTGACACCAATGGAGGGATGCATATCCTTCGCACCAACAACCTTGAACATACTCGTGAGAGATCTAAGAGAGACCACGAAACCCTACTGCAAGCACTAGCTGAAACCCGAGCCGAAGTCATTGAGCTCCGAGTACGTCAGAGGGTATACGAAAGATACCTGCTTGATATGGAACGTCAATTGGCTGAACTGAGAGTTCACCAGAGGGATGACTGTTGCCGGTAGTAGATGCTTCACTTTATTTTTTCTTGTTAAAAAGTAATTGTTTTCATGTATATGCCCGATGTGGCATTTTCTATGAAAACTATTTTGTATTGTAAGTACTTTTGGTTAAGTCTTTATGCTGTCAAGGACTATCTTCTCTGGATATGATGTAAGACCTTTTACAAGGTCATTTTCCCGAACTTTTACGTCATGAATATCAAAGATATTGATAGTCCGCTAACTTCTCCATCGCTTTTTATTCAAGTACTCTTATCATACTCTCATTGGAGTCTATCTGAAACATGATTTAGTCAAGTCATTGGACTATATCATGTTAGATCCGGAGACATTTCCAAGTCTCTTTTAGTGGTTGGATCCTATTATTCACCAACCATCAATACCTCGGCTTGAACGACAAACGTCTTAAGACCATTCTATGAACTTACTTCTACTTATTTCTAGGAATGCATCATAGGGATGTAGGTCAAACCTTCGCGAACACACTTCCAATCCGTATTAGGACTGCATCATAGGGATGTAGGTCAAACTCACAAAAACATACTTCTTTTACATAACAGTCGAACTACGTATAGGTTCAACCATGCTCGCTCACAAGTTCATTTTCTTTCCATGGAACAGAATCATGTCGCCAAAGAAAAACGATCAACCCATCAACCAAGCACCGACCCTTCAGATTGATGCGGCTACCTTTCAAGCTGCAGTCTCGACTGCCGTGTCAGCTATTTGGACTAACCTTAACACTAACAATGCAAATGTTAGCGGGATTGTTAACGACAATTCCAACCCGAGTAACAATCAAACACCTCAACGAACAGCAAACTACCACGACACCCTGAGTTCCGAGACCAAGAGTAACAAATGGAAGTTTTGGGCCAAAAAGAAGGACAAATCGCTTCGAGGGGAAAACAAGAAACAACCGCCGGTAACAACCTTCACAGCTACGACATCTGTACCTCCTACTACCATCCCTTCGGGTATACCAATTGTCCCTAACCCAGCCAGACAATATGCTGGAAACCTCCCAAATTGCATCAGATGTAGTTATCACCACCATGGACCTTGTCGGGAGATACAGTGCTCAAACTGCAACAAAAAGGGGCACACCAAACGTTACTGCAACAGCCTAACAAGGTCGATCAACCAATTGCCCAACACCGGTGTGAACCAGGCTTGCTACGGTTGTGGCAAGGTGGGTCACTACAAAAGGAACTGCCCAGAGGCAGCAGATGCTGGCACAGACGGAAGTATGCTACCGACCACCGCCGCAGGAGAGAATACTCTGGACCCACGTTAATGTAATTTAGGCGTTTCATTGTAACAGACTTATAAACAATCCAGAACTAGTGCAACTAGAGTCTTACCTTTTACGAGATCCTGTCTATATAGGGATGCTCATGTTGCGTATACTTGTCTTTTGTAGTATACCCTATTCGCAGCAATAGTCTTGTAGTAAATCTAAAGTACTGTAACTCTGTTCATCGTTGCACGGTTGTGTTTTGTCTGTAAACGTCTTATGTTCAAATCTAATGTCTTTAAGTTTCCGTATGATTCTGACATTATCATACAACTAGATTCAATTTGATCCACACCATACTAGCTTCATACGTACATCTCTTTCTTTAAAATCGCCTTTCCAACGAAGCCGTCATATCAAAACACTGAAGTACTCATGCGTGGAGTACCTCTTAGTTCTTCTCTTTTCCGAAGAAATCCCCGAAGTACCACTCGTACAGTACGTCAAGTTCAATCCAAAGATCCATATGGTTGATCTGTCGCTGAAGAATGTATACATAGGGGCGATATATAATCAAGGTTCTACAGGTTTAGAATTGATGATTCCGCCTTAACTTCTTTTCCTTGATAGGATTTGAGCTTAAAGAAGAATCAGTTATTCGACTATCTTTTCAATTTTAATTATATACGACTTGTATACCCGAGATGGTGATCGTTGAACCAAGTATGGATTCTAAAATGAATTTTAGGACGGAGAACTGCCCAAGACTACGAGTAATCGCATCGGCATGTGAACAAACTTAGAACCCAGTACGACTCCTGTAAACCGATCGCCCTATAGTCTAAACATCTATGGAGATACAAGAACAGTTTGGACAACTTAGCGGACTACACAGAAATAGAATTAAAAGACTAGGCTTCTCACCCTAGAGAACTCCGGTCATATTCTTCCAGAGATCGACGAATTGCATCGTATGTACCTCAGATATCGAGGACTCCGTCAAGATTTTTCCATTAGAAATCGTTGTCTCTGCCTTGCATAAATGAAGCGGTTGAGCAAACACAAGGAGATAATTACTTTCAGAAATGGATTTGAGATCCGAATATCACCAGTTCGAGTGTTAGGGAAGGATGTCCGGGAGACTATCTTTTGAACTCGATGCGGACACTTCGAGTCCATAGTGATACCCTTCGGACAGGACCAATACACCCACATTATTCATGAGCTAAATGAGTAGGGTACGTATTTCTTACTTGGATCAGTTCGTCATTTCTCCATGAAATGACTTACTTATCTACCCTCGTAGAAAGGAGGAACCCATGGAAACATTACTCTCAGAGGAACTTTCACGAATTTCTCTTAGCACGGGTTTTGAAATTGAAGAGTCAAATTTCTATAACACACTATTAGTGATGTGGGAAATTTTGAGTACTCTTACAATTTGTCAAAACCGTTGAGAATTTGTCGACACCAGAGATGCCGATAGAAATTTGCCAATTTTTAGGTCTTACAAACCTACTGTCATAGTTCACCCAGAACTCCTCGCAAATCACAGAAACCTTTACGACTCGGACCCAGCAAGGGGTGGCCCTTGACTGGGAAGTTAAACAAGAAAAAGAAACCTCGGAGATTCCAAGTGAGTGACCAGGTTCTTTAGGAAAACTCACTCTGGGAATGTCTTAATGCACTTCGTAAAGCGTGAAAAGCTAAATCAAAGATAGTCGGGACCTCCGAGATTCTTACCAGAATCGGTCCTGTATCTCACAGACTATATCTACTCCGCGAACTCAGTAACGTACATTTTACCCTTCACGTCTCGATCTTGAAACCGTAACTTTCCGTTAGGACTCTCGTAAGCCCACTCGACGAGATCGAGATTAATGAGGTCCCCGCCTTCGTATTAGAACCGTAGTGACCCTTGATCGAGAGGTCAAGCGGACGAAGCAACGCCGTTGCCCATTAGTGAAGGTTCATTGGGATACCAACCGAGGACCAAATTTCACTTAGGAGAGCTAGAACCAATCGATTAGGAAGTTTCCTCCTCATGATTCGATCATTCGTACCTACTTCCTTACCTAAATTCTATTTTCGAGACGAAATTCCCTTTAACAGGGGGGTGATGTGACAACCCGAAATTTCCATTATGTACAAACCATATCAAGTCAATAGAAGTTAGAACAATTACAGTTAAGTTCCAGACTCTTGAGTATAAGTTTGACAGTTCTTCAAGATTTACACTTAAGGAGATATCAGGAGAGTGGATGCACTAGGGTTTTGTGCAACACGGTTATTCCAAAACTCTGTGATATTAGAGTTCATTATGGGAATAAAATATTTTCTACCAAACATCCCAGGACTATATATAGAAATCTGAACCATATTCAGTCAGTAGTTACAATTCCAACTAGAGAAAACCCAAATTCTCTCTCATGGATCTTCGGGTTTTCATCCCAAATTGTGAGTACTTCTATCTAGTTGTAATATATAGCTTAGATTGTGCCTAATGACATCAAAATCGGATCAAAACCCCAAGATTTGAGAGTTTACCGCCCAAGAACACTTGGAGAGTAAACTCTTTTATAAGGGGCAAAGTGTGCCCAATGACCCTCCAAGCCTTGGAACTAAACCTAGAAACTACAATGACATGTTTAGACCACAAAATCATTAAGAAACAAAGGTTGAAAGTGAGTTCACGGCCAAGGATGTTCTTGGGCCGTGAACTCCACTTTTAGGTGCCAAAATGCCCTAAATGCCTTCATTGAACCAAGAGACAAGCATATCACATTACCTTGATGTGTCTAGGACCCAAAACAATCAAAATACCAACACCCATAGGTGTTCACGGCCGCAAACACATGACCAAATGGTACATGGGCCGAAAACTCAAGTTAGGGGTGTTTTGATGCCAGAAACACTTCCTAAGGCTTAGGCTTGAATTTAGACATGTACCCTAATGAGTTTAGGACTAGCAAACACCATTAGAACACCAAGAGTAAGGTGTTCATGGCCCAAGAAGTTCTAGGGCTGTGACTCCTAACAATAGTGCCAAATGGTGCTATAAACTCTTCTAAAGCCTTGTACACTAGCATAGTTTAGTTCCTAGTTAAATTAGGGACTTGAAAACACCACAAGCACCCTCCCAAGGGAGATTACGGTCGTAATCTCCATGGTATGTGGTCCATGGGCCGTGAACTCCTCAAAGGAGTTAAAAGGAATCCCTAACACTTGTTTAAGCCTAGAAGCACATCACCACTTAAGTTGTAATAGCTTTGAGCTTCATTTAGAGCCCCAATGGAGAGTTTACGGCCAGGAGTTTACTCCCCTGGGCCGTAAACTCCAACACACATGGTCTTTAGACCATAAACTTCCGTATGAGGTCTTGCACTCCTTTGTTGCAACCCATTAGCCTCCTAGCACTTGATCAAAGTGTTTTTCCTCGCATTTGGATGTTTATACATGTTTAATTAGTGTTATAATCACTAATTGTTTATATACATATGTCTTCATATGTAATTAGGACCATTGTATGTGTCTAAAGTCTTCACTTGACACCTACTAGTCCTACCTCTTCAGTTCATCCGTATCACCCAAAACATGTGAGTTCATACCCCTTAATCAATGTTTTAATTGTTTTTAAATATTTTATGGGGGGATAATATATAGTTTAGTGGCTGCATTTTGAGTTGTTAACATTGTAACCTGGGTTATGTTTGAAATTTGAGCATAGTTTGAGGATCGAATGTGACCATTGCTTTATTATTTAAGTTGAAAAGATGATAAAAACATGATCATCGATCGTATATTATTATAGATACTCTTTAAATGAATTAGAAAGGGTATAACCAAATAAACACTTCATTTTATTAAAACATTAGAAAATAACTTTTATACTTACTAAAAAACTACTCTCCCAATAATTAAGTAATGATTAAGAAACCATTAATAATTAAGACTTTTTTACTTTTAATTAATAAATAATAGTATAAGTTTTATATTATTTAATGATTAAATATAAATAAATACAAGCACAAAATTAGAGTCAAAAAATAACATCCTTTAACAATTCTTTATAGTTATAGCAGTTGTTTTGAGATTAGAGGATTTGTTGAATCTACGAGTTGATGAATCTATATCCACAAAAATTATTTTATAATGATGTTGCTAATAACATACAATACTATAGGAACACACATTTAACAAGTTGTCACTTATTTAATATTTATTATTAATACGATTATTAATAAATAATCAAACTCTTGTAATAAATTAAAGAATAATTATTATTTAATGAAATGAATAATTCAAGAGAGTAAAAACTAGTTATTATATCATATGTTATTATTTAATAAATCATGTAGAAGTGTTTGGTTGCTTTGGTTACCATCTAACGTTAGTAGTTGCATTAGTTTATCTAGTAAGTGAATTAGTCACATAAAACTCTCATTACATGGGTCGTTAGGTAGTAAAAACATGGGTATAAGTTGCTTGCAAGTTTCCTCTTTCATGCACCGTTCTTCTAAAGGTCATACCTTTGACTTGTGAAATGTATTTCTTCTAAAGGTCTTACCTTTGACTTGTGAAATTGTATGGTACTTAGATCCAGGGGCGGACGCAGGATTTTACAGTAGGGGTTGTACGGGAGAGTTAGGGGTTGCACGGTAGTAGAAAAAATAAAAATTTTGAAAATTTTCGAAAGCTTTTCCACTGTAGCCGGAAAAGTTAGGGGTTGCCGGTGCCACCGTGGACCACCCCTGCTTAGATCTTATCGTAGGTGGTAATTTTTGTTTGTTTGTTAGATTTTGGAGGGAAATAAGAAATCGATGGATGTGGTTGTTGATACGCTTGTTGAGAAGACGAGCTTGAACAAGCAAGAACTGATTGATCTGGTTGAGTTGTGTGGGTGTATACGACCCGCTCCACCAAGCGTAGTGGATCTCAGGGCTATAAAATGTGAACGCATGTAATCAATGTTGAACCACAAGGAAGAAGAAGCTAGTAAGGCCATCATTTGAATGATATGATAATTTGTCATACGGTAGAGGGAGGGTAAATTGGTAAAATTACCCAATGTGATGGAATTTATAACAATGGTTATTAGAACAGAGGTGGAAGTCTTGTTGAGTCAAAGTTTTTGTAAAGCGTTTATTGCGAGAAAAGAAATGTAATGTTTTTTCTTTTAGATTTGTAGATTTTAGAGAATCACACGTTTAACTCACTCAAATCTTTGTGTATTCTCTAGTGTTTTTCAATTCATTATGATGATGCGATTTCAAGAAAAAATAAATTTTGTGAAAAACCGCATATCAAAAAAGAGGGATTATATAATGCTAAATATTTAAAATGTGGTGATTTTGTGAAATAACACCATTTTTTGGTACGATTGAGACTAAATAAACAATTTTACTCTTAGATTTCAAAAAAAAAACAAAAAACAAAAAAAAAAATCTCACAAATATACATCCTAGATATTCGTGTTAACGTACTCATCAATTTCAACGTAAAAAGACTTGGAAGAAGGAAAAAGATTAATTGTTTGTGTCTTGAATCTTGATACATTAACTTTGGTTTTTTGGTTTAATATATACTATATTAAGTCATTAAATATGGATTAACAAAGAAAACAATTTATCATGGTTTGGTTATTATTTTGTGTTAAATAAGCGCACTTCAATTACAATTACAATTTTTTGGGGGTGCCAAACACTAATTGATTTTATTTTGTGTTAAATGAACTGTTCTGTAACTGAAGACCACAATGATACCCAAGACATAGAATGACTAGAGTTTTTAGTTAAAAATCTGCAGTATTTAGAGATTGAAAAAAAAAAAAACGAATTAATATAGAAAATAAAAAACAAATTTCCGTTGCCGGGACTTGAACCCGGGTCTCTCGGGTGAGAGCCGAGTATCCTAACCAACTAGACTACAACGGATTTTGTTTCCTATTGAAAAATGATGATATTTAATCTCTATGTATATAGATTAGTGACAGTGACTTTAACATTTTAACCTGGTTAGTGACTCTTTGAAACTGAGCAATTTTTGAGGACCGAATGTCACCATTGTTTTATTATTAAGTTGTAAAGGTGATAGAAAACATGATCATTCGTCGTATATTGTTATGGATACAACTTTTAAATGAATTGCAAAGGGAATGATTAAATAAACACCCCATTTTACTAAAACATAAAATTAAAAAAAAAACACAATTTTAGTTAAAACTAGTTTTTTTATAATTACTAAAAACATCTATGTTTTAAACACCTCCTAGTAATTAAGTAATGCTTAAAAAACACCATTGGTAATATAATATATTAAGGCATTAACTTTGGGTTATTGTATTAGTTTTATTAGTATAGTGGTTTTACAAGTATTTGTTTTAAGACTAACATTATATCTTTTATTGTGAAAGTAATAATCGAAATATGCAACAAAATACAAGGACGTGGACGTTTGTTTGGTGTCGATGTAAGAAAATAAAGGACTTCTAAATAATAATAATAATAATAATAATAATAATAATAATAATAAAAAAGATATACAAGCATCCACTAGCTTCGCCAAACATGGCCCATGGCTTGCCAGCAATGCTTCGCCGCCACCGGTGCAACGAGACGAAAGAGGAGAGAAGGTGGGGTGAAAGGGATTGGTTTGAATGTTTTAACCAAAATTAATGTTTTTTACCCAAAAAAAAAGTTTAAATATATATTTTTATAAAAATATAGCCGTTTTTTTATTTTTATCAACTACTATGAATAAACACACTAAACTTCACATTTCAACACACATAAATCCTAATGCATCTCTCAAAACCTCCATCATTTTATAAAAAATATCGTCATCGTCGTCATCATCATCATCTTCCTCAGACAATGCTCTCGAGAACATAATACAATCAATCATCGTCGTACGTAATAGGCTAGACAACCACGAAGTGAACATTGCGCAACGTAAACGAAGAAGATATATCCAAAGAGAGCGAGAAGCAGCTCACCAACGTCCGATCCATGATTATTTTGAAGAACATGCTCCCTTTCAAAGATATTATTTTCATCGACGGTTCCGAATCCATAAAGATCTATTTATGTGTATTGTCAAAGGTGTGAGTGGAGCGTATGATTATATCCGACGATCATACTTGAAGTTGTAATCTCATAAGATTTGTGGTTTTGACATGCCTACTTTGGTAGTCCTTGTTCGATTAATGATGATAATATTCTCAACAATTCACTAATATTCAACAAAATGTATGACAATATATATTGCTCGAACTTCATCATTTGTACTCCAAGGAATGAAATACAAATTTGGGTACTATCTTGTCTATGGGATATATCCCGACCTTTCGGTTTTTGCTAAAACTTTGTCGTGTGCGGATGACCCTCAAAGGTCAAGATTTAAGAGAGTCCAAGAAAAAGTGAGAACAGATATTGAACGAACGTTTGAAGCACTTAAAAAACCTTGGCTAATAATTGCCAAAGCATCATTGTTTTGTGATGTAAAAACAATGAAGTAGATGTTGTATACTTGTATCATATTACATAATATGATACTAGAACATGAAGGTTACATGATATGTGCCTACGAAGAAAATCAAGTCATCCTCAAGACACAACAACTAGATTATGGTGGTCAAGAATGGATATGGAGATTGATGATAGCCAACAATGCAATAATCCATTCTGATCTTCGTCGTTATTTGATTGATCATCTTTGAACGATTGACAATCTTGATCTTAATATGTCACCGGAAGTAAAGATGGCAACGGAGGCGAGGAACACTGGGGACCCCAATCCCCATCCCCATCCATGAATCCTCATTCCAATCCCCATCTCCATCCTCACCCCCAACGGGGATTGGGGATCCCCAATGGGGAAACGAAGATTTGTTTTTCTCTTTTAATATGCAAACTTTTACGTAAGAAAAAACTTTAAATTTTAATTTTACCAGCATAAATTTAAAGATTTTATAAAATATATAAGTACCCATAAATTGCATAAATAAATTTTCTACCAAATTTAAATACATACATGAAAAATCAAGTATAAAAAAATTATCAGATTAATATTTAAGGTAAAATAGATCAACCAAGAGAAAAAAATATATATACACGAGTTTAAATTAAATAAAAGAAAAAGTAAGTATAATTTCAACCAAGTAATTACTAATAAGTTAGATTACTTAGATCAAATTTTATGTATTATAAACTGTACTATAAATATATGTTTTGTATTATTTTTATATATTAAAATATGTCGGGGGCGGGTCCAGAGTCGGTATTAAGGGTATCCCCATCCTCACTTTTTTTATTCGGGGATTCCCCTTCCCCGTACTCATCCCCGGTCAACTTGGGGATTCCTCAGTCAAAACGAGTGTGAGTTTCGGGTTCCCCATTGGGTATGTGGTTTTTTTCCATCCCTAACTGGAAGATGAATTGGAATTCCAATGTTCGGACGAAGACTTGTTGCTTTAGTTATAATGCTTTTTTTATGTACTAATTCGTATTTCTAGATATCAAGTGTTGTTTCTAGGTATGAAGACTTGTTTTAATTTATTGTAACTTTTTTATTTAATATGAAATGTTTGTGTTTTTAAAAATATAATTTATTTAACTTTGAAAAAAAATAGAACCACTCCAATGAAATCTCTAAGGAAAACATGCGAGTGAGGTGGCAGCAAAAAAATGATATGGCAGCACAAAAAAAAATGCCATGTGTCAGTGTGCGAATGGACAAATGGTGTAGCAACTTCTTTTAGCTTTAAACAAGTGCAGATTGTGAATTGTTTGAAAGGAGAGGATCACATTGTCAACATGCCCTTAGAAGATTAATAAACTCCAGCTTTCACTATTTGTTTGTTGGTATTGAAATTTGAATTCGTGTTCGTATTCGTATTAACTGTAAAAAAGATGATGTCGTGTTTGTGTTCAAAATTCGACATAAAATTGATACGATTTAGCAGTTCTTTATTGTGTTTTTCGTGCTTATCGTGTTATATTTAATAAAGCATTCATTAAATAAAGTAGTTTTTAGTATATATTATGTTTTTCGTGTCGTGTTTATCGTTTTTTAATTCCTTCGTTTTCGTGTTAGTTATAAAAAACACGAATCATGCCGTGTCGTATTCATGTTATATAAAAACTTGTCATGTCGTGTCAGACAGAAATACGAAACAATAACACGATTTGTCACCCCTAACTCCACTCAGTAGATTTACTTGCCATGTCTGAAGATACCAAAGCTCTCTTCCTCATGGTACATATGACAATTTTACCCCCAGATATTGTACTAAGGCTTAAGGAAGTGGTAACATCTTTAGCATGTTACCATATAGGATTTTTTAAGGTCACATAAGATTTTTTTGAGACATGTAGGATGAAGAGGATGGTAATAAAAAGGTAAGGAGTGGTAGCATCTAATCATGTGTTATTTATATTTTGAAAAAAGAAAAGAAAAAAAGAAGATAATTTTTTTAACCAATCAAGGACCTTTATCTCCCAATCTCTTTTTCTTTCCTCAGGTAGGAGCTGCGACTTTGTTTTGGCGATGACTTTGACACATTTGTAAGGAGTGGATTTAGCACTATTGGCGAGAATGGCTAGCGAGCCACTCCCTCCAGCCTAATAGTGTGGCGTAGCTACTCATGCATTAGGTGGGTCCTAAGACCTACATTTTTTCTTTTTTAATACAACAATTATATATAAAAAAAACATACGAAACTTATTTTATTTTCGCCAAAAAACCAGCATTTTATACTTTTTTCCAATTCATTTATATAAAGCACTATATTAATTTTTGTTCTAAATTCACCACTTGCAAGTAGAATCTTCCCTCAAGGGAGTTTAGTGTGAAATATAATTGATACTGTATGGACAAATATCTTGAAGCAGTGCTGATTTTAACTCTAAAGTATCTCGACCTTTTTTGCTTCCATTCAAAGGTTCAATGCTCTTATGGAGAATTTATAATCGATTTTGTTGTCCATTTTTGTGCTGGTTCATAGGAGATTTATTTTTTGTTTTTAATAAGTTAAAATACCAAATAAACGGATACCAAAAAAAAACTGGCCAGAAACTACATCATTTATATGTCAATCATGGCTTATAAAAGACGTTTTAAATAAAGTCAAATCTCAAAAGAACCCAGAAACTGCATCTTTTATGTTCGTACTTCGTACATTAAATATGAAAACATCAATGCTATAATGTAATTACATACTTCGAAAAAAATCTTCATAATCAATAATCAAAAACAAATTCTAGATACAAACTAAATAACTAAGTTGTTAGACAAACTCAATCAGAGAAACAACTCAAATCAAACATACTAATCAAAACAAAGAAATCAAAACCT
Organism: Lactuca saligna; assembly: GCF_052625555.1. Classification (NCBI taxonomy): domain Eukaryota; kingdom Viridiplantae; phylum Streptophyta; class Magnoliopsida; order Asterales; family Asteraceae; genus Lactuca; species Lactuca saligna. The sequence continues at coordinate 148,188,615 of NC_136420.1, forward strand.
AAATGAATAACAGAATCATATAAATTAGCATAATTAGAACTATGGGTGCTCCATGCAAAGCCATAATCCTGCTACAGCAACAATGAAAGACACCACTGAGACAGAAACCAGCGTAGCTTCTGGACCGGAATCTGATGAATTACCGGAGCCTGCGAGCTGAGACGTCGCCGGCGACTTAGGGCTATCAGGTGGAGTGACTACTGATGGTGGATAAGGGTAGTTACGACTCTCCACTTTCACCATCATCTTCTGCCCTTTAATACAACGATTTGCTTTCCCACTAATGAAGTAAAACTCACCCACTTTATCAAGATTAATAACCGTATTCCCATCGTTGAAGACAGAGATCGGTTGCCTTGAATCACAGTGCCAAAACGCAAATTTTGTTGTCCAAACCACCGAATCATTCTTGTATTGAAACCCTATTCGGAAGAAAACAAGAGCAGGTATATATATCATGCTTCGTTGATCTGATAATTTTAAAAAGGAAGTAAAAGAGAAAGAAACAAACGAAGTGTATCGCCGACGCGAAAATGCTTTCTTGAAGCCCAGACGTCGTAGAGGTCTGTTTTGTCTTTGGCCGGGACACGCCAACCGACGTTTTCTCCGACTAGGAATTGCATACCGGAGACGGCGGCGATGGTGCATGTTAGGAAAAAGAGAGCCAGAGCAGTGGAGGAAGAAGGCATTTTCTTACAGAAACTTAATTGGAACGTGATTGTAATTTGTGTATGCTTGCAGAATAATGCAAATGGAAATTGTGAGTTGGAGTTGGAAGGGATGGGTGTATATATAGAGAGTGAAGGAGGGGGAAGACTGAAGAGATGAAGGTTTTTGGAGGGAGAAAATTGTGGGGGTGGTGAACGTGAGAACGTGAAGAGTCATTTTGGAGAGATATTGGAGGGTTTCGTGCCGGAGGTTTTGAGTTTTCAAATTACATACCGTTACTTTGAGTGATGGGCCTACGTGTTGTGTTACTTCTGAGTAATGATCCATTGGTATAAATAGATAAAGTCGAATAGAAAACACGATCAACCAAATTAAAGATTTTAAAGTGGGCTAGTATTGTTTAGGAGTGAATGGGTTAGCTGTGGTTCAAAACTGATCGTAGGTCACATATGAACATAGGGTTGTGTAGTTCGAAACTTTGAATATTTCAAATGCTAAAGTTTGTTTTGTTTGTTGTTGTTTTTTTTTTTTTTTTTTTTTTTTAATAAGAAAAACCTCCCCAACAATGGTTAATGCAGTAACTTGAACTAGATTATCCACTACATCTTCAACATACATTAACAACTCATTACAACACAAATAGTTACAAATATTAAAGGTTTCAAATTTGAAAAATGAAAATCATTAAAAAAAAATATAGTTTAATTATAAAAGCATACTTCAAAATTATGGAGTATGATAGAAAAGTATGACCAAATCATATGCACAAATTTTAAATATTTTGATTTAAATATGTCAAATTAATAATAAATCGATCACACATTCATATTATGTGCTAATAACATGGTAATATGGTTTATTGGTTTTCATCATTATATTGTGTAATATGATAGTTTTTCTTCTACATTTCATGATTTCAGCTCCAAATATGTGGTTTGCTTATGAGTTATATTGGCAAAGCAAGTTTTCTCTTGTTAGAAATAAAAAGGCAAATGAACTCGTTTAAAATAAAAAGATTAAAGTTTCATTACATATGTCTTATTTTGATAAGCTTTGTTGTGAGTATAAGATGCATTATCATAAATACCAGAAGTGTAACACCGTAAATTTCAAAACAAAATTTTCAAATTTTTATAAAACATAATTCATTTAATATTCAGAAAACAACCATATTTAATCATTCATTCCAAGTAATACAAAATCCCAAGATCTCAAAATCATAAATCCCATGCGTGTGTACTGATTAAGCCGGCGCCTTCCTGCGGTCGTCACTAGTACCTGAAACAAATAACATCAAACACTGTAAGCACAAAGCTTAGTGAGTTCCCCAAAATACCACATATAACACATATTAGCCACTCGAGGCTATAACTCTGTGGGTCCGTGCACCCAGACTCTGTGAACCCTCAGGTTCTAACTCTGTGAACCTTCCGGTTCTAACTCTGTAAGCATGCACAACATAAATCACATAGAAATAATGCAGTACAACACATAACATACATAGCACACAAATACTCTGTCACATAACTCTGGTTACCTACTCAAGGTAAATTATAGTGAGAAGACTCACCTCGCGTGTCTCGGTAATTCGTAAATCCCTGAAATCACTAGTGCTCGATCTCCCGAGCTATAGTCCTCCTATAACACAATACATCTCTAATTAACACTTTCCCAACTAAGGTTGACTATCCCTTAACAAGTCAACATAGGTCAACATTGGTCAATGGTCATCGTTCAACTTTGACCGGACTCGGCGAGTGCACTATAACGACTCGGCGAGTCTAAGCGCATACACTGATTTCCCTGGGATCCTCTCTTGGCACGTCGAGTATTCTCCTAACTCGATGAGTTCCACCTGGCATGAGTTGTGGGGCCACCACGACTCAACTCGCCGAGTCTCAAGAACAACTCGGTGAGTCCATCTTGACTCAGTCCACTTGCCAACCCACTCTGACTCTCCCTGACTCACTGAGTCAAACCCTCAACTCGGCAAGACGACTCGCTATGTGGTGCTAGGCAATATTCATGCTACTCGCCGAGTTTGTTCTTCGGACTCGGCGAGTCCATGCCGTGTAATGACTCAAACTCGCTCCTAAGGTCAGATCCGGTCCATTAACTTATAGAGCCAGTCCTTCCAAGCTTCTTTAGCACGTAAAGTCACTATCTTGATGTACATACAACATCTATATGACCATATATGATGATTTAGTCCCAAATACCACAACTCAAGGTCATAATCTCCATTGCTCTTCATAAAGCTTGATGAGTGAGGCTATATGGACCTCTATGGATCCAGATCCAAAGCCTCAAAATTAGAAAGAGACTATTTGGCATCAAATCAACCCAATAAAGGGCACAAGAAACCCTAAATCCAAATATATTTCATAAAACAGAAGATGAGTTGAAATAATACCTCAAGTTCGAAGATCTGAGCTTCAAATCCACAGTATAGCAATCTCCTATGCTTCCTCTTGGTTATGATCTCCTTCTCCTTGCTAAATAAACCCACAAAGGTGAAGAATGGCTTCCTTTCTCTCTCAAAACGCTCAAGCACTCTAGGGTTTCTCTCTATGGATTGGTGAGCACAAATGACGGCCATAAGGCCCTTTAAATAGGTCTCAAACCCCGGGAATTAGGGTTTCATCACACACCGTGGACTCGCCGAGTCCGGACGCGAACCCGTGCCCAATACCGCGATCCTACTCGGCGAGTTTGAGCTCCAACGGGCCGAGTCCACTCACAATTTCCAAAAAAATAAGCCAATAATAAATACTTGGAAATTCCGGGCTGTTACAATTCCCCCCACTAGAACTAGACTTCGCCCTCGAAGTCTCACTCTGCAAATAACTCCGAATGCTGCTCTCGCATCTCACGCTCCAGTTCCCACGTCATCTCGGACCCCTTCCGATGCTGCCACTGAACCAAAACCAAAGGTACCTCCTTGTTCCTCAGAACTTTGATTTTCCGATCTCTGATGGCCACTAGTCTCTCAGCATAATTCAGGCTCGTATCCACCTGAATATCCTCTAATGGAACCACTACCGACTCATCGGCTATACACTTCCGCAATTGCGACACATGGAAAGTGTCGTGAATCTGCCCCAACTCTGCTGGAAAATCCAAACGAATGGCTACCCTACCTACCCTCGCGACTACCCGAAATGGACAGATATATCGGGGCCCCAACTTACCCCTCTTCCTGAATCGGATCACTCCCTTCCAAGAAGAGACCTTCAGGAGCACAAAATCACCGACCTGGAACTCAAGTTCGGACCGGCGTCTGTCCGCATAACTCTTTTGTCGACTCTGAGCAGTCAGTAACCTCTGTCTGACCTGCTGGATCTGCTCTGTCGTCTGAAGCACTATCTCAGTGTTGCCCATAACGCGCTGCCCGACTTCTCCCCAGCAAATGGGGGTCCGACACCTCCTCCCATACAACAGCTCAAAGGGTGGCATACCGATGCTCGAATGATTGTTGTTGTTGTAAGAAAACTCGGCTAAAGGCAAATACGTATCCTAACTTCCCCCGAAATCCAATACACATGCTCGGAGCATGTCCTCGAGTGTCTGAATCATCCTCTCACTCTGTCCGTCTGTCTGGGGGTGATATGCGATACTAAAATGCAGCTTAGTACCCAACTCCTCATGAAACTTCTTCCAGAATCTGGAAGTGAAACGCACATCCCAGTCGGAGACAATCGAGATCGGCACCCCATGCCGAGATACCACTTCCCTCACATATATCTCTGCTAACTTCTCTGCGGAAGAACTCTCGTTGATGGCAAGGAAGTGAGCGCTCTTCTTCAACCTGTCCACAATCACCCAAATTGCATCAACTCCCCGAGCAGTCCTTGGCAATTTGGTGATGAAATCCATGATGATTTGTTCCCACTTCCATTCGGGAACCTCCAATGGGTGCAACTTACCATGCGGTCTCTGATGTTCGGCCTTAACCTTATGGCGGGTTAAGCACCTCTCAACGAACCACACAACATCTTTCTTCATACAGGGCCACCAATACTCTATCCTCAAATCCAAATACATCTTAGTGGCCCCAGGATGGATCGAGAATTTCGACCGATGAGCCTCTTCCATCAAAATGGCACGTGTACCTCCCACGAACGGTACCCAAATACGCCCCTGAAAAGTTATAAGCCCCCGACCATCGGTAACGAACTCCGATACCAACCCAACAACTCGCTCTCTCTTCTGGTTTTCCGACCTCACTGCCTTAGCTTGTGCTCCTCGAATGGTGTCCAACACCGGAGTCATCACGGTCAATCGCAAACATACATCTCGCAACGAGGCACTCTCCGCCCGGCGACTCAGGGCGTCGGCTACCAAATTAGCCTTGCCCGGATGGTACAGAATCTCACAATCGTAATCCTTAACCACATCCAACCACCTCTTTTGCCGCATATTTAGGTTGGGCTGATCCATCAAATACTTCAGATTCTTATGGTCCGTGTATATCGTACACCGAACCCCATACAAATAATGGCGCCAAATCTTGAGGGCGAACACCACTGCCCCCAACTCTAGGTCATGCGTGGGATACCTCGTCTCATGAGGCTTCAACTGCCTCGATGCATACGCTATCACATGCCCTCTCTGCATCAGCACCACTCCTAACCCCAAAATCGATGCATCACAGTATACAACAAAGTCCTCCATTCCCTCCGGGAGGGCTAACACCGGGGCCTCGCATAACCTTTGGCGAAGCGTCTCAAAGGAGGCTTGCTGCACGGGGCCCCATGAAAAAGCAACACCCTTCCGGGTCAACCTAGTGAGTGGCACTGCGATCTTAGAGAAATCCATGATAAATCTCCGATAATAACCGGCCAACCCTAGAAAACTCCTAATCTCGGAGGGTGACCTCGGCACCTCCCAACTCATCACTGCCTCCACTTTGGCCGGATCAACCAATATCCCATCCTGGTTAACAAGATGTCCTAGGAACTGGACCTCTCGCAACCAGAAATCACACTTGGAGAATTTGGCATAAAGCCTCTCCGATCTCAGAACTCCGAGGATCTCCCTCAAATGCTCCTCATGCTGCTCCCTAGATCTCGAATATACCAAAATGTCATCAATAAATACGATCCCTGACCGATCCAACATCGGTCTGCACACCCGGTTCATGAGATCCATGAACACTGCCGGAGCATTGGTGAGTCCGAAAGGCATCACCACAAACTCATAATGCCCATAATGTGTCCTAAATGTTGTCTTCTGGACGTCCTCATCTCGCACCCTCACCTGATGGTATCCAGACCTCAAATAGATCTTGGAGAATCAAGATGCTCCCTGCAATTAGTCGAACAAATCGTTGATCCTCGGTAACGAGTAATGGTTCTTGACGGTCAGCTTGTTCAACTCCCGGTAATCAATGCACATCCGGTGTGAACCATCCTTCTTCTTTACAAACAGAATAGGCGCTCCCCACGGCGAGCTGCTCGGCCAAATAAACCCTTTCCCCACCAGCTCCTGAAGCTGCGAGGATTACTCTTGCATCTCTAGAGGTGCAAGATGATAAGGCACCTTAGCGATAGGCGCGGCCCCCGGGACCAAATCAATACCGAACTCTACTTGCCTCACGGGAGGCACACCCGACAACTCCTCTGGAAAGACATCCGGGAACTCTCGCACTATAGGAACCTCCTCCACTGACCTAGGTCTCGTGGAATCAACTCGCGTATCCGACACGTACGCCACAAAACCCTTACAGCCCTGCTGTAGACGCTGTCTCACCCTAGCGGCCGAACAAAACGCTGATCCAGAACGGGTACCCTCGCTGTACACTGTAAGAACTCCCCCACTAGGGCTCATATGGTCACTAGCTGTCGCTCGTAGTCGATAACCGCACTGAACCTGCTCAACCAGTCCATGCCCACAATGACGCAAACATCCTTCATGGCAATAGGAACCAAATCAATCGGGAACTCAACGCCGAAAATCTCGAGTACGCACCCACGGATCACCTCCGTGGCATATATCGCCTTCTCGTCAGCTATGGAAACTCTTAGAGGCCGACTCAGCGCCTCGCGACTAACACTGATGTGTTGACTAAAAGCCAAAGATACAAAAGACAGACTCGCACCCGAGTCAAATAATACCAAGGCAGGTACAGAATTCACAAGAAAAGTACCTACGCGTAACATAATATAAGCATAATATTTCAACATTACAATAAATACACGAAAGAATACATACCATCCACGACATAGGGCGATGCGCGGACCTCCTCCGCGGTCAACTGAAACGCTCTCCCACGTGCCCTCGGCGCCTCGGCCTTCACTGGCCAACTCCCGGTAGCTCTGATGGCGGCAGGGGCAGATCCCTGAGGTGCTCCTTGAGCTGATCCCCGCAACTGCGGACACTCCGCCTTCCGGTGTCCGGTCTGGTTGCAGTGAAAACATACTGCAAACCCCTTGGGGCAGTCCTTGGCCATATGCCCCTCCTTGCCACATTTGTAGCAAGATCCAGCTCTACACGCTCCATCATGACCCTTGTCGCACTTTCCACAAGTGTGGCCCTTCTGGCTCCCTGATTTGGGATCAGTGGGCTTGGCCCGCTTGGCTGCCGGTTGGAATTGTGCCGATCCCTCCCCTGAGACTCAGCCTCCTCCCTAGCCTGAGTCTCCAACTCGATCTCCCTCTTCCAGGCATTTGCCTGAAGCTCGGTAAATATCCGGTATGAGGAGTTCGCCACAAACTCCCGAATGTCTCGCCTCAAGATACTCAAATACCAACTCATACGTTCCTGCTCAGTGGATACGTGCTCAGGGCAGAACATCGCCCTCTCGTGAAACATCCTGGTAATCACCGTTACAGACTCAGTGCCCTGCTTGAGGGTCAGAAACTCCTGGGCCAAACGCTCCCTCTCCACCTGGGGAATGTACTCATCTTGGAACATGGCAGTGAACCTCTCCCAGGTCACTGCCGCAAGCTCAGCAGGCGAAAAGTGTGCTATGACAAACTTCCACCAGTCCTTCGCTCCCAAGCGAAGCTGGTTCAGCACGAATCGTACTCTTAAATGCTCAGGAGATGAGCAAGTGAAGAAACACCCCTCTATGTCAGAAATCCATCTCATAGCCACCATCGGGTCCTGGGTCCCATCAAACTCCGGTGGTTTCGTGTTGCTGAACTCCCGGAACAGCAACAAGTCACCACCCTGCGGCCTAGCAGCAGGAACAGCTGCGGTGGCTGCCGCAACAGCAACCTCAGAAAGAGCAGCATAACGCTCGTCAAAAGTCTCAATCAGCACGGTCTTAATAGACCCGAACATCTCTGGTATCTCTGCCCTGATGACCGCAGCCACCTCCTCATGAATTATCTGTCGGATCTCCTCATCACTAGCCTCAACACCCTCCGATATTTGATGTGTCCTCACCATGATCAACCTCTGAAATACAACATATGATAAATTAGAATCCACTCGAGAATACTCAGACTCGACAACTCGTCCCTCCTTGATCCTTGGCATTCCGAGGATTCTTACTTGGACCGTACACCGCCCCGGTGCTTTCAGTAGTACGGGCCCAATACTACTGTCCACACCGTTTCAGTACACACCCCAAATCCTCCTCTTCGGATCCCAATTCCCAAGTACTCTATCACTCTCTAACAAATCTCTCATAAGCTCCTCACTACTACCTATTCACTCTCAAGCATCTCATAGCAGCTCACATCTCCCTAGGCTAAGGCATCACAAATCAGGGCACTCTAGTCCTAATAGGAATACCTAGCCTACTTTAGCAAGAGAATACATCATAAAAATCTCATAAGCATATAATATAAGGGTATTTTGGGAAATCACCGTTCGGGCGCTGACTGATCGTACACACGTTTCTCCTCTGAATTTCTCTAGAAATCTTTTACTTTTAGAAAATTTTGTTTTTCTTTTTGAAAATATTTTCCAAATCCTCAGTTTGAGTTCAAATACTCCCGAAGGTGTACCCGAATCCGTCAAACCAAGGCTCTGATACCAAATTGTAACACCGTAAATTTCCAAACAAAATTTTCAAATTTTTATAAAACATAATTCATTTAATATTCAGAAAACAACCATATTTAATCATTCATTCCAAGTAATACAAAATCCCAAGATCTCAAAATCATAAATCCCATGCGTGTGTACTGATTAAGCCGGCGCCTTCCTGCGGTCGTCACTAGTACCTGAAACAAATAACATCAAACACTGTAAGCACAAAGCTTAGTGAGTTCCCCAAAATACCACATATAACACATATTAGCCAGTCGAGGCTATAACTCTGTGGGTCCGTGCACCCAGACTCTGTGAACCCTCAGGTTCTAACTCTGTGAACCTTTCGGTTCTAACTCTGTAAGCATGCACAACATAAATCACATAGAAATAATGCAGTACAACACATAACATACATAGCACACAAATACTCTGTCACATAACTCTGGTTACCTACTCAAGGTAAATTATAGTGAGAAGACTCACCTCGCGTGTCTCGGTAATTCGTAAATCCCTGAAATCACTAGTGCTCGATCTCCCGAGCTATAGTCCTCCTATAACACAATACATCTCTAATTAACACTTTTCCAACTAAGGTTGACTATCCCTTAACAGGTCAACATAGGTCAACACTGGTCAATGGTCAACGTTCAACTTTGACCGGACTCGGCGAGTGCACTATAACGACTCGGCGAGTCTAAGCGCATACACTGATTTCCCTGGGATCCTCTCTTGGCACGTCGAGTATTCTCCTAACTCGATGAGTTCCACCTGGCATGAGTTGTGGGGCCACCACGAATCAACTCGCCGAGTCTCAAGAACAACTCGGCGAGTCCATCTTGACTCAGTCCACTTGCCAACCCACTCTGACTCTCCCTGACTCACTGAGTCAAACCCTCAACTCGGCAAGACGACTCGCTATGTGGTGCTAGGCAATATTCATGCTACTCGCCGAGTTTGTTCTTCGGACTCGGCGAGTCCATGCCGTGCAATGACTCAAACTCACTCCTAAGGTCAGATCCGGTCCATTAACTCATAGATCCAGTCCTTCCAAGCTTATTTAGCACGTAAAGTCACTATCTTGATGTACATACAACATCTATATGACCATATATGATGATTTAGTCCCAAATACCACAACTCAAGGTCATAATCTCCATTGCTCTTCATAAAGCTTGATGAGTGAGGCTCTCTGGACCTCTATGGATCCAGATCCAAAGCCTCAAAATTAGAAAAAGACTATTTGGCATCAAATCAACCCAATAAAGGGCACAAGAAACCCTAAATCCAAATATATTTCATAAAACAGAAGATGAGCTAAAATAATACCTCAAGTTCGAAGATCTGAGCTTCAAATCCACAGTATAGCAATCTCCTATGCTTCCTCTTGGTTATGATCTCCTTCTCCTTGCTAAATAAACCCACAAAGGTCAAGAATGGCTTCCTTTCTCTCTCAAAACGCTCAAGCACTCTAGGGTTTCTCTCTATGGATTGGTGAGCACAAATGACGGCCATAAGGCCCTTTAAATAGGTCTCAAACCCCAGGAATTAGGGTTTCATCACACACCGTGGACTCGCCGAGTCCACTCTTGGACTCGCTGGGTCCGGACACGAGCCCGTGCCCAATACCGCGATCCTACTCGGCGAGTTTGAGCTCCAACTCGCCGAGTCCACTCACAATTTCCAAAAAAAATAAGCCAATAATAAATACTTGGAAATTCCGGGCTGTTACAAGAAGATTGCATACACACTACAAGAAATCTTGGCATTACCAGCGACGCTATTGCCCCATGTCGTCGCTAAATGTGTCGCCGGTAATGCTCGAAAACGGCGATCCGCGTTAAATTACCCATATCCGTCCGATTTGTTTTCAATCCAATGGTTGTAGAAAAGGCACTTACTTTTCCCTCCAAGGAGATGCTGCTATTACTCTTTTGTCGCCGCTAATACACTTGCTTCGCCGTTATTGCCTGTCACCGCTAATACTCGTGCAGATAACCCCTTTCCAGTTCCCTTTTCTGCCACTTTTTCTCCTGTTGTTTCTTTCCTTCTCTCGCTCATTTCTTGGTTGCTGCTTCTCATTTTCATCATTCACAAGTCGATTGAGTGGATTGAGTGGAGGACGAAGATTTAAGCCGGCGCTAGCCCCTCCTGCCGCCACAATACCGCCACACCTTCCCCAAAACAGGCGACCTTTAGCTCAATTCGGAAATTCCCCACATTCAAGGTCAAATTGCTCCTATTTCTTATTATTTTTCTATTTTGGATGACAAATTGGTACTATATGTCGGAAATTGCCTCTTGAATCGTCCTTATATCACCTATAAACACAAGACCATTCGTATTTTTTTTCTTGCTTCTTATCTGCGCATTACCAGTATAAATTGATGCTATATATATGTTGGAAATTGCCTCTTGAATTATTATTAGATCACCGATAAACAAGATCATTTGTATTTTCTTTCTTGCTTCTCTGCATGAACCACTATTATAAAGATAGCCTTTTATGACGTGCAATCCACGACGCTCCGTGATTTATGTTATGCAAATGGAAGTGACCTTAAAATGGTGTCCTCTCTTCAAAAAATTTAAGCATATATGTCATGCATTATTGTGTGCCTTTAGATTAGTTGTCTAAAGAAAAAAAAATCAAAAACACGGAGGGCGCTTTCCATTAAACGTGCGTCCTCTATAACCGCCTCTTTTTAATTTTAATGAGACACGCTCTTGTTTCGAAAATCAAGGTATCCGCTAAAAATATCTAGTGCTTTTCAACAAAGATCAAAACACTTTGATCATCACTCAATACACACTCTCTCTACAATCGATCGTCGACTCGCCTTGCAGACAACGTCCCCTTTGACAACATTACGTTCCTTCTCTTCCGGCGACTTCCCCTCCGACAATGTTAGGTTCCTTCTCTTCCGGCTGACTTCACATCGCCGACGAGCTTGGGCTCTCCTGCCATCGTTGGAGACTATTCAACTTTACGTGCCCTAGGTCCGACTAAGGTATTGGAGAAGTTACTTGAGCTTGGTGTTCATGCTGAAACTTCACCGGTTGGCCAAAGAACTAACTTTCATCTCTATTTGCTAGAATCAAGTGACAGAAGAGCAAGAGCAGAATGAGGGGAAGAAGCATCTGGTATCCATGAAATCGATGGTAAATTGAACACATTCAAGGGTTTCTCACCTTCTAAAGCTTCTCAATTTGAACAAAAGTTAACATTTCAAGAAAACCGATGCTCTGAGTTGGGTTTTCTCCTCATGTATATGCTTGCACTTAGTTGGGGTTTCTCATCCGATTGTCGATTATAGCTGCTCTTTTCATGGTTTCATCTTGTGTAAACTTCCATTTTGCAAGAAAAATTAAAAAATATAACTAACTTTAGTGTTTCTCCACCAAACATAGCTGCTAAAAACCAGCCATCAGGTTTCAATGCCAACCTACTCTGTCACACATATAAAGCAAGTAGCCAATTATCAGTACATTAGTTCCTTTAGGTTGCAATTGAGAAGGACATAATCTTCTTTTCACATAAGTATCATTACCTGTATCATTGCACTAGGAAGATCATTTGTCCAGTGGAGTCCCAAGCAACTTATCACAAAATCAACATAACTTTAACACCACAAATAACAATCCAAGTAAGTAAAAGTTGTAAAACTAAAACTACCCTTCCCACCAGAATCTTTTTTTTCCCAAAATCTGGTATTCACAAGTCTCAAAAAGAAAACATATACTTTATAACTTACCATATGTAAGTGTAGGATTGATGGATCGAAGATTTTTAACTACTTCTAACACATTATCAAAGAAAAGAAACTGAACCAATGTAACATGTAATTGGAATTTGTAAATGCATCAACAAAACCATCAAATCATAATTCTTCTTCTAAGTAGTCATGTTAAATAAAATGCTTTTTAGTTTTAGAAAAAGATATAAAATAATCAAATACATGTCAATAGATGTGTGTAGTATAGTAGATTGTTGGCTTCGAGGCCTTCTATCAACCCCCAAAGTTGTTTTCCATTTAGAACTTGCCTTCTCTGTAAAAGTTCTGTAAAAGTTCATATTCAAAATTTCTAACTTTTAGATTTCTGTAAAAGTTCATATTCAAAATTTCAACAGTATTTATAACTTTCAAATTTCTGTAAAAGCTCATAAAATTTTATAACAAACATATAAAAATATTCAAACAAGCTCTATAAAGAAACAGATACACATAATAACATGCTGAAAAAAACACTAAACTACCCCTAATAACATGCTGAAAAAGTAATATGAACAACATGCAATCTTGAACTAAACAAAAGACTAAACTACCCCTAATAACATGCTGAAAAAGTAATATGAACAACATGCAATCCTGAACTAAACAAAAGACTAAACTACTCCTAATAACATACTGAAAAAGTAATATGAACAACATGCAATCCGGACTATAATAAAAAGAAAACATTGATTTATACTAATAACATGCTGAAAAAGTAATTAACTATATTAATAAATAAATAAAAATAAACGGATGTTGGAAAAGTAATTGATACCCTATACAGTTTTGGTCCCTGCTTCAGTTTTGTCCCTGTACAGTTTTTTTGTCCTTGCACAACAAATACAAATATAAAATTTTGTAAAGGATTGGCCCATGAACATATATTAGACATCTGATTGGCCCATGAACAGTTTTTTTTGTCAAGATTGGCTCCTATATAATTTTTTGTCCCTATACATTTTTGGCCCCTGTATAGTTTTGCTTTTGCACAGTTTTTGTCCCTAAACATGCTTAATCATTATTGCTTTAAATGGTAAATAATTATGTAGGTTGGAAACAAATGTTAATGGATAAATCATGGATTTCCTCTAGCATTTAAAGAGACGAAGAAAACTTTGTAACAAAACAAAAATAATTGTACAAAATTAACAATCAAGAAACAAGTAAAATCCACAATATACCGGGCCAAACAACTATCTTAAAAATCACGAAAATGCCATTGAGTTTCACACACACACACACACTCACACACACACCCTCGAGGCTAGAGCTCTTAAAAACTTTACTTATTATGTTTAGACTTTCTATTACCCTTGCGTTTTTCAAGCTTTTCCCTTGCAGCTTCAAATTCTTCTTCACTCAGCTCTTCACTTGGTTGCCCTCCACCATATTTATTAACTAGATATGAAAACATTGAATCCAAACGCCCTTTTCTCTCACTTTGTCTTTGTGAAATTATAGCATATAAATCATTCGACACTTTCTTCAATCTGTTAATATTTTAATAATAATTAACAGAATGAGAAACATAGTACAACAAACTTTTAGAATGTAAAAGAATTGTACGACTCACTTCTCTTATGGTGATAACTTTATTTTTATGACAATTTTACCCTTGGGTGGTTTTTCTATGTTTTTTTTGTACATTTAAGTTTCATTGTTTGTACTTTGTTTCCAGCTTCCCGCTGGTGGTCTTTTCTAATAAAGTCTTTGCTATCCAAAAAAAATCTCTAGCTACAAGAAGCAGCTATTGGAGTGTTTTTTCCATTTCTGTCTTGATTTGTGTTGGAGAAAGACATTGAAGAAGAATGATAGGAGATAGGAGAAGTTCTTATGCAGTATTAATCACAATCAATATCAAACAAAAATATTTATACATGTTTAGAATGTAACTGTCAACTGACAGATAATACCTAATTATGGCAGTTACTTTCTACCTAACCAACACAATGTTCGCTAATACCCATTCTAAACTAACACGTTGGTTCATACTAATGGATTAAATCCAATACCATAATTCCTAATAAAGACTGCTAATTAACATGTACTTGACCAAATTACCCTTGTCTAGCTTATACCTTTCAACAATTTGAATCATTGTCATCTGGTAGTTATAACTCAAAAGTTTTCTAAAATAACTATCCTTATAGGAGTGTGCTTGTAGTACATTTGAATCAAGGGCAAATCAATAATTAACCATATAGACACCTTGCTTGATTTTTATTTTTAATAATAGAGATACAATAAATAAGATGATCATTTAACATATTATGGATTTTAGTCCAGAAAAGAAAAAAAAATTGCATGTTGTAGATGAATGTTAAATTTGTTGATAAGAGGCATTATCTGAATGTTTAATGTTGCATCACCCAAACTGTTTAAAAATACGTCAAACCAAATATGAAATGCATGTATTTATATTTGTAATATTGGGCTTGGAGCAATATATATTTATTAAAGAATATATTGCAGTTAGATAATTACATATTGAAAAATAAAGCTAATTTTAAACAGATTGACCACCCAAGGGTAAAAAGGTCACACACATAAATTATGAAGTAACGAGTTTGCAAGTGGTTTTGTGTTGGACACATGTTTAGCCCATTTCTGATATGCTTTGGTTGACTTCAACCCTGTTAGGCTTTTTACAAGAAAGGTAAAGCCAACTAAAATGGTTAAAAGTATTTCTCACTTTAAATATTATGGAGATGAATCCTCAAACATACATATATGTTCTTGAAAGATGACAAACAAGTAGCATAATTATGTTCTTGAAACATTTATAGTACTTATACAACAAGAGCAGATAGTATAAAGATATTCAAACAAGCTTATATTCAAAATTTTAACAATATTTCTAGCTTTCAAATTTCTGTAAAAGCTCATAAAATTTTATAACAAACATATAAAAATATTCAAACAAGCTCATATTCAAAATTTCAATAGTATAAAGAAACATATACACATAATAACATGCTGAAAAAAAAAGACTAAACTAACCCTAATAACATGCTGAAAAGTAATATGAACAACATGTAATCCGGAACTACAATAAATACAAATATAAATTTTTTTGTCCCTGCTTCAGTTTTGGTCCCCGCATCAGTTTTGGCCACTGTACAGTTTTTTTGTCCCTGCACAAAAAATACAAATATAAAATTTTGTAAAGGATTGGCCCCTGAACATGTATTTGACATCTGATTGGCCCATGAACAATTTTTTTTGTCAAGATTGGCTCCTGTATAGTTTTTTGTCCCTGTACAGTTTTGACCCCTGTATAGTTTTGCTTTTGCACAGTTTTTGTCTCTAAACATGCGTAATCATTATTGCTTTAAATGGTAAATAATTATTTAGGTTGGAAACAAATTGTGGAATCCCCAATTTCACGGCCAGAAAAGACCGATTTTGTTTATGCTTTATGAAAATCAGAGTACCTCTTTTAATAGAAATGTGGCGGAATTTATTCCCAGAAAAACACGATAAATACGTTATCAAAGAATTTCCGAAGAAAAGTATTTTATTCATTTTAAAACATTTGGGATGTCATCGTTAATATAGAAACATAAGCATAAACCGAACTTACATTCATTTCACTAGTGATCTATATCTCGTTAATCTCTCAGTGTAAAGCAACTTCATATCGATACCTGTGATACAATTAAACTCAGTGGGTCAGGCTTGGGAGTTTGGTGAGCATATAGAGTTTTTACCCCATGATAAATAAATTTATTATGCTTAAACATCAAACAATCAACCCAATTACCTAATCCCCATTATCTTATTCATTTCTTAAGGATTTACCCTAAAAATCAACTATCACTCATTACTAAGGATTCATCCTAAGGAATAGGCACGAAGTCCATCGCTGCTCAAGGTTTATATTACAAGCACTAATAACGTCGATCCCCACATACTGATCCTATACAGTGATCTTACTAAATCTAGCCTAAAGGATCGATATGAACAACCAACTAACGAAACTGCTTCAGAAATTCCCTAGCAGCAAACGAGGATCGAAGAAGACATCAAATGAATGGAATAAGTTTAACCACGAACCTTTGTTCGTAAAAGAAAGAACCACCAGACAATTAAGTTAGCAGTAATTATTAATGCCTAGGCTGTGGTCTGAATATCATGAGGTATATAACCCCCAGACGCACCCTATCCAGCAATGGAAACGCTGACTAATGCCTAGGTTGTGATCTGAATATTGTGAGGTATACAACCCCCAGACTCACTCTTATCCGACATCGAGAATGAAAACACTGACTGTTAGAACAATGTTCTATCAGGATCGTATGATTCTAAGAAAAATATAAATAAGAACGTAATGAAGAACACAAGTATTGCACTGAATATGTCGAATGATTAATGCAAAGATACCCCAGAAGAGCTCGATAAAGAACTTCAATCTGTAGAGGTATATTAGGGTTACAAGAATCAACGTAATCGACTATTCTATATTATACGCATACATGCATGCATATATTTATACTAAAACCCTAACAACTTATCTAGATAAAAGGAAACTATTCTAGATAACTACGGATGGACAAGCCCAATCCGATTACAAAACAAAAAGCCCAAGACGCAACACCAAAATACTTAAAAATCTCCCCCTTTGCGTCTTTGGAGCAGAAACTTCATTCCCTTTTCACAACAGAGGGCTTTTTCACCGTTTCAAATATCCTCGGTATAATGGCCAGAATGTGATGTCTAAACGTTATGTACCACCGAAGCATATCTGTGAAGTTCTTTTTATCTGCTGCTGAGTTCTGCTTGCATCGATGAATGATATTGATTATATGCTCCAGACAGTCTGTTGAAAACACATGCTTGTCAACCAAAGCAAACAGAAACTTGTGCCTTTCACCCTTCGTGAACATGACAGTCAAATTTGTTGAATCAATCTGCCCCAACTTCATTTTATTCACATCACCGGGCTTAGACGTTGGCTTGACTGTCGGTTTCTTGTTCATCACCTTTGCTATCTCCTTATCCATAGTGGCAAGCTCATGGACATAGGAGGTCAACATTCTCTTTAGATGTTTCAGAATCGGCTCATACTCCCTTTGATTTGAGAGCAGAATGTTGTATAGCAAAATCCAATCATGTGGATTAAGATTGGGAAGATCTGCCAGAGAGATAAAATATTCTGTGTTTGTTGTACCACGGTTGATCTTGAAGTTTACATTCACAAATCTCCCAACAGATAATGGTTTCAGTACCTTGACTTTTGTAATTTTCTGTGCACTCCAAGTCAAGTACTATGGTTGACCATTCTTCAAATAGAAATCGACTAACTCTCTGTCAACCTTCAGATTGGGATGAGGAACCTCAGCAGTGACATCTAAGCAATGAAAGGTAAATGATTTTCTTGTGATTGGCATGTCAAACTGCGAGTCCTTTGAATTATCACAATCAAACGAAGCAATCGGTTCCAACCAGTACATAGAAGGATACTTAATCACCTGATTGATGAGTGTATCTCTGTCCCATTCTGGAAACAGAGTCTTCTTGCATTGCAAGACATCATCCTCTTCCTTATTCTTTCTCTCTCTTTCTTCTGCCTCTTGTGCCACCATCATTGTTTCATCAAGCTCCCTGTCCCTCTTCTTTCTTTTGAGGGCTTCAACAATAGTCTCTTCAGTATCAGTATCACTATCGGCTTGAACTTTCTTTCCAGAAACCGAAGCTAAATTAACCTTCGGTTCTGTTTTGTTTGTACTATCTTCTCCCCCTTGTTTCGGAAGAAAGACCTTCTCCGAAACACCCTTCATTTCACTGAGAATTGTAATTGCAGGAAGGAGTTTGATCTGGAGATGCTTCCGGTTGGTTAAGGTCAAGATGGGATCATGAGCTTCAAGAAGAGTAGTTAATATATTTTTCACATCACCAGCACAACTTTGATAAACTGCCCTTTGAGTTTTGAGCAGAGAGATATCTTTTTCTGCCTGAGCCAGTTGAACTTTTTGAAGATCAATTGTCGCTTGGTGTTTGATCAGCTCCTCCTTCAACGTACTTTCTGCAGTAAGAGAAGCAAAACGAGAATCCAGAGATTGAAGAAAAGATGTGGATTCTGTTTTGAGATCAGTACGAAGGGCTTCAAACTTTGTAGTTTCATCCTGAAGAGTTTTATAGAAGGAGTCCACCGAAGTTTGATATTTGGCCGCATTTGTATCAGCATGAGCTTTAAGAGAATCAAGGAAAATATGAGTTGTGTGAACAACCTCAGTAACTTCCTTTGTGGCCTCTGAACAAGAAGTGGTTGACTTATCAACTGCTGCTGTTGATTTATCAATAGCTTCGGTGTATTACTAAATGATAGTCTCCACGAAGGCTTTTAAAACAACACTGCCATAAGCTTTGCTATCTTCAAGCAGTCGATCCAACTTTTCATTGATATCCTGTATATGTTGATTGGTGACAGGAGCATCAAGATCATTATCTGTTGGAATCCTGTAAGGACTGTAATACAAAGAATCATAATCTTCATCATCTCCACCAAGAGTAGCACCAGAGGTAGAGGATGGGGTTGGGGATGGTGGTATGTTGATAACAGGAGTATTAATCACAGTAGTAGTCCCTGTATCAGATACATTGACTTCTACTGGATTTTAGGAATGGTGATAGTGATGGATTCGGTTATAAGAGGAGTTGAGATAGGTGTAGTTGAGACAGGAACAGAGGTAATGATGGTTGAAGTGGGTAGAGAAGTTGGTTCAGTAAGGATGGGTGGTATATCGGTAGGAACAGAAAGTGGAGCTTTCTATTTTGGTGATGGAGGTGGAGTGGAAATTTTAGTGAGTTGAGGAGATGGTGGAGGAGTTGGAATTTTAGTAGTTTTGGGAGAGGCTGGTGGAGTTGGAATTTCGGTACTTTTAGGAGATGGAGGTGGGGTTGGAGATCTTCGAGGTGTGGGCTCTCTGGTGGAAACCTGAGGATTCTCGGCTTCTGCTTCTTGGTCCTCAACGGTTTCATGTCCAGGAGAAAGGTTCCCCTTGGGTCTGTTAGCCATATTCTTTATCTTCTTCGGTTTTGATTGAGAAGCATCTCCTTCACCAGACTTTCGCTTTGAAGATTTTGGCTTACTCTTCTTAGTTTCTTCTTTTTATTTCTTTACTACCCGTTTGCCTCTATTAGCAGGCTGATCCAAGGCATCCAGTGCGGCTTGTTCTTCTTCAGACAGAACCCTTGGACCAACAGGAGAGAGTTTACTGTAATCGTACATCACTTTGCTTTGTGCTGAAACACACCTGTACATAGATTCCAGAATCGATCCATAGTGGAGAAACTTACGTGGATCAGATAAGATGACCTTCTTTGTGTGGAATGAGGCAATAGAGGCAAGAAGAGCATCCTTCATGATAGGTATCTCCAAGGAATCCATGGCCTTCTTTGTAATCAGGGTCCAGAAACGACCACAAGAGATCTCCGAATGACGGGTCATTGTGTTTAAACTTTGCACTACTTGGGACCAGATTATAGTGTCATAATCGAGGTTGATCCTGTTGTATAAACCATAAAGAATGGTAAGAAACCTTTTCTTGTTGTGTCTGAACCACCACTTCTTTCTGCCAAACCCTTGATTAGCAATGTCAGCAACCCATTCCATTGCGATGGCAAACACGATTTCTTGACCTTTGCAATCGATGTAAGCACATCTGTGTATCCCATCTCATACATCATCGTGAAGAGTTGTGTTGTAGTGATGAAATCAGGCGAGATGATTGAAGAATCAACTGCAAGCCCTAGAAGTGAACAAAACTCCGCCTTAGAGATCGAGGATTTCTTGTCTTGAATGGTGAAGTAGATGCGATCTTTATTCTTGTCATAAGTCGCTGATGAGTAGACTTGAGATAGCAGCAACATTGGAACCGCTTCAACCTGGGTTAGGGCCAATAACAGGGGGGAATACTTTAGACATTCGATGACATGCATCATATATGAGTCATATAGGAATGGACTCATTTCGATTATCATGTTTTGGTTGGGTTTGATTGAAAGCAGGGAGAATGTTGCAGTTTGATCATGTGCAGAAGATGAAGTCGCCATTGATGAACGAAGAAGAAGATGAACAGTGTGAACTTGTATGAGAGAGATAATTCGAGATTGGTAAATGACAAATAAAACGATCACCCCTATTTATACCGTTTCCTGGAGAGAGAAAAACGTGATGATGAGGTTACTAAAATGTCGCCTGAAAAAGCGCGATTTGATAGTGTGGTTAATCCCAGAAAAACGTCAGCACGCGTGGGTTTGAAACGGATCAAATTCATGCGCCTAAATCTTATCTTCATACCGTTTGAAATTCCCTATATCCCCCTTGTTTGGTCACAACCGATAACCAAAACTTATACCAAACAACAATAAGAATGTTGGAAAATATTAATTTTCGTGCATAAGAGTGTGAAAGATAAAGAAATAAAGCAAGTGTGTATTGGACGTGAGTGATGTCTTTTTAGAAGACAGAAAGCAGAGGATTTCGGGCAAGAATCACTTCCTTCAAAGTCAAGAGAGACTTGAAGTGCTTGTGTGGTTTCCCGAAAAATATGATCAACTGTTTGTTAATAAACATTGAAAGGCTTCTTTTGATCATAGGCATTGGGTGGCTGTCCTCCAACCGAACGTTGAGTTTAAACATAAAACCGATTGTTGGTAGAGGTACCCGTGAGACCGATGTGATCTATTGAACAGGTAGGTGGGATTTATTATGTTAATGACTTATAGGAAGTAGAAATCTCAAAAAAAATAAACTGGACCTCTTTGGGAAGAAATGTCTTAGCTATATCACTCAAAATAAAAAGATCACGCAAAATAAAAAGATCACGCAAAATAAAAAGAGATTTCCTTAGGTAACTAGTAGACGCTTTAGTATATCACTCACCGTCAATTCATTTTTGGTTTCGGATTTTGGGTTTCACTTAGAACGTGGTAATCGTATCCAAGATCATAAACATAGTTGTGTAACCATAAACCTCAGTGGTAAAGACCGAAAGTCTCAAGGGTTACGTTAGTGAACCGAAGGTAGATGGAGAATATAAGGAGGTGGTTAAGGAACCGAATGTACCTTCTGCTAGATAAGCGTGACAGAGTAGAGAAACTCTTAACTCAAATGAGAAGAGTAAGGTAGCTCTAGACCGAGTGAGGTAAAATAGCCTGATTTGGAAGAAACGATGGGTATCGATCGAATCATTAAGGCTTACTCAAGATCATAGAGGCTTTATTGTCAACATACAGCAACATGCTTCTATGGACCCTTAACTAGGTTGTGTGAAAGTTGAAACATACGTGCTTTAGATCTATCGACGGTTATACTTGTGTTTACCTATTAATGACAGACACCAAACAAAACAAACACGCAATTGAAACAAATAAAATATTTTTAAGTAATTTTCTGAAAAAGAAATAAAAACAGAAAGATAAAATATTTTTGGATTTTTGAAATTTTCTGAAAAAGAATAAAAACAGAAAGATAAAATATTTTTGGATTTTTGAAATTTTCTGAAAAAAAATAAAAACAGAAAGATAAAATATTTTTGGATTTTTGAAATTTTCTAAAAAAAAAATAAAAATAGAAAGACTTAAAATATGAAACCTTATCTTATTAATGAGAGTAGCAAAATAAATCGATCATTCAATTTTCCTCCGTTCCGGAGAATTACGGAGCCGAGATAGACAGAGCGGTCTGTCCATATCGGTTCCCCAAAAATCTAGAGCAGAGATAGACCGAGCGGTCTGTCTATCTCGGTTGTCTTAATTTTAAAGAGAGATTTGAGGATTCAGTACCGACTCTCCTTCCATCATACCCAAACCTTGTAAGATTTTATTGAAGGTTGTTTTTGGTAAGGCTTTAGTAAAGATGTCAGACAGTTGATCAGCATAATGAACAAAATGTACTTCTACGTTCCCGTCTTCTACATGATCCTTGATGAAATGATACCTAAGTGCAATGTGCTTGGTTTTCGAATGTTGCACTGGATTATGACAAATCTTGATTGCACTTTCAGAGTCACAATAGAGAGGGATCTTTTTCATACTTAGCCCATAGTCTCTTAACTGACTTTGAATCCAAACAACCTGAGAGATACATGATGCGGCAGCAATGTATTCTGCTTCTGCTGTGGATAAGGAAACACAGGTTGTTTCTTTGATTGCCAACTGACAAGTTTTCCGTCAAGGAATTGACATCCTCCGGTAGTGCTTTTCCTGTCCAGTCCACATCCTCCAAGATCAGCATCTGAAAAGGTTTGTATGAAGAATCCAGATCTTGCAGGATACCAGAGACCAAGAGATGAAGTCTTCTTCAGATATCAAAAAATATTCTTCACAACAAGCATGTGGGGTTCTCTTGGATTAGCTTGAAACCTGACACAATAACAAACAGAGAACATGATATCTGGTCTAGTAGCTGTTAGATACATAAGGGATCCTATCATTTATCGATAAAGAGTTATGTACACAGCCGGTTTCTCCAGGGATGGAGTTAGCTTGGTGTCGAATGTTATAGGAACCTTTACTTTTGAATCACCCTTCATTCCAAATTTAGTCAACAGATTTTTGGTGTATGCTTCCTGGTTTATAAAGATACCTTCTGGTCCCTCTCTAATATTCAAACCAAGGAAAAAGTTAATTGGACCCATTGTGCTCATTTCAAATTTAGTCTCCATCAACTTTCTGAATTCAGCGGTTAAGCTAGGATTCGTGGAGCCGAAGATGATGTCGTCGACATAAATCTGAACAATCATCAAATGTTCGCCTTCCTTCTTTCGAAAGAAGGTTGGGTCAACCGAACCTTGTTTAAACTTTGACATTTTTAGAAAGCGAGTAAGAGTTTCATACCAGGCTCTTGGTGCTTGCTTTAGCCCATAGACAACTTTATCCAGTACATAGCAATGATCCAGGTACTTTTCATTCACAAAACCAAGTGGTTGCTCAACGTAGATAATTTCTTCTAATTCTCCATTCAAGAATGCACATTTGACATCCATTTGGAAAGCTTCGATGTTCTTGTGAGCGGCATATGCTAGACAAATTCGAACAGACTCTAACCTTGCCATAGGAGCAAAAGTTTCTTCATAATCAATCCCTTCTTCTTGACAATAGCCTTTTACAACCAACTGAGCCTTGTTACGAATGACATTACCTTCTTTGTCCAGCTTATTCCTAAACACCCATTTCAAGCCGACAACAGAGGCATCTTTCGGTGTAGGAATCAATCTCCAAACTCTGTTTCGTTCGAATTCATTGAGCTCATCCTGCATTGCTTGAACCCAATCAGAATGATCAAGTGCAGCATTTACGGTTTTCGGCTCTATTTTGGAGATAAAAGAGTTAAACATACAAAATTCCACTTTAGAGAATAATGTTGTTTGTTTCGCTTTCAGTTGAGATCTAGTAAGAACACTTTCGGAGGATTCACCAATAATTTGCTCTTTGGGATGGTCTTTTGTCCATTTTACTAGCGGAGGATAGCTTGGATCATATTCTGGATTTAGTTTTGCTTCAACTTCAACTTCAACATCTGACTGATCCCCTTCACCTTCGTCAGTAGAACTATCACTTGTTTTCTCCTTCTCCCCCTTGACTGGCGAAGTGAAGCCTTTTTCTTTAGCAAAATTGGTAGGGGGTATCTCCCCTCGATTGGACTATCACCTATTGATTTTGGTTCAGTTGTTTGAGTATCTGTTGAACTATTAGATATTGGGGCGGAATTGTGATTCTCCCCCTCAACAGGAACTCCGGATGGTTTGAAAGTGGTAGAGTTCTCCCCCTGGAACGTTGAATCAGTGTTTGAAGTACTAGGTGATGGTTTAGGAGTAGGTGTTTCGGTTTCCATTGATTTGGCAGCTTCGTCTATTACTTTCTTCAGATTATCTACCTTATTGTCTTCTGCTGTTGCCTCCAAATGTATTGCCTTTTCTGGTTCATCAAATAACCGAATGTATTCATCAAACAAATTGGATATTGGAACCGAGACCTGTCCAGATTCTGGAAATATGTCTCTTGAAGCATCTTCTGTTCTTTGAACCTTCTTCATGTAATTGTCGTCAAAGGTGACATAATAAGTCTCTTCTATTCTTTTGGAATGCTTGTTCAACACCCGGTATGCTTTTGATGACAGAGAGTAACCCAGAAAGATCCCCTCATCGGCTTTAACATCAAACTTATTTCGGTTTTCTTTAGAATTAAAGATAAAGCACCTGGAATCGAAAATGTGGAAAAACTTGATGTTTGGTTTTCCGATTGTTTAAGATCTCATAAGGAGTTATCGAGAATCTCTTGTTGAGTAAGGACCGATTCTGAGTATAACAGGAAGTAGCAATGGCATCAACCCAAAAGTATAGAGGTAGAGAGGCATAACTGAGCATGGTTCTAGCTGCTTCACACAACGATCAGTTTCGTCTTTCAACAATCCCGTTTTGCTGTTGTGTATAAGGGGCCGAAAAATTGTGTGTTATCCCCTTATCAGCCAGAAAGTCTTCGAAATCCTTGTTTTTAAATTCCAGCCCATTGTCACTTCTGATGTTTCTCACTGTCTTCTTTAATTGAACTTCCATTTGTTTGATGAACATCTTCAGCTTGGGAGTTGCATTTGATTTCTGTTTAAGAAAGAAAACCCACGTGAAGCGTGAAAAATCATCCACAATAACTAGAATGTACTTACTTCCACCGATACTCTCTATAGCAGAAGGTCCACACAAATCGATATGTAACAGTTCAAGTGCTTCCACTATCTTGGTATTAATGCGTGTAGGGTGGCTTTTTCTGCTCTGCTTGCCCATTTCACATGCTGCACATAAATGCTCCTTATCGAACTTGAGAAGAGGAAGACCTCGAATGTGATCACCAATCACTAATTTGTTGATATATTTGAAGTTCAGGTGAGATAGACGTCGATGCCAAAGACAACTTTCATCAGTGTTTGCCTTTGATAGCAGACAGATAGCTGGTGTCCCTCGAATAGGATTAAGATCCAAAGGATACATTTCTCCTTTTCGTGCAGATTGCAGTAGAACTTTCTTGGTTTGTTTTTCTATTATCTCAGATCCTGCATCATCAAATGATACCTTCAAGCCTGTGCCCACAACTAATTGCGAGACACTGATGAGGTTGTGCTACAATCCCTCTACATAAGCCACCTTTCTGATAGAGAAATCTCCATTAGTTATCATCCCATATCCTTTGATTGTTCCATAGGAGTTGTTTCCAAACTTCACAGAACCACCATCCTTTAGAGACCGAAAATCCCTTAATTCCTCCTTTCTTCCTGTCATGTGACGCGAGCAACCACTATCTATATACCATTTGTCGTCAAACTGCTCGTCACTGATTACCTGCAAATTCAAGCAGATTTAGGAACCCAAAGTTTCTTGGGTCCTGGTGAGTTTTTCACAGAGAAAGGAATAACAATTGAAGCATCAACTAAATACATTCGTTTAACAAGAGTTGTTTGATCTTTTCTTTTGGTGGTAAACACCTTGATTTTTGTTTTATCTTCTTTAAATCTTAATGTATCTTCATTAGATGGTTTAGTGTTTTTCGTTTGATTCTTAGGTTTAGGGGAGGATCTCTTATGTTCATTCTCATATTCTAATACTAGTTTGCCTTTTCCTTTGATGTCCTTAGAGGAATTTGTTTCATCTTGGAACCTGGAGGATCCATGTCTAGAATTGGGACCGAAACTGGTTTTAGGACCGAATCTGGATCGAGAGCCGAATCTGGGTTTAGGACCAAACTTGGGTCGAGGAACGAAACTGGGTTAATGACCGAAATTGGGTTTAGAACCGAGACTTGACTTTCGGTTTTTGGATTTGGAATAATAGGTATTAGGACTGAAATCTTCCTTTGACTTTTCCTTTCCTTTATCAATGGATTCTTTCCTAGGAGGCTCATAGTTAGGATTTTGAGAATTCCAATGCCTTTTCCGTTCATTCAGATTCGAGACATATCTTTGATTTCTGAGTCTTTTCTGTTCAGCTAGCTCCTTCTGAGATTTGTAAACATTGAAGCTGGCCTTTGGTTTCTCCTTCTGAGTTGCAGTTGTCTTATCTTCCATTCTGGTTTCGTTGCTTTCCTTAGTTTGAACTTCCGGTGCTTCATGTCTCTTGAGTGGACCTTTCGGTTCTTTCCTCTCGATTGGAACATCAGGTTGCATTAATGGTTCTTCAGGAACATCTTTAGTTCCGCTTGTGCTGGGAATATCGAAACTGGAAGGTTTATTGATGGGTTCTGGTATGTATCATCCTTTGACTCTCCATGTGGTTTTCTCAGACAGACCCACAGTTTCATCTGCATTATCAATGGGAGTAGACTAGAAATAGTCTTCACATCCTTCAGCGTTATCCTCATCAACTATTATCCTTAATTCTGCTATTTGTCTTTGAGTGACTCCAGTCACAGCATAAACTTGGTTTGGTACGGTCTGTACCTTCTGATAGACCAAGGCCTTTTCTTTGAGATTCAGTTTCTGTTCCTTTGACAGACGAGCAAACTCAACTGAATTTTCTGAAATAAGAGGTTTTTCGCTCTTGGTTTCATTTTTCACAAACTTAGAACAATCAACAACATCCTCTACTGAGATTTCACTCATTTCACTCCCCGTTTCAAATTCAGAAGAATTATCTATGTTTATTTTATTATCCTTGACAATTTTGGCATTTGATTCATCGAATGTTTGTATAGTTTCGGTTTTAATTTTCAGCCTATCATTTTCATATAAGATATCTTTTAACATACTTTTATGTTCCTTAGAATCGATGAAAGTTTCTATCTTATCTAAACCTAGCCTATATAACATGGATGTTTCTTCAGAGGATACTTCTGATTCACACTCTGCTATAACATCATCTTCCTTAAATTCAAGAAAGGGCAAAATCATTTTATGTATTTTCTTTCCAATTTCACAATTAAGATGTAATTGAGCAATATTAGTATAAAGACGCTTAGCAATTAAACATAAAACATTTCTTTGTTTTAACAATTTTAAATTCTCTCTTTGCAAATAAATACTGTCATCCTTAGCCCTAACTAACTCTACTTCCTTCTGCTCAATCCAGATCCTTCTCTCCTTACTTTTTGAAGATACCCTGCCAAGTTGGTCAGTTAGATTAGAGTTTGCTAAGCGGGTTTGCATGAGGCTACTACTTAGGTTGGAAAATTTAAAGTTTAGTTCATTTAATTCTTCTAGATATTCAGTTTTGGGAATTTTAAGAGATTCAAGAATAGAATGTACCTTTTTGATCAATCTATCGCAGTCGTTGATCTTCTCACTCACCAACTTGGCTGCAAAACACTTGTTTTCAGTCATGTTCAGTTCTGTGTCTACACTTTCGGTTGATGGACCAATAGTGACGATAAAGGATTTTCCACCAGAACCTTCATTCTTTGCCACAAATGCCTTTCCATGAGTGGGTCTTCTAACCTCTTCGTCTTCAGAGTTTGTTGACCAGACTTCTACACCACCGAACTCATCTTTCCCTGCATTTTCTTGTATAATTAGAGCATTCATCGAGCTGTTGGAAGCCTTTTTCTTCTTGACTTCCTCAAGTTTACGCAAGTAAAACGCTTCATCATCTTCACCCTCTCTCTTCTCAGCCATCTTTCTTAACATGCAATCTTTGGCAAAGTGGTTCTTGCCGTGACAATAGTTGCAGTCGTATCCAAAGTCTCCTGCAAGCTTGTTTTCCTTTTTCTCTTCCACCTTTTGAGAATAGACTTTCGATTCCTCTTTTGCTTTCTCAGAACTATAACTTCCCTGCCAATTTCGGTTCTTATTGGTGGGAAATTTCCTTCTTGCGAATTTCTTTGGATTTGTTATCATTAAAGCATACTCCTCACTTGTAAGATCACATTCTGACATGTCTGAATCTTCTTCTTCCTCAACAACACTTTTTCCTTTAGAGACCAGAGCCAACGATCCCATGCCAGAGACCACTTTCACCTCCTTAGTTACAACACTTTCATGTGACTTTAGTATCCCAACTAGTTTCGCCAGTGAGTAGGATTTGAACTGTTCATGCACCTTCACATGGGAAACCACAGCCATCCATTATGGTCTGAGCCCGTTCATGAATGTAACTTTCTGTTCGATCAGCTTCCTCTCAATTCCATGCTTGATCATCTTACTTAAAAGATGATTGAACCGATCAAAGGTCTGAATGAGCTTCTCTTCAGGTTTCTGTTCAAAAACTGCAAATTCTGACAGCAACAGAGTTTGAATGGAGTGTTCCAGATCTTCATCAGTTGAGTAGAGTTCCTTCAACCTATCCCAGATCTCCTTAGCAGTTGTGCATGAGCCTACAAGCTGAAAGGTGTCAGATTGTAAGGCGAATCTTATCATTCACATGGCTTTAACATTACATAGGATCTTGTCCTTCTCATCTTGTGGCATCTTCTGAACAACTATCACCAACTTGTTGTAATCTTTCTGTGTCTTGACGATCGTGTTTGTTTCTGAATGCACAAACGGTCCAAGAATGATAGCTTCCCAGATGAGATAGCCATTATCTTCAGATCCAACCACGTAATCTTCAAAGTGATGAGCCCATACTTCGTAGTCTTGAGTGTAGAGTATGGGAACTCTAGTTGTAGATCCGATATTGTTTGAGATGTTAATTGGGTTTGTATGCGTATCGTCGTGAGACATGGTGAGCTGCTAGAATCTTACCTGTAAACTTGAGATTAGGGTTTTATCAAAAGCTGAGTAGTTGTCGTTAAGAAGACGACGACTTCGATAAAAGCGGAAACCCTAAATATTTGTGAATACAGAATTAAAGTGTATTGATCACACAATCTCCTGCTCTGATACCAATTGTTAGAACAATGTTCTATCAGGATCGTATGATTCTAAGCAAAATATAAATAAGAACGTAATGAGGAACACAAGTATTGCACTGAATATGTCGAATGATTAATGCAAAGATACCCCAGGAGAGCTCGATAAAGAACTTCAGTCTGTAGAGGTATATTAGGGTTACAAGAATCAATGTAATCGACTATTCTATATTATATGCATACATGCATGCATATATTTATACTAAAACCCTAACAACTTATCTAGATAAAAGGAAACTATTCTAGATAACTACGGATGGACAAGCCCAATCCGATTACAAAACAAAAAGCCCAAGACGCAACACCAAAATACTTAACACTGACTAATGCCTAGGCTGTGGTCTGAATATCATGAGGTATATAATCCACAATTTCACTCCTATCCGGCATCGAGAATGGAAACATTGACTCATGAAGCTAGTCTGATCACTTCATAAAAGAAACAAAGACTCCAAATCTCTTCAAAATAAAGGTATAGGGAAAATACTAATAAAGTACTCCCGTACGCTCCCGTACCCCGACACATAATAGTGTCAAAAAGAAGAACTAACGGATTAACACATAGTTCAAAAACACCTAATGAACATATAAATCAAACATACCAACCGATTACAAGTCTGCTAACGTTCCACTAGACTATCTAAAATAGTCTGTGGCCGTTGTCTATACTCTGCTAGATGACTAGATCATCTTAAACATCGATACCTCTCATCACCTTTTATTTCATCACACATCATCTAATTCATCTATCCATGTTTTACCCAACATATATGTAGATAAAAATACATATACAGTTTAAAACTTGTATAAAACATCTATTCAACAGTCACCTTAATTAAACAATTAATATAATTACACATAGCATGTATTTTAAAGAAAATACTTCATATATATGTGTAAGGTGAAAGTGACTATACAATCACCTTAGTAGGTGGTGACTCAGCACTCGGACAACGCTTTGATACTCTCAAAACAATTTTCCTTCGATAAAACCTAGTATCAATTCCACTAGGGTTTAGTCTAACGTCAACCGTGACTAATTAAAAGTCTAGCTATTATTATTATTATATAAGCGTTAAATAATACTTAGTATAACTCATAATAATAGCCCAAATAATTATTTTAAGGACCTAATAACATTACTATAATTATTTGAAAGCTATATTAAAAATTGCGTAAGCGTAGCTCACTTACAACGGATTTTAAAGAAAACTGGGTTTTATATGGAGTAGCGTTTCGAAACCGAAAGACTCTTTTTCTCGGGACTCCGGAGCCTCGAGGCTTCCTTAGGGTGCTAGGGGATTACCTAGGCTTAGGGGAGGGTTAAAACCCTTAGAGAGAGAAAGTTTAGAGAGAAGAAATGAAGAAAGGTGTGAGAATTTCGGAATGGCTCGCATGCTATTTATAGTAAGTTTTTATGACACTCACGTCGTGAATTGGATCTTATCCTCTCGCAGCTTCTAGATTCCGAATTATGACAGAATGTCGTGAGCGTCATAATTCTCACGTCGTGAATCGGATCTTATCCTCTCGCAACTTCTAGATTCCGAATTATGATAGAATGTCGTGAGCGTCATAATTTTCACGTCGTGAATTAGCTAGTTTAGGGTTTTTAAAAGCTAAAGCTTTGGAATGCCATAACTTTTGCATACGAACTCTGTTTTTGACGTTCTTTATATCCACGCGTAGGTGGAGACATATTCTACAACTTTCATTTAGATCCCTAAGGCTAAAAAGTCCTCTAACTTAAATTCACTATTTACGCCTCCCGGTGTCGTGCCGGTTTCTTCGTTATAACTCGGATTTCGGCATTCTTTATATGTACGGAACCCTTGAGACATATTCTAAAACTTGGTTAAGATTATTTATTATAAATAATCTTTTTTCGAAAAGTCGTTTTCGACCCCTGTTATCTCTAAATTGACTAGCCCGGATCTACGGACATTACACAAATGTTAATGGATAAGTCATGGATTTCTTCTAGTAGATTATCAAATGCATATGATGAAGGTGTGAATGCTTTTCTAGAGTTTGCACAAGCTAATAATCCAAAGTTAGATGTTATTCCATTCCCTTGTGTAAATTGCATCAATTTGTGTCACCACTCAATTGATAATGTCCGTTATCATTTGTTTGCCCACGACTTCGATGAGAATTATAAGATTTGGTCATTCCATGTAGAAAAACAACTCAAGAGTGATTCTAGATGCCCTAAAAATTCGATTCCTCATGATGCTATTTATACAAAGGATATGCTACATGATGCCTTCAAATATGTAGACGAAGAACCTGATTCGTTGAAATCACTTCTTGAAGAATGTGATAAGCCACTTTATGTAGGGTCAAAGTATAATGCACTTAGTGGATTATTGAAATTACAAAATTTGAAGGGTCAGTTTGGATGGTCTGATGCTAGTTTTGATGCTTTTTGGTCTGTCCTAAAAGATATCTTGCCATCAAACAATACCATCCCTAGCTCGATATATGAGAGTAAGAAGTTGCTAAAAAGAGTAGGTCTACAATATGAGAAGATTCATGCATGTGAAAATGATTGTGTTCTATTATGGAAAGAACATAAAGATGCTTCTCAATGTCCAACTTGTGGCACTTCTCGTTGGAAGAAGAATACAAAAAACATACCTTCAAAAGTTTTGTGGTATTTTCCTATCATCCCTAGATTTAGAAGAATGTTTTCAATACCAAAAATTTCACATTACTTAACTTGGCATGCACAAGGTTAGGTCAATAATGGGAAGCTTACTCATCCTCGCGATACCCCTTCTTGGAAGCTTGTTGATAACACGTGGAAAGAATTCGGACAAGAAAAACGAAATCTTAGATTACCCTTGTCTACTGATGATATCAATCCTCACAAGTCATTAAGTTCCAAGCATAGTTGTTGGCTGGTTATCCTAATAACATATAAAAATAACCGTTTATTTGTGTATGTCAAGAAAATTCATGATGTCGACTCTGTTGATATCTGGGCCAAACCAACCTGGTAACAATATTGATGTCTACTTGGCACCATTGATAGAAGATTTAAAACTCTTGTGGGAAACTGGCATTAAGACTTTTGATTCTTATAAGAAAGAATACTTCAATCTAAGAGCATATTACTTTGGACTATAAGTGACTTTCCCGCATATGGTAATCTTCTGGGATGTGTTACCAAAGGTTATTATGCTTTTCTAATATGATCAAAGAATACTTGTTCAGAATGGTTGCCGAAGTCCAAAAAAGTATGCTTCCTTGGGCATAGAAGATTCCTACCACTTGAACATCCTTTTCGTAAAAGAAAAAACATTTCAACAATCAACATGAGCACATTTTTATGCCACAACCATCATCAGGTGAAGATATTTATGACTGTCTGGCGGGATTTGAGACTACATGGGGTAAGAAGATAAAGACAAAGAAGGTTCCAAAGAAGATAAAGTTAAAGAAGATAAAGTCAAAGAAGGGAGCGTCAAAGAAGGAAACGCCAAAGAAGGAAAATTCAAAGAAGAAAAAAGAAAGTATCGACGAGAGATCTAAATTTTGGCATAAAAAGTTGATTTTTTTGAACTTGAATATTGGAAGAAGTTGTCTGTTCGCCATCAGTTAGATCTCATGCACATAGAAAAAAATGTGATCGAGAGTGTTTATGGGACAACGTTGAATTTTCCTCACAGGACGAAGGATGGATTAAAAGCACGACAATATCTTTAAGCGTTGGGCATTAAGACTGAATTACGACCTCAACCAAAAGGGGATCAGCATTGGCTTCCGCCTGCCAAGTCCACATTGAATTCCGTAGAGAAACATCTATTTTATGATACCCTGTCTAACATAAAAGTTCCTTATGGGTATTGCTCTAATTTCAAGAATCTCGTGTCAAATGATGTTTCAAAGATGAATGTTTTGAAGTCTAATGATTGTCATGTACTAATGCAACAACTTCTCCCTTTTGCAATCAAAGGGGTGTTAGATGTGAAGGTGCTGAGAACAATCCTAAGCCTGTGTCATTTTTTCAATGAGTTGTGTAGTAAAGTTGTTGATGTTAGTAAGCTAGGAAAGTTGCAAAGTGACATCGTATTAACATTATGTTTGTTAGAGAAGTACTTTCCTCCTTCATTTTTCGATGTCATGACTCACTTGATGGTGTATTTAGTTAGAAAGGTGAGGTTGTGTGGCCCGGTTCATTTTAGGTGGATGTATCCAATTGAGAGATACATGAAAACACTTAAAGGGTATGTAAGAAATCATCATCGACCCGAGGGTTGCATTGCAGAGTGTTATGTGGCGGAGGAGGCCTTAGAATTTTGTTCAGACTACTTAAAAACCACGGAATCAATTGGAAATCCTCATGAACGTGTTGATGAAAGAATCCACAGCAGCAAGCCTTTATGAAAGGCTACAATCGATGTTGTAGATGCTCAGTTACTTGATCAAGCTCATCTTTATGTATTACGAAACACTGCTGTTGTGGAGTCGTATATAGAGTAAGAATTACATGAAACTGTATACTCTTATACCATTATCTATCATATAAAACATTCTTCTAACTTGTAATACACTTCAGTCAACATATGTTGGAATTGAAGGATCTAAACCCTCGTCACGCTCGCAAGAGTACATGGTTGCAGAGCCAACATAGTCGAACATTTATTAGTTGGTTTAAGAAAGAGGTTTGTTTTTAAAATAATATTGTTAGAATTACAATATTTTTAATTATTTGGTTTTAATTACATTAATTAGATATTTTTCTATTAGGTTGGAAAATGTTTGGCTGACGGGGAAGATATTTGTGATGATGTTCATTGGTTGGCCAAAGGGCCTAATTTTGTTGTTAGTAAATATAGCGGTTTTGCCATAAATAAGTATCATTTTCATACAACATCTCGAGATGAGTCTAGAACAACTCAATGCAGTGGAGTATCTTTAGTTGCACATACTATGTAGATTGCTAGTGCAAAGACTCCAATCTTGTGTATGGTGCTGTTACTTACATCGGTCGTATAAAGGAGATATGGGATCTTGATTATCGCATGTTTACTATTCCTGTATTCATGTGTGATTGGGTTGATAGTCGTGGAGTAAAAATTGATGATTTAGGATTCACGGTAGTTAAATTTGATAGGCTTGGTCAGAAGTCTGAACCCTTCATATTAGCTAATCAAGCTAGATAGGTTTTTTTATGTTCAAGATCAACAAGATGCGAATTTGCATGTTGTTGGATTCACATCACATAGGATGTACAAGTATGGATCAAATGGTGAAACTGATGATATGTTGGAATTTGATGCTACTTTTGATTCAACACAAGACTCCGCTTTATTAGACCTTGACGATGATTTTTTGTGTACGCGCCCGGATGGCGAGGGCATATTAGTTTAAATAGTTTTTTGCAGAATAATAAAGTTTTTGGTATGTTTATAATTCAGATTTTGAATGTGATTATTTTTTTCCAACTGCAACAAATAACAATGTACTTAATTTTATTTGAATCTTTGTTGAAAAAGGTAGTAT
Organism: Lactuca saligna; assembly: GCF_052625555.1. NCBI lineage: Eukaryota > Viridiplantae > Streptophyta > Magnoliopsida > Asterales > Asteraceae > Lactuca > Lactuca saligna. The sequence continues at coordinate 148,223,390 of NC_136420.1, forward strand.
TTTTGTGACATGGAATCAGATTCAGCTTCTGATCACGATGAAGAATCCAAACAAAGAGGTCCGATATATAAGGCAAAAGCTAATAAAGTGAAACTCGTAATAACTTACAATAAAAAGGTGTCCCGGTTGGAAAGGAAGCCACAAAACTCTTTATTTTTGAGAGTTTGGTTGCAAGAACAATGGTTCCCATAACCTACGCGTCTTGGCTAGAAGTTAGTGAAGAAGTAAGTGAAGGGTTATGGCAATATGTTTTGGTAAGTCTCTGTTTCTTCTTGTTATTACCTATTTTTGTCCCTAATTCTGTTTTTGTCCCTGTTTAGATCTGTTTTTTAACCAACCTTTTTTTTATGTTTCACGAAAAGTTTGTAGTTGACCCAAAGAGACGGATGCAAACTCTCCAATCAATCAGGAAGAAGTGGAGAAACTTCAAGAATTATCTATATGCCAAGTTCGTTAAGAAACAAAGTAAATATCCCAAGGCAAATCTATTCAAACCTTCGAATGATTATCCGTTTATAAAGAAAGAAGACTGAAAAGTTTTTGTATCCCAAAGAGTTACAAAAAAGTAGGAGGTTGGTTAAACTTTTCTTATATGCATTTATATCCCATAGACTTACAAAAAAATGGGAAGTTAAAAATTTGTAGTTACAATTTTAATGTTTCTAATGTAGGAGAAAAGTACAAATTAAAGCTAAAAATACTTGTACACATCACAAATACAATCATCATTTGAGCAGAAAAGGATATGTCGGACTCATTAATGACATCGTATGAGTCCCACTAAGTATTGATTATTTTATTTGTATATATTTATGTTAATTGACTTTGTTATTCTTGATAATGTAGATGCAAGAAACTGGCAAGATGGAAGAGGAGATTGATAGGACACTGTTGCGGAAAAAAGCAAGAGAGTTGAAGACAGGAGGATACGAATCAGATGTCAAGATTATTGTTGATAAAATTGTAAGTTTCATTGAATGCCAAATATATATATATATATATATATATATATATATATATATATATATATATATATATATATATATATATATATATAAATAACATTTGTCTCAATTTTTTACAGGATGAGCTGCAGAAATCTAGAAGCTTTGGAGAGGTTACATGTGGAACACAAAATGTGCCTTCAGAAGCCTTGGGTACTCAGGAACAACGTGGGCATGTACGAGGGATGGGTAAATTTATAACTCCACAACATTGCTTTTATTTACCAAACAATGTTAAGTATTACTTGGACATTGAGAACGAGAGGGTGGATAAACGAATCAACAAACTTGAAGATGACTTGGAGAAACTAAAAAGAGGTGTACTTAATGTTTCTGAAGCCGCAAGTTGCCAAGTATGGGTCGTCATTGAAAATGTTGAAAAAGAACCACAGGATGAATCACTTGTAAGTCCTTGAAGACAATTATGAAAAATATATTTAAATAATTTTCGTTTTCTACAAACTAACATACTATATTTTGGTATGATAATTCATGTCTTCTTGCGGTTGAATTTGCTTCAAATGTAGCCGCTAAAGGAACCATAATGAAGTAAAGTGCATCGGGTATTTTGAAAAATATTTGCATTACTAATTATATATTTTCATTTTTTAGAAGATTGGATCTTAATTATTTTTTTCGTTTATGTAACAGATGAAAACATTGAAGTTATGATGGAAACAAATTTTCAAGGAGAATCTTTAATACCCTTTCCACTTGAAGAGGAGTTCATTGTGAAGGTCAAAGATGCACTGAGACACATACTAAGTTGGCCAAGACACTTAGTTATTCGATACTCTGACCTGGTAATTTTCACAGATTTAAAACATACAAAGTTTTCACAGATTTTCCCTTCGTTTTCTTATTTTTTCTTATATTTGAGTGAGTTCTTTTTCAGCTTCAGTAAATGATTCCTGTTTCATTCTATATTTTTGATAATTTTTGTAGGAAAAAGTGGTGGGGAAACCTGTGACACCAATGAAGAAGCACGCAACACCAGTGAAGGAAGGTGCAACACCTTTAAAATAAGAAATAGGAAGTAATAAGAAAGAAAAGGGGACAGGAAAAATGGTTGATCATGAACAAAAAGAACCATGTGATGTGGAAGAAGTGGATGATATGGAAGAAGGGAATGGAATAGAAAAGAAGATTAAAAAGAAGGAGAAACAAAATGTGACCTTGCAAAGAAGGTGGACTAGAGCACAGATGAAGACAAGGATAAGGATTGAGAAGAGTAGTATTTTGAAAATGACTGCAATGATGGGAAACAACAATACTTTTATTAAGACACTTAAGAAGATTTTACACTTTGAGAGACTAGTACACTTTTCTTACTTGGAGGCTTTTCTTGGATACTTAGATGTTGGGTTGTTTGGAGCAAATGAGCTCCACACCTATTTATAGGTGTTTCCACCTCCTTATAGGAAGTTTCTAGATCTACATACATTCATGACTATTCTAGAACTATCTACCATATTCTATATCAATTACAAGCTTTTATATCTTTCTATAATGTTTTATAATGTCCTACATAAGTATAGATATTCTTGTGCCTTCCATAGTGTTCTAGAATGTTCCATAGCCTTCCAGGGTCTTCCATCTTGTTCTAGAGTATTCTAGAATCTTTTGGCATCTTCTAGACTCCTCCATAGTATTCCATAATGTTCTAGAATCTTCCGGATCATTCTAGAACATGCTAACTTCTTCTAGACAATAACATGATTCTATTGGGCTAGTGATGACCTTCAACATCAAGTCCTAGAAATATTTTCTAGAAAAGAAGAAGAAACCAAAAATTGATTTGTAGGTTTCTTTTTGTTTATCAGGTTTTGAAAACAATCACAGATACAAAGAAAAAAAAACTAAAGATGCGTTTAATCAGGTGGAGATTTTTCAGGGTCGAGCATGGAGTCAATGGAATCGCTCGTTTCCCAACAATTAAGTTTGGAAGTTGAATATAATATAGCAGTGACAATGGATTTTATCTGTGTGTATGTGCTTTGATTAATGAAGAGCAGACTCATTCTCTTTGATTTTTGTGTTTTGCTGATGCAGGTCTTGTTAGGTTAGAATGAGGTAGAAGACGATGATGGTGGGATCCATGTTGGAAGCCAGCATGCCATGTTTGTGCTTACTTGGATGTCACATAAGCTATCACTTAAGCTATCACATCTTTTGCTTATGTGGCAAAGTGAAAAAAGAATCAAGGCCCTTTTCGTTATTGGTCAAATTCATAAACTAAAAAAAGAACCTGCTTCCTTTTTTATGTGTCTCCTTTTTCCCAAAGAATCTCCTCTCCCTCTTTTGTGTATTCCAAGTGCAGCAAAAGAGAATCAAGGGGGATTATTAGATCCAAAATCAAGACCTCATCGTTGTTGTTGAATTGATTTCAAATAGCTTTCTCCAAAGAAGACCGATGAACAATGATTTAGGAGACCCGTCTTCTTCACGTCTTCTTCATGCAGGTAAACAAAAAAAAATCGTGGGTAAGGGAGTGATTTTTTAAGTATCCAGATGTTCATTTACAAACCCATAAATCAAGTCTTACAAATTGTAACATCCGTTTTCCAGAATGATCAACCGAATATTTAAAAATATCAAAGAAGGTTTTTTTTAGAAAAACACTATGCCACGATATGGTGCATGGATGACCATGATGTGACATGGAAATTTACTAGAGATCACATCTGCCATGGTTGCCACGACATGGCAAGTGGATGGCCACAACATGGCAGTTGTTACAGCCCAAACCCATGATTTTTAGGGTTTCCTTCCATATTTAAGGATGTTAACTTTAGTGTTAGGTCATTCTCTTCGACCTTCATCCTCCTATCTCGAAACCCTAGCCCCATTAAGTGTCATTAAGGTGTTCTTGATGTTCTAGGCCACTTGAATGCTTATTTATCATGTTTTAGTGTAGAGCTTGAAGATCAAGTTGTTTGCAAAGTATTTTGGTGAAGAACTGAAATGTAGATCTAGTAAAGGACTTCATTTCTAGACCACTGTGAGTATAAAGCTTCAACCTGTATTTATAGTTTGTTAGATCTAGCTTATGATCAATTTTTATGCTTTTGGTACCTTTTGGTGGTGTGGTTGGAGTTGAGATGACTTCAGCCCCTTCTAAGCCCTAAGGACTATCTTCTGGACCATTTCTTGTTGGAAAGTTGGTAGCTTGATCTTGTCCTTGGAGCCATGCATGTTTTGTGAAGGATTTATGTCATTTTGGACTTAGGGTTGCAGATCTTGCTTTGGAATGAGGTCCTAATGGGTAAAGTTAGAAACTTTATCCATTAAATCATCGAGAATGACTAGATCTAAAGTTTTTGATCTAGATCTATATGGATTAATCTCTTAATGAAAAATTAGAGGTTTCCAGCAACCACGACGTGGCCAAGGAGGGCCCATGACATGGTGGAATGTTGATTCATAATTGTGTTGTTCTGGAATTCCTACGATGTGGCCAATGAGGGCCCACAACATGACAATGTCCTGCGTGTCGACTGTTTTGTCCTGACATCCCCACGATGTAGCTGAGAGGTCACCACGTCGTACTGTTTGTTAACTTGGTGGATCATTGAATTTTTTTTATTGTTGACCGTTGACTTTTTGACTAGGTTGACTTTGGGTCAAAATTAGTGGATTTGGATTGTTGATTGAGGATTCATCTCTTTTGGTGTTGGTCAGTTCGCAGGATTGACTAATACAAGATGTGAGAGTGTTGTTATGCTTCTTTGGGTCTTCAGTTCAAGTGAGTTTCTCACTATGCCACGTATCTCATTATATATCCTTTGCATGATAGGATAGAGGTACTGTTAGAGTACAAGTATTGTAGTTGATTAAGATAACTCCTTGTTATACATGTATAGTGTAGGACACGTAGTGTCATAGTATATCAAACAAGTAGGGTCTTACCTGTTGATTGTATGATACTGTTATGAGTTATATTGAGCTAGAGTGACTGGGAAAGGCCAGTTATCAAGATTAGGTATGATTGACCATCGAAGGAATTAATTGAGAAGTGGTCAATGGCAAGGTAATTAGGGAAGACTAGTTGCCGAGAGTATGTAATATGTTATGTGTTTATCTTACATGATTATGTGGTAATGATAACTTTGGTTATATGTACTTTAAGTTGGATAACCTAAGAACTTTTGGCATAATACTTTATTGCGATGTTCTTCTCTAATTGTTCGATTTCGACTGGACCACTTGTTTCTGTTGTTTATCTGATCACTGACCACATACAACTATATGTATTATATGAAAGACAAGGATTTTGACTTTGGCAATTGTATGAAAGACCATGGGAGGACCATATAACTCGATTGAAAGACCATGGGAGGACCATGGCAGAAAGACCATGGGAAGACCATGGCAACCGTACGTAAGACTATGGGAGGACAATAGCAATTGAGATTGTTGGAGGACTGCAACAATGAATGATTGTAAGACTATGGGAGGACCATAACATTCACACGTTCTATACCGATATGTACGTTGTTTGTATAATGTTAGGTCATTGCTAGAGTCGATGACTTTATGTGGATGCATTGTATGTATAACGGAATATGTGGTATACTGGGGAACTCACTAAGCTTTATGCTTATAGTTGTAGGTCAAATGTTTTGCACGTCGTGCATGAGAAGAACTTGGTGGGACTATACACACGCATCAAACATATCCATTTCCGTGGTTTTGTAAATATAACTCTAATATTGTGTAACACCGTAAAATTTAAAACAATTTTTCATTTAATTTTTAATAAAACATTTCATTATTTAATCTTCCAAAAGTCAAACATCCAATGTTTCCACAAAATACATAACATAACCTATAACCCAAGATCTCAAAAACATGCATCTGCAAGTGTGTACTGATCAAGCTGGCGCCTTCCCGTGATCCTCGCTAGTACCTGAAACACATAACGCATAACACTGTAAGCACGAATGCTTAGTGAGTTCCCCAAAATACCACATACTGCACATACGCCTTTCCAGGCCATAGGATCTTCCGATCCAAGTGTCTCAGGGGATTTCCATCACAAACTCTGTTGACCTTCCGGTCCATATCATCTTGACCTTCCGGTCCACATCATACTCATATCACATAACATATCACATATAACTTACATCATATATACATCATACACATAAGACCTTTCGGTCACACATAATTACCCCATCGGGTAAGGCATAGTGAGAAGACTCACCTCGCTGATGTCGGATAATCACTCGTGCCCAATCTCCCGACCTATCGTCCTCCTATATCATAAGTACAACTCTCATTAATACTTTCCTGACTTTGTGTGATTACTACCATCAAGTCAACACTAGTCAACCCTGGTCAACACTGGTTAACGGTCAACCTTTGACCCGAATCGTCGAGTGCCTTCTGGAAAATCGGCGAGTTCCAGCACATACTCATGTCCTCTAGATCCCTTCTGACTCACCGAGTCATTCCCCAACCCGGCGAGTCACTAACTGTGTGATTTACAGGGAAACCCTAACCCTACTCGTCGAGTCTGTTCTTTGACTCGGCGAGTCCATCCCATGCACAAACCAAACTGACCTCCTGAGGTCAGATCCGTTCCATTAATCCATACATCCGACCTTCCCAAGCATGATAATCACGTAAAGTCCATATCTTGATGCACAAACAACATCTATTTGATCCTATATGATGTTTTAGCCCCATTTATCATAACCCATGGTCAAAACCCCCATTGATCTTCATAAAGCTTGATGAGTAAGGCTCTCTGGACCTCTATGGATCCAGATCTAAGGCCTCATCACAAATAGGGACTAATTGGACATCAAATCTAGCCAAGAAAGGGTCCAAGAAACCCTAAATCCATATGATCATCATAACAACAGAAGTGGAGCCAAAATATTACCTAAAATGGGATGCTCTAAGCTCCAAATCCACAGAATGTCCACCTCCTTTGCTTCCTCTTGGCCAAAACCTCCTTTTCCTTGCTAAACAATACTTCAAAGGTAAAAAATGGCCTCTTCTTTCTCCCAACACACTCAAGTGCTCTAGGGTTTCTCTCAAGGGACTGATAGATGCGAATGACGGCCCTAAGGGCCTTTAAATAGGTCTCAAACCTGAGAGATTAGGGTTTCATTAAACAACGCGGACTCGCAGAGTCCACCCATGAACCCATTGAGTCCGGTCATTAATCCGGATAAGAATTCGCAACCCTACTCGGCGAGTCTAAGCACCAACTTGCCAAGTCCCTCCACAAACTCCAATAATAAATGAATAAAATAATATACCTGGGAATCTGGATGTTACAATTCTCCCCCACTAGAATCAGACTTCGTCCTCGAAGTCTTACTTTGCAAACAACTCTGGATGCTGCTCACGCATCTCATGCTCCGGCTCCTAAGTTAACTCTGATCCCTTCCGATGCTGCCACTGGACCTGCACCAGAGGCACTTCCTTTTTCCTCAGAACTTTTATCTTCTGATCCCTAATGGCCACCGGTCTCTCAACATAGTTCAGGCTCGCATCCGCCTGAATATCCTCTAATGGTACCACTACCAACTCGTCGGCTATACACTTTCTCTGCTGAGATACGTGAAAGGTGTCATGAATCTGACCCAACTCTACAGGTAGTTCCAACTGGTAGGCTACCATGCCTACCCTCGTGATCACCCTGAAAGGACCAATATATCGTGGTCCCATCTTGCCTCTCTTCCTGAATCAGATCACTCCTTTCAGAGGAGAGACCTTCAGGAGCATAAAGTCGCCGACCTGAAATTCGAGCTCGGATCGGCGCCTAACCGCATAACTCTTCTGGTGACTCTGAGCGGTCAACAACCTCTGCCTGACCTGTTGTATCTACTCGGTTGTTTGAAGCATAATCTCTGTACTACCCATCACACATTTCCCTACCTCTCCCCAGCATATAGGAGTCCGACACCTCCTCCCATACAACAGCTCAAAGGGTGGCATACCAATGCTCGAATAATGGCTGTTGTTGTAGGAAAACTCTGCCAAGGGCAAATACGTATCCCAACTCCCGCCAAAATCCAACACACATGCTCAGAGCATGTCCTCGAGTGTTTGAATCGTCCGTTCACTCTGCGCGTCAGTCTGTGGGTGGTATGCGGTGTTGGATTAGTGTCTAAGTCCATAACTATTTTGGTATGTACTTGACCCAATGGCACATGGTCCTTTTGGGTTGCCTTCACCAAAGCAACTTGATGGGATGAATTATGGAGAGAAAGGATTAAATATGATTTATTAATATATTATGAGAATAATATATTAAAGGAGAAATCATATTGGTTAATTAATATTAGTCAAGAATTAATAAGAATTAAGTTTGTGACTAAAAGAGATTAATTAAACTTAAGGGACTGGAATTATAATTATAAGGTTGGACGAATTCTCTGGGGAAACCCATTAGAAATCGTCCACGACCTTTAAGAAAGGAATCCATGGGTTGCTTAGGGCTTAAGCATCCAAATTAGGGTTTCCTAGTTTAAATCCCTAATAGCCTACATGTATAAATAGCACCCTTAAGCCCCAAAAACGTGGACAATCTTTCTTCTAGGGTTTTGGATGGTTTTGGGCAGCCTCCTTCTCTTCTCCTCTTCATCCTCTTGCTCTTGGTGTTTGTGAACCATTAGAGGAGTGACATTTGCGACTTTAAGCTTTCTAAAGTCATTACAAGAAGGATTTGTGATTGTTATTGCTACATAACAATCAAGGTAATATCTTAAACCCATTATTATGTTAATGTCGATTATCATATACTAGAATTAGGGTTTATAGTCTTGGATAAATTGCATGTACAATTAGAGAAACCTAGATCCAAGCATTAGGGTTTGTATGAGCACATAGAATGTTCTTATGACTAAAACCCATCGGTGGTATCAGAGCCTAGATTGGTTTCTATTGTATTGATGCATTATATAGCTGAAAAATCATTTTAGGGCGTTCTGTTCGACCTGACTCGACGAGTCACTACCTGGACTCGGCGAGTCAGCCCTACTCGGCGAGTTCCATAGTGTGACTCGGCGAGTCGGAGCGTCAGACAGAGGGATTTTCAGATTTTGTTGCTGTTTTGCTTAAGGATAATTACCATATTCATTTTAAACTTATAAAATACGAAATTTATTGTTTCTTAATGAATATCCTTGCCAAAACACAAGATAATTACCAATTGATTAGATAATAACTTCCTTATATGATTAAAGTTGATTATTTGTATTAATTGAGTAACTTATTTTGCAAGAAATTGAAATTAAGTCAAATATAGATAATGATGAAATTAATTGTTTAATTTATATTATTTGTTTTTTGATCCATGTGTTATGAAAAGTTTCAATTTTTCCCCTTTAGGTTTTATAATTTGAATTTGAACTCAAAAGTTTTGGTTTTGAAATTTAAATAGTTAAAACCCAAATGTTTTGAATAATTTCAAAACTTGCCCTCAAGTTTTGGAACTTAAATTTTGATTAAAAAGTTTAATTTTGATGTAGATTTAAATTCTAAACCCTAATGTTTTGAAATGTTTCAAAACTTGTCCTCAAGTTTTTGAATTTAAATGTTGATTAAAAGTTTAATTTAGAAATGTTAAATTCTAAAACCCTAGTATTGTTTTGAAAAGCTCAAATCACACCCTTATGGTTTTATTAATTAATTAAGGTGTATAATTAAAAGAGGTTTAATAAATCCATAATGTTTTGGGTTACAAATTTTATTGAATTAAAGGTATAATCGTTAAATTTGACCACCTAGTATTTTAAAAGTGTAAAATACATCATATACTATATATAACATTAAAAGTCTAACATTATATATATATATATGTGTGTGTGTGTGTGTGTGTGTGTGTATGAGTAAAAGTCAGTCTTACCGTTAGTAGGCCTCATTATTATATATATAAGGGGTGTTTAAGGAAATTGCCTATAAAATGGCGATTGAATGGGTATCCAATCTTACCCACCGCACTCTTGACTAGTGGAGGGTCGTTAGCTGAACGGGTTGGATAGGACAAAACCTTCCATTATTAGTATAATGAAGTACAAAAGTATCTAAATGTTTTTCAAATTCCCAATCTTAGTTACTTAGGCAAAAGTGAATTGATGCAATTCCATGAAATTACACTTTGTGCCCTTGCAAACACATTAGTGGAGCGCGTGTGGTTTACCGGCACACTAAATGGTTCCAAGCAAAGGTAGCAAAGGGTGACTGAATGTTTTTCATAGTTCAGTGGAGCGTGTGTGGTTTACCGGCACATCGAATAGGTGATCGTAACATGTGAGGGCACCATGTAAGTTTGCATGGTTATTCACACCCGCTTTGTGATCCTCGGCATCCCAGTCACAAACTAGAGGGGCATATCGAGATTTAAACATGCCATTGAAATGTTCAATGAATCTCAAAGGATCTAGGAGTTTCATAGATTTAAAACTTAAATTTCTTTTTGTTTTTCATGGTGGAAATTAGTGAATCGTCATTCACTTATCTTCAAATATTCTGCAACTAGATTACGACATCCCTTTTCTAGGTTGTAGCGTATTGTATTGGGTCCTAGCCTTAATATCTCATTTGAGTGATTTATTAAGGATTCAATCGATTAACTAACTTGAATTTATGTTTTTCTCCCGTTTTGTTGATGTCAAAGTTCGACAACTATGGTCTTCCCAAATACCGTGGAACAAGCATTCCACATGAAGATGATATTACATGATTCGGTCGAGGAACAAGAAATCATGCTTCACTTACTCCTCCTCCTCCCATTGTTCTCCCTAACCCACAAGATCGAAGAATTGAAAGGTTCAATGTCACTAAAGCCCTATTGGAAATGAAACATGAAAATGGTAAACCCGTGTGTGCTCACGTTCTAGGAATGAAATCACACATTGATAGGTTGAGAATGTTGGGTGTGTCATTCCCGAATCAGTTGGTTGTGAACTGGGTTCTGCAGTCACTTCCCGAATCATATAATGAGTTCAAAAGAAAATATTATATGATGGATCATGACGAAAGCCTCATTGACCTAACTTACATGCTCATTGCTGCTGAATCTAAAATGATTTGGCAAAGCAATGGAGCATATTTGTTGGGAAAGTCAACCAACCATGCTTCCGAGGACGTTCTAGGAGAACAGACCTGCGTTTGCTGCCAAGAGAAAGGGTGTTGGATACAAGTCTGCCCTAAGAGCCTGAAGAGTCCAGAAGATGGGAGAGTCAAAGAGTATGACTGTGCTTCAGGTAAAATCCACTATCTAACTCGATTAAGTTCCTATTCTTTGATTCTTAATACATAATGTGATAATATTGCAAGATGAGTCTAATCACGAAGAAATGGATCTCGATCGCATGGATTCGAAGATTAGATTTTGAGCTTAGATAGAGTTGTTAGGAATATTTATTACATAGTTTTTCGGTTGATTTTGCATTGTAAGGACAAATGTTTTCCGCTGCTTTTATAAATAAAATAAATTTTGCTTGACTAATTTATTTATTTATTTCCTTGCAACGAAATCGTTATGAAAAATTGATGTCCGTATATTTACAACAAATGGATGTGATTCTTAATTATGTTGTTTGCGGAAATGTCGAGAATTTACCAAATAGGGAAAATTTCTCATCACCCAAGTTTCTATTGGATAGAGATTTGGAATCGTACAACAAGAATTGTATGATGAATGAATAAACTTTCACATTTGGAAATTAGACTAATTCGTTGACAAAGTGTCAAGTGAAGGACTAAGAGATCGAATACACAAGGTTACGTGTTGATCAAGTCCACCGCAAGAGTAACAAATATATTCGTCATGATTTACTAAAATATGATTAGACTTATAAGATTAAGTGTAATACTGAATTGATTGTAAAAGTTTAAATCAATAAGCAGAACGAATTAGAAGAATCAAGTAGGCAGAAAGATAAAAGTATCTCCATTCTAAGAAGAAGGGAGAGTACCTTTTATGCTTTATGATAAGTCTTAATGATTAAGAACCATATCTCAATTGATCCTCTAAGTAAGTCTTAGTACAATTGTATGTCTAAGAAGAGGAATCAAGAATTGAAGAAATGGTTAAATCATGAAGTCAATCGTACTTCGTTCTAAAAACAAGTCTTAGAGTTAAGATTGTGACATTGAGTGACAAGTCTTAAGAAGGTTTATAACATTCACAAAATGTGGAAAGTTGTGATGTCTTGGAGAAGACAAAGACCAACTAGGACCAATTTTGTGAAGTCTTTTGTCTTGATAAAAGCTACACTAACTCTTGAATATTTGTTTGTCAAGAAATGTTTGTTGACAAAAGAATCTTATATGTCAAGGAGTCAGTGGGAGTCTTAATGGTCTTGAAAGGTTTCAAGAACAAATCAAAATAAACCTTATCGATCATCACTAGCACACAAGTTGAGGTTTACAACCTATCGTGTTGACACTATTTTTGTTTCTATGCCATTCCAATTAAGTTAATTATGCATATGAGTTTTATGAGTTCTCATTTGCACGCATAAAAGCCAGGAACCTTGATCAATGAAAAGTACATTGATAGGAAAGGGTGAGCTTCTTAACTCTTTGGAAGACATGGTGGGCAGCTGTGCTACCATAAGGCAAGAAATCAAGATTAAGAAAGTTCGGTCCATATGAGTTTGAATTTGTCGAAAACGTTAGTTTTGACAAATTCACATGGATAGGAACACATACACCATTAAAATCTAAGTGTTATAAGATTCCCTCCTTCATGAAAATAACTGTGAGGAAATGCTTTCACTAAGAGAGATTTTAAGAAGATAGCAATTGTAAAATTGCATTCTCAAATTTGATTATGGTTACGGTATCCCTCTCCATGACTCGAATTGTGAGATTTGGCAATTAGTCTTAATTGTTTAAGACACATATGAGCTATCTTGGATAAAGGTATATGAGATTAAGAAGCCTTGATAAAGGATTATCAAAGGATTAAGTATTAGAAACATGAACTTAAGAAATTCAATAAGTATTGTTTTTCTGTAAGTTAAGTTGTTTTCTGAATACATGTCAAAGCTAGTGGGAGCATAAGCGTTATTTTTACAATAATCATCATGATAGTGGGAGCATAAATGTTATGATTGTATGATTATTAAGGCAAGTGTTGCAAGTTAGCAATATTAATTATAGAAAACAAGAGTCATACTTTGCAAAGTTGTAAGAGTTGAATAGTTGTTTTGCTATAATTAAGGGAGAGAGAATATTATGCTTCATTTCAAATCTAAAGGCTTAGGTTGTGGAATATTAATAAATTTAGTCAAGGATACATAGTGTGTTCTTAAATTTCGATTATGATTACGGGATTCCTCTTCATATTTCGAATTATGAGAACGTAGCACATAAAATATTATGGCAGAAGATTGATAAAGTATCATATCTTCATGTAAGACATTATGCATCATGTCCTATACGCTTCGGGTATATGAATGATTGCAAATGCTATAATATTTGACCATTCTAAAATTTTCCAAATGTCTAACGATTTTAGAGGGAAAAAGGACAAGAATCGGTTTTGACTAAGATAATTAAACAACTATCAAAGGACAATCCAAAGTTCGTCGAGGATTGGTCGCTTGTGAGTAGTTGGAAGTATAGTATTGGATGGAGTATATCGACATTTTTATGAATAGATAAGATTCTATAAAGAATGGTTAGTGATATGGTAAGTATGGAAAGGTTTCCATATTGGGAGTTAGATTTTGAGAATCTATGTCTAGATTAGAATCTTTATGCAAAAGGATTTTCAAAGAAATGTACTTTGAGTGAGAGACATCATATCTAAGGAATTGTATTGTAACAATCTCCGATAGAGGACTTTGTATTTTCATTGGCAATAGTCATTATGACTCTAGTGCAGTGACATTACAAAAGGATCATTGCATAAGATGTTAGAATCTAACATATTCTATAAGTGGCAAGAATTTGATATTCTATCACTTGTGGAAAGGATTAGGAGTTGTGAAATGAGTATGATTGGAAATGTGTTCATTTGATCTATTTCACAAAAGTAAGAACCATAGGTAAACATTGTGTGCATGTTGAGAGCATAGGACAAGTGGATAAATTCAAGTCAGAAGTCGACTACCCCAAAACGACAAATAATGAGTAATCGATATGGTGATAAATAAAAGGTGTTTTATTTATACTCAAGGGTTTGGGGCCATATTGGATTAGTATTATCCTTGTGTTTCACTTTGCATGTTTTGACTTCCTGAATAATTTAATTGGTTAAGAACAGACAAATTATTCAAACGGACCACAGTCATTCATATGTTGGAAGTAGGTATGAATGAAGACTGTCGTGAATTGGTGTGTAGATTGTCTAAAGAGCATTAGACATAAGCAAATGTTTGCTGCAACGTTCATGAGTGCTTATGAATATGATTTGAGCATTGGATTAAACCCACACTCACTTGGATCACTTCATGGATTTTATCACGAGTGATTGGTGAGACGATAACATCTTATATTCTTGAAACCGAGATGTGTGAGTTGTATCTTGCAAATCGGTTGCACATTGATAATATGCAAACGCACTAGTAACTTGGTATCATAAAACATATTATTGTGTGTGATTCGGTGAGTGAGTGCAAGCGAACATTGAGTTAAAGTTTATCCGTTCCTTTTATCCAAAGTAGGATAAAAGCGATATCTTTAGGCCCCTCGATGATTTAGTGATGACAAACATAAATGCTCGGCCGGGCTAGGGCTAATTTGATTTGTTCAATTAGTCAGTCATCATAAATCAGAAGTCGAGAAATAGTACAGAAAGAATGATTTGAAACCATTTCTTATACGATATCTACAATGGAGGAATATATGATCCCTTATCTAAATGACACGCGTATCTGATAATATCAGAGTTAACAACGGCTTTGGAAAGCTATGATTGCAGATCAGGATCTGAAGTCATACGTAGTATAGTTATTAGACTTATCCAAGTGGGAGACTGTTGGATTAGTTTCTAAGTCCATAACTATTTTGGTATGTACTTGATCCGATGGTGCATGGTCCTTTTGGGTTGCCTTCACCAAAGCAACTTGATAGGATGAATTATGGAGAGAAAGGATTAAATATTATTTATTAATATATTATGGGAATAATATATTAAAGGAGAAATCATATTGGTTAATTAATATTAGTCAAGAATTAATAAGAATTAAGTTTGTGTCTAAAAGAGATTAATTAAACTTAAGGGACTGGAATTGTAATTATAAGATAATTGCAATTGGGCTATGGATGCCTTATATTATAAGTTTGGACGAATTCTCCGGGGAAACCCATTAGAAATCGTCCAAGGCCTTTAAGAAAGGAATCCATGGATTGCTTAGGGCTTCAGCATCCAAATTAGGGTTTCCTAGTTTAAATCCCTAATAGCCTACATGTATAAATAGCACCCTTAAGCCCCAAAAACGTGGACAAGATTTCTTCTAGGCTTTTGGACGGTTTTGGGCAGCCTCCTTCTCTTCTCCTCTTCATCCTCTTGCTCTTGGTGTTTGTGAACCATTAGAGGAGTGACATTTGTGACTCTAAGCTTTCTAAAGTCATTACAAGAAGGATTTGTGATTGTTATTGCTACATAACAATCAAGGTAATATCTTAAACCCATTATTATGTTAATGTCGATCATCATATGCTAGAATTAGGGTTTATAGTCTTGGATAAATTGCATGTACAATTAGAGAAACCTAGATCCAAGCATTAGGGTTTGTATGATCACATAGGATGTTCTTATGACTAAAACCCATCATGTGGTACTAAAATGTAGCCTCGTACCCAATTCCTCATGAAATTTCTTCCAGAATCCGGAAGTAAAACGCACATCTTGATCTAAGACAATCGAGATTGGCACTCCATGTCGTCATACCACCTCCCTCACGTACACCTATGCCAACCTCTCGACAGAAGAGTTCTCACTGATAGCAAGGAAGTGAGCGCTCTTCATCAACCTGTCTACAATCACCCAAATTGCATCGACGTCCCTTGTAGTCCTCGACAATTTGGTGATAAAATCCATAGTAATCTGTTCCCACTTCCACTGGGGAACCTCTAATGGCTGCAACTTACCATGTGGTCTCTGGTGCTCGGCCTTAACCCTATGACAGCTTAGGCACCTCTCAACGAACCACGCGACATCCTTCTTCATACAGGGCCACCAATACTCCCTCTTCAGGTCCAAATACATTTTAGTGTCCCCGGGATGGATCGAGAACCTCGATCTATGCGCCTCCTCCATCAAAATGGTACGCATCCCACCCACAAACGGTACCCGAATCTGACCCTGAAAAGTCACAAGCCCTCGACTATCAGTAACGAACTCCGACACCTGCCCAATAACCCTCTCTCTCTTACGATTCTCAGGTCTCACTGCCTCAGCTTGGGCCCCTCGAATGGTGTCCAACATCAGATTCATCACTATCAATCTCATACAAATGTCTCGTACTGGGGCACTTTCTGCTCTACGACTCAGGGCGTCGGCTACCACATTAGCCTTGCCCGGGTGGTATAGGATCCCAAAATCATAATCCTTTACCACATCCAACCACCTCCTTTGTCGCATGTTCAAGTTGCGCTGATCCATCAAGTACTTCAAACTCTTGTGGTCCGTGTATATGGTACACCGAACCCCATACAAATAGTAACGCCAAATCTTATGGGTGAACACTACTGCCCCCAACTCCAGATCGTGAGTGGGATACCTCATCTCATGAGACTTCAGCTGCCTCGATGCATACGCTATCACATGCCCCCTCTGCATGAGCACTGCACCTAGCCCGGATATAGATGCGTCACAATAAACCACAAAATCATCAACTCCCTCTAGGAGGGATAGCACCGAGGCTTCACACAACTTCTGAAGAAGAGTCTCAAATGAGGTCTGCTGCTCTGGACCCCATGAGAAAGCAACACCCTTCCGGGTCAAACTAGTGAGTGGCACTGCAATCTTGGAGAAATCCTGAATGAATCTCCGATAATAACCGCCCAACCCCAGAAAACTCCTGATCTCGGAGGCAGACTTTGGTACCTCCCAGCTCATCACCACCTCAATCTTGGCCAGATCGACCAATATCCCTTTCTGGTTAACGAGATGCCCTAGGAATTGGACCTCTCGTAACCAGAAATCACACTTGGCGAATTTGGCGTAAAGCCTCTACGATCTCAAAACTCCAAGGATCTTTCTCAAATGTTCCTCATGATGTTCTCTGGATCTTGAATACACCAATATGTCGTCAATGAACACGATCACCGAGCGATCCAACATCGGCCTATACACTCTGTTCATGAGATCCATGAACACCGCCAATGCATTGGTGAGCCCAAAAGGCATCAGCACGAACTTGTAATGCCCGTAACGAGTCCTGAACGTTGTCTTCTGGATGTCCTCATCCCGCATCCTCACTTGATGATATCCCGACCTAAAATCGATCTTGGAAAACGAAGATGCTCCCTGCAACTAATCGAACAAATCATCGATCCTCGGCAACGGGTAATGTTTCTTGACCATCAACTTGTTTAATTCCCTGTAATCAATGCACATCCAGTGTGAGCCATCCTTTTTCTTAACAAAGAGGATAGGCGCTCCCAATGGCGAACTGCTCGGCCCAATAAACCCCTTCCCTAGCAGCTCCTGAAGCTGCAAGGATAACTCCTGCATCTCTGGAGGCGTAAGGCGATAAGGAGCCTTGGCGGTAGGCGTAGCCCTCGGAACCAAATCGATGCTGAACTCAACCTGCCTCTCGAGAGGCACACCCGGTAACTCTTCCGGAAATACATCCGGGAACTCACGCACTATCGAAACCTCATCTACTGACCTCGGTCTCTCTGAATCAACTCTCACATCCATCACGTATGCTACAAATCCCTTACAGCCCTGCTGTAGACTCTGCCTCGCTCTAGCGGCTGAACAAAATGCTGACCCAGAACGCGTACCCTCGCCGTACACTATAAGAACTCCCCCACTAGGGTCTCGTGTGGTCACCAGCTGTCTCTCGCAGTCGATAACTGCTCAAAACTTGCTCAACCAGTCCATGCCCACGATGACACAAACATCTCCCATCGCAATAGGAACTAGATCAATCGGAAACTCAACACCGAAAATCTCGAGTACACACCCTCGGATCACCTCGGTGGCATACACTGCTCTCTCGTCAGCTATGGAAATTCTCAGAGGTCGACTCAACGCCTCTCGACTAATACTGATGTGCTGACTAAAAGCCAAAGATACAAAAGACCGACTCGCACCCGAGTCAAATAACACCAAGGAAGGTACAAACTTCACAAGAAAAGTACCTACGCATATCATAATATAAGCACAATATCTCAACATAAAAGTAAATATATGATAGAATACATACCAGCCACAACGTCAAGTGCTGCACAGACCTCCTCCGCTGTCAGCTGGAACGCCCTCCCTCGCGCCTTCAGCACCTCGGCCTTCACTGGCCGACTCTCACTAGCTCTGACAGCAGTAGGGGCAGATCCATGAGATACTCCCTGTGTCGTCCCTCACAACTGTGGACACTCCGCCTTCCGGTGCCCGGCCTGGTTGTAATGAAAGCAGACCATGAATCCCTTGGGGCAATCCTTGGCGATATGCCCCTCCTTGCCACACTTGTAGCAAGTACCATCCATACAAACTCCATCATGACCCTTACTGCACTTTCCGCAAGTGAGGCCCTTCTGAACCCAGACCTCGAATCGGTAGGCTTGGCCCGCTTGGCTGCCGGTTGAGACTGTGCCGGCCGCCGATCCAGCCTCTGAGACTCGATCTCCTCCCTGGCCTGCGTCTCCAACTTAATCTTGATGGGTTTTGGCCATAAGAACATCCTATGTGCTCATACAAACCCTAATGCTTGGATCTAAGTTTCTCTATTGTACATGCAAGTTATCCAAGACTATAAACCATAATTCTAGCATACAAGTAATCATATTAACATAAGAATAGGTTTAAGATCATACCTTGATTGTTATGTAGCAATAACAATCTCAATTCCTCCTTGTATTGACTTTAGAAATTTTAGAGTCACAAATGTTACTCCTCTAATGGTTCACAAACACCATAAGCAAGAGGATGAAGAGGAGAGAGGATGGAGGCTTCCCAAAACATGTTCTAACCGTAGAAAAGAAGTTCCCCACGTTTTGAGCCTTAAGGGGTCTATATATAGTGAGACTATTAGGGTTATCTAACAAGGAAACCCTAATTTGGATGCTTAAGCCCTAAGCAACCCATAGACTCCTTTAATTAAGGCCTTGGACGATTTCCTTATGGGCTTCCCCATAGAATTCGTCTACTCCTTAATTTAAGACAATCCATAGCCCAAATTGCTATTATCTTATAATTACAATTCCAGTCCCTTAAGTTTAATTAATCTCTTTTAGTCACAAAACTAATTACTAATTAATTCTTGACTAATATTAATTAAACAATATGATTTCTCCTTTAATATATTATTCTCATAATATATTAATAAATCATATTTAATCCTTTCTCTCCATAATTCATCCTATTAAGTTGCTTTGGTGAAGGCAACCCAAAAGGACCATGCACCATCGGGTCAAGTACATACCAAAATAGTTATGGACTTAGACACTAATCCAACAGTCTCCCACTTGGATAAGTCTAATAACTATTCTGCATACGACTTCAGATCCTGATCTGCAATCGTAGCTTTCCAAAGCCGCTGTCAACTCTGATCCTATCTGATACGTGTGTCCTTTAGATAAGGGATCATTTATTTCTCCATTCTAGATATCGTAAGACATGATTTCTAATCATTCTCTTTGTACTATTTCTTGATCTCCGATTTATGACGACTGACTAGTTGAAGAAATCAAATTAGCCCTAGCCCGGCCGAGCATTTACGTTTGTCATCACTAAACCATCGAGGGGCCCAAAGATATCGCTTTTATCCTTCTTTGGATAAAAGGAATGGATAAACTTTGACACAATGCTTTCTTGCATTCACTCACCGAATCACACACAACAATATGTTTTATAACACCAAGTTACTAGTGCGTTTTCATATTATCAATGTGCAACCGATTAGCAAGATACAACTCACACATCTCGGTTTCAAGAATATAAGATGTTATCGTCTCACCAATCACTCGTGATACAATTCATGGAGTGATCCAAGTGAGCGTGGGTTTAATCCAATGCTCAAATTCATATTCATAAGCACTCATGAACGTTGCAGCAAACATTTGCTTATGTCTAATACTCTTTTAGACAATCCACACACCAATTCACGACAGTCTTCATTCATACCTACTCCCAACATATGAACGATTGTGGCCCGTTCGAATAATTTGACTGTTCTTAACCAATTAAATTATTCAGGAAGTCAAAACATGCAAAGTGAAACACAAGAATAATACTAATCCCATATGGCCTCAAACCTTTGAGTATAAATAAAACTCCTTTTATTTATCACCATATCGATTACTCATTATTTGTCGTTTCGGGTAATCAACTTCTTACTTGAATTATTACACTTGTCCCATGCTCCTAGCATGCACACAATGTTTACCTATGGTTCTT
The DNA here is from genome assembly GCF_052625555.1 of Lactuca saligna. NCBI lineage: Eukaryota > Viridiplantae > Streptophyta > Magnoliopsida > Asterales > Asteraceae > Lactuca > Lactuca saligna. The sequence continues at coordinate 148,243,937 of NC_136420.1, forward strand.
ACTTTGTGAAATAGATCAAATTGAACACATTTCCAATCATTCTCATTTCACAACTCCAGATCCTTTTTCATAAGTGAAAGAATATCAAATTCTTGCTACTTATAGAATATGCTAGATTCTAACATTCTATGCAATGATTCTTTCGTAATGTCATTGCACCAAAGTCACAAAGACTATTGCCAATGATATTACAAAATCTTCTATCGGAGATTGTTACAAGACAATTCCTTAGATATGATGTCTCTCACTCAAAGTACATTCCTTTGAACATCCTTTTGCATAAAAGTTTCTAATCTAGACATAGATTTTCAATATTCAATTCCCAATATGGACACGCTTCCATATTTTCCATATGACAACTCATTCTTAATAGAATCTTATCTATTCGTAATTATGTCGATATGGTCCATTCAATACCATGATTCCAACTACTCTTAAGCAACCAATCCTCGGCGAACTTTGGATTGTCCTTTGATAGTTGTTTAATTATTTTGGTTAAAAACCGATTCTAGTCCTTTTTCCCTCTAAATGCGCTAGACATTTGGAAAATTTTAGAATGGTCAAATATTAAAGCATTTGCAATCGATCCTACACCCGAAGCGTATGGGACACGACGCATAATGTTTTATTTGCTATGTTCTCAAAATTCGAATTGTGAAAAGGAATACCGTAATCATAATCGAAATTTTAAGAACACACTATGTTTCTTTGACTAAGTTATTAACATTCCACAATCTAAGCCTTTAGATTTGAAATGAAGCATAATATTCTCTCCCTTAATTATAGCAAAACAACTATTCCATCCTTACAACTTTGCAAAGAGTGACTCTTGTTTTCTATAATTAATATTGCCAACTTGCAATACTTGCCTTAATAATTATACAATCATAACATTTATGCTCCCACTATCATGATGATTATTATAAAACATAACACTTATGCTCCCACTAGCTTCAACATGTATTCATAAACATCTTAACTTTCAAAAAAATAATACCTATTGAATTTCTTAAGTCCATGTTTCTAATACTTAGTGCTTTGATAATCTTTTATCGAGGCTTCTCGAACTTATACACCTTTGCCTTAGATAGTTCATATGTGTGTCTAAACACTTAAGACTAATTGCCAAACCTCACAATTCAAATTATGGAAAGGGATACCGTAACCATAATCGAATTCGAGAATGCAATTTTACAATCACTATCTTCTTAAAATCTTTCTTAGTGAAAGCATTTCCTCACAATCATTTTCATGAAGGAGGAAATCTTATGACACTTAGATTTAAACGGTGTATGTGTTCCTATCCATGTGAATTTGTTAAAACCAAAGTTTACAACAAATCCAAACCCATATGAACCGAAATTTCTTAATCTTGATTTCTTGCCTTATGGTAGCACAGCTGCCCACCATATCTTCCAAGTAGTTAAGCAGCTCACCCTTTCCTATCAATGTACCTTTCATTGATTAAGGCGCCTTGCCTTTTATGCGTTCAAAATGAGAACTCATAGGACTCACATGCATAATTAACTCAATTGGAACAGCACATAAACAAAATAATGTCAACACGATAGGTTGTAAACCTCAACTCGTGTGCTAGTGATGATCGATAAGGTTTATTTGATTTGTTCTTGAAACTTTTCAAGACCATTAAGATTCCGACTGACTCCTTGACATATAAGATTCTCTTGTCAATAAACATTTTTAGACAAACAAATATTCAAGAGTTAGTGTAGGTTTTATCAAAACACTTCATAAATTGGTCCTAGTTGGTCTTTGTCTTATCCAAGACATCACAACTTTCCACATTTAATGAATGTCATACACCTTCTTAATACTTGTCACTTATTGCCACAAACTTAACTTTAAGACTTGTTGTCGGAACGTAGAATGATTGACTTTTTGATTTAACCATTTCTTCAATTCTTGATTCCTCTTCTTAGACATTCAATTGTACTAAGACTTACTTAGAGGATCATTTGAGATATGGTTCTTAATCATTAATACCTATTGTAACGCCTGTGTTTCTGGGCTTGCCATTTTTAGCAATGTAATAGTCTAGGTTAACCTTTGTAACCCGTTTTGAAATAATATAAGTGTATTATTTGAGTATTATGTGTTTTGTGCTTAATTGCTTAATTTTGTGGTTTGATTAATTAAGAATTAACGTCAAAATTTAAGTGTAAAATAAACTTGATATCTTTAGATAATGTTGTAGTAGTTGAAACAAAGTTTCCGAAGATATAAAGAATGCCGAAATCCGAGTTATAACGAAAAAGTTATGACCTGTCGAAGTTTCGCGATAGAACCGGCACCGCTGAATAACGTAAAAAGTGAAATTTACGTTAGAGCGATATTTAGCCTTAGTGATCTAAGCGAGAATCGAAGATCTCGTTGTTGGTATCAAAGCGATAAAAAGTTAGGCGAGAACGGACGTCAAACGGAGAAGTTATGAATTTATAACGAAATTTTCTGTCCCGGCCTATTAAAAATAAATAATAAAAATAAATTCAAAATTAGCCGACGAAGTCTAAATAAAAGTTGTAGAGCATAGTCTCACCTTCGCGTGGATATATAGAACGTCGAAAACGGAGTTCGTATGAAGAAGATATGAATTTCCGAAGTTTATTAAATAATGTGTATTTAATTTTAATTGGAAAATCCAGCCTTATCCGAAGGCGAGTCACCGGACTCATCTGGAGTACGCCCCGCATACAGCGAAGATGTCGACACTCGCACTCGACGACTTCGGATGATGAACGCAGTGACGATTTCGGACCAGTACACCCCGCGTACTGGCGTACGCCCCGAGTACTCCGAGGCTCCAGCCTCCTATAAATAGGATGCGAGGCTGCCAAGTTTCTTTGCTATTTTTCTCCATTCTCTCTCCCGTTTTGCCTCGATTTGCACACCAGAAATACCCTGAAGCCCCGGTAATATTCCCAAGCCCCAAAGCAAGTCCCGAGATCCCGAAGATCCCGAGAAGTGCGGTTTCCGAGCCAAAGCTCTGCCCGCGAGAAGTTCGATTTTTGTAGAGATCTTCCAGATCTGCTAAGGATTACTACTTCTACGAGTCGTAGTGTTGTCCAATCATCTTCTGATCATGTGAGTGTGTAGTTAATTTCTTCTAACGCATAATTATGAAGTATTTTATACGAAATACGTGTTATGTGTATAATTTTGTTGTTATGTGCATGAATGTATATTCACTCTTTTCAATCTCATAGATCTGAATTGTTTTCTATGATATATGTGTTATGTGGGTATGCCTCATCTGTTATGTGAAATATGTATTGGATGAAAATGCTATACAGGTTTTAAACTATGTATAAAAATATATTTTTTTATCTACTAATATGTTGGGTAGAACATGGGTAGATAGTTGGTGTGTAATAAACAGATGAGAGGCCTCGATGTTGTTGTTGTTAATCTAGTTATTCAGCGGAGTATGGATAACGACCACAGACTCCTTCTAGACAGTCTCGTGGAACGCTAGCAGGTTCATAACCTGTAGGTGTTGTGAACGATGTGTTCACCGGTATACTCTATCCCCCTCTGGTTGCCTTTAGGATATCTATTGTCGAGGAAACCCCTTAGCAGTAATGTCCGTCCCGATGAAAATCCTAGATTAGGTCCCTTGAGATAGATGTTGTTTTAGGGACGTAAAGTGAGGATAATGGGAATGGGTAATCGGGATAGTGATTGGTTGGTGAAATTAAATATAAATTATTTATTGTGGGTTGAAAACCCTATATGCTCACCAGGCTCCCAAGCCTGACCCACTCAGTTTTATTTGTATTACAGGAAGTGGCGCAAGGGCGTAAGATGGATGAACCATCAAGTTGTTTTGTTTACAAGTATGCATATGTATATACTTGTTGAATGACTTGTAATGTTATCGTTTATGCTTATTGGTCTGTATCGGAACATGACACCCCGAGTTTTGATTATATAATGAAAAATACATTTCTTTTATGAAATGCTTTGGTAAACATTGTTTTATCATGTTTTGTTTTTGGGAAAAAATTCCGCAACTCTTTCAAATCAAAAGGATTTACTCTGAAATTATTTTAAAAGCATAAATGAAAATCGGTCTTTTATGGCCGTGATTTTGGGGATGTCACAGTTGGTATCAGAGCATTAGTTTAAGCGAACTAGGAATTTGTAGGATTTCTAAACTTAAACTTAGAATGCTAAGTGGAATTTGAGATGTGTGTCTGTTGGATTTTGACACAAGCACTAGTTTATTTTAGGAACGTTGCCTAAAATGCTTTTATGTGCTAAATGTTATATGTTGCCATATATGATATTATTTGTTCGGATCTACAGTTTGTTGCCAACCGGATCTGAGGGCTTATGTGTTTAGGATTCTAAGCGTATGTATACGATATTAGAACTAGCATGAAGTCGTTTCGGAGTGCTAAGGATGATTTGAAATCTATCATGAACGAAGATCTAAATTTCACCTTATTCGGTGTGTAGATCAAAAATGGTGAGAACGAGGAGTGGCGTTGGAAATGCGGATGAAAACAGGAATCAACCGCCAGTGATTGAGCAAGTACCTGTTGTAGCAGCAGCACCAGAACAGATCACCATGGCTGGAGTACAAGCCATGATTCGGGCTATGTTAGCCGAACAAAGGGAGGAGATGCGACAAATGTTTCATAATAATAGGGACGAAACTATCATACCTATTGAGGAACCTGAATTGATTCCTGAGCGATCAGAGGAAGGGAACAATAGTCACATTATGAGTCAAGTTAGGACTCAAGAAGAACGAAGGAACAATCCGGAAAGGAGAAACAACAACGATGGGCGAATGTACAAGAATTTCTTCGGCGCCAAACCGCCAAGTCTTTCTGGGAGCCCAAAGCCTGTTGAAATAATGGATTGGATCTCCGAAATGGAGATGGTATTTGAAAGTTGCGACTATAGCAACAAACAGAAGACTGTCTTTGCAGTCAGACAACTGAAGACTGGAGTATTAAGTTGGTGGAAGTTGTTGGCAGATACTATGCCACGAGGAGAAGCCCTGAAAATGTCATGGGAAGAGTTCTTGCAACAATTAAGGGTGCAATATTGTTCAGAGATAGATCTGATTGATCTGAACAATGAGTTCCAAAATTTGAAGAAGGGGAGGATGATCGTAGACGACTATGCTACAGCATTCACTGAGAAAATGAAATTATTTCCGTACCTAGTGCCAACGGAACTCTACAAGATTGAAAGGTTTGCTAATGGACTACCTGCCGACTTTGGCCCGACAGTCAAGATGGCAACTACTCTGAAAACGGTTGTTCGTGCAGCTAAGAATGTGGAGGCCCAGCAGAAGGAAAAGGGTCTAGAAAGGATAGAAGTTGGTGAAAAGAGGAAGTTAGATGGAACTTCAGGGTCCAATAAGAAAAACAAGTTCTCGAAGTCTGGTTCAAGGGGAAGTGGAGGCGAAGCGAAATGGTGCGACAAATGTAAGAAGAAGCATCATGGAAAATTTGAGGTAGTGACCACATGCTACAAGTGTGGAAAGCCAGGTCACTATGCCAATGAATGTACCCTCACTAAGAAAGTTTGTTATGGTTGTGGTGAGGAGGGACACATGTCGAGGGACTGCCCGAAGAAGAAGGAGGCTGCTAGACCCAACATTCCGCCAAAGCCAAAGGCGAGAGCATTCCAGATGACACTAGAAGCTGCTAAAGATGAAGCTGATGTCGCTGCAGGTACCTTTCTCGTTAACAATTTGCCTGCCCAAATTTTATTTGATTCTGGAGCTAACTACTCCTTTATATCGCATGAATTTGGTAGAAAACTAGCCTTGCCTGTTGATAGACTAGATAATGCTTTATTAGTCGAAGTTGCTAGTGGCAATTTTGTACCTGTTAGCCATCGTATGAAAAACATCTTAATCGACCTTAATGGGAATAAGTTTCACGAAGAATTATTACCTATCGATCTTAATGGTTTCGACATCGTTTTGGGAATGGATTGGCTTAGCGCCAATGATGCCGAAATTTTGTGCAAGAAAAAGATAGTGAAGGTAAACCCGCCAGGGAAGGAATCGTTTATGGTGTATGGAGACAAACGCCGAGTGAATTCTGGAATCATTTCTCTAATGAAAGCCAGAAAGTGTTTGACCAAGGGATGTACATCATATTTAGCATTCGTGATTGATGCTAAGAAGGAAAAGAAGGTGATGCAGAGTATTCCTGTGGTGTGTGATTATCCGGAAGTATTTCCAGAAGATCTTCCTGGATTACCACCTGATAGACAAGTGGAGTTCAGAATAGACTTGTTACCAGGAACAACGCCAATTGCAAAAGCACCTTATCGATTAGCACCGACGGAGATGAAGGAGCTGATGATGCAACTTCAGGAGTTATTGGACAAAGGTTTCATTAGACCTAGTTCATCACCCTGGGGAGCTCCAGTGTTATTCGTGAAGAAGAAAGATGGAAGTATGAGAATGTGCATTGATTACAGAGAGCTAAACAAGGCAACAATAAAGAATAGATATCCGTTGCTGAGGATTGATGACCTATTCGATCAACTACAAGGTTCGAGCTATTTCTCGAAGATCGACCTAAGGTCAGGATATCATCAGCTGAAAGTGAGAGAGACCAGGATATAGAGAAGACTGCGTTCAGAACTAGATATGGACACTACGAGTTCTTGGTTATGTAGTTTGGACTAACCAATGATCTGGCAGCATTCATGGATTTAATGGATAGGGTTTGTAATCCGTTCCTTGATAGATCCGTGATAGTGCTCATAGACGACATTCTGATTTACTTAAAAAGTCAGGAGGAGCATGGCAGACACTTGCGAGAAGTGTTAGAAGTCTTGAAGAAGGAGAAGGAGAAGCTGTATGCTAAGTTCTCCAAATGTGATTTTTGGATTCGTCAAGTCCAATTCTTGGGTCACGTGGTTAACCAAGAAGGGATAATGGTTGATCCAACAAAGATTGAAGCTGTAATGAAGTGGGAACAACCAAAAAGTCCAACAGAGATCCGAAGCTTTTTAGGATTAGCCGGATATTACCGAAGGTTTATCCAAGGCTTTTCTTCGATCGCTACTCCGTTGACAGCTTTGACCCACAAAAGAGCTACTTATGCTTGGAGTGATAAGCATAAAGAAGCATTCGAGAAGCTAAAGAAGAAACTATGCGAGGCACCGATACTTTCTCTACCCGATGGAGTTGAAGACTTCGCTGTTTATAGCGATGCGTCTGGTGTCGGATTGGGTTGTGTTTTGACCCAAAGAGAAAAGGTGATAGCATATGCGTCTCGACAGCTGAAGGAGCATGAAAAGAACTACCCGACTCATGATTTGGAGTTGGCAGCGGTAGTTTTCACTCTAAAAATATGGAGGCATTACCTCTATGGCACGAAGTGCAAACTTTTCACTGATCATAAGAGTCTCCAATATCTCTTCAATCAGAAAGAGTTAAATATGAGGCAACGACGCTGGCTAGAGTTACTCAAGGACTACGACTGTGAGATACTTTACCATCCCGGTAAAGCTAATGTTGTTGCTGATGCTCTCAGTCGGAAAGTCAATCTTGAAAGGAAAAGGCCAAGAGCGTTGAGAATTGAAGTTGTCTCGACCATTGTGGAAAGTATAAAGAAAGCTCAAAGCGAAGCTTCTGAGAAGAATGACCGAAAGGAGGAACGTTTGGGCAAAACGTTGGTGTTCAGTGTAAACAGTCATGGACTGAAGGTGTTCCAAGATCGGATTTGGATACCAAAGACAGGAGGAATAAGAGATCTTCTGATGGAAGAAGCTCACAAGACCATGTACTAGATTCATCCCGGTAGCACTAAAATGTATAGGGACCTGAAACCCTACTACTGGTGGCCGACGATGAAGCTTGATGTTTCAAAGTATGTGGCAGAGTGTGTGACTTGTGCGAGAGTCAAGACACAACATCAGAAACCGTATAGGAGTTTAGAACCTTTACCTGTGCCTATGGGTAAGTGGGAAGACATTGCTATGGATTTTGTCACTAAACTGCCCATAACAAAGAATGGTCACGACATGATTTGGGTGGTCGTCGATCGATTCACTAAGAGTGCGCATTTCATAGCAGCCAGAGAGAAATGGTCTATGGAAAAGCTTGCAAATTCTTATGTGAAGGAAATTGTGAGACTTCACGGTGTTCCGCAAACCATTGTGTCGGATCGTGATAGTCGTTTCACCTCAAGGTTTTGGAAAAGTCTACAAGAGGAAATGGGTACCAAGTTATGTTTAAGTACAGCTTACCATCCGCAGACTGATGGTCAGACTGAAAGAACGATACAAACACTTGAAGATATGCTGAGAGCATGTACCTTGGAATTCCTAGGTAATTGGGATGAACATTTACCATTGGTAGAATTTTCCTATAACAATAGTTTTCACTCGAGCATTAAGATGGCACCTTACCAAGCTTTGTATGGACAAAAGTGTCGTACGCCGTCTTGTTGGCTTGAGGCTGGGGAAAAGCAGTTTATGGGACCGGAGTTGGTTCATCAAACTGCTGAAAAGTTGAAAATAATTAGGGAAAGAATGTTAGCAGCTCAGGATCGTCAAAAGAGCTATGCTGACAAAAAGCGAAGACCGATGACTTTTGAAGTTAGGGATTCGGTTTTGCTTAAAGTCTCACCGTGGAAGGGACTTATAAGATTTGGTAAAAGGGGAAAATTGAGTCCAAGGTTTATTGGACTGTTTAAAGTTCTTCAGAGGATTGGGAACCAAGCTTACAAGCTCGAACTACCAGAAGAACTGAATGGAATTCATAACACTTTTCATGTGTGTTATTTACGAAAGTTCACGGGGGAAGTTCCCGACATGATTCCACTTTTGGAGTTGAGAATCGATGAGAACAAAAGGTTGATTAAAGAACCAGAGGCAATTGTTGACCGAAAGACTAAGAAGTTGCGATGCAAGATGGTCGAGTTAGTGCTTGTCCGATGGAAACACACGAATGGGCCGACTCTCACCTGGGAGACGGAGAGTGACATGATGGGTCGCTATCCGCATTTGTTTGTTGAGGTGTGATTCCGGAGACGGAATCATTCTAAGGTGGGGAGAATTTTAACGCCTGTGTTTCTGGGCTTGCCATTTTTAGCAATGTAATAGTCTAGGTTAACCTTTGTAACCCGTTTTGAAATAATATAAGTGTATTATTTGAGTATTATGTGTTTTGTGCTTAATTGCTTAATTATGTGGTTTGATTAATTAAGAATTAGCGTCAAAATTTAAGTGTAAAATAAACTTGATATCTTTAGATAATGTTGTAGTAGTTGAAACAAAGTTTCCGAAGATATAAAGAATGCCGAAATCCGAGTTATAACGAAAAAGTTATGACCTGTCGAAGTTTCGCGACAGAACCGACACCGCTGAATAACGTAAAAAGTGAAATTTACGTTAGAGCGATATTTGGACTTAGTGATCTAAGCGAGAATCGAAGATCTCGTTGTTAGTATCAAAGCGATAAAAAGTTAGGCGAGAACGGACGTCAAACGGAGAAGTTATGAATTTATAACGAAATTTTCTGTCCCGGCCTATTAAAAATAAATAATAAAAATAAATTCAAAATTAGCCGACGAAGTCTAAATAAAAGTTGTAGAGCATAGTCTCACCTTCGCGTGGATATATAGAACGTCGAAAACGGAGTTCGTATGAAGAAGATATGAATTTCCGAAGTTTATTAAATAATTTGTATTTAATTTTAATTGGAAAATCCGGCCTTATCCGAAGGCGAGTCACCAGACTCATCCGGAGTACGCCCCGCGTACTCGAGTACGCCCCGCGTATAGCGATGATGTCGACACTCGCACTCGAGGACTTCGGATGACGAACGCAGTGATGATTTCGGACCAGTACGCCCCACGTACTGGCGTACACCCCGCGTACTCCGAGGCTCCAGCCTCCTATAAATATGATGCGAGGCTGCCGAGTTTCTTTGCTATTTTTCTCCATTCTCTCTCCCGTTTTGCCTCGATTTGCGCGCCAGAAATACCTCGAAGCCCCGGTAATATTCCCAATCCCCGAAGCAAGTCCCGAGATCCCGAAGATCCCGAGAAGTGCGGTTTCCGAGCCGAAGCTCTGCCCGCGAGAAGTTCGATTTTTGTAGAGATCTTCCAGATCTGATAAGGATTACTACTTCTATGAGCCGTAGTGCTGTCCGATCATCTTCTGATCATGTGAGTGTGTAGTTACTTTCTTCTAACGCATAATTATGAAGTATTTTATACGAAATACGTGTTATGTGTATACTTTTGTTGTTATGTGCGTGAATGTATATTCACTCTTTTCAATCTCATAGATCTGAATTGTTTTCTATGAAATACGTGTTATGTGGGTATGCCTCATCTGTTATGTGAAATAGGTATTGGATGAAAATGCTATACAGGTTTTAAACTATGTATAAAAATATATATTTTTATCTACTAATATGTTGGGTAGAACATGGGTAGATAGTTGATGTGTAATAAATAGATGAGAGGCCTCGATGTTGTTGTTGTTGACCTAGTTATTCAGCGGAGTATGGATAACGACCACAGACTCCTTCTAGACAGTCTCGTGGAACGCTAGCAGGTTCATAACTTGTAGGTGTTGTGAACGATGTGTTCACCGGTGTACTCTATCCCCTTCATGGTTGCCTTTAGGATATCTATTGTTGAGGAAACCCCTTAGCAGTAATGTCCGTCCCGATAAAAATCCTAGATTAGGTCCCTTGAGATAGATGTTGTTTTAGGGACGTAAAGTGACGATAACGGGAATGGGTAATCGGGATAGTGATTGGTTGGTGAAATTAAATATAAATTATTTATTGTGGGTTGAAAACCCTATATGCTCACTAGGCTCCCAAGCCTGACCCACTCAGTTTTATTTGTATTACAGGAAGTGGCGCAAGGGCGTAAGATGGATGAACCATCAAGTTGTTTTGTTTACAAGTCTGCATATGTATATATTTGTTGAATGACTTGTAATGTTATCGCTTATACTTATTGTTCTGTATCGGAATATGACACCCCGAGTTTTGATTATATAATGAAAAATACATTTCTTTTATGAAATGCTTTGATAAACATTGTTTTATCATGTTTTGTTTTTGGGAACAAATTCCGCAACTCTTTCAAATCAAAAGGATTTACTCTGAAATTATTTTAAAATCATAAATGAAAATCGGTCTTTTCTGGCCGTGATTTTGGGGATGTCACACCTATCATGAAACATAAAAGGTACTCTCCCTTCTTCTTAGAATGGAGAACCTTTTATCTTTCTGCCTACTTGATTCTTCTTATTCGTTTTGCTATTGATTTAAAATTTTTTAATCAATTCCGAATTACACTTAATCTTATAAGTATAATCATATTTACTAAATCTTTAGTAAATCATGACAAATATCTTTGTTACTCTTATGGTGGACTTGATCAACACGCAACTTTGTGTACTCGATCTCCTAGTCCTTCACTTGACACTTTGTCAATGAATTAGTCTAATTTCCAAATATGAAATTTCTCATTCATCATGCAACCAAGTTGCGTGATTCCAAATTTTTGTCCAATTGAAATTTGGGCGATGAGAAACTCTCCCTATTTGGTAAATTCTCGACTTTTCCATAAACACCATAAATAAGAATCATATCCATTTGTTGTAGAAATATGCAAACACCAATTTTCATAACGATTTCATTGCAAGGAAATAAACAAATAAATAAATAAGTCAAACAAAAATTTATTTTATTTATAAAAGCAGCGGAAAACATTTGTCCTTACAATGCAAAATCCATTGAAAACTATGTATTTCAAAAAGAAAATTTCTAACAACTCTATCATAACTATCTAAGCTCAAAATCTAATCTTCAAGTCCATGCGATCAAGATCCATTTCTTGTAATTAGATTCATCTTGCTCTTTCACCAAGCTTCCTTTCTTTTCACCGATCCTTCAAACACATTCAAATGCAATCTTATCACATCATGTATTTTGAATCAATGAATATGAACTTAACGAAGTCAGATAGTGGATTTTACCTGAAGCGCAGTCATACTCTTTGACTCTCCCATCTTTGGAATTTTCAAGCTCTTGGGACAGACTTCTATCCAACGCCCTTTCTCTTGGCAGCAAACGCAGGTCGCTTCTCTTAGAACGTCCTCGGAAGCATGGTCGGTTGACTTTCCCAACAAATACACTCCATTGCTTCGCCAAATCATTTCTGATTCAGCAGCAATGAGCATGTGAGTTAGGTCAATGAGGTTGTCGTCATGATCCATCATATAATACTTTCTTTTGAACTCATTATATGATTCAGGAAGTGACTGCAAAACCCAATTTACAGCCAACTCATTCGGGAATGACACACCCAACATTATCAACCTATCAATGTGTGATTTCATTCCTAGAACATGGGCACACACGGGTTTACCATCTTCATGTTTCATTTCCAATAGGGCTTTAGTGATGTTGAACCTTTCAATTCTTCGATCTTGTGGGTTAGGGAGAACAATTGGAGGAGGTGGAGGAAGTGAAGCATGATATCTTGTTCCTCAATCAAATCGTGGAATACCATCTTCATGTGGAATGCTTGTTCCACGGGATTTGGGAAGACCATAGTTGTTGAACTTTGACATCTACAAAATGGGAGAAAACGAATTCAATTTAGTTAATCGATTGAGTCCTTAGTAAATCACCCAAATGAGATACTCAGGCTAGGAACCAACACAATACGCTACAACCTAGAAAAGGGATGCCGTAATCTAGTTGCAGAATATTTGAAGGTAAGTGAATGACGATTCACTAATTTCCACCATGAAAAACAAAAAGAAATTTAAGTTTTAAATCTATGAAAACTCCTAGATCCTTTGAGATTCATTGAACATTTCAATGGCATGTTTAAATCTCGATATGCCCCTCTTGTTTGTGACTGGGATGCCGAGGATCACAAAGCGGGTGTGAATAACCATGCAAACTTACATGGTGAGCTCACATGTTACAGTCACCTATTCGATGTGCCGGTAAACCACACACGCTCCACCGAACTATGACAAACATTGAGTCACCCTTTGCTACCTTTGCTTAGAACCATTTACTGTGTCGGTAAACCACACACGCTCCACTAACGTCTTCGCAAGGGCACAAAGTGTAATTTCATGGAATTGCATCAATTCACTTTTTCCTAAGTAACTAAGATTGGGAATTTGAAAAACATTTAGTTACTTTGTATTTCATTATAGTTATAATGGAAGGTTTCGTCCTATCTTACCCGTTCGGCTAACGACCCTCCACTAGTCAGGAGTGCGGTGAGTAAGAGTGGATACCGGTTCAATCGCCATTTTATAGGTAATTTCTTTAAACACCCCTCATAGACCAGCTTCGTGAATGAGGCATACTAATGGTAAGACTGACTTTTACTCATATATATATATATATATATATATATATATATATATATATAATGTTAGACTTTTAATGTTATATATATAGTATAGGGTGTATTTTACACTTTTAAAATACTAGGTGGTTAAATTTAACAATTATACTTTTAATTCAACTAAATTGTAAACCTAAACTTTTGTGGATTTATTAAACCTCTTTTAATTATACACCTTAATTAATTAATAAAACCACAAGGGTGTGATTTGAACTTTTCAAAACATTACTAGGGTTTTAGAATTTAACATTCCTGATTAAACCTTTTAATCAACTTTTAAATTCCAAAACTTGATGGCAAGTTTTGAAACATTTCAAAACATTAGGGTTTAGAATTTAAATATACATCAAAATTAAACTATTAATCAAAATTTAAATTCCAAAACTTGAGGTCAAGTTTTGAAACATTTCAAAACATTAGGGTTTCAACTATTTAAATTTCAAAACAACAAAACTTTTGGGTTCAAATTTAAACTATAAAACCTAAAGGGGAAAATATGAAACTTTTCATAACAACAAGGATCAAATAACAAATAATCTAAATTAACATTTAATCACATAATTATCCATATTTGATTTATTTAATGATTTCTTGCAAAACAATTTACCAAATTAATCAAAATAATTAATCAATTATCACATAAGGAAACAAATATTTTATTAATTGATAAATATCTTCAATTAGATCAAGAATATAGTCAAATATATCATAAAATCATATTTATATTGATCTAATATGATAAAGGCAAGTATCTCAAAGATAAACAGCAAGAAATCCCGAAAATAGCTCCATCTGACGCTCGAACTCGCCGAGTACCCCCATGGACTCGCCGAGTAGGGGAAACTCGCCGAGTCCACAGTGGGACTCGCCGAGTCTATGATGCAGAACCACAAAAATCGAATTTTTTTCAACATACAAGGCATCAATACAATAGAAACCAATCTAGGCTCTGATACCACTGATGGGTTTTGGTTATAAGAACATCCTATGTGCTCATACAAACCCTAATGCTTGGATCTAGGTTTCTCTATTGTACATGCAAGTTATCCAAGACTATAAACCATAATTCTAGAAAACAAGTAATCATATTAACATAAGAATAGGTTTAAGATCATACCTTGATTGTTATGTAGCAATAACAATCTCAATTCCTCCTTGTATTGACTTTAGAAAGCTTAGAGTCACAAATATCACTCCTCTAATGGCTCACAAACACCATAAGCAAGAGGATGTAGAGGAGAGAGGATGGAGGCTGCCCAAAACGTGTTCTAACCGTAGAAAAGAAGTTCCCCACGTTTTTGAGCCTTAAGGGGTCTATATATAGTGAGACTATTAGGGTTATCTAACAAGGAAACCCTAATTTGGATGCTTAAGCCCTAAGCAACCCATAGACTCCTTTAATTAAGGCCTTGGACGATTTCCTTATGGGCTTCCACATAGAATTCGTCCACTCCTTAATTTAAGACAATCCATAGCCCAAATTGCAATTATCTTATAATTACAATTCCTGTCCCTTAAGTTTAATTAATCTCTTTTAGTCACAAAACTAATTACCAATTAATTCTTGACTAATATTAATTAAACAATATGATTTCTCCTTTAATATATTATTCTCATAATATGTTAATAAATCATATTTAATCCTTTCTCTCTATAATTCATCCTATCAAGTTGCTTTGGTGAAGGCAACCCAAAAGGACCATGCACCATCGGGTCAAGTACATACCAAAATAGTTATGGACTTACACACTAATCTAACAAATCTCCCTCTTCCGAGCATTTGCCTGAAGCTCATAAAATGTTCGGTATGATGAGTTTGCCACAAACTCACAAATGTGTCTCCTCATAATGCTCAGATATCGGCTCATACGTGCCTGCTCGGTCGACACGTGCTCAGGGCAGAACATCGCCCTCTCGTGAAACATTCGGGTAATCACAGTAACTGGCTCAGTACCCTGCTTGAGGGTCAAGAACTCCTGAGCCAAACGTTCCCTTTCCACCGGGGGAACGTACTCGTCACGAAACATAAAGGTGAACCTCTCCCAGGTCACCGCAACAAGCTCTGTTGAAGAATAGTGCGTTGTCACGAACTTCCACCAGTCCTTCGCCCCCAAGCGAAGCTGGTTCAGCACGAACCGAACTCTCAGATGCTCCGGACATGAACATGTGTAGAAGCACCCCTCTATGTCAGAAATCCACCTCATCGCGGTTATCGGATCCTGAGTCCCATCAAATTCTGGTGGCTTCGTGTTGCTGAACTCCCGGTACAACAACGAGTCACCCCCTGCGGCCTGGCAGCAGCAACGGCCGTAGTGGCTGCTGCAAAAGCAACATCAGAAAGAGTAACATACCTCTCATCAAAAGTCTCAATCAAGGTGGTCTTAATAGACCCGAAGATATCTAGAATCTCAGCCCTGATGGCCGCAGCCACCTCCTCGTGGATGATCCTACAGATCTCCTCATCACTCGTCCAGCTGATCTCTGGTGTGTGGCCTGTCCCAACCATGATCTAACTCTAAAATACAACATAAAGAAATATCAGGGACTCGCTCGAGTATACATACACTCGATAAACCCACCCTACTTGTTCCTTGGTGCCCTAAGGATTCTTACTTGGACTGTGCACTAACCCGGTGTCTTCAATAGTATGGGCCCAATACTACCGTCCACACCACATCAACATCCACCCCAAGTTCTCCTCCAAGGATCCCAAATCACAAGTACTCTATCTCTTCTCACGCATAAACTACCCTTCGGTAGACTCTTATAGCACCTCACTGATACCTACTTACTCTAAAGCATCTCATGGTAGCAGAAATCTACCTAGACTAAGGCATCACAAATCAAGCCACTCTAGTCCTACTATGAATACCTAGCCTACTCTAGCATGCATAGCACATTTCAATATATCTCATAACATAAAATGTAAGGGTATTTTGGGAAATCACCGTTCGGGTGCTAGCTGATCGTACACACTGCTCACTTACGTATCTTTTCAATTCTTTTATTTTTTTTTCAGAAAAATTGTTTATCTTATCAAAAATCTCTCAAATCCTCAGTTTGAGTTTAAATACACCCGAAGGTAAATCCGAATCCCTCAAACCAAGGCTCTGATACCAATTTGTAACACTGTAAAATTTAAAACAATTTTTCATTTAATTTTTAATAAAACATTTCATTATTTAATCTTCCAAAAGTCAAACATCCAATGTTTCCACAAAATACATAACATAACCCATAACCCATGATCTTAAAAACATGACATCTGTAAGTGTGTACTGATCAAGCTGGTGTCTTCCCGCGATCCTCGCTAGTACCTGAAACACATAACGCATAACACTGTAAGCACGAATGCTTAGTGAGTTCCCCAAAATACCACATACTGCACATACGCCTTTCCAGGCCATAGGATCTTCCGATCCAAGTGTCTCAGGGGATTTCCATCCCAAAATCTGTTGACCTTCCGGTTCATATCATCTTGACCTTCCGGTCCACATCATACTCATATCACATAACATATCACATATAACTTACATCACATATACATCATACACATAAGACTTTTCGGTCACACATAATTACCCCATCGGGTAAGGCATAGTAAGAAGACTCACCTCGCTGATGTCGGATAATCACTCGTGCCCAATCTCCCGACCTATCGTCCTCATATATCATAAGTATAACTCTCATTAATACTTTCCTGACTTTGTGTGATTACTACCATCAAGTCAACACTGGTCAATGGTCAACCTTTGACCCGACTCGTCGAGTGCCTTCTGGAAACTCGGCGAGTTCCATCGCGTACTCACATCCTCTAGATCCATTCTAACTCACCGAGTTATTCCCCAACCCGGCGAGTCACCAACTGTGTGATTTACGGGGAAACCCTAACCCTACTTGTCGAGTCTGTTCTTTGACTCGGCGAGTCAATCCCATGCACAAACCAAACTGACCTCCTGAGGTCAGATCTGTTCCATTAATCCATACATCCGACGTTCCCAAGCATGATAATCACGTAAAGTCCATATCTTGATGCACAAACAACATCTATTTGATCCTATATGTCGTTTTAGCCCCATTTATCATAACCCATGGTCAAAACCCCCCATTGATCTTCATAAAGCTTGATGAGTAAGGCTCTATGGACCTCTATGGATCCAGATCTAATGCCTTATCACAAATAGGGACCAATTAGATATCAAATCTAGCCAATGAAGGGTCCAAGAAACCCTAAATCCATATGATCATCATAACAACAGAAGGGGAGCCAAAATATTACCTCAAATGTGATGCTCTAAGCTCCAAATCCACAGAATGTCCACCTCCTTTGCTTCCTCTTGGCTAGAACCTCCTTTTTCTTGCTAAACAATACTTCAAAGGTCAACAATGGCCTCCTCTCTCTCCCAAAACGCTCAAGTGCTCTAGGGTTTCTCTCAAGGGACTGATAGATGCAAATGACGGCCCTAAGGGCCTTTAAATAGGTCTCAAACCCGAGAGATTAGGGTTTCATTAAACAGCGCGGACTCGCTGAGTCCACCCATGAACTCGCCGAGTCTGGTCATTAATCCGGATGAGAATTCGCGACCCTACTCGGCAAGTCTAAGCACCAACTCGCCGAGTCCCTCTACAAACTCCAAAAATAAATGAATAAAATAATATACCTGGGAATCCGGATGTTACATATTGTATGGTTTGAATCAAACAAATGTTACTCAATGGTTTTAAATCAAAATTTTTAATTGGTAAATCTATTTTATGAACAAAAGTTTCTCTATAATTTTTTTGAGACGTTACATCCGTTTTCAAGGTATGAGTTTTTGTGTGTGTGTGTGTGTGTTATTTCAAGCTAAGATTGAGATTTGGGGGTTTTTGGGCAGTTTGTGACAAGATGTTTATATAAGCGGTACATGCCATGTGATTAAGTAGTGATGTAGCCTTATATTGGTCGCGACACGGTGTCTCAATTGCACAAAACCCTAGATCCTGGGTATTAGGCCCTATATAACAGCACTAACTTTTAGGGTTTCGTTTGAGAGCTTTGAAGAGGAACAATCTTATGGTGCTAAGAGGAGAGATTTCAAACTGAAGTTGCAACCTTCTAGACAATCTATTTGCACTGTAAAAGCTAAAGTTTCATACTTTATTCAATACTTTGTGCTTGGATCTAGACTCAATCAGAGATTTTGATCTCTTTTGACCCATTTTTGTGTAGTTCTTGGAGTTTGGAGAACTCTATAACCATTAGGTTCATGTTGGGTGAATTTTGAAATTGTTTAGGACATTTAGAATGCATGAATAAGTTTGGGCTTGGGTAACATAAACACATAACATATACTAGGTCTAGCATATTACATACTCTCGGCAACTAGTCTTCCCGAGACTGAAGTTTGGGTTTGGGTTTGGGTAACTTTAATGAACGAGCTGTAAATTGAGGTTTGGCCTGTTTGTCATCTAGTTGGTTTGTGAGACTGATTCTTGCATGTTCGAGCATGTTAGTGTGTTCTGTCATTTTCTAATTATGGTGATGTATCTAACGATACTATATGTTATAGTATATATCTTTTATGTGATAGGATTTAGATGTATTATGGTATGATGATTAGGCAAGCAAGCTAATATAGTCTTTTACTTGGTGATTTTTTTTATTGTTTGATTGCATAATATGTCGACGTATTATCTGGAGGGGTTGATGGTAGATCATCACTATAGCTAAGAGCCTAGATACTTAGGGTTGACGGTGGATCAACATTGGAGTTGAGAACCTAAATTCCCAAGGTTGATGGTGGATCGTCACTAAAATCGAGAGCTGTTAACCAGACGAATCAACACTAGAGTCGAGAGCCTTTATTTGTATGGTAGATTAGCACTAGAGGTGAGACCCTTATTGGTATGCATTGTTTATGTATTGTGGTATGTGGTATTTTAGGGAACTCACTAAGTTTTATGCTTACAGTTGATTTTATGTTTCCTGATAGTTTCTGGGGAAAGGCACCAACTTTATTATTCGACATATGCATCACTATTAATTTTAGATTTCCATTGTTATGATGATTTGATTCATTTTAGTACTATGATATGATGATGTTTTGGAAACAATTTATTACTTAGTATTTTATAAAAACGTTTGGAATGGTTTACTTATATTTTTAAATAAAAACTTTTGCTTCAATTTTAGTACAAGTTGATATAGTGTCTTGCTTTAACAATCCAAAAAGTATGTCAAAATTTTTTTACTTTATTTATTTATTTATTTATTATTATTATTATTATTATTATTATTATTATTATTATTATTATTATTATCATCGTCGATACCTATTCATTTTGAACATTGTTTTAAAACCCGGGTTCACCCGGCCGGTTCAACCAGTTGGATCGTGACCCGGGGTAGAAGGCGGGTCAATTGAGATCGGTTTTTTGTAAAAATACAAACCGGGTCGAACCGGCCGGGTTTCCCCTAAACCGCGGTTCAACCGCTTATGTCGAACCGGTTAAAACCGGATTGACCCGTTTTAATAGTGTTTGGATAATTGGAAACAAGTAGCGAACGCCAAAACAACGAACCGTTTGCGGTTTCTTCAATGTTTTTCAACGTTTTTAAATATTTAAACTTTGTGGATATTAAATTATTGGTTTTATATGTTTATGCATTATGCATGAAAGTAAAAATATATAAAAATAGAAAAAGACCATAAACCGGATTGACCCGGCGGTTCAACCGGTTGAACCAGTTGACCCGTGAAGCGGTCATCTTACCGGGTCAACCAAAAACCCGGGTTTTAAAACATTGATTTTGAAGGCCGAAAATGTTCTAGCCCTAAAACTCGTCGCAATATCATTATATCACGGCACCAGGCCACCACCTAGTCACATACTCTGCCTTCTTCCTTTCGTTTCCTCGCAGCTTTTCCGGTAAGTCTTCGGTTCCTCATCAACTTAAACGGAAACTCAATTTGAACATACAACTCTTATGTACTCATCAATACTTGGCGTTGACTTAATCGCGTCTCAACATTATTGATCTAAATCAGTATTTCGGCTGTGTCTCTCCACTGCACGCATTACTCTGTTCTGAATTTTAGTCTTCCATTTGAAGGATTATAATGTTAGTTATACTCCGATGCTTCAAATTGCAATAGCGTTTCGGTATATTGTCTGTTGAGATTTCCATATCAGTGTTGAATTCTATTCCCAATTTTTTCTGGCGATAAAAATTAAATTTACAGATGAGGTCTCTGTGAATATCTGTAGTTGATTATGTTGTATGAGTTGAACTCGGTGATGAACTTTAGATTTTTTATTTATTTATTTATTTATTTATTTATTTATTTTTTAATCTGTTGTGCATTCTGATAATGCTAGTTGACCTTCTGTGTAAAAAGAAACCCGAGTGTGATCGTTTCATTTCACTAAAAGATAATAGTACAGATAATTTAGCTGTCTGAAAGTTAATAGATGTGGCTACTAAATATGATGAATCCATCTGATATAAGAGGAAATTCGATTCTAATCAAAACCCAGTATTTGATTAGGCACTGATATAGTCACCAAATTGCTGCAACACATGATACAACCATGAATGAAAATTCCACCCACGTAACCATATAAGCTGCTGCTAATATCAGCTTTAATGGCTTTCTCCTAAAGCGAATAACACCAACTAACACTGCAACAATGCATAAGGATACAAAGAATGCAATGTGATTGCTGATTGCAAAGATCTTGAATGCTCGTTTTTTGCCCATAACTGAATTGCCTTGGTAGACACCACAGGGAGGGTTCAGACCATTTGTGAATGCAATACTGGCTATCAAGGTTGCAACTATTGTAATTCTTCTCCTTGCATTTTGTAGTGCTTCTTGTTGCAATTTTATGTTCTGTTTTTTTGGGTTTTTCTTATGAACTTTGATATGTTTATCTTCTTGTTCGGTGGTTTGACTGACCAAACTTGTATATAGGTTTATCTCGTGTCTTTTATTGTCTAGAATAGCTGCTTCAAAGTGAATTTCAGGTAGGTTCATGGATGTTGTAGGCAATTCAGTTTGATATAGAATGTCCCTATGATTCCCAACAATTTGATGATTGATTTTCTCTTCTGATTCCCTGTTGATATATTCTGAAAACTGCAATAAACTCAAATGATCAAGGTTAGTTAGGCCATTTATATTTCAAAACAATTGAACTAGTATTGACTTACAACACATAAACTGATAAACATCTCCATGCATGCATGAATAGACTTGATCACTTTATGTTTAATAAATCAAGAGTGAGGTTGGTTTATACCTGGTTCAAACCTCCAATACGAACAAGATGTTGAATGGTGTTACCAAATCTATCGGGTTGATAAAACATGTATGTTGCTCCCTTGAGAATCCCATCCACAAATTTGAAGGCATCAAACTGATTGAATCTTATGGTAAGATGGAACAAATTTTCTCCATGTTTAGAGAGAGTGTGGAAGGATGAAGGAGCTACGGATATAAACACTTCCAAGATGGGTATAGCTGCTACATGCAACGGTGTGTAACCACTGTTATCAAATTGAAAAGCTTGGTAATTAGGATCCATCTTTAGAAGCATTGATGTAATCTCCAGTTGCCCGCTTCTACAAGCCCCATGCAACGCCAAGGATCCATTTCTGTCTTTTAGATTAGCAAGATTCGGACATCCTTCTAGAAGCTTTTTAGCAATATCTGTGCCAAATAACTTTTATTAGCACAAAGTTACGTATAATAACAACTTAATTTCATATCGGTATAGGCAATGTACCTTGCTCCCTCTAAACTGGCGAGCAAGAATCGAGTTCACAGAATCAACAACGATGTCTCTGCATTTTATGGACGTGTTACTTGAGAGCTTCTACGAAGTTTCCATATGAAACTTCTATGCAGGTTCCATGGTGTGATCATTTGCTTCTTTTGGTCGATACTTAATTTTTTATTTCTTAGTAACTTGATTCTCATTTTTTTTTTTTTTTAATTATTATTAAGAGAAACAGAAAATATTGGTTTTGAAAACAAATAACCAATCATAGAGTACTTGTTCATCTACAACCATATTCTGGAAGGCAAACTGTATCGTTTTTGACGATAATGCCCGAATAACTACCCAATCGATAAGAATTCTCCTTTTCAGATTAGTATCAAAACACAAAATAAGAGGATATTTAATTTCAACTCCCTAAATATAATCACTAAAGAATCGAGCTTCACAATTAAAATCGGGTTCCATTTATGAAAATTGCCCTAACAAAATCTATTTTTTGGTTAAATGTGATATTTATAGCATAACTTGAGTACTAATCAATTTTAAAATGCATGTCCATACACTTTTCTTTTTCGTGAAATGAATTTGGTTCAATAAATTTTCTTTTTTTGTTAAGTTGCTGTTTTTACAGAATAAAGTCGATTTCCTTCGTAATTGTGTGCATTTGTCCTAGCGTGACACTTTTTGTAAGTAATCTCTAAGAGACAAAGTAAAGTAGTAAACAACGCGCATAATGGTAAGTAATGGTCAATGTTCTTCATAAAGGGTCATACATTTTCAACAATCGAGCACTTTTTTAATTATGCCCTAACAATTTAAATATTCTAATGAGATTAAAAAAAAACAAAAAAAGTTATGTCTTAACAAAGTTTAAATTTTGGTTAAATATAATATTCTAATGAAATTGTCACGAAAGTATATCAATGGTTATGGCACTGCAGGACAACGGAAAGTAGAAATGAAACTATCACGAAAGTATATCCACGGGCTCAAATAGTGATGATACCTTCAAACTTCAAACGCGTTCTTTCATCGTGAGTTATCATCAAGAGGTTTTGAGTGACAAATAAATAAGACAAAATTACAAAAATAATCCTTATGGTTTGCTAAAAGTTATAAAATCAGTTTTTACTAATTTTTTTTTAACGAACATGGTTCTTATGGTTTCCAAAACTTGCATGCATGGTCCTTTTTGCTGACGTAGTTACTGTTCATCCGTTAGTGTAAGGGTATTTTGGTCTTTTCAAGTAGCAGAGACTGAGTTTGTGACTATGGGTAAACCATAGGGACCATTTATGTATTTTTTTCTATATTTTATGTTTATGAGTTTGTGATTTTTCCACCCATTTACTTTTTAAAATATCACTTTGAACCCTTCTCTTTAAACTTTGAAAAATGTTACTTTCACCCCTCTATTTTCTAAATTTTCATGTTTAACTCAGTATTATATATAATTTGTTTTTTATTAATAGCTTTTGTTGGTTAACCTAAAAAAACTATTTTTACGTGTTTATTTTCATATATTTGTCGGTATAATTCAAGGTGATCAACGTTTCGATTATAATTTACAACTTTCTTTCGTTATTTTTTTTAAAGTTACATGGTTTTTTTTATAAAATTGTCGGTTTAAATTCGAGCTTATTTTTCGACGTAGTTTTTTTTTTTTTTTTTTTTTTTTTTTTTTTTTTTTTAACTTTATGTACGTTTCCTACATATGAGACGGGTCATATATAATAACTTTCGTTTGTTAATTTTAAAAAATATATTATATTTGAGATTGTCTATGTTTTGATGTATTTTTTATACATTTTGTGCTTAATTTTATATACATTCCTACGTATCATTCGGGTCATATATAATAACTTTCGTTTGTTAGCTTAAAAAAATGTAGTATATTCGAGTTTGTCTATGTTTCGACCTAACTTTTGTTTCATGTTTTTTACGTATAAATATAGATTCGAGTTCGTCTATATTTCGACGTAATTTCTTTTTATGTTTCGTGCTTATTTTTATGTACGTGTTTTTTTACGTCGAAATGCAACTTTTATGACTATAATCATCAAAATTCAACTTACAAAATTCAAGCTTATAATTATGCTTTTATCTATTATATGTGAACAAAATTATAAGTAGGAACATACATAAAATAAGCACCAAAACGTACAAAAAAAATTAAATCAAAACATAAAAAATAAAGAAAAAGAAAAACTCAAATCTATATCAGCACGTGCATAAAAATAAGTAAGATTTTTTTAAGTTAACGAACGAAATTTTAAATAATAAAAAATATATAATATGTGACCCTAATCATAAGTAGGAAACGTACATAAAATAAAGCACGAAAACGTTAAAAAAATATGTTTCGCAAAACGTTTTGGTGCTTATTTTATGTATGTTTTTACGTATAAATTTGTTCACATATAATAGATAAAAACGTAATTATAAGCTTGAATTTTGTAAGTTGAATTTTGGTGATTATAGTCATAAAAGTTTTATTTCGACGTAAAAAAACATGAATGAAAAAAACACGTACATAAAAATAAGCACGAAACATAAAAAAAATTACGTCGAAATATAGACGAACTCGAATCTCTATTGATACGTAAAAAACATGAAACAAAAGTTAGGTCGAAACATAAACAAACTCGAATATACTACATTTTTTTAAGCTAACAAATGAAAGTTATTATATATGACCCGAATAATACGTAGGAATGTATATAAAATTAAGCACAAAATGTATACAAAATACATCAAAACATAGACAATCTCGAATATAATATATTTTTTAAATTTAACAAACGAAAGTTATTATATATGATCCGTCTCATATGTAGGAAACGTATATAAAGTTAAACCGACAATTTTATAAAAAAAAACCATATAACTTTAAAAAAAAATAACGAAAGAAAGTTCTAAATTATAGTCGAAACGTTGGTCACCTTGAATTATACCGACAAATATATAAAAATAAACACGTAAAAATAGTTTTTTAAGGTTAGCGAACAAAAGTTATTAATAAAAAACAAATTATATATAATATGGGGTTAAACACGAAAATTTAGAAAATAGATGGGTGAAAGTAATATTTTTCAAAGTTTAAAGTGAAGGGTTCAAAGTGATATTTTAAAAAGTAAATGGGTGGAAAAGTTACAAACTGGTAAATATAAAATATAGAAAAAAATACATAAATGGTCCCTATGGTTTACCCATAATCACAAACCCAGTCCCTGCTACTTGAAAAAACCAAAATACCCTTACACTAATGGATGAACTTTAACGGCATCAGCAAAAAGGGTCATTGATGCAAGTTTTGGAAACCACATGGACCATGTTCGTCAAAAAAAATTAGCAGGGACTGACTTTGTAACTTTTAACAAACCATAGGGACCATTTTTGTAATTTTGTCAATAAATAATTGTTCTAACGAAATTATCCTTTTGATTAAATTCAATACTACGAAGTTAATTTTAACATAATTAAAAAAAAAATTGTTATCTCATTTGGATTTGAATTTATACCACTATCATTGTATGGTGAGCCCTTTCCAAGTTATTTATTTATTTATTTATTTTACAACAAATAATTATTTATTCTCGTTTTCGAGATATCGAACCTAAGACCTCAATTTAGGCCTCGTAATCGGGTTGGGTTCGGATTGGCGGGTCACGAGTTGGCGGATTGACATGTCAAAATACATAAACTCAACTCAACCCATATAATATATGAGTTGACAAGTTGGCGGGTCATGAGTTGGTGGGTTAGAAACTTCAACCCAACCCAACTCATATAACCCGTTTTAGCATATGGATTAGTGGGTTCACAAGTAAATGAGTCGAACCCAACCCATATAACCCATTTAATAAATAATGAATATATTTTTAAAAAAAGAGGTTTTTTCAATATAAAGTCATAAAGTGATTAAATTAATTAACATAAAAAATAGGTTTTCAACATAAGTTCATAAAGTCATTAACATTCAAAGAAAATTTAAAAATAAAAATATTCATACAAAGTGGATGCGTTCTTCGTTCGTGACTCGTTAATATCTAAAAATAACATGTTTTTTTCTTTTTTGATTAGTCCACTGCAAATGCGGACTAACCACATACAAATACGAAAGGAATACAATGATATGAAATATTACGAATACCCAAGGAAATCAGATTTCACTAATAGTTATATATATATATATATATATATATATATATATATATATATATATATATATATATATATATATATATATATATACTATTGTGTGCATTTATGCACCAATGCGAATTGAGGAAATAATAATTCATTAAATAAATCATTTAAGGGTAATACAGTAATCTTGATATATTTAATTTTGGTAGATAATTAATATAACAAAACTATAATGACAATTACACATTATTACTATTTTATTAATTAGGGAAAAGAATAATATTATATAAATAAGCACAAAACGTATATGACCATCTCCTTCTAAACCTAGACCCAATTTTCTTCTCACCGCCGATCACCCTCCTCTACCGGTGTGTTTGTGTACTTAAGATGTTGTTGTTGAGTTCCATTCGGTCCACACTCTCGAGCTTCATCAACCAATTTTGGTTTCAAACCATCTACAAAACCCCCCAAATTGTGCCCAAAGATTGGATCTCAACAGCAAGTTGAAAGTTACACTGGTTATTTTCAATGCTTATATACTACAAATATGAATCTGTCATTCAAACTCAAACGACAACAGTCATCCACACTTTCAGATGTGAAAAAAAATACAGAGCAGACAAAAAAGAATTATCCAACACCCTCTTATCGATGTCAAACCTCTTCAAGAAATATCGAAAGTCCACCCCACTTTCAGATGTGTCATGAATCGATGCTGATTTTTTTGTTATGTGGTGCAATTTTTGATTCTTAATCCAACTACAACCAAAGTCTAACCAATCAATTTTGCAACATGTAAGCTTCATCTAACCTATCAATTTTGCAAGAGCATCGATTACTATCCATACATTTTTCTTATTCTGATAGATTATTGGTATTTCTAGTTTTTTTTTTTTCTTTCATTCTTTGTGTAGCAATCCTTGCTCACCAACTGTTCGCTAAAATGTCTGAATGAAATTTTTTGTGCATTTCCATCGACTCTTCATCATTCTTTTACTTTAATTCAATTTTTGTATATGTACATATAAATATAAAAAGCTATTTTTATGTATTTTGAAGGTATACATCAAATATCTTAGTGCAGTTGTTGACCCCCCTTCCAGCCATCCATACTTAGGTAAGCTTTATATTAAATGGGCATACAACTTAGATGATAAAAAGTCTCCTGTTTGGATGTGCGTCTTACAAGTAATTTGGAAAACCAACTTAGATGATCAATAATCCGCAAGGGATGTTAGTTGTTAATTGGTGATATTAAGATGTGAATAATGAACTATGAAATTAAGAATGTGAAGACTTTATATTTTTTTATTATGTTGTTGTTCTTGTAGTTTAATTATCAGGGCGAATTAGGAAAGCTTACCATGTGGCTGGAATTCCAATTTCTATTGTCCCTCGTATTGTATTTTTGAAATCTAAAATTATATTTGTAGTAAATACAATACCTTTGAATGTATTCAATGTATTCTATCAGAATGTATTCTACCAGAATAAAATCGATGTATTCTGTCAGAATGTATTATATGTGTTATGTCATATTCTATGTATTCTACCAGAATATATTGAGTGATAGTTAACTGCAAGTAACATGTTTTTAACAATTATTGGTTTTTGTTGTATTTGTGATAGGAATGGCTGGAAGAAGGCGTTGAAGACCTAATAGGAATAACTTGAAGAATGAATAAAGTTTGATCATACTCACAATTTAAGAATGTTGTTATTTTTTAAGAATTTTAATCATTTTTGTTGATATTCTTTTAGAATATGTATAATTATATTAAATTGTATAAGGATTTTAGTCTGTAAGAATATATATGAATTTGTATTTAAGTTCGAATGTATACAAATATGTATTAGAATGTTTGTTATTTTTCAACATCTGATTCAAGAATTTTGTGTTTTCTTCAATAATATTCTATTAGAATAAAATTATGAAAGAGCATCATTCTAACAAAAAATATTATAACAGAATAAAAATTGGTAAAAATTGAAATTGAATTAATTAAAAAATTCAGATTTTTTTTAAATTGGGATAATTAATCATCCCTAAAAATACAAAAATTTCCTTTTATAAATGTAGTTAATTGTCAAAAATACCATTTTGTTAAAAATTGTGTGATTATATGGTACATGTTACCCCATTGTAATATCATACACTCTCAAATCATGTCCATTGATTAATTTCATCCGTTGGTCCAGATCTGTGCATTCTGGCACACAATATTTAATAAAAACAAAATAACCTAAGCATATATATATATATATATATATATATATATATATATATATATATATATATATATATATATATATATATATATATATATATATATAAACAGGTTGGCAGGTTGACCTACGAACCCAAACAGGTAACCAAATCCAACCCATAAAATAAATGGGTGGCGGGTTGGCGGATTAGCAGGTCAAAAATTTCAACGCAAACCCGTCTATTTTCAGGTTGGATCAGTGTCAGGTTACAGGTTGGGTCGAGAATTGCCACCCTTAACCTTATAGTTAGTTGTTAGTTTAAAACCACCGAATTAACTAAGTAGGCTAGACAAGGTGTTCATGATATTTCATGATATTTCAAAGGCCTTTTGCAAAAGTCAAATGGAGGTTCCGTAATTTTTTTTCTTTGCCAAATATTATTATGTTATTTTCTGACAACCAAATTCAAAAATTAAATAAAATAACTATTAGCATGTTTCAATTAAATTACAAAATACAAAAATGAAATAAAATATTTAAGACAAAGTGATAGTATATGAGTATCATGTAATTATCTTTGCTTATTACTGATAAATTAAAATTGTTATAGACATCTTTTAAAAAAAAATAAGCAACATATTATTATTTTCGAAACATTGATCCTATAGCATTTTATACAAAAATAGATTCATCTATTCTACTTTCATAATCAATATTTTCAATAAACTATAGCCAAACGAAATCAATACCAAAGAGTTTAATATCTATTGAGACATGGTAGATCGTATATATGATTTAAGCAAACAGTTAGTTTTAAAAAGCTTCTTTCGACTATTGAAACAATAATGAGAACAATTAATCAAATGAGAAGCACATGGGGTGAACTATCTTTCAAAAACATTTAAATTTTCATGGAATCAACTAAAAACGTATAAATATATTGAATAACTCGAAACGCTTCACAGGTTTTTTCACAAGAGTTTTCCACCTCTTTCTTGAATCATCAACTTCATCCACATTTTATGTTACCCATTCTCTATGTTTCTCCTCATCAAATTGAACATTATCAAATTTTATTGTATTATTTTCAAATACATTGTTCTCCATTTGAACTTATTTTTCATTACAATGACATTTGTACATTTGTTTGAAAATAAATCGGTTAATTACTCTTCTTTAACTATGAATAGGGTTGTAAACGAACTGAACGTTCAGTGAACAGTTCATGAACCATTCGGCGAGAAGTTCGTTTATATAATAAATGAACGAACACAAACATAAATTCCCATTCGTTTAGTTAAACAAACGAACATAAACATTGGTCTTGTTAGTTCAATTATGTTCGTGAATGTTCGTTTATGTTGTTCATTTAAGTTCGTTTATATTTGTTCATATAAGTTCATTTTATGTTCATATACGCTTAATCGTGTTTGATTACATTACTATATTATATGTTCATATATGTTCAATTATATTTTTTATTATCTTTGTTCGTTTACATTCGTTCGTTTATGTTCATTTAACTTGTTCACGAACATAAACGAACGAATATGAACAATGTAATTTGTTAAACGAACAAACATGAACAAGGAAACTCGTTCGCGCGCGCGCGTGTGTGTGTCTATATATATATATATATATATATATATATATATATATATATATATATATATATATATATATTAACGTGAGACTACTATATTTGTGAGACAGAGAGACGCAATCCTAGCCACTGGTTTTATAGATAAACAAAAACATTTTTAAAATACAAAACAATTGAGAATTTTTGAATTTTTTTAAAAAGAATATTATTTTCAGCATTTTTTAAAATAAAAATAAAATATAAATAAATAACTAAATTTACCTTTTTTTTTTTTTAAATATCTATTAAATACTCCATTAGAATATATCAATATTTTACATATCGGACAAATCTAAAAAAATACTAAAATATTCTGAAATTCTAAAAATCACATTAGAATATTTATAGTGTAATATTCAATTAGAATATTTTACGTATTTTTCAAAAAAAAAAAAAAACATAAATTTTTATTTACTTATTTTTATTATTTTTTTAGGTAAATAAAATGACGAAAATAATAATTAAATTTTTTTCGGATTTTTCTTTTTATTTTGCATTTTAAAAATATTTTTAAATTGCATCTTACGGTTTCACAAACTATTTATATATACTACTTTATAAAGTATATATCTATCAAACTTTAAGATTCAATTCTTAAAAAAATTTGTATAAATTTTGACGAGAAATCTAGAGAAAAATCTCAATATTTTGAAAATTTTTTAATAATGTCCTAAATTTTATATTTTGAATAAAAAAAGTTCGGACTTTTTACATTTTAAATAGAAAAGTCTAAGAAACCGGTTAATTTATTCACCTTATCCCTTTTCACCTGTTCAACAGGTTAATAAAATAATGAGATTTTTTCTGGAGATTTTATCAAAACTTATACATAATGTATTTTTTTACGTGTTTATATATATTTTTAAGTATTTTAAATATTTTTTTAATATATTTTTATGTGTCATTTATTTATTTATTATGTGTATATATATATATATATATATATATATATATATATATATATATATATATATATATATATATATATATACATACGTATTTATGTCTTTTTGTAAGTTTTTATATGTATATGTTTACATTGTTTATGTATTTTTAGTTTATAAACATATTTTTTAACGTATTTGTAGCCATTTTTAAGTATTTTTATTTTTTTATTTAATTTTATGTGGTATTTTTTATGTATTGTGTATTTATGTATTTTTTTACTTCATGTCATCTTCATAATTTCATACAATCCATACAACTTCTTCGATTATGTCTAGATGGTTTTCATACATACTCGTTTTTAAGCTTTTTCAATTAACTTAGCTTGAAATTAAACATCGAATGGGAAAAGCTTAAAATATACGAGTATTTAGTAAAACTATTGTAACATCTCAAAAATACAAGCCTACAATTTCGTTTTAATTAAGTTATTACATAAAACCATTAGTATAAAAACATTCATAATAATAGCTCATGTCAAAACCAAAGTGTCAATAATCAAAACACAGTATCATAAAACCATATTAGAGTGTAATCCCAAGGATCTCGTGTGCAGAAAACATGGTGTGATGCGCTGCGATCGAGCCGGCTTCCTTCCTTTGAAAACGAAGTACCTGAAACCAAAACTGAAACCTATAAGCACGCAGGTTAGTGAGTTCCCCCATCATACCACATAATGCCTATCCCTCAGTATCTTTCAACTGGTACCTGTCTGGCATAACTGGGAGTTGGATTCCCCATCGGTATCTTTCAACCGGTACTCGGGAACTAACCTCCCTTTTGGTATCTCCGGGGACTATTTCACACCTATCACTATCACATAATAAGAGGTCAAAACATATTGGTTCCATGATAACATAACATAAACATACTGAATCACATAATGGCATATCATAAACATACTGGTCACATAATATCATATCATTAACATACTGCTCATACAATGGCATATCATAACCATACAGATCACATAATAACATATCATAAACATATTGCTAGGCATGCATGGGTTCTGTCCGCCCCTTCGGTATCTTTCAACCAGTAACTGTCTTCGGTATCTTTCAACCTGTAACTAGGGACTATTGCACCCCTACAACTACTAACACATATCTCATAGCATCCCAACACAATAAGCATATCAAATAATGGCAACCAGATAATTATCACAAAGATAATCATCTCAAACATAATCACCTACTGGTGGGTCAGCATTGGTGCCTTAGACCCACGCCTACTAGAAGGTAACTCACCTCACACTGCTGAAGTCCTGTAGACATAACCCCCAACTGCTAGATGACAAATTCCAGATCTGTCAACATCAAAACATCACCCAATTAATAATTGGGTTCCAACACATAAATACATACTTAGGGTTAAATACTACTTTACCCCTAACTTAGCTTTATTCAAGCCCAAGGCCCAATCCAAAGGCCCAAAAGTCAACTATGAGTCAAAG
The DNA here is from genome assembly GCF_052625555.1 of Lactuca saligna. NCBI lineage: Eukaryota > Viridiplantae > Streptophyta > Magnoliopsida > Asterales > Asteraceae > Lactuca > Lactuca saligna. The sequence continues at coordinate 148,276,515 of NC_136420.1, forward strand.
CCCAACACATGGCCCAATTTTCCAAATTGGGCTGAAACCTTTATAAGGTCTTACCTTAAGGCCCAACCATTTAGTCCAATCCCACCTTCAACATTCTAATGGCCCAATATCACATAATCATAAAGGCCCAAACTATGGCCCATCTATGGCTTAATTTTCCAAATTGGGCCCAACTCCTCAGAGGGGCCTTACCTCAAAGCTCATTAATTATCCAATCATCAAGGCCCAACAATAAACCCAAGTGAAATTAGGGTTTTCACATAAAATGACGATTAGGGTTAAGTGTTTCTCACTTAACCCATTAAGGACTCAATCCATTAAGTCCATCATTCTTCTAAATAAGTCATATAGTGTGATTGGGCTTAATCGCACAATTCCATTCCAATTCCCCAAAAGTGGGTCCCAATAATTTCAAGCCTATAAATCCAATATTAGGGTTTCTAAACCCTAATTAAGATTTCCAAACCCATCTTAGCCCAATAAGCCCAATTGATATGTCTTTTGATCAATTAAGGTTCATTAGACTTATTAAGGTTTCACTAGGCCCATTAGTCATCTGTTTAGGCTTTTAGGTCCATTAACCTTTATTGGGCCCATTAGGGTTTATTAAGCCTATTAAGCCTCAATAGGTCTATTAGGGTTTCTTAATCCCTTTGTCTAACCATCCAACCGAGTCAAAACACCATCAAAGCACACCGTCACCTGATACGAGGGTCGGTGGCGGCAGCCACCACCCTTCGGTGGTGGTTTTTAGTTTTCTTTTCATTACTCTTCTTTTTTGTTACATTTTACAATTCTAAAACCCCAAATAAGCACGCACACACACACACACACTAATACAACACATAAACACAACAACCTAGTGTTGGCCGGCAATGGCAGCCACCACCTCACAGTGGTAGCGGTTGTATCTCCTGCCAAGAAATGCTCCTGCAGCCTCATAACATCACGATATTCGAACATAAACACCATCACACACCTACAGCCACCTTTCACTGTGGCTAGTGGCGGCAGAAGAGCTTTCTCGGCGACAGCCACCATGGTTGGCTGCCATGGTGGTCTTCTAGCGTTTTCCAACCAACCTTTCAACCAGATAATCTTGCGGTGATGACTGAAACATGCACAAACATCACATCATTGGCTGAAATACGAACATACACATGGAATACACACATCACTGCCACCCTTATGGTGATTTGCGGCAAACACAAGGTATTTCATCTAAAGGTGATAGCCATCGGGGAAGAGATGGCGACAGACGTAAGAGAAATGGCAGAAGAATGGGAGAGAGAAGGGTTGTCAATAGGGGTACGGAGGCCCCGACATTCAGCATCGACGGACGTTCGCAACTTCATCGACAGTCTTCAATGGCTCCGTCTCGGTGGTCCTTACTGATGGCTCTCGGCTTCATCATCGACAGTGCAACAATGATATTCGGGTACTTAATGGAGAGGTGGCGGCTGGAGGTTGGCAAGGTGTCGGCTGAAGTTAGAGATAGGGTTAGGGTTTGGTTTGCTTAAATATGGGCACTACACAAGAGGGTGATGGGAGGGAAGGATGGCACTGGGTCTAAACCCATGTTCATCCAAACTATAGGCCATTTTTCCAATATTAGTACCTCCCTACAATATTGATTTCAATTTAAATCCAAAACTTACACTTTAGCCCCTGCCTCCATAATATCTTTTCAGCTTTAATCCAATATTTACCATTTGGCCCCTTCCTTCAAGATTTTATTTCAATTTAAATCCAGAATTTACCAAACCACCCTCAACCTCTAAAATTATTTACAAACTAATCCGATAATTACATTTTAACCACCACACTCTCAGTTATAACTTTTTAACCCCCAAGACTAACTCCTTGCAACACCATTATGCGTTTAGGACTATTATTCATTCATTCATTTGTTTATTTATTTATTAAATAAACAGGGTGTTATAAATCTCCCCTACTTAAATTAGATTTTTCTTCGAAATTGTTCCTTACCATTCCTTACACACCAAACCACTCAACTAACATGGCCACAACCCTAGGTACACCCTAGCCTCCCCATGGTAACCGTGACCAACCATCTCCAAGCCCTAAAATCCGCAGACGAACGAATTCCTTGTGACAAGATCACATCTACTCCGTCTAAAATATGTTGTCTTGAGACAGTCCAAATCCCTGACAAACCACTCAAAATGGATCATTATTGTTGAATCTATTATGTTTATCCCTTAACTAACTACTTAACTTCTGATAACTCGAAGTTCCCACTAGAAAAATAAAATCACAGACCCAATTATCTCTGCGCGTCATTTAACATAACCCAAGCAATTTGTTATTCCGTCCGTACTTGCAACCCCAAACACAAATACTAATATAACCCAAATGTTGAAACTGCTCGAACACTGATCTGCCTGAAGCAGTATGTTGCTACATAACTGCTTTCCAAAATCTACCGAGGCCTTCCTAGTCTCAATTTGTTCGATAATCATCTAAAATTTTGGGTCCCAACCGGACTACAGAGCCAAAAGACTCATACACAGTCGCTCTAAATGATTTATGAACGAAATCCTTCCCTGGAACTAGGTGTCACTAGTTATCATGCCACCGTGTCTCTGAGAACCTCATGATCTAACCGATGGGGTCCATGCATCGAATCCTGCCATCATCAAATCTAAGGTTAAAAGTGATTGCCACCTAACCAATGGTAGCCGTACTTCACAAACAATCTTATACGGTCCATTGCCTTCATGATCCCATAACTGTAGTGACTTTCCTACAGTCTTATCACTGGCTCAACCATACCTAATCCATCTGGGAAATTCCAAAATCCAATCCGTGGATTTCCATATCTTCATTACAACACCCGAACTGGTGGGTACTACTATTCCTTTTGCGTTCTAACAACGCGCTCAAACTATCTACTAACCTAGTGAATGCTACAGCTACGCGCAGTCTCACGACACTCTATCACTATCTGACCGCTAGTGAATGCTATGGATACCCCCGCAGTATTACAACACTTCCCATGCTAACCTACCACTAGTGAATGCTACGGCTACTACCGCAGTCTTATAACACCTCCCATGCTAACTAACCACTAGTGAATGCTACAGCTACCCCCGTAGTCTTACAACACTTTCCAAACCGGGTCGAACACACACTCGACCTAAAACATCACTGAAATTGAATCCTAACCGGAACTCTAGCCTGGTTCCCGAAACCTGCTATCACGTGACCTTACTGTATCAGTACCGCACTCATCCCTGTGATCAAAGCATCACAGTAAACCATGGAATCATCTACACCCTCTGGCAGGGTGAGAATCGGTGCATCGAACAAATGATGTTTGAGAGTCTCGAAGGCTGCCTACTTCTCAGGCCCCCATCAAAAGGCCACTGATTTCTTGGTTAGTCGGATCAAAGGAACCATAATCTCGGAGAAGTCTCGTATAAATCTCTGGTAATAACTCACTAGACCCAGGAAACTCCGAATCTCAGTTGGAGACCTCGGAATCTCCCACTGCATCATGACCTCTATCTTGGTCGGATCGACCGGAATACCCTTATGGTTGAGAAGGTGCCCAAGAGATCGCACCTCGCGCAACCAGAACTTATATTTGGAGGACTTTATAAAAAGTCTCTACCCCACTTAGATTCGACTAAGTCTTCACAACACGCAAGAATTGAAGGATTCCCATTCCTTCTCGCTTTCTAATATCCCACTGATGATGACCTGTTCTTACCAATGCTAGTGATTAATCACCGGTTAAACCTTAAGATCGGCAATACTCGGATATCTTGATGAGTACTCTTGAAATCTGGTCCAGTCTGACACCTCAATCCACCTCCCATGGTGACAACTAGAGGCTCTAATATTCACTCTGGTTGACGAGTCCTCATTCCCACTTCTAATCTCGCAGCACCACTGAACTCTATCCGTACACAGCCCACGCAAAAATACAATTCTCATAAACATCCGATGACCAACTACTTATACATCTAACACCCACAACTGACATCACCATCTTCGTGCTACTAATCCTATCTTAGCAATAGTAGTGCCTTGAACTCCAAAGTTCATCCATAGACAAATTCGACCATATACGAACAAATGATAGAATCACTGAACTCTTACTTCACTGGAGAAATATCGCTCTAGTCCTGACCCAATATTCTCTGAATAATACTCCAGCAGAGATCCCGACAAAGATCCGGGATGACAACGGTACATGTGGAATCCACCACGCAAGATACATCCCCTTGTAGGTTCATCAAGGACTTTTTGACATGCATGATGGCATATATGATCCTTGATAACCCAGACACTAGCAGAAAACCGACCCTAGGTCTGACTTATCCAAACTCACTTATAATTCCAAAGTGATACGTATTCCCAACATCCAACTAATAGTAGTAGAAGATGACATACCTACATCATCTGGAGGAATATAGATCACCTTCAGTTGACATGATCAACCCTGCCTCACCTATAGTAGCCTAAACCCTTGGAGCGACAAACTCCCTTGTGCATTTTCCTGTACGTGCAGTACTGACTCCGACCCTGATGGCCTTTCACATAAGGATCAAAAGTCATGGATCTCTTCCCAGGACCCTCTACTATACGCACCTGGCACGCCCCTATCTTCCCAAGGGGCTCCAAATCGATCTCGCATCTGCAACTCTTGGAAATCATATACTTCAGGGTCTGACACCCTGTCACACTCACTAGCTCACTTGCTAATGGCTAAGCTGCAACAACTTTAACATCCTCTGTCCTCAAACCGGGTCACAAAATCCTTCCAGAAGCTTCTCATATTGTCCAAGACTCTCACCGATTCGAGTATGGATCCTTTGCTTTCAGTAGTACGGGCCCAATACTACCTTCCACACCTATCCATACTTTCCTCAGCAATCCTCCCGAATCCTCCAAGTACCTCCCTCAAACTGGAACACCTAAGTCTCACTGAGCCTCACTACTAACCCACTGAAACATATACTAGGCCCTCCTAGGTTCCCAAAAGTCACCCAGTCCTCAGCTACAAAAAGATTCCCAGTAATGTCAACTAGCTATTTCATGAATATAGCTAGCTCACATTACTAAGAGTCCCATAAAGCACAGAGCAAGCAACATTCATAAAATGGAAAATCTAACCATCATATTCCAATAAAACCATTCTATTCTCTACTTAGGAGTCTGTACATGCAATTCAAAGGTTCATATAATCAAGCATAACCTAAAAAGGCTATCATATCACGGACTGCTCGGTACTAGCATGCAAGTCTACAAGCACATACAATAGGCATATAAGGAATCCTCCTAGATCCTCAGCCCTAATCTAGCATGCAGTTCTCGTAATCATATCTTAACATACCGTGTATGGGTATCTTGGGGAAAACTTACTTGAGCTCGGCTAATAGCACGCATCACACACCTTGTTCTTTTCAAAGTTCTCTCCCCTTTTCATACTTCTTTTTATAAAATGATTTTTACTTTTGAAAATTTTCATACCAAGTCCTTAGTTTGAGTTCAGACACACCCGAGAGTGTGCCCGAATCCCTCAAACCAAGGCTCAGATATCAACTTGTAACATCCCAAAAATACAAGCCAAAATTTTCGTTTTAATTAAGTTATTACAGAAAACCATTAGTATAAAAACATTCATAATAATATCTCATGTCAAAACCAAAGTGTCAATAATCAAAACACAGTATCATAAAACCATATTCGAGTGTAATCCCAAGGATCTCTTGTGCAGAAAATGCGTTACTATCCAGCCGACTCCCTTCCTTTGAAAACGAAGTTTCTGAAACCAAAACTAAAAATCATAAGCACGAAGCTTAGTGAGTTCCCCCCATCATACCACATAATGCCTATCCATCGGTATCTTTCAACCGATATCTGTCTGGCATAACTGGGAGCTGGACTTCCCTTCGGTATCTTTCAACGGGTACTCAGGAATTAACCTATCCTTCGGTATCTTTTAACCGGTAACCGGGAGCTAACCTCCCTTTCGGTATCTTTCAACCGGTAACCGGAAGCTAACCTACCCCCCCCCCCCCCTTCGGTATCTTTCAACCGGTATCCGGGGACTATTTCACCCCTATCACTATCACATAATAACAGGTCGTAAACATATTGGGTCCATGATAACGTAACATAACATACTGAATCACATAATGGCATATCATAACCATACTAGTCACATAATTGCATATCATAAACATACTGCTCATGTAATGGCATATCATAACCATACAGGTCACATAATAACATGTCATAAACATACTGCTAGGAATGCGTGGGTTCTGTTCACCCCTTCGCTACCTTTCAACCGGTAACCGTCTTCGGTATCTTTCAACCAGTAATTGGGGACTATTTCACCCCTACTACTACTAAAACATATCTCATAGCATCCCAACACAATAAGCATATTAATTAATGGAAACCAGATAATTATCACAAAGACAATCATCTCAAACATAATCACCTACTTGTGGGCCGACATTGGTGCCTTAGACCTACCCCTATTGGAAGGTAACTCACATCACACTGCTAAAGTCCCGTAGACATAACTCCCAGCTACTGGATGACAGATTCCCGATCTGTCAACATCAAAGCATCACCCAATTAATAATTGGGTTCCAACACATAAATACATACTTGGGGTTAAATACTACTTTACCCCTAACTTAGCTTTATTAAAGCCCAAGGCCCAATCCAAAGGCCCAAAATTCAACTATGAGTCAAAGCCCAACACATGGACCAATTTTCCAAATTGGACCGAAACCTTTATAAAGTCTTACCATAAGACCCAACCATTTAGTCCAGTCCCACCTTCAACATTCTAATGGCCCAATATCACATAATAACAGAAGCCCAAACTCTGGCCCAATTTTCCAAATTGGGCCCAACTCCTCAGACGGGCCTTACCTCAAAGCCCATTACTTGTCCAATCATCAAGGCCCAATAAAAGGCCCAACAAGAAACCCAAGTGAGATTAGGGTTTTCACATAAAATGACGATTAGGGCTAAGTGTTTCTCACTTAACCCATTAAGGACTTAATCCATTAAGGACTCAATCCATTAAGTCCGTTATTCTTCTAAATAAGTCATATGGTATGATTGGGCTTAATCACACAATTCTATTCCAATAGCCCAAAAGTGGTTCCCAATAAGTTCAAGCCCATAAATCCAATATTAGGTTTTTCTAATCCCTAATTAGGGTTTCCAACCCCATCTTAGCCCAATAGGCCCAATTAATATATATTTTGATCAATTAAGGTTCATTAAGGCTTCACTAGGCCCATTGGTCATCTGTTTGGTCTTTTAGGACCATTAAGCTTTATTAGGCTCATTAGGGTTTATTAAGCCCATTAAGCCTCATTGGGCCTATTAGGGTTTCTTAGTCCCTTTGTCCAACCATCGAACCGAGTCAAAACATCATCAAAGCACACCGCCACCCGACACGGCGGCCGGTGGCAGCAGCCACCACCCTACGGTGGTGATTTTCAGTTTTCTTTTCAATAATCTTCTTTTTTGTTACATTTTACAATGCTAAAACCCCAAATAATCACACCCACACGCAGTGGCAGCCACCACCTCACGGTGGTGGCGGTTGGGGTCTTTCTTCGGATCTCCTACCAAGAAATGCTCCTGCAGCCTCATAACATCTCGGTATACGAACTCAAACACTATCACACGCCCACATCCACCTTTCACGGTGGCTAGTGGCGCCAGAAGAGCTTTCCCGGCGACAACCACCATGGCTGGCTGCAATGGTGGTCTTCTAGCGTATTCCAACAAACCTTTCACCCACCCACTCCCGCAGTGACGACTAAAACATGCACAAACTGTAACATCCCAAAAATACAAGCAAAAAATTTCTTTTTAACTTAATAATAAAAACCATAAACACCATACGTCATAGAAAAATCATAAACAACATATCTCAGAATACTATAACAATTTTCATGTATATTAGAGTATAAATATCCCTGGCTGAACAGATGGTGTGTGCACTGCAATCTTCCCGAGCTCCTCTTTTGAAAACTGAGTACCTGAAACCAAAACTAGAATTGTAAGGACGAAGCTTAGTGAGCTCCCCCAACTACCACATACCATGCAATAACAAATAGCACATACTAGGCCTTGCCTACTGCATCGGACCGAAGTCTGAAAACTGCATGGTACCGAAGTCCGGAACTAACTAGGGCCTTGCCCTCTGCATCGGACTGAAGTCCAGAACTGACTGAAGATAGCGTAGCATAACCATAACTACTTGCATCAACACATATACTGCATACTGCATCGGACCGAGGTCCGGAACACATAACACAAATACATGCTTGAATCACAAAGACATCAAGCACATTGAACTACAACATCGGACCGAAGTTCGGGACTACTACTAATTAAACGGGCCGACATTATGGCTGTTGACCCGTACCTACTGGAAAGAAAACTCACCTCACACTGCTGAAGTCTCGTAGACATAACCCCACGTTGCTGAAGTTCTGCAGACTCAACCCCAGCTGCTGGATGACAGATTCCCAAACTGCAACACCAAAATAACACCCAATTAATAATTGGGTCTCAACACATAACCACAAATACATACTTGGATAATTACTACATTACCCCAAGGTTAGCTTTATTCAAGCCCAAGGCCCAATCCATAGGCCCAAAGTCAACTATGAATCAAAGCTCAACATATGGCCCAAATTTCCAAATTGGGCCTAAAACTTTATAAGGTCTTACCATAAGGCCCAACCATTTGGTCTAGTCCAATATTCAATATTCTAATGGCCCAATATCATATAATCATAAAGGCCTAAACTATAGCCCATCTATGGCCTTACCTTGAAGCCCATTAATTATTCTAATCCATTTGTATGATCTTGGATGGTCCATTAGTAATCCAACCATCAAGGACTAACTGAAAGCCCAATAATAAACCGAAGTGAAATTAGGGTTTTCACATAAAATGATGATTAGGTTTAAGTGTTTCTCACTTAACCCATTAAGGACTTAATCCACTAAGGACTTAATCCATTAAGTCCATATTGCTTAGATTAATTTTGCCAATGATTATTATTTAATATCTCAAATTATTAAATAATTCTCGTGTGTCCCGACTAATTCCCTAAATTAGGGTTTTATTGGCATTATCGTTTTTCCAACCAAAATACTAGCCCATTAAGGCCATTAGCTATGTCCTTTGACAAATTAGGGTTCATTGGGCCCATTATGATTCTACTAGACCCTTTAGGGTTTCACTAAGCCCATTAGTCACATGCTTGGGCTTTTAGGTCCATTAAGCTTTATTGGGCCCATTAGGGCTTACAAGACCCATTAGGGTTTTGCTAGTGGGGCACCACCCACTACCACCTCAGGTAGTGGCGGTCAATAGCGGCTCATAGCGGCGGCCACCACCTTATGGTGGTGGTTATTATTATTTTTATTATTAATCAAAGCTAAAATACAACTACAATGCTTAATCCAAGAATAACACACACACACACACACACACTAACTATATCACATACGCACACACCTACAGCTACACCTTGGTGGCCGGTGGTGGCTCGTGGCGGCAACCACCACCTCACGGTGGTGCTAGCGGCTGATATTGATTTTACGGCTAGACAAAACATTCTAACGAAATAAATACAGCCACACACACTACAATAAACACACACTACGCCCTTTTCCCGGAATAGCATCATAGCTACCCACCTGTGGCGTTTGGCGGTGGCAGAACCCTTGTAGAGGCGGCATTAGCTCTGTTATCGGCGGCAACCATCATGGTTTGCTGCCATGGTGGTTCTTCACGACCTTTATTCGGCATAACCCATTCACATCCTGCCATGGGATGAGATACGAACGCATACAACACAACGTAACTACCCAATCACGGAGACAAGTAATTGACGGAAGGAAATGATGATGAGGCAGCCGCCCAGGGCGGAAATATCAGCCAGTGAAAAGGTATCATTGGTTGAAACAAAAAAGAAAGAAGAATACCTGGCTTGCGTCGTTACCGGAGGAGATGGAGGTACATCGGCCCCAACGGCCGCCTTGACTCATGCATTCGTCGGCAGCAAAATAGCAGTGTAGTGCTTCACTCACTTGGCGGCTCAACTGGTTGGAAGACTAGCATAACGGGTGGTGGCGGTTCCTCATACTCTAACAGTCTTGGCGGCCACCGGTAGAAGAAGAAGAGGAAAGATGGCGACTGCATTCTTAGGTTAGGGTTTAGGGTTACCAGTCGCTTATATACCCGACCACCCTTATCAAACTTATTCCATAATGTCACAAATGGTCCCTCTAGCTACCATTTATTCCAAAATAGATCCATATTTACCTTTTTAACCCTTGCCATCTAAATTCCCTTCAACTTAAGTCCAAAATTTACCATTTGCACCTTGTTTTTCCAAAATCCTTTTAAATTAAATGCAAATAATTATCACGGAGCCCCTGACTTCATAATTAATTATAAACTGAGTCTGAAACTTACACTTTTAACCCTCAACTTCTAAATTATGCCAAGTAACTCCTCGAGACCAACTCGTATTATGTAATGATTGATTTTAGGGCTAGTATCCCTTCATCAACTTTATCTAATTATTTATTAAAGAAACGGGGTGTTACAACTCTCCCCCACTTGAATTAGATTTCATCCTCAAAATCATTCCTTACCATTCCTTACATGCCAAGCCACTCAAATAACATGGTCAAAATCATTTGTACACCCTAGTCTTCCCTAAGGTAACCATGATCATCCTTCGTAAGGCCCTAAATTCTACAGATGAATGAATTCTGGCAACAAGTTCACATCTACCCTGTCTGAAATCTGTTGTCTCGAGATGGTCTGAATCCCCATCAGACCACTCATACTAACTCATTATAGATGAACTCGATAGTGGGTGACTTAGCCTCACCCAAGCTATATGTGACTCTAACCATACATGAAATTCCTCAAATACCATTACTGTTGGTGACCCAAAACTGTCTGAAACATTGATCTACCTGAAAAAACCGAACTGCCTAAAACACTGACTGTCTGAAACACTGAATTGCCTAAAACACGGAACTGTCTGAAATACTGAACTGCCTGAAACACGGAACTGCCTGAAATACTACTGAACTGCCTGAAATATTGAACTGCTTGAATCAGCATGTTGCTACATGGATGCTTTCCAACATCTATCGAGACCTTCCTGGTCTCAATTTATTCATCAGTTATCTGAAATACCGGTTTGCATCCCGATTGCGGAGCCAAAGGACTCCCTACTTTGTCGCCTCACACAACTTCTAAACGAAATCCTTCTCTGAAACTACAGCTACTAGTTATCTTGTCACTGTGGCCCTAGCGGCCTTCTGATCTAACTGATCGATTCCACACGTCGAATCCTGAGGTTACCAAACCATAGTTAAGCAAGATTGCTACACGACCATTTGCAGTCTTATATAGAAAGCAACCTTTAGCAATTCATTGCTTCCTCAGTCTCAGAACTGTAGTGGCATCCCTACAGTCTTATCACTAGCTCAACTAGATCTAATCCATCCAGATAATTCTGAAATCAAATTAATGGATTTCCATATCCTTATTGCTACACCCAAACTGGTGGGTACTACTATTCCTTCCGCGTCCTAACAACATGCTCATGCTATCTACCAACCAAGTGAATGCTACGGCTTCACCCGCAGACTTACAACACTCTATCACTATTTGGCTGCTAGTGAATGCTACGACTACACCCGCAGGCTTACAACACTCTGATACTATCCGACTGCTAGTAAATGCTACAACTACACCTGCAGACTTACAACACTTTCTCACACTATCTCATTCGCTAATTGCTAATCAAAACACATCCGACATCGAGCATACACGCGACCTAACATCCAAAACTAAACCCATGTCCTGACTGGAATCCCCAGGCTGATTCCCTAAGGTTTGCTATCAAACATTCCGAGAATGTGATCTTGTCATTATCAAGTTTTTCCGAACTTCCATTTCACACTATCCTCAAACTATATGGCCACTTAGTTTGTCTTCCTTCTTGACAAGGATGCGAAACTTATTCCGGTTTCAAAACTGCTCCTACTTCTGAATCACTAGACGATTCTCCCTCACTTTGACTCAACTAATGTCTTACATCACACAATACTGGAAGGATTCTCAATCTTGCTTACCATTTTATGCCCAATCTGCTAAAAACCACGCTTACTATTTCTAGTGTTTCAATACTAGCCATTCCAAAAGATCACACCACCTCCAAGAACCCGAATAAATCTCTGGTAATAACCTGCTAGACCCAGGAAGCTCTGAATCTCAATTGGAGACCTTGGAATCTCCCACCGCATCACGGTCTCTATCTTAGCCGGATCGACTAGTACACCCTTCTGGTTGCACGGTTGTAACAGCCCGGAATTTCAGGTATTTCTTTAAATTATTTTGGGCACATTTAAGAGGGAACTCGGCGAGTAGGTGCATGACTCGCCGAGTAGGGCCATGTCTTGGTCGCAGTCGCAGATACGCGACTGGACTCGACGAGTCCAAATAAGGACTCGGCGAGTCGACGCTGTTTCAGCTGAACCCTAGCCGTTTCATTTCTGATCGTATATAACGATCTTATGGACGTCATGTCGCGTCTTTTTGGCCGGTTGAAGATCCCCTGGGAGTGTGTGAGCATCTGAAGCAAGAGAGAGGACTTGAGAAGGCTTGAAGAGATTGTTAGACAAGGAGGAGCAAGGTGGTGATCAAAGGAATCGAGTACTGGAGGTTTGGAGACACAGGGAACACGTTTCCAGGTAATCTTCGGATCGAAATCTGTAACTTTTACGTTGTATGCGAGTTTAGGGTTTAGGCAACCCATTTAAGGATTTGTTAGATTATATTGTTGTTATAAGTGTTAAAAACCCCTGTAATAGTATATGTGAAAGTCCAGGAAGCCCTATATCTATATACTTCGAAATCATGCGAAATACAGGAGGCAGCGGATTGACTGCATGGCGAGGACTCGCCGAGTCCAATGATCAAACTCGGCGAGTAGCTTGAAGATTCACTAGAACTCGCCGAGTTGTTCTTCAGACTCGGCGAGTAGCTTGAAGGTTCACTAGGACTCGCCGAGTTGTTCTTCAGACTCGGCGAGTAGCTTGAAGATCTACTGGAACTCGTCGAGTCGTTCTTCAGACTCGGCGAGTGGTGTCAGGGTGTCTATACTCGTCGAGTTACCCTTTGCACTCGACGAGTCCGGTCAAGATTGACCGTTGACCTGTATATAACTTAGTAGGGTCAGTTGTCTTGTTTGATAAGATCATTAACAAATGATGTGGTATTATAGGGAACCTGCGGATTAGCGGATCGTGTGCGAGTAGCTCGAAGAGTTTATAGCTTGCATACTACGAGGTGAGTCTTCTCACTATACTTCACCCGGAAGGGTTTGACTGTGAGACCGGAAGGTCGTATGTGTTATATTCATGCTATGTCTAGAGAGGTAGATGCTTTATATGTGATGTGTGCTTATATGTGATGTATGCTTATACGGGCCGGAAGGCGAGACTCTATGTGATAGGAAGGACGGTATGATGTATGATTTATGTGTTATGTGTATTATGTTACATGTGTTATGTTTTATACTATCATGGGCCGGAAGGCAAAATACTATGGTCCGGAAGGCAATCTAATACGGGCCGGAAGGCGATATATATTATGGGCCGGAAGGCGATTATATTACGGGCCGGAAGGCAATGTTATGTGGACCGAAAGGTCCGGGCCGGAAGGCGTATGTGGGTAAGTCGTATACTGGGGAACTCACTAAGCATTTATGCTTACTAGTTGTGTTTATGTTTTTCAGGTACTAGTGATGACCGTGGAAAGGCGCCGGCGTGACACGTACACACTGCCACTGTTGAAGATCCTGGAGATTTATTATTTATATTTTTTTGAAATAAACTTGGAACAAACCCTTTTGTCGAATAATGATGTTTTGTTTTTAATGAAAAATTTATTTGAAAATTTGAGCTGTTACAATTGGTATCAGAGCCTTGGTTTGAGGGATTCGGGTGTACTTTTGGGTGCAACTGAACTCAGACCGGGGATTTGAGGAAAAACTTTTTCTTAAAAATAATAAGGACATAACATTTTATAAAGGGCAAGGCGGTAAAAACAAGGGTGGAACAGTGTGTACGAGCAGCCAGCGTCCGAACGGTAAAGATCCCCAGAATACCTTACGATGTTGTGTTATGCACTGAATTATGAATTGTTATGCATGCTAGAAGACTAGGTATACATGATAGGACTAGAATTGCCTGTTTTGTGATGCCTTAGTCTAGGGAGATTGCTTATATGAGATATTTGGTAGCGTGCAAGTAGATAGTGCATACTAGAGGTAGAGTACTCATTATTCGGGATTTGGGGAGGAAGATTTGGGACGAATACTGATACGGTGTGGTCGGTAGTATTGGGCCCGTACTATCGAAGGCACCGGATCAGTGGAAGACTCAAATAAGAATCCCTGGAAATCGGAGACTGGGTAGGGCGCGTATCGAGTACAATTGTACTTGGTGGAGTCTCTGATGATTTTATGTTGTATTACAGAGACATCATGGTTATCACACGCAATGGGGCGAGTTCGAGCGGTGCGAGTGACGAGGAGATTCGTCAGATTATTCAGGAAGAGGTAGCTGCGGCGGTCCGGGCTGAGATCCCGGAGATGTTTGGGTCTATTAAGACCACGTTGATGGAGGAGTTTGAGGAGCGGTACGCCGCACTTACTGAAGCTGCAGTTGCTGCCGCAACCGCAGCGGTGGCTGCTGCCAGGCCGCAAGGGGGTGATTCATTACTATTCAGGGAATTCAGCAACACGAAACCCCTTGAATTTGATGGGACGCAGGATCCGATTGCAGCTATGAGGTGGATCGCCGACATCGAGGGGTGTTTCTATACTTGCTCATGCCCGGAGCACTTGAGGGTACGGTTCGCTTTGAACCAGCTCCGTCTGGGAGCGAAGGATTGGTGGAAGTTCGTGACAGCGAACTTCACTCAGGCAGAGATTTCGGCGGTGACATGGGAGAGGTTTACGGAGATGTTCAGGGATGAGTACGTTCCCCCGGTAGAGAGGGAGCGATTGATTCAGGAGTTCTTGACCCTTAAGCAGGGTACTGATTCCGTGGCAGTGATCACACGGAAGTTTCATGAGAGGGCAATGTTCTGCCCCGAGCTGGTATCTACGGAGCAGTCGCGAATGAGCCGCTATTTGGGTGTCTTGAAGAGGGAGATTCAGGAGTTTGTGTCAAACTCCACCTATCGTACTTTCACTGAGCTTCAGGCGAACGCCAGGAAGCGCGAGATTGAGTTGGAGACTCAAGCGAGGGAGGAGGCTGAGTCTCGGCAGGTGGATCGACGGTCGGCCCAGTCTCAGCCGGCAGCCAAGCGGACTAAGTTCGCTGATTCGAGGATGGGAGGTTCGAAGGGTCGCACTTGCGCAAAGTGCGGCAAGAGTCACGAGGGGGCGTGTCGAGCTGGTGGTTGCTACAAGTGTGGCAAGGAGGGACATATTGCCAGGGATTGCCCTAAGGGGTTTATGGTTTGCTTTCACTGCAACCAGACAGGCCATCGGAAGGCCGAGTGCCCGCAACTTCGTCAGGGAGCTACACCTACTACCCGGACTACTGAGACCCGACCGGCGAAGGTCGAGGCCCCGAGGGCTCGCGGGAGAGCCTTTCAGCTGACTGCGGAGGAGGTCCGCGCTGCGCCCGATGTTGTGGCAGGTATGTTATCATTCACGTATTTAATTAAAGGTCGAAATGTTATGCTTATGTTAATGTATGTGTAGGTACTTTCCTTGTGAACTCTATGCCTGCTCTAGTATTATTTGATTCGGGTGCGAGTAGATCGTTTGTATCGTTAGCTTTTAGTCAGCACATCGGCATTAGTTGTGAGCCGTTAAGTCGGCCCTTGAGCGTTTCTATTGCGGCTGAGAGGGTGATTTGTGCTACGGAGGTTCTTAGGGGATGCGTGCTAGAGATCTTCGGGGTCGCATTTCCGATTTACTTAATTCCTATTGCGATGGGTGATGTCTGTGTCATCGTAGGCATGGACTGGTTGAGCCGATTCAGCGCTGTCATCGACTGCGAGCGTCAGCTGGTGACTATACGAGACCCTAGTGGGGGAGTTCTTACGGTATACGGCGAGGGTACCCGTTCGGGATCAGCTTTTTGTTCGGCAGCTAGGGCGAGGCAATGTCTACAGCAGGGATGTAACGGTTTTGTGGCGTATGTGATGGATACGCGGGAGAGTTCCGAGAGACCGAAAACATTGAAGGAGGTTCCAGTGGTGCGCGAGTTTCCAGATGTTTTTCCCGAGGATTTGCCGGGAATACCTCCTGCGAGGCAAGTGGAGTTTGGTATCGATCTAGTACCAGGGGCTGCGCCTATTGCGAAGGTGCCTTATCGTCTTGCACCTCCAGAGATGCAAGAATTGTCCTCGCAACTTCAAGAGTTGTTGGGGAAGGGATTTATTCGGCCGAGTAGCTCGCCGTGGGGAGCACCGATTCTGTTCGTCAAGAAGAAGGATGGTTCACACCGGATGTGTATCGATTACCGGGAACTGAACAAGGTGACAGTTAAGAACCGCTATCCGTTACCAAGGATCGATGATCTATTCGATCAGTTGCAAGGGGCATCTTGGTTTTCCAAGATTGATTTGAGATCAGGGTACCATCAGGTAAGGGTGCGGGATGAGGACGTCCAGAAGACAGCCTTTAGGACGCGGTATGGGCATTACGAGTTCGTGGTGATGCCTTTTGGGCTCACCAATGCCCCAGCAGTGTTCATGGATCTCATGAACAGGGTATGCAGGCCGATGCTGGATCGGTCTGTGATTGTATTCATCGACGACATTCTGGTGTATTCGCGGTCGAGGGAGCAGCATGAGGGACATTTGAGGGAGGTCCTTGAGGTACTGAGGTCGGAGAAGCTATATGCAAAATTCTCCAAATGTGACTTCTGGTTATGGGAGGTTCAATTTCTGGGGCACGTTGTAAATCAGGCAGGGATATTGGTCGATCCGGCCAAGGTGGAAGCGGTGATGAGATGGGAGGCACCGAAGTCACCTTCGGAGATCAGGAGTTTCCTTGGGTTGGCGGGGTACTATCGAAGGTTCATTAGGGACTTCTCCAAGATCGCGGTGCCACTTACCAAATTGACCCGAAAGGGTGTTACATTCTCATGGGGACCCGAGCAGCAGACTTCCTTCGAGACACTTCGTCAGAGACTGTGCGAAGCACCAGTATTAGCTCTTCCGGAAGGGATGGAGGACTTTGTCGTATATTGCGACGCGTCGATTTCAGGACTGGGTGCAGTGTTGATGCAGAGGGGCCATGTGATAGCCTATGCATCGAGGCAGCTGAAGCCTCAGGAAGCGAGATATCCCACGCATGACTTAGAGTTGGGGGCAGTAGTGTTCGCCCTCAAAATTTGGCGTCACTACCTGTACGGGGTTCGTTGTACCATATACACGGACCATAAGAGTTTGAAGTATTTGATGGATCAACCCAACCTAAACATGCGTCAGAGGAGATGGTTAGACGTGGTTAAGGATTATGACTGTGAGATCCTATACCACCCAGGCAAGGCTAATGTGGTAGCCGATGCATTGAGTCGTAGGGCGGAGGGTACTCCATTGCGGGATGTATGTTTGAGATTGACGGTGATGACTCCGGTATTAGATACTATTCGTGGGGCACAGGCCGAGGTTGTGAAGTCTGGGATGCAGAAACAGGAGCGGGTCGTCGGGTTGATTTCAGAGTTCGTTACGGATGAGCGGGGACTTCTGAAATTTCAGGGTCGGATCTGGGTGCCATTCGTGGGCGGTACGCGTGTTATTTTGATGGAGGAGGCACATAGATCGAAATTCTCGATCCATCCCGGTGCTACGAAAATGTATCTGGATTTGAAAAAGGAGTACTGGTGGCCTTGCATGAAGAGAGACGTTGCCTGGTTCGTGGAGAGGTGTTTGACCTGCCGTAAAGTTAAGGCCGAACACCAGAGACCGCACGGTAAGTTGCAACCCTTGGAGATCCCTGAGTGGAAGTGGGATCAGATCACGATGGATTTCATCACCAAATTGCCGAAAACTGTCAGGGGAGTCGATGCGATTTGGGTGATTGTGGATAGGCTAACAAAGAGTGCACATTTCCTTGCCATTAGTGAAAGTTCATCAGCAGAGAAGTTGGCGGAGTTGTACGTGAGAGAGATAGTATCTCGGCATGGAGTGCCGACCTCGATTGTTTCGGATCGCGATGTACGTTTCACTTCCAGGTTCTGGAAGAAATTTCATGAGGAGTTGGGTACTAAGCTGCATTTTAGTACCGCATACCATCCCCAGACCGTCGGTCAGAGCGAGCGGACGATTCAGACATTGGAAGACATGCTTAGAGCGTGTGTGTTAGACTTCGGGGGTAGCTGGGACGCGCATCTGCCGTTGGCTGAGTTTTCCTACAACAACAGCCATCATTCGAGCATTGGTATGCCACCTTTTGAGTTGTTGTATGGTAGGAGGTGTCGGACTCCCATTTGCTGGGGAGAAGTGGGACAGAGAGTGATGGGCAGTACAGAGATTGTACTTCAGACGACCGAGCAGATTCAGCGAGTGAGGCAGAGGTTATTGACCGCCCAGAGCCGACAGAAGAGTTATGCGGACAGACGCCGATCCGAGCTCGAATTCCAGGTCGGCGACTTCGTTCTCCTAAAGGTTTCTCCTTGGAAAGGGGTAATTCGGTTCAGGAAGAGGGGCAAATTGGGGCCCCGGTTCATAGGTCCATTTCGGGTAATTGCAAGGGTAGGTCGGGTAGCTTATCGGTTGGAGTTGCCAGTGGAGCTGAGTCAGATTCACAATACCTTCCACGTGTCGCAGTTGAGGAAGTGTATAGCCGATGAGGTAGCAGTGGTTCCGTTAGAAGATATTCAGGTGGATGCGAGCCTGAATTACGCCGAGAGACCAGTAGCTATCAGGGATCGGAAGACCAAGGTTCTACGGAACAAGGAGATACCTCTGGTGTTGGTTCAGTGGCAACATCGGAAAGGATCGGAGATGACTTGGGAGCCGGAAAGAGAAATGCGGGAGCAACATCCGGAGTTATTCGCAGAATGAGAGACTTCGAGGGCGAAGTCTAGTTCTAGTGGGGGAGAGTTGTAACAGCCCGGAATTTCAGGTATTTCTTTAAATTATTTTGGGCACATTTAAGAGGGAACTCGGCGAGTAGGTGCATGACTCGCCGAGTAGGGCCATGTCTTGGTCGCAGTCGCAGATACGCGACTGGACTCGACGAGTCCAAGTAAGGACTCGGCGAGTCGACGCTGTTTCAGCTGAACCCTAGCCGTTTCATTTCTGATCGTATATAACGATCTTATGGCCGTCATGTCGCGTCTTTTTGGCCGGTTGAAGATCCCCTGGGAGTGTGTGAGCATCTGAAGCAAGAGAGAGGACTTGAGAAGGCTTGAAGAGATTGTTAGACAAGGAGGAGCAAGGTGGTGATCAAAGGAATCGAGTACTGGAGGTTTGGAGACACAGGGAACACGTTTCCAGGTAATCTTCGGATCGAAATCTGTAACTTTTACGTTGTATGCGAGTTTAGGGTTTAGGCAACCCATTTAAGGATTTGTTAGATTATATTGTTGTTATAAGTGTTAAAAACCCCTGTAATAGTATATGTGAAAGTCCAGGAAGCCCTATATCTATATACTTCGAAATCATGCGAAATACAGGAGGCAGCGGATTGACTGCATGGCGAGGACTCGCCGAGTCCAATGATCAGACTCGGCGAGTAGCTTGAAGATTCACTAGAACTCGCCGAGTTGTTCTTCAGACTCGGCGAGTAGCTTGAAGGTTCACTAGGACTCGCCGAGTTGTTCTTCAGACTCGGCGAGTAGCTTGAAGATCTACTGGAACTCGTCGAGTTGTTCTTCAGACTCGGCGAGTGGTGTCAGGGTGTCTATACTCGTCGAGTTACCCTTTGCACTCGACGAGTCCGGTCAAGATTGACCGTTGACCTGTATATAACTTAGTAGGGTCAGTTGTCTTGTTTGATAAGATCATTAACAAAGGATGTGGTATTATAGGGAACCTGCGGATTAGCGGATCGTGTGCGAGTAGCTCGAAGAGTTTATAGCTTGCATACTACGAGGTGAGTCTTCTCACTATACTTCACCCGGAAGGGTTTGACTGTGAGACCGGAAGGTCGTATGTGTTATATTCATGCTATGTCTAGAGAGGTAGATGCTTTATATGTGATGTGTGCTTATATGTGATGTATGCTTATACGGGCCGGAAGGCGAGACTCTATGTGATAGGAAGGACGGTATGATGTATGATTTATGTGTTATGTGTATTATGTTACATGTGTTATGTTTTATACTATCATGGGCCGGAAGGCAAAATACTATGGGCCGGAAGGCAATCTAATACGGGCCGGAAGGCGATATATATTATGGGCCGGAAGGCGATTATATTACGGGCCGGAAGGCAATGTTATGTGGACCGAAAGGTCCGGGCCGGAAGGCGTATGTGGGTAAGTCGTATACTGGGGAACTCACTAAGCATTTATGCTTACTAGTTGTGTTTATGTTTTTCAGGTACTAGTGATGACCGTGGAAAGGCGCCGGCGTGACACGTACACACTGCCACTGTTGAAGATCCTGGAGATTTATTATTTATATTTTTTTGAAATAAACTTGGAACAAACCCTTTTGTCGAATAATGATGTTTTGTTTTTAATGAAAAATTTATTTGAAAATTTGAGCTGTTACACCGGTGCCCAAGGAATTACACCTCGCGCAACCAGAACTCACATTTGGAGAACCTTGCAAAAATTCTCTCCCTCCTCAAAGTCTCTAGCACCTCCCTCTGGTGCTTCTCGTGCTGCTCCTCAGTCTTGGAATAAAGCAAGATGACGTTGTACTCTTCGAATCCAATAATTTGGGAAATGCTCTATCACTATTCGCTAATAATTCTCGATATGAAATTAGCATATGCCATTTCTTCGAAGTATAATTCAAACCCAAACCAAGGATAACCCATAGTCACACTTACTCACACCTTGGAACGAAAGGCTCCCTTGTGCAGTTTCCCGCAAGTGTTGCACCGAATCTGGTCATGTTATCTCAAAAGCTGATCCAAAATCTAGGGTCTCCTCTCGAGACCCATTAATATATGCAACTAGTTTGATTCCCTCTTACCAATGTGCTCCAAGTCCATATCTCATTCTCAAGCTCAAAAAGGCATATCATTTAGGGTCTTGCACCCCGAGATACTCACAATCTCCCTACTATCATTCTACAGTATGTTCTGATAACTTACCTTCTTCATTTCCTCATCTGCTGCATACTGTGGTACCATATAAGCTCATTCCTAAGACTTGGCAGTGATCTCTGCCACACTCTTATTAGTCTAGTGGAGATCTAACAACTCTTACGCCAACTATAGCACCTCAAACGCCTAGGCACACTCTGCCCATAATCTAGTCTAAAAGTCATCCAATGAAATAGCATCAACTGCTTCATCACTCCACTCACTACCAACATCTTCCCATCAATCTCATGCTTTGTCCCTCAGGAGACAGGAAGTAAGTTGGATCTTGTCTCCTTTTGAGACAACGTCTGGTACGAAAAGTGTTGGCGACAGCTGCCAACCATCTGTTGCTAACAATAGGGTCCTTAACCCCCATGACAATCTGAAGCTTCACGAACTCTGAATTCCCGAAACATCAACGTATAGTTCACTATCGTGACTGCAATCTCAGTGCAGAAAGTACTCGGGCTCTCATCACAATCTCTATAATGCCCTCCTTGATCACACTGAGGATCACAAGAGTCTAGTCAATGATACTGTGCGTAATCTCAAGTGGAATGAACTTCCTCATCTGATCATTGAGTTGCCTGGCTACAGAGTCCGAGCCTGATCCCTCGACGACACTAGAACTACCATCTGGTCTACCACGTAGCGTTACTATACTCCGTAATATACCATCACTAACATCATAATACTCATCAAAGCTCGAGGGATCTCACACACTACAAGTTCCCTGGTCTTATCTCGGCGTTCCTTGATTTGAGTACGGATTCTCTGCTTTTAGTAGTACAGGCCCATACTACCTTCCACATCTATCTGTACTTTCCTCAAGAATTGCCTTGACTCCACCAAGTCCCTTCTACTGCTACTGCTCTCTGCTACTCTCATCCTAGGCTTGCCCTAGGGTAATCACCAACCCACTCTTTGTTATCAACTGCACAAGAAGTACCGGCTACCTCCCCCTAACTAGCTCGTGAATACTATTACATATCACTAAGACTAGATAATTATTCGAATGAGAGATCCTACCCTACAACGGTTGGACTCAGACAAGAGCTGCGCAATAGAGTTAGACCTAACCTTCTGAAATTATTTAATCCTCGCAATATGTAACATAACATATTCATTTACTAGTAAGTAAAATATAACTAAGATTCCTAAAGGCACAAAGCAAGAAACATTTGAGCATCGAGTACAAATAATCAAGCATATACTACTCTGGCTATCATACTGACAATTCTGTACAAGCACGCAATTCTCATAAAGCTGAAAAACATATAGCAGGCACACATGGCATCCTTCTTAGATCCTTAGTCCTAATTAGCATGCAGTTCTAATAAAGTTGATAATCATAACATAGCATAAACTTGGATGGGTAATTTGGGAGTTCTTACTTGAGCTCGGCTGATTGCATGCACCACGCCTTTTTTTCTCTTTTCAAAGTTCTTTTCTTTCTAAAAAATTTTGTCGCTTTTCTAAAACTCTATTCTTTTGAAAACTTTATACCACATCCTCAGCTTGAGTTCAGACACACCCGAAAGTGTGTCCGAATCCCTCAAACCAAGGCTCTGATACCAACTTGTAACATCCCAAAAATACAAGCCAAAAATTTCGTTTTAATTTAATAATAAAAACCATAAACACCATACATCATAGGAAAAATCATAAACAACATATCTCAGAATACTATAACAATTGTCATGTATATCAGAGTATAAACATCCCAGGCTGAATAGATGGTGTGTACACTGCAATCTTCCTGAGCTCCTCTTTTGAAAACCGAGTACCTGAAACCAAAAATGAAACTGTAAGCACAAAGCTTAGTGAGCTCCCCCAACTACCACATACCATGCAATAACAAATAAAGCACATATTGGGCCTTGCCCAATGTATCGGACCGAAGTTCGTAAACTTCATCGGATGGAAGTCCGGAACTAACTAGGGCCTTGTCCTCTGCATTGGACCGAAGTTCGGAAACTGCATCGGACCAAAATCCAGAACTAACCAGGGCCTTGCCCTCTACATCGGACCGAAGTCCGGTACTAACCAGGGCCTTGCCCTCTGAATCAGGCTGAAGTTCGGAACTGACTGAACATAGCATAACATAATCATAACTACTAGCATAAACTACATACTGCATCGGACCGAAGTCCGGAACACATAACACAAATACATGCTTGAATCACAAAGACATCAAGCACACTAAACTACTGCATCAGAACGAAGTCCGGGACTACTACTAACTAAACGGGTCGACATTATGGCCGTAGACCCGTACCTACTGGAAGGGAAACTCACCTCACACTTCTGAAGTCTCGTAGACATAACCCCACATTGATGAAGTCCCGCAGACTCAACCCCAGCTGCTGGATGACAAATTCCCGAAATGTCAACACCAAAATAACACCCAATTAATAATTGGGTCCTAACACATAACCATAAATACATAATTGGATAATTACTACGTTACCCCAAGGATCGCTTTATTCAAGCCCAAGGCCCAATCCATAGGCCCAAAGTCAACTATGAATCAAAGCCCAACATATGGCCCAATTTTCCAAATTGGGCCTAAACCTTTATAAGGTCTTACCATAAGGCCTAACCATTTGGTCCAATCTAATATTCAACATTCTAATCGCCCAATATCATATAATCATAAAAGACCTAAACTATGGCCCCTCTATGGCCCAGTCTTCCAAATTGGGCCCAACTCCTTATATGTGCCTTACCTTAAAGCCCATTAATTAATCTAATCCATTTGCTTGATATTGGATGGTCCATTAATAATTCAATCATCAAGGCCCAATAATAAACCCAAGTGAAATTAGGGTTTTCATATAAAATGATGATTAGGGTTAAGTGTTTCTCACTTAACCCATTAAGAACATAATCCACTAAGGACTTAATCCATTAAGTCCAATATTGCTTAGATTAATTTTTTCCAATGATTATTATTTAATATCTCAAATTATTAAATAATTCCCGTGGTCCCGACTAATTCCCTAAATTAGGGTTTTATTGGCACTATGGTTTTTCCAACCCAAATACTAGCCCATTAAGGTCATTAGCTAGGTCCTTTGACCAATTAAGGTTCATTGGGCCCATTATGATTCTACTATGCCCTTTAGGGTTTCACTAAGCCCCTTAGTTACATGCTTGGGCTTTTAGGTCCATTAAGCTTTATTGAGCCTATTAGGGCTTACAAGGCCCATTAGGGTTTTGCTAGCAGGGCACCACCCACTACCACCTCGGGTAATGGTGGTCAATGGTGGCTCATGGCGGCGGCTACCATCTTACGGTGGTGGTTATTATTATTTTTATTATTAATCAAAGCTAAAATACAACTACAATAATTAACCCAAGAATAACACACACACACACACACACACTAACTATATCACATATGTACACACCCACAACCACACCTTGGTGGCCGGCAGTGGCTCGTGGC
This sequence comes from Lactuca saligna, assembly GCF_052625555.1. Classification (NCBI taxonomy): domain Eukaryota; kingdom Viridiplantae; phylum Streptophyta; class Magnoliopsida; order Asterales; family Asteraceae; genus Lactuca; species Lactuca saligna. The sequence continues at coordinate 148,301,315 of NC_136420.1, forward strand.
GGCTAATCTTGATTTTCCGGCTAGACAAAATATTCTAACGAAATAAATATAGCCACACACACTACAATAAACATACACTACATCCTTTGCCCGGAATAGCAACACAACCACCCATCTGTGGCGTTTGGCGGCAGCAGAACCCCCGGAGAGGCGACATCAGCTCTGTTATTGATGGCAACCACCATGGCCGGCTGCCATGGTGGTTCTTCACGACCTTCATTTGGCATAACCCATTCACATCCTGACATGGGATGAGATACGAACGCATACAACACAACGCAACTACCCAATCACGGAGACAAGCAACTGACGGAAGGAAATGATGATGAGGCAGCCGCCCAGGGCGGCAATATCAGCCAGTGAAAAGGTATCGTTGGCTAAAACAAAAAAGAAAGAAGAATACCTGGCTTGCGTCGTTACCGGAGGAGATGGAGGTACATCGGCCCCAACGGCCGCCTTGACTCATGCATTCGTCGGCAGCAAAATAGCAGTGTAGTGCTTCACTCACTTGGCGGCTCAACTGGTTGGAAGAATAGCATAATGGGTGGTGGCGGTTCCTCTGACTCTAACAGTCTTGGCAGCCACCAGTAGAAGAAGAAGAGGAAAGATGGCGGCTGCATCCTTAGGTTAGGGTTTAGGGTTACCAGTAGCTTATATACCCGACCACCCTTATCAAACTTATTCCATAATGTTACAAATGGTCCATCCAGGTACCCTTTATTTCAAAATAGATCCATATTTACCTTTTAAACCCTTGCCATCTAAATTCCCTTCAACTTAAGTCCAAAATTTACCATTTGCACCTTGTTTTTCCAAAATCCTTTTAAATTAAATCCAAATAGTTATCACGGAGCCCCTGACTTCATAATTAATTATAAACTGAGTCCGAAACTTTTAACCCTCAACTTTTAAATTATGCCAAGTAACTCCTCGAGACCAACACTTATTATATAATTATTGATTTTAGGGCTAGTATACCTTCATCAACTTTATCTATTTATTTATTTAATACGTAAAAATAATATGATTAAATATTTAAAATACATAAACATCTATATAAAAAAACTAAAAAAATACATAAATACAAAAAACTACATATAAACATATAATACAGAAAAAACACACCAAAAGAATTGTAAAATACTTTAAAAAATACAAATAAATACATAAAACAATGCGTTTATAGATTTAAAATACATAAATATACATAAACATCTATATAAAAAACTTAAAATGTACATAAATATGTAATACATAAAAATACATAAAAAGATATGTAAAATACTTAAAAGTAGATATAAATACATAAAAAATACGTTTATACATTTAACATACATAAAAATATGTATAAAAAGATTTAAAATTACATAAATACGAAAAAAATACATAAAAATACATAATAAATACATAATACATAAAAAAATAACACATAAAAATATATAAAATGGTTAAAAATACATATAAATATGTAAAAAAAATACGTTTATGTATTTAAAGTACATAAAAATACGTAAATGTATACATATAAAAACTTAAAAAATACACAAATACATAAAAATAGATATAGATATGTAAAAAATATGTTTATACATTATATAAAAATTTTGACGAAATTTGCAAAATCTCATTATTTTTGAAAAATTAACAATTTGGTCTCATGACTTGCTGAACAGGTCAATAATGGGTAAAGTGAATAAATTAGTCAGTTTCTTAGGTTTTTATATTAAAAAGGTGAAAAAGTCGTGATTTGTTTTATTCAAAAACTAAAATTTGGAACTTTATTAATTTTTTTTTCAAAATATTAAGACTTTTTCTAAAGATTTCCTAATTTTTACAGTCTATTTTAATTTTAATTGTTATAGATTGTGATCCATGTGATTAACAAACAACAAATCAAAATTCAACTATTAGATATACCAATTTTAAAACTGAATGTAACACTCATAAAACAGAAAGTAGCAAATGTGCATCAATTGCCAGCCGCTATTCCTTCCGTGTACGCTTCATTAACATCTGTTAGTTATCCATTTAATCTGGATGGGCGGGCAATTCAATTTTAAAAAAAACTAGATGTATAATACTCTCATATGTCGCTTCGTTCCTCCTACCCCTATAAGAACATCTCCAACCTACTCCATTCTCCATTATTTTCCCTATTTCGTCCCCCATTCCTCTCCAATCCTACTCCATTTATTCCTCCATTTTGGGGAAATGAATAGTATAACATCATATTTGGTGTTATACTAGTTCATTCTCATTTTGGGGGAAATGAATAGTATAACACCATATTTGGTGTTATACTATTCATTTCCCCCAAAATGAGAATGAACTTTGAGTTGTTGGTTTTACATCATCGTTTTATATATTTATACATTTCTAGTTTTTTTATCTACTAATTATTATTTAAATGTAATATCTATAACTTATAATATTGTGTTACATATTAAATTATGCTAATTAATTATAAATATAAAGTTTCTTTTTTGCTTAACAAATTCATATTAAAATTTAGATACATATTTTAAAATTTAAAATACAATAACGTATTTTACAAAAGCTTATAATTACGTATTATATCTGTATATATAATCTTATTTATTTAGTATTATTGTAATGAAAACATATAGATTATATATTTGTTAAAACCAAATTAATAGAAGGGGTGTTAAAACCAAATTATTAGAAGGGGTATGTTGTTCACTGTTTCTTAAACTCACTTTCTCTATATTCCTTTAACCTAATTTTGGCCGTTCATTCACCTCTATCAAACCCACCTCGATCAGCCACCAGAGAACCTTCTCTTCCGTTCTTGTTAACATAAGTATAGCCATGCCATCGAACAAAGAAAAACTCTACCATTGTCGTTCCATTCCAGTTCCTTTTAGCCGTTGTCGATGTTCATTTGCGCTTTCATCGATCTTCATATGTCGATCTCTTCTCTTTTTTTTCTCTCTCTCTTTCTCTCTCTTTCTCTTTCTCTTTATATATATATATATATATATATATATATATATATATATATATAGGTAGAGGTTCATTGGAGACCACCTATATTTTGTGAGACATGGGGACCAAATCTTAGCCTTTCATCAAATTTGATCTTGTGGCTTATAAAAAAACAGATTAACACTACTTAATCTAACTGATTAGTTAATTAGGGGTAGATTAGTCACTAAGTTATATATAATATCACTACCATATCTGATACACAATTAGCGCATATTCACGTCGTCTTCAAGAACATCTTCATCTACTTCGTTTCTTCTACCAAAACTATCACTCCTATGTCATCAGCATTCCTTAATCTTCTATTGTAATCGATCTTCAATCTCCTAAAATCTTCACTCATTTCAACCATATCATCATCTGATTTTGAGATTGATTGTTCGAAGAATGATCGTATCCTATCTAAATCATAGCTTCTAAATTCTTGATTTTTGTGTTTTTCGAGTTCATCTTCTTCATTCTTCTACATCTGTAATTGATAATCAGATTGATTGGGGTTGAAATTCATCTATCAACATCTTGGGGTTGATTTTCATCTATCGACATTCGGGGTAATAATCAGATAGAGGTTATTTTCAACAATATACTTCATCAAATCACATATATCACCGTCAAAATCTAATCGAGTTTTAGCACCATAATCATCCACTTTCAACAAAGAGGATTACTTTTTCTTCGTTGATCTTTAATTTCAACAATTATTCATCAAATCACATTCGTTTAGCTGTTTTACATCTATTTTGAGCACTTTCTAGATTTAATTTCTATTTATCAGATTTATGATTCTTACAATTTGTCAAGGTTTGACTTTGAGCACTTTTAAGGTTTGATTTTCAACACTTTTCAAGCAATGTGTTTTGTAAAATTGACAATGTATGTGCAAAGTAATTATTGTTATTCATGCATTCTACCTGTTTGATGAAAGTCCTGAATGAAAAAAGAATCAAATGTATCACCCCTTCTCATGACTAAATTATTCTTTAAGAATATGAGTATATTTCCAAAATATAAGTCATAATTAGTGAAAAATAATGCATTGTTGACTTTGTTCTTATAATAATTGACATCATTATTATGTTTAATGTTTTTCATTTTTCTTTTATCTGATCTTTTATAGAAACCAATCTTTAATACAATGACATGGTTTTGTTTAAATCTTATTTTGTAATGAAATTTTTCTGATTATAATAATCGTATATCATTACCCATATGTCATTACATTGTATGAGTATCTATAAGAGATTCATCATAATTAAGGAAATAACTAGGTCAATATAGACATGAAACATTGTGTATTATTCTTATAGAATATTGTACATACATATAGTAACATTAATTATGATTGTATATATATATATATATATATATATATATATATATATATGTATAATTCAAGGATTAATCACAATAAATATAAACATTCAGGAATTAAAGGTTATGTTATCTATACATGCATATTATCCTGATTATAATTATTATATACCATCAATCATATTTCATTACATAGTGTTATTATCTAGTAGTTATTCATCACAATGAAGAAAATTTGCATGCAATGAGGAATAAAGGTTGTGGAACCGAAAGATGGTTAAAGATTATCCTAGAGAAGACTACCGTTCAAGGTCAACATAAATCAAGATCATGCAAAATATGTGGCGTGTAAGGTCATGATACAAGGAAATCTTTAACAATGAACAAAATTTTCAAGGAATAGTTTGCACAATATTGTCTCTCTCTCTCTCTCTCTCTCTCTATATATATATATATATATATATATATATATATATATATATATATATATATATATTTATTTATTTATTTTTTCATACCAGAATAATTGAATAATGCTGTGTACATCTATATACATTATGTTTTTATCCTTTCGACATCTAATTAGAATTTGACAAAAGAAAATTATGCTCCAAAGTGAGTTTCCCATTTAATTTCACAAATGTATCCATAAATGTTGATTATAAGAACTTTGATCATTCTCCTCTATTTCACCATCTCCAGTTTCAACCCTTTCTGCTGTCCATTGTTTTTGAGTTTGTTCAACTCCAACTTGCGCTTTTTCATTTTCCGGCTCATTGGTACTTCAAAAAATAGTACCCGAAAACATGTTATTGAACTTCTTTGCCAATTCCATGTTCTATTTTCATTTGGAAACATCAATATATAATTAGAAACAATTTCTTCCATATTCTCTTTTTCTACAAAAACTTTCTTGAAGACCTTTTCAATTTCTTCATGTTCCTGAAAAACAATAAGGCACTAGAATGATAAGTATAACTTATTAAATGAAATCATAATATTCAGTTGAATAATAAGTTATGAAGTAACATACGATATATCATATTAAAATAGTAGAATATCAATTATGAACCATAAGCATGTGATATCGGAATATCTAGAATTACAGAAAATAGCAACATACTTTAATCTTTCTACTACTATAAACAATGTACCTTACTTCGTACTCATTATATCAACATACTTTCATTTCCTAACCAATATAAGCAATATCTAACTTGAGCCTTGTAATGTGATAATAAGTGTTAGATTACATCTTGATATTATTAGTTAAAATGAGTTCTCCATATGAGGTTTAGCAAGTTTAATTAGATACTCACATTTAGGTTACGATTGCTAAATGACAACAGAACAAAGGATTTGGTAGTTTCTTAGAATATTTGGAATAAATAATTTAAAACAAATTTATATCCTTAGAATATTGAGAATAATTAACCTAATTATAGAGATAATTGGTTTCAAGGTATGATATTTACATCTTCCTTCAATTAGCCATGTAGACATCAATTTTCAGAAAAATCACCATCAATTTCTCCATTACAGTCATCTATTTTCTATATTTATTACTAAAGGATTATCAAAAAGGGTTGATTTTTAGTAATGCATTATTAAAATGGGAATGAATAGGATATTAACTCTAATATACTATATCAGAAAGGCTAGAATATTCTACTAAAAGCTAATATATAAAAAAAATAATTCCTTGAATATTTTACTACACAAATCAAAATGACTAGAATTATATGATATATAAAATCAGAATAACTAAAATATTGCACTAAACATCAATGTTCTAAAATTCATCATCAGTTTCTCTATTACACAAACATTGATAAGGAATTTCGATATTTCAACATTAATTTTCAAAAATTCATCTTCAATTTCTCTACTACTGAAGGATTATCAGAAAGAATTGATTACCTATATATTCTATACAATTTCATATCAGAACATCGATTTTTAGCAATTCGTCATCAAATGATTTCGCTATTACTAAAGGATTATAAGCAAGGTTCAATTTTCAACAATTTAATAATTTATCATAAACTTTGCTGTTACATAAGATTATCAACTCATCGACAGTCGGTTGTCAGCAATTCATGATAAAAATGAGAATGAGCATGAAACTAAACAGAATGCCTAGAATATTACATAAGGAATTTCGAGATTTCAACATTTATTTTCTGCAATTCCTCATCAATTTCGAATTAGAATATTACACCATATACTAGAATATCACACCTTATAATATAATTTCATAATATTACGCATTAATATCATAATATTATACATAATTTCGTAATATTATACATTAAAATTAGAAAAAAAATATATGTTAATTATTTGGATTTCCTATAAATCATTCTAGATATTCGTGTTACATTATAAGTTTTAAATTTAGAATATTACATATATTATTAATATCTTATATAATATAAGTTTATTTTACACAGTAGAACCTAATTTTAGAATATTACACTTTAATATCAGATCACACATAATTTCATAATATTAAATATTAAGAATACAATATTAAATGTTGAACATCTAGAATAATTAGAATTATAACAAGTCAATGAGTGTTAAAAAAAGCATATATTTAGTAAGGCATTATTTTATTAGAATATTTTACATATAACTTAGATTATCTTAGAACATTATGCATATTATTCTAAATGAACAGACAAAGTACAAAATTATTCAATTAGAATATTCTAAATATACTAAATGAAACAAAAATATTCATAATAATCAGCTTAAAACAAATGAGGTCTTACAAATTTGAATATTCTAACTGTAATATTATAGTTCTATACATGTTACCAGTCAAACTATAACATTATTTTGTAAAAATATTCTATATGTGCATATTTTATTCTTTTAGAATATTCTAATTTTATACATGTTAACAATTAGCCTATAATATTATTATGTAAGGACAATCTCTATGTATAGAAAACATGTATATTATTTGTTTTTAAAACAATATACATGTAGATTAGAACTAATCATATTTCCAACCATTCTAATAAGCAATCATCATATTACGAAACATATAATTAAGCAATCATCATAATTCATATAATCAACCATACCAACTGATTTACAAAACATTAAGCAATCAATAATATCTAATTTATTAAAAAAACATAAAAAAACAACATGTTTTCATGTTAGATAACCATATTTCCAAACATTCAAACTTGCAACAATTCTAATTTTCACTCATTTTCAGTGCATCCCTTGCATCAATTCTTTATTTCATCAACCTACATCAACAAAATCAAAATTACTCACTAAGTCGCCAACTTCAGCTTTCAAACCTTTCCGATGTTCCTTGTTTTTTAGTTTCTTTAAATCCAACCTACTCTTTTCCAGTTTTTAGCAATTCATGATAAAAATGAGAATGAGCATGATACTAAACAGAATGGCTAGAATATTACATAAGGAATTTCTAGATTTCAACATTTATTTTATGTAGTTCCTCATCAATTTCGAATTAGAATATTACACCATATACTAGAATATCACACATTATAATATAATTCCATAATATTACACATTAATATCATAATATTATACATAATTTCGTACTATTATACATTAAAATTAGAAAAAAATATATGTTAATTATTTTGATTTCCTATAAAGCATTCTAGATATTCGTGTTACATTATAAGTTTTAAATTTAGAATATTACATATATTATTAATATCTTATATAATATTAGTTTATTTTACATAGTAGAACCTAATTTTAGAATATTACACTTTAATATCAGATCACACATAATTTCATAATATTAAATATTAATACAATATTAAATGTTGAACATCTAGAATAACTAGAATTATAATACATCAATGAGTGTTAAAAAAACCTATATTTGGTAAGGCATTATTTTGTTAGAATATTATATATATATATATATATATAGATATATATATATATATATATATATATATATATATATATATATATATATATATATATATATATAAAACTTAGATTATCTTAGAACATTATGCATATTATTCTAAATGAACACACAAAGCACACAATTATTCAATTAGAATATTCTGAATATATTAAATGAATCGAGAATATTCATAATAATCAACTGAAAACAAATCAACTCTTACAAATTTGAATATTCTAATTGTAATATTATAGTTCTATATATGTTACCAGCCAAACTATAACATTATTTTGTAAAAATATTCTATATATACATATTTTACTCTTTTAGGATATTCTAATTTTATACATGTTAACAATTAGCCTATAATATTATTATGTAAGAACAATCTATATGTATAGAAAACATGTATATTATTTGTTTTAAAACAATATACATGTAGATTAGAACTAATCATATTTCCAACCATTCTATTAAGCAATCATAATATTACCAAACATATAATTAAGCAGTCATTATAGAATCAACCATACCAACTGATTTACAAAACATTAAGCAATCATTAATATCTAATTTATTAAAAAAACATAAAAAAATAAAAATTTTTCATGTTAGATATCCATATTTCCAAACATTTAAACTTGAAACAATTCTAATTTTCACTCATTTCCAGTGCATCCCTTACTTGAATTCTTTATTTCATCAACCTACATCAAGAAAATCAAATTACTCACTTGGTCGCCATCTTCAGCTTTCAACCCTTTCCGATGTTCCTTGTCTTTTAGTTTCTTTATATCCAACCTACTCTTTTTCATTTTCTAGATTACTGGAACTTGAAAACATAGTACCTAAAAATAATTCCAGTAATTTTAAACATCATACAGTCTACTTATAAAATTTAGCTTGAATTACGACTTAAATTCTAAACAACACATAAAAATCATTTTTTATAACAAACATTACATAACATTGCCAAGTACACTTCATTAAAAAAAATGCCCAGAAACAAGTCAATGATAACATAAGCCAAAAACATGGATAAATGGTGAGTAGACATACCATTCCTTTCAATATAAAAGCAAATTCCTTTGCATCATACTTGCTGCTTTTCATTTCTATGACAAGATGTGTGAAGTTATTAGGGAGCTTTACATCATCTTGGACTTCTATAGAGTTCACTTGATTAAGAAGATTGTAAAGTTCACTAAAAGGCCACTGTTTTTATTAAGAAGATTATGTTACAAACTATCTTAAACAAGTTTAGAACAACATACATCAATCACTCGTAACATTATCAACTAATTTATTCTATTATAGAGTAATATATATATATATATATATATATATATATATATATATATATATATATATTAAACTACTGTACTTATTGTAAAGTATCTTAAGTTAACTGTAAATTTCAAACAATTACAACAAGCTAAAACATTAATAAGTAAATATTCTTTTATAAAATATCTTAAGTTAAAAACAAACATTATCACTTACAACATCATAACAATCAAAATAAGCCTAGTTTCAGTAAATAAATTTTATAAAAAAACTATAAACCCACCTGCAATAAACAAGTTTATTGATAACTTTGACTACAATAAAGGTATATAAGAAATTTGGTATCAAAGATTATGAAATTCTGAAATTGATTGCTAACCCTAGCTACAGTAAGTTGGATCAAATACTAACCATAGGTGTAAACAAGTAAATTACTATAGTACATAATTTCACAGTAGTATTTTATAAATCATTATCATATAATATCCATAATCAGAATCGAAATCAAAATCATAAAAACAAACTAAACGAGATATTAGTGTCATCTAACCTGAGTGTTGAACTATATGATTAAAATTGGAATCAAGATATTCAAAATCAAATGTATCCGAGCTTTGATTTGTGGTAGAATGAAATTGTGGTTTTAAGAATGAGAATCAGAATTAGTTTCTTCGGGTTATTCTTGAGAGATTTGAATTTTTTTTTTTACTATAAACGAACTTTGAATTGATGAAAGAAAAATGCAATCATGATTTAGAATCTGAATCAAAACACTAAAAATCAAAATGAGAATGAATCATAATCTATTCTTAGGGTTTTTGAAGAAACATTTCATAATCAAAATCAAATTGATTAAGTGATTTTAGGAAGAGCAATGTGAAGCAGAATCGAAATGAAAGGAGATTGAATCCAGGTAAGTTCTTCGATCAAGATTGCAGAATAGGAAAAAGGATGCTTTTTAGGGTTTGTTGGAGGGCGAGAGTTTTCTGGTGTGTAAAGAATGAATGAATCTGTTTAACTCACGATTACAAATCAATTAAACATAAAGTTACGATACTACCCCTCCGTGTATTTCATTAATCCCAAAGTTTAATAGAATTTAAAAAATGCCACTGCCTCTATATTGTTCTAATTTGATTTAATCTCATCCATAGATCATGGTAGATGAATGGTCCAGATTTTGTCCCAATGTCTCACAAAATATCATTGTCTCACATGAACTCAACCATATATATATGATAATCGAAGATCAACATACAAGATCAATGCCTCATAGATAATTCCTGTTTATTTTCTTGCTTTACTTTAATTTTTCCTGCTTACAAGTTTATATATATATATATATATATATATATATATATATATATATATATATATATATATATATATATATATATATATATATATATATATATATAGTGGAAGATCCAAAACCAAATCTAATCGGGGCTATAAGATACAAAAAATTATGAAATTTTGAAAATTTAATGTATTTTTGGGTTTTGAAGTAAAACAAAAAATGTCAACGAGGGTATTTAATGTAAAATTTGATGCCAAAGAGGGACTTTTTAGTAAAACTTAGATTTTTGAAGGGTTATTTAATAGTAAAAATCATGGGGTCTACTTCCAACTGGGGTCGATGCACCCGTAATGCCCGTGTTTTTGGGTTTAACACTAATGATGATTTAATAGTCTAGGTCAATCATTGTAACCCATTTTAAAGTAATAAAGATGAATTACTTGAATATTATGTGAATTATGTTCTTTTTTGTGCTTATTACTTTTTTATAATAATATAATAAATAAATGATAAAAACAAGAGTAGAAAATAAAGTTTGAGATAAACTCGATATCGATGAAGGAAGTGGTAGTGGTCATGACAAGGATTCCGTACATATAAAGAACGCCGAAATCCGAGTTATAACAAACAAGTTATGGCCTTTCGAAGTTTCGCGACAGAACTGACACGACATTGCAATGCGTAAATGGTGAATTTAAGATAGAGGACTTTTTAGCTTTAGTGATCTAAAAGAAGTCGTAGTGTTTGTTAAACCAAGAGTGTGCATAAAAAGAACGCCAAAATTTGATTTCGTATGAGGAAGTTATGATTTTTTAAAGTTTCGGATCAGCTGTGCACAACTCGGAGTTCGAGTTGTAGATCGAATGGTTTTTACCCGACACAACCTAAACGAGAATCGAAGATCTCATTAATAGGAGTTCAACAATAAATATATGGTTGAAAAAGGAGTCCGTATGTAGAAGTTATGAATTCTACACGGTAGTTTAGAAGTGTAATCCTCTCATACCATTAAATTTAAAATCGATCGAGAATTAGCTGACGGAGTCTAAATAAAACTTGTAGAGCATGTTCCCACCTACGCGTGGATATAGAGATCGTCAAAACCAGAGCTCGTATGCAAAAGATATGAATAATTGAAGTCGTATTGGGATATCTCGAAGCTGGGTGCGAGGGGTAAGCCCAGCGTATTCTCGGACGCCAAGCATACCAAAGTACGCCTCGCGTACAAAGGTGGTACGCCCCGCGGTTTGATGCTTTATGCGGTTCCGAAGTGGTCCACGTCACCCCTGTAGTTTGATGACATGTCTGTACGAACTTTGTAGTACGCCCAACGTACTCGGAAATACGCCAAGCGTAATGCGAGCCTTCACAGCTATAAAAGGAGGCCGAGGGCTGCCTCAAAAAACACACCAAATCCATTCTATTTCTTTCTCCACTCTCTCTCTCTCTCTCTCTCTAACCTATCCCAGCACCCCCGCAAAGCCTAGGAAACCTTTCTAGCACTAGAAGAAAGCCTTGGAGATTCCGGAGTCTCCGAGAAAAAGAGTTTTTCGGTTTAGAAACTCTGCCCCCGCAAAGCCTGGTTTTCAAGAAAACCTCCCGGTTTCATCAAAGAAGATTGTTTTAAGAAGCGAAGTGCTGTCTGAATCACCCCTTTATCAAGTGAGTGTATAGTCACTTTCATCTTACATATAGATATGAAGTATTCTATGTGCTATGTGTATATGTATATGGTAGCTGTTTACTTGAGATGTTGTTGAATGAAAGATCTATGCTTATTTCTTTCAGATCTGAAACTTTTTTCTTTCAGATCTACACTTTAACTTTCAAATCTAAGACTTTTCTTTTAGATCTTAAACTTTTTCCTTCAGATATACACTTTCTCATCTCAAATCTAAACTATTTCTTCAGATCTAGACTATTTATGTATTTTATGCTTTGAAAGTTATGCTGGATGAAAGATGTAAAATTTGTTTTTCAGATCTAGACTGTATATGTATTTTACGCTTTGAAAGTTATGCTGGATGAAAGATGTAAACTTTTTTTTTAGATCTGGACTTTGTATGTATATATTATATCTACAAATATGTTGGGTAGAACATGGGTAGATGAAATAGATGATGTGTGATAAAATGATGAGATGCCTAAACGTTTATGATGTTTAAGATGATCCAATCATCCAGCGGAGTATAGATGACGACCACGAACTTTCCTAGGCAGTCCAGTGGAATGCTAGTAAGCTCGCAACCTGTAGGTGTTTTTGAATATGTACTCTATCCCCCATGGTTGCCTAATTTGACATATGTTGCTGAGGAATCCCTAAGCAATATTGTCACCTGGAAGAAAAAAATCCTTAGGCTAGGTCTCTTTTTATAGATGCTTTACAGACGTAAAGTGAGGATAACAGGAACGGGTAATCGGGTTAACGATTTAATGAAAATGATAATAAACTTATTTATTGTGGGTAGAAAAATCCTAAATGCTCACCAAGCTCCCCAGCCTGACCCACTCAGTTTCTTGTATTACAGGTAGTGGCAAAAACATTGTTGGATGATCTGACGAGAGATTATGAATTTATAGAAAAATAAGTTGAATATTGTAAGGCCTATGATGTTTTGAGGCCAATTTTTGTGCCATGATGTTATGTTTATGCTTTTGTTATATATCGATGATGACATCCCGCGTTTTGTAATGTAATGAAAACATATTTCTTTAAAACATGTTTTGATAAATTTTATCATATTACGTCTCTGGGAACAAATTCCGGAATACTTTTTTTGAAGATTACTCTGATTTTATTATAAAAGCATAAACGAAATCGGTATTTTCTGGCTGTCAAAAGGGGGATGTCACAGCACCCCACTTAATGAGGTTAGATCCGCTACTATATATATATATATATATATATATATATATATATATATATATATATATATATATATATATATATATTACAATCGAAGATCAATATACAAGATTAATGCCTCATGGATAATTCATATTTATTTTTCTTATTTTACTTTAATATTTTCTTCTTACAAATTTATATATATATATATATATATATATATATATATATATATATATATATATATATATATCAAATTGATTAATACCAACTATGTGGTGCAGTGCGGTTTTCGGTCCGATGTCGAGGCAGTCCCGAGAAGAGTATGTGTATGCTTGATGTATTTGTGATTCATGCATGTTATGTGTTATGTGTTTTGGGGCAAGCCTGATGTTGGGGGCAAGCCCGATGCATGTTAGTTATATGTTATATGTTATGTTATGTATATATGATATATGATATGTTTTCTATGTGCAGGGGTAAGCCCGATGCCGGGACAAACCCAATGCCGGGATGAGCCCGATGCTAGACATGGTCTAATGTCAGGGTGAGCCCAATGTTGGATAGGAGTCTGATGTCGGGTTCATCCCGACACAGCTGAGTAGTGTCCCATAGTTGTATTATATGTTGTATGATATATGTGTATGCTATGTGGTAGTTTGGGAAGCTTACTAAGCTTCGTGCTTACATTTTTCAGTTTGGTTTCAGGTACTTCAGCTAGCAAAGGGAAGGGCTCGGGGTGATTGCATGACACACGCCACAGTTTCCAGCCTGGGAGATTTACTCTTATATTGATACATTGATGGATTTTTATGATGTCTTGAGTTACATGACTTATGTTTTGATGTGAAGTTTGATATTCATGGTTTTTGGTAATGACTTAAAACGAAATTTTTGGGATGTTTCACCCCCCCCCCCCCTACACACACATCACCAGGCCTGCTGAATATAATACAAACAACATAACCATGTTGTAGTTCATGGCTTTAATCCTAATCCCCGAGACAAACTTTTAACTAAAGTTTCTTTATTCACTTATAAGTGAAACTTCAACCCAAAAAGAAGAAATAATTAGTAGAGTTTCATAAATGTAGAAATAGACATATATGAGTAATAAAATGAAAAATAAGAGCAAAAATAAAAAAAGAGCACTAGGAGAAGGTATATATAGAAATACAAACAAATAGAAAAATGTAGATGCAAGTAATAACTAAGAAGATAAGTATCGACAAAACAAGTTGAAAGTAAAAATAGTGAAAATTGGACGAAAATGCACAAACAATGTAAAAGAAGCTAGCACCTAGACTACCCATGTACTGCTCCACAACATTGATCTTATGCATCCACACTATCTAATCAAAGTTCATGTCCTTGTAAAGACAAAAAAACTCATTCAAATCTAACATCGCGTTATCTTCACACTTATTTATCATATTTTCTCTCTTCCTCGCTGGATCTACAACGATTGTCTCCACCATCTAGAGTGAAAAAACCGACGCATGTATCCTAAGTATATGTCTAAAACCACCACAGATTTTTTTTCCTTCAGTTTTAGGTGATTGAAGTCGTTCTTACTGTATTTTTAAATGTTGTTTCTGGTACCTTATACAGTAAATGTATGTTACACGATTACTACAACATCCTTATTTTTGTAACATACATATTCCACTTATACTCATTCTTAATAACATTTAGAACCATTTATGGTGTAATGACTTAAAAGGGTAACAAACTTTCAGATTTGTTCAAATTTAATCATTGAAATTTTTTCGCGCTTAATTTAGCCTTAAATTTTTTGAAATTGTTAACATTTTACCCTTATGATCCATTGTAACCGTTCATAATTATAAAATGTGATCAATTTTAAATAATTCGGGTGTAAATCAAACACGAAAAAAAAAGTTCAGTAACTAAATTTTATTGAAATCTTCTTTTTGCAAGATTATTAAAAGTTAATTTAAAAATCATTTTCATATCTCCAATTTACTTTTCAAAAAATCAACAAATTGTTTTTAAATCAAATCCCAAACACCCTTCTAAGTTAAGGACAATTAGTAATAATTGTCATTTAAACAAAATGCAATTCTAATATTACAACTTACAAGAATTGTTTAGTTATTTCTCAAAATCTCATCACATATATTTTTTAAATAACTATCAAATATCAAAATCATTGTTGGTAGAAACAAAAAGAGGCATTCCTTACGAATATGGAAACTGTTTAGAAGTTTAACTTTCACACAAGTAGAACATTCATGGAAATTTACATCAAGGAAGGCATTTAGTGTTCATAAATACACAACGATACTTGTTTGATCATCAATTAAACTTATTGCGAGTTTAGAGTGGAAATAGATTATGGCAGTTACAGATTGGATGGTTACACAGGCAATCGTCGAAAACAACACGGTTGCATTTAGGAATTTGGTTGCAGAGGATGAGCAAGTGCTTGACAAAAGAATCGGAAATGGAAACCCTACCCTGCTACACCTTGCTTCTAAAACCGGAAATGTTGAGATGGTGTCACTCATCCTTGACCTGAGGCCAGAAATGGTGACTGCAGAGAACAATAAATCAGAGTCGCCAATCCATGAAGCCTGCCGCATGGGCCACCACATGGTGGTAGAGCGGCTCATGGAGGAGAACCAGTGGGTGGCTGGCAAGACCAATTGCGAGAACCAGAGCGCCTTGTTCCTGGCTTGTAGTTATGGGCATCTTAACATTGTAAATTTCATTCTAGATCACTCCAGTTGGTTGTTGAACATCATCGATGATGCAAATTGTCTCCACGTTGCTGCTTCAAGAGGCCAAACAGGTAGCAATGCAAGCTCAATTCCTCATGCATAATTCCTGTTAATGTTCTTACTTTATATTAATTTTTACTACTTAAAAGTTACAATTAACTAACGCATACATTTGGATAGAGGTCAAGACATCGTTCCTCTTTTATCCGCAACATTACAATCAAAAAATATAAATTATTTTTACAATATTCAACTTATCGCTCATCTTCCGATTATATTCAATAGGTAAATAAACATTTTTTTTGGATAATGGGTACAAAATTGTAACTACGTTGCTATCATGGTAATAATATTATTAGTTAATTTATATGGTGGTGATGTAGATATTGTTAAAAAGTTGCTATCATGGTAATTTAAGTATATCAAGTTGATTGCTTTAATGGGTAGAAATTTAGGTTGCCATCATGAGTAAATATTTTAATGTATACTTCCCGTAAATGTAAAATAGACGAAATCTAGTACGACTTCCTTTTTTATGCAAATTTCCCTTTTTTTTATTAGGTTAACGTATGTGATGGTAATGTAGATATTGCTAAAAAGTTGCTAGAAAGATGTCCGTATCTTGCTAACCAGAAACACGAAAACGGATCCTTGGCATTGCATGGCGCATGCAGAAACGGACAATTTGAGATTACAAGAACACTTTTAACGATGGACCCCGACCAAGCTTTTCAATTTGATAAAAACGGTTACACACCATTGCACTTAGCTGCAATGAACGGGAACCTAGCCATCATTGAGGAGTTTTCATCCATAGCTCCCTCATCCTTGCAGCTTGTGTCAAAACAAGGAGAAAATGTGTTTCATCTTACCATAAGATCTAATAAGTTTGATGCCTTCAAATTTCTACATGGTATCCTTAAGGGCGCAAACCTGTTTTATCAACCTGATAAGTTTGGTAATACCATTCAACATCTTGCTCAGATTAGAGGTTTCGATCAGGTATGAATCCCTCCCACTCACTCATTCCATATGCCCTACTTAGTCTCATTGCTTTTTCATTCTAATAAACTCCCTAGTTGTATGGTTTGTGGGTCAAAAGTTTCTATTTGGTTTATGTTGTTAACCTCATTCATGTTCATTGCAGTTCACAGAGTACATCAACAGTGAAACAAATGAGCAAATTAATCGTCAATCTGAATTGCCTACAACAGCAATGAACATAGGAAACCCATCAGATATTCACGTTGAAGAAGCTCCCTTAAAAGAAGAAACACACTTAACCATATCACCCGATATGAATGGATATATAAGTTCTTCCACTCGAATTACAGTACAAGACGAGAAACTTAGCAATCCTTGCAAGAATATCCCAACAAGAGAGCATATTGAATTGCATACAGAGGCGCTACAAAATGCAAGAAACACAATAACGCTAGTTGCTATCTTGATAGCCACTGTTGCGTTCACAACGGGAATGAATCCTCCCGGTGGTGTCTACCAGGAAGGACCTTTACAGGGAAAGTCAGTTATGGGACAAAAACGAGCTTTCAAGGTCTTTGCGATAAGCAATCACATTGCCCTATTTCTATCACTTTCCATCGTTGTAGTTCTAGTTAGTATTATCCCATTTCGGAGAAAGCCATTGAATATGATATTAGCGGCAGCTCATAAGGTAACTTGGGTAGCATTATCATTCATGGCTGTGGCATATATTGCATCGATATGGGTGATAATGCCAGAGTCCAATCACAAAAGTCCTTTGAGACAATGGTTTATAGAAGCTCTACTGTCTATCTGTTTTGGGACTCTTGGATCTGTGTTCTTTGGCATAGGAGTTATGCAAATTAGACATCAATTCAAGAAATACAGGTGGAGGAAGCACAAGGCAGACCACATTAATATCACTTCCCTCTCAATAAATTCAGATGTGTATAGTGGCGTATCAGATGGATTTCATGCCCTCTGATCAGCGATAGATATTCATTGTAACTTGGAGCCACATCTTTTTATGTTAATGTTTATGCAATTGCTAAATGTTAGGAATTTAGATGCATTTATAGAAGCCTGGTTATTCGTTAAAACATGAGAATGCTACATGCTCTCAAGGAAATACCTAGGGGTGTCAATTTATGACACGACACGACAAAAATACACGACACAAAACGAAATTGGGACGAAATCAAAATTTGAATTCGTTTTCGTGTCGTGTTCGTGTCAAGTATTAAAAACACGATGTCGTGTCGTGTCGTGTTCGTGTTTAAAAATCCACACGAAATTGACACGATTGAGCATGTGTTTGTCGTGTTTTTCGTGTTTGTCGTTTTTATCGTGTTATATATGATTAAATATGAATTAAATAAAATAATAGTTATGTAATATTATCTTTGTCGTGTCGTGTCGTGTTGTCGTTTTTTAATTGGTTCGTTTTCGTGTTAGTGAAAAAAAACACGACATCGTGTCGTGTCGTGTTCGTGTTACAAAAAACTTTATCGTGTCGTGTCAGACAAAAACACGACACGACGGCCCGATTTGACAGGCCTAGAAATACCATCAATTCAACTAACCAAAAAAGCTTGAGCCAAAATTCAGGTGACTAATGTAACTCCCCAAAAAACATACCTGTAAATTAGCATAAAATTTTGTCCTTGTTTGCAATAATGACAATCCAATCCGAAGCATAGAAAAACATGATCCAAAAGCGGGTCAAACATAGGGATGGAAAAAAAAAACATCTTACCTATGGAAACCCAAAACCCACATCCGGTTTGACCGGGAAATCCTATGTTGACCGGGGGTGAAGACTAGCATAGGAAAACTCCAAATAAAAAATCAGTTATGTGGATACCTCTAGTCCGCAACCCAACACCCGGCCCCAATAGATATTATTCTATAAAAAGTAATATATATATATATATATATATATATATATATATATATATATATATATATATATATATATATATATATAGTAAATTTACAATATTATCTAAAATTTGGTCGAAATAATTTAACCCATTAATAATTACTTGGTTAAAATTATATTTTTCCTTCTTCTTTTATCTAATTTAAACTTGTATATAATTTTTTTTTCCTGATAATCAATTTTGCATCAAATGTCACTTTGATAATTTTTTCTTTGATTTTTAGGTATGTATTTAAATTTGGATAGAAAAATTGTTTATAGTTTTTTATACAATCTATGAATATTTTATATTTTATAAAATCTTTAAACTTGCACTGGTAAAATTTAAATTATAGTTTGTCCTTACATAAAAGTTTTATATTAAAATAGAAAATGAAATCTC
This sequence comes from Lactuca saligna, assembly GCF_052625555.1. Lineage (NCBI taxonomy): Eukaryota > Viridiplantae > Streptophyta > Magnoliopsida > Asterales > Asteraceae > Lactuca > Lactuca saligna. The sequence continues at coordinate 148,321,038 of NC_136420.1, forward strand.
GATTCCTTGTTTGGGGATCACCGGTCCCTGTTGGGGGCGGCAGGGGGATCCATTCATATTCCCCAATGGGGATGGGAATTAGAATAAGGATTTGAGGATGTGGATAAAAATTGAAGTCCTTCGATGTTCCCTAGCCCCGTTGTATCTCTAGTCAAAATCACCTGGCATGTTTTCAAGTACAAAAACGATAAAGAAAACAACTTCCTAAATTATTACATTTTTATATAACCACAAGAAAGTAACTAGTTGTCTGCAAGTCCAAGTCTATGTTACCAAATAGTCATGTACACAAAGACAAAGTATTATTTTCATTTTGCACCTACCAAATAGTCATGTACACAAAGACAAAGCATTTTTTTTTTCATTTTTCATCGGAACTTGAGATACGTGTTGTGACACCTATTTTCTTGTTAATATAAGGTATATAATGTGTATATGTGTGATAAAACTAACTTAATGTTATTAAGTAATGTATCTTGACCAAAATCGTATTTTTCTCATTTCTACTAAATTTCTAGAATTTATTAAGGGATAGTCCTTAATATAACCGCGTAAGTATAATTGTTACGAGTTAATTAGAATCTAAATTGGTACTTTAAATTGTGAAATTGTTAGTGAAGGGTATACTGGTCAACATAAAAATTGAGAGAACTATTTGATTAATGATGATTTATTTGAGTTGACAGATACATAATTTGAAACAATAATATAATAATATGATTTCAAGCTTATTAAGTACTAAATCATAACCAATTTCTTGAATTGGGGAAGAAATTGGTATGAACCATAAAAGTGTAAATTTATGATTTTAGTAAATTAAGATAATATCATGTTTAATATGGTGTTGTGGGAGATAAATTCATGGAGTATAACTAACTTTAACCTAAAAATCGTTTAAATTTGATTAATGTGATAAAAAGTTGAGCCAAAGTGAAGAGTATAGAAATTGTTAGTAGAAAAGAGAATGATATTACAAAATGAGATTGGTGTCTTAATTTAATAAGACACTTAAACCATCTAGATGTTAAGCTATTGAAATTGCTATATAATTGAGTGTTATGATTTTAATTGTTGTGATATAATAAGGCATATAAGAGAAACTATACAATGACTTGTAACACTTGAGACATGTATTATTTCATAGATTTTGGTCGGAGAGGAGCCAAGATTGGGGCAGGATTTTGTAACATCTATTATCCAGGTATTCGTTTTAAACCCTTGTCTTGTGCTTTATTTGCAAGTTAAGTCCCCGATGACAAATTCATAATTTCAGAGGCATTTGGAGCACGTCAGGCGTATACCTTCGTACGTAGGGCGTACTCGGATTCTCATTAGTACGTTGTGTGTACGCTGGTACGCAGGGCGTACACAGCCAAGGAACAAACCCTAAATTTTAGGGTTTTGACCCTATTTAAACACATTTATGACCACATGCACATTCTTATCTTCAGCCTCATTTCTCATTTCGAAACCCTAATGAATGTTAGTGCATTGTGGAGCTTGTAAAGCCATTTTTGGTGCCATTTGGAGCTTTTAGAGTAGAAGGCAGAGCATTGAGGTGGTGATGTTTCACTCAAGGCTTTGGATCTAGCATCTTGTTCCCCTTGTGCACCTTCTGGAGGTAAAAAGCTTCAACCTTGGTGTAGAAATCTTATGGATCTAGTTTTAGCTCAAAGTTGTTCCTTTTTTATCCCATACTTGGTCTTTATGAGTAGAAGGTACTCCAAGGCATTTGAGTTGTCCTTTCAGAGGTTTTGAAGGGTGTTAAGTCATAAAGTTGGTTTTTTGGTCACTAGTTTCTCTCCATGCAACTATTAGATGGTCTTAATGGGTTAAGAGACTAGGGTTTATCAAGTTAAGGTCTTATTAGCCATGCTAAAACATTTAGTTGGATACTTTATGGTTAAGAACATCATATGTTGCCCAAATCTAAAATTTAGACGTAAGTGCTGAAGGGATTAAGCATTTAAAAAGAGGGGTGGCGATCAGCCGCGAATGCTGGGCAAACCGAGGGGTATGTTGCACGTACGAGGTCAGCTCCCCAATCCTCGGTCAACGATGAAGTATGCCCTACGTAGTGACTGAGTCAACTCGGTTGAATTTGACCTGGATTTGCCTAGGGTTTGACCTAGGGGTATTTTAGGTGTTTGAATGGTAGTCTGAGTTTTGATTATTGTTATTCGTAAAGGTAACCATTTGCATGGGTTGCAAGGTAGTATGTTATTCTAGTTTTTCATCTGTCCGTGAGGTGAGTCATATTCCCACCTTAAGTAGGCCGGCCCTATATATTATATGAATTGTATGTTATCGTATTAGTTTGTATTATGTGATTGTATGATTTATGTATTGAGCTAGTTTGGGCTCAAAGTCATTATGGACTCAACGTTGATTCGAACCCGACACAACTACTTGCTGCTATTTTGGGTTGATACGGACCCAAGGGTTGATATTGACCTCGCATAACAACATGTTGTTATATTATATAAATGTTGCAAGTGGTATTTTAGGAAGCTCACTAACCATTATGCTTACAGTTTATGTTTATGGTTTTAGGTACTTCCAGTTTAAAGCGAAGGGCCCGACGTGATGGCACAAAATCCTCCCTTATGATTTCTCTACTTGATTTATTTGTACTTTGATGTTTTGGAATACTATGATGATTGATAATTTTTGGTACAATCAATGAATGAAATTAATAGTTTTTAAATGCAAAATTTTGGTACTGTTTTTGGGTCGTCACAAGTTGGTATCAAAGCCTTGGTTTGAGGGATTCGGGGATACTCTCAGGTGAGTTAGAATTCAAACTGAAGAAATGATAGTTTTTCTTAAGTAAAAATGATTTAAAACTTTTAAAAGCTATTTTATTTAAGAAGAAGAGGGTGTGATGTGTGCGATCAACCAATCTCAAGTAAGTGTTTCCCAAATTACCTATACTTATGTCTTATGAGTAGTATGCTTGATATGAGAGTTGTATGCTCGATTAGAGCTAAGGATACCTTTAGGAATCATATGATAGAATTTCCTGATTTGCGTGATTCCTTATAGACTAGTGGAACTTGATGCTATGTATTGCATGGAATTTATATCGGCTTAGTTAATTGCATTAGTATACCTTCGTACGCAAGGAGTACTCGGATTTGCATTAGTACGCTGCGCATATGCTGGTACGCAGGACGTACACATCCAACATACGTAACTTACACATCCAGGGTGAAAACCCTAAATTTTAGGGTTTGGACCCTATTTAAACACATTTATGGCCACATGCACCGTCTTATCATCCACCTCCTTTCACATTTCAAAACCCTAAAGAGTGTTAATACATTATGGAGCTTGTAGAGCCATTTTGGTGCCATTAGGAGCTTTTGGAGTAGAAGGAAGTACATTGAGGTTTTGGTGTTTCTCTCAAGGCTTTGGATCTAGCATGTTGTTCCGCTTGTGCACTTTGTGGAGGTAAAAAGCTCCAACCTTGGTGTAGAAATCTTATTGGTCTAGTTTTAGCTCAAAGTTGTTCCCTTTTTTTCCCTAAACATGGTCTTTGTGATTTGAAACGACCCAAAAACACGACCCAAAAATTTTCGTTTTTCCATGTAATCAAAACCATAATATAAGTATCATAACATAAAACATACGCGATGTATCCCCAAAACATAATAAAATATTGTGCGGAAAACTGTATCATACTACATCAATCCAAAACATCAAGAGACATCCCCAGGATAAAAGCTATGCTGTGGTGTGTGCGATGCTGTCACCCCGAGCTCTTCCATTTGCTTGTGGAAGTACCTGAAACCAAACTGAAACTGTAAGCACGAAGCTTAGTGAGCTCCCCCAAACTACCACATACCATACAATAACACATAAACACATATTGGGCCTTGCCCACTGCATCGGGCCGAAGCCCGGAACTGCATCAGACCGAAGTCCGGAACTGTCTGGGACCTTATCCCCTGCATCGGACCGAGGTCCGGAACTAACTGCATCGGACCGAAGTCCGGAACTGACTGGGACCTTGTCCCCTGCATCGGACCGAAGTCCGGAACTAACTGCATCGGACCGAAGTCCGGAACTGACTGGGACCTTGTCCCCTGCATCGGACCGAAGTCCGGAACTGACTGGCTGAACATGGCATAGCATAACACATCAACTAGCATAACACATATACAACATGCTACATCGGGCCGTGGCCCGGAACACATAATACTTAACACATAAAACATAGCACATAAATCCTGTTCGAGCCACGAAGGCATCGAACATACTAACTACTGCATCAGACCTAAATCCGGAAGCTACTGCTAACTGAACGGGCCGGCATTGTGGCCTTAGACCCATTCCTACTGGAAGGAAACTCACCTCGTAAGCTGGCTGCTGAGTGTGTGGCTCGGAAAGCTAACGGCGGCTGCTCCTGAATCTCCTCGGCTACAAATCCATAAACACACTCAATCAAATACTAAACACTGCGCTTGGGGTAAAATGACTCTTTTACCCTCGGTCAAAGTCAATTATCTTTTGGGCTGACTCGCCGAGTTGGGCCACCCAACTCGCCGAGTCCCACTCTCACTTTTCACTCTTACTCACTGCTACTCGTCGAGTCTGGCATCGACTCGACGAGTACCCTCTTAATCCAAGAACTCAGACAATCTTCATCCGACTCGCCGAGCCGGATGAACAAACTCGACGAGTTGTTCTTGATCCCAAGAAGATTGCCTTGGACTCGCCGAGTTGATGAACAACTCGCCGAGTCCCTCCATCACTGAGTTCACCCTCAACTCGCTGAGTCCACTCTCTAGCTCACTGGGTTCACTCGACACTGGTAAAAACGAAGGAATCGGGAACTCGCGACCCAACTCGCCGAGTCGTTCTTCCGACTCTCCGAGTTGCCGCCATGCAAATGATTTTTACTTGATTTTGTTTGAATCCAATGCATACAATTGATAGATCTGAGTCCAATAAGCTGATTTACCACGTAAAGTTTCCAACTTTACGTGTACAACCTCATGAATAAGGGAAATAAGGCTAAAAGATGCATAAAATGGGTAGATCTATGGTTATCATGCAATATAACTCCAAAAAGACAGTAGATCTGGGCTCTACAACACCCCAACATTCAGATCCATAGATATATCAACTTAATAAGACGTTCATGCAAGTGTAAGGCTTGGAACAAGCATCAACTAGCTCTTAGGAGAGCTCTAATGGGAGTTTAAAGCATATAACAAGATGGAACTCCGAGAATACCTCAATTAACTCTGATTTGGCCTTGGATCTTTGCACTACAACACTTCTCCTTGCTTCTTCCTTCTTCTCCTTCTTCACACCTTCACAAAATGGCACCAAAACACATATAAGCTCTTCAAGGGAGGTTTAGGGTTCTAACACTGCGTTCTCAGGGTGAGGGAGGCGAGAATGGGGGCTATAAGGTGGTATAAATAGTGGGCAACTCGGGGATTTTAGGGTTTCACCCAGACAGATGGACTCGCCGAGTCAGGGATATGGACTCGCCGAGTCCCCGGCTCACGCGTGCCCTCAGGCGCGACCCTACTCGGCGAGTCAGGCTAGAACTCGCCGAGTCCCTCTTGAAAAACTCACTACTAATAAATCAACATACCGGGAACGGGTTGTTACAATTCTCCCCCACTTGTCTCAGACTTCGTCCTCGAAGTCTGCTATGGCTGGATCTGCAAATAACTCCGGGTAGTGTGCTCTCATTTCCTCTTCAGCCTCCCACGTCCACTCAGACCCCTTTCGGTGCTGCCACTGCACCTTTACTAGCTGAATTACCTTGTTCCTCAAGGTCTTGGTCTTCCGTTCCAGAATCGCGACCGGTCTCTCGATATAATTTAGGCCGCTATCAACCTGAATGTCCTCTAAGGGAACGACTGCTGTCTCATCCACCAAACACTTCCTCAACTGCGACACGTGGAAGGTGTTGTGTATCTGACTAAGCTCCTCTGGGAGATCTAACCGATAAGCAACCGGACCCACCCGGGCCAAAACCTTGAAAGGACCAATAAATCTGGGGCCTAATTTGCCCCTCTTCCGGAACTTGATGACACCTTTCCAAGGTGAGACTTTCAGAAGAACCATATCTCCCACCTGGAACTCCAAGTCCGAACGCCTCCTGTCAGCGTAGCTCTTCTGCGGACTCTGCGCAGTCTGCAGCCTACTACGGACCTGCTGGATCAATTCCGTCATCTTGAGCACCACTTCGGTGCTCCCGATGACTCGCTGACCGACCTCGCCCCAACAAATCGGGGTCCAGCACTTCCTGCCATATAACATCTCAAAAGGAGGTCGATCAATGCTCGCATGATAACTGTTGTTATACGAGAATTCCGCTAACGGAAGATACGTATCCCAACTGCCCCCAAAATCTAAAACACATGCCCTAAGCATGTCCTCGAGAGTTTGAATCGTCCTCTCGCTCTGCCCGTCAGTCTGAGGATGAAAAGCGGTGCTGAAATGGAGACGAGTACCCATCTCGTCGTGGAACCGCTTCCAGAATCTAGACGTGAAACGAACATCTCGGTCCGACACCACCGATACCGGCACTCCATGACGTGCCACAATCTCTCGCACATAGATATCGGCTAACTTTTCCGCCGATATACTCTCCTGAATCGGAATAAAATGGGCACTCTTCGTTAATCGATCCACTACTACCCATATCGAGTCCACCCCGCGTGCGGTCCTGGGGAGTTTGGTGACAAAATCCATGGTGATATCCTCCCATTTCCACACGGGAATGTCTAACGGCTGCATCTTGCCGTGAGGTCTCTGGTGCCCCGCCTTGACCTTCCAGCAGGTCAAACATCTCTCCACATACCAAGCGACATCTCGCTTCATGCAGGGCCACCAATAATCAGGTCGAAGATCTCGATATATCTTCGTCGCTCCTGGGTGGATAGAAAATCGAGACTTATGAGCCTCGTCCATCAATACTTGCCGTACCCCACCCCAGTACGGTACCCACACCCTACCATGAAGCATCAACAAACCCCGACTGTCGTAATCAAATGAAGCTACTCGGCCCACTATCCTCTCACACTTCTGCCTCTCCTCCTTGAGACCCTCCATCTGAGCCTCCTTGATCCGCTCCAACAAGGGAGTGATCACTGTCATCCTCATACACAGATCTCTGATAGGGGCCGTCGACACCTTGCGGCTCAGGGCGTCGGCCACCACATTGGCCTTCCCTGGATGATAAAGGATCTCACAGTCATAGTCTTTCAGCACGTCTAACCATCTCCTCTGTCTCATGTTCAAACTCGGCTGATCCATAAGATATCGTAAACTCTTGTGATCCGTGTATATAGTACAGCGGATCCCATAAAGGTAATGTCTCCAAATCTTGAGGGCAAACACAACTGCCCCCAGCTCCAAATCGTGGGTAGGATAATTAGCCTCGTGAGGCTTCAACTGTCTCGAGGCATAAGCTACCACATGGCCTCGCTGCATCAATACTGCTCCCATACCTGTGATCGATGCATCACAATAGACTACGAAATCCTCTACTCCTTCTGTCAAGGTAAGGATCGGAGCCTCGCACAATCTCTGCCTGAGAGTCTCGAACGCCGCCTGCTGCTCAGGCCCCCAACGAAAAACCACCGACTTCTTGGTTAGTCGGGTGAGCGACACTGCTATCTTGGAGAAGTCCTGAATAAATCTCCGATAATACCCTGCCAACCCCAGGAAGCTCCGAATCTCAGATGGAGACCTCGGGACCTCCCACTGCATCACGGCCTCAATCTTGGCCGGATCTACCAAAATACCCTTCTGGTTGACGAGATGACCAAGAAACTGCACCTCGCGCAACCAGAACTCACACTTGGAGAACTTTGCGAAAAGTCTCTCCCTCCTCAAAGTCTCCAACACCTCCCGCAGGTGCTCCTCGTGCTGCCCCTGTGTCTTGGAATACACCAAGATGTCATCTATGAACACTATCAATGACCGATCCAGCATCGGTCTGCACACGCGGTTCATGAGATCCATGAACGCGGCTGGGGCATTGGTGAGCTCAAATGGCATCACCACGAACTCATAATGACCATACCGGGTCCTGAAAGCAGTCTTCTGCACATCCTCATCTCTAACCCTCATCTGATGGTAACCGGAGCGTAGATCGATCTTGGAGAACCAAGACGCTCCCTGAAGCTGATCAAACAAGTCATCTATCCTCGGAAGTGGGTAACAGTTCTTTACCGTTACTTTGTTCAACTCCCGATAATCAATGCACATACGATGCGACCCATCCTTCTTCCTCACAAATAAGATCGGCGCTCCCCAAGGCGAACTGCTCGGCCGAATGAAACCCTTGTCTAACAGCTCCTGAAGCTGTGTAGACAACTCCTGCATCTCAGGGGGAGCAAGTCGATACGGTGCTTTGGCTATCGGAGCCGCACCAGGAACTAGGTCGATCCTGAACTCAACCTGCCTCTCTGGAGGTATCCCCGGCAAATCCTCGGGAAACACATCCGGGTAGTCACGAACAATAGGAACATCATCAATCGTCGTCTTGCCCTTCTCCCGGGCATCCAAGATGTAAGCTACAAAACCGGCGCAACCCTGCTGAACATAACGCCTCGCCCTTGCGGCGGAACAAAAGATCGGTCCTCGCTGGGGCCTCTCGCCCTGAATCACTATCTCTCCCCCACTGGGTGTGCGAACCCTCACTAGCTGAAGCTCACAATCAATCACCGCCCCATTGGGGCTGAGCCAATCCATGCCCACAATAACTTTATTCCCACGCAGGGGAATAGGAACCAGGTCCACTGAAAACTGCTCATCAAATATCTGAAGGGAACACCCTCTATGTACTCTACCGACCCTCACGGTCCTATCATCTGCTATCTCAACCTCTAGTGGACAATCCAGCTCCCCGGGAGCTCTGCTAAATCTCTTGCTAAGCGCAAGCGATACAAATGATCGGGTAGCCCCCGAATCGAACAATACCAAAGCAGGGATGCCGTTCACCGAGAACGACCCTAAATAAAACATATCATCAAGTAATATTCAAACGATATAATAACAATTAAAGATGAAGGAAAGATTCATACCCGTCACCATATCAGGAGTCGCTCGCGCCTCCTCTGCTGTCATCTGAAATGCCCTGCTCTTCGCCACCGGCGCATCAGCTCGGCCCTGCCGGCCATCCGTAATCCTCAAGGTAGCAGGGGCAGGTGCAACCACCTTCCCTGCTGCAGCTAAACTGGGACACTGGGACCTTTTATGTCCCCTCTGATTGCACTGAAAGCAAATCAGATCTGATGTTGTAACCGTAGTAGCAGGGGCCGTACAATCCCTACTCAAATGCCCAGTCCGACCGCACTTGTAGCAGCCGGAACTCCCTGCCTTGCACGTCCCCTCGTGCAATCTCCCACACTTGCCACACCGACCGTGGCTCCGCTGACCCCTAGACCTGTGATCTGAAACCTTGGGCTTTTTGCCCACACTGCCTGAACCCGAAAATGCCTCCGGTTTCCTCTTCTTCTCCATCTCGAGATCAATCTCCCTCTCTCTAGCTCTGGCAATCATGTCGTCCAGCGTTTTACAACTGGACCGGCTCACAAACATGCGAATGTCACTCCGCAACATCTCATGATAACGGGACTTCTTCATCTCCTCATCGGCTGCATACTGAGGAACAAGAAGGGCCCTCTCCCTGAACTTGGCGGTGATCTCCGCCACTGTCTCTGTAGTCTGGGTAAGGTCCTGAAACTCCCTAGCTAACTGCTGCACCTCAATGACTGGTGTAAACTCTGCCCTGAACCTGGTAGAGAAATCAGCCCAGGTCATGGCATCCAATGCCGCATCATCCCCAATGGCGTGTCCGACCTCCTCCCACCAATCCCGTGCCCTGTCCTTCAGAAGACAGGACGCCAATCTGACCTTGTCCCCCTCGGGACACCTGCTAGTGCAGAAAGCGTTGGCCACATCCGCCAACCATCTAGTACTCGCTATAGGGTCCCGTGCCCCATGATAATCTGGAGCCCCGCATGCCCTGAACTCCCTGAACGTAAGTGTGCGCGACCCCATCACGGCCGCCATCTCAGCACGGAAAGTACTCAATCTCTCATCCATCAGCTCTAAAATACCCTCCTTGATCGAACCGAAGATCACAGGAGTCTGCTCTAGTATGATGCGGGTAACCTCAGAAGAAAGGAACTCCCTAGTCTGCTCATCCATCTGCCCGGCCTCCGGGCCTGATCCCGATCCTGATCCCTCTCCGGCATCTGAACTGCCGGCTGCTGGCCTCGGACGCAAAACTACCATTCTGAAACATATCATAACAACATCAGAACACTGAAATATCTCAAGGGACCATGATACTACTACTAGCTTCCTGGTCTTGTCTTGGCCTTCCTTAATTCGAGTACGGATCCTCTGCTTTCAGTAGTATGGGCCCCTACTACCTTCCACATCTATCCGTACTTTCCTCAAGAACTGCCTTGACTCCACCAAGTCAATTCTACTACTACCATTCTCTGCTACTCTCATCCTAGGCTTGCCCTAGGGAAACTTCAAGCTCAACGCGACTGGTCCTCAGCTGCTGTATGCCTCCTTATAATGCCAGTTAGCCACCACCTAAACACCATCACATGTGATGAGGATCAGATAATCCTTCAAGTAAAAGATCCGTCCCTACAACGGTTGGACTCAAACAAGAGCTGTGCAATAGGGCCAGTTCCAGCACTCTGGGATTATTCAAACCTGATCACATGTGGTGTGACGTGTTCACCTAATGGCTAACTCCCACTACTCAGAACCCCACCAAGCACGAAGCAAGCAGCATTCGGACAAGGGAAACAGACTCAGGCAAAACTATTCTTATAACAAGAAACTGCACTAGCATAGGATGCTAAGCTCATACTATCAGGCATAACCTAAACAGACTATCCTACTGCTGTCTACTCAATTCTAGCATGCAATACTCATAAAGCTGTAACACATAAGCAGGCACATAAGGCATTCTCCTAGATCCTTAGCCCTATACTAGCATGCTGTTCTACTGAAACTGAAACTGAACAAATAACTTGTATGGGTAATTTGGGAGTACTTACTTGAGCTCGGCTGACCGCATGCACACACCTCTATCTTGTTAAAAACAATTCTTTCTTTCTAAGTGCTTTCAAAATTCTTTTTGTAACACATTTTTATTTTACTAAAATCTTTTATTTCCCTTAGTTTGAGTTCAGATACACTCGAAAGTGTATCCGAATCCCTCAAACCAGGGCTCTGATACCAACTTGAAACGACCCAAAAACACGACCCAAAAATTTTCGTTTTTCCATGTAATCAAAACCATAATATAAGTATCATAACATAAAACATACGCGATGTATCCCCAAAACATAATAAAATATTGTGCGGAAAACTGTATCATACTACATCAATCCAAAACATCAAGAGACATCCCCAGGATAAAAGCTATGCTGTGGTGTGTGCGATGCTGTCACCCCGAGCTCTTCCCTTTGCTTGCGGAAGTACCTGAAACCAAACTGAAACTGTAAGCACGAAGCTTAGTGAGCTCCCCCAAACTACCACATACCATACAATAACACATAAACACATATTGGGCCTTGCCCACTGCATCGGGCCGAAGCTCGGAACTGCATCGGACCGAAGTCCGGAACTGTCTGGGACCTTGTCCCCTGCATCGGACCGAGGTCCGGAACTAACTGCATCGGACCGAAGTCCGGAACTGACTGGTACCTTGTCCCCTGCATCGGACCGAAGTCCGGAACTAACTGCATCGGACCGAAGTCCGGAACTGACTGGGACCTTGTCCCCTGCATCGGACCGAAGTCCGGAACTGACTGGCTGAACATGGCATAGCATAACACATCAACTAGCATAACACATATACGACATGCTACATCGGGCCGTGGCCCGGAACACATAATACTTAACACATAAAACATAGCACATAAATCCTGTTCGAGCCACGAAGGCATCGAACATACTAACTACTGCATCGGACCTAAATCCGGAAGCTACTGCTAACTGAACGGGCCGGCATTGTGGCCTTAGACCCGTTCCTACTGGAAGGAAACTCACCTCATAAGCTAGCTGCTGAGTGTGTGGCTCGGAAAGCTAACGGCGGCTGCTCCTGAATCTCCTCGGCTACAAATCCATAAACACACTCAATCAAATACTAAACACTGCGCTTGGGGTAAAATGACTCTTTTACCCTCGGTCAAAGTCAATTATCTTTTGGGCTGACTCGCCGAGTTGGGCCACCCAACTCGCCGAGTCCCACTCTCACTTTTCACTCTTACTCACTGCTACTTGTCGAGTCTGGCATCGACTCGACGAGTACCCTCTTGATCCAAGAACTCAGACAATCTTCATCCGACTCGCCGAGCCGGATGAACAAACTCGACGAGTTGTTCTTGATCCCAAGAAGATTGCCTTGGACTCGCCGAGTTGATGAACAACTCGCCGAGTCCCTCCATCACTGAGTTCACCTTCAACTCGCTGAGTCCACTCTCTAGCTCACTGGGTTCACTCGACACTGGTAAAAACGAAGGAATCGGGAACTCGCGACCCAACTCGCCGAGTCGTTCTTCCGACTCGCCGAGTTGCCGCCATGCAACTGATTTTTACTTGATTTTGTTTGAATCCAATGCATACAATTGATAGATCTGAGTCCAATAAGCTGATTTACCACGTAAAGTTTCCAACTTTACGTGTACAACCTCATGAATAAGGGAAATAAGGCTAAAAGATGCATAAAATGGGTAGATCTATGGTTATCATGCAATATAACTCCAAAAAGACAGTAGATCTGGGCTTTACAACACCCCAACATTCAGATCCATAGATATATCGACTTAATAAGACGTTCATGCAAGTGTAAGGCTTGGAACAAGCATCAACTAGCTCTTAGGAGAGCTCTAATGGGAGTTTAAAGCATATAACAAGATGGAACTCCGAAAATACCTCAATTAACTCTGATTTGGCCTTGGATCTTTGCACTACAACACTTCTCCTTGCTTCTTCCTTCTTCTCCTTCTTCACACCTTCACAAAATGGCACCAAAACACATATAAGCTCTTCAAGGGAGGTTTAGGGTTCTAACACTGCGTTCTCAGGGTGAGGGAGGCGAGAATGGGGGCTATAAGGTGGTATAAATAGTGGGCAACCCGGGGATTTTAGGGTTTCACCCAGACAGATGGACTCGCCGAGTCAGGGATATGGACTCGCCGAGTCCCCGGCTCACGCATGCCCTCAGGCGCGACCCTACTCGGCGAGTCAGGCTAGAACTCGCTGAGTCCCTCTTGAAAAACTCACTACTAATAAATCAACATACCGGGAACGGGTTGTTACATGATTAGAAGGTACTCGAAGGCATTCGAGTTGTCCTTTCAATGGTTTTTAAGGGTGTTAAGTCATGAAGTTGGGTTTTTGGTCACTAGTTCCTCTCTATGCAAGTGCTACATGGCCTTAATGGGTTAAGAGAATTGGGTTTATGGAGTTAAGGTCTACTTAGCCATGTTAAACCATAAAGTTGGAAACTTTATGGTTAAGAACATCATATGTTGCCCAAATCTAAAATCTACACGTAAGTGCTTAAGGGATTAAGCACTTAATAAGAGAGGTAGTAAGCAGCCGCTTACACTGGGTCTACCGAGGAGTACGTTGCACGTACGAGGTCAGCTCATCGATCCTTGGTCAATGGAAAAGTATGCCCCACGTAGTGAATGATTCAACTCGGTTGACTTTGACCTGAATTTTGACTAAGGTTTAACCTAGGTGTATTTTAGGTGTTTGAATGGTAGTCTGAGTTTTGATTACTTTTATTTGTAAAGGTGACCAGTTGCATGGGTTTCAAAGAAAAGTGTTATTCTAGTTTTTCGTCTATCTGTGAGGTGAGTCTTCTTCCATCTTAAGAAGGTCGAAGGCACCAAGACCGACCTACTATATTATATCAGTAAAAATTATATGTTATCATATGAGTTTGCATTATGTGATTGTATGATTTATGTATTGAGCTATTTTAGGCTCAAACTCATTATGGACTCGGGTTGATACGGACCCGGGGGTTGATTCGAACCCAACACAACTACTTGTTATTTTGGGTTGATACTTACCCAGGGGTTAATACGGACCTCACTTAACCACATGTTGTTATATTATATAAATGTTGCAAGTGGTATTTTGGGAAGCTCACTAACCATTATACTTACAGTTTATGTTTATGGTTTCAGATACTTCCAGTTCAAAAGCAAAGGGGTCGACGTGATGGCACAACATCCTCCCTATATGATTTCCACTCTTGATTTATTTGTACTTTGATGTTTTGGAATATTATGATGACTGATAGTTTTTGGTACAATCAATGAATGAAATTAATAGTTTTTAAATGAAAATTTTAGTTTTGTTTTTGGGTCGTTACAGGTTGGTATCAAAGCCTTAGTTTGAGGGATTCAGCATACTCTCAGGTGTGTTAGAACTCAAACTGAAGAAATGATAGTTTTTCTTAAGTAAAAATGAATTTAAACTTTAAAAAAGGATTTTATTTAGAAGAAGGGGGTGCGATGCATGCGATCAACCGATCTCAAGTAAGTGGTTCCCAAATTACCTATACTTATGTCTTATGGGTAGTATGCTTGATATGAGAGTTGTATGCTAGATTAGGCCTAAGGATACCTTAAGGAATCATATGATAGAATTTCCTGATTTGCGTGATTCCTTATAGCCTAGTGGAACTTGATGTTATGTATTACATGGAACTGATATCGACTTAGTTATTTGTTAATATAAGCTTTCAAAGTTATATATAATTAGGATTGTATTGCCCTAGAATGATCGATTTAGCCTAATTTCCTAATTCCTTTTTTGGTTGTGGACTTATGGTAGATTCATCATTTGACAGTCTATGTGATCCTATTTTGTGTATAACTTACATGCATATGGTAACCAGCGTTGTTGATTGAGGTTCTTCATATTGTGAGTGGTGAGAGTTGAGGATTCCTTGGAGAGTTTAGGACATGTATTTCGTATGGCATTGGATTAGTTATAGTTTTAGTGTGGTTACTTAGAGGAATTTGGAGTAATCTTGAGGTAGGTACATGTAGGTGTGAAAGGTAGTATTGGGCCCGTACTGTTAGAAGCACAGTTGTAGCTAAGACGAGTGCAGATATGGAAACTTTAAGGAGGCCTATGTAGAGGAGTCCCCTTGAGTCCTTTGGTAATTGTCTTTATGATGTGTTTTAGTTTGGAGAATGGTAATGATTACTCGACGAGGTTCTGGCTCTAGTTCTGGTTCAGGTTTTGGCTTGGGCACATAACCGATTGATGAGCGTCTGCACGAGTTCATTTCGGCCGAGGTTATTCAAAGTATTGTGGATGCCACCCCTGTATTGTTTGGTACTATCAAGGAGGGGATTTTGGAGCTAATGGATGAGAGGCTTTGGACTTTCAAGCCATGATAGCTACAAGTCAGATTGGAGCATAAAATGCATCATTTGGAGAGTTCAAGGCTTTTGGAGCTCCTGAGTTCTTTGGGGTTAAGAACCACATCGCTAGCCATTGTTGGACCGTTGACATGGAGAATGCTCAGCAGACGAGCTTTTTCCCTGAGGGGGGAAAGGTGGGATATTTATCATGCCTACTGAGGGACACTGCACAAGACTAGTGGGAGGAGGTTACCCGAGTTGTTGGGACAATGGCAGTGGCAGTGATGACCTGTGTAACAACCCAAGATTTCAAGTCAATGTAATGACTTAAAGTCAAATACTGTAACCTATTTTTGAGTTAATAAAATAGCGGCTAAAATGAAATGTCCAAAAATCTCAATTTGGATGTACCAAGTGGTAGATAACGTAACAAGGTATTCAAAAATATAAAGAACACTAAAATCCGAGTTATAACGAAGAAGTTATGATCAATAAAAGATCTGCAACAAAACATGTAAAACACTATTAAGCATAAAACGCGAAATTTCAATAAAATACTTTTTAGCCTTAGGTATCAAAATGAAAGTCACAGATATCATTAAACCGTAAGCGTGCATAAAAAGAACGTCCAAATATGCCATCGTATATCGAAGTTATGATTTTTTCTAAGTTTCAGATATAACAGTAGACAGATAAAAACTCGAAATAGAGATTGTATGAATTTTATCCAACACAACCTAAACGAGAATCGAAGATCTCGACAATAGCAGTACAACAGTAAAAAGACAAACAAAGACGGACGTCAAATGAAGAAGTTATGAATTTTTAACGGACTTTTTCTTGTCCCGTCCTATTAAAAATATAATATTAAAAATAAAGTCAAAATTAGCCGACGGAGTCTAAACAAACGTTGTAGAGAATAATCACATCTATGCGTGGATATAAAGAACATGAAAATTGCAACTCGTATGGAAGAGATATCAATTTATGAACTTCGGGACACGAAACCCAACACTGTTAGAAGACTCACGACGTGAGCCGGTGACTGATGTGTACCAGAGATGGGCTATCAGACATCATGTCTACGGAAGGGATAAGAACAAAACTCATGACGTGAACCATCCCGTGTTCATGACATGAATCCCACTCGACGAGATCGACAAGAGCCTCAACTTTGTGGAAGAACCCATTGAAATCATGGATAGGGAAATAAAACGATCAAAGCAAAGTCGCATACCAATAATGAATGTTAGCTGGAATGACAAGTGGGGACCTGAATTCACTTGGGAGCGAGAAGATTAGATGCAATAGAAGTACCCGCATGTCTTCCCTAGTCCATAAACTATTATCTTGTAAATAATTTCAGGACGAAATTCCCTCTAACGGGGGGATGACGTAACCACCCGATATTTCAAGTCAATGTAATGACTTAAAGTCAAATAATGTAACCTATTTTTGAGTTAATAAAATAGCGTCTAAAATGAAATGTTCGAAAATCTCAAGTTGGATGTACCAAGTGGTAGATAACGTAACAAGGTTTTTAGAAATATAAAGAACACTAAAATCTGAGTTATAACGAAAAAGTTATGACTAATCAAAGAACCGCAACAACACCTGTAAAACAATGCTAAGCATAAAACGTTAAATTTCAATAAAATATTTATTAGCCTTAGGTATCCAAATGAAAGTCGCAGATATCATTAAACCGTAAGTGTGTATAAAAAGAACGTCCAAATCTGACATCGTATAAGGAAGTTATGATTTTTCTAAGTTTCGGATATAGCATTAGAGAACTAAAAACTAAAAATAGAGATCATGCGACTTTTAGCCAACGCGAGCTAAACGAGAATCGAAGATCTCGACAATAAGATTACAACGGTAAAATGACAGACAAAGATGGACGTCAAATGAAGAAGTTGTGAATTTTTAACGGACTTTTCCTATCTACTCCTGTGAAAAATATAATATTAAAAATAAAGTCAAAATTAGTCGACGGAGTCTAAACGAAAGTTGTAGAGCATAATCTCACATACGTGTGGATATAAAGAATGTAAAAATCAGAACTTGTATATGAGAAATATGAATTTATGAAGTTCGGGACGTGAAACCCAACACTGTTAGAAGACTCACGACGTGAGCCAGAAGCTCACGACGTAAGCCTATGACTGATGTGTCCCAGAAACAGGCTATCAGACATTACGTCTACAGAAGGGATAAGAACCAAACTCACGATGTGAATCATCCCATGTTCACGACGTGAATCCCAAATATGCACCCTATAAAGAGTAACCGAGGGCTTATGTTTTGGCTGCTCATTTCTATCATCTCTCCCACTTTTACTTTGTGTTAATCATCCCGAGATTACCCGAAACCCCGGTTACGTGTCCAAGCCCTGACAGAAGCTTGAAGTCCTGAAATTCATGAGAATCTTACATCTTTCCAGTCGAAGTACTTCCTGAGTTAAACATCATCTTCAGCAAACCGTCACTCTTACCAAGTGAGTTCATACCCCTAACTTATCTTTTAAATGATTTTAAATGCTTTTATGGGGGGAATACAAGTAGAAAACATTTTAGTTATCGAATCAATCACATGTGATTAATAGCTATCAAACAAGTCGATTTCTTATACTTCAAACTGTGATATCAACCAAGCTATTTCAAAACATTTTATCAAACTCCTTTATATGATAAAATCTTTATCAAACTCTTTTAAACTTATATATTGTCAAAATCATGTCTATATAGATATAGTTATATAAATAAGGTTGAAAGGACTTAAACTAATAACTCACTTTATTTACTATTACTTGTTTGGTTGTGGACTTAGAGTACCGGTTATTTGTCTGGGTGTCATTTGAATCTTAGTTATATATTATGTATATGTGTATAGATACAAAAGTTCTTACATCAATTCAACACCTTCGGGTAGCAAAGGTTTACAAACATACTTAGTCGTTCAAACAACATTACTAGTAAACTATATTAGGTATAGGTTAAAGGAGTACTACTCACAATTTCTAGTACAGTGAAACATACATGAGTCAGTTCAAACATACTATAACGAGAAACAGGGGGAACATGCTATACAAAGAGAACATACAATACACTAGAACATATAGAACATGCTATACAAATACAAGAATACTATAACATTAATGTGAGCCACTACTTCATGGAAAGACAATTTACTGTTGTGTCACGTTTTGTAACCAGAGTCTCCAAGAGGGAGAGCGTGAATTTGTGTATAGATCTATACTAAATTGACCATTCTACACCTTTTTGCTAGCTACAGTTAGACTTGCAAGTCTACGGGTGACGAATGTCATACCATTTTGACGTCTTCGAACGTCGTGTTTTACTAGCCGATCAAGCATGGTTATAATCATATCACATTTTACCTTAATTAAACAATTGGTTTAAGGTAGTTAGTACAACGGTAGTTACTATATACAATGCTACAGTACATCTTTATTTTGTTATTGCATTCACATTGTGATTTTCTCACATAAACGAAAGGGAAAATGTCACCGTAGCCCCATGAACTTTCACATTTTTGTTTAAAAGGTCCCTATTGTTATTTTTGGGCTTTATAAGGGCATGAATTCTCTTTTTACCGGCTAATTAGGGATTTTTCCCCAATTTAACCGGTTTCTTTGCCTAGTCATCACCTAACTCAGTTACAGAGTCAACTCACCTAACTCATATGACACATCAACGACTCATTAACGAGTTGCCTTGCTTGGGCCCTAAGGGTACAGTGGTCACCCAATTCATCACCCATTTCCATTGCCAAATTTGTGAGATTCACCAAAATTTTAGGTTATCAGTCATCTCATTGTATCTTAACATGAAATTGAATTAGGGATTTTTGGATGATGCAGAAGCGTATGGATGAAGTCCTTGACCTGGCTCTCGCCATCGAAATGGTGGAAAGGGCATCCAGGGCCGCGGGCAGAAGCCGGAGCCAACGAACAATAATTGACGATTCTTATCCATGATTGTTAAATCTTTTGCTCATCTATTCTGGAATCGATCTTTGTGAGTAATGACATTATCGACATCAATTTTGATTTTATCAATTGATTCTTTATTTAAAAAAGTCTATCTACTCATTCTCGTTTCAACATCAATTTAGTTTCTTGTTTATATAATTCAATGAAATTAATGATAATATGAAGATTCGATGTTTTAAAGTTTTGAAAATACAGATAATTGTGGTAATGAAGTTGACTGATGAGCTGTTTGATCTTAAAATTGATTTGAAGAAGTGGGATTTGGTGTTTATGATGTGCTGGGTTCCGAATGGTTAAATTTAACTCACAGGTTGTGTCATACGAGTGAATGAAATCGTGACAGGAACTCAATGGAATGAAATCGCGTTTGTAAGGGTATTCTTTTGAGTCAAACTAAAAGGGTCCAAATTGGAATTATTGATCTATGAATGGTGTAATCGGATTTGAAGTACAGATATCAGAAGCGCAACTTTCATCTGCCATCGAAAATTGAACAGATGTTCTTACGGGTCAATGGGAAAGTCGAAATTATGTTACCTGCGAACGTTCGGATCGGAATTGGTGTTGTGTTTGATCGATTTGGATGAATGGGTTCGTTGTTGGATACTTGAGTTATCTCAGATTATCAATTGGGGGTTGACGGATGCAGTCTGCTAAGGTGTGCCAAGGAGTGCGAGTATGTCTCCAGCGGTGGCAGTGGTCGTTGTTTCTTGGAGTTGACTTTCGAAATTGAGATGGAAGGATAATGGGGGTTGGGGTTGGGGTTGGGCAAGAGTAAGACGAAGAAGAAGCAATGAGAAAGAAAGAAAGAACTGATGAATGCTATTTTGATGGGAAGTGATGATAATGGCGATGGATTCCACATGGTTGTTCTCTCTCAATTTCGTGCTCTCCTGTTCGTATACATTAGGTGGCATCTGATCCGGTAAATGAGTTGACTTTTTTTAATGATGTGTACAAGATAACTGGCTGATTGTGAAAGGGGTGACCCCATCACTTTCTAAAAAATGGCTTTAAAAGCCGGTAAAAAGAGAATTCATGCCCTTATAAAGCCAAAAAATAACAATAAGGATCTTTTAAACCAAAATGTGAAAGTTCGTGGGGACTATAGTGACATTTTCCTAAACGGAAATGTAAACTATATTTTGGTAATGATAGTCATACTTGGGAAAAATTCTCACTTTTACAAATAAACAATATGCATAACATTTGGATCTTGCTAGAAGGCTACATTTCATGATAAGTAGAAAATATAGGATTTTCTAGGAGATACAAACATTTACGACAAACATTTACAAATACTTTCGTCAAACATATACAAACATTTGACACTAAAAATACTTATGAACTCACCAACTTAAATGCTAATCCTCTCTTTCAAAATATATTGTATTCTCAGGTCATTGGTAGACAGATACAGATGGCCAGGTTTTGAGAAGACGGAGCACTTTCAGACTCATCTTATATATATATATATATATATATATATATATATATATATATATACATAGACATATATATATATATATGTATATATGTGTATATATATATATATATATATATATATATATATATATATATATATATATATATTGGTGTCTTACAAATACATTCAGAACACACAGGTATAAATTATACTATTAATGCAATGGATGATGTTGTTGCTTGTTTTGCTATTATGTATTTTTATGATACTATACATGACGTTCTCCGCCCCCGAACGTTTTTCCGTTTTGGTTTGTGGGTGTGACAGATTGGTATCAGAGCTTTGTTTATAGTGAATTAAGTATATCAACCCAAAAAAGATATACAACTATAAACACATCGGGATTAAAATACTCTGACCAAGAGTTTATACTTGTAAATAATAAAATATTTAACCAAAGTATACATACATGCATTCATACTAGGATTAGTGTCATGCTAGAACAGAACAAAAGTATTACGGTTGTTGGATAGCACAAGTAGGCTTGGGGACATATGATCATATCTGGGAGTGATATAGCCTGATCAACTATATTTTCCCGAGAATTGATCAGCATGTGCCTAGCAATGGTTGTGGTGTTGCAGCAAGTCTAAATACTTACCAACACTACTACAATGAAAACTTTGGAACACAACATAAACTTAAAATACTATAGGAGTATTTTGTGTTACTATAATCACTTATGTGCGAACTAAAAGGTCTTTATTAGTAGGTCAATAGTTGTTGAGTGGATACGCTAAGGTTTTATGTGACTAAGGTGTCACAGACTTAGAATCTGTGATCTTTGCTTTACTTCTTGTTCCTTGTTTGGTTGTGGACTTAGAGTTAGGATCACTTATTCAAAGGTCTATTATATTTTGGTTGCACATGACTGGTATGCACTATGCAAGTATTTAAGTAACTAGTAAGGATCGTCCTATAATTAACTAAGTAATATGTCTATTATATGTTTCTTACATCCCTTTTCTCACTTAGATAACATGGCTGGATTCCATCTCCCCGACGACCCGTACTTTCCCAATCAAGATAATGGTGGATGGCTCGATGCGGAGCTAGAAGAGAATCATGCAATTCCATTGGATGGCGATTTTGCAGAAAATTTCCTAGAGGATTCTGACTCTGAGCTAGAAGTCAATGATCTACCCCTAGTGGCTCCAAACCCAAATCCTAACCCTCGTCTAGCTTTTCAAGGCTCGACGCCTCTGTGGTTAGTAAACTTAGGCAGGTGGAGCCACGAGCAGGGACAACCACCTCCCTACAATGGAGACCGAAGCTTCTACAACCTAAATGAGGGAGGCTCAACAGACAGAGTCCTTCCCTATGTGGTTCATCGAGTTGCTCGCCATGCTGAACAGGTAAAAGCGAACTTCGACCAAGTCATGGAGATCCGGGCTAACTTCAGAGTCAACACAGTACGTCTTCATCATCTAACCGATGATCAGGACTTTGAAAGGTCTCACACTGATGCCCTACAAGTAGAGTTGAATGCTTGTCGGTTTGAAGTTACGGATCTTCGTCAGAACCAGGTGGCACTGCAGAGATATGTATGGGAAACGGAACAATAGCTGGCTGAATCCAAGGTTGAATCGAGTACCAACCAGAACAACTCAACTCGCGAGTAGAGCCTACTCCACTCTCTCTTTTGGATATAAATTAGGTCTATGTAAAGATTCTAGTATTAATTTCATGCTTATGTAAAGACCTTGAGCTTTCAGTCTGCTAGGTCTCTATGTTGTCAAAATTTTCTTGTTATGGTTTGATTTAAGACCTACTTCTAGGTCATTTTCCCCGAACTTGTTACATCACTAATGCCAAGATTATTGACAGACATCTACTCTCATGGGAAATCTTTATCCAACTACTTTCATATTTCTATTTTTAGATCTCTATTTCAGTCATACTCTCATTTGTTTTATTGGCTATGGTGATTTAGTCCATGGAAAACTCTCATTATACTGACAATTGATTCTTACTATCATCTTCATCTTTGAAAACTTTTAGTTGAGCAATGCCTCCACGAAGAGTGACAAGGCGTAATCCTCCGATAACTCCAAATCATCCACCTCCTCCACAATATGATCCTGCAGCTCTCTAAGTTGCGGTATCTACGGCTGTTGTGGCAGCCTTAGCTCAATTCAACGCTAGTGGTACTAGCGGGAGTGGAGTAGCTGTGCAATTTACTCAAGGTGATACTCTCATTCGCTCTTGGGAGTGTTCGTATAAGGACTTCACCAACTGTAAGCCCAGGTCCTTTAATGGGACTGGTGGAATCATTTCCTTCTCGCAATGGTTTGAGGAAATAGAGTCGATCTTCAAGATCTGCTCCTGTCCATAAGGTAGTAAAGTTAAATTTTCTCGCTCCACCTTCGCAGATAGAGCCCCGACGTGGTGGAATAGCCATGTCAAGTCACTAACCCTAATAGTGGCTAATGCTATGGGCTGGGAAGCTCTGAAGGAGCTCATGATTGAAGAGTACTTCCCGAGGGGCGAGGTTTAGAAACTTGAACATGAACTTTGGAACCTAACCATGAAGGGCTCTGACATAGTTGCCTACACTGCCAGATTCAGCAACCTAGTGGCACTATGTCCGGGAATGGTCCCTACTGAGGGAAAGAAATGTGAGAGGTATATCTGGAAGCTGGTGCCTCTATTCCATGGGATTGTCTTAGCTTCAAACCCCACTACATTCGACAGTGCCAAGCGATTGGCACAACGGCTCATTGATCATGGAGTCTAGGGGTGAGCATTTGGACCGATGAACCAGACCGGACCGGTGAACCGTACTGGACCGGACCGGACCGGACCGTTTTTTTGGACCCCCAGGCCGGTTCTCGGTTCTAAGTTTTCTATCCGGTCCAGTCCGGTTTTTTTCCCGATTCGGTCCGGTTTTTACCGGGTCCAGGACCGGTTGGACATGGTAAAAAAAAAAGGTTTTATCGGCCTTATTATACCAGCCTTAGCAAAAGCGACGTTCCCTTTCCCATAATACAAAATAGCCGATAATTTCCAAACCAAAAAAAAACTCCTTCGATGTCGATCATCTCAAATCGCAAATCGGCCCTTGTCTTTTTGATTTCTAAATCAAATTGCAAGCAATAGTCGATGCCCGATAGTGGAGCTGCTCGTGAAACTCAAGTCTCGATTCTGATTTCTGTATCCTCAAGTCGCAAGTAGCAATTCGTTTCTCTCAAAGTGTCGATTCCGAATTCTCCCTCTCTCAAGTCTCAACTCTCAAGTGTCGATTCAAGCTTTCTGTGAAACTCAAGTCTCGATTCACAATTAATGGAATAAAAAATTGGGATTGCTAATTGGATTGCACTTGATAATGATGAAATTCAAGTAAGGGTTACTATTTTTGGTTCTTTTTTTGTTAAATTTTGTTGAAATAACAAACAATATTGTTATATTTAGTTGAATACTTGTCAAAACAAAATTATTGTTATTATATGTAAACTAAGGTTATGTTTTTTGGTTGAATTTTGTTAATATTTGTTGAAAATTATAAAGTATGTTGCTACATTTTGTTGATTAATTGTGAAAAAGTTTGTGTTTTGATTGCATGTAAACTAGGGTTATGATTTTTTGTTGATTTTTGTTAATTTTTATTGAATGTCATAAAGTATGTTGTTATATTTAGGTTATTTGTTGGTAAAAAAAATTTATTGTGATTGTAAAGTAAGGTTATGTTTTTTTGGTTGAATTTTGTTAATATTTGTTGAAAGTTATAAAGTATGTTGCTATATTTTGTTGATTAATTGTGAAAAAGTTTGTGTTTTGATTGCATGTAAACTAGGGCTATGATTTTTTGTTGATTTTTGTTAATTTTTATTGAATGTCATAAAGTATGTTGTTATATTTAGGTTATTTGTTGGTAAAAAAAATTTATTGTGATTGTATGTACAGTAAGGGTGTGTTTTTTGGTTGAATTTTGTTAATATATGTTGAAAGTTATAAAGTATGTCGTTATATTTTGTTGATTAATTGTGAAAACATTTTTGTTTTGATTGCATGTAAACTAGGGTTATGATTTTTTGTTGATTTTTTTTAATTTTTATTGAATGTCATAAAGTATGTTGTTATATTTAGGTTATTTGTTGGTAAAAAAAATTTATTGTGATTGTATGTAAAGTAAGGTTATGTTTTTTGGTTGAATTTTGTTAATATTTGTTGAAAGTTATAAAGTATGTTGCTATATTTTGTTGATTAATTGTGAAAAAGTTTGTGTTTTGATTGCATGTAAACTAGGGTTATGATTTTTTGTTGATTTTTGTTAATTTTTATTGAATGTCATAAAGTATGTTGTTATATTTAGGTTATTTGTTGGTAAAAAAAATTTATTGTGATTGTATGTAAACTAAGGTTATGTTTTTTTGTTGATTTTTATTAATTTTTGTTGAAAGTCATAAAGTATGTCGTTATATTTTGTTGATTAATTGTGAAAACATTTATGTTGTGACTATATGTAATGTAGGATACGAATGTTGATGAAGAGGAATTTATTGAGGATACACAACAAATCAATTTAGTTGATGATTCGGCAAAAGATGATCAATCAAATGTTAACAAACGAAAAAGAACAAATAGCAAAACGAAAACAAGTCACAAAAAAAAACAAACAAGTGGCAAAGAAACATCCTCTTGTTGGGACTCATTTGATAAAGTTATGATAAAAGAGGATGATGGTATGGAAAGAAGATATGGAAAATGTCAATGGTGTGAAAGGCTACTAAAGGCGGATGTGGAAAGAAACGGGACTTCTAGTTTACTCAAACACGTAGATCGGTGTAAAAAAAACCCGAATAAGCTACAAGATCCAACTCAAACCAAATTGAATCTAAAAAAGGAGTCAAATGGAGATACTAGTGTTAAAACATGGAAACACGATGATGCAAGGATCAAAAAAGCATTACTTAACCTTTTTTTGGTAGGCGAATTACCTTTCAAGTTCGTTGAAAACGAGGCTTTTGTGGAATACACCAATGCACTTAATGCTAAGGTTGTGTTGCCATCTAGACATACAATATCCCGAAATGTTTCCAAATTTTACATAGAAGAAAGAACCAAAATGCTTCAATTTTTAAGTAACCCAAAGACCGCTATACATTTGACAACGGACACTTGGATGTCTTCTTGTCAAAGGACTACTTACATGGTGGTCATGGCTCACTTCATAGATGAGAATTGGATGATGCACAAGAGAATTATAAACTTTAGGGAGATAGATAGCCATAAGGGAGAGGATATGGGCCGAGAATTACTCGATTGTATTCGTGGATGGGGAATGAAAAATGTCATGACCATTACCTTGGACAACGCCGCTACAAACGACAAGGCAATGGACTTTTTGGTCAAAAAGTTGCCCAATCTTTACGAGGGTGGAAAGCATTTCCAAGTTAGGTGTATGGCTCACATTTTAAACCTTATCGTAAAGGATGGACTAAAATACCAAAACTATCATGTTGAGTGTATCCAAAAGGCGGTACGGTACATTAGATTGTCACAACAAAGAATAAACAAGTTCAAGAAGGCGATGAAAGATTGTGGCTTACAAACGAAGAAGTTTCTATGTGGTGACACTCCTACCCGATGGAACTCAACTTTCGAGTTATTGAAGTCCGCATATGAGTTACGAGAGGCATTTACGGAATTTGGCATAAGACGTAATATTTATTTTTAAGTTATATATATATCATCTTTTCAGCAAAATTATTAAGATTTTTTTTAGACTATAATTTTGTTTGTTTATGTATCTTTGACAGATAAATCATAGGAAAGGGATATCGGTAGAGTACCGGAAAATTATGACTTTGAAGTTGTAACCGAAATGGTGAAATTATTTGAAAAATTCAAAACAAAAACATAGCTTGTTTCGGCTACATCAAAACCTTTGGTAAATCTTTTTATCAGGGAAGTCTTAGATGTGGACATACATCTAAGAAAGTGGTCAACCAAACCAATGTTTCTCGATATGGTAAAAGATATGAGGACGAAATATGACAAGTATTGGGGTGCATACAACAAGATGAATGATTTTATGTACTTTGCGGTTTACTTGATCCTACCACCAAATCACCTTTTGTGTTACATGCTTTTAAAAAATGATCGGGTACATGGAACCATCATTGACCCCCGCGAGCATGGACATAAAATCACGTCAAATGGTCCAAGAGGTTGAGAATAGGATGGAAAATTTATTTATGACCTACTTGGAACGATTTGACAGCGGTGGATCATCTCAACAAGAAGCGAGTCAAATAGCCATTGATGTTGATGATGATAATGATTTTTTCGGTGATTTTCTTTGTACGGGAGGTAGCAACTCGGATCCAACGGATAACGAGTTACGAACTTGTTTGAAAGAGAATATAGTTAATTATAAAAAAGATTTCTCAATTCTCGAGTGGTGGAGGGTAAACGCAATTAGGTTCCCAACAATTGCTCGGATGGCGACAGGTGATTACTTTTTTTTTTAGAAATTCATAATTTATTTATAAATTAATGTTATTACAATTTAATTCTTTGTTGTTAGATGTATTGGCGATACAAATCTCAAGTGTAGCGTCTGAGTCCGCATTTAGCACATGTGGTAGAGTTGTAAGTGAGTATCGGACTAGTTTATCGACGTTGATAGTTGAAGCTTTGTTATGCACCCAAGATTGGGTGAGAAAGTCTACAAATCCGATAATTGACAACGTTGATGACATCTTGAACGATGATGATATAGCTTTGGGTAAAAAAATTACAAGCTTTGTTCTTTTTTTTATACAATTATTACTTTTTATTAAATACTAACAACATTTTCATTTGTGTTTATGTAGAGATTGCACAAGCTTTAAATATATTACATATTGATGACAATGATAAGGGGAAGAAGCCAATGGAAGATTAGATTATGAGTTTATGAAGTTTGTTGTTTTGATTGCTTTTAAAGTTTAAAGTTTAAACTATGTTTTTTGTTGCTATGGTATTATTTTTGTATGTTTGTGTTTAAATTGTTAACTTTTGTTGGTGAAATTGAATTATATGTTAGTTGTTTTTATTTGGAAAATTAAGTTTTCAAGTTATAATATTATACATCAATGTAGATTACTTATACTCTATGAAACTAAAGTTGTACCGGTCCAAACGTGTCCAAAAACCGGAAAACCCGGACCCGGACACGGACATGGACACGGACACGATGCATCCGGTCTGGTCCATGGTCCACAATTTTCTCCATAACCGGTCCGGTCCAAGAGCCGGTCCGGTCCGGTCCAAATGCTCACCCCTAATGGAGTCCGCACCCCGAAAACGACAATAACCTTAGCCATCCCAAAACCATCCAAGGCCGCTGACAATAAGCAAAATTTTTGGGATAACAAGAAGAAAAAGCGGCGCAGAACTCTGGCAAAAAGTATTAGGTCGTGGCTGTTCATGCTGCGATAACACTTGCTGCTACTGCACCAATGTAGCAATATGCTGGAAGCTTGCCTAAGTGCAATAATTGCAGCTTCCACCACAATGGACCCTTCCAGGAAATGCAGTGCACTAACTGCAACATGAAGGGGCACACTGCCTGTTTCTGCAAGTTTCCGGCTAGGCCAATCATACAAGTCCCCGGAGTTGGTGTGGGCTAGGCTTGATACGGATGTGGCGAAGTGGGTCACTACAAGAGGAACTGCCCGAAGGCAGGGAACACTGGCAGAGTGGGAAGGGTTTTGGCTATAGGCCACGAGAAAACGGTAGCGGACCCCACATTGGTGACTAGTATGTTTCTCCTCGATAACTCTTATGCATGCATACTGTTTGATAGTGGGGCAAAGAGGAGTTTCATGAACCAAAAATTTTCTCACTTACTTAAACAAAAACCACATGCACTTAAAGAGCTGTTCACTATATAAATGGCTAACGAAAAGATTGAGAGCACTAGCAGTATATACATAGGTTGTACCCTAACTAAAAGTTTCGACGTCATTATCCGCATGGATTGGTTGAGTCTTCATCGTGCTGACATCATGTGCTATGAGAAGGCCGTTCGCCTTAATCTAGAGTCAAACAAAACTAAAGTTATCTATGGAGACAAACCCAACACGAACCTTCATATCGTCTCCAGTATACAAGCCCATAAGTACTTTCGAAAGAAATGTCATGAATTCCTTACTCATGTTGTCAATATGAGCCAAGAGACGAAAGACATAAAGAACATCCCAGAAGTACGCGACAGCATCATATCGAATTCAGAATCGACTTAGTTCCAGGGGCTACCCCAGTAGCTAAATCGCCCTATCGTCTGGCACCAGTTGAGATGTAGGAGCTATCCGGTCAACTTAACGAACTGCTTAGCAAGGGATTTATTCGACCAAGCTTCTCACCCTTGGGAGCACCGTTCTTGTTCGTGAAGAAGAAAGATGGATCGTTCAGTATGTGCATCGACTACAAAGAATTAAACAAGCTTACCATCAAGAATCGTTACCCTATACCTTGCATAGACGAGTTGTTCGACGAACTGCAAGGGGCGAATTACTTTTTAAATATTAAATTAGAGATCCGGGTATCACCAATTATGAGTGCTAGAGGGGGATGTTCCCAAGACAACCTCCAAACTCGTTATGGACACTACGAGTTTGTAGTGATGCCATTCGGATAGACAAATGCACCCATAGTATTCATGGACTTAATGAGTATGGTGTACCGTCCTTACTTAGATCAGTTCGTCATTGTATTCATCGATGACATACTTATCTATTCTCGTAGTAAGGAGGAGCATAGTAAACATCTACAACATATCTTAGAAACACTACATCAGAGAAGCTCTATGCGAAGTGTGAATTTTGGATCCAAAGAGTTGAATTCTTGGGTCATGTGGTTAGCGAAGAAGGAATTCACGTGGACCCTTCCAAAATTAAGGCCATTGAGAACTGGTCAACTCCAAAGATGCCTATAGAAATTCGTCAATTTCTAGGTCTCACCGCCTACTATTGCAAGTTTATTCATAATTTCTCTAGGATCACGAAACCGCTTACTACATTGACCCAGAAAGGCGTAGCCTTTGGTTGGAAAGAGATACAGGAAAAAGTGTTCCAAATTCTAAAGTGATCCTTATGCAGCGCATCGATATTATCCCTCCCAGAAGGCATAGAAGACTTCGTAGTTTATTGCGATGCATCCAGCCAAGGGCTCAGTTGTGTCCTTATGCAGTGAGGTAAGGTCATCACCTATGCCTCAGTACAACTAAAGACACACGAGGTCAACTACACCACACACGATCTTGAGTTAGGAGCAATAGTATTTGCTCTGAAGATCTGGAGACACTACCTGTATGGTACAAAAATCATTATCTTTACAAACCACAAAAGCCTTCAACAAATATTTGACCATAAGGAGCTCAATATGAGACAACGAAGGCGGGTCGAGCTCCTCAATGACCACGAATGCAAAATTGTTTATCACCCCAGTAAATCCAACGTAGTAGCTGACGCCCTAAGTCGGAAAGAATACTCTAGTCGTAGAGTCAAATTATTGACTATGATTATCCATTCGCATATGTCCACACAAATTAAGGAGGCTCAACTAGAAGCCTTGAATACTAAAAATGTGGTGGGTGAATCCCTGAGAAGGATGGTCAAAAACTTGGATGTCAAGGGTGGCAGAGCTTTATATCTCATGGATTGGATCTGGACACCGAGGCATGGGGGTTTCAGAGACTTGGTCATGACTAAAGTGCACACCACTCGATATTTCGTCCACCCAGGTTTAGATAAAATGTATCTTGACCTCAAAAAGCTATACTGGCAGCCTAACATGAAAGCAGAGATTGCTACCTTCATGGGTAAGTGTCTTACTTGCGCCAATGTTAAGGTCAAATACCAGAAACCCTCAGGTTTACTACAACAACTGGAGATACCGGAATGGAAGTGAGAGCAGATCACAATGGACTTGATAGCCAAGTTGCCTAAGACAACGGGTGGTCTCGATACCATATGGGTGATCATAGACAGGTTAACAAAGTCTGCACACTTCCTGCTTGTCAAAGAAACGGACAGGATGGAGAAACTAATGAGAACCTACATTAGGAAGATCGTATGAGTGCATGGTGTTCCTATATCCATTATCTCTGATAGAGATAGTAGATTCACTTTGAGGTTTTGGAAGTCACTACAAGGTTCCCTAGGAACTAGGTTGTACCTGAGTACAACCTACCATCTGCAAACCGACGAACAAAGTGAGAGAACTATTCAAACTTTGGAAGATATGTTGCGAGCTTGTGTGGTAGACTTTGGGAAGGCATGGTATACTCATTTACCCCTTTTCGAGTTCTCTTACAATAACATTTATCATACGAGCATAAAGGCTGCTCCATTTGAAGTCCTCTATGGCCGAAAGTGCAGATCCCCTATGTGCTGGGCTGAGGTGGATGACACGCAGTTAGCTAAAGGACGAGTTCCTGACAATGCTCTCACATGACTGGAGATCATACGAGAAATGAAAGAGAAGATCGTTTAGATTCATAAATGATTGAAAGCCTCTAGAGACTGACAGAAAAGCTACGCAGACAATAGAAGGAAACGTTTGGAATTCTAGGTTGGTGAGCGTGTTCTTTTGAAGGTCTCACCCTGGAAGGGCTTGATATGCTTCGGAAAACATGGAAAGCTAAATCCAAGATACGTAGGGCCTTTCGAGATTATCGCTAGAATCAGCGTTGTAGCTTACAAACTCAAACTACATCATGAACTTAGTAATGTACACCCTAATTTCAACATCTCGAACTTGAAAAAGTGTCTATCCGATGAGACTCTTGTAATCCCACTCGACGAGATCGACAAGAGCCTCAACTTTGTGGAAGAACCCGTTGAAATCATGGATAGGGAAAAAAACGATCAAAGCAAAGTCGCATACCAATAATGAATATTAGCTGGAATGACAAGCAGGGACCTGAATTTACTTGGGAGCGAGAAGATTAGATGCAACAGAAGTGCCCGCATATCTTCCTTAGTCCATAAACTATTATCTTGTAAATAATTTCAGGACGAAATTCCCTCTAACGGGGGGATGACGTAACTACCCGATATTTCAAGTCAATGTAATGACTTATATTTTTGAGTTAATAAAATAGCATCTAAAATAAAATGTTCGAAAATCTCAATTTGGATGTACCAAGTGGTAGATAACGTAACAAGGTTTTCAAAAATATAAAGAACACTAAAATCCGAGTTATAACGAAAAAGTTATGACCAATCAAAGATCCGCAACAACACCTATAAAACAATGCTAAGCATAAAACGTGAAATTTCAATAAAATACTTATTAGCCTTAGGTATCCAAATGAAAGTCGCAGATATCATTAAACCGTAAGTGTGTATAAAAAGAACGTCCAAATCTGACATCGTATAAGGAAGTTATGATTTTTCTAAGTTTCGGATATAGCAGTAGACAGCTAAAAACTAAAAATAGAGATCATGCGACTTTTAGCCAACGCAAACTAAAAGAGAATCAAAGATCTCGACAATAGGATTACAACGGTAAAATGACAGACAAAGACGGACGTCAAATGAAGAAGTTGTGAATTTTTAACGGACTTTTCCTATCCACGCATGTTAAAAATATAATATTAAAAATAAAGTCAAAATTAGTCGACGGAGTCTAAACGAAAGTTGTAGAGCATAATCTCACATATGTGTGGATATAAAGAATGTAAAAATCGGAACTCGTATATGAGAAATATGAATTTCTGAAGTTCGGGACATGAAACCCATCACTGTTAGAAGACTCACGATGTGAGCCAGAAGCTCACGACGTTAGCCGATAACTGATATATCTCAGAAACAGGCTATCAGACATTGCGTCTACAGATTGGATAAGAACCAAACCCACGATGTGAATCATCCAATGTTCACGACGTGAATCCCAAAAATACACCATATAAATAGAAACCGAGGGCTTTGGTTTTGGCTGCTCATTTCTATCTTCTCTCCCACTTTTACTCTGTGTTAAGCATCCCGAGACTACACCGACGCCCCAGTTACGTGTCCAAGCTCTGACGGAAACCCGAAGTCTCAAAGTTCCTGAGAATCTTGCATCTTTCAAGTCGAAGTACTGCCCGATTTAAACATCGTCTTCATTAACCTGTCACTCTTACCAAGTGAGTTCATACCCCTAACTTATCTTTTAAATGATTTTAAATGCTTTTATAGGGGGCAATACAAGTAGAAAACATTATAGTTATCGAATCAATCACATGTGATTAATAACTATCAAACGTGTGGATTTCTTATACTTCAAACTGTGATATCAACCAAGCTATTTCCAAACATTTTATCAAACTCCTTTACATGCTAAACTCTTTAACAAACTCTTTTAAACTTATATATTGTCAAAATCATGTCTATATAGATATAGTTATATAAATAAGGTTGAAAGGACTTAGGAGTAATAACTCACTTTATTTCCTGTACCTAGTTTGGTTGTGGACTTAGAGTACCGGTTGTTCGTCCAAGTGTCATTTGAATCTTAGTTATATATTATGTATATGTGTATAAATATAAAAGTTCTTACATCAGTTCAACACCTTTGGGTAGCAAAGGTCTAGAAACATACTCAATCATTCAAACAACATTACTAGTAAACTATAATAGGTATCGTTTAGAGGACTACTACTCACTATTACTAGTACAATGAAACATACATGAGTCAGTTCAAACATACTATAACAAGAAACAGGGAGAAACATACTATACAAAGAGAACATATAATACACTAGAACAGATAGAACATACTATACAAATACAAGAATACTATAACATTAATGTGAGCCACTACTTCGTGGCATGGCAATTTACTGCTGTGTCACGTTTTGTAACCAGAGTATCCTGAAGGGAGAGTGTGAATATATGTATAGATCTATACTGGATTGACCATCCTACACCTGGATGCTAGCTACAGTGGGACCTACAGGTCTACGGGTGACGAATGTCATACCATTTCGACATCTTCAAATGTCGTGTTTTACTAGTCGATCAAGCATGGTTATAATCATATCACATCTTACCTTAATTAAACAATTGGTTAAAGGTAGTTAGTACAATGGTAGTTACTATATACAATGCTACAATACATCTTTATTTTTTCATTGCATTCACGTTGTGATTTTCTCACATAAACGGAAATGTAAACTATATTTTGGTAATGATAGTCATACTTGGGAAAAACACTCACTTTTACAAACAAACAACATGCAGAACATTTGGGTCTTGGTAGAAGGCTACATTTCATGATAAGTAGAAAATATAGGATTTTCTAGGAGATACAAACATTTACAACAAACATTTACAAACACTTTCATCAAACATATACAAATATTTGACACTAAATTACTTATGAACTCACTAGCTTAAATGTTGATCCTCTCTTTCAAAATAAATTGTATTCTCAGGTCATCGGTAGACAGGTACAGATGGTTAGGTTTTGAGACGACGGAGCACTTTCAGACTCGTCTTATATATATATATATATATATATATATATATACTTTTTGGTGTCTTACAAATACATTCAGAACATACATGTATAAATTATACTATTAATGCAATGGATGATGTTGTTGCTTGTTTTACTATTATGCATTGTTATATACTGTACATGACGTCCTCCACCGCCGAACGTTCCGCCGTTCCGGTTTGGTGGTGTGACAACCTGGGAGGATTTTGTAACCAGAGTCTCCTGAAGGGAGAGCGTGAATATATGTATAGATCTATACTGGATTGACCATCCTACACCTGGCTGCTAGCTATAGTGGGACCTACAGGTCTACGGGTGAAGAATGTCATACCATTTCGATATCTTCAAATGTCGTGTTTTACTAGTCGATCAAGCATGGTTATAATCATATCACATCTTACCTTAATTAAACAATTGGTTAAAGGTAGTTAGTACAATGGTATTTACTATATACAATGCTACAATACATCTTTATTTTTTCATTGCATTCACATTGTGATTTTCTCACATAAACGGAAATGTAAACTATATTTTGGTAATGATAGTCATACTTAGGAAAAACACTCACTTTTACAAACAAACAACATGCAGAACATTTGGGTCTTGGTAAAAGGCTACACTTCATGATAAGTAGAAAATATAGGATTTTCTAGGAGATACAAACATTTACGACAAACATTTACAAACACTTTCATCAAACATATACAAACATTTGACACTGAATTACTTATGAACTCACTATCTTAAATGTTGATCCTCTCTTTCAAAATAAATTGTATTCTCAGGTCATCGGTAGACAGGTACAGATGGTTAGGTTTTGAGCACTTACAGACTCGTCTTATATATATATATATATATATATATATATATATATAAATTATACTATTAATGCAAATATATTCAGAACATACATGTATAAATTATACTATTAATGCAATGGATGATGTTGTTGCTTGTTTTACTATTATGCATTGTTATGATACTGTACATGACGTCCTCCGCCGCCGAACGTTCCGCCGTTCCGGTTTGGTGGTGTGACAACCTGGGAGGATTTTGTTCAAAAATTATAGAGGGAGTTTTCACTGGCTATCGAGGTGCATCAGTTCGTGAAGGAGTTCCAACACCTTCATAATGTTGGGTTTTGGTCATTAGTATCTCTCCATGAAAGTGCTAGATGGTCTTAATGGGTTAAGAGACTAGGGTTTATCGATTTAAGGTATTATTAGCCATACTAAACCATTTAGTTGGATACTTTATAGTTAAGAAGATCATATGTTGCCTAAATCTAAAATTTAGATGTAAGTGCTTAATGGATTAAGCACTTAATAAGAGGGGTGGTGATCAGTCACGTACGCTGGGCGTACCGAGGGTCTGACGTGATGGCACAACATCCTCCCTATATAATTTCCGCACTTGATGTATTTTTACTCTGATGTTTTGGAATACTATGATGATTGATAGTTTTTGGTACAATCAATGAATGAAATTAATAGTTTTTAAATGCAAAATTTTCGTATTTTTTTGGGCCATTACAATTTGGTATCAGAGCCGTTTTTTGAGGGATCCGGGCATACTGTCAAGTGTGTTAGAACTCAAACTGAATAAATGCAAGTATTTCTTAAGGAAAAATGAATTTAAATTTTTAAAAATGATTTTATTTAAGAAGAAGGGGTGCGATGCGTGCAATCAGCCGACCTCAAGTAAGTGGTTCCCAAATTACCTATACTTATGTCTTATGAGTAGTATGCTTGATATGAGAGTTGTATGCTAGATTAGGGATAAGGATACCTTTAGGAATCATATGATCGAATTTCCTGATTTGCGTGATGTCTTATAGCCTTGTGAGACTTGATTCTATGTATTACATCGAAGTGATATCGAATTAGTTATTTGATAATACAAGATTTTAAAATTGTATACAATTAGGATCGCATTGCTCTAGTATGATCAATTTGGCCTCGTTTCCTATTCCTTGTTTGGTTGTTGATGTAGGGTAGAATCATCATTTGACAGTCTATATGATCCTATTTTGTGTATAACTTACATGCATATGGGAACCAACGTTGTTGATTGAGGTTCTTCGTATTGTGAGTGGTGGAAGTTGAGGATTCCTAGGAGAGTCTAGGACATGAACTGTCGTATGGCATTGGATTAGTTATAGTTTTAGTATTGTGACTTAGAGGAATCAGGACTAACTTTGAGGAAGGTACATGTGAGTGTGAAAGGTAGTATTGGGCCTATACTATTAGAAGCACAGTTGTAAATAAGACGAGCGCAAATATGGAAACTCTGTGGAGGCCTATGTAGAGGAGTCCCCTCGACTCCTTTGCTAATTGTGTTTATGATGTGTTTCAATTTGGAGGATGGTAACGATTAATCGAGGAGGTTGTAGCTCTAGTTCTAGGTCAGGTTCTAACTCAGGCACATAACTGGTTGATAAGCATCTACACGAGTTCATTTCGGTTGTGGTTACTCACAGTATTCTGGATGCAACTCCGGTACTGTTTGGTACTATCAAGGAGGGGATTTTGGAGCTAATGAATGAGTGGCTTAGGAATTTTCAAGCCGAGATTTCTGCAGGTCATATTGGAGCTCGAAATCCATTATTTCATCAGTTTAAGGCTTATGGAGCTCCTGAGTTCTTCGGGGTTAAGAACCATATCACTAGTCATCACTAAACTGCTGACATGGAGAATGCTAAGCGGACGAGATTTTTCCTAGAGGGGGATTTTGTTCAGAGATTCTAGAGGGATTTTTCACTTGCTATCGAGGTATAGCAGTTCACGAGGGAGTTCCAACACCTTCGCTAGACTACCGAGACTATAGCGTAGATTACCGCCAAGTTCTGAGAAAGGGCTCTGTTGGTTCCGCAATACACTATGGATAAGGAGATGAAGAAAACAAGTTGTCATGACATGTTGAGAGATGAAATTAGGGAGTTTGTGAGGTTTTCGGGGTGCAAGACCTTGAATGATATGATTGAGTGGGCCTGTGAGTGGGAGATTGAGCTGGAGCTTTGGTCTAAGAGCA
Organism: Lactuca saligna; assembly: GCF_052625555.1. Taxonomy (NCBI): domain Eukaryota; kingdom Viridiplantae; phylum Streptophyta; class Magnoliopsida; order Asterales; family Asteraceae; genus Lactuca; species Lactuca saligna. The sequence continues at coordinate 148,358,446 of NC_136420.1, forward strand.
AGCCGGAGCTCGTGCAGACTTTTATGGGCCGGGTGGTAATTTTGTAATATTGCAAGCCATACTTGTAACATCTATTATTCAGGTATTTGTTTTAAACCCTTGTATTCTGCTTTATTTTCAAGTTAGGTCTACAGTGGCAATTTCGTAATTTCAGAGGCAGCTGAAGTACGTCGGGCTTACACCTTCGTAGATAGGGTGTACTCGCGTTCACATTGGCATGTTTCGTGTACGCTGGTATGCAGGGCATACACATCTAGGGTGCAATCCCTAAATTTTAGGGTTTAGATCCTATTTAAACACATTTATGGCCACACGCACCTTCTAATCATTAGCCTCCTTTCTCATTTCAAAACCCTAAAGAGTATTAATGCATTGTGGAGATTGTAGATCCATTTTTTTTTGCTATTGGGAGCTTTTGGAGTAGAATGAAGAGCATTGAGGTGGTGGTGTTTTTCTCAAGGCTTCGGATCCAGCATCTTGTTCCTTTTGTGCACTTGGTGGAGGTAAAAAAGCACTAACCATGGTGAAGAAATCTTATGGATCTACTTTTAGGTCAAAGTTGTTCCCTTTTTGTCCCAAACTTGGTCTTTGTGAGTAGAAGGTACTCCAAGTCATTTGAGTTGTCCTTTCAAAGGTTTTGAAGGGTGTTAAGTCATAAAGTTGGGTTTTTGGTCACTAGTTTCTCTCCATTCAAGTGTTGGATGGTCTTAATGGGTTAAGAGAATAGGGTTTATGGAGTTAAGGTCTTATTAGCCATGCTAAACCATAAAGTTGGAAACTTTATGGTTAAGAACATCATATGTTTCCTAGATCTGAAATTTGGACGTAACTGCTTAATGGATTAAGCACTTAATAATATGGGTGGTGAGCAACCACGTACACTGGGCTTACCGAGGGGTGCAATGCGCATACAAGGTCAGCTTTCAAATCCTTGGTCAATGGCAAAGTACACCACATGTACACAAGGAGTACACCCCACGTACCGACCAAGTCAACCCAAATGATTGAGTTGACTTTGACCTTGATTTTCACTAGGGTTTGACCTATGAGTATTTTTGGTTTTTGAATGGTAGTCTGAGTTTTGATTATTGATATTAATAGAGTTGACTAGTAGAATGGGTTTCATACCAGCATGTTATTCTATTTTTTCAACTGTCTGTGAGGCGAGTCTTCTTAGCACCTTAAGTAGGTCGAAGGCACCAAGGTTGACCTACTGTATTGTTTGAGTAAAAATTGTATGCAAATGTATAAGTTTGTATTATGTGATTTTATGATTTATGTTTTGAGCTAATTTAGGCTTAGAGTCATTATGGACTCGGGGTTGATATAGACCAGGCGGTTGATTCACTCTCGATACAGCAACTTGTTGTTATTTTGGCTTGATATGGACCCAGGGATTGGTACGGAACTAACATAGCCACGTGCTTTTATATTATATGAATGTTGTAAGTGATATTTTGGGAAGCTTACTAAGCTTTATTCTTACAATTTATATTTATGGTTTCAGGTACTTCCAGTTCAAAAGGGTAGGGCCTGACGTGATGGCAAACCATCCTGCACATATGATTTCTGCACTTGATATATTTTTACTCTGATGTTTTGTAATATTGTGATGATTGATAGGTTTTGGTACAATCAATGAACGAAATTAATAGTTTTAAATGAAAATTTTTAATACTCTTTTTGGGTCTTATAGATTCAATAAGCCAGAACAAGTTCTTCTCAGTTGACTCAAGGAAAGTAATTTAACAGTAACTTATGCGATGTATTGTGATATACAAAGTGGACTTATATATATATATATATATATATATATATATATATGTGTGTGTGTGTGTGTGTGTGTGTGTGTTGGTACAAATTTCCATTAGAAGTGTTATTGATGAAATATAATTTTATAAGGCTTGTAAAGAGTATAAGTCTCATTACCCCAGTTGAGGCCTCCTCCTCCGTGTCAGAAGGTAAGGGGTCTTCACGAGAAACACAATCGACAAGAGCATCGACCAGCATCGGGTCATCTCGAGGATAAGTCATCAAACCCGAAGTAGTGATCGACCCGAAGAGGGTCAATACATAGTTGATGCTAATTAGTGTTAGAATCACTTTCATAAACGTCACCTCCCAATGAAGGTAGGCACCCTAAAAATGGACCCTCAAAACCATCTCGAATGGAACGATCCTTTCATGACCTAAAAACAAAACAAGAAGATCAAGCACACAAAGAAGAAAAAAAAATAGGGGGGCATGCCACACTACAAAACACAAATACAACCGAAGGAAAGCAAAACAAAAGGCAGGAAGGGAGAAGAGCTTACCATTCTTTACAACGAAAAATTAAGGCATCATTCCTTGAGACCTCCAAGCTGCACTCACACCAGCTAGCAGACGGACCTCCCAGTCATCTTCATTGAAAGAGATGCTCTTTAGAGTATTGACAAGCTACTTGCTAGCCCCCTGAAGAGTAAAAATTTGGTCAGAAATGCTGGATCTACGGGGATAATCATAACCAACTAAATCCTGATTCACCTAGAGCTACCCATCCTTCCAATTTTTCTTTGGCACCTTCTGGTTCATGATGAAAGCATGAACACCTCTACGTTGATAAAAATGTGTGAATACCATATTGATTTGATGAATTAAAGAAGTACTTGAAATTCCACAGTTCGCGAAGCACACCCAAAGCCCGACATTCATCTCAAAGCCAACTATCTTGTTAACAACATTGGGGGTAAGGTTGTTGACAATGAAACCATAGTGACTGTAACACCTGTTTCAGGTATTAATTGATTTAGTTAATGACCGGGGGTGGTGCATGGACGCGGCGAGTTGGGAGTTCAACTCGTCGAGGAGGGGCATTTAATCTTGGACACGGATCGGGACTAACTTGGCGAGTCGGCAGGCCCAACTTGGTGACTTGGAGCTGTAAAGAGAAAATCCTAATTTTGGGGATTGTAGCATATATATATATATATATATATATATATATATATATATATATATATATATATATATATATATATATATATATATATATATATAAGGGTCATAATATGCCCTTATGGCCTCCCCTAGCACCTTATCATCCCCGAGAGAACTATTTTCGGCTGTAAACTCCCTTGAGTGAGAGGAAGAGCTTGGTTTAGCAAACTTGGAGTGTTGAAGAAGGGGTTTAGAAGAAAGAACAAGAAGGGAAGCAGTGGATCCGGCATCTACACTGTATTTGTCACACCCCGAAAACCGAAGGCGGAAACATTTCCGGGGTTGACTCCACGTTGAGTATCAAATCCAATGCACATAGTAAGTAAAGTAGAACAACCATACATATTGAAAAGTTTTACAGTTGTTTCAAAAGTAAAGTTAAACAGCTGTGATACATAGTATATAATAACAAAATGAACTGATCTTCTACGCACTCCAACCTGGAACAAAATGATCTTCGGATACCTATTCTAATGCTGACCTGAGAACACAAGCGGTTTGAAAATCAGTATAATGCTGGTGACTTCATAAGCGGTTTTTGTTTTATGAAAATGTTTGAGTTTACTTTTTGTTTCTGAAATGTTACGCACACCAAGAAAATCCCATATTTTCTTAAAAAGGTTGGTTATTGTTTCTCAACATATAAAGTAAAGTTGTACACTGAAAACATGTTTACCCTTGTGAAAATGTACAGTTAGGTTATCTGGTTGGATATACTGTTCTGGTTAGGTACCAATGTATTTCCAGTAAAGTCCCATACTTTAGTGATTGTCTTTTACCAATTGTGAAAGATGTAAAGTTATCTGGTTTGTTACCCTTTCCTGATTATGTAAACGTTTCCCACGAAAGTTCCATACTTTCCTGACTGTTGGTTATCAATGTAAAAGATGTATTACGTTATTCATTATTACTATAGAGTAAATCTCTGTTATCCTAATTGTGAGTTCCATAACCATACAATAGACTAAAATGTGGCAATAAGTAGTCCACATCACCTTATGACTCTCGTCACCCTTGAACCTTTTGGTTCGGCTGTAGCTAGCAGCCAGGTGTGGGGTAGTCAGCCCCGTATAGATCTATACACTCAAGTCACGCTCTTTAAATCCCAGAGATTCTGGTTATGGGTGTAGTCCTCCACTCGCGTATCTCTGTGGAGTGTTCTCCGATGACGTGTCTCCAATCATACAGGATTAACAAATTTACTAGTAAAAATATGATAGTCCTCCACTCGCGTATCTCTGTGGAGTGTTACCGAGGACAAAACAGTGTACAAATTCTAGGTTCAAAGATTCAATGTCATGCTTTTAACTGATGAATGTGGAAAATCATTTGTGAAATATTGTAAAACATAACAGTTTAAAATCCATTTCACAAATATATGTTTACGTGATCTGCAGGTTGAAACGGTTATCAGTTGTAACGATCAGTGTTAAAAGCATATAAAATGTGAAACACACACATGTAAACAAGTTTTGAGTACAAGAAACCTCTTTTACTTTGCTTGTGTTCCCCCCTAAAAACAGTTAAAAACAGTGAAAAAGAGTAGGGGTATGAACTCACCGCTTAATGTAGGGTTCGAATGTTAACGGATGCCCTGAACGCCTATGGCCCCTATTATTCACGTGACGACACATAGATGAGTTAGAATTAAGGTGTTTCATGACTAAACATGATGGGAAAACACCCCTTAGGGCTTGGAATTACTAAGAATAAGTATCCTAGGATCCTGGCTTAAAGATTTATGCAAGTTTAGGGCCAAATGTGGGCATTAAAGTGAGTGTATGGCCTTGAAAATGAGTGTGCGGCTGGGGTGTGCAGCCAGGAGTGTGTGTGAGGCAGCACACAAGAGTGTGCGGCCATACAGAGGGTGTGTGCGGCCGTACACAGGAGTGTGTGGCCGTACACTCCTCATTTGAGTCCATTTGATGACTTTTGAAGTGTTTGCTCTTCACACTTAGGAGGTTTGAAGGTATGATGCCCCATATGAAGGTGTGCGGCCGTACACCTTCATGGGATGATGAATATGATGAACATAATGAGTTTTAAGCTTGGAGTTCAAGTGTTTACCACTATACTTAGCTTGAAGATGGAGTAGATCACAATTTGGAAGCTTTCCAAGTGTTCTTGGTTGATGATTTTAGAGAGAGAAAGTAGAGAGAGGGAAGAGAAACGTCCAAATGAATGAATGAAGGGGTATCCATCCATATAAGGGTTTTAGTGTGAGGTTGAGTGTGTGTGCGGTTGGGTGTGCGGCCGCACACACCTTATTTGGTGTGTTTGGTCCGATTTTGTGATACTTAAGCACTTTCCAACCCTTCCTAGGGCTTATATCCAGGTTATACTAAGTCTAGAGCACTCGAATGGAACCACAAGATGTAACAAAAGATAATGAACTCGAGTTTTAGTGTTGAACACAGATCAATTACATGACTAGAAGTTTCGGGTTGTCACAGTATTGGTCACCATTTTAAGGTAAAAAGTGGTTACCTTGAACCATAGATTCTTAGTGATGGGTTTTGAGCATTCTAACACTTCCTAAGTGTACATGCAACCCTAATAACCTTGGATCTATGTTTGTCTAATTGTCATGCAAAGTTGAATTCCAAGGTTATATTCCTATCTAGCATACATGGGGAACAATTTTAACATAAAGTATAGATAGAATAACTTACCTTGTTGTTGTTTGTGTTCCTTGAAACCTTGTGAGCCTAGCACCCCAAGTGTGATGCCTCAAATGCTTCACACAACACCAAATGCTCTTGGAAGAACTTATGAGAGTATACACACTTCTTCAAAATCGGCCAAGCTCTCTTGTTTCTTAGTGTAACCGATTTTGGGTGGAGAACATGTTACTTATATAGTGTTGACACATCTAGGGTTAAACCCTAATGTGTCATGACTCTTCATTTCCATGACCCATGGGTTTGTAACTCCCATGGGGCATCCATGGAACATCCTATGGGTGGAACCCAACTTGATGGTCCATGGAGCCTTTTAGCCCATTATACAAGATATGGATGATTTACATAATCAACCCATATATTTAATTAGTTATCTTTTGATCACTTAATTAATTCTAAATTAATTTTTGATCAAACTAATCAAATAATATTATTAATATATTAGAACTTATAATATATTAACAATCTCCAAGTGTTATTTCTCTCATTTAGTCTATCCAATTGCATGGTGCCATGCAACCCAAATGGACCATGCCGGGTCGGGTCAAGTACATACTAGAAATAGTTATGGACTTAGAAACCTTATCCAACAGTCTCCCACTTGGATAAGTCTAATAACTATTACTGCAAGTATGACTTCAGGAACCGATCGGCAATCGTAGCTCTTTACAAGGTTTCTCGAAACTGAGAAAATGATGGTACGCCATTTAAGATAAGTGATCATATAATCCTCTGTTCTAGATATCAGTCGGACAAATACGTGGAACAATGTCTTACTTATTGTCCAACAATTTGTTCCCCAATTTCCGATTTGTTTGACAAAGAACTTCATTGAACACATCAATTTAGTTCTGACCGGGCCCGGTACATAGGTCAAAACAAAATCATCGAGGGGCCCAGATATTAGCTTCTAATCCAAGAAGGAACAGATAAACTTCAACTCATATGTTTGGTCTACTACTCATTGAATTACACACAAGAGCACGATTTTATAACATCGAGTTACCAATGCGTTTTTCGTACAATCAATGCATAACCAACTTGTAAGTAACAAATCATATCTCTAGGTTTAAAGACTTATATGATATTACCGTCTCACGATCACTCGAGATAGAATTCCATGAAGTGATTCCAGTGAGCGTGGGTTGAGTCCAATGCTCAGAACTTATGAGCACTCATGATTGTTGTAGCCTTGTCCCAGACCTCTACAACCAAACATGACAGTCTTGATTCATACCTACTTCCGACATATGACCGACTGTGGAGGTTTGAATAATATGTTATACCAAACAAAATTATTCTGGAAGTCAAAACATGCAAAAGAAATATAGTAAACGATCGACAAGAGATAGTAACACTTTACTCATAAATAAAACACTTTTATTCATCATCAAATGTCAATTACACTTTACAAATTTCGAGGTTATCTAACTACTAAATCTAATATCATTCTTCAGCCCTATGCTCCGAGCATGCTGGAGATGCTTAACCCGAGTCAGTCCCTTCGTGAGGGGATCTGCCGGATTCTCATCTGATGATACCCTCTTTGCCACGAGGAGTCCTTCTTCGATCCGATGTCTGATGAAATGGTATTTTCTGTCGATGTGTCTGGATCTTCCGTGATCCCTTGGTTCCTTGGCTAAGGCAACAGCACTTTCACTATCACAGAAAATTTCCATTGGCTCTTTAATAGCTGGTACAACTCCAAGGTCTCCAATGAAGTTCCTCAGCCATAACGCCTCCTTTGCCGCTTCGCTAGCTGCAATATACTCTCATTCACAAGTAGAATCTGCCACTGTCTCTTGCTTGGAACTCTTCCAAGAAATTGCTCCTCCATTTAGGGTAAAGACCCAGCCCGACTGAGAGCGGAAGTTATCCCTATCAGTCTGGAAGCTAGCATCACTATACCCTACAACTCTCAAGTCATCACTCCCACCGAGGGTAAGGACCCAGTCCTTAGTCCTTCGTAGGTACTTGAGAATATTCTTTACCGCAGTCCAGTGTGCCTTGCCAGGGTTCCCCTGAAACCTGCTAACCATGCTCAAGGCAAAGGCTACATCAGGTCGAGTACACGTCATAGCATACATGATCGATCCTACAGCCGAAGCATAAGGTACTCGACTCATTTCTGCTATCTCAGCCTCAGTGCTAGGGCTTTGTGTCTTACTCAACTTGGCGCTACTCTGGATGGGCAACTCTCCTTTCTTGGAGTCTTGCATTCTGAATCTCTTCAGAACCTTATCCAAGTAGGTACTTTGACTAAGTCCAATTAGTCTTTTACTCCAATCTCTCAAGATCCTTATCCCCAAAATATAGGCAGCTTCACCAAGGTCCTTCATAGCGAAACACTTTCCAAGCCAGAACTTTACTTCCTGCAGGGTTGGAATGTCGTTTCCTATGAGTAGTATGTCATCCACATACAATACCAAAAAGCTAACTATACTCCCACTAGCCTTGACGTATACACAAGATTCATCTTCACTCCTAGAAAAGCCAAATTCCTTGACCTTTTCATCAAAGCAAAGATTCCATCTGCGAGGTGCTTTCTTTAATCCATAAATGGATTTCTCAAGCTTACACACTCTATTAGGGTACTCGTTACTGACAAAACCCTATGGCTGACTCATGTAAACATCTTCAGCCAGCTTCCCATTAAGGAAAGTGGTTTTGACATCCATTTGCCAAATTTCATAGTCATGAAATGCGGCTATGGCTAACAGAACCCGAATAGACTTAATCTTGGCTACCGGAGAAAAGGTCTCATCATAATCCACTCCAGGAATTTGAGAGAAGCCCTTTGCAACCAGTCTAGCCTTATAAGTGTGTACTTTACCATCCATGTCGGTCTTCTTCTTGAAGACCCATTTGCACCCTATAGTCTTTCGACCTGGTACATTCTCAACCAAGTTCCAAACTTGATTGTCATACATGGATTGTATCTCGCTATCCATAGCCTCTTTCCATTTAGCAGACTCGGGGCCTGCCATGGCTTCCTCGTAGCTGTTAGGGTCATCTTGACTTACTAGTGTTTCATCACTAATAAAGGTCTCACCTTCTGCAGTAATATGGAATCCATAGTAATGCTCAGGTGCACTCCTAACTCTCGTGGAACGCCTCAGAGGTACAGATTCGTCAATTGGCTCAACAGGAGTTTCCTCCTCAGGTTGAGGGCTAGAGTTTGAAGTTCCTTCACCACTTGACTCTTGAATTTCTTCAAGATCAACTTGCCTCCCACTGTCTCCTTGGCTTATAAACTCTCTTTCTCGAAAGACTCCTCTTCTTGCTACAAAGACCACATTGTCACTAGGTCTGTAGAAGACATAACCAAAGGATTACTGTGGGTAGCCGATGAAAATACACCTCTCGCTTCGGGGTTCGAGCTTATCATGAGTCTCGCATCTCACGAAAGCCTCGCAGCCCCAAATCTTGATGTGGTCTAGTTTAGGTACTTTACCAGTCCACATCTCGTGAGGAGTTTTGGCAACTTTCTTTGTAGGGACTAGATTAAGGATATGGGCGGCAGTCTTTAAGGCATACCCCCAGAATGAGATTGGTAGCGAAGCTCGACTCATCATGGAACAAACCATGTCCAACAAGGTTCGATTACGCCTCTCAGCCACACCATTCAACTGCGGTGTCCTGGGAGGTGTCAATTGTGAGACAATCCCACATTCCTTTAGATAGTCGAGGAACTCTGAACTAAGATACTCACCACCCCGATCGGATCGAAGCATCTTAATGTTCCTGCCCAATTGATTCTCGACTTCCTGTTTAAATTCCTTAAACTTCTCGAAAGTCTCTGACTTATGCTTGATTAAGTAGACATATCCATATCTACTGTAATCATCAGTAAAAGTCAAATAATAACGATTAGCATCCCTTGTGGCATGTTTGAATGGTCCACACACATCCGTGTGTATAAGGTCCAACAAACCTTCACCCCTTTCACACGAGCCTGTGAAGGGTGACTTTGTCATTTTTCCAAGTAAGCATGATTCGCAACTATCATTTGACTTTAGGTCAAACGACTCCAAGACTCCATCCTTTTGGAGTTGGCCTATGCGTTTCTTGCTTATATGTCCAAGACGACAATGCCATAATGATGCTTTATCCAAGTTATTATTATTAGTAGAATCAATACACAAAACATTATTTCCTAAGTTATCTACAATAGATACAGCTTCATACACACCATCACAAGGTAATGCTTTAAAATAAAGTACATTATTAAAGAAAGCATTAATCGAACCAACTTCATTATCAAACGAAAAGGTGAAACCTTGTTTGTACAATGCATGAAAGGAAATAATATTTCTTGCCATTTCTGGCGAATAACATAATTTATTCAAATCTAAATTTAGCCCACTACTTAGCGATAAAGTATAAACTCCAATCTTGGTGACAGGTGTAACTTTCCTATTCCCCATGATTAAGTTTATTCTTCCTTGCTCCACATTCTCACTTCTTCCTAGTCCCTGCAAGTCACAACAAATATGAATACCGCAACCGGTATCAAGGACCCAAGATTTCGAATGGAGTGAGTTATTAGAAATGATAGTGTAAATACCTGCATGGTTGGGTTTGACTTTACCATCCTTCACATCCTGCTGGTACTTTGGGCAGTTTCGCTTCCAATGAGCTTTTTCATGGCAATAGAAGCATTCAGCCTCTTTTGGGTCAGAAGAAGGAGTAATGAAACCTTTCTTGGTTCCACTTGAAGAAGAGCCATCAAGGGACCGAGCCTTGGTACCCTTCGAAGATCTCTTTCTCTTCCTCCCTCGACTTTGCCCGATTTCCAAGACCGGAGTTGAGTCTGGAGTAGGAGTGATAGCAACCGACTTCCCCTTAAGACCTGTTTCTGCGGTCTTGAGAAGTCCCTGAAGTTTGCTGAGGGTGACCTCTTCCTTGTTCATGTGATATGTCATGCGGAATTGATCATAGCACGATGGTAAGGAGTGCAAAATGATATCTATTGCAAGCTCCTCAGGGAAGTTCACATTGAGCTTCAGCAAACGATCCACATACCTTTGCATTTTCTGCATGTGGCTCGTGACGGACTCTTCGTCCTTCATCATGGTTGTTATCATGGAGCAGATGACTTCGTACCTCTCTTGTCGTGCACTTTGATGGTATCTTTCCATCAAATCTTGGTGCATTTCATAAGGGTAGAAATCTTCATAAGACTTTTGGAGTTCATCTGTCATGGTGGCCAACATGATGCAAGCCACCTTGGTTGCATCTCTTTCATGAGTATGAAAGTCAGCGATCTCCTGGGGAGTTGCAGTGGACTCATCAATTTCCTTAAGTTCCTTGTCAAGGACATATTCTTTGTCCTCGTAGCGGGTAATCATCCTGATGTTTCTGATCCATTTATTGAAGTTGGATCCATCAAAGGTGACTTTCCCACACAAACTCATAAGAGTAAAGGAGCCATTAGGATTCGAGCCAGAAGCATTATTTGAAGACATCTGAAAGAGAAGAACAAGTTTAGTTTAGATTTAAGAGAGTCCTTAATAAAACACCCAAATGTAATATTAAGGCTAGGATCCAATCACAATATAATATAACTTAGAAGAGGTATGCCGTAATCTAAGCTATACCATATTTGAAAGGTAGGTGAATGACGATTCACCAATTTCCACCACGAAAACCGAAATATTAGATATTTAGTTTTTATTGGTTTTAGAAATTCCTAGATTCTTTGAGATCCAATGAACTTTTCAAAGGCATGTTTCAATCTCGAGAGTGCCCTCCATGTTTGTGACTGGGATGCCGAGGATCACAAAACGAGGTGTGAAGTAACCATGCAAATCACCTGGTACCCTTAAAGTTTATCACTCAATCGATGTGCCGGTAAACCACACACGCTCCACCGATACTATAATAAACCTTAAGTCACCCTTTACCTACCTTGTTAAGTCCAAGTTAGTGTGCCGGTTAACCACACACGCTCCACCAACGACTTAGACAAAGTGTAAAGTGTAATTTCATGGATTAGCACCTTATTCACATTTTTCCTAGAGTAACTAAGATTGGGAATTTATTAACATTTAGTTACTTTATTATATTCATCATACTTTGAATGAGAATTATAAGTCCCTATCTTACCCGTTCGGCTAACGACCCTCCACCAGTCAAGCAAGCGGTGGGTGAGAATATACACCCATTAAGTCACCATTTTATAGGCAACAACCTTATACCCACCTTATAGACCGGCTTCATGAATGAGGCGTACTAGCGGTAAGACGACTTTATTCTTATACATATATATATATATATATATATATATATATATATATATATATATATATATATAATTATTAAATCATCATAATATAAGTATAAGGGTTGAATTTTAACTTTTAAAATTCTAGGGGTTGGAACTTAAAGTTTTAACTTAATCTTACTTGTTCCAAAACTTGAGGGCAAGTTTTGTAACTTTCAAAACTTTTCATTTCTTGTAACTTATGAGTTTAATAGAGTAATAAAATGAAGACTCTTCATTTTTCTAACTCTTGTGTTTTCTTAATGGTTTTAACTCAAGTGTGACTCTTGGTTTTCCATAACTTAAGGATAAGTTATGGACTCCATTAAAACACATTATGATCAAGAATTAATCTACCACATAGGTTACAAATAATTCCTATGATCATCTAAAACATCATAAGAACAAGAACATGGATATGAACACAATCAAAAATTACATAAAACTTTGTAATTTTGATAACTAGTTGTTGTAAATGAATTAGCAAAGACATTACACCACCAAAAACAAGTTTTCAATTACCAAAACAGTTTAGGGTAATGTTTCTAATTCATTTCCAGCAACTGAATCGAAAATCTGCACTCAGTCGACCCTACTCGCCGAGTGCATAAACTGACTCGCCGAGTTGGTTGAAGATACTCATGGACTCGACGAGTCCCCCCTATAAACTCGATGAGTCCATTCGCAGACAGCAAAATTTCCGATTCTGTTTTCAACTTTTAAGCACAAATAAGAGCAAACAAGCCTAGGCTTTGATACCACTGATGGGTTTTGAGCATTCTAACACTTCCTAAGTGTACATGCAACCCTAATAACCTTGGATCTATGTTTGTCTAATTGTCATGCAAAGTTGAATTCCAAGGTTATATTCCTATCTAGCATACATGGGGAACAATTTTAACATAAAGTATAGATAGAATAACTTACCTTGTTGTTGTTTGTGTTCCTTGAAACCTTGTGAGCCTAGCACCCCAAGTGTGATGCCTCAAATGCTTCACACAACACCAAATGCTCTTGGAAGAACTTATGAGAGTATACACACTTCTTCAAAATCGGCCAAGCCCTCTTGTTTCTTAGTGTAACCGATTTTGGGTGGAGAACATGTTACTTATATAGTGTTGACACATCTAGGGTTAAACCCTAATGTGCCATGACTCTTCATTTCCATGACCCATGGGTTTGTAACTCCCATGGGGCATCCATGGAACATCCTATGGGTGGAACCCAACTTGATGGTCCATGGAGCCTTTTAGCCCACTATACAAGATATGGATGATTTACATAATCAACCCATATATTTAATTAGTTATCTTTTGATCACTTAATTAATTCTAAATTAATTCTTGATCAAACTAATCAAATAATATTATTAATATATTAGAACTTATAATATATTAATAATCTCCAAGTGTTATTTCTCTCATTTAGTCTATCCAATTGCATGGTGCCATGCAACCCAAATGGACCATGCCGGGTCGGGTCAAGTACATACCAGAAATAGTTATGGACTTAGACACCTTATCCAACACTTAGATCTCTCCTCTTTCAAGTACATCACCATTTTGGGGCAAATAGAGTCAAAATTAGGATCTGGACGTATCACAAGGATATGGTTCTAGATCTGGGCCTCCTTAGGTTCCCAATGTCATAAAGTTGCTTCCTTTATGTAGCTAAACCCCTTTCCATGTATTCAAACCTTGTATGAAGAATAATTTTGGTGTTAGGGCCATGTGAGACCTCGCATACACGTAAAGTTTGAAACTTTACGTGACATCTACACTAGGGAAGGCTAGGTCTGAAGTTTGGGACTCTAGATCGCACTGTAAAAGGCTGAAAATGAGAAGGACTACAGGAAGTCGCCGAGTCCTGTAATTTACTTGACAAGTCGGCCAAGGAGTTTGCGGCCAAGGAGTTTATGGCCAAAGGATTTTCGGTCAGGGGATTATGGTTGAGAGTGTGAAGTCACGAACATTAAGGAACTCGACGAGTCGCCCAACTGACCTTGACTATTCGAAGTCAACATGGACTGTTGACCTTGACTATGGACCTTGACTTTGACCAACTTTAACCAGAGAGTATTTATGAGATGGTGGTAAGTCAATCACTTGATGATTATAGGCAGTTAAGAAGGAACATCGTGTGGGATATATTTGACTTCAGCTTACGAGTTTAGTCTTCAAGAGGTGAGTCTTCTCACCATACCATTGGGTCTAAGGCACCAAGGCCGGCCTATTTGGTGATAGTTGGTATACTCGTTGTGTAGAGATGTATGCCATGATTATGTTGTTATATGCGATAGAGATAGCCTTTATGGCTTTGGTAGAGATAACGTTATAGCTAGCAGTAGAGATAGCCTTATGGATAATGGTAGAGATAGATTTTATAGCTAATGGTAGAGATAGCTTTTATAGCTAACTGTAGAGATAGCTTTTATGGTGAATTGTAGAAATAGCTTTATAGCTAAGATGCTATGTGATATGTGGTAGAGGAAGCTTTTATAGCTGTTATGATATGTGTTATGTGATTTGTGTGTTGGGGTATGCTCTGGGAAACTCAATAAGTGTTGGCTTACAGTTTGTGGATTTGTTTCAGGTACATCGGAGCCCAAGGCAAGGGAAAAGCTTGTAGGTGTGGCATACACTCTCTCGGGCGTTTTTCATGGGACGCTCTGATGTTTGGAATAAAATTTGTATTGACTTATTGTTGAAAACAATTATGACTGAATTTCTTAATGTTGGAAATGTGTTTGATTATTTTAAAATGAAAATGTTCTTTGTAAAATTTGGGTCATTACAATGACACATGGTCTCGTCAAAAAACTTCGGTCATTGGCATCTGGAACCATGCCTCGAAGATGGGAATAGGGAATCAGACCTTACCCTCTAGTGGTCGGGAGATGACAGCTCCCCTGTGTGGAAACTCGACCCTATGATTGAGGAGGAAGCTGAATCGCCCCTGCAGTCTGGAAATCTCTTCGGAAGATGGAGTGACAACTGTGTTCAGAGATGTCGTGGTCTGGTAAAAAAGGGGAAACAAAAACGAATAAGAAGAAATGCGGAAAGAACGGAAAGAAAGACACAATATTGTAGGAAAGAAGAAGCAAAGGAAATAAGTAAAGTAGATATGATGAGGAAGGTTTTGAATGTAGGCAGGAAACCCGAATAGTTACAATGATGAAACCGTCGAGTCAGATGATTCTATCACATCAACAGGCATCATAAACCACCATCGATGAACATGTGTCCAGGCCTAAGGATAAAATGACCTAAATAGCCCATGAAAATGATCACATCCACTCACCTAAGGGACTTGTTGATGTATCTCACCGAGAGTAATGTCAAAGGATAACAGTTTCATCAACTCAGGAATAGCCCATCAGAAACCCACTACCTGACAAGATTCGGGAGCAAATCATTGTCCATATGCCTTGTGTTCTAGCATTAACGATCTCACCTCGGGATTGGCCCTCTTTTAGGAGAGAAACTCCCGTTCCAGATAAGAAAAAGGAGTACCATGTTCCCCAATGCAATAGATGTAGTGCTCAGTGATATGCCAACTGGTAGTTTTGCACCAATAGCAAATAGCCACCCACAGGGAACGATCTACCAATCAAAGGCCGCCTCGTCCTGCCATGCCTGAAAAAGTAGAAGATATTTTCAGGGATCTGTTCCCCTGACCGCATGTTTAAAAAGGTCCCTTCCCCCCCCCCCTAAGAGAAGGAATTGACTCTTAAATCCTAGTCTCATACTCTCCATGTGATACCTTTTCTCAAAGGAATTCACTAACTTGATCTTCAGCTTCTTGTTTCGGGATCACCCCCATTGTTTTCTTTTTTTGTGATTCTCAGGCTTATCTTTTTCACTCCTCAAGGAGACGGAGTTAATTTGGAGACATGTCACAACAACGACCTATCTACACCCAATGGTTTTAAGAGTAGGTGTTAGATCAACTAAGTTCCATAATTTGTTATCATTCATGGACTGGATGTCGTTATTCATTGCTTCTTGCTATTTTGCAGCCTCTGTGCTCGCCATAGCTCCTTGATAGTTGTGTGGCTCATTATCACCAAATAGGTTGTCATCATATGGAGTAATATGAAATCCATAAAACTCGGGTTGACGACATTCTCTATCAGATCTACGAAGTGGAGGTGGAGGTACATTAGATTCCTCAACAGGTTGTTCAACCTCTTTATGAGGTCTAGTCTCAACTTCTAGTTCTTCATTGGTTGTTTCTCCAATCTCATCAGGATGAATCTATCTCCCACTAGTTTCTTGAGATATCAGATTTCTCTTTCTCTTTCTCTCTCTCTCTCTCTCTCTCTCTCTCTCTCTTTCTTTCTCTCTCTCTCTCTCTCTCTCTCTCTCTCTCTCTCTCTCTCTCTCTCTCTCTCTCTCTCTCTCTCTCTCTCTCTCTCTTTTTCTCTTTCGCTCTCTCTATCTATCTATCTCTCATGAAATACTAACCTACGAGGAACAAAGATCTTGTTCTTAGTAGGCTTGTAAAACAAGTATCTAAAAGAGTCATTAGGATAACCAACGATGTAACACCTTTTAGATATGGGTTCAACTTTGTAAAGCACGTCTTTATTAATGAAATCTTCACAACTCCAGACATTGATTCGTGTAAGAGAGGGACAAGTCCCTTTCCATATTTCAAATGGTTTTTTCTCAACCTTCTTAGTTGGTACAAGGTTTAGAATATAAGCCACCAATTATAAACCATAACCCCATAGAGTAATTTGAAGTGTAGAACGAGTCATCATATAACAAACAATGTCAATCAAGGTTCGATTTCACATTTCAGACACACCATTATGTTGTGGTGTTCTTGGTGGAGCTAGTTGTAAGACTATCCCACAACTTCTAAGATGGTTGTCAAATTCATCACTAAGATACTATCTCCCCTTATTAGAATGAAGTATCTTGATGTTCTTGCCCAGTTGGTTCTGAACTTCACTTTGAAATTTCTTGAATATTTTAATTGTCTCGGAATTATGTTTAATCAAATAAACATATCCATATGTGCTAAAATCATTAGTAAATATGACAAAGTATCTTTCACCATATCCGGTGACCACATACATCCGAATGGATTATGTCAGACAGATCTGTCCTGACATTTACCTGTGAAAGGAGACTTTGTGATCATTCAAGTAAGAAAGATTCTCAATCTCCATTGAACTCTAGGTTACATGGTTTCAAGTTTTCATTCGATTGGAGCTTGGCTATTCTCTTCTTGTTTATATGGCCAAGACGACAATGCCATAGATATAATTTATCCAAATTAGATGAGTCCACATTTAATATTAAGTTATTTTTTCTACTTACACCGATCACACTTTCATATTTGCCATTGCAAGGACTAGTTTTAAAATAAAGAGTATTATCTCTGTAAACCAACATATAAGTATTATTACTATCAAATTCAAAAGCAAAACCATCCATCCACAATGTATAAACTAAAATAATGTTTCTTTCCAAGCTAATTGCAAAACTAGAAGGTAATGAAAGATTGTAGTCTCCAATCTTGGTAACATCTACCCTTCTCTTATTCCCCATGATCAAATCAAGCTCTCCATCCCTTATCTTCCTATTTTGATTTAGATCCTACACATCACAAAAAATGTGGGCTCCACATCCTATGTCAAGAATCCAATTGTTAGAGGTAGAAGTTGGGTGTAATTCAATAGTAAACATAGCTAAAGTGCCAACACTCTTAGCCTTGTTCTTCTTAAGATCCTCTAGATACTTAGGGCAACTACGTTTCTAATGTGAATTCTATTGGCAATAATAGCATATGGCCTCTTTAAGGTCATTAACAGGTGCTATGTCAGGAACGTCCTTCTTAGAGTTGGGATTACCAACATTTCCTTTCCTTTTTCCCTTGACATTGGGATAAGAGGACCTCTTTCTTTTGACACCATCTTCTCTAATAGCAAGAATATGAGTGGTTAAACTTGTGTTCCTAGGTGGAATAATGCTTTATTCAGTTGTCTTGAGTATCCCATGAAGCTCCATAATACTCTTCTCTAAATCATTCATATATTAGCTCATGGTGAATAAATTGTACACACTAGTTAGAGAGGCAAGAATGACATTAATAGCCCATTTTTGAGTAAATGGGAAGCCAAGACAATCAAGTGTTTCAAATTATCATTTTATTTTTAACACATGGGCACTCATAGAACCATTCACCTATCGCTTACAACCTAAAATATATTGCATCACCTTAAATCTCTTAGTTGTAACTTGCTTTTGACATACGTCCTTGAGCTGCACAATCATTTCGTACGCCCCGAGGTTCGCACAACACTTTTGGAGTTCAGAAGACATGGTCGCCAACATTAGACACGAGACTTCAATCAAGTGATAATGATGCTTTACATGTTTGGCTGCTTCTTCTTCTGTCACACCCTAAAACCGAGAACGGCGGAATACGTTCTGGGGTGGAGGACGTCGTGTACAGTATCATTACAATTGCATAATAGTAAAAAGAAGAAACAACAACCATTTCATATATAGAGTGGTAATAATTACA
This sequence comes from Lactuca saligna, assembly GCF_052625555.1. Lineage (NCBI taxonomy): Eukaryota > Viridiplantae > Streptophyta > Magnoliopsida > Asterales > Asteraceae > Lactuca > Lactuca saligna. Next base: position 148,376,911 of record NC_136420.1, read on the forward strand.
ATTCTGTTCAGTAAAGTTTAATAGACACCAAAAGTATAACAAAAATAAAAGATGAGTCTTGTATATGCTCCATCTTCTCCAAAAGCTATCCTGTACCTGTCTATCTTTGACCTGAGGATACAAGTTATTTTGAAAACGAATATCAGCATAAAGCTGGTGCGTTCATAAGAGTTTAGTGTCATTGTAGTATAAAAGTGTTTGAAACTTATAGTATAAAAACTGAAATTTGTATTTATGAGTGGTAGAAATCACTAGAAAATCCTATATTTTCCAGAAAGCACGTTTTTAAGTCAATCTTTTGAGTGTGAAAAAGTAATATTGTTGAAACCTTCAATTGTAAAAGTGTGATAATAAATCTCATGTAAGTAATATAGCTGAAGAAAACTTATGCTTGTTCACAATACTAGTGTCGTAAATTTAATTAGTAATAGATCTTTAACTACTTCGGGATATTAATTTAGACTTTAAGTCTTAGTGTATTTATTTGGATGAAGGTTTAACTTCTCAGGTGACCAATTGTAAAGTAGTAGAGTACCGATGACCTTCCCAATCATGCGTAATGAAGTGATGTAGTGCCACCCCTGGCTTGGTCGGCTTGTACTTTAGTTATCAGTCGGGATGTAATAGTGTCCGTTCCGTATAGATCTATACATATAGTGTTGCTTCTCTTTCGGGAAGCCCTGGTCACATGGTGTACGTACAGTAGAGTACCTTATAGAGATAGTGGGTTATACTGTGTATTAGTGAATTCTCTTATGCTTTAGTATGGCAGACTTTTAGTATAGTAAGTAGAGTGTTCTCTCATACTTGCACTAGCTTGCAATATTAACAGTTTATGGTGTGTATAGTAGTAGTAGAGGTAACTAGCAGTAGCCTTAACTATACCTATTATAGTTAAATAGAGTATGTGAATTCCTGCTTTTGATCAACAGTAGTAATGAATAAGATAAAAACATTCATGTCTAACACAAATATATATGATATATAATTAAGAGTTCAACGACAGTCGGACGGACAACCAATACCCTAAAGCCACATCAAACAAGAATAGGAAATAAGGCCAGCTATCGGTCCTAAGTCCTTCAAGTCTTATTATATAAATATATTAATGTAGATATATTTTTATTAAAAGAAAAGTAGTTGAAACATAGTTTTGAAATAGTTTAAAAGGTTCATTAACGGGTATGAACTCACTTGAAATGAGTAGATCGGGTGTGAGTGTCGGATGAGCGTTTGGTGTCAAGTAAGGACTTATACACCCTTTATGACCCTAGTAACATATGAAGACATATGATTACAAATAATTAGTGGTTTAAACCCTAATTAAACACATATAGGCATCCAATTGTGATTAAAGGTCTTATGGTTGAGTGCTTGAAGGCTAAAGGGTTGCAAGGATAGAGTGTATGACTTCACCATGGAGTTTACTCTTCTAAAACTCACCTTAAGTGAGTTTACAGTTAGGGGACCTCATCCCAGATGAGTTTATGGCCGTAAACTCATGGTAGGAGTGTAAGTGAGTGGTTTCAAGCCTTTGGTGGTTCTAGAATCGGTTCTAAGGTCGTATACAAGGGTATAGGGGTGTTTAAGAGTCCAAGAGTGTACTCCCTTGGAGGTTACGGTCCAAAGACCAATCCTTGGGAGTTTATGGCCGTAAAACCCATGGTTTATGGTAGTAAACTCTCGTACACCTCCAATCATTGATTCTAAGGTTCTTGGTTCACTCCTAACATGTTCTAGTAAGGGTATAAGGCTCCTTAGGGGACTTAAACCTTCATTTGACATGGTTTAGGGGAGTTTACGGTCTAAGCATATGTTTGGGACGTAAAATCTCTTTTATCCCTCAAATGTTGGTGTTTAGATATTCCAAGTTTGAAATACCAAGTCCCTTGGTCATATCTTAAACTTAAATGAGTTTTGGAAGTGTTTTGGGCTTGGTTTGCATATTTAGAGGGTGTTTACGGCCTAAGAATGTGCTTGGGCCATAAACCCTCTTCCAAGTCCCTAAATTTTTTGATTCAAGGCTCAAACACTTCTAGGTTTAACCCAAAACTAGTTTTTAAGTCTAAAGGGGGGAGTTTTGGCATTTTTGGCACCATTTTAGGTGTTTACGGCCTAAGCAACTTCTTAGGCCGTGAGCTCCTTTCTATTGGCTTTCTTGAATGATTTTTGGGTTAAAACACAAATCAATGATGTCTAGAACAAGTTAGGGTAAGAGAACTTACGTTTTGGAGGCGGAAACTTGCGGTTTTCGGGCGAAAACGAGTTAGAGAGAGAGAGAGAGAGAGAGAGAGTAGAGAGAGAAAATGGGTCTAGTGTGGTAAAAGGTTTCTATGGAGTGTCCACCCTCCTTTATATAATGCTTGGGTTTTGTACCCGGTGTACGACTACCCGATACTTATGCTTAACGAGGTTTAAACTCTTTACCCGGTTAAATGGTCGTAATTAAAAATAAACTTTTTCCAATAAAATGGAAAGATAATTTTACTTGTTTTTATTTATTTTATTACGACGTTATTGTCATAAAATACAAATAAATAAAACATTTATTTATTTGTCGACCCCAATTTAACGGAACTTTTATAAAATAGAATATTCTATTAACGGAAACGGGTTATAATGACGGAATAAATTTTGGGTTGTCACATCATCCCCCCGTTAAGGAAATTTCATCCCGAAATTTAGAGTACAAGCAGTAAAGTTATTAGAGTACTACTAATCAAAGAGATGGGCATATTTGAGTTTCATTTGATCTTCGTGCTCCCAAGTGAACTCCGGTCCTCGTTTGGCGTTCCATCGAACCTTCACAATTGAGATGTGGCTTTGTTTCGTTCGTTTGACCACCCGGTCCATAATCTCCACCAGCTCTTCCACGAAGGTGAGGATCTCGTTAACTTCGATCTCGTCGAGTGGGATAATGAAAGTCTCGTCGGACAGGCATTTCTTCAAGTTTGAGACATGGAAGGTAGGATGTATGTTACTTAGCTTGTGGGGTAGGTTGAGTTTGTAAGCTACGGGGCTGATTCTAGCGAGAATCTCGAAAGGCCCTATGTACCTTGGGTTCAGCTTTCCACGTTTTCCAAAGCGTATCGTGCCCTTCTTGGGTGAGACCTATAACAGGACTCGGTCTCCCACCTGGAATTCCAAAGGTTTGCATCGTTTGTCTGCGTAGCTGTTCTATCGGTCCCTAGCGGCTTTTAATCGTTCGTGAATTTGCACAATGTTCTCGGTCGTTTCTCGTATGATCTCTGGACCTGTGAGAGTGCTGTCAGGAACTCGTCCATTAGGTAACTGAGTGTCACCCACCTCAGCCCAGCACAGAGGGGATCTGCACTTCCGACCGTAAAGGGCTTCAAATGGAGCTGCCTTGATGCTCGTATGATAACTGTTGTTGTAGGAAAACTCCACAAGAGGTAAGTGTGTATCCCACGACTTACCATAGTCAATCACACAGGCTCGTAGCATATCTTCTAAAGTTTGGATCGTCCTCTCACTTTGTCCGTCAGTCTGTGGATGATAGGTTGTACTCATGTCCAACCTTGTTCCTAAGGCGCTTTACAGTGATTGCCAAAATCCCAAAGTAAACCTACTATCTCTATCCGAGATAATAGATACGGGGACACATGCAATCGAACTACCTCCTTAATGTATGTTCTTGTGAGTTTCTCCATCTTGTTTGTTTCTTTGATGGGTAGGAAGTGCGCTGATTTGGTCAATCTATCGATGATGACCCATATGGTATCCTGTGACAACCGTCAATTTCCGGTCAGGTCAAAGTCAACTGAAGTCAACAAGTCAAACCGTTCGACTCAATTTGCCCTTGTGTACTAGGGCTTATGTTATGTAATTACTAAACAACTCGCTATTCTGATGAGAGATCATAAATCCAGATCTCCTTAACCTAAAATTATGGTACGTGGCGAGCCAAACCGATAAAACAATGTTGCATACTCATCGAGAGTGTGTAAGATCCATAAACAAGGTTTAATAGGGTTTACGGACCATGCATTGCGAAGCCGGACACTCACAAATGTCATACACGAAACCTCTCTTAATCGTTTTCACTCTATCTCTCTTTATCTAGAATCTCTCCCAAATCTCTCCAAGCATGTCAAATCTCTCCCAAATCTCTCCTTGTATGAGAAATCTCTCCAAGAATGTGAAATCTCTCCCAAATCTCTCTTTGTATGAGAAACCCCTCTAAGTATGTGAAATCTCTCCCAAATCTCTCCTTGTATGAGAAATCTCTCCAAGAATGTGAAATCTCTCCCAAATCTCTCTCAAGAGTTCCTTAAACTTTTTATAGTCTTTCGGGCCATCCCGACCCTTAACTGGGTAAAAACGGCTTAAAACGGGGTAAGAACGAGTAAAATAGGCTTAAGGACCCGAAACCCCTCTCAAGGAGCCAAACCCTCCCAAGGACCCGAAACCCCTCTTAGGAACTGAAGGCATCAGAAGCGAAAGTCAGAAGCGAAGGTCAGAAGCGAAAGTCAGAAGCTCGCACAAGCCGAACCCGAAGGCTGCTCTCGGGCTCGAACCTCGCACAAGCCACCGAGACCGAGCCTCGCTCTCGATTCCCTCTTTTGCACTTTTGGTCTTCTCTTCTGCTCTCGGTCCCTTCCCCTCCTCTCGATCTATCTCTTCTATTCTCGGTTCCAAGCATCAGAGGCCGAACCTTCGGCCAGACTTCGGATTTTTGACACTTTTCACCCATTTTCAATATTTTTAACATTTTAAGCTCGTTTTTCAAGATTTTAACGCGGGATTTTCACTCAAACTCGTATTTTAACATAATAAACCCTAAATATTCATAATTTAATCATATTTTCATGAAAATCCCTATTTAAATAATAAAATATAATGGGTGAATAATTGAGGTGGAGCGTTGACTTTGCTTTACCTTATGACACAAGCAACCACCCCCACACCCACCCTATGACCAGCTGCACCTCCCCACCTTACCTAGGTCACTTCAATGTCCTTTCCACTCAATTATCAGCCTTCCCCACGTTCTTAGAGTTGGAACAACTGATCCTCTCTCCTCACTTCTCTCATTTGCTCTCATTTCACCGAGGATCCAACTCCACTTTTCTCTCAAACTTTCTCTATCAAATTCAAGATTCAAGGCTGATTATCAAGCTTTTTCAAACTATTGGTAAGTATAATTCATCCACTCTATGATTATTTCACTTCCTTCTACTCAAATCATACATTTCTTACACAAATATCGTCATATTTGTTGTTAGATCCTCAAATCTTCAAGCATCTCCCAAGTGTTCTTGAGTTGAACACTTCTTTTCTCCATCATCCATCTACTGAAATCACTCAAGGTGAGTTCATACCCCTGCATTTTCATGTTTTCTTAAGTTTTTAGTGGGTGAATACAAGTCAAAACACCAAGAACATAACTAAAAATTTATAACTGCTTTCATCAGAAAACTTGGACTCCATTAACGGACTGTTTTGGACAATTTAAACATTTTAGTTTTCAAAAATATATTAGGTGAAAATATTTCAAGTTCTTAGCTTTAAAATGACTACTTGCACATCTCCATACAATTTTTCTACAATTTATGGGGATTTTTACAAAACTGCCTATCATTTCAAACATCAATCCGGACCAGTCTGTGATTATCCACTTTTTAACCCAAGTTGGAGGTCATTAAAAATCTTGATAAAAATTCTGAGTAAACTAGATACATTTTGGGAACTCTCAAAATTTATGGATTTAGTTTTCGACTTCGTATGATTTTTCTATGACATTTCTAAAACAGTGCACAAAGGTTAGAGTTAGTTAACAGCTTATAACTTTCAAAACACATTCTAACATGTTGAGAAAAGTGTTAAATCTTTTATAACTTCATATATTACAAGTAATTCTTGTAGTGGTACAATTATATAATAGAAAAACACTCACTGAATTTATAGGAATCCTCCATCATAACCATTAGTACCAAACAAAGCAAGATAAACATAACTATATTGTACTATACATTTGACTTACATAGAAAGGGTTCTTAAACACCACAAATAAACATACTAAACTATAATAAGTATAGCTAGGTTGCATACACATTTCAAACATTTTGATTAACTATAATAGGTATAGTTTATGATCAATTACGTTACAAAAGGTTTTTATACAAAAAGGGGTACAAATACAAAGTACCGGGTTTTTATACAAAAAGGGGTACAAATACAAAGTACCGGGTTTATATACAAAAAGGGTACAAATACAAAGTACTGGGTTTTTATACAAAAAGGGGTACAAATACAAAGTACCGGGTTTTTATACAAAAGGGGTACAAATACAAAGTGTCGGGTTTATATACAAAAAGAGGTACAAATACAAACTTCCAGGTTTTTATACAAAAAGGGGTACAAATACAAAGTGTCGGGTTTATATACAAAAAGAGGTACAAATACAAAGTGTCGGGTTTTTATACAAAAAGGGGTACAAATACAAAGTGTCAGGTTTTTATACAAAAAGGGGGTACCGATACAAAGTACCAGGTTCACTTAAAATAGTTATTATGATATTAAAACTACATTTCATCTAGAATTGTTAAACTTCAACTATAATCGATGAGCGTATATCTTTGAGTCATATAAGAATTTAGTCTCGATTGGCTTAGAATTAGTGGGGCCCGCCTCATCTCCTGTTCCTCGTTGGGTTGTGGACCTAGGGCAGACCCACTATTGTCACACCCCGAAAACCGAAGGCGAAAACATTTCCGGGGCGGACTCCACGTTGAGTATCAAATCCAATGCACATAGTAAGCGAAGTAAAACAGAAAACATTACATTACATTACATAGATATCATTACATCAGTTGAAAAGTAAAGTAGTACAAGTTTCATAGTTACATAGTTTATACAAAAGAAAGACGTGACTTCCATTCGCTCCGTCTTCTGCAAAAGAACGCAGGGATACCTGTCTAAGAAGAACCTGAGAATACAAGCAGTTTGAAAATCAGCAAAGAGCTAGTGAGTTCATAAGCGGTTTGTTTTTATGAAAATGTGCAAGATTCCTTTTAAATTCTGAAAAGGTTACGACCCAAGAAAATCCCATATTTTCTTATAAGTAGTTCATAGTTAACTGATTACTCACACGATACTAGATATGCGTATTCACTAACCCAGGAAAATCCCATATTTTCCTAAAAGTAAAGTTTTAGTTTTTAAGATCACATTTTAAAGTTTAACTCATAAAACTATTTACTGAAAATTTATGGGATTACTATCCCATACCAAATATAAGACAGTTTGATATACATAAAACTATAGATAGATGTAGATTTAAAGCTATAGGACTATCACTCAATACTAATTATAGATTCAAACCATGGGATTACCATCCCGTACCAAATATAGATTTAAAACCATGGGATTACTATCCTGTACCAAATATAGATTTAAAACCATGGTATTACTATCCCGTATAAGATATAGTTAAAAACCATGGGGCAAACATCCCGTACAAGTTATAGATACCATATAAAAAGTAGATACGGAATCGAAACATAGTCAAAACGATACTGTGAATAAACTCATATTAATACATATTGTGAGTCGGGTAACCATGCTAATACGACAACGAGACCTCCTTGACGTTAGTCAGACGTCGAAACGATATCCAGAAATTTGTCACCCCAGGCGTACCCGCCTAACTGTAGCTAGCAGTTAAGGTGTGGGATTGTCAGTCCCGAATAGATCTATTCACAAATTCCTTGCTCTCCCTCCAGGAGACTCTGGTTACACTTCCGGGGAGGATTTATTGATCTTCCATAAAGGGTAGTGACTATCTCACAAACTAGTACTAAACTATTCACAGGGTTCTCATACGATATCAACATACAAAAGATTGTGAAACGTAATACAGCGAATATAGATACATACAATGATACGGAGATAAACTGAATTAGACATAGTTTATCTAATAACTTTATATAGATATCAGTACATGATAAAACGAACAATAAAGGACCCCAAATTATTCCCATAATAATTTGATTAGTTTGGTTATTTTCTTAACTAAAATACATTTAGTTGTAATTGATAAATCATTCCTTATGCTCAACATAATACATAAGGAGTAAAAGTATTTATAAATTTGCTAAATATTATTTGAAACACATCAAGGTTAGGTTTTGAAAACAGTTATAGTTTGCTTGTATTCCCCCCTGAAAACATTGAAAAAAACACGGAAAAAGGGGGTAGGGGTATGAACTCACCGGTCGATAAATGTGACGATTTAGGATGTTAAACGTTGGTCTGGGGCTTGCAAACGCACGAGTTTCCTATGTATAATGTAAAGATACACATTTGTATTTAATTAGGACTTAGATTGATTACTTGATAAGGCGAATTACTTCTAGTTGCGAAAACACTCCGATACAAGTGTTTGGAGGGACCCAGGTGACATTTAGGGACACATATAGTTAAGATACTGAATTGGGACATCAAAGGAACACTCCTTAGGGAGTTTACGGACACATGGCCCTCTACCCATGAGTTTACGGCCGTAAACTCATGGTGGGGTGAGTTATGGCACAAAATGGCTTGTAACACTTAAGGACATTTTTCTAGGTTTGGTTCAAAGGCTTGAAATGGATTTAAAACATCAAAATGACTTATTTATAGGAGTTTACGGCCTAACATAGGCTCCTGGCCGTAAAATCCTTAATACTCATGAAAATGGTGTTAAATGATGCTAAAACAAATCACATGTGATTGGTAAATTTATTCCTAGGCCTTTCATGCATTTTCTTGAAATTTTGAAGGGGTTTTTGGAGTTTACGGCCTATGAGACCCCCCATCATGGCCGTAAACTCTCTTAGAGAGTGATTCCATGTGTTTTAAAGCCAAAAACTTGTTTGTAAGGACTTCTAAAATTCATTCCAAGGCTTTAGGGGTGTTATAGGGGTTAAACAACACTTTAAAATGAATTTTCACCATGTTTTAAGGAGTTTACGGCCCAAGCACTTGCCTTGGCCATAAAATCAAAATAATCCCTCAAAAATTATGTTTCAAGTGTCCAAAGGCTAAAGCAAATGTTCTATAATTCATATCTAAGCCTTATTAGTGATTTGGAAGGGTTTAAGGTCATGAAAACCTCAATTATATGAGTTTACGGCCCAAGCATGTTCCTTGGCCGTAAACTCCTTCAAATGTCTCAAAATCCATGATTTAAATGTTATAACTCCATTCCATGAAGTCATTAAGCCATATCTAAGTCCCAAAATTGTTTAGGAGGGGTTTAAAGGCATAAAAACCCACTTATTATGAGTTTACGGCCTAAGCTCCTTCCAGGGCTGTAAAATCATATAAAAGGTCTTAAATCATGATAAAATCTAGAATTTGAAGGTCAAAGATGCTATACATTAAGGTTAGGAAGGTACCTTAGGGATTTGAGGCCTTAAAATTGAGTTTTGGACCCTTAAACTTTGGATTTAGGAGAGAGGTTAGAGAGAGAGTAGAGAGAGGAAGAAAAAGCTTCAAATGGGTGCTTAAACACGTTTATATAGGTCCTAAAACTTGGACATGGTGAAATTCTACCCGATACCAGCCTTAAACGAGGCTATAGGTCGCACCCGATTAAGTTTCCGTCACCCGGCGGGGATGTTCCTAAACTTTTTGAAATAAACATTTTTGGGCTAGTTTCCTGAGTTCCTAAAGAGTTTGGACACTCATGGGATTAAAATAAATATATAAATTTAATTAATTTAACCCAAAATGGAAACAAAACGAATTGACTAACGGTGAATTTTTACGGGTAGAACGGGTTTTCGACGATGGAAAACATCGGGTTGTTACATTATCCCCCCGTTAGAGGGAATTTCGTCCCGAAATTCAATGATTAAGATATAGATCATGAATTGGAATGAGATATGGATAGACTTGTTGCCTCGGACCTTCACGTTCTCAAGTGGAATCGGGTCTCCGCTGGGCGCTCCAGCGAACCCTCAATATCGGGACGCGACTTTGTTTCGCACATAGACTCTGTCTCAATCTACGATCTCAATTGGTTCTTCCATGGAAGTTTCAACCCTGTAAAACTTCGGTTTCCTCAAAGGAAATCACTAGGATGTCATCGGGCAGGTGCTTCTAAAGATTTGGAACATTGGAGATAGGATTGACGTTTCTAAGTTCTAAAGGTACTCGAAGTTCGAAGGCTACGGGGTGGATCCTAATGAGGATCTCGAAGGGTCTATTGTACTACAAGCTTCACTTTCCTTGCTCTCGATAGTGTGCCATGTGTTTCCAGGGCGAGACCATTAGTAGGACGCGATCTCCAACTTGGAATTTCCCAAGGTTTGCATTGGACATTGGTATAGCTCTTCTATCAATTTAGTGAAGTTTTAAATTGTTCTCATAATAACTGACAAAGCCCAAGAATTGACCGGTTTTCTATGGGCGTCTTCGGTGCCAATCAATTATCTATTGCTTTGCCCCTATGAGAATCCACGTGTGTGTCTTCATTGCTAACTACATGACCAAAGGAGAATGATTTGATCGAACGATATCAATACGAACTCCTAGTGATCATATTAAGCCTTGAATGCTGCCTTGAAGCATCACTCTCATGATCTCGTAGTTGATGGTGTCTTGACCTAAGGTATATCTTCGAGGAGTAGCTAGCTCCCTGAAGTTATAGAAGGAGTCATCTATTCGAGAAAGAGGATATCGGTTTTGACTGTTAACTCATTAAGCTGATTGGAGAACTCCTGCATTTCCGCTGGAGTAACGCGATACAGAAGTTTGGCTATGAGGATAGTTCCAGGGATTAGATTGACATGAGACTCGACTTGGCATTCGGAAGAAATTCTCAGGAGCTCTTCGGGAAGATATCAGGGATACTAAAGTTTTCGGGGATGCTCTAGAGATCTTTAACTTTTTGTTTCTCGTTGATTGCATGGATTAGGAATACCTAACACTCCTTTTTGCAGGAGTTTTCGAGCTTTGATTCAAAAAATGATGCGAAGATTTGGGCCAAGCTTGACACCATATCTCATGAGGGTCCGATCAGAGGGAAAGGTTGAGGCGAATAACTTTTTCATAACAAAGTGTATCAATACATGCCAAAGATAACATCAAAGCTCTTTATTGAAATTGACATCAGGGCAATGAGGAAAGAATGATTACTCAATGTAAAGATGTAGCTCGAGGATAAGTCGCTAGTGCACTCATTCTCACTGGTAACCATATTGACGGAAAATGTTTCGGTTATTAGACGAGGACTATATTTACGAAGATATTTGAGTGAATGACTAATAAAACTTTCTTGACCCTAGATTCGAAAAGGATGCGAACATAAGAATAGTCGTAAAGAAATATACCCGCGATGTTAGTGGGATTGGCGGCTGCTTCCTCCTGCTTCGAAGCTAAAACCATTCCGGCGTTGTTGACATTGTTGGGGGTTGTTGCTTTTGGGCAGTTTCACTTGAAATGCCCAATTTCTCCACAACTATAACAGACCTGCTTGATACTTGATTCAGAAGTTTGTTCGAGGTGTTGGACTAGTGTCCTGCAGCTTCTAGCAAGATGACCTTTCTTGCCACAACGTTTGCAAATCATCTTGCGACATGGGCCAGGAATATAATGATGATAACTACACCTGCTGCACCAAGGGAGATTACCAGCATAACCAGTGACAGGTGCTTGAGCCTTAGACGAAATAACAGGAGTAGTGGTAGCTTGAACTATAGGAATAGCGGTAGGATTGGTAGCAACTTGGACTGCCTCATTTTTGAGCTTCTTGGAGGGTCCTTGGGAACTCTGACCTTTCCGCTTTTTACTCTTATCGTTATCATTTTTATGCTCCTGAACATTTTCATGGTTTTGGGGATAGGGGTTATATTCTGGACCAATGGACTTGTTAGGGTTCAAGATCGTCATTACAGCCGTCACTGCAGCAGAAACAGCCAGCTGGAACATCACAGGGTCGAAGCGAGATGAGGGTTGCGGCGGAGGGCTGTTGTTACTTGAGCTGGATCCTTCCGTCGAAGACATTTCGATCTAAAGTGATTAGGAAAAAGAGGATGGTAAGTCCTCTACATTAAATCAAGAGATATGAAACAAGGGATATCTCTTTAAGACAAACATACAATTCTATTAAGCAATAAAGCAGGATTAAATTATCAGGGCTGATAAATTATTGTTAAAGATATGATCGAGGGGCAACGCTTGGATGAGGAATTTCTACTACAAAGTTGGATCCAGAAATACTCCCATAGTATTTCACGATTCACCGCAACGACGACTTGTTATTTGTGGTATTTAGGTAAGTTTTAGGTATGCTGCATTCCATAGTCACTCCCAAACACATGTTGGCCGTGTCTCGAATGAATATAGTTGATCAGGCTATATTGATCCTAGACACGACTACATAACTGCCTAGGTTTAACTGCAGCGTACAACACCCAATTACTAATGTTCTGTTCTACTTATAGATACGATTCTCGACGGCTAGGATACTTGTATACTTTTTGAAAATACTTATATTTTGAAGTATACTTTTATTTTAGAGCACTTAGGCCCCTTAATGTTTATAGTCTTATACCATGTAAGCTTTGGTATACTCAGTTCAATATAAACAAGGGCTCTGATACCAATCTATCACACCCCGAAAACCGAAGGCGGAAACATTTCCGGGGCGGACTCCACGTTGAGTATCAAATCCAATGCACACAGTAAGCGAAGTAAAACACAAAACATTACATTACATTACATAGATATCATTACATCAGTTGAAAAGTAAAGTAGTACAAGTTTCATAGTTACATAGTTTATACAAAAGAAAGACGTGACTTCCATTCGCTCCGTCTTCAGCAAAAGAACGCAGGGATACCTGTCTAAGAAGAACCTAAGAATACAAGCAGTTTGAAAATCAGCAAAGAGCTGGTGAGTTCATAAGCTGTTTGTTTTTATGAAAATGTGCAAGATTCCTTTTAAATTCTGAAAAGGTTACGACCCAAGAAAATCCCATATTTTCTTATAAGTAGTTATTAGTTAACTGATAACTCACATGATACTAGATATGCATATTCACTAACCAAGGAAAATCCCATATTTTCCTAAAAGTAAAGTTTTAGTTTTTAAGATCACATTTTAAAGTTTAACTCATAAAACTATTTACTGAAAATTTATGGGATTACTATCCCGTACCAAATATAAGACAGTTTGATATACATAAAACTATATATAGATGTAGATTTAAAGCTATAGGACTATCACTCAATACTAATTATAGATTCAAACCATGGGATTACCATCACGTACCAAATATAGATTTAAAACCATGGGATTACTATCCCGTACCAAATATAGATTTAAAACCATGGGATTTCTATCCCGTATAAGATATAGTTAAAAACCATGGGGCAAACATCTCGTACAAGTTATAGATACCATATAAAAAGTAGATACGGAATCGAAACAAAGTCAAAATGATACTATGAATAAACTTATATTAATACATATTGTGAGTCGGGTAACCATGCTAATACGACAACGAGACCTCCTTGACATGAGTCAGACGTCGAAACGATATCCAGAAATTTGTCACCCCAGGCGTGCCCGCCTAACTATAGCTAGCACTTAAGGTGTGGGATTGTTAGTCCCGAATAGATCTATTCACAAATTCCTCGCTCTCCCTCCAGGAGACTCTGGTTACACTTCCGGGGAGGATTTACTGATCATCCATAAAGGGTAGTGACTATCTCACAAACTAGTACTAAACTATTCACAGGGTTCTCATACGATATCAACATACAAAAGATTGTGAAACGTAATACAACGAATATAGATACATACAATGATACGGAGATAAACTGAATCAGACATAGTTTATCTAATAACTTTATATAGATATCAGTACATGATAAAATGAACAATAAAGGACCCCAAATTATTCGCATAATAATTTGATTAGTTTGGTTATTTTCTTAACTAAAATACATTTAGTTGTAATTGATAAATCATTCCTTATGCTCAACATAATACATAAGGAGTAAAAGTCTTTATAAATTTGCTAAATATTATTTGAAACACATCAAGGTTAGGTTTTGAAAACAGTTATCGTTTGCTTGTATTCCCCCCCCCCCCCCTGAAAACATTGAAAAAAACACGGAAAAAGGGCGTAGGGGTATGAACTCACCGGACGAGAAATGTGACGATTTAGGATGCTAAACGTTGGTCAGGGGCTTGCTAACGCACGAGTTTCCTAAGTATAATGTAAAGATACACATTTGTATTTAATTAGGACTTAGATTGATTACTTGATAAGGACAATTACTTCTAGTCGCGAAAACACTCCGATACAAGTGTTTGGAGGGACCCGGGTGACATTTAGGGACACATATAGTTAAGATACTGAATTAGGACATCAAAGGAACACTCCTTAGGGAGTTTACGGCCACATGGCCCTCTACCCATGAGTTTACGGCCGTAAACTCATGGTGGGGTGAGTTATGGCACAAAATGGCTTGTAACACTTAAGGAGATTTTTCTAGGTTTGGTTCAAAGGCTTCAAATGGATTTAAAATGTCAAAATGACTTATTTATGGGAGTTTACGGCCTAGCATAGGCTCCTGGCCGTAAACTCCTTAATACTCATGAAAATGGTGTTAAATGATGCTAAAACAAATCACATGTGATTGGTAAATTTATTCCTAGGCCTTTCATGAATTTTCTTGAAATTTTGAAGGGGTTTTTGGATTTTACGGCCTATGAGACCCCCCTCATGGCCGTAAACTCTCTTAGAGAGTGATTCCATGTGTTTTAAAGCCAAAAACTTGTTTGTAAGGACTCCTAAAATTCATTCCAAGGCTTTAGGGGTGGTATAGGGGTTAAACAACACTTTAAAATGAATTTTCACCATGTTTTAAGGAGTTTACGGCCCAAGCACTTTCCTTGGCCATAAACTCACAATAATCCCTCAAAAATTATGTTTCAAGTGTCCAAGGGCTAAAGCAAATGTTCTATAATTCATATCTAAGCCTTATTAGTGATTTGGAAGGGTTTAAGGTCATGAAATCCTCAATTATATGAGTTTACGGCCCAAGCATGTTCCTTGGCCGTAACTCCTTCAAATGTCTCAAAATCCATGATTTAAATGTTATAACTCCATTCCATGAAGTCATTAAGCCATATCTAAGTCCCAAAATTGTTTAGGAGGGGTTTAAAGGCATAAAAACCCACTTATTATGAGTTTACGGCCTAAGCTCCTTCCAGGGCCGTAAAATCATATAAAAGGTCTTAAATCATGATGAAATCTCGAATTTGAAGGTCAAAGATGCTATACATTAAGGTTAGGAAGGTACCTTAGGGATTTGAGGCCTTAAAATTGAGTTTTGGACCCTTAAACTTTGGATTTAGGAGAGAGGTTAGAGAGAGAGTAGAGAGAGGAAGAAAAAGCTTCAAATGGGTGCTTAAACACGTTTATATAGGTCCTAAAACTTGGACACGGTGGAATTCTACCCGATACCAGCCTTAAACGAGGCTATAGGTCGCACCCGATTAAGTTTCCGTCACCCGGCAGGGATGTTCCTAAACTTTTTGAAATAAACATTTTTGGGCTAGTTTCCTGAGTTCCTAAAGAGTTTGGACACTCATGGGATTAAAATAAATATATAAATTTAATTAATTTAACCCAAAATGGAAACAAAACGAATTGACTAACGGTGAATTTTTACGGGTAGAACGGGTTTTCGACGATGGAAAACTTCGGGTTGTTACAACTATATTCAACGTTTTATCTAACTTAAATCTTATAAAAATTATATATGCTGGACGATTATAGGAGAAATCTATGGGTCTTTCTAGGGTTCATAAACACATCATATAGGAATATTCTATTAACACTTAACTAAGAAAATATTGGATTTTCTGGAAATCAAACTTTATCGATTTTACAAGGAAACGTTTTCTAGTTCAAACAAAACTCTTATGAACTCACCTACTTAATTGTTGACACTTTTTCAAAACTACTTGTATTCTCAGGAAATCTGTGAAACAGGAAAACTTCAGCGCTTTGAGGATGGGACGTTAAACCGTTAACAATTTATTTTTGTCATTATAATGTAATTCATTTTGAAACATGTAAACATATACTTTGGTATAACTTTTTCAATTATATTTATGATGGTTGTATTTACTTTGAGCACTATTATACACGTTGTTGTGATATTGTACATGAAGTCCTCCACCCCCAGACGTTTCCGCTATCCTTGGTTTGGGGGTGTGACATATTGGTATTAGAGCATTGTTTATAGTGAACTAAGTATATCGAACCAAATAAGATATACAAACTATAAATGCATTGGGACTAAGGTCTCTGATTTAAAGTTTTCAAAACAACTATACTTTTAGAAATAAATAGCTTCTTGTTAAAAGTATACATGCATGCATACATACTAAGGTCAACATCATTCTAGAACAAAAGAAAAGTAATGATTGTTCGATATCACATGTAAGCTCGGGGATGTATGATCAGTCTTGGGAGTGGCATAGCCTGATCAACTATGTTGGTTCGAGGAGTGATTAGCACATGCCCAAGAATGGTTGTGATGTGGCAAAAAGTATAAAAACTTACCAACACTACCACAATGAAATACCATAGGGGTATTTGGTGTTATTATAATTACTTATCTAAGAACCAAATAGATTTTTATCAATATGTCAATAATTGCTTAGTGGATACATTAAAATCATATGTATCCAGGACGTCATAGACTTAGAATCTGTGGATCTTTGCTTTACTTCATGTTCTCGTTGGATTGGGGATTTAGAGTTAGGGTCTATTATTCGAAGGTCTATCTTGTCCCAAATACATATAACTAGTATGCACTAAACAATGTATTGAAGTACTTGATAAAGATCATCTTATAATTATCTAATTAGTACGTCTACTTAGTTATTTCTTATATTCCCATTTCTCTCGAAGATATCATGGCTAGGATTCCATCCCCATGACGACCTGTACTACCCTAACCACGGCAATACCGAATGGCTCAGAGAGGAGCCAGAGAATGATTACCCAATCCCTGTGGATGGTCACCAAGCTGAAGGCTTTGCTGAAGGTTCTGACTCCGAACCTAAAGTGGAGAACCTAACCCCGATGACTCTTGTTTCGAATCCTAACCCTCGTCCGGCTTTTCAAGGCCCGATACCTCCTTGGGTAGAGTGCTTGGAAACATGGAGCGAAGAGCAAGACCAACCTGTGTTGTTTAATGGAGACCGAAGCTTCTACAACATAAGCGAAGGAAGCTCAGCAGATAGAATACTTCCAATCCTGGTCCGTAGAGTTACCCGAAATGAGATTCAGGGCAGAACAACTCTCCATCGTATCACAGAGGTTGATGCAAATGCAAGAATGCATACAATCCGCACCAATCGCCTTGATCACACTCGTTAAAAATCTGAGAGAGACCATGAAACCCTACTACAAGCACTGGATGAAACCCGAACCAAAGTCATAGAACCCCGAGTACGCCAGAGGATGTACGAAAGGCACATGCTTGATATGGAGCGACAACTAGCTGAATTGAGGGTTCACTAGAGGGATGACCACCGCCAATAGTAGATGCCTTACTTTCTTTCCCTGTTAAAAAGGAATCATTTTTCCTATCTATGTCCTATGTGGCATTCTCTATGAAACTATCTCGTACTATAGGTACTTTTGGTTAGGCCTTTAGGCGGCCAAAACTCTCCTGCTCCGGATGTAATGTATGACCCTCTACAAGGTCAATTTTCCCAAGCCTGTTACATCTTAAACATCAATGACAATTGTCAGTCGGCTAAATTATGAAACACTCTGTGTTCAAAATACTTCCATCATGCTATCATAGGAGTCTATCTGAAACCCACTCTAGTCAAGTTGTTGGACTAGAGAAATTTAGCTCCGGGATCGTTCCTAATTCTCTTTCAAAGGTTGGATCATGTTATTCACCAACCAATGGAACCTGGTTTGAACGACAAATGTCATGAGACCATTCTACGAACTTACTTCTACTCCATAATAGGACTGCATCATAGGGATGTAGGTCAAACCTTCGAGAACATACTTCTACTCTATAAGTGAACGGTCTAAATACATCTAGGTTCAATAATAGCCCTTACTAGGAATTCTAGTTCATTAAGAAGGATTAGTAAGAATGTTATTATTATGATTTCCTCACTTATAAATTCCCCAATTATATATAACGAAGACCTGGTAGACAATAGAATGTGAGATTTCTAACTTAGTTTCTTTTCCTTGTTGGCATGTGAAACTAAAGTACAATCACAAATTTTACTATCCGCCCAGTCTTGGTTGTATCATAATGTGTATAAGCTAAGTTTTCATGTATAATAACTCATCTCTTAGTCAGAATCAAAATAATACAGAGCCAACCTTAGTCACTCACAAACTCCTTGTCTTTCGTGTTGCAGAATCATGTCATCATCCGGGAATAGTCAGCCGAACAATGAAGCCCCTCTCCTTCATATCGACGCCGCTACATTTCAAGCTGCTGTGACAGAAATCCTTACAAACCTCAACATAGGCAACGCAATCACGACTGACAAAGGAATTGAAAATTTCGATTGTTGTATCGATCCAGGAAGCCAAAAAGGGCAACAGTCACGGACGTACAAAGTTGCAAAACCGAGAACAGGAAACGAAATCGCCGAGATCGGAAGGAGCGTCAACGATCCCAAAGACTTGCCATGCAACAGCAACAAGTGGCAACTCCTGCCCCTTCAGTACCGGCACGACCAATTTCTCAAGTCCCTGGCATCGAGACAAACTCTGCACACAAAGGTGGTGGTAAAACCGGACCCCATAAAAGGAAATTTTTTAAGTGGATGAACGAGGAGGGAACCCGTGTCCACGTAACTCTGACTAAACACCTCACTTCCACCACCAATGCTAGTGCAAGCCAGATATGTCACCAATGCGGCGAGATTGGACACCTTAGAAAGGACTGTCCAATCATAAAGAACTCTAGCGCAGACGGGAGGATACTAAGGATCACTGCCGCAAGAGAAACTACTCCGGACCTCATTAAAAACATCTAAAGCATTCGTTGTAACAGACTCATAAACGGCTGAAAACTAGTGCAACTAGAGTCTTATCTTTTGCGAGACCCCGTCAGTAAATGGACCCTCGTGCTGCGTATACTTGTCTTTTGTAGTATACCTAGTTCGCAGCAATAGTCTTGTAGTAAATCTATAGTACTATAGCTCTGTTAAAAGTTGCACAGTGGTGTCTTGTCTGTAACACCTTTATGGTCAAATCAAGTGCCTTTATTACCAAGTGACTTTGATTTTTTTTATCATACGGCCAGGATACCAACCAAGGAACTGGATTCACTTGAGAACGTGAGAATCAATCGATTAGAAAGTATCCCCACTTTTTGGCTTGATTATTCATGCCTACTCTTTGCTTAAATTCAAATTTCGGGACGAAATTCCCTCTAACGGGGGGATGATGTGACAACCATCAATTTTCGGTCAAGTCAGAGTCAACTGAAGTCAACAAGTCAAACCGTTCGACTCAATTTGCCCTTGTGTACTAGGGCTTACGTTATGTAATTACTAAACAACTCGTTATTCTGATGAGAGATCATAAATCGAAAAGTACGTACATCCAGATCTCCTTAACCTAAAATTGTGGTACATGGCGAGCCAAACCAATAAAACAATGTTGTATACTCATCGAGAGTGTGTAAGATCCCTAAACAAGGTTTAACATGCTTTACGGACCTTGCATTGCGAAGCCGGACACTCACAAATGTCACACACGAAACCTCTCTCAATCGTTTTCACTCTATCTCTCTTTATCTAAAATCTCTCCCAAATCTCTCCAAGCATGAAACGACCCAAAAATACGACCCAAAAATTTCGTTTTTCAATATAATCAAAACCATAATATGAGTATCATAACATAGAAAAACATACGCGATGCATCCCAAATCATAATAAAATACTGTGCGGAAAAACTGTATCATACTATATCAAATCCAAAACAATTAAAACCATCCCCAGGATAAAAGCTAAGCTGTGGTGTGTGCGATGCTATCACCCTGAGCTCTTCCCTTTGCTTGCGGAAGTACCTGAAACCAAAACTGAAACTGTAAGCACGAAGCTTAGTGAGCTCCCCCAAACTACCACATACAATAACATATAAACACATATTGGGCCTTGCCCACTGCATCGGGCCGAAGCCCGGAAACTGCATCGGACCGAAGTCCGGAACTGACCGGGACCTTGTCTCCTGTATCGGACCAAAGTCCGAAACTAACTGCATCGGACCGAAGTCCGGAACTAACCGGGACCTTGTCCCCTGCATCGGACCGAAGTCCGGAACTAACTGCATCGGACCGAAGTCCGGAACTGACTGGGACCATGTCCCCTGCATCGGACCGAAGTCCGGAACTAACTGCATCGGACCGAAGTCCGGAACCGACTGACTGAACATGGCATAGCATAACACATCAACTAGCATAAACACATATACGACATACTACATCGGGCCGTAGCCCGGAACACATAATACTTAACGCATAAAACATAGCACACAAATCCTGTTCGAGCCACGAAGGCATCGAACATACTAGCTACTGTATCGAACCTAAATCCAGAAACTACTGCTAACTGAACGGGCCGACATTGTGGCCTTAGACCCGTTCCTACTGGAAGGAAACTCACCTCGTAAGTTGGCTGCTGAGTGTGTGCCTCGGGAAGCTAACGGCTGCTGCTCCTGAATCTCCTCGGCTACAAGTCCATAAACACACTCAATCAAATACTAAACACTGCACATGGGGTAAAATGACTCTTTTACCCTTGGTCAAAGTTACTCTCATTTGGACTGACTCGCCGAGTTGGGCCACCCAACTCGCCGAGTCCTACTCTCACGTTTCACTCTTACTCGCTGCTACTCGTCGAGTTTGGCATCGACTCGACGAGTACCCTATTGATTCAAGAACTCAGACAATCTTCATCCGACTCGCCGAGCCGGATGAACAAACTCGACGAGTTGTTCTTGATCTTAAGGAGATTGCCTTGGACTCGCCGAGTTGATGAACAACTCGCCGAGTCCCTCCATCACTGAGTTTACCCTCAACTCGCTGAGTCCACTCTCTAGCTCACTGGGTTCACTCGACACTGGTAAAAATGAAGGAATCGGGAACTCGCGACCCAACTCGCCGAGTCGTTCTTCCCGACTCGCCGAGTTGCCGCCATGCAACTGATTTTGACTCGATTTTGTTTGAATCCAGCACATACAATTGATAGATCTGGGTCCAATAAGCTGATTTACCACGTAAAGTTTCCAACTTTACGTGTACAACCTCATGAATAAGGGAAATAAGGCTAAAAGATGCATAAAATGGGTAGATCTATGGTTAATATGCAAAGTAACTCCAAAAAGACAGTAGATCTGGGCTCTACAACACCCCATCATTCAGATCCAAAGATATTTCGACTTATTAAGACCTTCATGCAAGCATAAGGCTTGGAACAAGCATCAACTAGCTCTTAGGAGAGCTCTAATGGAAGTTTAAAGCATATAACAAGAAGGAAACTCCGAAAATACCTCAATTAACTCAGATTTGCCCTTGGATCTTTGCACTACAGCTCTTCTCCTTGCTTCTTTCTTCTTCTCCTTCTTCAAACCTTCACAAAATGGCACAAAACACTTAGCTCACACAAGGGAGGATTAGGGTTCTTTCTCACAGTGTTCTCAGGGTGAGGGAGGCGAGAATGGGGGCTATAAGGTGGTTTAAATAGTGGGCAACCCGGGGATTTAGGGTTTCACCCAGACGGATGGACTCGCCGAGTCAGGGATATGGACTCGCCGAGTCCCCGGCTCACGCGTGCTCGAAATCGCGACCCTACTCGCCGAGTCCCTCTTGCAAAACTTTACAACAATTACCTGTGAATTAACATACCGGGAACGGGTCGTTACAATTCTCCCCCACTTGTCTCAGACTTCGTCCTCGAAGTCTGCTACGGCTGGACCTGCAAAAATTTTCGGGTAGTGCGCTCTCCTCTCCTCCTCAGCCTCCCACGTCCATTCAGACCCCTTCCGGTGCTGCCACTGCACCTTTACTAGCTGAATTACCTTGTTCCTCAAGGTCTTGATCTTCCGTTCCAGAATCGCGACCGGTCTCTCAATATAATTCAGGCTGCTATCAACCTGGATATCCTCTAAGGGAACGACTACCGTCTCATCCACCAAACACTTCCTTAACTGCGACACGTGGAATGTGTTGTGTATCTGACTAAGCTCCTCAGGAAGATCTAACCGATAAGCAACCCGACCCACCCGGGCCAAAACCCTGAAAGGACCAATAAATCTGGGGCCCAACTTGCCCCTCTTCCGGAACCTGATGACACCTTTCCAAGGTGAGACTTTCAGAAGAACCATATCTCCCACTTGGAACTCCAAGTCCGAACGCCTCCTGTCGGCGTAGCTCTTCTGTCGACTCTGCGCAGTCTGCAGCCTACTACGGACGTGCTGGATCAACTCCGTCATCTTGAGCACCACTTCGGTGCTCCCTATGACTCGCTGACTGACCTCGCCCCAACAAATCGGGGTCCTGCACTTCCTACCATATAACATCTTAAAAGGAGGTTGATCAATGCTCGCATGATAACTGTTGTTATACGAGAATTCCGCTAACGGAAGATACGTATCCCAACTTCCCCCAAAATCTAGAACACATGCCCTAAGCATGTCCTCAAGAGTCTGAATCGTCCTCTCGCTCTGCCCGTCAGTCTGAGGGTGGAAAGCGGTGCTGAAATGGAGACGAGTACCCATCTCGTCGTGGAACCGCTTCCAGAATCTGGACGTGAAACGAACATCTCGGTCCGACACCACCGATACCGGCACTCCATGACGTGCCACAATCTCCCGCACATAGATATCGGCTAACTTTTCCGTCGATATACTCTCCTGAATCGGAATAAAATGGGCACTCTTCGTCAATCGATCCACTACTACCCATATCGAGTCCACTCCACGTGCGGTCCTGGGGAGCTTGGTGACAAAATCCATGGTGATATCCTCCCATTTCCACACGGGAATGTCTAACGGCTGCATCTTGCCGTGAGGTCTCTGGTGCTCCGCCTTGACCTTCCGGCAGGTAAAACATCTCTCAACATACCAAGCGACGTCCCGCTTCATGCAGGGCCACCAATAATCAGGTCGAAGATCTCGATACATCTTCGTCGCTCCCGGGTGGATAGAAAATCGAGACTTATGAGCCTCGTCCATCAATACTTGTCGTACCCCACCCCAGTACGGTACCCACACCCTACCATGAAGCGTCAACAAACCCCGACTGTCGTAATCAAATGAAGCTACTCGGCCCACTATCCTCTCACACTTCTGCCTCTCCTCCTTGAGGCCTTCCATCTGAGCCTCCTTGATCCGCTCCAACAACGGAGTGATCACTGTCATCCTCATACACAGACCTCTGATAGGGGCCGTCGACACTTTGCGGCTCAGGGCGTCGGCCACCACATTGGCCTTCCCTGGATGATAAAGGATCTCACAGTCATAGTCCTTCAGCACGTCTAACCATCTCCTCTGCCTCATGTACAAACTCGGCTGATCCATAAGATATCGCAAACTCTTGTGATCCGTGTATATAGTACAGCGGACCCCATAAAGGTAATGTCTCCAAATCTTGAGGGCAAACACAACTGCCCCCAGCTCCAAATCGTGGGTAGGATAATTAGCCTCGTGAGGCTTCAACTGTCTCGAGGCATAAGCTACCACATGGCCTCGCTGCATCAATACTGCTCCCATACCTGTGATCGAAGCATCACAATAGACTACGAAATCCTCTACTCCCTCTGGCAAGGTAAGGATCGGAGCCTCGCACAATCTCTGCCTGAGAGTCTCGAACGCCACCTGCTGCTCAGGCCCCCAACAAAAAACCACCGACTTCTTGGTTAGTTGGGTGAGCGGCACTGCTATCTTGGAGAAGTCCTGAATAAATATCCGATAATACCCTGCCAACCCCAGGAAGCTCCGAATCTCAGATGGAGACCTCGGGACCTCCCACTGCATCATGGCCTCAATCTTGGCCGGATCTACCAAAATAACCTTCTGGTTGACGAGATGACCAAGAAACTGCACCTCGCGCAACCAGAACTCACACTTGGAGAACTTTGCGAAAAGTCTCTCCCTCCTCAAAGTCTCCAATACCTCCCGTAGGTGCTCCTCGTGCTGCCCCTGTGTCTTGGAATACACCAAGATGTCATCTATAAACACTATCACCGACCGATCTAGCATCGGTCTGCACACGCGGTTCATGAGATCCATGAACGCGGCTGGGGCATTGGTGAGCCCAAATGGCATCACCACGAACTCATAATGACCATACCGGGTCCTGAAAGCAGTCTTCTGTACATCCTCATCTCTAACCCTCATCTGATGATAACCGGAGCGTAGATCGGTCTTGGAGAACCAAGACGCTCCCTGAAGCTGATCAAACAAGTCATCAATCCTCAGAAGTGGGTAAAGGTTCTTCACCGTTACTTTGTTCAACTCCCGATAATCAATGCACATACGATGCGACCCATCCTTCTTCCTCACAAATAAGATCAACGCTCCCCAAGGCGAACTGCTCGGCCGAATGAAACCCTTGTCTAACAGCTCCTGAAGCTGTGTGGACAACTCCTGCATCTCAGGGGGAGCAAGTCGATACGGTGCTTTGGCTATCGGAGCCGCACCAGGAACTAGGCCGATCCTGAACTCAACCTGCCTCTCAGGAGGTATCCCCGGCAAATCTCGGGAAACACATCCGGGTAATCACGAACAATAGGAACATCGTCAATCATCGTCTTGCCCTTCTCCCGGGCATCCAAGACGTAAGCTACAAAACCGGCGCAACCCTGCTGAACATAGCGCCTCGCCCTTGCGGCGGAACAAAAGATCGGTCCTCGCTGGGGCCTCTCGCCCTGAATCACTATCTCTCCCCCACTGGGAGTGCGAACCCTCACTAGCTAAAGCTCACAATCAATCACCGCCCCATTGGGGCTTAGCCAATCCATACCCACAATAACTTTATTCCCTCGCAGGGGAATAGGGACCAGGTCCACTGAAAACTGCTCATCAAATATCTGAAGGGAACACCCTCTATGCACTCTGCCAACCCTCACGGTCCTATCATCTGCTATCTCAACCTCTAGTGGACAATCCAGCTCCCCTGGAGCTCTGCTAAATCTCTTGCTAAGCGCAAGCGATACAAATGATCGGGTAGCCCCCGAATCGAACAATACCAAAGCAGGGATGCCGTTCACCGAGAACGACCCTAAATAAAACATATCATCAAGTAATATTCAAACGATATTATAACAATTAAGAGATGGAGGAAAGATACATACCCGTCACCACATCAGGAGTCGCTCGCGCCTCCTCTGCTGTCATCTGAAATGCCCTGCTCTTCGCCACTGGCGCATCAGCTCGGCCCTGCCGGCCATCCGTAATCCTCAAGGTGGCAGGGGCAGGTGCAAACACCTTCCCTGCTGCAGCTAAACTGGGACACTGGGACTTTTTATGTCCCCTCTGATTGCACTGAAAGCAAATCAGATCTGGTGCTGTAACCGTAGTAGCAGGGGCCGTACAATCCCTACTCAAATGCCCAGTCCGACCGCACTTGTAGCAGCCGGAACTCCCCGCCTTGCATGCCCCCTCGTGCAATCTCCCACACTTGCCACACCGACCGTGGCTCTGCTGACTCCTAGACCTGTGATCTGAAACCTTGGGCTTTTTGCCCACACTGCCTGAACCCGAAACCACCTCTGGTTTCCTCTTCTTCTCCATCTCGAGATCAATCTCCCTCTCTCTAGCTCTGGCAATCATGTCGTCCAGCGTTTTACAACTGGACCGGCTCACAAACATGCGGATGTCACTCCGCAACATCTCATGATAACGGGCCTTCTTCATCTCCTCATCGACTGCATACTGAGGAACAAGAAGGGCCCTCTCCCTGAACTTGGCGGTGATCTCCGCCACTGTCTCTGTAGTCTGGGTAAGGTCCTGAAACTCCCTAGCTAACTGTTGCACCTCAATGACCGGTGCAAACTCCGCCCTGAACCTGGTAGAGAAATCAGCCCAGGTCATGGCATCCAATGCCGCATCATCCCCGATGGCATGTCCGACCTCCTCCCACCAATCCCGTGCCCTGTCCTTCAGAAG
Source organism: Lactuca saligna (assembly GCF_052625555.1). Taxonomy (NCBI): domain Eukaryota; kingdom Viridiplantae; phylum Streptophyta; class Magnoliopsida; order Asterales; family Asteraceae; genus Lactuca; species Lactuca saligna. Next base: position 148,403,105 of record NC_136420.1, read on the forward strand.
ACAGGACGCCAATCTGACCTTGTCCCCCTCGGGACACCTGCTAGTGCGGAAAGCGTTGGCCACATCCGCCAACCATCTAGTACTCGCTATGGGGTCCCGCGCCCCATGATAGTCTGGAGCCCCACATGCCCTGAACTCCCTGAACGTAAGTGTGCGCGACCCCATCACGGCCGCCATCTCAGCACGGAAAGTACTCAATCTCTCATCCATCAGCTCTAAAATACCCTCCTTGATCGAACCGAAGATCACAGGAGTCTGCTCCAGTATGATGCGGGTAACCTCAGAAGAAAGGAACTCTCTGGTCTGCTCATCCATCTGCCCGACCTCCGGGCCTGATCCCGATCCTGATCCCCCTCCGGCATCTGAGCTGCCGACTGCTGGTCTCGGACGCAAAACTACCATTCTGAAACATTTCATAACAACATTAGAACACTGAAATATCTCAAGGGATCATGATACTACTACTAGCTTCCTGGTCTTGTCTTGGCCTTCCTTGATTCGAGTACGAATCCTCTGCTTTCAGTAGTACGGGCCCATACTACCTTCCACATCTATCCATACTTTCCTCAAGACTGCCTTGACTCCACCAAGTCACTTCTACTACTGCCACTCTCTGCTACTCTCATCCTAGGCTTGCCCTAGGGAAACCTCAAGCTCAACACGACTGGTCCTCAGCTACTGTAGGTCTCCTCATAATGCCAGCTAGCCACCACCTAAACACCATCACATGTGATGAGGATCAGATAATCCTTCAAGTAAAAGATCCGTCCCTACAACGGTTGGACTCAAACAAGAGCTGCGCAATAGGGCCAGTTCCAGCACTCTGGGATTATTCAAACCTGATTACATGTGGTGTGATGTGTTCACCTAATGGCTAACTCCCAGTACTCAGAACCCCACCAAGCACGAAGCAAGCAGCATTCGGATAAGGGAAACAGACTCAGGCAAAAGCTATTCTCATAACAAGAAACTGTACTAGCATAGGATGCTAAGCTCATACTATCAGGCATAACCTAAACAGGCTATCCTACTGCTGTCTACTCAATTCTAGCATGCAATACTCATAAAGCTGTAACACATAAGCAGGCACATAAGGCATTCTCCTAGATCCTTAGCCCTATACTAGCATGCTGTTCTACTGAAACTGAAACTGAACAAATAACTTGTATGGGTAATTTGGGAGTACTTACTTGAGCTCGGCTGACCGCATGCACACACCTCTATCTTGTTAAAAAAACAATTCTTTCTTTCTAAGTGCTTTCAAAATTCCTTTTTGGTAAACCATTTTTATTTTACTAAAATCTTTTATTTCCCTTAGATTGAGTTCAGACACACCCGGAAGTGTATCCGAATCCCTCAAACCAGGGCTCTGATACCAACTTGACACGACCCAAAAATACAACCCAAAAATTTCGTTTTTCAATATAATCAAAACCATAATATGAGTATCATAACATAGAAAAACATACGCGATGCATCCCAAATCATAATAAAATACTGTGCGGAAAAACTATATCATACTATATCAAATCCAAAACAATTAAAACCATCCCCAGGATAAAAGCTAAGCTGTGATGTGTGCGATGCTATCACCCTGAGCTCTTCCCTTTGCTTGCGGAAGTACCTGAAACCAAAACTGAAACTGTAAGCACGAAGCTTAGTGAGCTCCCCCAAACTACCACATACAATAACATATAAACACATATTGGGCCTTGCCCACTGCATCGGGCCGAAGCCCGGAAACTGCATCGGACCGAAGTCCGGAACTGACCGGGACCTTGTCCCCTGCATCGGACCGAAGTCCGGAACTAACTGCATCGGACCAAAGTCCGGAACTGACCGGGACCTTGTCCCCTGCATCGAACCGAAGTCCGGAACTAACTGCATCGGACCGAAGTCTGGAACTGACTGGGACCTTGTCCCCTGCATCGAACCGAAGTCCGGAACTAACTGCATCGGACCGAAGTCCGGACCCGACTGACTGAACATGGCATAACATAACACATCAACTAGCATAAACACATATACGGCATACTACATCGGGCCGTAGCCCGGAACACATAATACTTAACGCATAAAACATAGCACACAAATCCTGTTCGAGCCACGAAGGCATCGAACATACTAGCTACTGTATCGGACCTAAATCCGGAAACTACTACTAACTGAACGGGCCGGCATTGTGGCCTTAGACCCGTTCCTACTGGAAGGAAACTCACCTCGTAAGCTGGCTGCTGAGTGTGTGGCTCGAGAAGCTAACGGCTGCTGCTCCTGAATCTCCTCGGCTACAAGTCCATAAACACACTCAATCAAATACTAAACACTGCACTTGGGGTAAAATGACTCTTTTACCCTTGGTCAAAGTTACTCTCATTTGGACTGACTCGCCGAGTTGGGCCACCCAACTCACCGAGTCCTACTCTCACGTTTCACTCTTACTCGCTGCTACTCGTCGAGTCTGGCATCGACTCAACGAGTACCCTCTTGATTCAAGAACTCAGACAATCTTCATCCGACTCGCCGAGCCGGATGAACAAACTCGACGAGTTGTTCTTGATCTTAAGGAGATTGCCTTGGACTCGCCGAGTTGATGAACAACTCGCTGAGTCCCTCCATCACTGAGTTTACCCTCAACTCGCTGAGTCCACTCTCTAGCTCACTGGGTTCACTCGACACTGGTAAAAATGAAGGAATCGGGAACTCGCGACCCAACTCGCCGAGTCGTTCTTCCCGACTCGCCGAGTTGCCGCCATGCAACTGATTTTGACTCGATTTTGTTTGAATCCAGCACATACAATTGATAGATCTGGGTCCAATAAGCTGATTTACCACGTAAAGTTTCCAACTTTACGTGTACAACCTCATGAATAAGGGAAATAAGGCTAAAAGATGCATAAAATGGGTAGATCTATGGTTAATATGCAAAGTAACTCCAAAAAGACAGTAGATCTGGGCTCTACAACACCCCATCATTCAGATCCAAAGATATTTCGACTTATTAAGACCTTCATGCAAGCATAAGGCTTGGAACAAGCATCAACTAGCTCTTAGGAGAGCTCTAATGGAAGTTTAAAGCATATAACAAGAAGGAAACTCCGAAAATACCTCAATTAACTCAGATTTGCCCTTGGATCTTTGCACTACAGCTCTTCTCCTTGCTTCTTTCTTCTTCTCCTTCTTCAAACCTTCACAAAATGGCACAAAACACTTAGCTCACACAAGGGAGGATTAGGGTTCTTTCTCACAGTGTTCTCAGGGTGAGGGAGGCGAGAATGGGGGCTATAAGGTGGTTTAAATAGTGGGCAACCCGGGGATTTAGGGTTTCACCCAGACGGATGGACTCGCCGAGTCAGGGATATGGACTCGCCGAGTCCCCGGCTCACGCGTGCTCGAAGTCGCGACCCTACTCGCCGAGTCAGGCTATGACTCGCCGAGTCCCTCTTGCAAAACTTTACAACAATTACCAGTGAATTAACATACCGGGAACGGGTCGTTACAAAGCATCTCAAATCTCTCCCAAATCTCTCCTTATATGAGAAATCTCTCCAAGAATGTGAAATCTCTCCCAAATCTTTCTTTGTATGAGAAACCCCTCTAAGTGTGTGAAATCTCTCCGAAATTTCTCCTTGTATGAGAAATCTCTCCAAGAATGTGAAATCTCTCCCAAATCTCTCTCAAGAGTTCCTTAAACTTTTTATAGTCTTTCGGGCCATCCCGACCCTTAACCGGGTAAAAACGGCTTAAAACGAGGTAAGAACGAGTAAAATAGGCTTAAGGACCCGAAACCCCTCTCAAGGAGCCGAACCCTCCCAAGGACCTGAAACCCCTCTTAGGAATCGAAGGCATCAGAAGCGAAGGTCAGAAGCGAAAGTCAGAAGCTCGCACAAGCCAAACCCGAAGGCTGCTCGCGGGCCCGAACCTCGCACAAGCCACCGAGACCGAATCTCGCTCTCGGTTCCCTCTTCTGCAGTTTCGGTCTTCTCTTCTACTCTCGGTCCCTTCCCCTCCTCTCGGTCTATCTCTTCTATTCTCGGTTCCAAGCATCAGAGGCCGAACCTCCGGCCAGACTTCGGATTTTTGACACTTTTCACCCATTTTCAATATTTTTAACATTTTAAGCTCGTTTTTCGAGATTTTAACGCGGGATTTTCACTCAAACTCATATTTTAACATAATAAACCCTAAATATTCATAATTTAATCATATTTTAATGAAAATCCTTATTTAAATAATAAAATCTAATGGGTGAATAATTGAGGTGGAGCGTTGACTTTGCTTTACCTTATGACACAAGCAACCACCACCACACCCACTCTATGACCAACCACACCTCCCCACGTTACCTAGGTCACTTCAATGTCCTTTCCACTCAATTATCAGCCTTCCCCACGTTCTTAGAGCAGGAACAACCCATCCTCTCTCCTCACTTCTCTCATATGCACTCATTTCACCAAGGATCCAACTCCACTTTTCTCTCAAACTTTCTCTGTCAAATTCGAGATTCAAGGCTGATTATCAAGCTTTCTCAAACTCTTGTTAAGTATAATTCATCCTCTCTGTGATTATTTCACTTCCTTCTACTCAAATCATAGATTGCTTACACAAATATCGTCATATTTGTTGTTAGCTCCTCAAATCTTCAAGCATCTCCCAAGTGTTCTTGAGTTGAAAACTTCTTTTCACCATCATCCATCTACTAAAATCACTCAAGGTGAGTTCATACCCCTACATTTTCATATTTTCTTAAGTTTTTACAAGGGGGGGGGGGAATACAAGTCAAAACACCAAGAACATAACTAAAAATTTCTAACAGCTTTCATCAGAAAACTTAGACTCCATTCACGGACTGTTTTGGACAATTTAAACATTTTAGTTTTCAAAACTGTATTTGTTGCAAATAGATCAAGTTCTTAGATTTAAAATGACTACTTGCACATCTAGATGCGATTTTTCTACAATTTATGGTGATTTTTACAAAACTGCCTATCATTTAAAACATCAATCCGGACCAGTCTGTGATTACGGACTTTTTAACCCAAGTTGGAGGTCATTAAAAATCGTGATAAAAATTATGAGTAAACTAGATGCATTTTGGGAACTCTCAAAATTTACGGATTTAGTTTTCAACTTCGTATGATTTTTCTATGACATTTCTAAAACAGTGCACAAAGGTTAGAGTTAGTTAACATCTTATAACTTTCAAAACACTTTGTAACATGTTGAGCAAAGTGTTAAATATTTGATAACTTCATATATTACAAGTAATTCTTGTAGTGGTACAATTATATAATAGAAAAACACTTACTGAATTTATAAGAATCCTCCATCATAACCATTAGTACCAAACAAAGCAAGATAAACATAGCTATATTGTACTATACATTTGACTTACATAGAAAGGGTTCTTAAACACCACAAATAAACATACTAAACTATAATAAGTATAGCTAGGTTTCATACACATTTCAAACATTTTGTAAAACTATAATAGGTATAGTTTATGATCATTTACATTACAAAAGGTTTTTATACAAAAAGGGGTACAAATACAAAGTACCGGGTTTTTATACAAAAAGGGGTATAAATACAAAGTACCTGGTTTATATACAAAACGGGGTACAAATACAAAGTACCGGGTTTTTATACAAAAAGGGGTACAAATACAAAGTATTGGGTTTTTATACAAAAAGAGGTACAAATACAAAGTGTCGGGTTTATATACAAAAAGAGGTACCAATACAAACTTCCGGGTTTTTATACAAAAAGGGGTACAAATACAAAGTGTCGGGTTTATATACAAAAAGAGATAAAAATACAAAGTGCTGGGTTTTTATACAAAAAGAGGTACAAATACAAAGTGTCGGGTTTTTATACAAAAAGGGGGTACCGATACAAAGTACCAGGTTCACTTAAAATAGTTATTATGATATTAAAACTATATTTCATCTAGAATTGTTAGACTACAACTATAATCGATGAGCTTATATGTTTGAGTCAAGTAAGAATTTAGTCTCGATTGGCTTAGAATTGGTGGGGCCCGCCTCATCCCCTGTTCCTCGTTGGGTTGTGGACCTCGGGTAGACCCACTATATTCAACGTTTTATCTAACTTAAATCTTATATAAATTATATACGTTGGACGATTATAGGAGAAATCTACGGGTCATTCTAGGGTTCATTAACACATCATATAGGAATATTCTGTTCACACTTAACTAAGAAAATATTTGATTTTCTGGAAATCAAACTCTATCGATTTTACAAGGAAACATTTTCTACTTCAAACAAAACTCTTATGAACTCACTAACTTAATTGTTGACACTTTTTCAAAACTACTTGTATTCTCAGGAAATCAGTGAAACAGGAAAACTTCAGCGCTTTGAGGATGGGACGTTAAACCGTCAACAATTTATTTTTGTCATCATAATGTAATTGATTTTGAAACATGTAAACATATACTTTGGTATAACTTTTTCAATTATATGTATGATGGTTGTATTTACTTTGAGCACTATTATACACGTTGTTGTGATACTGTACATGAAGTCCTCCACCCCCGGACGTTTCCGCCATCCTTGGTTTGGGGGTGTGACATATCTAATCCACCTGTTGTCTTAGGTAGCTTGGTTATGAAATCCATGGTCATCCTCTCCCACTTCCATTCCGTTATCTCTGGTTGTTGGAGGAGACCTGATGGCTTCTGGTATTCAACTTTGACCTTTGCACAAGTAAGGCATTTGCTCACGAAGGTAGCAGTCTCTGCTTTCATGTTAGGCCACCGGTATAGCTTTTTGAGATCTAGATACATCTTATCTGAACGTGGGTGAACGGAGTATCGAGTGTTGTGTGTTTCCTTCATGATCAAGTCTCTGAAACCTCCGTGACGCGGGGTCCAGATTCAGTCCATGAGATAATAGGCTTCGTCACCCTTGACCTCCAAGTTCTTACCCATTCCTCGCAAGGACTCTTCCGCCACATTCTCGGGCTCTAAGGCTTCGAGTTGAGCCTCCTTAATCTGTGCGGATAGATATGAACGGATAGTCATTACTAGTGACTTAACTCTTCGGCCAGAATACTCTTTCCTACTCAGCGTGTCTGCTACTACATTGGCTTTTCCCGGGTGATAGCGAATCTCACAGTCGTAATCATTGAGTAGTTCGATCCACCGTCGTTGCCTCATATTGAGCTCCTTTTGGTTCAGTATTTGTTGGAGGCTTTTGTGGTCAGTGTATATTGTGCTCTTCATTCCATACAGGTAATGCCTCCAGATCCTCAGAGAGAATACAGCCGCCCCTAACTCAAGGTCATGCGTGGTGTAGTTGATCTCGTGTGTCTTCAACTGCCTTGAGGCATAGGCGATGACCTTACCTCGTTGCATCAATACACAACCGAGCCCTTGTTTCGATGCGTCACAGTATACCACAAAATCCTCTGTTCCTTCGGGAAGGGATAACACCGGTGCGGTGCATAGGGCTCGCCTCAGGGTCTAGAATGCCTCCTCCTGTTTCTCTCCCCAGTCAAATGGTACGCCTTTCTGTGTTAACGTAGTGAGAGGTTTTGCAATCCGAAAGAAATTCTGAATGAATCTGTGGTTGTAGCCAGAGAGGCCTAGAAACTAACGAATTTTAGTAGGCGTCTTTGGTGCTGACCAGTTCTCGATGGCTTTAATTTTGGACGGGTCTACATGGATTCCTTCTTCACTAACCACGCGTCCTAAGAATTCAACTCTTCGGATCCAAAATTCGCACTTAGAGAACTTTGCGTATAACTTCTCCGATCGCAGGGTTTCCAAGACTCGTTGTAGATGATTTTCTGTGCTCTTCCTCACTCCGAGAGTAGACGAGTATATCATCAATAAAGACGATGATGAACTAGTCTAAGTATGGATGACACACCCTATTCATCAAGTCCATGAACATTGCGGGTGCGTTAGTCAGTCCGAAGGGCATCACTACGAACTCGTAGTGCCCGTAACAAGTTCGGAAGGCTGTCTTCGGAACATCCTCCTCAAGGACTCGTAACTGGTGACACCCGGACCTAAGATCAATCTGGGAAAAGTAACTCGCCCTTTGTAGCTGGTCGAATAGGTTGTCTATACGAGGAAGAGGGTAGTGGTTTTTTACCGTGAGTTTGTTGAGCTCCCTATAATCGATGCACATACGGAATGATCTGTCTTTCTTTTTCACGAACAAGACCGGAGCTCCCTAGGTTGAGAAGCTCAGTCTTATAAAGCCCTTGCTGAGAAGCTCGTTAAGTTGACCGGATAGTTCTTGCATCTTGGCAGGCGCTAAACGATAGGGCGACTTAGCTACGGGGGTAGCTCCTGGGACTAGGTCGATTCTGAACTCAACCTGATGTTTGGGAGGTAAACCTGGAAGTTCTTCCAGGAAGACGTCAGAGATGATACGAAGACTCGTACCGGGTTTGTCTTTTGGATCTTTCACTTTTTGGCTCGTGTCAACGACGTTTGCAAGAAAGGCGCGATATTCCTTGCGCAAGTACTTCTGGGCTTGAATACTTGAGATGATACGAAGACTCGTACCGGGTTTGTCTCCGTAGATTAATAGAATTTCGTGATTCGGTGGATTTAGATGGATGGATTTGTTGAAACATAGAATATCAACGCGATGAAGACTCAACCAGTCCATGCCAACAATGACATCGAAACTATTGATTGAGACCGGTATGAGATCGATTGGGAATGAATGATCATCTAACGTGAGGGTACAACCTATGTAAATTTCGTTAGAGCTTTAGGTCTTTCCGTTAGCCATTTCTACGATGAATATTTCTTTTGGTGGTTGCGGGGATTGTTTAAGTAAGTGTTTAAAGTTTTGGTTTATGAAGCTTCCTTCTGCACCACTATCGAATAAGACACAGGCATAAGAGTTGTTGAGAAGAAACGTACCCGTGACTACTGTGGGGTCCGCTACTGCTTCATTGTGGCCAATAGCGAGTAGTCTTGCGGTTCCTCCCGCATTCCCAACTATCGGACAGTTCTTCTTGAAATGGCCCGCTTCACCGCAGCCATAACAGGTCTGGGTCACTCCCAAACTAGGGACTTGCGAGATAGGTTTGGGTGGGGCTCTGCAAAATCGAACAGTATGGCCCTTCTGGCCGCAGCTGGTGCATTGCAATTCACGGCAGGGGCCGTTATAATGGAAGGGGCACTTGGGACACTTGGGCAGGTTCCCAACATAAGCTTTCGCCAGTGCAGGAGTAGCAGGAGTGGTGGCAGCATGGACAACCATGATCTGCTAGTTTTTGGAAGAAAGTTGAGTTCTTTTGTCCTTCTTCCGATCCCCACGTTTCCTCTTGTTGTCGTATGATTTGGGTGGTACAGTGACAATTGTAGTTGTTGTTGCTGGAGTGGGAGGAGCTTCATGATCGATCAACATGTGGTCCAACTCCTTGGCACTGCCAAAGGTTGCAGGATGGGAGGATAGAACATTCCCTTGATACGGGGGCACTAAACCCCAAATGTATCGTTCGATTTTCTTGCTCTCCGAGGGGATCATGTTGGGACACATAGCCACCAAGTCGCAGAACCTAGCTGTGTAAGTTGTTATGTTAGTCCCTTTCATCTTGAGGTTCCAGAGTTCCTCCTCAAGTTTCTGGATTTTGCAGCTAGGGTAGTACTCCCTTCTCATGAGGTCCTTCAGTGTGTCCCAACCCATGGCGTTGGCTGTTATCAAAGAGAGTGCACTGATGTGGCCGTTCCACCATGTCAGAGCCCTGTTAGTGAGGGTGGCAGTAGCAAATTTTATTTTGCTCTCCTCGGGATGTGAGCACATTTCAAAGACAACCTCAATTCTTTCGAACCACTAAGACAATGCTAGAATTCCTTCGGTACCGTTGAAGAAGGTAGGTTTGCAGTTCATGAAGTCCTTATAAGTACATCCCTGCACTCTTTGATGGACTTCACCAAATCTAGAGTTGCCACCGCTCGCATCGCCAGAGTTCATTTGAGCTATGGATGCCATCACAGCTGCAGTCACAGCTGTTTGAAACAGCACTGGATCGAACTGCGGAGGAGGAGGTGGTGGAGGAGGGGTTTGAGCTGCTGGTCTGCCTCTGGTTGAACGCTTGCGAGGAGGAATCTTTTACTGAAAGTTCATATAACTGATAGCAATAGTAAGAGTCTATTGCAAGTATGATAAGAGTGTTTCATGGATTAAATCAACATAGTTCAAAATCAGAGAGAGAGTCATAGCAATAGAGTAGTTAACTGTTAATATTAATGATATTAATGATGTAATGAGGGTTCGGGAAAAGTGACCTAACAGTAGGTCTTACATCAAATCATAAGGAAAATGTTGGCAGTCTAGAAGCCTAATTAGAGTAATTTCAAGCTAGGAATGTTTATAGACAAGTGCTCTATTGAGCATAGAAAGGAAAGGCTAGTCCTTAAACAAAATAGTGAGATAATTAGACATCTTCTACGGGCGACGGGCACTTGTTGGGCGAACCCTAAGATCAGCTAGTTGACGCATAACTTCCTGAAGATGTCGTTCATGAGTCCTTTGACGTGCTCGGAGTTCCCTAACTTTGGCTCGAGATGCAGCTAACTGCTGCTGCAGAGCCTCGTTGGTCCTCCTTGTCCTATCCATGACTTCTTCAAGTTGGCGGATTCGAACCGTGTTGAGGTTTGAGTTGGCATCAACCTCCACAACTCGGGCAATTGCTGCTTGACCTTGCTCGACATTCCTGGCAATCCTTTGGACCATGATGGGCAAGACTCGGTCCGCTGATCCTCCTTTGCTTATGTCGTAGAACCGTCGATCTCCATCGTAAGGTACCGGCTGACCCTGCTCTTCGCTCCATCGGTTCAGGGTTATTGCCCACATGGGAGTGGGGCCTTGAAACACTAGGCGAGGGTTAGGATTTGGAGCTAATGGGGGCAGGTTGTTAACCTCTGGCTCGGAGCTGGAGCTATCCGAGAAGCCTTCAATATGGTGATCATCTAGAAGGATCAGGTGATCATCTTCTGGCTCCTCGTCGAGCCATCCTCCATTTCCCTGGTTTAGATAATACGGATCGTCGGGATGGTGGAAGCCAGCCATGCTATCTACGCGAGAAAGGGGGAAAGAAAAGGTTAATAGACATACTAATCTAGGATACTTATAAGATGGATCATTATTGGTCAAGCCAATACTTGCATAGTGCATACCAGTTACATGTAACTGAAGCAAGATAGTCCTTCGAATAAGCAACCCTAACTCCAGATCCCCAATCAAACAAGAACAGGAAATGAAGCAAAGGTCACAGATTCTGAGTCTATGGCGCCCTAGTCACATGTAACCATGGTGTATCCACTTAGCAACTATTGTCCTACTAGTAACGGCCCCTTTTAGTTATCACATATGTAGTTAGTAGAGTGCAGAATACTCCTATAGTATTCTTATTCTAACGAGCTTGTGGTAGTGTTGGTAAGTTTTTAGACTGTTGCAACACCACCATCATTCTTAGGCACATGCTAGTCACTCCTAGAGAGATGTAGTTGATCATGCTACTGTTGGGTTTTGAGCATTCTAACACTCCTAAGTGTACATGCAACCCTAAATACCTTGGATCTATGTTTTCTCTATTATACATGAAAATAAGAATATCCAAGGTATTATCCTAATCTAGCATACAAAACAATGAGTGTAACAAGATAGATAACATACCTCTTTAATGTAGAAGGTCTTCATGAAGCTTGAGTGCCTAGCCCCAATAGTGTGGAAGCCTCAAATGGAATCACAATCATCAAAACACTTAGAATAACCTGAGAGAGTCCTACACTTCATGAAATCGGATAGCCCTTTGTTACACTCTCTAGAATAATACTAGTGTATACTAGTGGCCGATTTTTTGTCAAGAATAATATCATTATATAGTGTTACAATTAGGGTAAATCCTTAATTGTCATGGCTTTCCATTTCCTTGGATCCATGGGTTCAAATACACCATGGAGCATCCATGGACCATCCTATGGGTTTTAGCCCAACTTGATTATCCATGGAGCATTAGCCCACTATATAAGTATGGATGATTTACACAATCAACCCATATATTTAATTAGTCTTCTTTTGATCACTTAATTAATCCTAGATTAATTCTTGATCAATACTAATTAAATAATCTTATTATTCTTATTATTAATATACTAGAACTTATAATATATTAATAACCATAAGTGTCTTATTTCTCTCATTATAGTCTATCCAAGTGCATGATGGTATGCAACCCAAATGGACCATGCCGGTTCGGGTCAAGTCTTACCAATTATAGTTATGGACTTAGACATTAATCCAACAGTCTCCCACTTGGATAAGTCTAAAACTATTATTGCGTATGACTTCAGGAACCAACCGACAATCGTAGCTCTCAAAAGCTTCTGTCGAACTCTGACCTTGTAGATGACTTGTCCATTAGATAAGGGATCATATAATCCTCTGTTCTCATGATATCAGCCGGACAAATACATGGAACAACGTCGTACTTATTATCCAGCAGTTTGTTTCCCGATTTTCGATTTGTTTGACAAAAAACTTAATCAAACACATCAATTCAGTTCTGACCGGCCGGTACATAGGTCACAACAAAATCATTGAGGGGCCCAGATATCGCTTCTATTTCTAGAAGGAACAGATAAACTTCGACTCATATGCTTGTTCTACTACTTGTTGAATTGTACACAAAGGCACGTTTTATAACATCAAGTTACTAATGCGTTTACGTACAATCAATGCACAACCAACTCATAGGTAACAACTCATATCTCTAGGTTTGAAGATTTATATGATATTACCGTCTCACGATCACTCGAGATAAATTCCATGAAGTGATACAAGTGAGCGTGGGTTTATTCCAATACTCATAACTTATGAGCACTCATGAATGTTGTAGCACCATTGCCAAGACTAAACCCATTTAGCCATCTACAAACCCGATTCATGACAGTCTTGATTCATACCTACTTCCAACATATGAACGACTGTGGAGTGTTTAAATAACTTAGTCATTCGGAAAGAATAACCTAGCTATTTTGGAAGTCAAAACATGCAAAGTGAAACACAATAATAATCGAATCTAATATGGTCTCAGAATCCTTTTGAATATAAATAAAACCACTTTTTATTTATCACCATATTGATTACACATTATTCAATGTTTCAAATAATCAACTTAAGACTCGAATAAAACAACAGCATCCCATGCTCCTAGCATGTACACTTTGTTTTCTAAACAATAGTTATGCCATACCCCAAGTATGCACACTATGTTTGTCTATGATCCTTACATTGTGATGTAGATCAATTGAACATGATTCCAATGATACTCATTTCACAATCCCAAATCCTTATTGTAAATGTGAGAATCCCCGATTCCTATCATTTACCAAAAAAAAACTGTTATAATTTAAACTTTTATGCAATGTTCCTCTTGTAATGATTATTCACAAAGTCACCAAAACCTTGTCACTAGTCATTACAGAGTATTCCAAAGAAGATCAGCTCCTTGGGAACATCCTTCTTGCATTAAGTTTCCTAATCTTACATAGATTTAATAACTTCCACCTATGGAGACATTTCCATAGTCCCATTTGACTATCACTTCCGAACAAGAGTTACCTCTTTTCAGAAAATGTCAATATGGTCCTACCAAAATTAACACTAGACTTCCAAATGTCCCTGAGCAACCAATCTTTGGCGAACCTCAGATTGTCCTCGACAATTGCTTAATCACTTTAGTCATATCTAGTTCTAGACTTTTCCCTTCTAAATGCCTTAAGCATTTGGAAAATTTAGAAAGGATAAATATTATAGCACGTGAAATCGATCCTATATCTGAAGCATATGGGACACGATTCATGATGTTTGAATTAAAGACATGATACTAGACCAGTCTTTTGCTACAATATTTTTTATTTGCCATGTTTTCAAAATTTAACTATGAAGAGGGATGCCGTAATCATAATCGAATTTTGAAAACACAATATATATAGAATTTTCTTAAGTCGAACCATTCAGACATAAAATTCTTATATATATTCTTGACTAAAGATGATTAAAATCTCAATCTAAGCTTTAGAGTTGAAATGAAGTATAATTTCCTCTCCCTTAATTATAGCAAAACATCTTTTCAACCCCTGCAACTTCACGAATTGAAATTTTGTTTTCTATAATTAACATTGCTAGCTTGCAATACTAATCATAATAATCATGCTCCCACTAACATGATGATTATCAGCATAACACTTATGCTCCCACTAGCCCTGACATATTTTCAGAAATCTACTGGACTTCTGAAATTTAGATTCATACATCCTTTCTTAGATAAATCACATGTGTGTCTAAAAAATTTTCAGAACTATGAAAAGGGATGCCGTAATCATAGTCTCAATTGCTTAGGCATTTGCCATTTCTCACAAGTCCATGTTAGTGTGCCGGTTAACCACACGCGCTCCACTAATGACTTTTGAAAATGCAAATGACACAATTGATATCTACTTAAAATCTATTTAGTGAAAGCGTTTCCTCACCATCATTTTCATGAATTGGAGAGAAACCTTATGACACTTAGATTTTATAGTGTATGAGTTCCTATCCATGCAAATTTGTCAAAACCATAATCACAAGATAAGGTTAGTGATAAATTCAGCCTTACATGGATTAAACTTGTTCAATCTTAATTTCTTGTCACCTTGGTAGCATAAGGCCCACCAATGCTTCCAATTTGAACTCTGATAACTCACATGCAAATCCAACTTATTTGAAGTAGGTACAGAAATAAGAATTATGTCAACACGATAGGTTGTAAACCTTAAGTCGTGTGCTAGTGATAAATTACAGGTTTTACTCTCGATTAAATCTTGAAACTCTTTCAGGATCTTTAAGGCTCCCACTGTCCTCTTGACATATAAGTTTTCCTAGTCAAGAACCATTCCTTGACAAAACAAATATTCAAGGGATAGTGCGGATTCTTATCAAGACTAAAACTTCACACAATTGGTCTTAGTTGGTCTTTGTCTCATCCAAGACATCACAACTTACCAATCTCAAATGTACAAGAGTAGAAAACATTTTACACTACATTTGATAAGTGTTTTAAACCTTACTTTATGTCACTCAATGTTACAATCTTGGAGTATGACTCTAAGAATTGTTTTGGAACGAAGTATGACTCATCTTCTTGATCTTAACCAATCCAACAATTCATGATTTCTCTTCTTAGCCATAACAATGCACTAAGACATCCTTAGAGTATGAATTTGTGATATGGTTTCTAAATCATTAAGATGATCATGAAATATGATACTAAAGTACTCTCCCATCTTTTCAGATTTGAGAAACTTTTATCTTTCTGCCTAATTTGATTCTTCTTATTCGCTCTGCCATACATTGGAACCTTTCCAATGTTACAGAATTATACTTAACCTTATAAGTATAATCATATTTACTAATATTTAGTAAATCATGACAAATCAATCTTTGTGGTGGACCTTGACCAGTGCACACTCAGTGTACCTAATTCCTTAGTCCTTCAATTGACTCACATATACATGTGATCAAAGAATTAGTCTTAATTTTCCAAAGATGAAAATTCTCATTCATCATACAATACAACTTGTATGATTCCAAGTTTCTGTCCAATTGAAACTTGGGTGATGAAAAACTTTCTTCATTTGGTAAATTCAAACACTACCACAAATGAAAGAATCAAATCCACTTTCCAATATTGCTATTACTGGAAACATATAAGCAACAATTTTCCACAGATGCCATTGTAAGGATATTTTTAAAATAAATAAAATTAAAACCTTTTTTTCTTTTATTTTAAAACTTTGCGGAAAAACTTATCCTTACAATCCACATGAAAAACTTGTTGTTATCTATTCATAAGCAATATATTATAACTCTTAAGCAACAGCTCAAAATTCTGATTACCGAACCATGCGATCGAAACCCATCTTCGCAATCAAAATCAGCATATACTTCTTTAAGCTTCCTATCTTTTCTTTTGATTCTTAAAAAAAAACATCAACACGTGACCCATTCACATTATGTAATAAGAATCTTCAAATAGGAACTTAATAGAGTTAGTCAGTGGACTTTAACTGAAGTAGAGTCAAACCTCTTGACTTCATCAACCTTATGACCTTTCAGGTGAATAGGGCAGCTTCGCAACCAATGCCCCTTCCTTTGGCAACAAAACACATGTAGACCCTTTGATAATGGCACATGAGACTATCTCAGACTTAGCCTTTCTCTTTACCATTTGGTCAACCGAGTTGACTATGGCCGATCCCTTTCCATTGGGAAGAGAAATGCTTTTCTAGATATCCAATGCTACCATTGCTAATGTCCATTTATGGTTTGGGAAGTTGATCTTCTAACAAAATTTGCTTTACTAGTGTTCCAAATCATTTCTGATTCCACAACACAAAGCAAATAGATAAGATCATTAAGGCTCGTGTCATAGTCTATCTCATAGTAGTCCCAAAGTGACCCGCTATGTTACTAAGAAAGTGATTGAACATCCAACTTTCACGAGACTTTGACACCCAACTCTCCCGTCTTGTCAATATGTGACTACATCTCCAAGATGTGACCACACCAAGACCTTAACTTGCCAATAGGGCTCGAGTGACTTTAAACTTTTCAAGAACTTGTGGGTGAGGGAGAATAATTGGAGGAGATAGAGGAAGTGAAGCATGATGTTGAGGAACATCTTCTTCAAGAGATTTGGGAAGATCATAAATGTCTAAACCAGACATGTTTTGGGAGATATTCAAGATAGTTGATTTAAAGTCCTTAATATGACACCCAATATGAAATATTAAGGCTAGGACCCAACAAACTATTTTATAACTTAGAAGAGGGATGCCGTAATCCAAGCTATAAAATATTTGAAGGTAGGTGAATGACGATTCACCAATTTCCACCAAGATAAACGAAATAATTTATTAGGTTTTAATTGGATTTGAAATTCCTAGATCTTTTGAGATTCATTGAACTTTTCAATGGCATGTTTCAATCTCGAGTGTGCCCTCTCAAATTTTGTGACTGGGATGCCGAGGATCACAAAACAAGGTGTGAATAACCATACCAATTCACTTGGTATCCTTAATATTATCACCTAATCAATGTGCTGGTTAACCACACACGCTCCATTGATCTATGACAAACATTAAGTCACCCTTCGTGGTCCTTACTAGTCCAAGTTAGTGTGCCGGTTAACCACACACGCTCCACCAACGACTTGGTAAGGTACAAAGTGTGAATTCCATGGGGTAGCACCAAATTCACATTTTTCCTAAAGTAACTAAGATTGGGAATTGTTAAGATTTTAGTTACTTTAGTATTTATCATTAATACTTTTAATGAAGGGAGAATTTAAAGTCATTGTCCTACCCGTTCGGCTAACGACCCTCCACCGATCAAGCAAGCGGTGGGTGAGAGTATACACCCATTAAGTCGTCATTTTATAGGCAACAACCTTATACCCACCTTATAGACCGGCTTCGTGAATGAGGCCTACTAACGGTAAAACGACTTGTTCTTATACATATATATAATAATTAACCATTAATGTTATAAATAGTATAAGTGTTGAATTTTAACTCTTTTAAAATTCTAAGGGCTAACGTGGAATTAAAGTATTCATAAGAGAAAACTTTCAAATTCCAAAACTTGAGGGCAAGTTTTGAAACTATTCAAAACTAATTAATTCCATAACTTATGTGTTTAAAGTAGCTTTAATCCAAAAACTCTTCAAGTTCCATAACTTATGGAAGACTTTAAACAAATAAAAGAATTAACTTTTCTTTATTTTTTTATAACTTATGGAATTAATTAAGGTTACACTTTATTTATTTATTTATTTATTAATGAAGTGACTCTTGAATTTCCATAACTTGAGGACAAGTTATGGAGTCATAAAAAAAAAATTCAATGACACAAGACTCTTCATTTTGTAACCATTACCAACTTTTATGAGTTTTATGAGTCTTTAATGTGACTCTTCATGTAACTTGAGGACAAGTTACACAAACACATTTTATACTCAACTCTTAGATTAAAATGGATTGAAAACAACTATTTCAATTAACTTTTCTATCAATCTAAGCAACTCATAAGAACAAGATAATTCATATCAAACTTCTTCATGTAATTAGTCTAAACCTTAAACTAATACAAAACATGAATCTATTGACAATTATCTTTGAAAATGGATTAGCATGAACATTACCACATTAAAAAACAAGTTTATAAGTTCAAAAACAACTTAGGGTAATGTTCCTAGTCCATTTCTAGCCAAAAACCTCAAAAATATGCTGTCTGGGGTCCAACTCGTCGAGTGCATGAACAAAACTCGGCGAGTTGGATGCATTTTGCCTTGGACTCGTCGAGTCCCTTCATGGACTCGGCGAGTCTGCTGGGCTGACAGCATCAAAACTCGATTTTTCAGCTCCATTTGCAAGTATAACAAGAAAACAAGCCTAGGCTCTGATACCACTGTTGGGTTTTGAGCATTCTAACACTCCTAAGTGTACATGCAACCCTAAATACCTTGGATCTATGTTTTCTCTATTATACATGCAAATAAGAATATCCAAGGTATTATCCTAATCTAGCATACAAAACAATGAGTGTAACAAGATAGATAACATACCTCTTTGATGTAGAAGGTCTTCATGAAGCTTGAGTGCCTAGCCCCAATAGTGTGGAAGCCTCAAATGGAATCACAATCATCAAAACACTTAGAATAACTTGAGAGAGTCCTACACTTCATGAAATCGGCTAGCCCTTTGTTACACTCTCTAGAATAATACTAGTGTATACTAGTGGCCGATTTTTTGTCAAGAATAATATCATTATATAGTGTTACAATTAGGGTAAATCCTTAATTGTCATGGCTTTCCATTTCCTTGGATCCATGGGTTCAAATACACCATGGAGCATCCATGGACCATCCTATGGGTTTTAGCCCAACTTGATTATCCATGGAGCATTAGCCCACTATATAAGTATGGATGATTTACACAATCAACCCATATATTTAATTAGTCTTCTTTTGATCACTTAATTAATCCTAGATTAATTCTTGATCAATACTAATTAAATAATCTTATTATTCTTATTATTAATATACTAGAACTTATAATATATTAATAACCATAAGTGTCTTATTTCTCTCATTATAGTCTATCCAAGTGCATGATGGTATGCAACCCAAATGGACCATGCCGGGTCGGGTCAAGTCTTACCAATTATAGTTATGGACTTAGACATTAATCCAACAGTATCCACCCAGATGTGACTATATGTCTCTAAGATGAATTGTGCTGTTCAACCATCTTTAATACTTCTGTTCTGTTCTAGAATGATACTGACCCTTTGTATTGGTAAATGTATATGTATATACTTAATTAAATATTTTAGTATTTAAAAGTATATATTCTTGGTCAGAGTGTTTTAGTCCCGAAGTGTTTATAGTTCGTATATCTTTTATGGGTTGATATACTTGATTCACTATAAACAATGCTCTGATACCAATCTGTCACACCCCAAAACCAAGAATGGCGGAATACGTTCTGGGGTGGAGGACGTCATGTACAGTATCATTACAATTTCATAATAATAAAAACAAGAAACAACAACCATTTCATATATAGAGTGGTAATAATTACAATTGTGTTGTGTAAAGTTTAATAGACACCAAAAGTATAACAAAAGTAAAAGATGAGTCTTGTATATGCTCCATCTTCTCCAAAAGTTGTCATGTACCTGTCTATCTTTGACCTGAGGATACAAGTTATTTTGAAAACAAATATCAGCATAAAGCTGATGAGTTCATAAGAGTTTAGTGTCATTGTAGTATAAAAATGTTTGCAACTTATAGTATAAAAACTGAAATTTGTATTTATGAGTGGTAGAAATCCCTAGAAAATCCTGTATTTTCCAGAAAGCATGTTTGTAAGTCAATCTTTTGAGTGTGAAAAAGTAATATTGTTGAAACCTTCAATTGTAAAAGTGTGATAATAAATCTCATGTAAGTAATATAGCTGAAGAAAAGTTATGCTTGTTCACAGTAGTAGTGTTGTAACTTTAATTAGTAATAGATCTTTAATTACTTTGGGATATTAATTCAAACTTTAAGTCTTAGTGTATTTATTTGGATGAAGGTTTAACTTCTCAGGTGACCAATTGTGAAGTAGTAGAGTACCGATGACCTTCCCATTCATGCGTAGTGAAGTAATATAGTGCCACCACTGGCCTGGTCGGCTCGGACTGTAGTTATCAGTCGGGATGTAATAGTGTCCATTCCGTATAGATCTATACATATAGTGTTGCTTCTCTTTCGGGAAGCCCTGGTCACATGGTGTAAGTACAGTAGAGTACCTTATAGAGATAGTGGGTTATACTGTGTATTAGTGAATTCTCTTATGCTTTAGTATGGCAGACTTTTAGTATAGTAAGTAGAGTGTTCTCTCATACTTGCACTAGCTTGCAATATTAACAGTTTATGGTGTGTATAGTAGTAGTAGAGGTAACTAGTAGTAGCCTTAACTATACCTATTATAGTTAAATAGAGTATGTGAATTCCTGCTTTTGATCAACAGTAGTAATGAATAAGATAAAAACATTCATATCTAACACAAATATATATGATATATAATTAAGAGTTCAACGACAGTCGGACGGACAACCAATACCCTAAAGCCACATCAAACAAGAACAGGAAATAAGGCCAGCTATCGGTCCTAAGTCCTTCAAGTCTTATTATATAAATATATTAATGTAGATATATTTTTATTAAAAGAAAAGTAGTTGAAACATAGTTTTGAAATAGTTTAACAACAATTTAACCTTAAAGGCACATTTGATAAATAGTTAAAACAGTTTTGTTGACAAGTATCTACAATTGTAAAGTAATCCCTTTTTGATGATAGATTGTAAATCACATATGATTTGATAATAAAACATGTAGTAATGTACTTGTATCCCCCCCCCCCCCCTAAAACATATAAAAACATTTAAAAGGTTCATTAACGGGTATGAACTCACCTGAAATGAGTAGATCGGGTGTGAGTGTCTGATGAGCGTTTGGTGTCAAGTAAGGACTTGTACACCCTTTATGACCCTAGTAACATATGAAGACATATGTTTACAAATAATTAGTGGTTTAAACACTAATTAAACACATATAGGCATCCAATTGTGATTAAAGGTCTTATGGTTGAGTGCTAGAAGGCTAAAGGGTTGCAAGGATAGAGTTTACTCTTCTAAAACTCACCTTAAGTGAGTTTACGGTTAGGGGACCTCATCCCCCATGATTTTACAGCCGTAAACTCATGGGAGGAGTGTAAGTGAGTGGTTTCAATCCTTTGGTTGTTTTAGAAGCGGTTCTAAGGTAGTATACAAGGGTATAGGGGTGTTTAAGAGTCCAAGAGTGTACTTCCTTGGAGTTTACGGTCCAAAGACCACTCCTTGGGAGTTTACGGCCGTAAACCCCATGGTTTACAGTAGTAAACTCTTGTACACCTCCAATCATTGATTCTAAGGTTCTTGGTTCACTCCTAACATGTTCTAGTAAGGGTATAAGGCTCTTTAGGGGACTTAAACCTTCATTTGACATGGTTTAGGGGAGTTTATGGTCTAAGCATATGCTTGGGCTGTAAACGCTATTTTATCCCTCAAATGTTGGTGTTTAGATGTTCCAAGTCCGAAATAGCAAGTCCCTTGGTCATATCTTAAGCTTAAATGAGTTTTGGGCTTGGTTTGCATATTTAAAGGGTGTTTACGGCCTAAGCATGTGCTTGGGCCGTAAAACCTCTTCCAAGTCCCTAAATTTGATGATTCAAGGCTCAAACACTTCTAGGTTTAACCCAAAACTAGATTTTAAGTCTAAAGGGAGGAGTTTTGGCATTTTTGGCACCATTTTTGGTGTTTACGGCCTAAGGAGCTTCTTAGGCTGTGAACTCCTTTTTATTGGCTTTCTTGAATGATTTTTGGGTTAAAAAACAAATCAATGATGCCTAGAACAAGTTAGGGTAAGAGAACTTACGTTTTGGAGGCGGAAACTTGCGGTTTTCGGGCGAAAACGAGTTAGAGAGAGAGTAGAGAGAGAAAGTGGTTCTAGTGTGGTAAAAGGTTTCTATGGAGTATCCACCCTCCTTTATATAATGTTTGGGTTTTGTACCCGGTATACGTCTACCCGATACTTTTGCTTAACGAGGTTTAAACTCTTTACCCGGTTAAATAGTCGTAATTAAAAAAATAAACATTTTCCAATAAAATGGAAAGATAATTTTACTTGTTTTTATTTATTTTATTACGACGTTATTGTCATAAAACACTAATAAATAAAACATTTATTTATTTGTCGACCCCAATTTAACGGAACTTTTATAAAATAGTATATTCTATTAACGGAACGGAAACAGGTTATAATGACGGAATAAATTTTGTGTTGTCACATCTTCAATGGTATCAGGAAGCTCTTCTTCAAGATACTCATCCAAGACATACTCCTTATTTTCATACCTCAAAGTGATGAATTTCTTGGTATAGGAAGAGGAGGAGGAGGAAGAAGAGAAAGAGTAGCACCCGAGCCATTTGACATCTATTAAAAAGTAATAGAATTAGTTTGATCAAGAATCCTTTTATTATAATTACCTAGTAACAAATTATTAATCAAATGGTTATGATCCATATTTGGCTTCACAACGTAAAGTGGATTAACCGAAAATTACAAAATGAAGTTATTTAGGTGGAAAAACTTTTGTCGGTCTCAATTTATATGAGTTTCCTAGAAAATGAGATTTATTGATTTATGTCAATAGCATGTTTATCTATTCTAATGCTCATTTAGCATTCATTACTAGATTTGTCGAGGATCATGAATCCAAATGGTGAATCGGTCAAGCGAAGTTACAATGAGATTCGACTCAAGTAATGCTTGAGAATCACAATCAACATATACCTTTCTTGGACTATGTTATTCTTTTGACGAGCTGATAAAGCACACACACATACATCAACAAAAACATACCAGAAGGCGTAATTTCCATGGGAAACATAATATAAAACGAAATTTTGTTTTATTACTTATAGAATTAATACTTTTAACTCTGCATAATTGCCCTATAAACCCTTTCGGTAATTCCACTTCAAACACAAGAAGACACTGAGGGTGGCAAGCAATGAATGTCACTTAAAAGCCGACATCATTAGGAATTAAAGAGACCTGCCTTAATCCTCCTTTATAGCAATAAAATGAATAAGCCTAGTCGTGGTAAGACTAACAATGCACATTAGAAACAAGCGAGAACGCAATGTTTATTTTAGTATTATATATATATATATATATATATATATATATATATATATATATATATATATATATATATATATATATATATATATATACTTGTAGATTATGTGTCTTTTAATTCCATTGACTATAAAGGTCAATATTTGAATTATAATGATTCTAATTTGTTTTTCTTTTAATTAATTTTATAATTAAATCAAATGTAACTTTATCTTTTAGTATAAAGGCTAGTTTGTATGTGATTATAGTTGAAAGAGATACATAACCAAAAAATAAAAACGAATTTAGAAGAATTTGGAACTTCAGGTTCCAGGATGTGGGGAAAGATCTGTCACATCATTGCACATAGAAAACACGTGATTTAATTAAATTATTATTTTAGGTTCCCAGCTATAAACCATTACATGGTCAAGATGTGACCATGATGTGGTGACAAAGTCAGTTCCGATCCATGTAGATACCAAGACATGGTGGAAGACTAGTCATGTCGTGGCGAAGAGGTGGAACAACTAAAATCATTGTTTTAAAGCATAAATATATTCAATATCAATCAAGGTAACTTTCTAGACTTTTAAAATGATTTAAAACTAGAAACTCTACATATACTAACCCTAACATACTCAAAGGACAAAGTCTAAGTGCAATAGACTTGAGTTAACCATGCTTTTATACCACTGATGGGTTCGGGCCTCATTAGATCAAACAAATGGGTAGCGAAAAACATAAACAAATCTGATCTAAACTCGAAACAATGGATCTAAACTGAACTAATTTATGCAACTTATAGAACACAATTAATCTATGTAACTTAATTAGAATGATAATTATAGAGAGAGGATGGTTATTAGATTATTATATGGTTAATAATCTAATTAGAAATTAAGAGAAAATGATTTTTTAATAGATTATATAATTAATATTAGGCGTGTGCGCGGTGCGGTTTGGTGCGGTTTAGAGTCAAAACCGTAAATCGCACCGCATGTGCGATTTGAAATTTTCAGAAACCCTAAACCGTACCGCGAAGGGTTTAAACCGCATTATGCGGTGTGGTGCGATGTAGTGCGGTTTGATGAATAGCTAAATAAAGAAATTTCACATGCATTAGACTAAATGTAATTAGTCTAATTATCCGTCTTAAGATCTTACATATACAAATTGTTTCTACTAGTAAAAGTAGCTACAAACTTTTTACAAAACAACATTAATTAATCAAAAAGCCACTAACAATTTTATAGATACTAACATCAACCAATAGTAGTAAAACACAAACAAAATAGTAGTTAGAATTCAACAAAACATATCTAAAAGTTGTCTAAAACAACAGAGAAAGTCATCCAAAAAACTACAGAAATCTTCCAGCAAAAAAGGATTCAATATGGCAAAGAGCATCCAACAAAAACCTGCAAAAATCATGCAACAAAAATCAAGAAAATAATGGTATTAGAAATAAGAGTACATAATTTTGTATAGTTTTAGAAGATTGTGTCAATCGTGTATTTTAATACCTTATTGTATTTTATGTACTATATATACCTAATGAATAATACATTATCATTAAGGTGAATTGATTGTAATCCTTATATGGTATCATATTTTCAATAGGGTTACCCACTCCTTCTTCTCTTCATCGATCTCATGGTCAGAACTTCTGAGTCTTCGCTTCATCTTGCTACCATTCTTCATATGATCACTATTAAATTATCTCCAACCAATTACCTGTTGTGGCGCAATCAGTTACTCCCTCTTCTTATCAAAAGCTCTCGGGTCATGTCCTTGGTACAACCCTCGCTCCAACAAAAACCCTCCGCGCCGAAGGTGCTAGTGTTTCGAACCATGCCTATGAAAAATGGCTCGAATATGATCAACGAGCCTATCTCATCATCCAAACCTCACTCACCGAAACCGCCATAGCAGAAACTCTAGGCGCATCCACTTCTCTTTAGGTATGGCAGAATCTTGAAAGAGCTTACCATCAAGATTCTCAAGAAAAAATTCAAAATCTCAAAGATTCTTTGAAACAACTCAAGCGTGGAACCTCTACTGTTGCTGACTATAGCTCGAAATTTCGAGCCCTTTGTGATCAGCTTTCGGCAATTGGGCACTTTGTGGATGACAATGACAAGAGTCATTGGTATCTATGTGGTCTCAGTTCTTCTTATGAGACGTTCTCTACCACATATCGAGCCATCACCCCTAAACCCTCTTTTCTCGATTTAATCTCCAAAGCAGAAGGGCGTGAGCTTTTTCTTGCCTCCCTTCAAGACTCCAGCCCCCCTGCCGTTTTTAATGTTCAACGAAGTCAGCCATCTTCTTCTTCTAATCGTGGTGGTTCTTCCAATGGGCGTGGCAGAGGTCGTGGTGTGTATCAAGGAGGTCGTGGTCGAGGTCATAGACCGCCTCACTGTCAACTCTATAGAACAAATGGGCACTATGCCAGTGCTTGTCCGGAATTATCATCTTATGCTTGACAGGTTCCTTCTCAATCAGCCCATCTTGTGCAATCTTTTCAGGCTCAATGTCATGTAAACGACTCCTCTCCAGATTGGTATGTGGACTCCGGAGCATCATCTCACATGACATCAAATCCCTCTTCTCTTGATTCGGTTTCTCAATACAACGATTCTGATCATGTGGTTTTTGGTAATGGTAATTTTTCTCACATCTCATATTGGTACTTCACAGTTATCTCCTCACTTAAAGCTTTCAGATGTACTTGTTGTTCCTAGCATTACTAAAAATCTCTTATCGATTAGCAAACTTACAAAAGATTCTCCTGTTGATGTTTTGTTTTCTAATCCTTTCTTCCAAATTCAGAACCGCAAAACAAAAGAAATTCTAGCAAAGGGAAAATGTGAGAATGGGCTTTACGTACTCAAGCATGGTCATCAAGTTTTTTTGGTTACTCTGCATTCTTCTAGATCTCGTGTTTCTTTTGAATTATGGCACACTAGACTAGGACATGCTTCTTTTGATACTTTGTCTTTATTAAATAAATCAGGTTGTTTTCCTGTTAGTTCCTTATTACCTAAACCTAGCATTTGTTCTTCTTGTCAGCTTTCTAAAAGCAAACGATTACCTTTTGGTGTTAACGACAAACGTGCTTTACATGTGCTTGAGTTAGTTCACTGTGACTTATGGGGACCTTCTCCTATTGATTCTAATGATGGCTATCGGTATTACTGTGTTTTTGTGGATGATATTTCACGGTTTTCTTGGTTCTATCCTTTAAAGCTCAAATCTGATTTTTATGATGTTTTTAGAGCTTTCTTAACCTTTGTACAAACACAGTTCTCCTGCAAATTAAAAGCTTTTCAAACAGATGGTGGTACCGAATTTATGAATCATCGAGTTCAGGATCTTCTTATTTCTAATGGGACACATCACCGGGTTTCTTGTCCTCATACACCGCAACAGAATGGTCGTGCAGAACGCAAGCACCGTCATCTTACCGAAACTGGTCTAGCAATGCTCTTTAATGCTAGTGCTCCTGCCTCATATTGGGTTGATTCCTTTAGCACCGACGCCTACATAATTAATCGAATTCCATCAAAATTACTCGACAACAAGAGCCCGTATGAACTTTTATATCATGCATCACCAAATTATTCCCTTTTGCGGACATTTGGCTGCCGTGTTTTCCCATACCTAAGGGACTATTCACAACACAATCTTGCTCCTAGAAGTTCACCATGTGTTTTTATCGGGTATGATTCTCATTACAAAGTTTATCGCTGTCTTGATCTAGCTTCAAATCGAGTGTATACCACTCGTCATGCAATTTTTGATGAGGCTGTTTTTCCATTTCGTGATACCTCACAATCATCAACATCATCTACACATGTTTTTGCAAAGTCACGGGACTACCCAATACCTCATATTACACCAGATATTCATTCATGCGTCGCATGCTCTTATGTTCCTAATTCGGCTCCTACAGTACAAGTGCAACCTCCTACTGATAATATTATTGAGCCTCCTGCCCATATTGATCCAGCAGCCCACGATGACCCAACTACTGGCCCTCCTTCGCCGGTCCAAAATTCTACACCAGCCCAACAAGGCCCCACGGCGCTGCTCCAACAACCTCAGCCCATCCTATGATAACTCGAGGCAAAGCTGGGATATTCAAACCCAAACATCGTGTCGATCTCTCGTATCTTGAGTCAAATCTGTTAATTCAAGCACTCTTTGCCACAAAAGAACCACGCGGATACAAGACGGCTGCCAAGGATCCTCGATGGTTATTAGCCATGGAAGATAAAATGACTGCTCTTCGAAATAACCACACTTGGGATTTAGTTCCCTGTCCTTCTGGTACAAATATTGTTGGCTCAAAATGGATTTATCGCACTAAATACAACTCTTATGGTTCTATTCAACGTTTTAAAGCTCGTTTAGTGGCGCAAGGATTTACTCAAATTCTGGGGTTAGATTACACGCATACTTTTAGTCCCGTTGTTAAAGCAGCTACAGTACGCATAGTTATCTCTCTTGCTGTCATGCACAAGTGGCCTCTTCACCAATTGGATGTCAACAACGCTTTTCTCAATGGTCAATTGCAGGATACAGTTTTCATGGAGCAACCTCCTGGTTTTTTTGATGCTCGTTTTCCCAATCATGTATGTCGTCTCAATAAAGCATTGTATGGGTTAAAGCAAGCTCCCAGGGCATGGTTTCAAAGATTGAGTTCTTTTCTCATTGGATTGGGTTTCATTTGCAGTCGTGCTGATCCATCTCTATTTGTTTTTAAAAAAGCAAACACAGATGCTTTACTTACTTGTCTACGTTGATGACATTATTTTGACCGAGAATGACATCTCCCTAATTTGCAAGTTTACCTCAAAACTTGATACTGAGTTTGCTATCAAGGATCTTGGTCTTCTAAACTATTTCCTAGGACTTGAAGTTTCTTACATGTCTGATGGCTCTTGTGTATTTCTCACCCAAGCTAAGTATGTACATGACATTCTTCAGCGTGCTGATCTACTTGACTCCAAGGCTGCCTCTACACCTCTTGCTACTTCTGATTATCTAGTTTCTCAAGGCACTTCTTTTAGTGATCCCACTTATTATCGTTCATTGGTAGGTGCTTTACAATACTTGACTATTACACGTCCGAATATTTCTTATGCTATTAATCAGGTGAGTCAATTTCTTCATGCACCTACATTGGATCATTTTCAAGCAGTCAAACGAATTCTTTGTTATGTTAAAGGCACTATTTCATTTGGTCTTCATTTTACGCAACCACGGTCTCCTTCTTTGCTTGGGTATTTTGATGCCGATTGGGCACGATGTATTGAGATACGTCGCTCCACGTATGGTTATTATATTTTCTTAGGTGGAAATCTAGTCTCTTGGAATGCTAAGAAACAACCTACTGTTTCTCGATCAAGCTTTGAATCTGAATACATGGCTATGGCAAATACTGCTGCAGAAATCATTTGGATTACTCATTTGCTTCGTGAGCTTCATGTACTTCCACTGGATCGTCCAACTCTTTTATGTGACAACAAAAGTGCACTTTTCTTAACTCAAAATCCCGTCTCTCACAAAAGAGCTAACATATAGATATTGACTACCACTTCATTCGCGAATTAGTCACTTCTGGGCAGCTATATACGCGTATTGTTCCAACTGCATTACAGCTTGCGGATATTTTCACCAAAAGTTTGCCTCGTCCTCTATTTGAAAGTTTTTGTGCCAAGCTACGTGTTGCTCCACCACCACTAAGCTTGAGAGGGGGGGGGGGGGGGTATTAGAAATAAGAGTACATAATTTTGTATAGTTTTAGAAGATTGTGTCAATCGTGTATTTTAATACCTTATTGTATTTTATGTACTATATATACCTAATGAATAATACAATATCATTAAGGTGAATTGATTGTAATCCTTATAAATGGTTTAAAAAAGAAATGTACTTTCACTAAAAAGGCATTTACATTGTCATCACCTATAATTGCTTACATGTTGCATATTTTAACAATCTATTCAAGATCCACAACTTCAGATACACTATCTACAACATAAAGAAATATTTAATAACTAAAAATTATAAATTGATAAAATTAAGTAAATATTTTATCTGAATCAACAGATTCATATGCTTCTATATCCTCCATTAGAGAAGACATATCTAAAGTTAAAGATGAAGATGTTAACCAATTTTGACAACATATCAGAGCTTGCACCATTGTAGGATCCAAAGAGCTTCGAAAGCAATCAAGCACCCTTCCTCCTATACTAAAAGCAAACTCAGAAGCTACTATTGAAACTTGAATGGCGAGAACATCACGAGCCATCATTGTCAAAACAGGATATTTAGATGCATACATTTTCCACCATTCCAGTATATCAAAATTTTATTTTTCCTCTCCCCATCACTTCGTTCTTCCAAGTACCTATCAAGCTCATTTGTCTTAACTAAAGCATCATCTTCCTCACATTCATTTTCAAAATCAATAGCAAACATGTTAAAATCATCATCATCATCAGAATCAACTACAATTGAACTTTTATCTGGAGCAAAAATAGATGGACCACATTGAGTGCTACTAACTTGGGGATTTTTTAGTTTAAATTCATCAGAATAATGACATAATAGATTTGACATAGAGTTGTTTACATACGCAACGATGGTTTCTATTTCCTTTGAACTATATAACTTCCTCAAACACAATTTCACAAATCTCATCTTGTATCAAGGATCAAGAACAACAACCACATAAAGAAGCACATTTTGTTTTTCAGTATAACCCCAATACTTGTCAAACTTGATCTTCATTTTAAAAGCCATATCCTTCAAGATTGACTGGTCACTATCACACAACTTCATAATTCTACCACATATAGTGCACATTTCATGAAAGTAAGAATTTGAAGTAACAAGTAAAGAGGCACTGAACTTGGGAGTAGCTTCATAAAATATTTTCAAAAACTTGCAAAAGATGGTACAATTCTCCCAATCTTTAGATGCCAGTGGTCCTTTTAAACTATTTCCATTTCTATCTTTATTAGTAAAATATTACATGTAAAATCTATCTTCTTCTTCAAACAACTTGAAAGCATCAGAATACTTTATTGCACGATCCAACATAAAATATGTTGAGTTCCAGCTTGTTGCCACATCCAAGCAAATAAAAGCCTTTTCTTCTTTACACATATTCTTCACAGACCTTTGGAATCTTCCTAATCTTTTTGGAGAGGCTTTAGCATATCTAACTGAATTATGAACAACAACAATAGAATCATTTACTTCTTTCAATCCGTCACCTACAACTAAGTTAAGAATATGTGCGGAACACCTCATATGCAGAAACTCACCATTACAAATCACAGTCTTCCATATTTGCAACCGTTTCTTGATGTGAACAATAGTAACATTATTAGAGGATGCATTATCAACTGTAATGGCAAATACCTTATCGATACCGCACCCTCTTAAGAATGTCGCAATTGCTTTGCCTATCGTGTCTCCTTTGTGATTAGGAATTTGACAAAAATTCAAAATCATTTTTCGCATTTTCCATTGATGGTCTATAAAATGTTCCATCAACACCATGTAACAAACATTTTGAATCGAAGTACATCAAGGAAACTCTTTGTGAATGTTTAATAAAGTAATCCTTTAATTTCTTCTTCTCATCACGATATAACTTCTTGATATCCCTTGAAACTGTGGTGCGTGATGATGTATCAAACTTGGGGTATGCGACACTGCAAAATAACTTAAAACCTTCTTTCTCTAAAACCTAAAAGATAAGTCATCAAGGATAATCATTTTAACACATGCAATCCTACAATCAGATTGACTAAATCCAACTGCTTTTAGATTAGTTCCTTTTACACTTTCATTCATACCCCCATCATCTTCTGGAAGATCAAAGTTTTTTGTTTTTTATCTTCCAATCTTTATGCATTATTTGGGACACTAATTAACGATATGATACCTAAGTGTACTAGTTCCATAACTTCGGTCACCACCACTATAAACTTTATTACAGTGAATGCATGACACCTTGGGAGCCGTTGGGTCTTCAGAATTTTTGGTAAAATGCTTCCAAACATCAAACTCTTTTTTTGATTTTTTTCTTAGGTCGTAAAGGAGATTTAGATCATCAAGGAGGTTTAGATGGCTTACTAGAATCAAACAGAAGTGTATTATCCTGGTCTTCCCTAGGAACTTGAACTGATGATGGTGAGTCAAACTCAAGTGGACTTTCCTTTATCTACAAAGAAAAATACAAAATGTAGTTAATAAACTAAAGACAAAATATTTGGAATTTCATGGTAAATTTAATGAAATTGAAGATTAAACAAATAAAAGATTTGGAATCGGGAATAAAAAAGCCATTGTATAAAAAATGAATGAGAAAGTGCGAATCGACACAAACAATCAAACGACAAATTAGAACAAACAACTTTAAATTACTTGTGGTCAACAACTTTAAATTACCTGTGGTTGTGCAATATGTAATCCTTGTTTACTCATGTGTTCCGTTTTGGTAATAAAACTTCAAATGGAGTAATCAAGAGAAGATCGAGCATAATTGAATGAAAAAGATGATGTATGCCTTTTTTGCCTTTATGATTTTTGCCTAATTAGAATGAATATGAGAATAGCTTCCTGTGTACGCTTCCATCTAAATATCTAGATAATAAGGTCTGTGCGGTGATTTCCATGTTTTAATTTACAAATGTATTTATGTTTTATTAAAATGTTGGACGGTTGAAAGGATTTTAAGATATATATATATATATATATATATATATATATATATATATATATATATATATATATATATATATATATATATATATATATATATATATATATATATATATCATGTGGTGCGATGTTGTTTGTACCGTGATTTAGTAACTAAAAACTACAAACCGCACCGTATATTGCGGTTGACGAAAATCATAAACCGTACCGTGAAAATCAAAAATTTTGTTATGCGGTGCGGTGCGGGCGGTATATGCGTTTTTTGCGGTTTTATGCACACCCCTAATTAATATATTAGTTGGAAATAGATGGTTGATTTATTAATTTATTATGTCATTAATAAATTAATATGAGATCAATAATTAAACAATTGATTTGTTAATTTATAAGGTTAGCAAATTAATAAGAAATCATTTTGAATTAATGAATTATTAATCAGATTTAATCTGGAATTAATTTGGGATTAATTCGAATTACTTAAAGATACGATGGGTGAATTGTAATTATTCAATAGTTGAACAAAAAAAAAATTCTAGAACCATACAAGGGGTGAACAGTTTTTGGAGCTTCTTTAGGGTTTCCATAAGCCTCTTTGATTTATATAAAAAAATGATATAGATTGGGATTAAATCCATTCAAATCTTATTTGGTTCCTAAGTATCTAAACTATAAATAGAACCCTTTATGACCTTAATTTCGTTCATGTACTTCCCATAAACCTTAGGAACAAAATTTTCCTCTCTTCCTCTCTCTTTAATTGTTTGGTAGTTCTAGGATTTTGGTGCGAGCCATTAGAGATATCATACTTTTGGTGCTAGCTTTCTAAACTTTTCAAAGAAATGATTGAAGTGATTTGTTTAGTACAACATATCAAAGGTATGTGACCCTAATTCTTGTATTTTTTTTTTTTATTATATTAGGCTTTCAATTAGGGTTCATGTTAGTTTTGTTGTTGATTATATGTTGGATTCAAAGTGCAGGACATAGATTCTTTATAGATTCTTTAGGTTGTAAGCACATAATTTTTTTGTGAAAAATTAAATTACCTCCTATCTTTTATGCCTACAATTATTCCTACCTACTAAAATTATAACAAATAATCATTTAATTTAACTGTAATTAATATATTCCTAATATAGCTTTAATGAGTTAGTTAAAAAAATATTGAATGATGACACTTGTCATAATTTTATTGGGTAGGAACATTTATAAACATAAAAAATAGGAAGCAATTTAATTTCTCTTTTTTTTTTAACCTATAGACCCGTCAAAAATGCTATATAAGATTATGGCCAATTCCATTTTAATTAGTATAGACTATAGAGAACGAAGAGTTCGATTATACACATTGGGCCATAACGAAGTGTTTTTAATGGTTATTGGGCCATGACGAAGAATCTGATAATGTTATTAAGAATATTAGCCTAAACCTCTTGGAAGTCCAACAGCGAAGGGCTGTGCTTCCACTGTGACTCTGTGAACCTAAAAAAATAAGTTGAAGCAACTTGATAGCCAAGTCAAAGAATGGAGGAGAGATAGCAATGTGAGCATATTAAAGAGTAAATTTCTAAACTGAAGGAAACTGATGAAAACATTGATTGTGGATCAGGAAAATATCAACTTTTTATTGAGTGGCGCAACAGCTTAAAAAACATGCCCGATATTTACAATAAAAGAATAAAGTTAAATTGGATTGGAAAGGATGATAATTTCAATTTTTCATGGCATCTTAAATAAACCTCGTCTACAAATTGCCATCCTTGGCATTATGTGTAATGGATAATTTATTATATATATCCATCTTGGGTTGAAGTCGATATTTTTCAATTTTTATAGAGAAAAAATTCTGGCATTTTGAAGGGTGGTTTTTGCAAAGTCCACCGCATGCCATGTTATCTTATATGGCGCATTGCATGCATAACGTGCTCAACTAGAGAATTCAGGAACTAGGAATTAGTTGCTTTTTTTTTTCAATTGCCTAATGTGTATGCCCCTCAGCCAGCCCGGCCCAATACATAGACGAGTTGGGCTATGGCCTAGAACAGCAAAATGATAGGGGCATAAATTTGATCCAATAAATAATAATGTGTATAAATTTGGCCAAGTTCAAGTTCAATCCAAGAAATGGTCCAATATGATTATCAGTGTCCGAGGACGCAACAAATCATCATCTTAAAAGTGTGGGTGCGAAGCATCTTGAGAAACCAACCGAGTTCTTGAAAACAACACTGTCAAGATCTAGAAATCTACCGAGTTCTTGAAAACCACATTGTCAACATCCATAAGGGGCTTTTGATTTAAAATTAAAAATTATAATAAAGATAAGGGTTTTTTTCTTTTTTTCGTCCTGAGCCTTTCTTTAAAAATATTTAATTTTTCAGGACCAATCCTACCAACATCGAGAAGTAGAGCCTTTAATCGACTGATGGTGAGTAATTTACAATTTCTAAACTTCTCTCTTATACCTACTTGCTAATGCACCTGGCGAATTTCTTTAGTTTTCATTTTAATATGATATTTCTCTACTTCGATTACTAATAAGCATCCTGGTATTGTGATTTCTGAAGCATAGTCACCGAAAATCTAATAATTTTAATGTTTTCGATTTCTAAATTGTTTTTGGGTGAGTTTGATTTCTAAGCTTCCTAATTTCCGTCTTCTTTTCTTTATTCTCTTCTTCTCATTCTAATTTCTATGAGTTATGACTTCTGATTTGAGTTTGTTTTTTATCTGATTTCTGAATCACATGTCACAAAAAATCAAAAGAAGTTTGAAGTTTTTGATTTTTAAATTGTAGTTAAGTGAGTTTGATTTCCAAATTCTCATATATCCTATTTTGTATTATGTTTTCTTTTCTCTTATTCTCTACTTCTTATTCCAATTTACAAATTCTGACTGATAAGCTTCTTGTATTTCTAACTACTTGGTCCTTTTATACCTGATTTTTTTATGCTTCTTGTATTTCTGACTACTGTGTTCTTTTTTTTTTTTATCTTATTTTTCAATGATAGGTCACCACAAATCAAAATAAGTTTGTGGTTTTCGATTTTTAAATTGGGTTTGGGTTAGTTCGATTTCTGAATTCTCATATCTGTCATTATTTTTTTTCTTTGTGTTCATTTTTTTTTTGTTTTTTTGTTTTTTTTTTGTTTCAGGAATTAGACTATTTGATTTTTTTTCGATTGCTTTAGGGTTGAATCTGACTTTTAAGAGGCAGCAAAAGCCAGAAGCTATAAATTTATTTCATTATTGCTATTATTGTGTTCATTGATGCTCTTACATATGGATGTTCGCCGTTTTTTGCTAGATAAATTTGTATATTAGTGTATGCTAAAGGCGTTGCTGCTCAATTTTGGCCATCTGGGATGCATTGGTAAAGTTTGTAGATAATGGTTACAAGGTGAATTATTTTAAGTTGAGGTTACTTGGATGTTTGAAATTGAGGTTTTGTACTTGAATTTGTAATTGACAAAATTTGACTTCTATTTAGAGAAGTGGAGGTTAAAGTTTTCGTAGTGATTGAGATTAGCGAGCTGATATGGATTTTCAAGTTAAATGTTAAAGTCTTCGGTGGTGTTGTTCATCTAAGATATTGTTGGGCTAGTTTCACTCATGAAAGTTCAATGGTATTGATGGGTTGCTCATGAAAGTATATTGCTATTGCTCGTGAAAATCTTTATAGTATTCTCCATCTAAAGCTCAAGTTTTGTGGTTGTTCTAGTTTCTTACTTGCTCAACATGTTAAAGTCATTTAATGTATTTTGATGTTGTGATACGGTGTAGTTAACATTTTTTTATTTTAGTAACTATTATTTTATAGACTGTTTATTGTTTTTTGTAATATTAAAATGATCTTGTTAAAAAAAATTCATGTCACGAATTGTACACAATAAATAAAATTAAAAATTATTTTCCGGCATTATTTAATCATCTCGCCTAGGGCATTAACCTCAGCCCAAAACAACTTGATTAAAATTTGGGCCTAAATAATAAAACAGATATGTATATATGCAATTTATCTTTTTTGTTTTACAAAAATTGGTAGCTTATAAAATTAAAAATTAAGAGTAATTTACACGAATCGTCCCTCGTGTAGGTGCCAAAAAGCACATTTAGTCCATATTTTCAAAAATTAACTCGGACCGTCCCTCATCCGGATGAAACTTGCACGTTTCATCCCTCGTTAGTTTTAATCGACACGCTTCATCCCTTCCCAGACATGAAAAGACTATAATGCCTTTGTACATTATTATTTTTAATTAATTTATTATTTAACTATTATTTATATCTTTTAAAATAAAGATGGTACCACCTAGACACCTACCACCCTTGGCCTTCGTTCATGTTCCAGATCTACTTTTCTTTGATTGAATACTTACAAACAATTTCACAGCATGTATAGCAAGATCGAGCACTTTTTTTGGATCATCATCGGAGGAATTGATTCACAACCCTATTTCCCCAAATCTGGCATTGTGTCCCCCCAAAATGTGTTTCAAATCTCTAAACCTGATTTTCAAACACATGACGAGTTCCAGATCTGGTTTTTTCCGACTGGATAGTGGATACTGTCAGATAATTTGATCGCACGTATAGCGGAATCGAATGTCTTTTTTGGATCATCACTGTCACAATTAGGATTTTTTGTGCCTTGTAACCAACACTTAAACCAATTTATGAATCAAAAACATAAGAGCATGTATGATGCATACTCTATGTCATCAAAATTTCAATCAAACACCCCATGCAAGCAATTCAAATAGTCATTAAGCAATTGGAAACCCTAGAAGTTCTTGTTTAAGTCCATTTTGGACTAGGACTTCCTTATTGGGCCCAATGGACCAATAAGCTTCCAATTTGGCAATCTTGGGCTTAGAACTCTTAAATGGGCTCTAATTGGACCCACTTCCATTTAATTCAATATTTTGGGCCATATTTGGCCGAGAATGAAATAGATTAATTATATGAACCATTTTGGACCATAATTAACCTAATCTAGCCTAATAAGTCATAAAAATCACATTTATATTTTTTTAGGGCCAAAAATCATCCAACCTAGCTATAACATGGGCTTAAGGGCAAAAAGCCCAAGAACATCCTCTCACCCTCCTCATTCTCGGCCCAAGCCCAAAAGAAGAGGAGAGTTGACTTTGTGAGTGACACCTCACAATTGTTCAAGGGACATCCATGCATGAAGACCCAAACATCCATGCACTCACATACTTCCAAGTGTAGCTACTCTTTTTCTCCCTCTCTCTCTTGCTCTCGGTCGAGTCCAAGCACACACACACACACACATTTCACTCACTTTTCTCTCAAGGAAACACTCTCATAACTCATCCATATTTCGAGATCTAAGAAGGAATCAAGGGGATTTTTACACAAAAATCATCATTTAAGGTAAGAAATCTCTTAGATCCTTAATCTAGCTACTTCATTTCATCCAAAAATCACCTCTTAATTCATTCAAACTCATGATCTAGCACCTAAGAAGCATCCAAGTTCGAAATCTTCCAAGGAAGGTTGCTAAGGCCGAATTCTTCTCATTTTCTTCCAAAAACCGAAACCACACCCAAAGGTGAGCTTCATACCCCCTCTTTTTTGGTTTTTATAAGTTTTATGAGGGAGAATACAAGCAAATGTGTAGATCTATGAGTATATGTATGCCTTGTGTGATTTTTATGCTTATATGTATGATCTTGTGTGATTGTGATGTTTATACTAGCCACAAGAACCTAAAAACCGAGATCTACAATATGAAGAATGAAGTAAGTATAACTTATACCATTTCACACTAATCAAGTCTAGAAAAATAATCTAGTTGGTTAATATGAACATTTTAGGACTTAAAAACCCATTTTTGGGCTCAAAATGCTAAAAATACAAAACTAAGGGGGCCAAAACGACAAAATATAAATCTGCAGGTTGAGATGAGTCTAAACAGTTTCTAATATGTATTTTTTGAATGTTAACACTTTTGAAGGGTTAAAATGTGAATTTTAAACATAATGGGCCAAAATGGACTTTTCGGCCCAATAAAGCCCCAAATTGCGAGATTTTTGATTTGGAGGGGCTGAAACTGCACATTTATGTAAAACAGAGGATTACTAGTGTACCAAATCTATTTCAAGGGTCAAAAATGCTTTTCAAATTAAAAAGGGACCAAAGATGCAAAAAATTTCCATTTTGGGTCAAAATTGTAAAAGTTGCGAAAATGGAGGTTTCAACCGAGAAATTTTCATTTTTGAAGGACTTAAGCTGTTTATCAAGTAAATTTGTGCTAAAAATGTCTTTCCAATATGTTTTGATACTAAAGTGTCAAGAAAAATTGTTTACGGACTAAACCGGAAATTCTTTTATATACAAAGGGTTAAAAGTGTAAATTTTATCCGAGAAAGGGCTTAAGAAGATAAACTCACATTCTTAAAACAATAGATCCCTTAAAATACAAAATACGAGTACTATGTCTACCGACGAAACGTAATAATAAATACACCTTCAACACCAAAATCGTTAAAAAACGAATTGATTCGGTCTCGAATCAATAACGAATCAAAAATCAATAAACAATGATACTTCAATACACACGTGGAAATTTAAGAGAAGTCAATACACCATCTTTGGGCTCGAAAGTTTCAAATCGTGCTTGTTGGGCCTAGCTATCCCAATGACATGATCTTTAGGCCTGAAGGGAACGCGCTTACATGTTATTGGGCCATATATGACCTAATTCCGTGTAAAAGGACTTTCAATAGCTTTATTGTGTTGTTGGGCCCCAAGGGTCCTTTGGTACTACTAGCAAAGTCGAGAAGTTAAATGCGAGTCGGGCCAAGTGCCTTTCGCATTCACGATAGCCTTGAACGACTTATGGAAATAACGGGGGCTTCGCACCCTCTTTTCTCCTCGGTTGTCGGGCTATGAGAAGTCAGGGTGGTTGGATTAAGTGAGTAGTACGGACGACACCTAAGGGATCATTTTCATAGTTGTAAACTAGTCATTTTCATTAATGCGTGATTATAACGACTCACAACCCATAATTAATCCAATGTCACCTGGAATTATTGAAAACAACGTCGTATCGGAATAATACTAACTAAGCCACGTAATTTGATGTATTGGGAAAACATCGGGTTTTTCCTAGGGAATTCAACACTCTTAACTATGTGATATGTAAAAAGTCTAACAATTATTAACGCTTATAATAATCAACAAGCATACTTACAGATCTTCACACTTTTTCTTATATACAACACTTTTTTTAGAAAATGTCGGATTTTCTGTGGTTTTCAAAATTATACAAATCATTTCTATTCAAACCATACTTATGAACTCACCAACATTTCATATGTTGACGTTTTTCCAAAATACTTGTATTCTCAGGTAACAGGTGAATCGAAGAAAAATGTATCCAGTGATGTCATAATGTTTGTTTAATTAGTATCGAACGGTTTTATGTATTGGGAATGTAATGTTTTAAACAATGTACCGAATGTAAACAATATCGGCTGTAATATTTCAATGCATGGTGGTGAATGATGTTATGATTCATGTATATTCATTGTGATGGTATTCAATTAAGTCACAATAGCCCTCGGACGTTTCCGCCGTCTGGTTCGGGGGTGTGACAGGTTGGTATCAGAGCTCTGTTTATAGTGAACTAACATATATAACCACACATTGATATGAAACTATAAACCAAAAGAGGGACTAACACAACTCCGAAAAAAACAAGTAGAACACAACAGTAAAAACATCCTTGCCTATATTAGGAACAAGAACATAACGTAGAACCAAACAAGATAATGCTAGTATCTCGGTTAAGCCAGAACTGTTCTAGTCATATCAAGAAGTGGATGTAGCCTGATCAACTACATTCCATCCAAGGTATAACTATCACATGTTCTGATGAGATCGTGATAACTAGGGAACCTAAAAATATACCCCTTTAGTGCCAAAAAGGAGAACATTCGTTAAGTATATGCAATAGTGGTAGAGTCATAGAATAACGATAGTTTATTCGTATACCTTCTCCTAATATTCATGGAAGGAGAGCAGCATGGCATTCAGTTTCATCAAGTCCTAGTGGCTCACGGGATTCTTGAAGATGAACCAGAAGGGAATCAAGAGGGAGAACACGACATCAGACCTGACGAGTACACGGACACCGACTACAAGTTCGAGGAGACCGATGATGACATGGAGGAAGAACAAGACTCGGGCAAAGATCACGCCGCATCACCTGTTAGCGAGGTGCAGCAGGACCACCCCGCTCCACCAGTGAACCCCGCAAGGGAGAATCGCTCTCCCGAAGCTGAGATTGCCGCCCTGCAGCAACAACTGTTTGCCATGGAAGCACGTGCAGTGCAAGCTGAGCATGAGAGGGATGAGGTCATTGGAGACATGACTGAGATGGCTCAGCTGTTGGCTCAACACTTCGGCATATGATCCCGCCACTATATTAGGACACACCATGGAGTGCTAGAAATAGACTTATCTTACTAGGTCATTAGGAACTATGTTATGTACCCCGACTCTATGTTTAAGTGACTACACTACTCATAGAGCCGTTATGCTGTCGAACTAGTACCGCTTATGTATGCTCTTTCGAGCAAAATTTTCATGTATCAAAGTGCGGATAATAGTAATGAAAAATTTTATATGTTTTATTATGACGTTATAATCTGCTATGTGTTATGTATCCATGATTGTATGCTAAATCGTAGAAGTACTTAAGTTGTGCCACGTACCTAGTCTATAGGATCACAACCTCACGAAAACCACATACACTCAACATCTTTCCGTTCTATGACAGAAAGATGCCTCCACGACCCACTCGCGGAAACCCGGGACCAACCCCACCCGAAGTTGACTCAGCCGCGTTCTAGGTAGCTATATCTGTTGCGGTCACCGCAGCAATGACAAAAATTCACCAAGGGAACAATGGAGGAGTCAATGGGCAAGGGGCCGAAAGTTCGAACAACGGAATGAATCAAGTGTTGGATAAGGTGTCTAAGTCCATAACTATTTCTGGTGT
Source organism: Lactuca saligna (assembly GCF_052625555.1). Classification (NCBI taxonomy): domain Eukaryota; kingdom Viridiplantae; phylum Streptophyta; class Magnoliopsida; order Asterales; family Asteraceae; genus Lactuca; species Lactuca saligna. The sequence goes on from NC_136420.1 coordinate 148,444,194, forward strand.
GTACTTGACCCGACCCGGCATGGTCCATTTGGGTTGCATGGCACCGTGCAATTGGATAGACTAAATGAGAGAAATAACACTTGGAGATTATTAATATATTAGAAGTTCTAATATATTAATAATATTATTTGATTAGTTTGATCAAGAATTAATTTAGAATTAATTATGTGATCAAAAGATAACTAATTAAATATATGGGTTGATTATGTAAATCATCCATATCTTGTATAGTGGGCTAAGAGGCTCCATGGATTATCAAGTTGGGTTCCACCCATAGGATGCTCCATGGATGCTCCATGGGAGTTACAAACCCATGGGTCATGGAAATGAAGAGTCATGACACATTAGGGTTTAACCCTAGATGTGTCAACACTATATAAGAAACATATTCTCCACCAAAATCGGCTACACTAAGAAACAAGAGGGCTTGGCCGATTTTGAGAAGTGTGTGTTCACTCATAAGTTCTTCCAAGAGCATTTGGTGTTGTGTGAAGCATTTGAGGCATCACACTTGGGGTGCTAGGCTCACAAGGTTTCAAGGAACACAAACAACAACAAGGTAAGTTATTCTATCTATACTTTAAGTTAAAATTGTTCCCCATGTATGCTAGATAGGAATATAACCTTGGAATTCAACTTTGCATGATAATTAGACAAACATAGATCCAAGGTTATTAGGGTTGCATGTACACTTAGGAAGTGTTAGAATGCTCAAAACCCATCAGTGGTATCAGAGCCTAGGCTTGTTTGCTTTTTATTTGTGCTTAAAAGTTGAAAAAAGTTGAAAATCTTGCTGTCTACGAGTGGACTCGTCGAGTCTATAGGGGGGACTCGGCGAGTTCACGTGTATCTTCAACCAACTCGGCGAGTAAATTCATGCACTCGGCGAGTAGGATCGACTGATTGCAGAATTTCGATTTTAGTTGCTGGAAATGGACTAGAAACATTACCCTAAACTGTTTTGGTACTTGAAAACTTGTTTTGATGGTGTAATGTTCTTTCTAATTCATTCACAACAACTAGTTATCAAAATTACAAAGTTTTAAATGTAATTTTTGATTGTGGTCATATTCATGTTCTTGTTCTTATGATGTTTTAGATGATCATAGGAATTATTTGTAACCTATGTGGTAGATTAATTCTTGATCATAATGTGTTTTAATGGAGTCCATAACTTGTCCTCAAGTTATGGAAAACCAAGAGTCACACTTGAATTAAAACCATTAAAACAAACACAAGAGTTCGAAAAAATGAAGAGTCTTCATTTTATTACTCTATTAAACTCATAAGTTACAAGAAATGAAAAGTTTTGAAAGTTACAAAACTTGCCCTCAAGTTTTTAAAGTTACAAAACTTGCCCTCAAGTTTTGGAACAAGAAAAGTTAAGTTAAAACTTTAAGTTCCAACCCCTAGAATTTTAAAAGTTAAAATTCAACCCTTATACTTATATTATGATGATTTAATAATTATATATATATGTATAAGAATAAAGTCGTCTTACCGCTAGTACGCCTCATTCACGAAGCCGGTCTATAAGGTGGGTATAAGGTTGTTGCCTATAAAATGGTGACTTAATGGGTGTCTACTCTCACCCACCGTTTGCTTGACTGGTGGAGGGTCGTTAGCCAAACGGGTAAGACAAGGACTTATAAACTCTCATTCAAAGTATGATGAATATTATAAAGTAACTAAATGTTTTATTAAATTCCCAAATCTTAGTTACTTTAGGAAAATGTGAATAAGGTGCTAATCCATGAAATTACACTTTACACTTTGTCTAAGTCGTTGGTGGAGCGTGTGTGGTTAACCGGCACACTAACTTGGACTTAACAAGGTAGGTAAAGGGTGACTTAAGGTTTATTATAGTATCGGTGGAGCGTGTGTGGTTTACCGGCACATCGATTGAGTGATAAACTTTAAGGGTACCAAGTGATTTGCATGGTTACTTCACACCTCGTTTTGTGATCCTCGGTATCCCAGTCACAAAACTTGGAGGGCACTCTCGAGATTGAAACATGCCTTTGAAAAGTTCATTGAATCTCAAAGAATCTAGGAATTTCTAAAAACCAATAAAACCTAATATCTAGTATTTCGGTTTTCGTGGTGGAAATTGGTGAATCGTCATTCACCTACCTTTCAAATATGGTATAGCTTAGATTACGGCATACCTCTTCTAAGTTATATTATATTGTGATTGGATCCTAGCCTTAATATTACATTTGGGTGTTTTATTAAGGACTCTCTTAAATCTATACTAAACTTGTTCTCCTCTTTCAGATGTCTTCAAATAGTGCTTCTGGCTCAAATCCTAATGGCTCCTTTACTCTTATGAGTTTGTGTGGGAAAGTCACCTTTGATGGATCCAACTTCAATGAATGGATCAGAAACATCAGGATGATTACCCGCTACGAGGACAAAGAATATGTCCTTGACAAGGAGCTTAAGGAGATTGATGAGACCACTGCAACTCCTCAGGAGATCGCTGACTTTCAGGCACATGAAAGGGATGCTACGAAAGTAGCATGCATCATGATGGCCACAATGACAGCAGAACTCCAAAAGTCCTATGAGGATTTCTACCCTTATGAAATGCACCAAGATTTGATGGAAAGATACCATCAAAGTGCACGACAAGAGAGGTACGAAATCATCTGCTCCATGATAACAACCATGATGAAGGACGGGGATTCCGTCACGAGCCACATGCAGAAAATGCAAAGGTATGTGGATCGATTGCTGAAACTTAATGTGAACCTCCCTGAGGAGCTAGCAATAGATATAATTTTGCGCTCCCTACCATCGTGCTATGATCAATTCCGCATGACATATCACATGAATAAGGAAGAGGTCACTCTCAGCAAACTTCAGGGACTTCTCAAGACTGCAGAAATAGGTCTTAAGGGGAAGTCGGTTGCTATCACTCCTACTCCAAACTCAACTCCGGTTTTGGAAATCATGGGAAAAGTCGAGGGAGGAAGAGAAAGAGATCTTCGAAGGGTACCAAGGCTCGGACCCTTGATGGCTCTTCTTCAAGTGGAACCAAGAAAGGTTTCATTACTCCTTCTTCTGACCCAAAAGAGGCTGAATGCTTCTATTGCCATGAAAAAGCTCATTGGAAGTGGAACTGCCCAAAGTACCAGTAGGATGTGAAGGATGGGAAAGTCAAACCCAACCATGCAGGTATTTACACTATCATTTCTAATAACTCACCCATTCGAAATCTTGGGTCCTTGATACCGGTTGTGGTATTCATATTTGTTGTGACTTGCAGGGACTAAGAAGAAGTGAGGATGTGGAGCAAGGAAGAATAAACTTGATCATGGGGAACAGGAAAGCTTCACCTGTCACCAAGATTGGAGTTTATACTTTATCGCTAAGTAGTGGGCTTAAGTTAGATTTGAATAAGTGTTGTTACTCGCCAGGAATGGCAAGAAATATTATTTCCTTTCATGCTTTGTACAAACAAGGGTTTACCTTTTCGTTTAATAATGAAGTTGGTTCTATTGATGCTTTCTTTAATAATGTTCTTTATTTTAAAGCATTACCTTGTGATGGTGTGTATGAAGCTGTGTCTGTTGTAGATAACTTAGGAAATGATGTTTTGTGTATTGATTCTACTAATAATAATAACTTGGATAAAGCATCATTATGGCATTGTCGTCTTGGACATATAAGCAAGAAACGCATAGGCCAACTCCAAAAGGATGGAGTCTTGGAGTCGTTTGACCTAAAGTCAAATGATAGTTGCGAATCATGCTTACTTGGAAAAATGACAAAGTCACCCTTCATAGGCTCGTGTGAAAGGGGTGAAGGTTTGTTGGACCTGATACACACGGATGTGTGTGGACCATTCAAACATGCCACAAGGGATGCTAATCGTTATTATTTGACTTTTACTGATGATTACAGTAGATATGGATATGTCTACTTAATCAAGCATAAGTCAGAGACTTTCGAGAAGTTGAAGGAATTTAAATAGGAAGTCGAGAATCAATTGGGCAGGAACATTAAGATGCTTCGATCCGATTGGGGTGGTGAGTATCTTAGTTCAGAGTTCCTCGACTATCTAAGGGAATGTGGGATTGTCTCACAATTGACACCTCCCAGGACACCGCAGTTGAATGGTGTGGCTGAGAGGCGTAATCGAACCTTGTTGGACATGGTTCGTTCCATGATGAGTCGAGCTTCGCTACCAATCTCATTCTGGGGGTATGCCTTAGAGACTGCCGCCCATATCCTTAATCTAGTCCCTACAAAGAAAGTTGCCAAAACTCCTCACGAGATGTGGACTGGTAAAGTACCTAAACTAGACCACATCAAGATTTGGGGTTGCGAGGCTTTCGTGAGACGCGAGACTCATGATAAGCTCGAACCCCGAAGCGAGAGGTGTATTTTCATCGGCTACCCATAGCAATCCTTTGGTTACCTCTTCTACAGACCTAGTGACAATGTGGTCTTTGTAGCAAGAGAGGAGTCTTTCGAGAAAGAGAGTTTATAAGCCAAGGAGACAGTGGAAGGCAAATTGATCTTGAAGAAATTCAAGAGTCAAGTGGTGATGGAACTTCAAACTCTAGCCCTCAACTTGAAGAGGAAACTCCTGTTGAGCCAATTGATGAATCTGTACCTCTGAGGCGTTCCACGCGAGTTAGGAGTGCACCTGAGCATTACTATGGATTCCATATTACTGCAGAAGGTGAGACACTTATTAGTGATGGGACACTAGTAAGTCAAGATGACCCTAACAGCTACGAGGAAGCCATGGCAGGCCCCGAGTCTGCTAAATGGAAAGAGGCTATGGATAGTGAGATACAATCCATGTATGACAATCAAGTTTGGAACTTGGCTGAGAATGTACCAGGTCGAAAGACTGTAGGGTGTAAATGGGTCTTCAAGAAGAAGACCGACATGGATGGTAAAGTACACACTTATAAGGCTAGACTGGTTGCAAAGGGCTTCTCTCAGATTCCTGGAGTGGATTATGATGAGACCTTTTCTCCGGTAGCCAAGATTAAGTCTATTCGGGTTCTGTTAGCCATAGCCGCATTTCATGACTATGAAATTTGGCAAATGGATGTCAAAACCGCTTTCCTTAATGGAAAGTTGGCTGAAGATGTTTACATGAGTCAGCCAGAGGGTTTTGTCAGCAACAAGTACCCCAATAGAGTGTGTAAGCTTGAGAAATCCATTTATGGGTTAAAGCAAGCACCTCGCAGATGGAATCTTTGCTTTGATGAAAAGATCAAGGAATTTGGCTTTTCTAGGAGTGAAGATGAATCTTGTGTGTATGTCAAGGCTAGTGGGAGTATAGTTAGCTTCTTGGTATTGTATGTGGATGACATACTACTCATAGGAAACGACATTCCAACCCTGCAGGAAGTAAAGTCCTGGCTTGGAAAGTGTTTCGCTATGAAGGATCTTGGTGAAGCTGCCTATATTTTAGGGATAAGGATCTTGAGAGATCGGAGTAAAAGACTAATTGGACTTAGTCAAAGTACCTACTTGGATAAGGTGCTGAAGAGATTCAGAATGCAAGACTCCAAGAAAGGAGAGTTGCCCATCCAGAGTAACGCCAAACTGAGTAAGACACAAAGCCCTAGCACTGAGGCTGAGATAGCACAAATGAGTCGAGTACCTTATGCTTCGGCTGTAGGATCGATCATGTATGCTATGACGTGTACTCGACCTGATGTAGCTTTTGCCCAGAGCATGGTTAGCAGGTTTCAGGGGAACCCTGGCAAGGCACACTGGACTGCGGTAAAGAATATTCTCAAGTATCTATGAAGGACTAAGGACTGGGTCCTTACCCTCGGTGGGAGTGATGACTTGAGAGTTGTAGGGTATAGTGATGCTAGCTTCTAGACTGATAGGGATAATTTCCGCTCTCAGTCGGGCTGGGTCTTTACCCTAAATGGAGGAGAAATTTCTTGGAAGAGTTCCAAGCAAGAGACAGTGGCAGATTCTACTTGTGAATCAGAGTATATTGCAGCTAGCGAGGCGGCAAAGGAGGCGTTATGGCTGAGGAACTTCATTGGAGACCTTGGAGTTGTACCAGCTATTAAAGAGCCAATGGAAATTTTCTGTGATAGTGAAAGTGCTGTTGCCTTAGCCAAGGAACCAAGGGATCACGGGAGATCTAGACACATCGACAGAAAATACCATTTCATCAGACATCGGATCGAAGAAGGACTCCTCGTGGCAAAGAGGGTATCATCAGATGAGAATTCGGCAGATCCCCTCACGAAGGGACTGACTCGGGTTAAGCATCTCCAGCATGCTCGGAGCATAGGGCTGAAGGATGATATTAGATTTAGTAGTTAGATAACCTCGAAATTTGTAAAGTGTAATTGACATCTGATGATGAATAAAAGTGTTTTATTTATGAGTAAAGTGTTGCTATCTCTTATCGATCATTTACTATATTTCTTTTGCATGTTTTGACTTCCAGAATAATTTTTGTTTGGTATAACATATTATTCAAACCTCCACAGTCGGTCATATGTCGGAAGTAGATATGAATCAAGACTGTCATGTTTGGTTGTAGAGGTCTTGGACAAGGCTACAGCAATCATGAGTGCTCAAAAGTTCTAAGCATTGGACTCAACCCACACTCACTGGAATCACTTCATGGAATTCTATCTCGAGTGATCGTGAGACGGTAATATCGTATAAGTCTTCAAACCTAGAGATATGATTTGTTACTTACAAGTTGGTTATGCATTGATTGTACGAAAAACGCATTGGTAACTCGATGTTATAAATCGCGCTCTTGTGTATAATTCAATGAGTGGTAGAACAAACATATGAGTCGAAGTTTATCTATTCCTTCTTGGATTAGAAGCTGATATCTGGGCCCCTCGATGATTTTGTTTTGACCCATGTACCGGGCCCGGTCAGAACTAAATTGATGTGTTCAATGAAGTTCTTTGTTAAACAAATCGGAAATCGGGAAACAAACTGTTGGACAATAAGTAAGACATTGTTCCATGTATTTGTCCGACTGATATCTAGAACAGAGGATTATATGATCACTTATCTCAAATGGCGTACCATCATCTTCTTAGTTCCGAGAAACCTTGTAAAGAGCTACGATTGCCGATCGGTTCCTGAAGTCATACTTGCAGTAATAGTTATTAGACTTATCCAAGTGGGAGACTGTTGGATAAGGTGTCTAAGTCCATAACTATTTCTGGTATGTACTTGACCCGACCCGGCATGGTCCATTTGGGTTGCATGGCACCGTGCAATTGGATAGACTAAATGAGAGAAATAACACTTGGAGATTATTAATATATTATAAGTTCTAATATATTAATAATATTATTTGATTAGTTTGATCAAGAATTAATTTAGAATTAATTATGTGATCAAAAGATAACTAATTAAATATATGGGTTGATTATGTAAATCATCCATATCTTGTATAGTGGGCTAAGAGGCTCCATGGATTATCAAGTTGGGTTCCACCCATAGGATGCTCCATGGATGCTCCATGGGAGTTACAAACCCATGGGTCATGGAAATGAAGAGTCATGACACATTAGGGTTTAACCCTAGATGTGTCAACACTATATAAGAAACATATTCTCCACCAAAATCGGCTACACTAAGAAACAAGAGGGCTTGGCCGATTTTGAGAAGTGTGTGTTCACTCATAAGTTCTTCCAAGAGCATTTGGTGTTGTGTGAAGCATTTGAGGCATCACACTTGGGGTGCTAGGCTCACAAGGTTTCAAGGAACACAAACAACAACAAGGTAAGTTATTCTATCTATACTTTAAGTTAAAATTGTTCCCCATGTATGCTAGATAGGAATATAACCTTGGAATTCAACTTTGCATGATAATTAGACAAACATAGATCCAAGGTTATTAGGGTTGCATGTACACTTAGGAAGTGTTAGAATGCTCAAAACCCATCATCAAGGACCCGCCAAAACATGCTCTTACAAAGACTTCACCAACGCCAAACCACGAACCTTTAACGGCACTGGAGGAGTGATCACCCTAAAACGATGGATCGAGAAGGTGGAATCGATGTTCGAGATATGCGACTGCCCTGAAGAGATGAAGGTGAAGTTTGCTGCATGCACTTTTGTTGACCAAGCGCTCACTTGGTGGAACGGACACGTAGAAGCCATGACACTCCCCGTAGCTAATTCCATGCCATGGATAAAAATGAAAGAAATGCTGATGGCCGAATACTGTCCTCGTGGTGAAATTCAGAAAATGGAACAAGAGATGTGGAATCTCACTGTCTGGAACGCCGACATAGATGCCTACATATCCAGGTTTAGCGAACTGTCTCTGTTATGCCCTGGCATGATTACCTCAGAGGGTAAGAAGATCGAGCGATTCATCTGGGGACTAACCTCCCCGATCTAGGGAAAATGTAATAGCTGCAAATCCTGAAACTTTCGACAGTGCCAAGAGATTGGCCAAGAAGTTATATGACCACAACAACAAGAAGGGTGAGAAGCCAATGGAGACTGAAGTTAAGAAGGAAAATGATAGCAAGAAGGGGAAGAACAACAAGAGAAAGGGGCGTCAAGGCTCCAAATCGTCCAAGAAACAGCAAACAGTGGCAGTTAATGCTGCGACCATGCAAGCTCCATCCACACCACATGCTCCAGCCTCAGGTGCACCAAGTGCTCCTAGACCTTATTCCGGTAATCTTCCCAAGTGCAACAAGTGTGGTTTCCATCACAATGGAGAATGCAAGGAGCTGCAGTGCACCAGTTGCAATCGGAAGGGGCACACGGCAAGGTATTGCAAGACTTACCCTCCTCAAAATCAACAACAGGGAAGCAACAACAACAACAACACCAACACCGGTGGAAACAATGCAGGACCTAGCCACACCTGCTATGGTTGTGGAAGGACTGGGCATTTCCGTCGAAACTACCCCAGCAACAACAATCCCGGAAATGGAGGAACCGGAAGAGTGCTGACCATGGGTTAGGGAGAGGCGATTCAGGATCCCGCTGTTGTTACCGGTACGTTTCCCCTAAACTAAACATATGCATGCATCCTATTTGACACCGGAGGGGAGCAAAGTTTTGTGAGCAATAAGTTTAAACATTTGTTAAAACAACAACCCCAGAAGCTCAATGAAACCTTTACGGTGGAAATGGCCAATGGGAAAACCGAATCCACTGGGGAAATCTACATCGGATGTACTCTAACTCTAAATCAACACGTCTTTCAAATAGACTTGATCCCTATTTCCATTAGGAGTTTCGATGTGATTATTGGCATGGACTGGTTAAGCCCCCACCATGCTGAAATTATGTGTCACGAGAAGGTCGTTCGCCTTCATCTTCCCAATCATGAAACCCTACTTATTTACGGAGACAAACATAGCATGAACCTTCGCATCATCTCATGCGTCCAGGCATAGAAGCATCTTCGAAAGAAAATTTTCACGTTCTTGGCTCACATAGTGGATAAAACCAAGGAAGAGGTTAACATTCAAGACATCCCAGTAGCACGTGAATTCCCAGATGTATTTCCTGAAGATCTCCCTGGAGTACCCCCAGAGAGACAAATTGAGTTCCGAATTGACCTCGTTCCAGGAGCAACTCTACTTGCTAAATCGCCTTATCGGCTAGCTCCTGCTGAAATGCAGGAATTGTCCAGCCAACTCAGTGAACTCGTGGACATGGGATTCATCCGACCCAGCTACTCACCATGGGGAGCTCCGATCCTCTTTGTCAAAAAGAAGGACAGATTTTTTAGGATGTGTATCGATTACAGGGAGCTAAACAAACTCACTATCAAGAATCGCTACCCACTCCCACGAATCGACGATCTCTTTGACCAGCTCCAAGGGGGTAGTTACTTCTCTAAGATAGATCTACGGTCCGGGTACCATCAGCTCAGGGTCCGGGAAGAGGATATTCCCAAAACCGCTTTCCGAACTCATTACGGACATTATGAATTTGTCGTAATGCCCTTCGGTCTAACAAATGCCCCTGCCGCATTTATGGACCTGATGAACCGAATCTGCCGACCATTCCTCGACAACTTTGTAATCGTCTTCATTGACGACATTCTCGTCTATTCCCGAAGCAAAGAAGAGCATGGCCGAAATCTCCAACAAATCCTAGAAACCCTGCGAACGGAAAAGCTATACCCAAAACTTTCTAAGTGTGAGTTCTGGCTCCATAGCGTGAAATTCTTAGGTCATGTTGTTAGTCGGGAAGGAATTCATGTGGATCCTTCTAAGGTCAAAGCCATCGAAGGATGGGCAGTCCCGACAACACCCACAGAAATCCGCCAATTCTTAGGCATAGCAGGCTACTACAGGAGATTCATTCAAAACTTCTCTAAGATCGCCAAGCCACTTACCTCACTTACACAAAAGGGAATACCATTCAAATGGACGGACAAACAAGAAGTTTCCTTCCGAACCCTGAAGTTAGCCCTCTGTAGTGCCCCGATACTATCTCTACCAGAGGGAACGGAAGATTTCATGGTCTATTGTGACGCATCGAATCAAGGTTTAGGTTGCGTTCTCATGCAGCGTGGAAGAGTGATAGCTTACGCATCCCGCCAACTAAAGACACACGAAGTGAATTATACAACCCATGATTTGGAATTAGGAGCGGTGGTCTTTGCTCTGAAGATTTGGAGGCATTACCTTTATGGTACGAAGTGCTACATCTTCACGGACCACAAAAGTCTCCAGCATATCTTGAACTAGAAAGAGCTGAATATGAGGCAACAAAGATGGGTTGAACTATTAAACGATTACGAGTGTGAAATCAAATACCACCCAGGCAAGGCCAACGTGGTAGCTGATGCCTTGATCTGGAAGGAGTACTCTAATCATCGTGTGAAAACTCTCACAATAACCATCAAATCTCACCTAACCACTCAGATCGGGGTAGCCCAGTCAGATGCCATGAAGACGGAAAACAGAGCAAGCGAAGCATTACGCAGAATGGAAAAGAACCTAGAGGTGAGAGAGGACGGAGTATACCATTTCATGAACCGTATTTGGGTCCCTAAACTCGGAGGATTTAGGGAGGTAGTCATGAAGGAAGCCCACAAGACGCGATACTCCATCCATCCCGGTTTGGACAAGATGTATTTGGATATTAAACAACACTATTGGTGGCCTAACATGAAGGCAGAAACTGCCACCTATGTCAGTAAGTGCCTTACTTGTGCCAAGGTAAAGGTGGAGTACCAGAAGCCCTCGGGATTATTACAGCAACCGGTGATTCCCGAGTGCAAGTGGGAAGGGATTTCTATGGATTTTGTGACCAAGCTACCCAAGACGTCGGACGGATTAGACACTATATGGGTAATAGTTGGCCGACTGACGAAATCCGCCCATTTCCTACCAATAAAAGAATCCTACAAGATGGAGAGACTGATGTGTTTATATATTCGAGAAATCGTGAGACTTCATGGAATACCAGTGTCTATCATCTCAGATAGAGATAGTAGATTCACTTCACGTTTTTGGCAATCACTTCAGAAACCACTCGGAACCCATCTCGACATGAGCACCGCTTATCACCCACAAACGGACGGTCAAAGCAAACGAACCATTCAGACGCTCGAAGACATGCTTCGCGCATGTGTGATAGACTTTGCGAAGTCTTGGGAGATCCACTTGCCCTTAGTGGAATTCTCTTATAACAACAGTTACCATTCGAGCATCAAAGTCGCTCCTTTCGAAGCACTATATAGACGTAAGTGTAGATCACCGTTGTGTTGGGCTGAAGTGGGTGACACCCAGCTAGCAAAAACACTAGCATTGGACAAGACACTAACGGGACTGCAGATCATTCATGAAACCACGGAAAAGATAGTTCAAATCAGAGCTCGATTACAAGCATCGCGCGACCGACAGAAAAGCTACGCTGATAAACAGCGAAAGGCCTTAGAGTTTCAGGTCGAGGATCGAGTGCTATTAAAAGTTTCACCTTGGAAAGGAGTCATTCGTTTCGGAAAACGGGGAAAACTGAACTCACGAGACATTGGACCTTTCGAGATCGTTGCTCGAATAGGTCCAGTGGCGTACAAACCACAGCTACCCACGGAGCTAAACAATGTACACCCCGTGTTCCATGTTTTTAATCTAAAGAAGTGCCTATCAGATGAAACACTCGTCATTCCCCTTGACAAGATTGAAATCAACGAGAATCTTCTGTTCGTTCAAGAACCGGTTGAAATCATGGACAGGGAGGTGAAGCGTACTAAGCAAAGCCACATCCCGATTGTGAAAGTACGGTGGAACGCGAAGCGTGGGCCAGAATTCACGTGGGAACGCGAAGACCAAATGAAGCAAAAGTACCCTCACCTATTCTAGCATTCTCAAATCTAGCTTTCAAAAGAATTTCGGGACGAAATTCCCTCTAACGGGGGAATGATGTCACAATTAGGAGTTTTTGTGCCTTGTAACCAACACTTAAACCAATTTATGAATCAAAAACATAAGAGCATGTATGATGCATACTCTATGTAAGCAAAATTTCAATCAAACACCCCATGCAAGCAATTCAAATAGTCATTAAGCAATTGGAAACCCTAGAAGTTCTTGTTTAAGTCCATTTTGGACTAGGACTTCCTTATTGGGCCCAATGGACCAATAAGCTTCCGATTTGGCTATCTTGGGCTTAGAACTCTGAAATGGGCTCTAATTGGACCCACTTCCATTTAATTCAATATTTTCGGCCATATTGGGCCTAGAATGAAATAGATTAATAAAATAAACCATTTTGGACCATAATTAACCTAATCTAGCCTAATAAGTCATAAAAATCACATTTATATTTTTTTATGGCCAAAAATATCCAACCTAGCTATAACATGGGCTTAAGGGCAAAAAGCCCAAGAACCTCCTCTCACCCTCCCCATTCTCGGCCCAAGCCCAAAAGAAGAGGAGAGTTGACTTTATGAGTGACACCTCACAATTGTTCAAGGGACATCCATGCATGAAGACCCAAACATCCATGCACTCACATACTTCCAAGTCTAGCTACTCTTTTTCTCCCTCTCTCTCTTGCTCTCGACCGAGTCCAAGCACACACACACACATTTCACTAACTTTTCTCTCAAGGAAACACTCTCATAACTCATCCATATTTCGAGATCTAAGAAGGAATCAAGGGGATTTTTACATAAAAATCATCATTTAAGGTAAGAAATCTCTTAGATCCTTAAGCTAGGTACTTCATTTCATCCAAAAATCACATCTTAATTCATTCAAACTCATGATCTAGCACCTAAGAAGCATCCAAGTTCGAAATCTTCCAAGGAAGGTTGCTAAGGCCGAATTCTTCTCATTTTCTTCCAAAAACCGAAACCACACCCAAAGGTAAGCTTCATACCCCCTCTTTTTTGGTTTTTATAAGTTTTATGAGGGAGAATACAAGCAAATGTGTAGATCTATGAGTATATGTATGCCTTGTATGATTTTTATGCTTATATGTATGATCTTGTGTGATTGTGATGTTTATACTAGCCACAAGATGTGACATCCCCAAAAATCACGGCCAAAAAAGACCGATTTTGTTTATGCTTTATAAAAATCAGAGTACTTCATTTTATAAAAATGTTGCGGAATTTGTTCCCAGAAAAACATGGTAAATACGTTATTAAAACATTTTCGATGAAACGTATTTATTTCATTTTAAAACGTTTGGGATGTCATCGTTAATACAGAAACATAAGCATAAACAGAACTTACAATTATTTACACTAGTGATCTACATCTCTTTAAATCTCTCAGTGTATTGTGACTTCATATCAACACCTGTGATAAAAATAAACTGAGTGGGTCAGGTTGGGAAACCTGGTGAGCACATAGGGTTTTCAACCCACAATAATATAATTATTTTTTTTAAACATCAAACAATCAACCCAATTACCCATTCCCGTTATCCTCACATTACGTCCCTAAAACATCTAACACAAGGGACCTAGTCAAAGGACTATCATTGGGATGGAGTATATCTGGTGAGCACACAGTTCACACAGTTCGAATAAACACACAGTTCGAATAAACACACAGTTCGGTTAAACACAAAGTTCAAATAAACACCTACAGGTTGCGAGCCTGTTAATGTTCCACTGGACTGTCTAGAATAGTCCGTGGTCGTCATCTATACTCCGCTAGATGACTAGATCATCAAGAACATCTATAACGAGGCATCTCATTATTTCATTTTATCACACAGCAACTAATACATCTACCCATGTCTTACCCAACACATTCTGTAGATATAAAATACATATACAGTTTAAATCATTGAAAACATGTATAAAATGTTCATCCAGCATAGATAGCAAGTATACAGATAATATACACACACAACACGTAATTTATATAAAATACTTCATATCTATGTGTAAGCTGAAAGTAACTATGCACTCACTTGAAAAGGTGGTGATTCCGAACTCAGACAGCGCTTCGCTTCTTAAATAGAATTTTCTTCGACGAAACCTAGTATTATTACCACTAGAGTTTAGTTTATTATTCGCCGAGACTAATTAATAGTCTAGCTATTATTATTATTATATAAGCGTAAAAAAAAATACTTATATAACCCATAATAATAGCCCAAGTATTTATTATAAGTTCATAATAACAATACTAATTTTAAATATAAGCTATATTAAAATAAGGTAAGCATAACTTACTTACAAGGGGGTTTTAGCTAGGAGTCGGGCTCTGCAGGGGCAGAACTTCGTCGCTGAATCTTTCTAAGAAAGATTCGTGCAGCGCTTCAGCGCTCACCTTACTATACTAAACTACAGAAAGAGAAGTCGAATCACGAGGGACCGAAATGCTCGGGGGATAAGGAGAGAAAGACTCTTGAATCAAGAGAATGGTGCAAGAAATATGAGAGCCCAAGCCTCTTATTTATAGTAATTGAATTTACAAAAACTACCCTCCATAATTACTTAATAACCTTATAGTTATATAAACAACTAAACACCCCTCTATAATACTATTTTAAATGGATTTAATGATATTTGTACTAAACTAATGTCGAAAGAACTCAACATTAGTCTTATAATGACCGCATTGTCGATACCTTTCTAATGATATATACATATGTATATATATGTGTACGTATACATGTTTTATACTTTATTTTAATACGTAAATATGCTATTATAATTTGTAACTCGTTCATACGAACTCCGTTTTTGACGTTCTTTATATCCGCGCGTAGGTGGAGACGTACTCTACAACTTTCGTTTAGACTCCGTCGGCTAATTTTGACTTTATTTTTAAAGTTATATTTTTAACAGGCCGGGACAGGATTGGTCCGTTAAAATCTCATAACTTCTTTATCCGACGTCCATTTTCGTCTGTCTTTTTATCGTTACGCTACTAATAAAGAGATCTTCGATTCTTGTTTAGGTTGTGTCGGCTAAAAATCAATCGATCTAAAATTCGAATTTCGGGCTGTACACCGCTAATCCGAAACTTCGAAAAATCATAACTTCTTCATACGAAGTCAGATTTGGGCGTTCTTTTTATCGATGTTCTTAGTTTAACATATTCTACGACTTTCGTTTAGAGCACTAAGGCTAAATCTCTCTCTATCATAAATTTACTATTTACGTCTTCCGGTGCCGTGCCGGTTTTGCCGTAAAACTTCGGCGGGCCATAACTTCTTCGTTATAACTCGGATTTCGGTGTTCTTTATATGTACGGAAACCTTGTGACATATTCTAAAACTTGGTTAAGACTATTCATTCTAAATAATCTTTTGTCGAAAAGTCATTTTTGACCCCTATTGCCTCTAAATTGACTAGCCCGGATCTGCGGGCGTTACAATTATCCCCCCCTTAGGATGATTACGTCCCGGAATCATCAACGAAACAAGGATCATATAATGACTCCATACGTCATCTCTTCATCCTAGGTAATAATTATAACTTCTTTATTCCTTCAAGTCTATCTCTTAGACTTATTGACTGTAAGCAGTACTTGATCGTGCACTTGCTCTCTACCTCACACTAGACTTCAAATTATGACATATCATTATGTGATGCACGTTTAGACTTAGGTCTCTTAGAGTTAAATTCTAAAATAGACTATGCCTTCCTTCATGTTCTAATGTGATATAATCACACTTTAACATGTAGCGTTTCTGGCTGCCAACTTCTTTAACAACGAACGCGATACTTCTATTGATCGCTTTGATTTCAATTGTTTGGTTTAAGTCGGATGCTACATCGAACTTGGTTCCCTGAACCACGCAACATACTCATCGTAGTTGGACTCAATTCGGTACGACCACTAGGGTCGGAAATTAACAATCTTTTTAGTCATTATCGAAACGATGGTAATGACATACTTGAAAAAAAAACAGAATCAGTTACTAGCTTCTTGGTAACCTTGTGACTTTCCCTGATCCAAGTGTGAGTCCTGTGCTTCTGGTAGTATAGGCCTCTACTACCATTCACACCTACTCATACTCGTCCCAAGTATTGTCCCGCAGTCTCTCCAAGTCACCATACAAGAAAAAAAACAACTTAACACATCAGATAACAAAACAAAGGTTTCATATTATTTCTTGAAACGATTACATAGGTGTTCAAGTTCACCCTAGACTATGCCTCTAACAGGCTACATCATATGATTATATGGCTACATTATAACTCGATCCTTGGATGTCAAGCCGTCATTCCTGAATCCTCGCATTGTCATCTGCTTCGTCTAGGATCATATGGAATGCTCTTGCCTTCGGTTTTGGCGGAATGTTTGGTTTTTCCGCCTCTTTCTTTTTCGGGCAATCCTTAGCAACATGCCCTTCTTCACGGCATTCATAACACACCCTTTTGCACTCGTTGGCGTAATGTCCGGTCTTCCCACACTTGTAGCAAGTCACTTCTTCGCTACATTTCCCAAAGTGATTCTTTTTGCACTTCTCGCACCATTTCACTTTGTTTCCTCCTCCGCTAGACTCCTTTGAACCAGACTTGATCTTCTTATTGGGCCTCGTAGATTCCTCAAACTTCCTCTTTTCGCCAACCTCAATTTTGTTGGCAGCTCTTCCCTTAATCATATCTTCCACAGACTTGGCAGCCCAGATAGCTGCCTCCAGAGTAGGAGCCTGACGCACTGGCACCGCGTACTCCCATGGAAGTCCCTTTGCGTACTTGTCAATTTTCGTCAGCTCATCCGGAACAAGACGCAAGGAAAACTCCATCTTTTCTGTGAAGTTGTTCGTGTATTCATCGATTGACATGCTTCCCTTCTTCAGGGTTAGAAACTGGTTCTCTAGCTCAAGCAGGTTTTGAGCTGAGCAGTACTTTCGTTTGAATTGCACCAAAAATTCTGCCCATGTCAGTTGCAGGGGCTCATTAGGGCTCAGAGTCTTCCCCAAGGTATTCCACCAACGTACAACACTTCCTCGAAACTGACGCACTGCAAATGTGGTTTGTAGCTTCCCTCTGCAACCGCATGTCATGAAGGCTAACACCATCTCCGAGATCCAATCCATGACCCCGATCAGATCCTCCTTTCTAGTGAAAGTCGATGGCTTGCAAGTCAGAAAATCCTTGTACTTGCATCCATTCCTCTCGACTTTGTCATCTTGGTTGTTTTGTCGAACTATTGGTGGGTTGACTTGACCAACAGTCCCACTGTAGTTTCCTTCCTCAGTCTGCCCTTCGTTCAACTCGGGCTGTTCGATCTGAATAGTGGCTTCCTCACGATTTTGCTGGAGCAAACGTCTGGTTTCCTCCATTTGACGATCCAACATCGCTTGGATCATCGCTTGCACTCCGGCCATTGTGACTGGCTCAGCGGCGGCTTCTATCACCGGTATTTGCTCAATCACTGGGGGTTGGTTTCTGTTCCCATTTGCATTCATGTTTCCACTACGGGTTCTTGCCATCTTGATCTATACACCGAATAAGGTGAATCTAGATCTTTACTTAGGATTGATGGTTAAATCATCCTTATCACTCCGAAACGTTTATATGCTAGTTCTAATATCGTAGTCGTACGTTTAGAATCCTAAACACATAAGGTTTCCAGATCCGGTCGGCAACAGACCATAGATCCGAACAACTAACAGCATATCAGGCACAAGTATTTAGCACATAAAAGCATTTTAGGCACAATTCCTAAAATAATCTAGTGCTCACACCTCACAATCATCGCTTAGCATTCTAAGTTTAAGTCTACAAATAAATCCATATTCCTAGTTCGCTTAAACTAATGCTCTGATACCAACTGTGACATCCCCAAAAATCATGGCCAAAAAAGACCGATTTTGTTTATGCTTTATAAAAATCAGTGTACTTCATTTTATAAAAATGTTGCGGAATTTGTTCCCAGAAAAACATGGTAAATACGTTATTAAAACATTTTCGATGAAACGTATTTATTTCATTTTAAAACGTTTGGGATGTCATCGTTAATACAGAAACATAAGCATAAACAGAACTTACAATTATTTACACTAGTGATCTACATCTCTTTAAATCTCTCAGTGTATTGTGACTTCATATCAACACCTGTGATAAAAATAAACTGAGTGGGTCAGGTTGGGAAACCTGGTGAGCACATAGGGTTTTCAACCCACAATAATATAATTATTTTTTTTAAACATCAAACAATCAACCCAATTACCCATTCCCGTTATCCTCACATTACGTCCCTAAAACATCTAACACAAGGGACCTAGTCAAAGGACTATCATTGGGATGGAGTATATCTGGTGAGCACACAGTTCACACAGTTCGAATAAACACACAGTTCGAATAAACACACAGTTCGGTTAAACACAAAGTTCAAATAAACACCTACAGGTTGCGAGCCTGTTAATGTTCCACTGGACTGTCTAGAATAGTCCGTGGTCGTCATCTATACTCCGCTAGATGACTAGATCATCAAGAACATCTATAACGAGGCATCTCATTATTTCATTTTATCACACAGCAACTAATACATCTACCCATGTCTTACCCAACACATTCTGTAGATATAAAATACATATACAGTTTAAATCATTGAAAACATGTATAAAATGTTCATCCAGCATAGATAGCAAGTATACAGATAATATACACACACAACACGTAATTTATATAAAATACTTCATATCTATGTGTAAGCTGAAAGTAACTATGCACTCACTTGAAAAGGTGGTGATTCCGAACTCAGACAGCGCTTCGCTTCTTAAATAGAATTTTCTTCGACGAAACCTAGTATTATTACCACTAGAGTTTAGTTTATTATTCGCCGAGACTAATTAATAGTCTAGCTATTATTATTATTATATAAGCGTAAAAAAAAATACTTATATAACCCATAATAATAGCCCAAGTATTTATTATAAGTTCATAATAACAATACTAATTTTAAATATAAGCTATATTAAAATAAGGTAAGCATAACTTACTTACAAGGGGGTTTTAGCTAGGAGTCGGGCTCTGCAGGGGCAGAACTTCGTCGCTGAATCTTTCTAAGAAAGATTCGTGCAGCGCTTCAGCGCTCACCTTACTATACTAAACTACAGAAAGAGAAGTCGAATCACGAGGGACCGAAATGCTCGGGGGATAAGGAGAGAAAGACTCTTGAATCAAGAGAATGGTGCAAGAAATATGAGAGCCCAAGCCTCTTATTTATAGTAATTGAATTTACAAAAACTACCCTCCATAATTACTTAATAACCTTATAGTTATATAAACAACTAAACACCCCTCTATAATACTATTTTAAATGGATTTAATGATATTTGTACTAAACTAATGTCGAAAGAACTCAACATTAGTCTTATAATGACCGCATTGTCGATACCTTTCTAATGATATATACATATGTATATATATGTGTACGTATACATGTTTTATACTTTATTTTAATACGTAAATATGCTATTATAATTTGTAACTCGTTCATACGAACTCCGTTTTTGACGTTCTTTATATCCGCGCGTAGGTGGAGACGTACTCTACAACTTTCGTTTAGACTCCGTCGGCTAATTTTGACTTTATTTTTAAAGTTATATTTTTAACAGGCCGGGACAGGATTGGTCCGTTAAAATCTCATAACTTCTTTATCCGACGTCCATTTTCGTCTGTCTTTTTATCGTTACGCTACTAATAAAGAGATCTTCGATTCTTGTTTAGGTTGTGTCGGCTAAAAATCAATCGATCTAAAATTCGAATTTCGGGCTGTACACCGCTAATCCGAAACTTCGAAAAATCATAACTTCTTCATACGAAGTCAGATTTGGGCGTTCTTTTTATCGATGTTCTTAGTTTAACATATTCTACGACTTTCGTTTAGAGCACTAAGGCTAAATCTCTCTCTATCATAAATTTACTATTTACGTCTTCCGGTGCCGTGCCGGTTTTGCCGTAAAACTTCGGCGGGCCATAACTTCTTCGTTATAACTCGGATTTCGGTGTTCTTTATATGTACGGAAACCTTGTGACATATTCTAAAACTTGGTTAAGACTATTCATTCTAAATAATCTTTTGTCGAAAAGTCATTTTTGACCCCTATTGCCTCTAAATTGACTAGCCCGGATCTGCGGGCGTTACACAAGAACCTAAAAACCGAGATCTACAATATGAAGAATGAAGTAAGTATAACTTAGGCCCCGTTTGATAGTTGCTGATTGAGAAAGTGCTGACTGAGAAAGGTCTGTCTGAGTAAGAAATTCTGACTGAGTAAGAAATCATGTTGTTTGATTGAAAATCTGACCGAATGTGCTGACTGGTGTAAAATGACCATTTTACCCTGATGCTATACACGTTTCTATGCAATATAATAATAATAATAATAATAATAATAATAATAATAATAATAGACATTAATAATAATAATAATAATAATAATAATAATAATAATAATGATAATAATAATAATAATAATAATAATAATAATTTATACAAAAACGTCCACCATAATAGACATTAAATTTATTATTTTAAAGATAAAACACAAAAAACCTTTCAGCTTGCTGGTAAACACCATTGCTTCTACAAGGGAGACCCAAGTTTTATTCTTATAACCTTCATTAGTTGCGAATTTTTATCCAAGCCAAGGGTACTATTGAAAAGCCTTGTTTTCTTTCTCAATCAGCCAACTCCCAACTTCTTTCTCGGTCAGACATTGCTTTCCGAGTCAGACGACAATATTTTATCTTTCAAACACCTTTTGTCTGACCGAGTTAGCAAAAATGTCTGACCTGACTCAGTCAAATGCCATATCAAACAGGGCCTTATACCATTTCACACTAATCAAGTCTAGAAAAATAATCTAGTTGCTTAATATGAACATTTTAGGACTTAAAAACCCATTTTTGGGCTCAAAATGCTAAAAATACAAAACTAAGGGGGCCAAAACGACAAAATATAAATCTGCAGGTTGAGATGAGTCTAAACAGTTTCTAATATGTATTTTCTGAATATTAACACTTTTGAAGGGTTAAAATGTGAATTTTAAACATAATGGGCCAAAATGGACTTTTCGGCCCAATAAAGCCCCAAATTGCGAGATTTTTGATTTGGAGGGGCTGAAACTGCACATTTATGTAAAACAGAGGATTACTAGTGTACCAAATCTATTTCAATGGTCAAAAATGCTTTTCAAATTAAAAAGGGACCAAAGATGCAAAAAATTTCCATTTTGGGTCAAAATTGTAAAAGTTGCGAAAATGGAGGTTTCAACCGAGAAAATTTCATTTTTGAAGGACTTAAGCTGTTTATCAAGTAAATTTGTGCTAAAAATGTCTTTCCAATATGTTTTGATACTAAAGTGTCAAGAAAAATTGTTTACGGACTAAACCGGAAATTCTTTTATATACAAAGGGTTAAAAGTGTAAATTTTATCCGAGAAAGGGCTTAAGAAGATAAACTCACATTCTTAAAACAATAGATCCCTTAAAATACAAAATACGAGTACTACGTCTACCGGCGAAACGTAATAATAAATACACATTCAACACCAAAATCGTTAAAAAACGAATTGATTCGGTCTCGAATCAATAACGAATCAAAAATCAATAAACAATGATACTTCAATACACACGTGGAAATTTACGAGAAGTCAATACACCATCTTTGGGCTCAAAAGTTTCACATCGTGCTTGTTGGGCCTAGCTAGCCCAATGACATGATCTTTAGGCCTGAAGGGAACGCGCTTACATGTTATTGGGCCATATATGACCTAATTCCGTGTAAAAGGACTTTCAATAGCTTTATTGTGTTGTTGGGCCCCAAGGGTCCTTTGGTACTGCTAGCAAAGTCGAGAAGTTAAATGCGAGTCGGGCCAAGTGCCTTTCGCATTCACAATAGCCTTGAACAACTTATGGAAATAACGGGGGCTTCGCACCCTCTTTTCTCCTCGGTTGTCGGGCTATGAGAAGTCAGGGTGGTTGGATTAAGTGAGTAGTACGGACGACACCTAAGGGATCATTTTCATAGTTGTAAACTAGTCATTTTCATTAATGCATGATTATAACGACTCACAACCCATAATTAATCCAATGTCACCTGGAATTATAGAAAACAACGTCGTATCGGAATAATACTAACTAAGCCACATAATTTAATGTATTGGGAAAACATTGGGTTTTCCCTGGGGAATTCAACACTCTTAACTATGTGATATATACAAAGTCTAATAATTATTCACGTTTATAATAATCAACAAGCATACTTACGGATCATCACATTTTTTCTTTTATACAACACTTTTTTTAGAGAATATCGGATTTTTTGTGGTTTTCAAAATTATACAAATCATTTCTTTTCAAACCATACTTATGAACTCACCAACATTTCATATGTTGATGTTTTTCCAAAATACTTGTATTCTCAGGTAACAGGTAAATCGAAGAAAAATGTATCTAGTGATGTCATAATGTTTGTTTAATTAGTATCGAATGATTTATGTTTTGGGAATGTAACAATGTACTGAATGTAAACAATATCGGTTGTAATATTTCAATGCATGGTGGTGAATGATGTTATGATTCATGTATATTCATTGTGATGGTATTCAATTAAGTCACAATAGCCCTCGGACGTTTCCACCATCTTGTTCAGGGGTGTGACAATCACCGGAAGACATTAATTCACGATTTCAACCTTAGTTTCTTACTAGAAGCTTTAGATTTCGTTTTCGATTCAGTTTTGGAATTTTCGACGGAGATGAAGGTTTAGCAACTGGAGATTCATTCGATTGATTCGACTGATTTGTTTTCTTGTTGTCATCAACTATTACAACGGTTACTGATTGTTCCTTCTCCTCATTTTTTACTTTGATGTTTGAAAAATCACCTCAAGCAAATTGGTGTTGATTTCTTACAAGGTCGATTTTAGGTTTGAGGATATCATCTTGAAAATCGATGCTGATACAGGTTTTAGATTAGGATTTTCTATTTATTAGAGTTAGATTTTGGTTTGTTTTGGTTCCAGATTTTAGAAAATTGGTATTGATTTCATCTTCGTTTAAGCTTTAGATTATGGTTTTAGTATTAGGTTTCAGTTTGTGGTTCTAGTTTCAGATTTGGTGGTTGAAGGAGGCAACAATGGTGAATGCAGGAGATGTCGGTGGTGGTGTCGAAATGTATTCGATAGTGATTTGGTGGAGGACTGTTTCAAAAGAGAGAATGAAAGGACGATGAGGAACGATGGACAAAAGGAGGTAGGATCACAAATATTTAATATCTTTTAAAATAATTATATACTTAAATTAAAGGCAATATAAATAAATTAAAACATTAAAAGAAATTATTAAGGGCAATATAGTCGTTTTATGTCTGGAAGGATCAAACGTGTCAGTTTCACCCAAATGAAGGACGGTCCGAGTTAACTTTTGAAAATAGGGACTAAACGTGCCTTTTGGCACCTGCACGAGGGACGATTCGTGTAACTTACTCAAAAATTAACCCGTGTTGATCTAAAATTAATAGCATTTGAAATAAAATATTTTATCGTTAAAAAACAATGATCAAACATTCTGAACGACTTGATAATTTAAATATTATGGTTTTATTTAAATAATATGTTTTATAAAATTATATTTGTTTTTATAATTATTTAACAAAAAAGGAAAAAAAAAACTCAAAAATTAAAAAAATGATAACATTGAAGTTATTTTGATGTGGAGATCATTTCCTAAGTTAAATGATCTCTAAGTTAAATGATCTTGGGATTATATAAAATGTGAGGTGACAAAAAAAAATAATCTATTATAATAAATAAATTTTTTTTTTGCCACATGATATCTTCTTATTCATTTGAACAAATATAATTTTCTGGAATTTTTAAATTTTCTATTTTCTATTTGTCATTTTATTGTATTTTTCATTTTATTAAATTAAAATTCCACATTTAATGTATAAGGTAATATATATGTAATGTAATCAATACATTAAAGTCTCATTAATTTTAATAATTCAAATTTTTCTTATTTTTTTTTATAAATTCAAACATTTCAAGTTGTTAAAATTTTATATTTATTTTTTTAATTAAACCTCACACCTAGTATTATAATATGGATCCATACCAACCACTCCTAGCCTTACCATGAGATAAAGAATTTTATGAGTCTTTAAAAAAATATTGGCATGTAATATTAGTTATTAAACGTGATATTTTCAAGTTTGTTGAAGAATTTTGTTCTTCTGTCTTTATTCCTATTAAATGTAATGCTTCATTCTTTACCTCCCCAAATTTTTTTAATTCATGTGGAGTATAACATATTAGCCAAGTTACTTGCAAAGAGATTAGCCAAAGTGGAATGGAGTAGAACACATTAGCCAAGTTACTACCATGAGAGAGGATTATTAGTAATTAATACAATCCCTAGCTACCAGCGTCTCTGAAGGGAAAACAATCAATGTCAGCCACCACCCACGACGGATACATCCACCCATCCACCGTTTCAACCACCAACTCACTTGATGACGATTCAAAACACCCATCTAGACTGGGTAACTCAATGATTTCACCCAGCTCATCCACCGGATTGGCGACATTATCAGCAAACAACATAGACCCAGTAGACGACGGCGGTTGCACCAAACTCTCCGACGAGGAAGAGACAAACTCTTGCATGGAGGCTGCTTTTGCGGCAGCTTTTTGGACGTCACGTGGAGAAACAGAGGCTGGACGCGGCAAAGAGTCTCTGAGTTGAGGAAAGTTAAGAATGGCGGAATTACCTTTGATTGATAACGCGGCAACATCATGAGCTCTGGCAGCCATCTCCGCCGTGGAAAAACTGCCGAGCCAAATGCGTGACTTCTGACGTGGCTGTCGTATCTCTGATACCCATTTACCCCATCGGCGGAGTCGGACTCCACGATACACCGGGTGTTTGTAACTTAAATCACCAGGATTTGGACGTGATCTCTTTTTAATCTTGCAAGACTTGGGTTGTAAACCGGAGGATTCTGATCTTTTTGACCCACCGGCGGCGGTGAAGAAGGAGGAGGAAGAGGAGGAGAGATTGGTGTTGTTACTATCGGCCATTGATGTTTTTTGGGGCGCTATACCAACGTATTATATGTAGGCTAAGCATGATCTTAATTCGTACGTAATATTCGAAGGGTACGACTTTCGTGATAATTTGTACTTGAATATGTGAATAAGAGAAAGATGTAACCAAAAACTAATTATAATATCCACGACTATAATCTTCTGCACTTGTAGTGAGTTTGTGGTTAACGTTGTAAATGAATGGAAGGAAAAAATAATGACATAAATAAATATTATGATTTATTAGTAGAGCTAATCATAATTATGATAAATACTAATACCATATTATAAAATAACCATGCTATCGGTATTTATTATAAAATTAGTTGTGAAACCCGTCTACTACGCGGTTGATTAAAATAATTATATATGAAGATATAAAGATTCAATATTTTTTTTAAGAAAACATTAAATATAAAAATGTAAACATTAAGTATTTTATAAAATAAAATTTAAAAATATATACAAAAAAAATGATGAATAAATAAATAAATAAATAATTCAATGAAATTTGAAAGAAATATGCCAATTTTAATTATATATATTGAAGAAAACATATTAAAATTTGAAAATATAAGGAAACAAATTAATTACACATTAATTATTTTCTATAAACTAAAAATTAGATAGTTAATTAAAAAAATAAAAAATCACCACGAAATGATAAGTGAAAATTAATTTTTAAGAATTTATCATAAAATTACATGTATCAAAATGTATGAAAATATAACATGTGATAAAAAGATTTTCATTTATTAATATGAATAATCATCCCATTTATATAAAATCTCACTGAATTGCTAAAACAAGTATTTGTTATATCATTTAAACAAAGTTAGGTGTAAGGTAAGTGATTAAAATCGTATGTATTGAAAGAGAATGTTATGGGATTAAGTCCTATTAATACCATTGTTTCAATACATTTGACACATTTAAAAAAAATCTTTGAAAAGAGTTGAACAGATAAAATTAGGGGTGAGTATGCGGACCGAGACTGACGTTGAAATCTTACTGATTTGCATACATCGGGCTGGTTTTTGATTCTCGTTATACCCCATTTTCGGTTTCAATTGTTTTACCAGTTAGGTTCCATCGGATTTGGGTAAAAACCAATTTGGATAGGAAAATATTTTAACTATCATAACTCATTAATTTGAAGTCAAAATTACATTATATTCTTTCCAACATGTAGTTTATAGTTTTTATTTCATTTTAATACCTTATCCGATTATATATTTATTGAGTTACAATTCTTGAAGACGATCTATCAAAGCTAAACTGTTTCAACTTTTTCGCATAATGTTGAACCTATAAAATTATTTAAAATGTCATAATTCATTCCTTTGAAATCGAAATAACATAATATGTTTCCAAACATGTAGCTTTCAATTTGTACTTCAATTTAGATTATAATTTCTTTTTATTTAGTTACATATTCATTGAATTACAAACCCAAAAGATAGAATATCAAAGCTGAAATGTTTTTTTTTTCTTTGAATTGTTGCATTATGATGATCATAATTCATTTTTTTATGTATTTTGATAGAAAAAGTGCATTAGAAGGATCTAAACTTGTGAATGTTCAAACAACTCATCGGATAACAATTATTTCAACAAATTGTACCATGTGCGTTCCAACCAGCTCAAAAACTGGAAAATTGGAGCCGACAATGACACCATTATATGTTTAATGGCCCGGTAATCCGAACATTCATTTCCCTTAAACCGGTTCTCAGGTCGGTCTGTACGCTTACCCTTAGTCACAAAAAAAATAATAAATAGTTAAATAGTTAAATACATTTAAAAAAAATATAATGCCAAGTACAAATTTCGTTCTTTATTGTAGCATTCATTCATCTGATAGTTAGAATTAATTCGTATATCATAAACAATGGGACAAAAGTGGACCCGAAATGGCTGAGCTTTGTTGTTTCAACATTTGTTTCAAAATGGAATTGAGGATATTGATTGGATCTATAATATATCTTTTTTCTTCAATTTACAGTGGATGAAATTGTTTAGGAAGAGGTTTGCGTTAGCTATGGCATCGACGATACCATCATAAACACCATTCCAACTGGTAGCAGATCTTAGTGGAGCCTTAGGGATTCCGTGCCACTGCTTAATTTCCGGCATGTAGTATAATTTTTTTTTCTATTACGTGCACCGGTTTGAAGTACGAGGGACACCCCTACTAAAACAGGTTGCGTCCGCTACTAAATTTCCAACCTATGTCGTATTGAAAATTTGAAGGATTCTGAGCTTGGAGAACTCTCTCTCTCTCTCTCTCTCTCTCTCTACAATGACTCTTTTCTTTTTCTATTACTTTTTAACAATTTACCATCTATATAAACCACTCTTAAACATACCAAAACGTCGTACCTTTCTCTAGTTCCAATCCAAACTTTTGTATTCCATTACAAATAGATTCTAGCTATATATAATCCAAAAAAATAAGTCCAAGCCAAAGAAGAAGCCATTGAAGTAGAAGTGTAAGTGGTTCATAATATTTCCCAAATTCGATTGATGTAAATCAAATAACATACCAACAATATCCACCACAATATTCTCAATTTCATATACAACATTTGTATAATTAATTTCAAGTATCTCAAGATCAATAAAGTTTTAATTTTTTTTTAAAAAATCCCATAATATATACTCAAAACCTATTTTTGTGATACCCATAACATCTGGTGAAACTGAATCAAGCAATGAAACCCAATCCATCCATCAAACCCATTAATCTACTGATAAAGAACCCGAAAATTGTCGCTCAATCGTCCAAAATTTTACACAATGGAAATAATCAAGATAATAGACCAAAAAAGAAGAAGTCGTGTTAGCAAAGGCATGTCAACACTCCAGAAGACGCTGAAGATGGAAATCAACAACAAACATAATCATTTTGGTAGCAAGTACTTGACAAATTCAAAATGCAACATTGGGGTTCGAACTGTAGTATGTTCATCAAGTGAACTCAAAGCAAAAGGATTTATAGGCAAAAGTGAATAGGTTCAATTGCATATTCAATAACAAGACGAACTCATGAGCAAGTGGAATATCAAAAGTTGATATTTTAAATACGATACAAAATGAGTATAAAAAAATTATAAAATGAAAGTTTTTACACATGATGCGACATGTGACACTATGAAAACACACCTGAAATGATTAACCATGGGTTTAATAGGTGATAGTTCCCTTCATCCATCGCAAATGATCAAAACATCTGACTCCAACACATACACATTAACATATACACATTCTTCGAATGTTAATTTCCATTAGAATTCAATGTAGAGGCTGAAGAGTTTTAGGTTGAAGAATTACGATGTCCATAACGAAAAATGATGAAATCGGTGTCTTCATCCACAAATAAACTTTATGATGATATCAACGTACTCATTAATAAAAGTTTTGATCTCGCCAATTGTAAGGTTTGGTTTCTAGTATGTATTTTAAATAAAATTTATTCACTTTTATATGAAAACTCGACGATTTTGAGGCCCCAAACTCGCAGAGTAGGAATTATTAATGGGATGCGATTTAAGAAACCTACTCAACGAGTTGGGACCCCCAACTCGACGAGTAGGTCTGGCAGAGTGAAACCCTAATTTCAGGGTTTTGCACCCTATTTAAATACCTTAACCCTTAAAAAATTGCCCTTGTTTGCAGCCTCCATCACCCCAAACCCTAGCCTCGAAACCCTAATCCACTTTTGACTGTTTTTGTGTCATTTTTGTGTGTTCTTTGTGAAGTTGAAGAAGAGGATCCTTGAAGAAAGAGCAAGGACCTGAAGGAGGAGATTAGATCCTAAAGTTAAGCTCCATTTCTGGTTCAATAAAGGTAAAAAGCTCCTAACTTGTCCATTGTGTTCTTAGATCTCTTCATCTCCACTTTTGTTGAGTTTTTGGTCCATGTAGCTTGGTCCTTGGGAAATGCACATCCAAATTGATTTACCTTTCAAATCCGGGTCTAGAAAGGTTTTCATTGCATAAAGGTGCAAACTTTATGGCCATGGATGCCCCATGCAAGCTTTAGGGTGTCATTTTGGCCTTTTAAGCCCCAAAAGGCCACGCATGGAGGGAATGTCTGAGACTTTACGTGTTCATTTTGTGTCTAGGGCCTAGATCTTAGTTTTCATGCTTTGGTTTGGAGTATTATGGCTTTTAGACCAAGATCTAGGTCTTAAAGAACTAGGGTTTGAGCTAAACCCATTAAGAAAGTGTAACATCTCGAGATTTTACAGGTATTTCTGAATCCTCTCTTCTATTATTATTTTGTCATTTATAGTCCCTAGGTTAGAAGAGTCAACCCATGAGAAGCCTAAGGGATAAAGTTGAAACTTTAAGAACAAGACTAGTACGCTAACCGTACATAAGGTACGCTAAGTGTATTAGGAGCGCCCTAGTACGCCGGGCGTCCACTTGTGTACGCTAGGCGTACTCGCGTCAAATGGAAACCCTAATATTTAGAGTTTGAGTTCTATATAAACATCCTTATGAGCTCAAACCCCTCCATCACCTCAGCCTTTATAGATTTGAGTTGTTTTCCCTAAACCCTAACCTCTTTCTTGAGTGTGTGAGCTAAAAGAGTGTGCTTTGAGTAGTTGGAGAAGAAGGTGTTGCATCAAGAAGTTGGAGAAGGAGGACAAGCTTGTATATCTGAAGTTTCTTTGTGCTCTAGAAGCTCTATAAGGTAAAATGCTCCAACCTTTATGTGTGTATGATGTGGATCTAGCCTTAGTAGCTTTATGAAACCATTTCTTTTCGCAAAAGTCCCAAGTTGGTGCATGTTATGGTTTGAATGTAATAAGCTATCCTTTCAGATCCTAGAAAGGATGCTAAGTGATAAAAATGATGTCCCAATAACTTAAAATGTCCGCTACATATAGTAGCAAGGTGTTAATGGGTTAAGACCATTAACAACTTTCTGGACGTCCAAAGTCTCAAAGTTCGACACTTTATGGTTCAAAGACATATTTGGTCGATGGATCTAGAATTTAGGCTTAAGTGCTTAAGCCATTAAGCACTTATTAGAGTTTTGGTAAAACTTGTGTATGCCCCGCATAATTTCTATATGCCTAGCATACCGAGTCAACCACTCCAATGGTGAAAACAGAAGTACGCCTCGCGTACCATAGGAGAAGACCCACATACGCCCTCTATTAGGCTTTTAACGAATCGGGATTCGAGATTAGGCCGCCTTTGGACTAGTTGGACTTGGGCCTAGCTGAACGTTCTGAATAATTCAGTTTAGTCCAGTTTTTGATAATGGATCCTAGAATAAGGCCTAATTAGGGAGTTGGGTCCAATTGGGAAAATCGGGCTATTATTGGGTTTAGATATATGGACTTTTAAGATCATGGATTTAGCATTGGGCCTTAGCCTAAATTAGAGAAAGGGCAATAGTGGATAATTACTCTATGTGGATGATTAGTAAAGATTAATATCCCATGTGTTGACCTAGTAATTGTTATTTTGGATACTGCAGGATTTTCGGTGAGCCAACAATCGGAGACTTTCAGTCAAGTTCAGCACTCCTTGTGAGGTGATTTATCCTCACTATACTAAGGGGCCTAAGGCACCAAGGTCGGCCCATCGGATTGATATCCTAGTAGGTTTTGGTACGTTGGGTATGAGTTAGATATGCATGTTAGTTCGATATGCTAGTCTGGTAGATCTGTAGGACTCCCTATGATACTGTGTGATTACCTGTACGTACGTTATCTGTTACATGTCAACATGTTATGTGGGTAGAGTTGAGGTTGCACAACTCTGTGCAGTGACCAACAAACCCTAGAGTATGCCAGATATGAGCTGAGGGCTAGGGAGGGCATGCCAGACTCATACTGAGGACTCCAAAGCATTCCAGATGCAAGATGAGGGCTAGGAGAGCATACCAGACTCGCTCTGAGGGCTAATCATTTCGTTACAGTCCTAGGAATGAGGGAGCAATCCGGATATGAGTTGTGGGCCTGTAAGGCAAGCCAACCTCATACTGTGGGCTTAGGGGTAATCCAGTTTGTAGAGTTGTGGACCTATTACATGTTGTTATTATGTGTAATATTTGTTATGTATCGGTATTTTGGGAGAAGTCACTAAGCTTTGGGCTTACAGTTTCAGTTTTGGTTTCAGGTACTTTGAATGATTGCGAGAAGGAGAAGGTGTGATCTTATAGCTCTTCACATTTTATTATTTTCATTTATGAGATACTCTGACATGAAACTATTTTGAAAACACTTTGTAATAATTAAGGGTTTTTAATTGGTTGGAAAAGTTTTAAATTACCTTGATTTTTATGGGTGTTACAAGTTGGTATCATATCCTTGGTTTGAGTGAATTTGAGGAGCACTCATGTGAATCCAGTCTCAAACCAAGGAAAAGATTCTCAAAATGTGTTGGGTCAAAAATATGGTTTATACTTTACTTTTCTAGGCATTAATAGTTTTTGGCCGTGTAATATATTTTTGTAGTTCTATTTACAGCCCAATGGGTGTTTACGGCCGTAAACCCATTTACGGTCGTAAACCCATTTATGGACCATATACCCCAAGTATATATATAGGTGTTACGTGGTTGAGGAGGAATTGATGAACGTTAGAAGAGAGTGTACGAGAGAGAGAGAGAGAGAGAGAGAGAGAGGAGCATAAGTGTGTGTAAGTGTGTGAATCTTGTGGAAGGGAATTTCATTCTAATCAATATCATACAAGATTCATATTATTATTATTCTTCTTCTCTACTATTTTGATTTGGCGTTATCCATTTGATTGAGATTCCGCACCATCAAACGGATCTGATTGATACACAA
The DNA here is from genome assembly GCF_052625555.1 of Lactuca saligna. Classification (NCBI taxonomy): domain Eukaryota; kingdom Viridiplantae; phylum Streptophyta; class Magnoliopsida; order Asterales; family Asteraceae; genus Lactuca; species Lactuca saligna. The sequence continues at coordinate 148,476,485 of NC_136420.1, forward strand.
GCAGATTGGGGACTTACAAGTAGTATTAGAGCTTGGATTGAATCAATCAATTTTGTCAGATCTGAAGCATATTTGATTTTATTTTTGGAAGATTTTTGCGTTTTTGGATAGATCTCTGAAAAATAGGGGGGGGGGGGGGGGTTCTTCTTCGCATTTTTGATAAAAACCAGTTTTTGATTGAGTTTTGGAGCCAAAAAGGGGTAAAAACGTCATTTTTTAGGGTTTACGACCGTAAACACATTTACGGCTAGGGTTTCCGGAGTTTACGGCTCGGTGTACGACTCGGAGTTTACGGTGTGGCGGCTTGCGGCTCGGCGGTTTACGGCTTTGGACGTGTGCGCAAGACTTTGAAGGCTTGGTGGATTGCGGCTCAGCAGCTTCTAGCTCTTCCTGCACGCGCCTTATTAAAGAAAGGGGAAGCTAAATTGAGGGTGCTAGGGATTGAACCATGGTCACCCGGTATATCAAACATGCGCCTTACCAGTTGGACTAGGAAGTCACTTTCTTTATTCCTTCGAAATGTCATTCAAAAAGAGTCCTTTCTCGATTCCAAATTTCGCAAAATTGACACTTTTAACCCAAAAATCAATTTTCTTTATTTTTAAATTACTTTTTTAACCAACAAATTTTAGATTTTAATTTTTGACTTTTAATTTTAACTTTTTACTTAAAATTTTGACTTTGACTTTCAAGTTTGACCTTTGACTTTCTTGTTTAACCTTTAAATTTTCAAATTTAGCTTTTCGGTTTGACTTTTATGTTTGACTTCTCAAGTTTGACTTTTTAAATTTGATTTTTTTAAGGTTGACTTTTGAGTTTTCAAGTTAAAGGTCATTTTTAGTTAACAATGAGTTCTTCAAAGATCAATATCAATGAAATTTCTTAGGAGAATTTACGTGAACATTACGAATTACTACGTAGAGAGAACGAAGAACAAAATATGAAAGGTACCAACTTAGGAAAGGCCATAAACCATTGAAAGATCAATTAGAGGCCAAAACAAATGATTATAAGAAACTACAGGCAGAATATAGTGACAAGTGTATCCATTATAGATATCTTAAGAAAGATTTTGATGTTGTGACTGTCGAACTTGATGCATTAAAAACCAAATATAAAGATGTTGAATTCAACTTTAAGAAATTTGATGTGTCAAGTGAGGTAGTTGTGTCCATGATAGAAAAACAATTAACATTTAAAGATAATCAAAATAAGGGTTTAGGGTATCACAGTAAGACAAAACAATTAACAATCAGGGCCAACTAAGGGTGTCCATGATAGAAAAACAATTAACATTTAAAGAAATTTGATGTGTCAAGTGAGGTACCACCTCCCTTTAATGACAACTATAACCCACCCCTTGAGACCAACAAGGAAGAGACACCTGCTCAATTTGGCCCACGCCCTAAACTAGCTCTAGCTTCAGTTAAGACAAAACAATCAGGGCCAACTAAGGGTGTTGAGGTGAACAATACCGATGCTTCTACTTTCTGTGCAGGTAAAGTATTAGAAAATGAGAACAATGAGAACATTATTGAACAAACCAATGTCTCCTTGAACTCTGAATTTGTTGCTTCAAACTCAGTTGCTACTAATCAACCTACTGTTGGTAAATACAGGCCACCAATTCAAGCTAAAACAGAGTGCTTGTTGCAATTGTGCATGTGGGAACAACCATAAACAAGGCAAGGATACGCCACTAGGGGCAGGAAGAAACAACTTACTAGTGAAGAAAAATACTCGCTTTCACTATGGAACACCTGGACGCATTTACCGAAACCGTCCAAATCACGCATACGTTCCTTACTATGCACAAGAGTGGCAGAACGCACCAAGAGGGAGATTTTACAAAATAAACCCCTCAAGGTCACGTTCAGACAATGACAACTGGAATGCTAAGAAGGGCAAGAATTGTCACACCCCCAAACCAGAATGGCGGAAACATTCGGGGGTGGATGACTTCACGTAGTACCATAACAATTGAATATCGTAAAGAAAGTACACAACCATCATATATATAATAAAAACGTATATTGTTGCGTTATACATATTTCCAAAAGAATATTACAATATGATGATGTAAATGTTTAATAATAAACGTCCTTAGCGTTCCTTCTTCAAAAGTTGGTGGTTACCTGTATTACTGATTCCCTGAGAAATACAAGTGGTTTCGAAAAAGTGTCAATAATTAAGTTGGTGAGTTCATGAGTATTTTGTATGGAAAAAGTATCTCCTTTTGGTAGCAAATCAATGAACGAAGTTTTCAGAAAATCCAATATTTTCTATAAATCGTTTGATAAGTTCTCAAAGTTAGAGTGCGTTAGTATTTTTCATTCTTGAATGATAAAGGTAATCTTTGTGTTCAAAATAATGTAAAAAAAACTGAACGCATATATGAATCTCGTAAATCAAGCTTGTTTTTATACTTTCATGTGAGTTTTATAACCATGCTATTGACACTGAATGCATGTAACAACATTCTTCAGGTGTTGTAGTGTTATAACATTTGTCACCCCAGACCTGCCGGTCTAACTGTAGCTAACAGTTTAGGTGCGGGGTTGTCAATCCTGTATAGATCTATACACAAGTATCATGATCTCCCTCTAAGAGATTATAGTATATAATACAGGGCTTGAAATGCATACATAAGAGTACGTTGAAGTTTGAATATCTCGTATTGCTTAGTATAAATAGATTTACAATAATACTGACTTTACTTCTTTTGAAAGTATTTTGTTTATCAAGGTGTATATGTAAAAATGTACGATTGACCTACTAACTATACCAATTATAGTTTTTTAGAAAGTATGTTCTATCTGGTGAAAATAATTGGGTGATGTACTAGCCCTTTATACATAAAGATGTTTGTATCGATATTCTATAAGATAGATATTACATTTATGTTTATAAAATGATACTTTAACGTGTAATGTACTTGTATTTCCCCCCTAAAACATGAAAATAATTGAAAGGTAGGGGTATGAACTCACTTGTTTGGTTCGAAGAGAGAGAGGCTAGAGTTGAGTAGAACTTCGACCGCGGAAAGCTGCATCTTCGGGCTCTTCGGGGATTTTGGAAGCGTAGATCTTTCGTCGGGGAATCGGGTACGGAAACCGAGGGCGTCGGGATGGTCTCTGGAGCTTGAAAGTATGAGAAGGTGATTGGGAGTTTGAGAAAGTGTGCAAAAACCCGTAGCTCAACCTCTCTATTTATAGGCTGGAAGATCCACGTACTCGGGGCGTACTACCGGAGTACGCTGGGTGTACTCGGTACGCGGGGCGTAAAAATACGTCATGGCTTACGACTCCGGTCTACCTAGCGTAGAGCACTCAAGCCGATGGGACTTGACACTGGGCCTAGTACGCGGGGCATACTCTTGGATTACGTAGGGCGTAATCCAGTCTTCCATCTTCTAAATTCCGTAACTTTCGCGTACGGGCTCCGTTTTTCGCGTTCTTTATATCCACTCGTAGGTGAGATTATTCTCTACAACTTTCATTTAGACTCCGTCAGCTAGTTTTGACTTTATTTTTAATGATATATTGTTAATAGGCCGGGACTACTAAAGTCCGTTAAAAATTCATAGTTTCTTTATTCGACGTCGGTTTTCGTTTGTCTTTTTATCATTTTATTACTATTGTGGAGATCTTCAACTTCCATTTAGGTGGCGATAGCTTAATGACACTCAATCTTCAATTCGAGATTTTAGCCCTCTACTATTGTTACGAAACTTAGGAAATTCGTAAGTTCTTCATATGAGGTCCAATTTGGGCGATCTTTTTATGAACGCCTACCATTTAGCGAAATCTACGACTTTTGTTTAGATACTTAAGGCAAAAATGCATTTTATTGAGATTTCACTTTTTACGTTAAATAACATTTTAACGGTGTGTCGTAAACATACGAGTGGTTATAATTTCTTCAATATAACCCGGTTTTGAACGCTCTTTATGTTTTTGGAAACCTTGGCACGATATCTAACATTTGATGTATGCCAACTTAGATATTTGAACACTTTATTTTTGAGGTTAATTTAATTGATTCCAAATAGTTTTCTTTGTATTTGACTTTTGAGCGTTACACTGCTTTTGGAAAAATATCGGGTTGTCACATCATCCCCCCGTTAGGGAATTTCGTCTCGAAATTTAATCTAAGATAGAGTTTACAGGTTAGGAAAAAGGTGCGGATACTTTTGTTTTATCTGATCCTCGCGTTCCCAGGTGTATTCAGGTCCTCGCTTGGCATTCCAGCGGACCTTTACAATAGGTATGCGACTTTGTTTAGTCCTTTTTATTTCCCGGTCCATGATCTCTACTGGTTCTTCCACGAATTGGAGATTATCATTTATTGCAATTTCGTCTAGCGGGATGACAAGGGTCTCATCGGACAAGCACTTCTTTAGGTTTGATACGTGAAAGGTAGGGTGTACGTTGTGGAGCTCCTGAGGTAATCTAATTTTGTACGCCACTGGACTGATCCTGGCAAGGATCTCGAATGGTCCGATGTATCTTGGGTTTAGTTTCCCACGCTTTCCGAAGCGTATTAACCCCTTCCAGGGCAAGACCTTTAGTAGGACTCGATCTCCTACCTGGAATTCCAAGGGTTTTCATCTTTTATCCGCGTAACTCTTTTGTCTGTCCCTTGACGCCTTCAGGCGTTCCCGGATCTGAACAATCTTCTCCGTAGTTTCCCTTATGATTTCTGGTCCAGTGAGCATGTGGTCTGTTGCTTGTCCTCTTGCTAGTTGTGTGTCCCCCACTTCGGCCCAGCATACAGGTGATCTGCATTTACGGCCGTAGAGGGCTTCGAATGGGGCAGCCTTGATACTAGTGTGGTAGCTATTGTTGTACGAGAACTTGACCAAGGGAAGATGGGTGTCCCACGCTTTGCCAAAATCGATTACACAATATCTCAACATATCTTCTAGGGTTTGTATGGTTCTCTCACTCTGGCCATCAGTTTGTGGGTGATAAGCGGTACTCATGCCTAGTCTTGTTCCTAGAGCTTTTTGTAGTAATTGCCAGAACCTTGAGGTGAATCTACTATCTCGGTCCAAGATAATGGATATGGGCACACCATGTAGTCATACAATTTCTCTGAGGTACGTCCTAGTTAGCTTCTCCAATTTATCCGTCTCCTTGATCAGTAGGAAGTGCGCTGATTTAGTTAACCTGTCGACGATCACCCAGATGGTGTCGAGTCCGTTTGCCATCCTTGGTAGTTTGGTTACGAAATCCATGGTTATACGTTCCCACTTCCATTCGAGTATTTCTGGTTGTTGCAACAATCCTAAGGGCTTTTGGTATTCTACTTTGACCTTGGCGCACGTCAGATATTTACTCACGTAGGTAGCAATTTCAGCTTTCATGTTCGGCCACCAGTACAACTTCTTGAGGTCGAGATACATTTATCGGAGCCGGGGTGTATGGAGTATCATGTCTTATGGGCTTCGTTCATGACGACTTCTCTAAATCCTCCAAACTTCGGTGTCCAAATCCTATCCATGAAGTAATGAACTCCATCATTCTTGACTTCAAGCTTCTTATCCATTCCCCTTAAGGCTTCCCCTGCCACATTCTCAGATGTTAAGGCTTCTATTTGAGCTTCCTTGATTTGTGTGGACAGGTGTGAATGGATTGTCATGGTTAAAGACTTCACTCTTGCGGCCCGAGTATTCCTTTCGGCTGGGTGCATCGGCCACCACGTTAGCCTTTTCGGGATGATATCGAATCTCGCACTCATAATCACTTGGCAGTTCTACCAACCATCTTTGTCTCATATTGAGTTCTTTCTGATTGAGGATATGTTGGAGGTTTTTATAGTCGGTGAAGATCGTACATTTCGTGCCGTAGAGGTAGTGTCTCCATATCTTTAGAGTGAAGACGAATGCTCCTAGCTTGAGATCGTGCGTTGTGTAGTTCACTTCGTGCGTCTTAAGTTGTCTTGAGGTGTAGGCGAGGACCTTCCCTCGTTGCATCAGGATACACCCGAGTCCTTGGTTTGATGCATCGCAATAGACCACGAAGTCCTCTGTTCCATCTAGCAAGGTTAGGATGGGCACACTACATAATGCTCGCTTTAGCGTTTGAAACGCAGTGTCTTGTTTTTCTCCCCAGTCGAAGGTCACATTCTTCTGAGTTAGGTTGGTGAGTGGCTTGGCAATCTTGGAGAAATTTTGTATGAACCTTCGGTAATACCCGACGAGTCCCAAAAATTGCCGGATTTTTGTAGGGGTTCTTGGAATCGTCCAACTCTCTATTTCCTTGATCTTCGAAGGATCCACATGTATCCCCTCATCGCTTACTATGTGTCCTAGGAAATCCACCTCCTGAATCCAAAATTCGCACTTTGAAAATTTTGCGTACAGCTTCTCTGTCCTCAGTGTTTCCAAAACTTAGCGGAGGTGTTGGATGTGTTCTTCCTGGATTCTAGAATAGATGAGTATATCATCTATGAAGACGATCACGAATTTGTCCAGGAAAGGACGACATACTCGGTTCATCAAGTCCATGAACACCGCTGGAGCATTTGTCAATCCGAAGGGCATTACTACAAACTCGTAGTGACCATAGCGCGTTCGGAAAGCCGTTTTGGGGATGTTTCCTTCCAGTACTCATAGTTGGTGATATCCAGATCTTAGGTCGATCTTTGAGAAGTAGCTCGCTCCCTGTAGTTGGTCGAACAAATCGTCTATGCGTGGAAGGGGATATCGGTTCTTGATTGTGAGTTTGTTCAGCTCCCGGTAATCGATGCACATGCGAAAAGATCCATCCTTCTTTTTCACAAATATGACCGGTGCTCCCCATGGTGAGAAGCTTGGTCTGATGAAGCCCTTGCTTAGCAGTTCGTTTAATTGACTGGACAGTTCCTGCATCTCGGTTGGGGCTAAACGGTAAGGCGACTTTGCTACTGGAGTAGCTCCGGGGATTAAGTCGATTCTGAACTCGACTTGGCGTTCTGATGGAATCCCTGGAAGATCTTCTGGGAAAATGTCTGGGAAGTTGTAGACTTCCGGAATGTCTTTAATGTTCTTTGGTTCTTGTTTCTGGTCTACTACGTGGGCTAGAAAAACGTTGTATTCCTTACGAAGATATTTTCGTGCTTTAACACAGGAGATGATTTGCAAATTTGAACTAGGTTTGTCTCCATATATGATAAGAGTTTCACCGTTGGGCAGATTGAGACAAATGGCCTTTTCATGGCAAAGAATATCAGCATGGTGAAGACTCAACCAGTCCATACCGATGATTACATCAAAACTTCTTATCGAAATGGACATAAGGTCGATTTGAAATAAGTGTTCGTTTAAGTTTAATGTGCACCCTACGTACATATCACTTGTGCTTTCCGTTTTACCATTAGCCATTTCTATAGTGAATATTTTATTGAGTGGTTGGGGTCTTTGGTTAAGTAGGTGTTTGAATTTATGACTCACAAAACTTCTCTCCGCACCGCAGTCAAAGAGTATGCATGCATGAATGTTGTCGAGGAGAAACGTACCCGTAACGACTATTGGATCAGTTATTGCTTCATTTTGACCTATCACCAACACTCTCCCAATACCGCCAACATTCCTAGTCTTGGGGCAGTCCCTCTTGAAGTGCCCAGTTTCTCCACATCCATAACATGCTTGGCTTATCCCAATACCAGGAACTTGAGTGACTTGTTGCGCTGGTGCTTTACAGAAACAGGGAGTGTGCCCTTTCATGTCGCAGTTCCTACAGTGCATCTCGCGGAAATTACCGTGGTGATGGTAGTTGCATTTGCTGCACTTGGGCAGGTTCCCTGCATATTGTTTTGTTGGCACCGGGGTAGCAGGAGTTGTGGCGGGAGCAGTAGTAGCATGAACCGCTACCATTTGTTTCTTTGAAGGTTCTTGCGAGGTTTGCCCCTTTCTCTTGTTCTAGAATTTCTTCTTGCTGTTGTTGTTGGCATTGTTATCGTTGTTGTTGTTCCCTTTGGTTGGTTCAGCTATGATAGCCGTGACTCCTTAGCAGACGCCATGATCAACGAGAGATTGCGCCAGTTCCTTGGCGCTGTCGAAGGTCATAGGCTTGGAAGCTAACACATTTCCTCGAAGTTGGGGTGATAGTCCCCAGATGTACCTCTCCACTTTTTGGATTTCCAGAATCAACATCCCTGGACAAAGTGTTATCAAATCACTGAACCTGTTGGTATAGCCAGCGATGTCCGAGCCTACCATCGAGAGGCCCCATAGTTCCTGTTCAAGCTTCTGAATCTCGCCTCTTGGGAAGTATTTTCGTAGAAGCATTCGTTTCAGGTTTTCCCAACCCATGGAGTTCGCCACCACTAGGGTTAGTGTCTTGACGTGGCCGTTACACCACGTTAGTGCGCGTTCAGCGAAAGTAAAAGCAGCAAATTTTACTTTGCTTTCTTCAGGGCATGCGCAAATTTCGAATACGGCTTCCGTTTTCTCTATCCATTGGGATAGAGCCAATACTCCCCCAGTCCCATAAAAGGGGATAGGTTTTCTGTAACAACGCAAAATTTCAAATAAAATTTTCATTTAAAGTAAAGTGATTTCATTCAACCAATAGTATTTATTTCATGTTTCATATCAAATACATATATAAAATCCCCAAGATCTCAAATAGCAGCAGTGTGTATGCATCATGCCGGCGCCTTCCCACGGTCCTCGCTAGTACTTGAAACACATACATAACAACTTGTAAGCATAAATGCTTAGTGAGTTCCCAGTATACGACTTACACATATACGCCTTTCCAGGCCCTGACCTTCCGGTCCATAACATATTGCCTTCCGGCCCGTAAACATAATCGCCTTCCGGCCCATAACATATTGCCTTCCGGCCCGCAACATATCGCCTTCCGGCCCATAGCGTATTGCCTTCCGACCCATAACATATACAACACATAATACATATACTCTAACACATATAACACATATATCATATATCCTACCTGACCTTTTCTGTCACATAACATATTGCCTTCCGGCCCATAAACATACATAGCATGCATAGCAACTATATTTCTATTTATAGCATAAATAACACTTATCATCCGACCTTCCGGTCACACAGTCAAACCCTTCCGGGTGAAGTATAGTGAGAAGACTCACCTCGTAGTAATGTAAACTATCAACTCTTGAAACCACTCGCACTCGATCCGCCGATCTGCAGACTCCCTATAATATCGTATACCCTTATTAATACTCTTATCATTCAAGACAACTAACCTTAAGAAATTACATGCAGGTCAACTCTGGTCAACGGTCAACGGTCAGCGGTCAACTTGACCGGACTCGTCGAGCGCAAAGGCGACTCGGCGAGTCTAGACGTCCTCCCCAACTTTCCCTGTTGTTCCCCTTTCTACTCGTCGAGTATCCCTCTTGACTCGACGAGATCCTCGTGGGAGAATCGCGGGGCCACCCCGACTCCACTCGCCGAGTCTGAAGAACAACTCGGCGAGTCCCAGTGAATCTTCAAGCTACTCGCCGGGTTTGAAGAACAACTCGGCGAGTCCCAGTGAATCTTCAAGTTACTCGCCGAGTCTGATCATTGGACTCGGCGAGTCCATGCCATGCAGTCGATCAACTGCTTCCTGAAATACGCATGGTCCCGAAATACGCAATCATGGGACTTTCTGCACCTCTAGACATCCTATTACTGGGGTACAAACGTCTGGGTAACGACATAATAACCCATCTAATCACTAAATGGGTTTCATAAACCCTAGATTCGAGTACACATCAAAATAACAGAAATGGTCCGAGTATTACCTGAAAACGCACTCTCTGTGTCCCCAAACCTCAGGACTCGATCCTCCTTGATATTCCTTTGGCCAAAACTCTTCTTCTTCTTGCCTAACAAGTTCCTCAAAGTTCCAATAGCTTTCTCTCCTGCTCTAGACATCCACAACGATTAGGGTTCTTCTCAATCGGCTAAAAGACGGACAATGACGGCATATGGGGCGTTATATACGATCCAAAACCAAACGGCTAGGGTTTCTGCTGAACAGCGTAGACTCGCCGAGTCCATAATGGACTCGTCGAGTCCAGTCGCGAACCCGCGACCTAATCTGTGGTCCTACTCGGCGAGTCTGGCTCCAACTCGCCGAGTCCCTTCCAAAAATTCCCCAAAATAGTTTTAAAGCAATACCTGAAATTCCGGGCTGTTACAACTCTCCCCCACTAAAACTAGACTTCGCCCTCGAAGTCTCACTCTGCGAATAACTCCGGATGTTGTTCCCGCATCTCACGCTCCGGCTCCCAAGTCATCTCCGATCCTTTCCGATGTTGCCACTAAACCAACACCAGAGGTACTTCCTTGTTCCGCAGAACCTTGATCTTCCGATCCCTGATAGCTACCGGTCTCTCGGCGTAATTCAGGCTCGCATCCACCTGAATATCCTCTAACGGAACCACTGCTGATTCATCGGCTATACACTTCCTCAACTGTGATACGTGAAAGGTATTGTGAATCTGTCCCAACTCTGCTGGCAACTCCAACCGATAAGCTACCCGACCTACCCTTGCAATTACACGAAATGGACCTATGAATCGGGGCCCCAACTTGCCCCTCTTTCTGAACCGGATCACTCCCTTCCAAGGAGAAACCTTCAGGAGAACGAAGTCGCCAACATGGAATTCCAGCTCGGACTGGCGTCTGTCTGCATAACTCTTCTGTCGGCTCTGGGCGGTCAATAACCTCTGCCTAACCTGCTGAATCTGCTCGGTCGTCTGTAGTACGATCTCTGTACTGCCCATCAATCTCTGTCCCACCTCTCCCCAGCAAATGGGAGTCCGACACCTCCTACCATACAACAACTCAAAAGGTGGCATACCAATGCTCGAATGATGGCTGTTGTTGTAGGAAAACTCAGCCAAGGGTAAATGCGCATCCCAGCTACCCCCGAAGTCTAACACACACGCTCTAAGCATGTCTTCCAGTGTCTGAATCGTCCGCTCGCTCTGACCGTCTGTCTGGGGATGGTATGCGGTACTAAAATGCAGTTTAGTACCCAGCTCTTCATGGAATTTCTTCCAGAACCTGGAAGTGAAGCGTACATCACGTTCTGAAACAATCGAGATCGACACTCCATGCCGAGATATCACCTCTCTCACGTATAACTCCGCCAACTTCTCCACTGATGAACTCTCGCTAATGGCAAGGAAGTGTGCACTCTTCGTAAATCTATCCACAATTACCCAAATTGCATCGACTCCCCTGGCAGTTCTCAGCAATTTGGTGATGAAATCCATCGTAATCTGTTCCCACTTCCACTCAGGAATCTCCAAGGGTTGCAACTTACCATGCGGTCTCTGGTGCTCGGCCTTAACCCTACGGCAGGTCAAACACCTCTCAACGAACCAAGCGACATCTCTCTTCATGCAAGGCCACCAATATTCCTTTCTCAAGTCCAAATACATCTTCGTAGCACCGGGATGGATCGAGAATTTCGATCTATGAGCCTCCTCCATCAAAGTAGCACGCGTACCGCCCACGAATGGTACCCAGATCCGACCCTGAAACGTCAGAAGTCCTCGTCCATCCTTAACGAACATTGAAATTAACCCAACGACCCGCTCCTTCTTCTGCATCTCGGATCTCACAACCTCGGCCTGTGCCCCACGAATAGCATCTAATACCGGAGTCATCACCGTCAGTCTCAGACATACATCCCGCAATGGAGTGCTCTTCGCCCTACGACTCAATGCATCGGCTACCACATTAGCCTTGCCTGGGTGGTATAGGATCTCACAGTCATAATCCTTAACCACGTCCAACCATCTCCTCTGACGCATATTTAGGTTGGGTTGATCCATCAAATACTTCAAACTCTTATGGTCCGTGTATATAGTACAACGAACCCCATACAGGTAGTGATGCCAAATCTTGAGAGCGAAAACTACTGCCCCCAACTCCAAGTCATGCGTGGGATATCTCGCCTCGTGAGGCTTTAATTGCCTCGATGCATAAGCTATCACATGGCCCCTCTGCATCAACACTGCACCCAGTCCCGAAATCGATGCGTCGCAATATACGACAAAGTCCTCCATCCCCTCCGGGAGAGCTAATACCGGGGCTTCGCATAGTCTCTGACGAAGTGTCTCGAAGGAAGTCTGTTGCTCGGGTCCCCATGAGAATGTAACACCCTTCCGGGTCAATCTGGTGAGCGGTACCACGATCTTGGAGAAGTCTCTAATAAACCTCCGATAGTACCCCGCCAACCCAAGGAAACTCCTGATCTCGGAAGGTGACTTCGGTGCCTCCCAACTCATCACTGCTTCCACCTTGGCCGGATCGACCAATATCCCTGCCTGATTAACAACATGTCCAAGAAATTGGACCTCCCGCAACCAGAAGTCACATTTGGAGAATTTTGCATATAGCTTCTCCGACCTCAGTACCTCAAGGACCTCCCTCAAGTGTCCCTCATGCTGCTCTCTAGTTCGCGAATACACTAGGATGTCGTCGATAAATACAATCACAGACCGATCCAGCATCCGCCTGCATACCCTGTTCATGAGGTCCATGAACACTGTCGGGGCATTGGTGAGCCCGAAAGGCATCACCACGAACTCGTAATGCCCATACCGCGTCCTGAATGCTGTCTTCTGGACGTCCTCATCCCGCACTCTTACCTGATGGTACCCTGATCTCAAATCGATCTTAGAAAACCAAGATGCCCCTTGCAACTGATCGAATAGATCATCGATCCTCGGTAACGGATAGCGGTTCTTGACCGTCACCTTGTTCAACTCCTGGTAATCAATACACATCCAGTGTGAACCATCCTTCTTCTTGACGAACAGAATCGGTGCTCCCCACGGCGAGCTACTCGGCCGAATAAATCCCTTCCCCAACAACTCCTGGAGTTGCGAGGACAACTCTTGCATCTCTGGAGGTGCAAGACGATAAGGCACCTTCGCAATAGGCGCAGCCCCCGGAATCAGATCGATACCAAACTCCACTTGCCTCGCAGGAGGTACTCCCGGCAACTCCTCGGGAAAAACATCTGGAAACTCACGCACCACTGGAACCTCCTCCACTGTCCTCGGTCTCTCGGAAGCCTCCCGCGTATCCATCACATACGCCACAAAACCTTTACATCCCTGCTGTAGGCATTGCCTCGCCCTAGCGGCCGAACAAAAAGCTGATCCCGAACGGGTACCCTCGCCGTATACCGTAAGAACTCCCCTACTAGGGTCTCGTATAGTCACCAGCTGGCGCTCACAGTCGATGACAACGCTGAATCGGCTCAACCAGTCCATGCCCATGATGACACAGACATCCCCCATCGCAATAGGAATTAGGTCAATCGGAAACGCAACCCCGAAAATCTCTAGTACGCATCCCCGAAGAACCTCCGTGGCACAAACCACCCTCTCGGCCGCAATAGAAACGCTCAGAGGCCGACTTAACGGCTCACGACTAATGCTGATATGCTGACTAAAAGCTAACGATACAAAGGATCTACTCGCACCCGAATCAAATAACACTAGAGCAGGCATAGAGTTCACAAGAAAAGTACCTACACATACATTAACATAAGCATAACATTTCGACTTTAAAGTAAATACGTGAATTATAGCATACCTGGCACAACATCGGGCGCAGCGCGGACCTCCTCCGCAGTCAGCTGAAAGGCTCTCCCGCGAGCCCTCGGGGCCTCAACCTTCGCCGGTCGGGTCTCAGTAGTCATGGTAATTGGTGTAGATCCCTGACAAAGCTGTGGGCACTCGGCCTTCCGATGGCCTGTCTGGTTGCAGTGAAAGCAAACCATAAACCCCTTAGGACAATCCCTGGCAATGTGTCCCTCCTTGCCACACTTGTAGCAACCACCAGCTCGACACGCCCCCTCATGACCCTTGCCGCACTTTCCGCAAGTGTGGCCCTTCAGACCTCCCATCCTCGAATCAGCGGACTTGATCCGCTTGGCTGCCGGCTGAGACTAAGCCGGCCGCCGATCCACCTGTCGAGACTCGGCCTCCTCCCTGGCCTGGGTCTCCAACTCGATCTCGCGCTTCCTGGCGTTCGCCTGAAGCTCAGTGAAGGTACAATAGGTGGAGTTTGACACAAACTCCCGGATATCCCTCCTCAAAACGCCTAAATACCGGCTCATCCGTGATTGCTCCGTAGACACCAACTCTGGGCAGAACATCGCCCTCTCGTGAAACTTCCGTGTGACCACCGCAACGGAATCAGTACCCTACTTAAGGGTCAAGAACTCCTGAATCAATCGTTCCCTCTCCACTGGGGGAACATACTCGTCCCTGAACATCTCAGTAAACCTCTCCCACATCACCGCTGTAATCTCCGCCAGAGTGAAGTTCGCCGTCACGAACTTCCACCAATCCTTCGCTCCCAGACGGAGCTGGTTCAAGGCGAACCGTACCCTCAAGTGCTCCGGGCATGAGCAAGTGTAGAAGCACCCCTCAATGTCGGCGATCCACCTCATCGCAGCAATCGGATCCTGCGTCCCATCGAACTCAGGGGGTTTCGTGTTGCTGAATTCCCGGAACAGCAACGAATCGCCCCCCTACGGCCTGGCAGCGGCCATAGCTGCGGTAGCGGCAGCGGCTGCAGCCTCAGTCAATGCGGCGTACCGCTCCTCGAATGTCTCCATCAGTGTGGTCTTAATGGACCCCAACATCTCCGGGATCTCGGCCCGGATCTCTGCAGCTACCTCCTCCTGGATCATCTGACGAATATCCTCGTCACTCACAGTGCTCGAACTCGCCCCATGACGTGTGGTAACCATGATGTCTCTGAAATACAACATAAAATTATCAGAGACTCCATCAAGTACAATTGTACTCGATAACGCAACCCTACTCAGTCTCCGATATCCAGGGATTCTTACTTGGGTCTTCCACCGACCCGGTGCCTTCGGTAGTACGGGCCCAATACTACCGACCACACCGTATCAGTATTCGTCCCAAATCTTTCCCCCAAACCCCGAATAAAGGGTACTCTACTTCTAGTATGCACTATCTACTTGCACGTTACCGAATATCTCATATAAGCAATCTCCCTAGACTAAGGCATCACAAAACAGGCCATTCTAGTCCTATCATGTATACCTAGTCTTCTAGCATGCATAACAATTCATAATTCAGTGCATAACATAACATTGTAAGGTATTCTGGGGATCTTTACCGTTCGGGCGCTGGCTGATCATACACACTGCTCCGTTCTTGTTTACCACTTTACCATTTATAAAAATTTATGTCTTTATTATTTTTAAAAGATTTTTCCTCAAATCCTCGGTTTGAATTCAGTTACACCCGAATCCCTCAAACCAAGGCTCTGATACCAATTGTAACAACGCAAATTTTCAAATAAAATTTTCATTTAAAGTAAAGTGATTTCATTCAACCAATAGTATTTATTTCATGTTTCATATCAAATACATATATAAAATCCCCAAGATCTCAAATAGCAGCAGTGTGTATGCATCATGCCGGCGCCTTCCCACGGTCCTCGCTAGTACCTGAAACACATACATAACAACTTGTAAGCATAAATACTTAGTGAGTTCCCCAGTATACGACTTACACATATACGCCTTTCCAGGCCCTGACCTTCCGGTCCATAACATATTGCCTTTCGGCCCGTAAACATAATAGCATGCATAGCAACTACCTTTCTATTTATAGCATAAATAACACTTATCATCCGACCTTCCGGTCACACAGTCAAACCCTTCCGGGTGAAGTATAGTGAGAAGACTCACCTCGTAGTAATGTAAACTATCAACTCTTGAAACCACTCGCACTCGATCCGCCGATCTGCAGACTCCCTATAATACCGTATACCCTTATTAATACTCTTATCATTCAAGACAACTGACCCTAAGAAATTACATGCAGGTCAACTCTGGTCAACGGTCAACGGTCAGCGGTCAACTTGACCGGACTCGTCGAGCGCAAAGGCGACTCGGCGAGTCTAGACGTCCTCCCCAACTTTCCCTGTTGTTCCCCTTTCTACTCATCGAGTATCCCTCTTGACTCCACGAGATCCTCGTGGGAGAATCGCGGGGCCACCCCGACTCCACTCGCCGAGTCTGAAGAACAACTCGGCGAGTCCCAGTGAATCTTCAAGCTACTCGCCGGGTTTGAAGAACAACTCGGCGAGTCCCAGTGAATCTTCAAGTTACTCGCCGAGTCTGATCATTGGACTCGGCGAGTCCATGCCATGCAGTCGATCAACTGCTTCCTGAAATACGCATGGTCCCGAAATACACAATCATGGGACTTTCTGGACCTCTAGACATCCTATTACTGGGGTACAAACGTCTGGGTAACAACATAATAACCCATCTAATCACTAAATGGGTTTCATAAACCCTAGATTTGATTACACATCAAAATAACAGAAATGGTCCGAGTATTACCTGAAAACGCACTCTCTGTGTCCCCAAACCTCAGGACTCGATCCTCCTTGATATTCCTTTGGCCAAAACTCTTCTTCTTCTTGCTTAACAAGTTCCTCAAAGTTCCAATAGCTTTCTCTCCTGCTCTAGACGTCCACAACGATTAGGGTTCTTCTCAATCGGCTAAAAGACGGACAATGACGGCATATGGGGCGTTATATACGATCCAAAACCAAACGGCTAGGGTTTCTGCTGAACAGCGTAGACTCGTCGAGTCCATAATGGACTCGTCGAGTCCAGTCGCGAACCCGCGACCTAATCTGTGGTCCTACTCGGCGAGTCTGGCTCCAACTCGCCGAGTCCCTTCCAAAAATGCCCCAAAATAGTTTTAAAGCAATACCTGAAATTCCGGGCTGTTACATTTTCTGTTGGTGAAGTCTTTGTAAGTGCATACCCCAGAACGGCCTTGGCTTGGGCCACTTGTAAAGCTGTTTATTCCTCCTCCTGACCATTGTTGCTCATTTGAGCCATCGCCGCTGTTACAGTGGTTGTTACAACAGTTTGGAACATAGCTGCATCCATAGTTGGAGGGGGTGGTGGAGGTGGTGCTAGAGTTGAGTTTCTGCGTGTTGATCTACGAGGAGGCATGTTTTGGTAGACAAAATAAGAACGAATACTATAAGTTTCTAATGTTTTGACAATCGTGTACTAGAGGGTTAATTGTATCTTGTAATTTGTTTTGACTTTAGTTTTTGGTTTCAAAGTAGGTACAACAATTTAGTTAATTCCATAGGTTTCGAGAGGTATATAAAGAAGTACTTCATATTTATATATGTCACACCTAAGGTGTGTTACATTATGCTTCTAATTTTTGGAAAATTTGACCTATCTAGAGGTCTCCGTTTACAGATACAAAGGAAATAAGGGAAACACTTTATCCGAGGTCCTATTCTATATCAAAATTGTTGAAGCTGAGCAAGTTCTACTTGCGGTGTGTTGCACGTTTGGAGCTAGATTCGGCATCCAACTGCTTGACTCCCATCAGGCGCCTTTCAAGATCCGCTTGTTGTTCCTTCATCTATCTTATTTCCGCTAGTGCGTTCACCATTTGATTTTGAAGCGTCCCTGTGTAGATTTGGGTATTTTCATGTAGTCCTTCCAGACGACGGATGTCTGCGGCGTTACCTTGAGTAGCAGCATTGATCTTGCGAACTCTGGCTGCTTGCTAGTCCGCATGGTAGTTCTGGGTAGCGATAGTGCCCACAATAACAGGAAGTGCTCGATCAGCTGAGCCTCCCCCACTGACATTGTAAAAATCTCGACACATGCCGAAAGGAGGGCATACACCTAGTTAGCGGCTCCAGTAGTAGAGATGGCTTCCCCAGATGGGGATGGGTCCTGGGTGATATGGTCTATCTTCAGGAGGATGAGGAGCAGGAGGGTCGATCACTTCCGGTTCGGAGTCTGTTCTACTAGTAATTTCCTCAACCTCGTCGTCGACTTCGAATTCCTCTTCGACTTCGAATTCTTCTTCGACTTCCTCCTCGATTTCATCCGGGTCTTCCTCCGGGTCTTCTTCTATCCAGCCGCCGTTACCTTGGTTTGGGTAGTAGGGGTCTCCCGGTAAAGGAAATCCGACCATTTGTCTGTACTGGGATAGAGGTATGAGGATTTTATAAGAAAAGAAATTTCTATTTAACGACATCCTACGTTTAACTATATCTTACTGAATGCAAGTTTTTCATTGTACTATTATTCATAACAATAGTCCTTTAGTATTTCAAATTTGCGAATCTAAAATAATTTTATAAGTTTTTGGCTTGTTGTCCACTACGACCATTCCTCGACGTACGTTGGTCAAATCCAGGATAAATATAGTTGATCAAGGCTATATTTATTGTTGATTTGATTACATACCCCGAGGCCCAATTGTCACACCCCAAAACCAAGAACGGCGGAAACGTTCTGGGGCGGAGGACGTCATGTAAGTATCACAACACAGTAAATGTAAATAAGCAAACAACATCATCCATTGCATTAAATATATAATTTTAATACAAGTGTGTTCTGTACATTATAGACACCAAAAATAATGTATATCAAAATAATAAGATGAGTCTTGAATGCGCTCCATCTTCTCAAAAGCTGGCCTCGGTACCTGTCTACTGACGACCTGAGAATACAAGTTATTTTGAAAGAGTTTATCAGCATTAAGCTGGTGAGTTCATAAGTATTTTAGTGTCTGTATTTGTCATTCAAAAATGTTTGAACATGTATCAAGTATAAGTTTGTAAAATGTATGTAAAAGTTTGCAATTGTTTGTAAAAGTTTGAATCTCTCAGAAAAACCTATATTTTCTATTAAAGAAGCCTTCTACCAAGGCTTGTCTGTTTTGTATGTTCGTTTGATGTAAAAGTGTGTAATTTCCCAAATGTAACTATCATTTAACAAAATATAGTTTGTACATAAACGTTTAAGTGAGGTTATCACTAAAATATGTAATGGGTAAATTAATGTAGTACTGTAGCCTTTGTATTAAGACTACTGCGGTACTAATTACCTTAAACCGGATTTATATTAAGGCATTACGTGATAAATTGCACCATACTATTGACTAGTAACAACGACAAATGAATGGTCGTAATAACGGAATGACGTTTGGCACCCGCAGACCTGCAGGTCCGGCTGTAGCTAGCAGCAAGGTGTAGGATTGTCAATCCAGTATAGATCTATACGCAAACTCAACGCTCTCCCTTCAAGAGAATTCTGGCTACAACTCGAGCCATGACAGTTAAGTCATGCTCCGATTTAAATCACAATAATAAGGTATTCATGTATATGTACTGTTTCTCGTTCTAGTATATGTATATGTATTGTTTCTAGCATCATTGTATATGTATTGTTTCTAGTATATGTATATGTATTGTTTCTAGCATCATTGTATATGTATTGTTTCTAGTATATGTATATGTATTGTTTCTAGTATCATTGTATCTGTATTGTTTCTAGTATATGTATATGTATTGTTTCTAGTATCATTGTATATGTATTGTTTCTAGTATATGTATATGTATTGTTTCTAGTATCATTGTATATGTATTGTTTCTAGTATATGTATATGTATTGTTTCTAGTATCATTGTATATGTATTGTTTCTAGTATATGTATATGTATTGTTCTGTGTTACCCCGATGGTAACAAGCTATGATGTACTAATAAATATGAATCTGGAAGTACTTTTATGTCTATACATGTATATATTATATATATTTAATGTTGAAACGACCTTCGGATGGTCACCCGAAACTCCACCAGACCACATCCAAATCGAGGAAAAGGAAATAGGATAGGTGGCTTTCGTAAGCCTTTTAAACATTATTTATACATCTATACGTATAAGGGCATGCAATTTATAAGAAGTAGAACAAAGTTTAATAAAAGCATTTGATAAGTAAAAAGAGTTTGTAAAACGTTTGAAGTGAAACAGTTTGATAAATAGTTTGAACATTTGTAAAAATCATTGTTTTCCTAGTTATTAATCACATGTGATTAAAGGCAATCACATGTGATTGAAGCAATAACTATAAGCATTTGACTTGTATCCCCCCCATAAAGTGTTTAAAACATTTAAAATCATTTCAAAGGTTGATTCAAGGGGTATGAACTCACTTGTGGTGAGTCGCTTGAATTGAGGTATCGGGTACCGTGATAAGTGTCAAACGGAGACTTGTTCACACGTACGAGCCTAGTTATCATATAATAAGCATATATATAACTAATTAGCCACATAATAACTTAACAAAGTAAGTTAATACAATTAGGAACATGTAAGCACTCTTATGAGTGTTTAAGGTTCAAATGGTTGCATCTAAGTTGTTACGGGACAAGGCAAAAGGGTTTGAAACATCAAATGGCCTTGTATAGGAGTTTACCACCCAACAAACCCCACATCTTGGAGTTTACGGCCGTAAACTCATGGGTTTATGGCCGTGAACTCCTCAAAGGTTGGTTTTGGGTGTTTTATGGTACTATCTTGGTCCTAGCTCACTCCTAGCTTTGTTGGAATAACACATGAAGTAGTTTAAGGCTCTAGAATACTCCTTAGTGGAGTTTTCGGCCCAAAGTCCTCTCACCCTAGAGTTTACGGCCGTAAACTCCTATGGGGTGATGGCTTTTAATTGTTTTGAGGCTCTTAAACATCAAGGATGGCTTCCATGAATTTATCTAAGGCTAATGGGGACAAGAGGCACACTTTTGTGCCTTCACTTGGAGTTTACGGCCCAAGATATGTTCCTTGGCCATAAACTCCTTTCAAGGAGTGGTTTTGATGTGCTTTTCTCTCCATTCAAGTCCCAAAGGTGCAAGGTAAATTGTCTAAAGGCTTAAGGGTTGCTTGGAATGATTTTTGTCCCACAAAAAGGGGTTTACGGCCCAAGAGGAGTTCTTGGCCGTAAACTCCTACTAACTTGTGATTTTGATGAGCTTTTGATGTTCTAAACAAGCACAAGTACTAGTAGTTAAAGTCCTTAAGCTCAAGGAGGCAAGGTAGGGCATGTTTGTCCCTTAAAAAGGGGTTTACGGCCCAAGGAAGTTCCTTGGCCGTAAACTCCAATAACTTGTGTTTCTTGGCTGATTTTTGGTCCATAAAGATCATACCCTAACCCCTAAACAAGTTGTCTAACAAGGAAATCGGGACTAGGAAGCCATTTGGAATATTTTGGCAGAAAATATTTTTATTCCTGATGTTGGACTGTAACATTATGAAACTTGAAATGCCCAAGTTTCACAAAACCAGGAGTATCCACTCTCCTGATATCATTTAAAACATAAACCCTAATGTACACAAACTTGTTCGGAAAAGCTTGAAAATCACAGAAACTGAACTAGCTTCTATTGAATAGATGATGTTCGCACAAATGGAAATTTCGGGTTGTCACATCATCCCCCCGTTAGAAGGAATTTCGTCCCGAAATTAGAATTTAAGCAAATAAGGAGTTACAATTAACTAAGCGAAGAGATGAGGATGTTTCAGTTTCATCTGATCCTCGCGTTCCCAAGTGAATTCTGGTCCTCGCTTGGCGTTCCAGGGAACCTTCACGATAGGGATACGGCTTTGCTTCGTCTGCTTGACCTCACGGACCATGATCTCTACAGGTTCTTCCACAAAGTTGAGGCTCTCGTTGATCTCGATCTCGTCGAGTGGGATTACGAGAGTCTCGTCGGACAGACACTTTTTCAAGTTAGATACGTGGAATGTAGAATGTACGTTACGAAGTGTGTCGGGTAGATCAAGTTTGTTAGCTACGGGGCCGACTCTTGCTAGAATCTCGAAAGGCCCTATGTACCTAGGATTTAGCTTCCCACGCTTACCGAAGCGTATTAAGCCCTTCCAGGGTGAGACTTTGAGAAGGACTCGGTCTCCTACCTGAAATTCCAAAGGTTTTCTGCGTTTATCAGCGTAGTTCTTTTGTCGGTCTCTAGAGGCTTTCAATCGTTCACGAATCTGAACGATCTTCTCTGTCGTTTCCCGAATGATTTCCGGACCAGTGAGAGTACTGTCG
The DNA here is from genome assembly GCF_052625555.1 of Lactuca saligna. NCBI lineage: Eukaryota > Viridiplantae > Streptophyta > Magnoliopsida > Asterales > Asteraceae > Lactuca > Lactuca saligna. The sequence continues at coordinate 148,498,407 of NC_136420.1, forward strand.
GAAGCTTGCCCTCTCGCTAATTGGGTATCACCCACCTCAGCCCAGCACAGAGGGGATCTGCACTTTCGGCCGTAGAGAGCTTCAAATGGTGCTGCTTTTATGCTCGTGTGATAACTGTTGTTGTAGGAAAATTCGACGAGGGGTAAATGAGTATCCCACGCTTTTCCAAAGTCAATAACACAAGCACGCAACATATCTTCTAAAGTCTGGATCGTCCTCTCACTCTGTCCGTCCGTCTGTGGATGGTAGGCTGTGCTCATGTCCAGCCTTGTTCCTAGGGAATGTTGTAGTGATTTCCAAAATCTTGAGGTGAACCTACTATCTCAATCGGAGATAATGGATATAGGTACACCATGTAATCGTACGACTTCCCTAATGTATGTTCTCGTAAGTTTCTCCATTTTGTCGGTTTCTTTGATAGGTAGGAAGTGTGCAGAATTGGTCAATCTATCAACGATGACCCATATGGTATCAAGTCCACCCGTTGTCTTGGGCAACTTGGTTATGAAATCCATAGTGATCCGCTCCCACTTCCATTCTGGAATTTCTGGTTGTTGCAGTAAACCAGAGGGCTTCTGGTATTCGACCTTTACCTTCGCGCAAGTAAGGCATTTACTTACGAAGGTAGCAATCTCTGCTTTCATATTAGGCCACCAGTATAGCTTTTTAAGATCCAGATACATCTTATCTGAACCTGGGTGGACGGAATACCGAGTGTTGTGCGCCTCGGTCATGACTAGGTCTTGGAAACCACTGTGTTTCGGTGTCTAAATCCGATTCATGAAGTATAAGGCTCCGTCACCCTTGGCTTCTAAGTTCTTGTCCATTCCTCTAAGGGATTCACCCGTCACATTTTCAGGTTTCATGGCTTCAAGTTGGGCCGCCTGAATTTGGCTAGACAAGTGTGAATGGATGGTTATTGATAGTGACTTGACCTTGCGACCAGAATATTCTTTCCGACTCAGGGCGTCTGCTACTACGTTGGCTTTACACGGATGATAACGAATATCGCATTCGTAATCACTGAGTAGCTCGACCCACCGTCGTTGCCTCATGTTGAGCTCCTTCTGATCGAATATGTGTTGTAGACTCTTGTGGTCGGTAAAGATAGTGGTCTTCATTCCATACAAGTAATGTCTCCAGATCTTCAAAGCAAACACTACTGCTCCCAGTTCAAGATCATGTGTCGTATAGTTAACTTCGTGTGTCTTCAACTATCGGGAGGCGTAGGCGATGACCTTACCTCGTTGCATCAGCACACACCCGAGCCCTTGGTTCGATGCATCGCAATAGACTACGAAGTCTTCTATCCCTTCGGGGAGAGATAGTATTGGCGCGGTGCACAAGGCTCGTTTGAGCGTTTGGAATGCTCTCTCTTGTTTCTCTTCCCAGTTAAAGGCCACGCCTTTCTGGGTCAGGGTTGTAAGAGGTTTCGCTATTCGGGAGAAGTTCTGAATGAATCTGCGGTAGTAGCCAGCAAGACCTAGAAATTGATGAATTTCTGTCGGCGTTTTCGGTGCTGACCAGTTCTCAATGGCTTTAATTTTGGAGGGGTCCACGTGGATTCCCTCTTCGCTTACCACATGTCCTAAGAATTCGAATCTTCGGATCCAAAATTCACATTTCGAGAACTTCGCATAAAGTTTCTCCGTTCGTAAAGTTCCTAAAACTAGTCGGAGGTGATCGCCATGCTCTTCCTTACTCCGGGAATAGATCAGGATGTCGTCAATGAAAACGATGACGAACTGATCCAAGTAAGGTCGGCATACTCTGTTCATCAGGTCCATGAAAACTGCTGGCGCATTGGTCAATCCGAATGGCATCACCACGAACTCGTAGTGTCCGTAACGAGTTCGAAAGGCTGTCTTTGGAACATCCTCCTCTAGTACTCGTAACTGGTGATATCCGGATCTTAGATCAATTTTAGAAAAATAGTTCGCCCCTTGCAGTTGGTCAAATAAATCGTCTATGCGAGGTAGAGGGTAACGATTTTTGACCGTCAGTTTGTTGAGTTCCCTGTAGTCGATACACATACAGAATGATCCGTCTTTCTTCTTAACAAACAAGACCGGCGCTCCCCAAGGTGAGAAGCTTGGTCTTATGAAGCCCTTGTTGAGTAGTTGGTTAAGTTGACCAGATAATTCCTGCATCTCTGCTGGCGCTAATCGGTAGGGAGACTTGGCTACTGGTGTAGCTCCTGGGACTAAGTCGATACGGAATTCAACCTGTCGTTGCGGAGGTAATCCAGGTAGTTCTTCTGGGAAAATGTCGGGAAAGTCGCTCACTACTGGAATGTTCTTGAGTTCTTTCGTTTCGAGGTTCGTGTCGACGACGTGAGCAAGGAATGCGTGGTATTCTTTGCGCAGATATTTCTGTGCTTGAATACTTGATATAATGCGAAGACTCGCACCAGGTTTGTCGCCGTAGACTATAAGAGTTTCGTTAGACGGAAGGTTTAGTCGGATTGCTTTCTCGAAGCACATGATGTCGGCGCGATGTAGACTCAACCAATCCATGCCAATGATGATGTCGAAACTTTTTATTGAGACCGGCATGAGGTCGATTGGGAATGAATGGTTATCTAGGGTTAGGATACACCCTAAGTATATGCTACTGGTGTTTTCTGTTTTGCCGTTAGCCATTTCTACTGTGAATTGTTCTTTAAGTGCGTGTGGTTGTGGTTTAAGCATGCGAGCAAATTTGTGGTTTACGAAGCTTTGCTCCGCTCTACTATCGAACAGAATGCATGCATAGGAGTTATCGAGGAGGAACGTACCAGTCACCACTGTCGGGTCAGCGACTTCTTCCCCGTGGCCTATAGCTAGTACCCTCCCTGCTCTTCCAGTATTCCTCGCTTTAGGGAAGTCCCTCTTATAGTGGCCTGTTTCACCACATCCATAACAAGTTAGGCTCGCGCCAGAGCCAGGGACTTGCGTGATTGGTTGCGCCGGAAATTTACAGAAACGGACGGTGTGTCCTTTCCTGTTGCAGTTAGAGCACTGCATTTCACGGCAGGGGCCGTTGTGGTGGAAGTTGCATTTGTTGCACTTCGGCAAACTTCCAGCATACTGCTTCGTCGGTGCAGTAGCAGCAGGGGTTACTGCGGCATGTACAGCCACAGTTTGCTGCTTCTTGGCAGCTCGCTGCCTCTTCTTGTCATCCCAGAATTTCCGCTTGGTGTCAGCGGGTTTGGATGGTTCTGAGATGGCTAGGGTTGTTGTGGTTGTAGGGGTTTTGACACCATGGTCAATGAGTCGCTGTGCCAGTCGCTTGGCACTGTCGAAGGTAGCGGGGTTGGATGCTAAGACATTCTCCTGATACGGAGGAACTAGCCCCCATATGTACCTTTCAATCTTCTTCCCTTCAGTAGGAACCATATTCGGGCAGAGGGCTACCAGTTCGTTAAACCGGGCAGTGTAAGCGATAATGTTGGTGCCCTTCATGGTCAGGCTCCAAAGCTCCTGTTCCAGTTTTTGGATCTCGCCCCTCGGGCAGTATTCCTCAATCATGAGGTCTTTCATCGTATCCCAGCCTATGTCGTTGGCCACGACGAGAGTTAGAGATTTAACGTGGCTGTTCCACCACGTCAGTGCCTTCCCTTCGAAGGTGCATGCGGCATATTTGACTTTGCATGCAGCAGGGCAAGAAAAAATTTCGAAGACTGATTCAGTCTTCTCGAACCATTGCGAAAGGGCAATGATTCAGTCTTCTCGAACCATTTCGAAGACTGATTCAGTCCCATGGAAGGGTTTCGGCTTAAAGTTGGTGAAATCCTTGTAAGAGCACTCTCTCGAGCGCACGGGAGTTTCCACCGGAATGGAGTTAACCGGGGTTCCACCTCTGCTAGCATCCGATGAGTGATACTGAGCCATGGCAGTTGCCACTGCTGCAGCTACGGCAGCGTTCAGAGCGGCAGTATCGATGACTGCAGGTGGAGGAGGCGGTGGAGGCACAGGATTATTCCTAGCCCTGGGAGATTTACGAGGAGGCATCTTTCAACTATAAGTTTACAAAGATGAGAAATGTGGTAAGAATCAATTTGTAAGAAATGTGCGAACGAAACATGGACTAACTAACCATAGTCCAACAATTGAATGAGTGTTTGTGTTCATAACCAGAATGATGTGTAAGAAAACCCAAATGCAAAGATTTATCCCACAGAGTAGGTAGTTGTCAAATAATACTGGTATTACTGATGTAACGAGTTCAATGAAAAGTGACCTAACAGTAGGTCTTACATCATACCATACAGAAAGTTTGACAGTTCCTAGATTCCTAGTTAGAGTACTGAAAGTTAGGAATATTTTACAGATAAGTGCTACTTAGAGCACAGATGTTAAAAGACTAATCCTTAACCCCAAAAGATAATGATGTACTAGACATTATCTAACGGCGATGAGTATTCCTCGGGAGAACCCTGAGGTCTCTCATTTGACGTACCACCTCTTGAAGGTGTCGTTCATGAGCTCTTTGACGAGCTTGAAGTTCCATGACCTCAGCTTGAGAGGCAACCAGACGTTGCTGCAGAGCTTCATTGGTTCTCCGGGTCCGTTCCATATCTTCTTCGAGACGGTGAATGCGGACTGTGTTGACACCAGAGTTGGCATCAATCTCCACGACTCGGTCGATGGCTGCTCGACCTTGCTCGACATTACGAGATATCCTACGGATAAGGACAGGTAGAGCTCGGTCAGCAGAGCCACCATCGCTGACGTTGTAAAAGGTTCGGTCCCCAAAGTATGGTAAGGGTTGACCCTGTTCGTCACTCCAGCGATTCAAGTTATCTACCCACAAGGGAGTGGGACCTAGAAAAGCTGGTCGAGGGTTGTTGTTCGGGGCTTGACCTACTAGAGGTAGGTTGTTGACTTCCGGCTCAGAGTCTGATCCATTTGAGAAGCCTTCAGCTTGATGATCATCCAATGGAATTGGGTGTTCATCGTCAGACTCTGCTTCGAGCCATCCTGCGTTACCTTCATTTGGAAAGTACGGGTCGCCGTGATGGAATCCAGCCATCTAAATCTACGCGAGAAAAGGGGTATAAAGATATAGTATACAAGTAGTTGGTAGTACAAAATACACCTATAGTATTTTAAGTTTAAGTTCTATTGAATCTTCTTGTGGTATTGTTGGTAAGTTTTTAGACTTGTTAACACATCACAACCATTCTAGGGCATATGCTAATCACTCCTCGGACCAACATAGTTGATCAGGCTATGCCATTCCCAGGGCTGACCATATATCCCCGAGCTTACCTGTGATATTTAACAATCGTAATACTTTGGTTCTTGTCGTTGTGACACTGGTTTTAGTATGAATGTAGACTAGTATACTTAATTAAATATTTTAGTATCTTAAGCACAGACTCTTGGTCAGAGTGTTTTAATCCCAAATGGGTTTATAGTTTAGTATATCTTTTATGGGTTGATATACTTGATTCACTATAAACAAGGCTCTGATACCAATCTGTCACACCCCAAAACCAAGAACGGCGGAAACGTTCTGGGGCGGAGGACGTCATGTAAGTATCACAACTCAGTAAATGTAAATAAGCAAACAACATCATCCATTGCATTAAATATATAATTTTAATACAAGTGTATTCTTTACATTATAGACACCAAAAATAACGTATATCAAAATAATAAGATGAGTCTTGAATGCGCTCCATCTTCTCAAAAGCTGGCCTCGGTACCTGTCTACTGACGACCTGAGAATACAAGTTATTTTGAAAGAGTTTATCAGCATTAAGCTGGTGAGTTCATAAGTATTTTAGTGTCTGTATTTGTCATTCAAAAATGTTTGAACATGTATCAAGTATAAGTTTGTAAAATGTATGTAAAAGTTTGCAATTGTTTGTAAAAGTTTGAATCTATCAGAAAAACCTATATTTTCTATTAAAGAAGCCTTCTACCAAGGCTTGTCTGTTTTGTATGTTCGTTTGATGTAAAAGTGTGTAATTTCCCAAATGTAACTATCATTTAACAAAATATAGTTTGTACATAAACGTTTAAGTGAGGTTATCACTAAAATATGTAATGGGTAAATTAATGTAGTACTGTAGCCTTTGTATTAAGACTACTGCGGTACTAATTACCTTAAACCGGATTTATATTAAGGCATTACGTGATAAATTGCACCATACTATTGACTAGTAACAACGACAAATGAATGGTCGTAATAACGGAATGACGTTTGGCACCCGCAGACCTGCAGGTCCGGCTGTAGCTAGCAGCAAGGTGTAGGATTGTCAATCCAGTATAGATCTATACGCAAACTCAACGCTCTCCCTTCAAGAGAATTCTGGCTACAACTCGAGCCATGACAGTTAAGTCATGCTCCGATTTAAATCACAATAATAAGGTATTCATGTATATGTACTGTTTCTCGTTCTAGTATATGTATATGTATTGTTTCTAGCATCATTGTATATGTATTGTTTCTAGTATATGTATATGTATTGTTTCTAGCATCATTGTATATGTATTGTTTCTAGTATATGTATATGTATTGTTTCTAGTATCATTGTATATGTATTGTTTCTAGTATATGTATATGTATTGTTTCTAGTATCATTGTATATGTATTGTTTCTAGTATATGTATATGTATTGTTTCTAGTATCATTGTATATGTATTGTTTCTAGTATATGTATATGTATTGTTCTGTGTTACCCCGATGGTAACAAGCTATGATGTACTGATAAATATGAATCTGGAAGTACTTTTATGTCTATACATGTATATATTATATATATTTAATGTTGAAACGACCTTCGGATGGTCACCCGAAACTCCACCAGACCACATCCAAATCGAGGAAAAGGAAATAGGATAGGTGGCTTTCCTAAGCCTTTTAAACATTATTTATACATCTATACGTATAAGGGCATGCAATTTATAAGAAGTAGAACAAAGTTTAATAAAAGCATTTGATAAGTAAAAAGAGTTTGTAAAACGTTTGAAGTGAAACAGTTTGATAAATAGTTTGAACATTTGTAAAAATCGTTGTTTTCCTAGTTATTAATCACATGTGATTAAAGGCAATCACATGTGATTGAAGCAATAACTATAAGCATTTGACTTGTATCCCCCCCCATAAAGTGTTTAAAACATTTAAAATCATTTCAAAGGTTGATTCAAGGGGTATGAACTCACTTGTGGTGAGTCGCTTGAATTGAGGTATCGGGTACCGTGATAAGTGTCAAACGGAGACTTGTTCACACGTACGAGCCTAGTTATCATATAATAAGCATATATATAACTAATTAGCCACATAATAACTTAACAAAGTAAGTTAATACAATTAGGAACATGTAAGCACTCTTATGAGTGTTTAAGGTTCAAATGGTTGCATCTAAGTTGTTACGGGACAAGGCAAAAGGGTTTGAAACATCAAATGGCCTTGTATAGGAGTTTACCACCCAACAAACCCCACATCTTGGAGTTTACGGCCGTAAACTCATGGGTTTATGGCCGTGAACTCCTCAAAGGTTGGTTTTGGGTGTTTTATGGTACTATCTTGGTCCTAGCTCACTCCTAGCTTTGTTGGAATAACACATGAAGTAGTTTAAGGCTCTAGAATACTCCTTAGTGGAGTTTTCGGCCCAAAGTCCTCTCACCCTAGAGTTTACGGCCGTAAACTCCTATGGGGTGATGGCTTTTAATTGTTTTGAGGCTCTTAAACATCAAGGATGGCTTCCATGAATTTATCTAAGGCTAATGGGGACAAGAGGCACACTTTTGTGCCTTCACTTGGAGTTTACGGCCCAAGATATGTTCCTTGGCCATAAACTCCTTTCAAGGAGTGGTTTTGATGTGCTTTTCTCTCCATTCAAGTCCCAAAGGTGCAAGGTAAATTGTCTAAAGGCTTAAGGGTTGCTTGGAATGATTTTTGTCCCACAAAAAGGGGTTTACGGCCCAAGAGGAGTTCTTGGCCGTAAACTCCTACTAACTTGTGATTTTGATGAGCTTTTGATGTTCTAAACAAGCACAAGTACTAGTAGTTAAAGTCCTTAAGCTCAAGGAGGCAAGTTAGGGCATGTTTGTCCCTTAAAAAGGGGTTTACGGCCCAAGGAAGTTCCTTGGCCGTAAACTCCAATAACTTGTGTTTCTTGGCTGATTTTTGGTCCATAAAGATCATACCCTAACCCCTAAACAAGTTGTCTAACAAGGAAATCGGGACTAGGAAGCCATTTGGCTCCGTTTTGGAGTTTACTCCCCAAGAACGTTCTTAGGCGGTAAACTCACGGATCTTGTGTTTTGAACATATAAATGATGTTATAAAGCACATAACAAGTATTAAAACACGTTTAGGAAAGTAGACTCACAATCCGGGATGAAAACCCGAAGATCCGTCAGAGAGAATTGGCTTTTCTCTAGTTGGAATTGTGAATAATGTATTAATTTTATTCAGAAAACTATTTATAGTCCTGGAATATTTTGGCAGAAAATATTTTTATTCCTGATGTTGGACTGTAACATTATGAAACTTGAAATTCCCAAGTTTCACAAAACCAGGAGTATCCACTCTCCTGATATCATTTAAAACATAAACCCTAATGTACACAAACTTGTTCGGAAAAGCTTGAAAATCACAGAAACTGAACTAGCTTCTATTGAATAGATGATGTTCGCACAAATGGAAATTTCGGGTTGTCACACCAATTGTGGTGTCGCAACTTGCCTTAGTACTTTTTAGAAAACTTGTCATGATATGAGACTGATACATGCGAGTAAAAATGTATATATTTAAAAGAAAATATATTGTTATGAAAATGTTTTGTCAGAGGGTTTTTGGTTCCCGTTGCATTTATAGTTTGTATATCTTATGTGGTTCGATATACTTAGTTAACTATAAACCTGGCTCTGATACCAATCTGTCACACCCCCAAACCAAAATGGCGGAAACATTCGGGGGTGGATGACTTCACGTAGTACCATAACAATTGAATATCATAAAGAAAGTACACAACCATCATATATATAATAAAAACGTATATTGTTGCGTTATACATATTTCCAAAAGAATGTTACAATATGATGATGTAAATGTTTAATAATAAACGTCCTTAGCGTTCCTTCTTCAAAAGTTGGTGGTTACCTGTATTACTAATTCCCTGAGAAATACAAGTGGTTTCGAAAAAGTGTCAATAATTAAGTTGGTGAGTTCATGAGTATTTTGTATGGAAAAAGTATGTCCTTTTGGTAGCAAATCAATGAACGAAGTTTTCAGAAAATCCAATATTTTCTATAAATAGTGTGATAAGTTCTCAAAGTTGGAGTGCGTTAATATTTTTCATTCTTGAATGATAAAGGTAATCTTTGTGTTCAAAATAATGTAAAAAAAACTAAATGCATATATGAATCTCGTAAATAAAGCTTGTTTTTATACTTTCATGTGAGTTTTATAACCATGCTATTGACACTGAATGCCTGTAACAACATTCTTCAGGTGTTGCAGTGTTATGACATTTGTCACCCCAGACCTGCCGGTCTAACTGTAGCTAACAGTTTAGGTGCGGGGTTGTCAATACCGTATAGATCTATACACAAGTATCACGCTCTCCCTCCAAGAGATTATAGTATATAATACAGGGCTTGAAATGCATACACAAGAGTACGTTGAAGTTTGAATATCTCGCATTGCTTAGTATAAATAGATTTACAATAAGACTGACTTTACTTCTTTTGAAAGTATTTCGTTTATCAAGGTGTATATGTAAAAATGTACGATTGACCTACTAACTATACCCATTATAGTTTTTTAGAAAGTATGTTCTGTCTGGTGAAAATAATTGGGTGATGTACTAGCCCTTTATACATAAAGATGTTTGTATCGATATTCTATAAGATAGATATTACATTTATGTTTATAAAATGATACTTTAACGTGTAATGTACTTGTATTCCCCCCTAAAACATGAAAAGAATTGAAAGGTAGGGGTATGAACTCACTTGTTTGGTTCGAAGAGAGAGAGGCTAGAGTTGAGCAGAACTTCGACCGCGGAAAGCTGCGTCTTCGGGCTGTTTGGGGATTTCGAAAACGTAGATCTTTCGTCGGGGACTCGGGTACGGAAACCGAGGGCATCGGGATGGTCTCTGGAGCTTGAAAGTATGAGAAGGTGATTGGGAGTTTGAGAAAGTGTGAAAAAACCCGTAGCTCAACCTCTCTATTTATAGGTTGGAAGATCCACATACGCGGGGCGTACTACCGGAGTACGCTGGGCGTACTCGGTATGCGGGGCGTACTTCAGTTACGCGGGGTGTAAAAATGCGTCGCGGCTTACGACTCTGGTCTAGCTAGCGTAGAGCACTCGAGCCGATGGGACTTGACACTGGGCCTAGTACGCGGGCCGTACTCTTGGATTACGCAGGGCGTAATCCAGTCTTCCATCTTCTAAATTCCGTAACTTTCGCGTACGGGATCCGTTTTTCGCGTTCTTTATATCCACGCGTAGGTGAGATTATGCTCTAAACTTTCATTTAGACACCGTCGGCTAGTTTTGACTTTATTTTTAATGATATATTGTTAATAGTCCGGGACTACTAAAGTCCGTTAAAAATTCATAGTTTCTTTATTCGACGTCGGTTTTCGTTTGTCCTTTTATCATTTTATTACTATTGTGGAGATCTTCAACTTCTGTTTAGGTGGCGATAGCTAAATAACACTCAATATTCAATTCGAGTTTTTAGCCCTCTACTATTGTTACGAAACTTAGGAAATTCGTAACTTCTTCATACGAGGTCCAATTTGGGCGATCTTTTTATGCACGCTTACCATTTAACGAAATCTACGACTTTTGTTTAGATACTTAAGGCTAAAATGCATTTTATTGAGATTTCACTTTTTACGTTAAATAACGTTTTAACGGTGTGTCGTAAATATACGAGTGGTTATAACTTCTTCAATATAACCCGGTTTTGAACGCTCTTTATGTTTTTGGAAACCTTGGCACGATATCTAACATTTGATGTATGCCAACTTAGATATTTGAACACTTTATTTTTGAGGTTAATTTAATTGATTCCAAATATTTTTCGTTGTATTTGACTTTTGAGCGTTACATTGCTTTTGGAAAAATATCGGGTTGTCACAAGAATTCAACTCCCAAGTCCAAGAAATCAACTCCCAACAACAAGAAGGGAGTGTCAGCCCAAAAGTCAAGTTCAAGAGATGCTCCTATGAAGCCAAGACCAGTTAGGTCAAAGTCATCTTGATAGCCGACTTCCAGTTCAAAAGCAAGTACTGAGGCACCCATCCGCTAAAACAAGAAATGGGTTAAACCCGACTATAGATTGGTTCTGAAAGTTCAATCTCCCAAATCACCTAATAATTCTAACGTTTCTACATCTTTTATTTGTGATAAGCAGGATATGTCATGGGAGAGAGTACCATGCAAGGATGAAAAAGGTAAACCCAGTTTCAAAATGGACTGGGCTCCAAAGACCAACTGATCTCACTCTGTGTCGAAGCAGTTATGGAGGCATATCATCAGACTTCGGTTTGTTGATAGTGGCTGTTCCAGGCACATGATAGGAGGCATCTCTCAACTATAAAACACTCAGAACTTTGTTTGAGAGTATGTGTCCTTTGCGGGAAAGAATGAAAGAAAGGGACCACACATGGGGTTTGTGCTTAACGATGTGAAAAATTTTCAGATCTATTATGAGATTATGTGTGTTGTTCTCAAACCTTCTGGATGCAAATTCAATCGTTGAATTACGGTTTGAGATCTCTTCTTGATACTTCTGAGTTTCTCTTTTATTGATTCATTTTAAAGACATATTTCTTTATTTTCTTATAGTTTTTCGTTAGTTTTGTTAATCAGGAAGTGATATGAAGTCTAGTGCTAAAGGGCAATATAAAATTTGTGTAATGCACTAAAGCCGAATTGTCTAGACTTTGTGTTCAATGTGCTGACAGGCACAAAGGATTCAAAAGGACTAGACTTATATTGACATATGAAACGACTAGACAATATGGACTTAGATAGTTTCATTTGGACTGACAATACGACGCTCGTGTAGATTTGGCAGTGAGATAAACATGGGAACCTTCGAGATACACTAAAAGTTAATTATCTAGAACTATGGCTTAACATTTCATTGATGTATGGGCTCATGTCCTTAATTCTGGTACTAATAGGACAACTTGGGGTTCTGATAAAGTAGGTCTGTAGGAAATTATTTTCTTGCTTTCTATCTGTCAGTCATATGTTGCTTCCTTTGCATGATTAGAACATATTCGACCTAGAATGCAACATATGAAACTCTATCTCTATGAATATCCATAACTATGAAATTCTTTCAATCTGTTAGCCATATGTTGTCCCCTCTGCATGATTGGAAGATCCGACCTAGGACACAACATATGCACTCTACTACCTCTTTAACCCTTATTTATGTTAGTCATATGTTGTTCCCTCTGTGTGATTGGAAGAGATCCGACCTGGGATACAACATATGCACTTCTATATCTGACTTCTTTCTTAATGATTGAATACTAACCTAAAGTAAGGAGTTCTTTGGAAATTCTTGATTATCGGGGTATATCGGGAAGTGGGAAACACGTTCTAGTACATCTAAAATTGAATTATTTAATAGGTTGTTTGTAGATCTTGCTGCTTAATTTAAGTGGAAAACAATATCATTGGTCATCGTCAGCTAAATGTCCATTTAAGAATATAGATCACAATGAATTGTCACTTATAATCTATTCAAATTGTCAAAATCCTTTGTACTTAAGTGGATCACAATACCGGTGATAGACTAGATCCAAACATGCAGACGTGTACTTATAAACGATACTGGATTTCCTGACAATTTTGATCCCAAACATTTTTGTTTTTATTAAATTTGTTCATAGGTTTCCTCTATGCACAAATTTAGGGGGAGAATTAAAAAAATATAAAAAAATTCAAAAACAAAACAAAAATCATAAAATTAAAAAAAATCAAAAAATGGTGTTATTTCTGTTTTATTTCTTGTTCATAAAAATCTAAAATCCAAAAATATTTTTGTTTCTATTTTATTTTTTTCGGAAAATATGAAAAATCCAAAAATATTTTGTGCTAAGTTTTCTTTTAGTTTTGTTTTGTCTTGAAAAGTGAATTCAAATGTAGATGAGACTCATGGAGACTGTATCGAGATTTCTAAGCCCAAGCTTCATCCGTGAGCATCGAAGAATTCTCATTCGAAGGAGCAAGAAATAAATATTAGTCTTTCAACATTCAATCTTTTAATCCTAGAAGCTAGGTGAAGTTGCAATTGAAGATTATGTGACAGATTGTATTGAAGCCTCATCAATCAGTCTGTTACTATCTATGAACCTTCTAAAGCGATCTAGAAGATTAGTTCACTCTTTTATTCTCTCTGAAGATTCTCAAGCTGAAAGCGCCATTTTTAAAGAATCTCTACAAGAAGTCTCCTCACCCAACGTGCGTTCAAAGTCAAATTCTGAAAAAAGCCCAATTGGTCGAGATGAAGTCATTCATTGAAGATTCAACAAGTTCATCTTGAAGCTGTGAAAAAATTGAAGATTCAAGCTGAGGCTAAAATCCAAATAAAGATTCACAAGAAAAGGAAACTACTTTTTAAGGGGGAGTGTGTTGGGTTAATTAGAAAAGAAAACTATAAACCAAGGGGGAGATTGTTGAGTCAAAAATATGGTTTATGCTTTACTTTTTTAGGCATTAATAACTTTTGGTTGTGTAATATATTTTTGCAGTTTTATTTACTGCCCAATGGGTGTTTACGACCGTAAACCCATTTATAGCCAATATACCCAAAGTATATATATAGGTGTTAGGTGGTTTAGGAGGGATTGATGAATGTTAGAAGAGAGTGTATAGCCAAGAGAGAGAGAAAGGAGCATAAGTGTGTGTGAGTGTGTGAATCTTGTGTAAGGGAATTTCATTCTAATCAATATCATACAAGATTCATATTATTATTCTTCTTCTTTTTTTCTATTTTGATCTAGAATCATCCGCTTGATTGGGATTCCGCACCATCAAACGGATATGATTGATACACAAGTAGATTGGGGACTTACAAAATGATTTTGAAAGGGTTTTCAAAATAACTAAAGGAGGATGCATAGTGTACGATCAACTGGAGCCAGTAACTGGACCTTAAAATACCATGCAGTTATTTGATATTGAGATATGTTAGAACATCATGCTAGTACTGGGCAATGGATCTTCTGGAATTGCATGACAGAATTATCGACTTATATCATGCCTAATAGCCTAGGGTTTTTCTTATATGAAATTGACATCATTACCATAGTTGCTCAGTGTATGCATCATAGGTTGTACATAATTAAGATCTTATAGCCTGAGAATATTTTGTTCGGGTTTATTTCATGTTCCTTGTTTGGTTGTGGGCTTAGAGTATGATCGAGTATTCGAATATCTATAGGGTACAACGTTATGTATGGCTAGCATACACTAGTGCTAAAGGGTTGGTGGAAGTTTCATGGAAGGTTGAGTTTTATGGGGTCACTAGGCCAATTATGAGATAGTTAGCCTTCCTCTAGGAGTGAGGATTGAGCGATCACCATGCATATGTATATTGTTAGGGTGTTGTGATGATACTTGAGACAAATATGGGTAGGTGTGGAAGGTAGTATGGGGTTGTACTACTGAAAGCACATGACCCATATGCGTAGCAAGGTAGTCACAACCTCTAGGGTTTAGTTGGGAGTTGGTTCCCTGTTATTTATGTGGATTATCTGATATCTTCCTGGTGTACTTTCAGTATGGTGGTTACGAGGCGTTTTGTGACTTGATCGGGATCGAGATCAGGGTAAGGAGGTCAGGACGCCCCAACAACGTCCGAGACTATCGACCAGGGTGGGCCACTATTGACAGAGGATCATGTCAGGGAGATCATCCGCGATGAGGTGGTCGAGATTGTTCTGGGACAGATTCCGGGGATGTTTGAGTCTATTAAGACCGCCACGATGGTGTATTCTGATGATAGATATGCAGCTCTTGCTGAGACTGCTGCTGTAGCAGCTACAACAACTGTAACAGCGATAGGAGGATTAGCCAGTCCGGGCTTTCAATACCAGGACTTTGATAACATGAAGCCCCTAACTTTCGATGGGACTCAAGATCCGATCACTGCCATGAAGTGGTTGTCTGACATTGAGGAATGTTTCTTCACGTGCTCATGTACTGTTGAACAGAAGTTTAGACGTGCTCTGAACTTGCTGAGGTTCGGGGAAAAGGACTGGTGGAGGTTGATGACTAGGTCGTATATGGATGATCAGAGAGCTGCAATTACTTTGGAGCAGTTTAGGGATATGTTCCGCGCTTGCTATATTCCACAGGCTGAGCGCGAGCGGCTGTCATAGGAGTTTTTGGATCTGAGATAGGTCACAAAGACGGTGACAGAGATCACCTGCATGTTCACTAAGAGGGCGATGTTTTTCCCAAAGTTTGCTTCTGAGCAGGCTCAGATGACACATTATCTGAGCATTCTCAGGACTGACATTCATCAGTTCGTTGCTACCCAACGATGTGATACACTATTGGAGTTACAGGAGGCTGCTAGGCGGTGTGAGTTGGAGATTGAGTTACAGATACAGGAGCAGAGGCAGGCACAGACGCAGTCATAGCCAGCGCCAAAGCGGTCCAAGAGCGCTGTTTCTAGGACTGGATGTTAGTGTGGCCGCACTTGTTGAAAGTGCGAAAGAGTCATTCTGGGGTTTTTCGATCAGGTAGTGGATGCCCTAAGTGTTGAAAGAAGTGGAATTATGCGAAGGATTGTTGCCATCCCCCCCCCCCCCCCCCCCCATAATTCTGAGTATGCAGATATGTTACCACGGTGATCAAATTGGCCATGTAAAGGCCAACTGCCTGTTGCTTGCCGCCAAGACGGTGTAGGCTCCCGCACCAGCTACACTGAGGATTACTGATGGGACTCAGGGTGAAGCAGCATCCCCGAGGGCTCAGGGACACGCCTTCCATCTTACGGCAGAGGAGGCCAGGGCAACACCAGACGTGGTTGCTGGTATGTTTCTATCCCTTATCTTACTGATTATATATGTTTTATGCTTATATTTTGTACCTGTGATTAGGTATATTTTTAGAGAAATCCTTTCCTGCTTTGGTATTATTTGACTCGGGGGTGATTTGGTTGTTTGTCTCTCAGTCATTTAGTAGGGAGTTCAGTTTGCCAGTAGGAGAGCTAGAGTGTCTGTTGCGAGTCTCTAACGCCAAGGAACATGGGGTTTTTGCTTCTTCAGTTTATCAAGGATGCGTGTTGGAGATCTTTGGGGTATCATTCCCAATATACTTGATTCTAATTCCCATGGGGGATGTGTGTGTGATCGTCGATATGGACTGGCTTATTCGCTTCGTTGCCATGATCGAATATGAGGGTCAGCGAATGGTAGTTCGAACCCCATGTGGGGAAAAACTGATTGTCTATGGCGAGGGCACCAGATTGGGATCAAGGTTTTGTTTAGCCGGCAGGGCTTGACAATACATTCAACGTTACACCCGAAAACCGAGAACGGGGGAAACGTTTTGAGGCGGAGGACGTCATGTAAAGTATCACAACACAGTATAATAGTAAACAAGTAAACAACAACATCCATTGCATTAAATATATAATTTGAATACAAGTGTGTTCTGTAGTATATAAGACACCAAAACATGAATCAAAATATAAGATAAGTCTTGTATGCGCTCCATCTTCTCAAAAGCTGGCATTGGTACCTGTCTACTGATGACCTGAGAATACAAGTTATTTTGAAAGAGTTTATCATCATTAAAGCTGGTGAGTTCATAAGTATCTAGTGTCTATGTTTGTATCAAAATGTATGAAACAGTGTTTGAAGTACAAGTTTGTAAACGTTTGCAGTAAAAGTATGTGAATGTTTGTAAGTGTTTGTAAAAGTTTGTAACTCCTAGAAAATCCTATATTTTCTAATAAATGTAGCCCTCTACCAAAGCATAACTGTTTTGTATGCTTGTTTCTTGTAAAAGTTTGTAATTTTCCCAAGTGTAACTATCATTATCAAAATATAGTTTGTACATTGATGTTTAAGTGAAATGATCACCAAATAAATGTAAAGGGTAAATTAATGTAGTATTGTAGTGTTGTATTATAGGAACTACTGTTGTATTAACTACCTTAAACCGGATTTATATCAAGGTATTATGTGATTAATTATACCATACCATCGACTGGAAAACATGACAATGTAAGTCATCAAAAGGTATGACATTTGGCACCCGATGACCTACAGGTCCCACTGTAGCTAGCCGCAAGGTGTAGGATAGTCAATCCAACATTGATCTATATGCAAACTCACGCTCTCCCTCCAGGAGATTCTGGTTACAACTCGGGCCATGACAATGAATGAATGCTCTGATACAGTGGATCACATTTATGTTAAAGTATACTTGTATATGTAATGTATTGTTTCTCATCATAGTATCGTTTTATATGTTCTCATCATAGTATCGTTGTATATGTTCTCATCATAGTATAGTTGTATATGTTCTCATCCTAGTATAGTTGTATATGTTATCATCCTAGTATAGTTGTATATGTTCTCATAGTAATAAGTAATGACTCATGAATGAACTGACACTTGTATGCTTCATTGGACTAGAAGTAGTAAGTAGTATAACCCTAAACTATACCTATTATAGTTTATTAGTAGACTTATTTGTATGACTGAATGTACTGAACTGAGATAAATGTCTTTATATCTATACATATATACATAATATATAACTAAGGATTCAACGAAACTCAGACAAACAACCGGGTACTTTAAGACCACAACCAAACAAGTACAGGAAGTAAAGTGGGTTATATCTCCTAAGTCCTTCAAACTTTATTTATATAACTATATATGTATTAGACATGGTTTTAACAATATATAAGTTTAAAAACTATACAAGAAAGGTTTAGTATACAAAAGTGAATTTGATAAAGAGTTTGACATGTAAAATAGTTTGATAAAGTGTTTGAAGTCATTTGTTTGGTAAAACAGTTTAAAGTATGAAAAATCCATTTGTATGCTAGTTAATAATCACATGTGATTCAGCTAATAACTAACATGGTTCAACTTGTATCCCCCCATAAAGCATTTAAAAACATATAAAAGCATTTCAAAGGTTAATTCAGGGGTATGAACTCACCTATAGTGAGTGGTTCGTACGGAAGTATTGGACAAGGTGCTAGGTGTCAAGTGGGGACTTGAACACACACACAATGGTTCTAGTTAACATATAATAAAAATATATTTATCTAATTAGTCAATTAACAACTAATTACTCAATTTAAGACACCCTAGGACATGGAAACACTTTGATTCAAGTGCTATAGGTACAAAAGAGTTGCATCTAAGGGTTGTATGGCATGACATTGGAGTTTATGGCCCATGAACCACTCCTTATGGAGTTTACGGCCCATAACCATTTCCCCATGAGTTTATGGCCGTCAAGTCATTGTACTAAGTCCCATTTTGTGTTTTGAGGTCTTATAAGTCATGATTGCACATCCAATGATCAAGTCCAAGCCTTTGGAAAGCATTAGGGGCATATTAAGGCTACTTTGTAGAGTTTACGACCTAAGGACCACTTCTTTAGGTGTTTGCGATCTTAAACTCTTATGGGGACATGTTTTGATTGTATTTTAAGGTCTTAAACACTTCTAGGAAGGATCAAGGTTGGCATCCAAGGCTTAGGAAGGGACTAAGGTCCATCAAACCACCTTAAGAGGGCTTTACGGCCCAAGAACATCCTTGGCCGTAAACTCCTTTGTTCTTATGATCTTAGATAATTTTCAAGTGTTATCAAGTTCATATTAAGCACACAAGAAGCTAGGGCAAGTGTACTTACAAGATAGAAGCTTGATTTGGTGTTTAAGGTCCAAGAACACTAGTGTGTGTTCTTGGTGTTTTGAAGAACACTTGAAGGTCTAGTTAAAAAGAAATAATGAATGGATGAAATGATGTATAACTACGAGATGTTAGGTTATAAGAAAAAATCAAGTCGAGAAACACTTACGTTTTCGGAAGATCGGGTGAAGAACGAGATAATAGTTGAGAGAGAATACAGAGTGTTCTTGAGAATGGAAGTGAGAAATAAGGAGTTTGGGGAGTAAAATCATGCCTAAGGCATGAGTTCACGGTCATATAAGAGTTTACGGCCCAAACTCCAAAAGTTTGGCCGTGAACTCTTTATTATCGTGCATTGGGTGGGTTTGCTACTTCAAGACCCGAGACGGTACTGTTGGGTTTTGAGCAATCTAACACTTCCTAAGTGTGCATGCAACCCTAATAAACCTTGGATCTATGTTTGTCTAAATACATGCAAAATAATAATTTTCCAAGGTTTATAACCTATCTAACATGACATGGGGAACATTTCAACATAAAAGAGTTAGAAGAGATTACATACCTTTTGGTGAGTTTGGTTCTAAGGAGTTTGAGGGCCAAGCACCAATAGTGTGAATGCCTCAAATGGAATCACAAACACCACAAACTCTTGGAAAACTTTGAGAGAGTATACACCTTGTATAAAATCGGCCACACACATGCACACACACACTAGTTCACTAGTTTTCTCTTAGGCTCCATTTCATGCTCCATAAGCATGCTTATATAGTGTGCATGGTTAGGGTGAAACCCTAATAACCCATGTCTTTTCCTTTTCCAAGGATCCATGGGTTAAAAGCTCCATGGATCATCCATGGACTTCCACTTAAGCCTAGCCCATTAACAAATGAGTATTAGCCCACACTATATAAAACAAATAGCCCATAATTTAATTAGTCTTCCTTTTAATCTCTAAATTAATTCATAATTAATTTAAGACTAAAACTAATTAAATAACGTAACTTCATATTAATATATTATAACTCATAATATATTAATAAACATATGTGTATAACTCTCATAAAATTATCCATAATAGTTTGGATGAGATGCAACCCAAATGGACCATGCCGGTCGGGTCAAGTATATACCAAATAAGTTATGGACTTAGACACCTTATCCAACAGACTCCCACTTGGATAAGTCTAATAACTATATTTGCCTATAACTTCAGGAACCAACCAACAATCGTAGCTCTCGAAAACTCCCTCGAACAATGAAGACTCTGTCGAACTATGAAGCGCCATTTTAGATAAGTGATCACATAATCCTCTGTTCTCATGATATCAGCCGGACAAACACATGGAACTATGTCTTGCTTATTGTCTAGCAGTTGTTTCTCGATTTTCCGATTTGTTTGACGAAGAACTTCACTGAACACATCGGTTTAGTTCTGACCAGGCCTGGTACATGGGTCAACACAAAATCATCGAGGGGCCCAGATATCGCTTCTATTTCTAGAAGGAACAGATAAACTTCGACTGATATGCTTGTTCTACTACTTATTGAATTGTACACAAAGGCACGTTTTATAACATCAAGTTACTGATGCGTTTACGTGCAATCAATGCACAACCAACTCATAGGTAACATCTCATATCTCTAGGTTTAAAGATTTATATGATGTTATCGTCTCACGATCAATCGAGATAAATTCCATGAAGTGATACAAGTGAGCGTGGGTTTATACCAATACTCATAACTTATGAGTACTCATGAATGTTGCAACAACCATTGCCATGTCTAAACACCTTTAAGGCATCTACAAACCCAATTCATGACAATCTTATTCATACCTACTTTCGACGTATGATCGATTGTGGAGGTTTGAATAAATTAATTATTCTGGAAGTCAAAACATGCAAAACTGAAACAATAGTAAATAATTGACAATGATAGTAACACTTTACTCATTAATAAATCACAAATTTTATTCATCATCAAACGTTGATTACATTTTACAAGTTTCAGGAAAACTATCTAATCTGTAAAACTAATATCGTCCCTCAGCCCGATGCGTCTCGCATGCTGAAAATGCTTAACCCTCGTCAGTCCCTTCGTAAGGGGATCTGCAGGATTCTCATCCGACGATATCCTCCTTGTCACAAGGAGTCCTTCTTCAATCTTGTGTCTTATGAAGTGATATTTTCTGTCAATGTGTCAAGATCTACCATGATCTCTTGGTTCCTTGGCTAAGGTAACCGCACTATTGTTGTCACAGAAAATCTCTATAGGTTCCTTAATAGCTGGTACAACTCCAAGGTCTCCGATGAAGTTCTTTAGCCATATCGCCTCCTTCGCTGCTTCACTCGCTGCTATATACTCTGATTCACAAGTCGAATCAGCCACCGTATCCTGCTTGGAACTCTTCCAAGAAATTGCCCCTCCATTTAAGGTAAAGATCCAGCCCGACTGAGAGCGGAAATTATCCCTATCAGTCTGAAAACCAGCATCACTATACCCTAATACTTTCAACTCATCACAACCACCAAGGGTAAGGATCCAATCCTTAGTCCTCCGTAGGTACTTGAGAATGTTCTTTACCGCTGTCTAATGAGCCTTGCCAGGGTTCCCCTGATAACTGCTGACCATACTCAAAGCAAATGCCACATCAGGACGGGTACAAGTCATAGCATACATGATCGAGCCAACTGCTGAAGCATATGGTAATTGGCTCATCTCAGCTATCTCTGCCTATGTACTCGGACTCTGAGTCTTACTCAGTTTGGTATTGCTTTGGATCGGTAAATCTCCTTTCTTGGAATTCTCCATGTTGAACCTTTTCAACACCTTATCCAAGTAGATACTCTGACTAAGTCCAATTAGTCTTCTACTCCTTTCTCTTAATATCCTTATCCCTAGGATATAGGTAGCCTCCCCTAGGTCCTTCATAGCAAAGAACTTCCCAAGCCAGGACTTAACCTCCTGCAAGGTTGGGATGTCATTTCCTATGAGTAGTATGTCATCCACATACAGTACCAAGAAGCTAACTATACTCCCACTAGCTCTGACATACACACAAGACTCATCTTCACTTCTCGAGAAGCCAAACTCTTTTACCTTCTCATCAAAACAAAGATTCCAGCTACGAGATGCTTGTTTTAATCCATAAATGGATTTCTCAAGCTTGCATACTCTATTAGGGTACTCTGCATTGACAAAACCCTCTGGCTAATTTATGTACACATCCTCAGCCAACTTTCCATTAAGGAAAGCGGTTTTGACATCCATTTGCCATATTTCATAATCATGAAATGCTGCAATGGCTAACATAACCCTAATAGACTTAATCTTGGCTACCGGCGAAAAGGTTTCATCATAATCAACACCTTGAGTTTGAGTAAAACCCTTCGCAACCAGTCGAGCCTTATAAGTATGCACTTTTCCTTCCATGTATGTCTTCTTCTTGAAGATCCATTTGCACCCGACTGTTTTACGGCTTGGTACATTGTCAACTAAGTTCCGAACTTGATTGTCATACATGGACTGTATCTCGCTGTCCATAGCCTCCTTCCATTTAGCAGACTCTGGGCCTGCCATGGCTTCCTTAACATTGCTAGGTTCATCCAAATTTACTAGTGTACTATCACTAATAAACGTATCACCTTCCGTAGTAATATGAAAACCATAATAAAACGAAGGTGTGTTCCTAACCCGTGTGGAACGCCTCGGAGGTACAGACTCGTCAGCTGGATTAATAGGAGTTTCCTCCTCAGGTTGATTGCTAGTGTCTGAGGTTCCTTCACCAATTGATTCTTGAATTTCTTCAAGATCAATCTGCCTCCCACTGTCTCCTTGGCTTATAAATTCTTTCTCGTGAAAGATCCCTCTTCATGCTACAAAGACCACATTCTCACTGGGTCTGTAGAAGAGGTAACCAAAGGATTTCTGTGGGTAGCCGATGAAAATACACCTTTCACTTCGGGGTTCAAGCTTATCATGAGTTTCACGCCTCATGAAGACTTCGCAACCCCAAATTTTGATGTGGTCCAAATTGGGAACCTTCCCAGTCCACATCTAATGAGGTGTTTTAGTAACCTTCTTTGTAGGGACTAGATTAAGGATATGGGCGGCAGTCTCTAAGGCATACCCCCAAAAAGAGATTGGTAACGAAACTCGACTCATCATAGAGTGAACCATGTCCAACAAGGTTCGATTACGCCTCTCAGCTACACCATTCAGCTGTGGTGTCCTGGGAGGAGTCAATTGTGAGACAATCCCACACTCCTTAAGATAGTCAAGGAACTCGGTACTAAGATACTCACCACCTTGATCGGATCGAAGCATCTTAATGTTCCTGCCCAATTGATTTTCTACTTCCTGTTTGAATTCCTTAAACCTTTCAAAGGTTTCGGACTTATGTTTGATTAAGTAGACATACCCATATCTACTAAAATCCTCAATAAAAGTCACATAATACCGATTAGCATCCGTTGTGGTGGTTTTGAATGGCCCACATACATCAGTATGTATCAGGTCCAACAAACCTTCACCCCTCTCACAAGTTCCAGTGAAGGGTGATTTTGTCATTTTTCCAAGTAGACAAGATTCACAACTATCATCCGATTTAAGGTCAAATGATTCCAAGACTCCACTCTTTTGGAGTTGGCCTATGCGTTTCTTGTTTACATGTCCAAGACGACAATGCCACAATGATGCTTTATCTAGGCTAGTAGAAGAATCAATATACAACACATTATTTCCTAAGTTGTCTACAATCGACACAGTTTCATACACACCATCACAAGGTAACACTTTAAAATAAAACACATTTTTAAAGAAAGCATTAATACCACCACATTCATTATCAAACGAAAAGGTAAAACCTTGTTTGTACAAAGCATGAAAAGAAATAATATTCCTCGCCATTTCAGACGAGTACACACATTTATTCAAATATAATTTTAACCCATTATTAAGCAACAAAGTATAAACTCCAATCTTGGAAACAGGTGAGGCCTTCCTATTCCCCATGATTAAGTTTATCTTCCCGTGCTCCACATCCTCACTTCTTCTTAGGCCCTGCAAATCAGAACATATGTGAATACCACATCCTGTATCAAGCACCCAAGAGTTAGAGTATGTTGAGTAATTAGACAATATAGTGTAAATACCTGCATAGGTGGGTTTCACTTTCCCATCCTTTAGATCCTGCAAGTACTTAGGGCAGTTTCGCTTCCAGTGTGCCTTTTCATGGCAATAAAAGCATTCAGCATCCTTGGGAATGGCAGAAGGAGTGGCAGAACCGTTCTTGGTCTTTGATGAGGAGCCTTCAAGAGACTTTCCGTTGGTACCCTTCGAAGGGTGCTTCCTCTTTTTCCCTTTGCCTTGCCCAATAGCTAAAACAGGGGTAGAAGTTGGAGTAGGAGTAGTAGAGGTAACAACCGCTTTACCCTTAAGACCGGTTTCAGCGGTCTTCAAGAGTCCTTGAAGCTTGCTGAGGGTAACTTCCTCCTTGTTCATATGATATGTCATTCGAAAATGATCATAACAAGAAGGCAAGGAGTGCAAAATGATGTCAATTGCCAACTCCTCGGGGATGTTAACATTCAGCTTCAGCAAACGGTCCACATACCTTTGCATCTTTTGCATGTGGCCCGTGACGGATTCACCATCCTTCATGCGGGTAGTTATTATGCCACCTTAGTAGCATCTCTCTCATGAGTCCTGAATTCAGCGATCTCCTCAGGAGTAGCAGTAGACTCATCAAGTTCTTTTAACTCCTTATCGAGGACATATTCCTTGTCCTCGTAACGAGTAACCATCCTGATGTTCCTAATCCAATCCATGAAGTTGGAACCATCATATATGACCCTCCCACAAAGATTCGTGAGAGAGAAAGAACCAGTTGGGTTAGAGCCTGAAGCATTAGTGTTGGAAGACATCTGAAAGAAGAAAGTAAGTTTAGATTAGATATTTAGGATCCTTAATAGGACACCCAAATGTAATATTAAGGCTAGGATCCAATCACAATATATTACACTTAGAAGGGGGATGCCGTAATCTAAGTAATAATATATTTGAAAGGTAGGTGAATGACGATTCACCAATTTCCACCATGAAAACGAAATGATTTATTAGGTTTAATTGGATTTGAAATTCCTAGATTCTTTTGAGATTCATTGAACTTTTCAATGGCATGTTTCAATCTCGATTGTGCCCTTCAAGTTTTGTGACTAGGATGCCGAGGATCACAAAAGAAGGTGTGAATAACCATGCTAATTCACTTGGTACTCTTAATATTATCACCTAATCAATGTGCCGGTTAACCACACACGCTCCATTGATCTATGACAAACATTAAGTCACCCTTCGTGATCCTTACTAGTCCTAGTTAGTGTGCCGGTTAACCACACACGCTCCACCAACGACTTGGTAAGGTACAAAGTGTGAATTCCATGGACTAGCACCATGTTCACATTTTCCTAAAATAACTAAGATTGGGAATTAAAAGAGTTTAGTTATTTTATAATATTCATTATACTTTTAATGAGGATTTAAAGTCATTGTTCTACCCGTTCGGCTAACGACCCTCCACCGATCAAGCAAGCGGTGGGTGAGAGTATACACCCATTAAGTCTCCATTTTATAGGCAACAACCTTATACCCACCTTATAGACCGGCTTCGTGAATGAGGCCTACTAACGGTAAAACGACTTATTCTTATACATATATATATAATAATTAACCATTAATGTTATAAATAGTATAAGGGTTGAATTTTAACTATTAAAACTCTAAGGTTTGGAATTAAAGTTTATTAAAGTGTGTGAAACTTTACAAATTCCAAAACTTGAGGGCAAGTTTTGTAACTTTGCAAAACTCTTCATTTCATAACTTATGAATTAAAGGTTCATAAAAATGAAGACTCTTCATTTTCATGTAACTTATGTGTTTTAAGTGTGTGTTAAATGAAAGTGACCTTTGGTAATCCATAACTTGAGGACAAATTATGGACTCCATTAAAACACATAAATGATAAAGAATTAATCCTAAACAATTCAGCAAATAATTCCTATCATTTTCTAAATTCATAAGAACATGAACATGATCATCAAAAATTCAAGAATTATATGAACACATAAAATAATGGAATTTTGATATATGCTATTGTAAATGGATTAGAACAACCATTACACCAACTAAAATAAGTTTTATAACACCAAAACAATTTAGGGTAATGTTTCTAGTCCATTTCCAGCAGCAAAAGTCGAGAATCTGCACTCTTTCGATCCTACTCATCGAGTGCATGAACTGACTCGTCGAGTAGGCTAAAGTTTGCCTTGGACTCGTCGAGTCCCCCCAATGGACTCGGCAAGTCCACCATGCAGACAGCAACGATTTCGACTTTTTTCACTATTTTGCATCAAGTATCAAACAAGCAAGCCTAGGCTCTGATACCACTGTTGGGTTTTGAGCAATCTAACACTTCCTAAGTGTGCATGCAACCCTAATAAACCTTGGATCTATGTTTGTCTAAATACATGCAAAATAATAATTTTCCAAGGTTTATAACCTATCTAACATGACATGGGGAACATTTCAACATAAAAGAGTTAGAAGAGATTACATACCTTTTGGTGAGTTTGGTTCTAAGGAGTTTGAGGGCCAAGCACCAATAGTGTGAATGCCTCAAATGGAATCACAAACACCACAAACTCTTGGAAAACTTTGAGAGAGTATACACCTTGTATAAAATCGGCCACACACATGCACACACACACTAGTTCACTAGTTTTCTCTTAGGCTCCATTTCATGCTCCATAAGCATGCTTATATAATGTGCATGGTTAGGGTGAAAGCCTAATAACCCATGTCTTTTCCTTTTCCAAGGATCCATGGGTTAAAAGCTCCATGGATCATCCATGGACTTCCACTTAAGCCTAGCCCATTAACAAATGAGTATTAGCCCACACTATATAAAACAAATAGCCCATAATTTAATTAGTCTTCCTTTTAATCTCTAAATTAATTCATAATTAATTTAAGACTAAAACTAATTAAATAACGTAACTTCATATTAATATATTATAACTCATAATATATTAATAAACATATGTGTATAACTCTCATAAAATTATCCATAATAGTTTGGATGAGATGCAACCCAAATGGACCATGCCGGTCGGGTCAAGTATATACCAAATAAGTTATGGACTTAGACACCTTATCGAACAGGTACTTCCTTTCCTTCGTTCGTTTGAAGAATAAACACTAAAAACACTTAAACAGACTTTTAAATTGGCTAACAATTTTTAGAAATGTAATTGACTTTTAATTGAAGTGATTGACTTTAGAGTTTGTTCGAATGAAAATTTCGGGTTGTCACATCATCCCCCCGATAAAGGGAATTTCGTCCCGAAATTAGAGTATAAGGAAATACAATAGCTACAAATAACTAAGAGAATAGATGAGGATATTTCAATTTCATTTGATCCTCCCACTCGCATGTGAATTCAGGTCCTCGCTTGGCGTTCCAGCCAACCTTCACTATTGGGATACGACTTTGTTTTGTCTGCTTGACCTCACAGTCCATGATCTCTACAGGTTCTTCCACGAAGTTGAGGCTCTCGTTGATCTCGATCTCGTCGAGTGGGATTACAAGAGTCTCGTTGGAGAGACACTTTTTCAAGTTAGAAACATGGCATGTAGAATGTACGTTACTAAGTTTGTTGGGTAGATTGAGTTTGTAAGCTATAGGGCCGATGCGAGCTAGAATCTCAAAAGGCCCTATGTATCTTGGATTGAGCTTCCCGTGCTTTTCGAAGCGTATCAAGCCCTTCAGGGTGAGACTTTCAAAAGAACGCAGTCTCCCACCTGGAATTCCAAATGTTTCCTTCGCTTGTTTGCGTAGCTTTTCTGTCGATCTTTAGAGGCTTTCAATCGTTCACAAATCTGAACAATCTTCTCTGTCGTTTCCCGAATGATTTCCGGACCTGTGAGAGTGCTGTCAGGTACTCGTACTTTAGCTAACTGGGTGTCACCCACCTCAACCCAGCACAGAGGGGATCTGCACTTACGGCCATAGAGGGCTTCGAATGGAGCAGCCTTGATGCTCGTGTGGTAACTGTTATTGTAGGAAAATTAGACAAGGGGTAAGTGAGTATCCCATGCCTTCCCAAAGTCGATCACACATGCTCTCAACATATCTTCCAGTGTTTGGATGGTTCTCTCATTTTGTCCGTCGGTCTGAGGATGGGAGGCTGTACTCATGTCCAGCCTTATTCCTAGGGAACTTTGTAGTGACTGCCAGAACATCGAAGTTAACATACTATCTCTATCAGAGATAATGGATATAGGAACACCATGAAGTCGTACGATTTCCCTAATATATGTTCTCGTAAGCTTTTGCATCTTGTCAGTTTCTTTGATAGGCAGGAAGTGTGCAGTCCTGGTCAATCTATCGACGATGACCCATATGGTATCAAGTCCACCCGTTGTCTTGGGCAACTTGGTTATGAAATCCATAGTGATCTGCTCCCACTTCCATTCTGGTATCTTTGGTTGTTGCAGCAAACCGGAGGGTTTCTGGTATTCGACCTTAACCTTTTGCGCAAGTAAGGAATTTACTCACGAAGATAACAATCTCTGCTTTCATGTTAGGCCACCAGTATAACTTTTTAAGATCCAGATACATCTTATCTGAACCTCGGTGAACGGAATACCAAGTGTTGTGTGCCTCGGTCATGACTGAGTCTCGGAAACCACCGTGTTTCGGTGTCCAGATCTGGTTCATGAAATATAAGGCTCCGCCACCCTTGACTTGTAAATTCTTCTCCATTCCTATAAGGGATTCACCTGCCATGTTTTCAAGTTTCAAGGCTTCAATTTGAGCCTCCTAAATTTGTGTAGACAAGTGTGAATGGATAAATATTGTCAACGATTTGACACTTCGACCAGAATATTCTTTTCGACTTAGGGCTTCTGCTAGTACATTGGCTTTACCCGGATGATAACGAATTTCACATTCATAGTCATTGAGTAGCTCGACCCACCGTCGCTGTCTCATGTTGAACTCCTTCTGATCGAATATGTGTTGTAAACTCTTGTGGTCTGTAAAGATGGTGCTCTTCGTACCATACATATAGTGTCTCCAGATCTTCAAGGCAAACACAACTGCTCCCAACTCGAGATCGTGCATGGTGTAGTTGACTTCGTGTGTCTTCAGCTGTCTCGAGGCATTGACGATGACCTTACCTCATTACATCATAACACAACCGAGCCCTTGGTTGGATGCATTGCAGTATACAACGAAGTCTTCTATCCCTTCGGGGAGGGATAGTATTGGTGTGGTGCATAATGCTCGCTTCAGCTTTTGAAACACTTTTTCTTGTTTCTATTCCCAGTTGAAGGCCACTCCCTTCTGGGTCAGTGTAGTAAGAGGTTTCACAATCTGGGAGAAGTTCTGTATGAACCTGCGGTAGTAGCCAACGAGACCTAGAAATTGATGAATTTCTGTAGGCGTCTTTGGTACTGACCAGTTCTCAATGGCCTTAATTTTGGATGGGTCCATGTGGATTCCCTCTTTGCTAACCACATGTCCTAAGAATTCGACTCTTTGGATCCAAAATTCACATTTAAAGAACTTCGCATAGAGCTTCTCCATTTGTAAAGTTCCTAGAACTTGTCGCAGGTGATCGCCATGCTCTTCCTTACTTCGAGAGTAAATAAGGATGTCATCAGTGAAGATGATGATGAACTGATCCATGTAAGGATGACATACTTTATTCATTAAGTCCATGAACACTACGGGCGCATTGGTCAATCTGAATGGCATCATCACAAACTCGTAGTGTCTGTAATGTGTTCGGAAAGCTGTTTTTGGAACGTCCTCCTCTAGCACTCGTAACTGGTGATATCCGGATCTTAGATCAATTTTGGAAAAGTAACTCTCCCCTTGCAGTTGGTCAAATAAATCGTCTATGTGAGGTAGAGGGTAACGATTTTTGACTGTCAGTTTGTTGAGTTCTCTGTAGTCGATACACATACGAAATGACCCGTCTTTCTTCTTAACGAACAAGACTGGTGCTCCCCAGGGTGAGAAGCTTGGTATTATAAAACCCTTGCTGAGTAATTCGTTAAGTTGATTAGATAGTTCCTGCATCTCAGCTGGTGCTAATCGGTAGGGCGATTTGGCTACTGGGGTAGCTCTTGGGACTAAGTCGATTATGAACTCGACCTGTCGTTATGGAGGTAATCATGGTAGTTCTTTTGGAAAGATGTCGGGAAAGTCTCTCACTACCGGAATGTTCTTTATTTCTTTTGATTCTAGGCTCATATCGACAACGTTAGCAAGGAATGCACGATATTCCTTACATAGATACTTTTGTGCTTGAATACTTGAGATGACACGAAGACTCGTGTTGGGTTTGTCGCCGTAGATGATGAGAGTTTCATTAGCCGGGAGATTTAGATGGACTGCTTTCTCGTAGCACATGATGTCGACACGATGAAGACTCAACCAATCCATGTCGATGATGACGTCGAAGCTTTTAATTGAGACTGGAATGAGGTCGATTGGAAACGAATGGCTATCTAGAGTTAGGGTACATCTTATGTATATGCTATTTGTGCTCTTAGTTTTCACATTAGCCATTTCTATAGTGAATGGTTCCATAAGTGTGCGTGGTTTTTGTTTAAGTAGGCAAGAAAATTTATGATTTACGAAGATTCTCTCTGGTCTACTATCAAATAGTATGCATGCATAAGAGTTATCGAGGAGAAACATACCAGTCACCACCGTAGGGTCAGCAACTGCTTCCCCGTGCCCTATAGCCAAAACTCTTCCCGCTCCACCAACATTTCTTACTTGGGCCAGTCCCTTTTGTAGTGGCCCACTTCACCACATCCGTAGCAAGCCTGGCCCACACCAGCACCGGGGACCTGGGTGATCGGCCTTGCCGAAGATTTGGAGAAACGAATAGTGTGTCCTTTCTTGTTGTAGTTAGAGCACTGCATTTCATGGCAGGGTCCGTTTTGGTGGAAGTTACATTTGTTGCACTTTAGCAAACTTCTAGTATACTGCCTTATTGGAGTAGTAGCGGTAGGTACTATCACAACATGAACCGCCATGACTCTCTGCTTTTTAGC
Source organism: Lactuca saligna (assembly GCF_052625555.1). Classification (NCBI taxonomy): domain Eukaryota; kingdom Viridiplantae; phylum Streptophyta; class Magnoliopsida; order Asterales; family Asteraceae; genus Lactuca; species Lactuca saligna. Next base: position 148,529,400 of record NC_136420.1, read on the forward strand.
AGCTCTTTGTTTCTTCTTATCGTCCCATAACTTCCGCTTTATTGTCAGTGGGTTTGGAGGGTTCTGAGATGGCCAGGGTTGTTTTTGTTGACGGGGATTAGACTCCATGATTGATGGGTCGCTATGCCAATCGTTTAGCACTGTCGAAGGTAGCAACGTGTGAAGCTAAGACATTTCCTTGATACGGAGGCACCAACCCCTAGATGTACCATTCGATTTTCTTTCCCTCGATGGGAGCCATGTTGGGACAGAGGGCCACCAGTTCACTGAACCTGGTGGTATACGCGACTATGTTGCATCCCCTCATGGTTAGGCTCCACAGCTCCTGTTCCAACGTCTGGATCTCGCCCCTCGGGTAGTACTCCTCAATCATGAGGTCTTTCATAGTTTTTCAGCCCATGTCGTTTGCCACTACAAGAGTGAGTGACTTGGCATGGCTGTTCCACCATGTCAGGGCTTTCTCCTCAAAGGTGCAAGCATCAAACTTGACCTTACTCGGGGCAGGGCATGAGCAAATCTCGAAGACCGACTCCGTCTTCTCGAACCATTGCAAGAGGGCAATGACTCCACCAGAGTCCTTGAAGGACTTTGGTTTGCAGTTAGTGAAGTCCTTGTTGGAGCACTCTCTCGAGCGCACAAGGAGTTCACCTTGAGTAGATTTAACAGGGGTTCCACCTCTATTGGCATCAGTGGAGTGATATTGAGCCATGGTAGTTGCCACTACTGCAACTACTACAACATTCAGAGCTGCCGTATTGATTGCCGAAGAAGGTGGTATTGGAGTTGGAGTACTCGGAGGATTACACCTTGTTGATTTGCGAGGAGGCATCCTTCAATTATAAGTTTAAGGGAAAGATGTACATGGTGGTTAGAATCAATTGTAAGCATGGTGAGAGTGTTCCATGGGCTAAATCGCCATAGTCCAACAGTTGAATGAGTGTATGTTTTGAAATAGCAGTATAGCAGAAGACTAGGAAAACACAAGAGTACAGATTTTTCCAACAGATTAGATAACTGCCAATATTACTTGTATTACTGATGTAAACGAGTTCGAGAAAAACGACCTAATAGTAGATCTTACATCAAACCATATAAGGGAAAATGTTTGACAGCTTAGAAGGCTAGATAGTGTACTGGAAGATAGGAATATTTTACAGACAAGTGCTTCATAAAGCACAAATATAAAGGCTATTCCTTAATCAAAAGAAAAATGTGCTAGACATCTTTTAACGGTAATGGGAATTCCTCGGGCGAACCCTAAGGTCTTCCATCTGACGAACCACTTCTTGGAGGTGTCGTTCATGAGCTCTCTGGCGAACTCGAAGTTCTGTGACTTCAGATCGCGAGGTAGCTAGTTGTTGTTGCAGAGTCTCATTAGTCCTTTTGGTTCTTTCCATCGCCTCTTCGAGATGGCGAATGTGGACTGTGTTGACACCAGTGTGGGCATCAATCTCCACTACTTGGCCGATAGCTGCTCGACCTTGCTCCACATTCCGAGCAATTCTACGGACCATGATGGGTAGGGCTCGGTCAGCCGAGCCACCCTCGCTTATGTTGTAGAAACTTCGGTCTCCGTTGTAGGGTAAGGGTTGACCTTGATCGTCGCTCTAGCGATTCAAGTTTGTTGCCCACAAGGGTGTGGGGCCTTGAAATGCTTGTCAGGGGTTGTTAATTGGGGCTTGACTTACTTGAGGAAGGTTGTTGACTTCGGGCTCGGAGTCAGATCCATCCGAGAAGCCTTCTGCGTGATGATCATCCAAAGGGATTTGATGCTCATCATCGGACTCTGCTTCAAGCCATCCAACATTGTCGTGGGGTGGAAAGTACGGGTCGCCATGTTGATGGAATCCAACCATGATATCTACGAAAGAAAAGGGGTATAAGAATCTTATATAAATAGACGTACTACCTAAGATAATTATAAGAGGATATTTATCAGTTATGTCAATACTTGTGTAGTGTATAACAGTTATATGAAATCGAAGTAGGATAGACCTTCGAATAAATTGTCCTAACTCTAAATCCACAACCAAACAAGGACAGGAAGTGAAGCAAAGATCACAGATTTTGAGTCTATAACACCTGAATTTCATATAACCTTAGCGTATCCACTTAACGACTATTGACCTACTTGATAGAGACCTTTTTAGTTCTCAGATAAGTGATTTTAGTAACAAAAATACTCCTATAGTATTTTAAACTTATGTTCTGCTAGAGTGCTTTCATTGTAGTAGTGTTGGTAAGTTTTTAGACTTGTTGCCATATCACAACCATTCTAGGGCATATGCTAATCACTCCTTAGACCAACATAGTTGATCAGGGCATGCCACTACCAGGACTGACCATACATCCCCAAGTTTACTTATGATATTCAATAATCGTAATACTTTTGTATTTGTCATTGTGACACTGATTTTTGTATGAATGCAGAATTGTATACTTAGTTAAATATTTTATTATCTAAAAGTATTGACTCTTGGTCAGAGTGTTTTAATCCCAATGTGTTTGTAGTTAGTAGATCTTTTATGGGTTGATATACTTAATTCACTATAAACAATGCTCTGATACTAATCTGTCACACCCAAAAACCGAGAACGACGGAAACGTTATGGGGCGGAGGACGTCATGTAAACTATCGCAACACAGTATAATAGTAAACAAGTAAACAACATCATCCATTGCATTAAATATATAATTTTAATACAAGTGTGTTTCGTAGTATATGATACACCAAAACATGAATCAAAATATAAGATGAGTCTTGTATGCACTCCATCTTCTCAAAATCTGGCATCGGTACCTGTCTACTGATGACATGAGAATACAAGTTATTTTGAAAGAGTTTATCAGCATTAAAGCTGGTGAGTTCATAAGTATCTAGTGTCTATGTTTGTATCAAAATGTATGAAACAGTGTTTGAAGTACGATTTTGTAAACGTTTGCAGTAAAAGTATGTGAATGTTTGTAAGTGTTTGTAAAAGTTTTTAACTCCTAGAAAATCCTATATTTTCTACTAAAAGTAGCCTTCTACCAAGGCACAACTATTTTGTATGTTTGTTTCTTGTAAAAGTGTTTAATGTTCTCAACTGTAACTATCATTATCAAATTATAGCTTGTACATTAATGTTTAAGTGAAATGATCACCAAATAAATGTAAAGGGTAAATTAATGTAGTACTGTAGTGTTGTACTATAGGAACTACTACTATACTAACTACCTTAAACCTGAGTTATATCAAGGTATTATGTGATTAATTGTACCATACTATCGACTAGAAAACATGACAATGTAAGTGGTCAAAAGGTATGACATTTGGCACCCGAAGACCTGCAGGTCCCGCTGTAGCTAGCAACAAGGTGTAGGATAGTCAATCCACTATAGATCTATACACAAACACACACACTCCCTCCAGGAGATTCTGGTTACAACTCGGGCCATGACAATGAAGCCATGCTCCGATATAGTGGATCACATTTATGTTAAAGTATACTTGTATATGTAATGTATTGTTTCTCATCATAGTATCGTTGTATATGTTCTCATCGTAGTATCGTTGTATATGTTCTCATCATAGTATAGTTGTATATGTTCTCATCCTAGTATAGTTGTATATGCTCTCATCCTAGTATAGTTGTATATGTTCTCATAGTAATAAGTAATGACTCATGAATGAATTGACTCTTGTATGCTTCATTGGACTAGAAGTAGTTAGTAGTATAACCCTCAACTATACCTATTATAGTTTATTAGTAGACTTGTTTGTATGACAGAATGTACTGAACTGAGATAAAAGTCTTCTTATCTATACATACATACACACACACATATATATATATATATATATATATATATATATATAGATAATATAACTAAGTATTCAACGACACTCGGACTAACAACCGGGTACTTTAAGATCACAACCAAACAAGGATATGAAGTAAAGTGGGTTATATCTCCTAAGTCGTTCAAACCTTATTTATATAACTATATATGTTTTAGACATGGTTTTAACAATATATAAGTTTAAAAACTATACAAGAAAGGTTTAGTATACAAAAGTGAATTTGATAAAGAGTTTGACATGTAAAATAGTTTGATAAACAGTTTGAAGTCATTTGTTTGGTAAAACAGTTTAAAGTATGAAAAATCCATTTGTATGCTAGTTATTAATCACATGTGATTGATCTAATAACTAACATGGTTCAAATTGTATCCCCCCATACAGTATTTAAAAACATTTAAAAGCATTTCAAAGGTTAATTAAGGGGTATGAACTCACCTATAGTAAGTGGTTTGTACGAAAGTGTCGGACAAGGTGCTAGGTCTCAAGTGAGGATTTGAAGACACACAGTGGTCCTAGTTAACATATAATAGAAATATATGTATCTAATTAGTCAATTAACAACTAATTACTCAATTTAAGACACCTTAGGACATGGAAATACTTTGATTCAAGTGCTATAGGTACCAAAGGGTTGCATCTAAGGGTTATATGGCATTGCATTGGAGTTTATGGCCCATGAACCACTCCTTATGGAGTTTACGGACCATGACCATTTCCCATGAGTTTATGGCAATAAAATCATTATACTAAGTGCCATTTTGTGTTTTGAGGTCTTATAAGTCATGATTGCACATCCAATGATCTAGTCCAAGCCTTAGGAAAGCATTAGGGGCACATTAAGGACCAGTTTACGGACTAAGGACCAGTTCCTTAGGTGTTTACGGCCATAAACTCTTATGGGGACATGTTTTGATTGTTTTTTAAGGTCTTAAACACTTCTAGGAACGATCAAGGTTGGCATCCAAGGCTTAGGAAGGGACTAAGGTCCATTAAACCACCTTAAGAGGGGTTTACGGCCCAAGAACATCCTTGGCCGTAAAATCCTTTGTTCTTATGATCTTTGATGATTTTCAAGTGTTATAAAGTTCATATTAAGCACACAAGAAGCTAGGGCAAATGTACTTACAAGATAGAAGCTTGATTTGGTGTTTAAGGTCCAAGAACACTAGTGTGTGTTCTTGGTGTTTTGAAGAACACTTGAAGGTCTAGTTAAAAAGCAATAATGAATAGATGAAATGATGTATAACTACGAGATGTTAGGTTATAAGAAAAAATCAAGTCGAGAAACACTTACGTTTTCGGAAGATCGGGTGAAGAATGGGATGATAGTTGAGAGAGACTATAGAGTGTTCTTGAGAATGGAAGTGAGAAATGATGAGTTTTGGGGAGTAAACTCATGCCTAAGGCATGAGTTCACGGTCACAAAAGAGCTTACGGCCCACACTCCAAAAGTTTGGCCGTGAACTCTTTGTTAGGGTGCATTGGGTGGGTTTGCTACTTCAAGACCCGAGACGGTACTTCCTTTCCTTCGTTCGTTTGAAGAATAAACATTAAAAACACTCAAATGGACTTTTAAATTGACTAACAATTTTTAGAAATGTAATCAACTTTTAATTGAAGTGATTGACTTTAGAGTTTGTCCGAATGAAAATTTCAGGTTGTCACATTCAACACGGGTGTGCAGGTTATCTAGCGTATGTGGTGGATATGCGGCCAGTACATTCAAGGACTTTGCTAATGTATTCCTGGAGGAGTTACCTGAATTGCCTCCGGAGAGGCAAGTCGAGTTTAGGATCAGCCTCGTACCAATTGCGGCCCCTATCGCCAAGGCACCGTACCAGTTAGTGTTGGGTTTTGAGAACTATAACACTTCCTAAGTGCACATGCAACCCTAAATGCTTTGGATCTATGTTTTCTCTAATTATACGTGCATTTTCTTTTTCCAAAGCATTCACCCTAGCTAGCATACAACTTAAACTATATATAATCAACACATAGTTAGGATGCTTACCTCTTGAGTAGGGTAGAGTTCTTGACCTTTGGAAACTTGAGCACCTCAAGTGTGATGCCTCTAATGGTTCAGAAACACCAATATGCAAGAGGAGGGTCTAAGAGAATAAGTTACTTATTGTGCAACAATTTATTTCCCGATTTCTGATTTGTCTGACATCAAACACAACTGAACACATCAATTTAGTTCTGACCGGGCACGTCACATAAGTCAAAACAAAATCATCGAGGGTCCCAAGATATCACTTTTAATCCTCTTAGGATAAAAGGGAACATATAAATTTCGACTCATATTCTTGTACTAACTATTCATTGAATTATACGCAACACCACATTTGATAACATCAAGTTACCGATATGTTTTCATACTATCAATGTACAACCAATTCATAGTCAACAACACATATATCTTGGTTTGAAGATTTATATGATATTATCATCTCACGATCACTCATGATAAATTCCATAAAGTGATTCAAGTGAGTGCGGGTTGAATCCAATACTCAAATCTTAGTTCAGAAGTACTCATGAATGGTGTAGCAAACCTATTGCTATGCCTAACTCCTTAGACAATCATACAAGCCAACTCATGATATTCTTCTTTCATACCTACTTCTAAAGTATGATCGACTGTGGATAGTTTGAATAAATCCTATTATTCTAGAAGTCAAAACATGCAAAGTGAAACACAAGAATAATACTAATTCTATATGGCCCCAAAACTTATGGATGTAAATAAAACACCTTTTATTTAATCACCATATTAATTACTCATTATTCTTTGTATAGTGTTTTAAATGATCATCTTGATACTTGAATTAAAACAATAGTTATCCCATGCTCCAAGCATGCACACTATGTTTACCTATGGTCCTTACTTTGTGAAATAAATCAATTTTATAACATTTCCAATTAAACTCATTTCACAATTCCAAAACTTTAAGCGTAAGAATGCTAAATTCTTGCCACTATTAGAACATGTTAGTTCTAAACTACTATGCAAAGATTCCTTTTGTAATGTCTAGGTACAAAAAATACAAATACTCGACCAATGATATTACAAAACTTTCCATTGGAAATTGTTATAAGACAATTCCAAGGAAGCGAAGTCTAAAATTCAAAGTAAATTCCTTTGAACATCCTTCTTGCATAAAAGTTTCTAATTTTCTCAATATCCAACTCCTATTATTGTGAATTTTCCATAACTGCCATATGACTATCTATTCTTAACAAAATCCTATCTATTCAGAACTACATCAACATGACCCATTCATTATTATACTTTCAAATGTCCATAAGCAACCAATCCTTAGCGAACTGTAGATTGTCCTTGACAGTTGTTTAACCACTTTAGTCGTATCTGGTTCTAGTCCTTTTCCCTCTCAATGCCCTAGGCATTTGGAAAATTAGAATACATGAATATTATAGCATATCCAATCGATCCTATATCCGAAGCATATGGGACACGATTCATAATGTCTTACATAAAGACATGGTACTTGACCAGTCTTCTGCTATAATATTTCTATTTGCCATATTCTCATAATTCAAACTATGAAGAGCGATGTCATAATCATAATCGAATTTTGAGAATGCAATTCACATTTCCATATATAGAATTTCCTTATGTTGAATCTTTTCAACATAACATTCATATATGTCTTTGTCTAAATTTAATTAAAATTCTCAATCTAAGCTTTTAGATTTGAAATAAAGTATTGGTTCCTCTCCCTTAATTATAGCAAAACAACTTTTCAACCCTGCAACTTTGTGAAATGAAAACTTTGTTTTTCTATAATTAACATTTCTAACTTGCAACATTTAACATAATAATTATGGTCCCACTAGCATAAAAATTATAACATTTATGCTTCTACTAGCTTCGACATGTACTCATAAATGAGCTGGACTTCTAGAAATCAATACTTATCGACTTTCTTACTAATGTTTAGATTTCTGATAAGAGATGCTTAGATAAGCCTTTATCTTAGCTCACACACCTTTTATTATGAAGCTCATATGTGTGTCTAAACTATTTCAGAACTTACAACAATAAGTTCTGAATTTCCAAACTTTATATGCCATTTCTCATAATTCGAAATATGAAGAGGGATGCTGGTATCATAAACGAATTTCAGAACGCAAATATTACAATTGCTAACTCTTAAAATCTACTTAGTGAAAACATTTCCTCACAATATTTTCACGAATTGGAGAGAAACCTTATGACACTTAGATCTTATGGTGTATGTCTTCCTATCCATGTGGATTTTCCATAAGCGTAATCACAAGACAAGGTTAATGACAAAATCTACATTATATGGACTGAACTTACTCAATCTTAATTTCTTGCCTCTTGGCAGCACAAGGGCCTACCATGTCTTCCTAGTTGTTCAACAGATCACTCTTACTGATCAATGAACTTTCACTGACTAGGGTACCTTTCCCTGTGCATGCAATTGAGAACTCATAGAACTCACATGCATATTCAACTTTAACTGGAATGGGCATAGTGTAATGCCCACATTTCCAGGCTAGGCATTATCGTTGATGTAATAGTTTAGGTTAACATTTGTAGCGCCCGTGTATCTGGGCTAAAAGCATTAATAATGTTGTAATGGTCTAGGTCAACCTTTGTAACTCATTTTGAAGTAATAAAGAGGAATTATGTGAATTATATGCTTTTTGCTTAATTATTATGATTTAATTAAATAATAATGAAAATAAGCATTTAAAATAAATATTAAAAAAATCCAATATCTTTTAAGAAAGTTGTAGTGGCCGAAACAAGGATTCCGAAGATATAAAGAACGCTGAAATCCGAGTTATAACGAAGAAGTTATGACCTGTCGAAGTTTCGCAACGAAACCGACACGACACCGGGAAGCATAAAAAGTGAATATTGCGATAAAGTGATTTTTAGCCTTAACAATCTAAACGAAATTCATAGTATTCGTTAAACCGATAATTTTGATAAAAAGCACGTCCAAATGTTACTTCGTATGACGAAGTTATGATTTTTCTAAGTTTTCGGTTAGCAGTAGATATCTAAATACTCGAATTTAAGATCGAGCGATATTTAGCCGACACAACCTAAATGAGAATCGAAGGTCTCGTCAATAGTAGTACAACGGTAAAAAAACTGATGAAAACGGACGTCGGATGAAGAAGTTATGAATTTTTAACGGATTTTCCTGTCCCGGTATGTTAAAAATAATAATATTAAAATTAAAATCAAAATTAGCAAAAGAAGTCTAAAAAAAAGTTGTAGAACGTGATTTTAGCTACGTGTGCATATAAAGAACGCCAAAAATGGAGCTCGTATGCAAAAGTTATGGATTTTAGAAGTTCAGGGCTCAAAATTCAAAAAAATTTGCATGAACAATAATCGGCCACGTCACCTCGCACGAAGCTGCTGCGTCACCGAGGATGTGGCCGAATCCGGATCCGACGCGTGCCGCTGTTCCCTCGGACCGAAGTCTCGGACAATCAGAAGACGCCTCGTAGCCGCCGCGTGTTCGAGTCTCGCAGGGCCACGTCCGAGCCTCGTAGCCCGCCTCCGTGTCTCGCCTCACTGCTGCCACGCGCCTTGCCCCTTCGCTGCCACCTCTTCCCTCCGTGTCCAAACCTCGCAGACACTATGTGGAAGCTCCTTAGCCATAAGCTCTCGGTCTCGCACCCTATATAAAGGGGGGCGGGGGGCTGCGAGCCTTCCCGACTACTTTTCGAAATTTGACATTTTTCACCCCTAAACTTATATTTTGACTATTTTGACTTCCCCCGAAGCCCCGGTATCATTTTCAAAGCCCGAAATACGTCCCGAAGTGCCCAAAAACCCGGAAATTTTTATCTTTTTAGTTTTGAAGCTCCAACTCTCGTAGAGCCCGGTTTCTCAATAAAACTCCCGGTTTTATCAGAAACGATCATTTTAAGGAACGGATTGCTGCCCGATTATCATCAAATCAAGTGAGTGTATAGTCACTTTCATCTTACACATAGATATCAAGTATTTTCTATAAAATACGTGTTATGTGTAATTATATTGATTGTTTATTTGAGATGATTGTTGAATACAATGTTTTATACAAGTTATAAACTGTATATCTATTTTATCTACAAATATGTTGGGTAAAACATGGGTAGACAAAATAGTTGATGTGTGTTTAAATGATGAGAGACCTCGATGTTGTTGTTGTTCCAGTCATCTAGTGGAGTATGGATGACGACCACGGACTCTTCTAGATAGTTTAGTGGAATGCTGGCAAGCTCGCAACCTGTAGGTGTTGTGAACGATGTGTTCACCGGTGTACTCCATCCCCCTCATGGTTTCCTTTAGGACATTTATTGTTGAGGAACCCCCTTAGCAGTAGTGTCCATCCCAATGATAAAATCCTTAGACTAGGTCCCTTGTATAGGTGTTTAGGGACGTAAAGTGAGGATAACAGGAATGGGTAATGAGGGCTATTGTTGGTTGATGAAATTAATAAATTTATTTTTGATCGATGAAATTAATAAAATTATTATTATTTGTGGGTTGAAAAGCCTATATGCTCACCAGGCTCCCAAGCCTGACCCACTCAGCTTTCTGTTTTACAGGTAGTGGACTTAGAGCATAATTATGATGATGGTGAGGGACTTTTGGATTATAGGCCATTAGTTGTAAATAACTGTTATAAGGCTTATAATGTACTGTTTATACTTATGTACTGTATCGAACATGACATTCCGAGTCTTTTAATGAAATACATTTCTAAGGAAATGCTTTTAATAAATCTTTATCGTATTATTGTGTTGGGACAAATTCCGCAATTCTTTTATTAAAAGGTTACTCCGATTTTGAAATAAAGTATAAACAAAACCGGTCTTTTCTGGCCGTGAAAATGGGGATGTCACAACATTGTAACTCTTTTTGATGTATTAATGATGAAATATTTGAGTATTGTGTGAAATATGTGATTTACATGTTTGTTTTCTTAATTATTATAATTTAATTAATTATGAATAAAATGAGCATCAAAATTAAAGTGTGAGAAAGCCCTGACATCTTTACATAATGTTGTAGTGGTTGAAACATGGATTCCGAAGATGTAAAGAATGCCGAGATCCGAGTAATAACGAAGAAATTATGACATGTCGAAGTTTTGTGACGGAATCGGCAACGCCGAATGACGTAAAATATGAATTTAAGATAGAACAATATCTAGCCTTAGTGATCTAAACGAAAGTCATACAATACGTTAAACCGAGAGCATGCATAAAAAGAACGCCCAAATCTAACTTCGTATGAGGAAGTTATGATTTTTCGAAGTTTCGACTTAGGAGTATGCAGTCCGAATACTCGATTTGAGATTGAGCGGTTTTTAGCCGAAACAATCTAAACGAGAATAGAAGATATCGTCGATAGTAGTGTAACGGTATAAAGACAGACGAAAACGAACATCGGATGAAGAAGTTATGAATTTATAACAGATTTTTCCTATCCCGGCCTACTAAAAATAATATAATAAAAATAAATTCAAAATTAGCAAACGGAGTCTAAATGAAAGTTGTAGAGCATAATCTTACTACGCGTGGATATAAAGAACGTTGAAAACAGAGCTAGTATGCAAAAGTTATGAATTTTTTAAGATCGTGACACGCATACCAAAGCTTATCCGAAACGTACGCCCAACGTAACGCTTAGTACGCCCAGCCTACCGAGTACTCCAAGCGTACCTGGATTTACGCCCAATGTAATTGAGTTTTTAGCACCCTATAAATAGATGTCGAGAGCTGCCGATTTCTTTTGTTCAAACTCTTCTTTCTCTCTCATTTTTGCATCGTTTTGCGTGCAAGAAATATCCCGAAGCCCGGTATTAATCCTGAGCCCCGAAGCAAGTTGTGAAGCCTCGAAGATCCCGAGAGGTGAAATTCCCGAGCCGAAGCTCTGCCCGCGAGAAGCTGGTTTTTATGAAGATCTTCAAGATCTACCGAAGAATACTACTTTTACAAGTAGTAGTGTTGTCCGATCATCTTCTGATCAGGTGAGTGTATAGTCACTTTCATCTTACACATAGATATGAAGTCTTTTATAAACTATGTGCTATGTGTGTGTATATATATATATATATATATATATATATATATATATATATATATATATTGTTTTTTATACGTGTGAGTGTGTGGTTACTTTCTTCTAACACATAAATATGGAGTATTTTCTTTGAACTACGTGTTATGTGTTTATACATTTTTTTTATTTGAAATAAGTGTTGAATAAATCTTTTATACAAATTTTAAATTTTATATGTATTTTTATCTACAAAAGTGTTGGGTAAAACATAGGTAGATAGTTGATGTGTGTTAAAATGAAGAGAGACCTTGTTGTTGTTGTTGTTTTTTTTTTATTTAGTAATCTAGCGGAGTTTAGATGATGACCACATACTTTTCTAGACACTCATGTGGAACGCTAGCAAGCTCGCCACCTATAGGTCTTAATGAACTTGGGTGTTCATTCGCTATACTCCACCCCCCTCATGGTTGCCTTATTTAACATATATTGCTGGGAAACCCCCGAAGCATGTGTTGTCGCCCCGATGAAATACTCCTAGATTAGGTCCCTTGAGAAAAGTGTTTAGGGACGTAAAGTGAGGATAATGGGAATGGGTAATTTGGTTTTTGTTGATTGATGAAATTAATATAATTATTTATTGTGAGTTGAAAACTCTATATGCTCACCAGGCTCCCATGTCTGAACCACTCAGTTTTCTTTGTATTACAGGTAGTGGTGCTAGAGCATAAGTTGGATGACTTGTCAAGGTTATTTTTGGATTATAGACCTATTGTTATATTTAATTGTTGTATGGTCTATTTTGTAATGTTTATGCTTTTGGTCTGTTTATCGGAACATGACATCCCGAGTTTTGTTATGTAATGAAAATACACTTCTTTAAGAAATGCTTGGTAAATCTTATTTTATTATATTTTGTTTTAGGAACAAATTTTGCAACTCTTTTAAATCAAAGGATTACTCTAAAATTATTTTAAAAGCATAAATTAAACCGGTCTTTTCTGGCTGTGATTTTGGGGATGTCATGGTTGGTATTAGTGCATTAGTTTAAGCGAACTAGGAATTTGTAGGATTTCTAGACTTAAATTTTGAATGCTAAGTGATGATGTTGAGATGTGTGTCTGTTATATTTTAGACACAAGCACTAGTTTATTTTAGGAAAAATGCCTAAAATGCTTTTATGTGCTAAATGTTTTATGTTTGCAATATATGAAATTATTTGTTCTGATCTATGGTCTGTTGCCGATCGAATCTGGAAACCTTATGTGTTTAGGATTCTAAGCGTTTGACTACGATATTAGAACTAGCATGTAAACGTTTTAGAGTGATAAGGATGATTTATTTATCTGTCGTAAATAGGGATCTAAATTCACCTTATTTGGTGTGTAGATCAAAAATGGTAAGAATCAGAAGTGGCGTTGGAAATGCAGATGAAAACAGGAATCAACAACCAATGATTGAGCAAGTACCTATAGTAGCAGCAGCACCTGAGCCAATAACAATGGCTGGGGTACAATTGATGATTCAGACGATGTTGGATCGTCAAATGGATGAAACTAGACGTTTGCTTCAGCAAAATCGTGAAGAATTTTCTATGCATGTTGAACAGCGTGAATTAAACGAAGGGCATTCTGAAGGAGAGAACTTTAGTGGGATAATTGGTCAAGACAACCCACCGATAGTTCGACAAAACAACCAAGATGGAGGACATAATGGACTTGGATGCAAGTACAAGAACTTTTTGACTTGCAAACCATCGACCTTTACTAGAAAGGAGGACCCGATCGGAGTGATGGATTGGATCTCTGAAATGGAGTTAGCCTTCATGACTTGTCGCTGAAGAGGCAAGTTGCAGACTACGTTCGCTGTACGTTAGTTCAGGGGTGGAGCTGATCGCTGGTGGAACACACTGGGGAAGACCCTAATCCCTAATGAACCACTGCAATTGACATGTGAAGAGTTCTTGGTGTAGTTCAAGTGCAAGTTTTGCTCGGACCAGAATCTATTAGAGTTGGAGAACAAGTTTCTGACATTGACAAAGGGCAACATGTCAGTTGATGATTATACAAACACCTTTACTGACAACATGGAGATTACTTTGTGCATCGTCCCGAATGAGCTGAAAAAAGTTGATAGGTACGAAAAGGGACTCCCATGGGAGTATGATGTGCCAGTACATCAGGCACCTACTCTGGAGGCAGCTATTTGGGCTGCCAAGTCTGTTAAGGACATGGTCAAGGGAATAACCACCAACAAAGTTGAAGTTGGTGAAAAGAGAAAGTTTGAAGGAACTTTAGGTTCAAGCAAGAAAAACAAATTTCCGAAGTCTGATTCGAAAAAGTTTAGAGGAGGAAAAGGAGGCGAATCAAAATGGTGTAAGAAGTGCAAGACAAAGCACTCTTGGAAATGTAGCGAGGATGTGACCTGCTACAAGTGTGGAAAGATGGGGCATTATGCCAATGAGTGTCCTTCCAACAAAAGAGTGTGCTTTGGGTGTAATAAAGAGGGGAACATTTTGAAAGATTGTCCGAGAAAGAAGGAGGCAGCAAAACCCAATATTCCTCCAAATCCGAAAGCGAGAGCCTTCTAGATGATACTGGAAGCTGCGGAAGATGAGGCTAATGTCGCTTCAGGTACCTTTCTTGTAAACAATTTTCCTTCTCAAATTTTTTTTGCTTCTGGAGCCAACTACTCCTTTATTTCCCATGAGTTTGGTAGAAAACTAGCTTTGCCTGTTGATAGACTAGATAATGCTTTATTAGTCGAATTTGCTAGTGGCAAGTTTGTACCTGTTAGCCATCGCATGAAAAATATCTTCATTGACTTGAATGAGAATAAGTTCCACGATGAATTATTGCCTATAGAGCTAAACGGTTTCAACATCGTGCTTGGAATGGATTGGCTTAGTGCCAATGACGTCGAGATATTGTGCAAGAAGAAGATTGTAAAAGTAATCCCGCCTTGGAAAGAGTCGTTTATGGTGTATGGAGATAAACGCAGAGTAAATTCTGGAATCATTTCATTGATGAAAGCCAAAAATTATTTGGCCAAAGAATGTACATCATATCTAGCATTCGTAATTGATGTTAAGAAAGAAAATAAGGAGGTGCAGAGCATTCTGGTGGTGTGTGATTATCCGGAATTGTTTCGTGAAGATCTTCCCGGATTACCACCTGATAGACAAGTGGAGTTCAGAATAGACTTGTTACTAGGGAATACGCCTATAGCAAAACCACCTTATCGATTACCACTAACGGAGATGAAGGAGCTTATGATGAAACTTCAAGAGTTATTAGACAAAGGTTTCATTAGACCTAGTTCATCGCCCTGGGAAGCTCCGGTGTTATTTGTAAAAAAGAAGGACGCGAGCATGAGAATGTGCATCGATTGGCTACAAGGATCAAGTTATTTTTCAAAGATAGACCTAACATCAGGATATCATCAACTTAAAGTAAGAGAACAAGATATCGAAATGATTGCGTTCAGAACTAGATATGGACACGATGAGTTCTTGGTTATGTCGTTTGGATTAACAAATGCTCTAACAACATTTATGGATTTGATGAATAGGGTTTGTAAATCGTTCCTTGATAAATTTGTGATAATATTCATAGATGACATTTTGATTTACTCGAAAAGCCAAGAGATGCATGGCAAACATATGCGAGAAGTTTTAGAATTCTTGAAAAAGTAGAAGCTGTATACTAAGTTCTCAAAATGTGATTTCTGGATTCGAGAAGTCCAATTTTTGGGTCATGTGGTCAACCAAGAAGGTATAATGGTTAATCCAACAAAGATTGAGGCTGTGACGAAGTGGGAGCAACCGAAAAATCCCACGGAGATCCGAAGATTTTTGGGATTAGCCGGATATTACCGAAGGTTTATACATGGCTTTTCTTCGATCGCTAGTCCATTAACATATTTGACCCACAAAAGAGCCGCTTATGCATGGAATGATAAGCAGAAAGAAGCATTCGAGTTGCTAAAGAAAAAGCTATGTGAGGCACTGATTCTTTCTCTACCTGATGGAGTTGAAGACATTGCTGTTTATAGAGATGCGTCTGGTGTTGAGTTGGGTTATGTTTTGACCCAAAGATAAAATGTGATAGCATATGTGTCTCGACAGTTGAAAGAGCATGAAAAGAACTACCCGACTCATCATTTGGAGTTGGCGGTGGTAGTTTTCGCTCTAAAGATATGGAGACATTACGTCTTTGGCACGAAGTGTAAGCTTTTCACTGATCACAAGAGTATCTAATATCTCTTGAATCAGAAAGAATTGAATATGAGGCAACGACGCTGACTAGAATTACTCAAGGACTACGACTGTGAGATACTTTACCACCCCGGTAAAGCTAATGTTGTTGCTGATGCTCTCAGTCGAAATGTCAATGTTGAAAGAAAAAGGCCAAGGGCATTGAGAATAGAAGTTGTCTCGATAATTGTGGAGAGTATAGAGACAGCTCAAGAATAAGGTTCAGAAAAGAATGACCGAAAGGGAGAACGTTTGAGAAAAACGTTAGTGTTCGGTATAAATAGTCACAGACTAAAGGTATTCAAAGATCAGATTTGGGTAGATAAGACGGGAGGAGTAAGAGATCTTCTAATGGAAGAAGCTCACAAAACCATGTACTCGATTCATCCTGGTAGCAATAAAATGTATAGTGACCCGAAACCCTATTACTAGTAGCCGACGATGAAGCTCAACATTGCAAAGTATATGGCTTAGTGTGTAATCTGTGCGAGAGTAAAGGCGTAACATCAGAAACCATATGCGAGTTTAGAACCTTTACCTATGCCTATGGGTAAATGGGAAGACATTGTTATGGATTTTGTCACTAAACTACCTAGGACAAAGAGAAGTCACAACAAGATTTGGGTGGTCGTGGATCGTTTCACTAAGAGTGCACACTTCATAGCAGCCAATGAAAAATGGTCTATGGATAAGCTTGCAAATGCTTACGTAAAGGAAATTGTGAGGCTTCACGGTGTTCGTCTAACAATTGTATCAGATCGTGATAGTCGTTTCACGTCATGATTTTGGAAAAGTCTACAAGTGGAAATGGGTACCAAGTTGTGTTTAAGTACAACTTACCATCCACAGACTGATGGTCAGAGCGAAAGAATGACACAAACACTTGAAGATATGCTGAGAGCATGTACCCTGGAATTCCTAGGTAACTAGGATGATCATTTACCTTTGGTAGAATTCTCCTACAATAATAGTTTCCACTCGAGCATAAAGATGGCACCTTATCAAGCTATGTATGGAAAAAAATATAATACGCCGTCTTGTTGGCTTAAGGCTAGGGAGAAGCAGTTTATGGGACTGGAGATAGTCCATCAAACTGCTGAAAAGTTGAAAATAATTAGGGAGAGAATGTTAGCAGCTCAAGATCGTCAAAAGAGCTATGCTGACAAAAAGCAAAGACGGATGACTTTTGAAGTTAAAGACTTGGTTTTGCTTAAAGTCTCGCCATGGAAGGGACATATAAGGTTTGATAAAAGGGGAAAGTTGAGTCCAAGGTTTATTGGACCATTTAAAGTTCTTCAGAGAATAGGGAACCAAGCTTACAAGCTCGAACTACCAAAATAACTAGAGGGTATTCATAACACTTTCAACGTGTGTTATCTGAGGAAATTCATGGGAGAAGTTCCCGACATAATTCCAAATTTTTGAATTGAGGTTGGATGAAAACAAGAGGTTGATTGAAGAACTAGAGGCAATCGTTGACCGAAAGATTAAGAAGTTACGATGCAAGATGGTCGAATTGGTGCTTGTCCATTGGAAACACGTGAATAGGCCGAATCTCACTTAGGAGATGGAGAGTGACATGTTGAGTCGCTATCTGCATTTGTTTGTTGATGTGTGCTTCTGGGGACGGAATCATACCAAGGGGGAGAGAATTATAACGCCCACATTTCTAGGCTAGGCATTATCGTTGATGTGATAGTCTAGGTTAGCCTTGTAACTCTTTTTGAAGTATTAAAGATGAAATATTTGAGTATTATATGATTTATGTTTTTGTTTTCTTAATTATTATAATTTAATGAATTAAGAATAAAATGAGCATCAAAATTAAAGTGTGAGAAAGTTCTGATATCTTTACATAAAGTTGTAGTGGTCGAAACAAGTATTCCAGATATGTAAAGAATGCCAAGATCCGAGTAATAACGACGAAGTTATGACCTATCGAAGTTTCGCGACGGAACCGGCAACGCCGAATGACGTAAAATATGAATTTTAGATAGAACAATATCTAGCCTTAGTGATCTAAACGAAAGTCGTAGAATATGTTAAACCGAGAGCATGCATAAAAAGAACGCCCAAATTTGACTTCGTATGAGGAAGTTATGAGTTTTCGAAGTTTCGACTTAGTAGTATGCAGCTCGAATACTCGATTTGAGATCGAGCAGTTTTTAGCTGAAACAATCTAAACGAGAATAGAAGATCTCGTCGATAGTAGTCCAACGGTAAAAAAACCGACGGAAATGGATGTCGAATGAAGAAGTTATGAATTTATAACGGAGTTTTAATGTCCCGACCTACTAAAACTAATATAATAAAAATAATTCAAAATTAACCGACAGAGTCTAAATGAAAGCTGTGGAGCATAATCTCACCTATGCGTGGATATAAAGAATGTCGAAAACGGAGCTCGTATGCGAAATGTATGAATTTTTGAAGATCATGGCACGCATACGAAAGCTTATCCGAAGCATATACCCAACGTAAGGCTTAGTACGCCCATCGTACCTAGATTTACGCCTAGCGTAATCGAGGTTTCAGCACCCTATAAATAGATGTCGAGGGTTACCGATTTCTTTTGTTCAAACTCTTCTTTCCCTCTCATTTTTGCATCGTTTTTGGGTGCAAGAAATATCCCGAAGCCCCAATATTAATCCCGAGCCCCGATGCAAGTTCCGAAGCCCCGAAGATCCCGAGAAGTGAAATTCCCGAGCCAAAGCTCTGCCCGCAAGAAGCCGGTTTTTGTGAAGATCTTCCAGATCTATCGAAGAATACTACTTTTACAAGCCATAGTGTTGTCCGATCATCTTCTGATTAGGTGAGTGTATAGTCACTTTCAGCTTATACATAGATATGAATTATTTTATAAAATACATGCTATGTGTATATATATTGTTGTTTATACGTGTGAGTGTGTGGTTAGTTTCTTCTAACACATAAAAATGAAGTATTTTCTTTGAAATACGTGTTATGTGTTTATACATTATTTGTTTATTTGAAATAAGTGTTGAATGAATGTTTTATACAAATTTTAAACTGTATATGTATTTTTATCTACAACAGTGTTGGGTAAAGCATGGGTAGATAGTTGATGTGTCTTAAAATGAAGAGAGTCCTCGATGTTGTTGTTTTCGATTCAGTCATCTAGCGGAGTTTAGATGATGACCACAGACCTTTCTAGACAGTCCTGTGGAACGCTAGCAGGCTCGCCACCTGTAGGTGTTAATGAACTTGGGTATTCATTCGATGTACTCCATCCCCTTCATGGTTGCCTTATTAGACATATATTGCTGGGAAACCCCCGAAGCATGTGTTGTCGCCCCGATGAAATATTCTTATATTAGGTCCCTTGAGAAAAGTGTTTAGGGACGTAAAGTGAGGATAACGGGAATGTGTAATTGGGGTTTTGTTGGTTGATGAAATTAATATAATTATTTATTGTGGGTTGAAAACCCTATATGCTCACCAGGATCCGAAGTCTGACCCACTCAATTTTCTTTGTATTACATGTAGTAGTGCTAGAGCATAAGTTGGATGATTTGTCAAGATTATTTTTGGATTATAGACATGTTGTTATATTTAACTGTTGTAAGGTCTATTTTGTAATGTTTATGATTTTGGTTTGTTTATCGGAACATGACATCCCGAATTTTGTTATGTAATGAAAATACACTTCTTTAATAAATGTTTTCGTAAATCTTATTTTATCATATTTGTTTTGGGAACAAAATTTGCAACTCTTTTAAATTAAAGGATTACTCTGAAATTGTTTTAAAACCATAAATTAAATCAGTATTTTCTGGCTGTGATTTTGGGGATGTCACACACAGAAAGAAGAATATGTCAACACGACAGGTTACAAACCTCAAGTCATGTGCTAGTGATTAACAATAGGTTTATTCTTGATTAGTTCTTGAAACTTGTCAAGATCTTTAAGACTACCACTGACCTCTTGACATATAGGATTCTCTTTTGCAAGAAACATTC
Source organism: Lactuca saligna (assembly GCF_052625555.1). Lineage (NCBI taxonomy): Eukaryota > Viridiplantae > Streptophyta > Magnoliopsida > Asterales > Asteraceae > Lactuca > Lactuca saligna. The sequence goes on from NC_136420.1 coordinate 148,549,542, forward strand.
CTTGACAACCAAATATTCAAGGGTAGTGTGGTTCTTATCAAGGACAACACTTCACTCAATTGGTCTTAGTTGGTCTTTGTCCTTACCAAGACATCAGAACTTATCAATTTCAAATGTACACGAGTAAGAAACATTTTACTCTTCATTTTATGAGTGGTATAAACCTTCTTAAGATATGTCACTCAAGTTACAATCTTGGAGAATTACTCTAAGACTTATTTTAGAACGAAGTATAATTCACCTTAAATGATTTGGCCATTTCAACAATTTCCCGATTCCTCTTCTTAGTCATACAAGTGCAGTAAGATGTCCATAGAGGATCAATTTTGATATTGTTTTTCATAATCATTAAGATGATCACAAAACACGATACTCAAGTACTCTCCCATGCTTTTAGATTGAAGAATTTTTTTTTGCCTAAATTGATTCTTCTGATTCGTCCTATTATTCATTGAAACCTTTCCAATGATTCAGAATTATACTTAATCTTGTAATCATAACCATATTTACTAAACTTTAGTAAATCATGACGAATAATCTTATCGTTCTTTGTAGTGGACGTGACCAGTGAATAAGAATGTGTGCTCGATCCCTTAGTCCTTCACTTGACTCATATTTACATGTGAATAAGGAATTAGTCCTAATTTCCCAAAGATGAAAGTTCTCAAACATCATACAATACAAGTTGCATAATTCCAAGTTTCTATCCAACTGAAACTTAAGTGATGGAAATCTTTCCTTATTTGCTAAAATTTAACACTACCACATACGAAAGAATCAAATCCATATTACTAACGATAGAAATATACAAAAATCAATTTTCATAAATGCCATTGAAAGGAGATATAGAATAAGATAAAAAAAAAACTTTATTTATTTATAAAATGCGGAAAAAGTTTATTGTTACAATGCAATCACAAATGAAAACTATGCTATTACAAATTTCTAAGCAATCTATTATAACTCCTAAGCAGCAACTCAAAAATCCAATCATCAAACCAGGCGATTGTAATCCATCCTCGCGATGAGATTCAACATGCTCATCCTTTAAGCTTCCTTTCTTTTATTCGATCCTACAAAACATCAAAACGTGACTCTGTCACATCATGTATTAAGAATCTCCAAATAGGAACTTAATAGAGTTAGAAAGTGGACTTACCTGAAGCAGAGTCAAACTTTTTGATCTTTCGGGTAGTCCGGGCAGCTTTGTAACCAATATCCCTTCTCTTAGCAATAAAAGTAAACTGGTTCTTTTTGACTGGTACATGGAACGATCTCAGACGTAGCCTTTCTCTTTACCATTTGGTCAACCGGGTTGACAATGGCTGATCCCTTTCCATTGGGAAGAGAAGACTTTTCTGGACTTTCAATGTTTCCATTGTCAGTGTCCATGGAAGTTTGGGGAGTAGATCTTTCAATCAAGTTTGCTTTACCATTGTGCCAAAGCATTGATGATTCAGCCACAATTACCAAATAGGTAAGATCGATAAGGGTCATGTCGCGATCTATCATATAATAATCTTTAATGCACTCACTCTATGACTCATGAAGTGATTGAAGAACCCAGTCAACATCCAACTTCCTCAAGACAACAACACCCAATACCCTCAGTCTGTCAATATGTGACTTCATCTCCAAGACGTGAGTACACACAAACCTTCCATCTTGATGTTTCATTGCAAGTAGGGCTTGGGTGACCATAAACTGTTCAAGTCTTTGAACTTGTGTGTTAGGGAGAATGATTGGAGGATGTGGAGGAAGTGAAGCATGATATTGTGGAATATCATCTTCATGTGGAAAACTTTTTTCAACAGATTCGGGAAGACCATAGTTGTCTGAACTAGACATCTACAAGGGAGAATTTCAAGTTAGTTGCTTGAAGTCCTTAAGATAACACCCAAACTGAAATGTTAAGTCTAGGACCCAACACAATATTTTACAATTGCAAAAAGGGATGCCGTAATCTACTCGTAAAATATTTGAAGGCAGGTAAATGACGATTTACCAATTTCCACCATGAAAAACAAAATAGATTATTAAGTTCTAATTGGTTTGAAACTCCAAGATCTTTGAGATTCATTGAACTTTTCAATGGATTGTTTAAATCTCGAGTGTGCCTTTCAAGTTTGTGATTGGGATGCCAAGGATCACAAAAAAGGTGTGGATAACCATGCAAATTAGCTTGGTACACCCAATGTTACAAATCACCTAATCAATGTGCTGTTTAACCACACACACTCCATTGATCTATGATTAACATCAAGCTACCCTTTGCCACACATTGTAAGTCCCAGATTAGTGTGTCAGTTAACCACACACGCTCCAATAATAATTTAATAAGGTGCAATGTGCAATTTCATGGGTTAGCACCATTTTCACATTTTCCTAAACTAACTAAGATTGAGAATTTAATAAAAAATTAGTCATTGAATTTTTTTATCATTATACTTTTAGTGAGGGAGAATTAATATCCTATCCTATCCGTTCGTCTAATGACCCTCCACAAATCAAGGAAACAGTGGGTGAGAGTGGACACCCATTAAACTTCCATTTTATAGGGAGTAACCTTATACCCCCATTATAGACTGGCTTCGTAAATGAGGCCTACTAACGGTAAGACTGACTTGTCTTATACACACACACACACACACACACACACACATATATATATATATATATATATATATATATATGTGTGTGTGTGTGTGTGTGTATAAGTCTTAAACTTTAATATTATAATTGTATAAGGGTAGAATTTTAACTTTTAAAACTCTAGGGTTTTATTTGGAATTAAAGTATTCAAAGGTGAGACTTTACAAATTCCAAAACTTGAGGGCAAGTTTTGAACTATTCAAGAAACTTTTTGGATTCCATAACATATGAGTTTAATATAGGCTTTAATGAAAAGAGTATTCAAAATCCATAACTTGAGGACAAGCTATGGAGTTCATAAAACTATTTATGGGTAAAAGACTCTTCAAATACATAACCTATGACTTTAATGATCTTTTTAAAAGAAAAACTTTTCCTATTCCATAACTTGAGGACAAGTTATGGAGTACATTAAAGGCCAAAAAGACCATCAAATAAACTAACAAGCATGTCATATAATGTCCATGATCTAGATTAAACTCATATGAACAAGATAATTCATATCAAACAAATTTCATGTAATTAGCATAGTCATATAAACAAATACAAAATATGAAACTTTGACTATTATCTTCTAAATTGGATAAGCATGATCATTACTACATCAAAAACATGTTTATAAGTCTAAAAAAAGTTTGAGGGTAATGATCCTAGTTTAATTCCAGCTTTACAAATCGAAAAACTGCACTTTGGAGCATCAACTCGTCGAGTGCAAGAACAAACTCGGCGAGTTGGTTACATTTGTGCTTGGACTCGGCGAGTCTACTGTCCAGACAACCAAAAAATCAATTTTTTAAAGCATTTAACAAGAAGTAGAATCAAGTATAATTGAAAACAATCCTAGGCTTTGATACCACTGTTGGGTTTTGAGCACTATAACATTTCCTAAGTGCACATGCAACCCTAAATGCTTTGGATCTATGTTTTCTCTAATTATACATGCATTTTCTTTTTCCAAAGAATTCACCCTAGCTAGCATACAATTGAAGCTATATATAATCAACATATAATTAGGATGCTTACTCTTGAGTATGGTAGAGTTCTTGACCTTTGGAAACTTGAGCACCTCAAGTGTGACGCCTCTAATGGTTTACAAACACCAATATGCAAGAGGAGGTTCTAAGAGAATAAGTTATTTGCCTCTATGGTTGTTGCAACCGATTTAGGTATATGGAGGGGGCTATTTATAGTTGTATCAAGTGTTAAGGTTACACTTTGAAAGCCCTAATGATCCATGACTTTCCACATTCCTATAATCCATGGGTTTAACCTCCATGTACTATCCATGGGTTATATTATTGGTTAGGCCCACTTACATAATCATGGATCTCTTTGCCCATACTATAAATATCACTGATTTACATAATCAATCCCTCCATTTTTTTTAGTGTATTTTGACCACAAAATTAATTCCAAATTAATTGTTGGACAATACTAATTAAATAACCATATTAATATATTATACTTATCATATATTAATAAATCATAAATAACCTTATTCTCATAAAACCATCCTATCAAATTGCACTGGTGAATGCAACCCAAAATGACCATGCTACTATCGGGTCAACTACATACCAGTTATAGTTATGGGCTTAGACACCAAATCCAACAGTTAGCACGTCCAGAGATTCAGAAGCTGTCATCACAGCTGCAGAAACCGTTGGGAAAGTAGTTCATTCGTCAAACCAGTTCTCCGTAGGGAGTGTCGATCCTCTTCATCAGGAAAAGGATGGTTCACACCGGATGTGCACTGACTACTGGGATTTAAAGAAGTTGAGAGTGAAGAACCATTATTTACCCCTGAGGATAGATGATCTTTTCGATCAGTTGTAGGGAGCATCTTTGTTCTCCAAGGTAGACCTGAGGTCTGGGTACCATCCAATCATGGTTAGAGAGGAGGACGTTGAGAAGACCATGTTCCGGACTCGTTATGGAAATTATGAGTTCTTGGTGATGCCGTTTGGGATCACCAACGCGCCGATGGTATTTATGGATCTAATGAATCGATTCTGCAGATCGATGCTCGATCGCTCGGTCATCGTGTTTATAGACAATATCTTTGTGTACTCCAAGACCCGTGAGCAGCAGGAGGAGCATCTACAGGAGTTATTGGGAGTTTTGAGATGAGAACGACTCTATGCCAAGTTCTTGAAATGCGAGTTTTGGTTACGATAGGTTTTGTCCTTGGACATCTCATTAACCAAGAGGGGATTTTGTTCGGTTAGGCTAAAATCGAGGCGGTTATGCAGTGGGATGTTCCGAAATCCCCCTCGGATATCAGGAGTTTCTTGGGATTGGATGGGTACTACCGCATATTCATACATGATTTCTTCAAGATTGCAGTACCCCTCACTCGTCTGACGAGGAAGGGGGTGGATTTCTGATGGGGCCCTGAGCAGCATAGGGCCTTTAAGACCCTCCGAACAGTGACTTTGCGAATCTCAAGTGTTGACTCTCCCATAAGGAGTTGAGGATTTTGTTTTGTTCTGTGATGCATCCATCACGGGATTGGGAGTGGTCCTCATGCAGGGAGGATGAGTGATAGCCAACGCATCTTGGCAGTTGAAGCTGCACGAGACAAGATACCCCACTCCTGACTTGGAGTTGGGAGCGGTGGTATTCGCTCTCAAGATTTGGATACATTACTTCTATGGGGTCCATTATACCATATACATGGACCACAAGAGTATGAGACACATCATGGATCAGCTGAACATGAACATGAGACAGCACATGTGGCTTGATGTGGTCAAAGATTATGACTGTGAGATACTTTACCATCCTGGTAACGCGAACATCGTTGCGGATGCTCTGAGCCGCAAGTCGGATGGATCTTCTACTTCAGCGACATAGATGAGGATATCAGTGGATTATCCATTGGTGAGTTTGATCAGGAAAGCTCAAGTTGAGGGTATGCGACATGAGAATTGGAAGCTCAAGCGGATTAGGGTTGAGAGCACCCAGTTTGTGCAGGATAGTCGGGGATTGTTGACCTGCTGCAGTCGGGTTTGGGTTCCGATGTCTGGTTGGGTCAGACAAATTTTACTAAAGGAGACTTATAAGTCTCGCTTCTCTATTCACCTAGGGCCCACCAAGATTTACCAGTATTTTGTATTGAGCTATTGGTGGCCATGCATGAAGAGGGAGATTGCATGGTACGTTGAGAGGTGCTTGACCTGCCGGATGGTAAAGGACGAGCATTAGAGGCCGCACGGTCAATTGTAGCCTCTGGAGATTCTCATGTTGAAATATGAGCAAATCACGATGGATTTTATCACCAAGCTATCGAGGACGACGAAGTGCTTCGATGTTATTTCGGTCATCGTGGATCGATCGACCAAGAGCACCCACTTCTTAGTGATACGGGAGAGTTCGTCGGCCGAGAAGCTAGCTGATTTGTATATCCGTGAGATTGTTGCTCGCCATGGGGGTGCTGATCTCTATTGTTTCAGACCGAGATGTTCGGTTCACCTCCCGCTTCTGGAAGAAGTACCATGAGGAACTGGGCACACATATGCACTTTAGTACAGCCCATCATCGGCAAATAGACAACTAGAGTGAGCGGACCATACAGACTCTCGAGGATATGCCGAGAGTCTGCATTATTGAATTTTGTGGGAGATGGGACTCCTACCTACCCTGCTCTCTTACAACAACAACTTTAATTCCAGTATCGGTGCTACGCTATATGACCTATTGTACGGATGGAGATGTCGCACCCCAGTCTATTGGGGTGAGATCTGTCACAAGGTAATGGGATAGATGGAGGTAGTTATGCAGACTACCGAGAGGATTCAACATATCAGACAGCGAGTGCAGACCGCCCAGAGTCGGCAAAAGAATTACGCTGATAGGTCCCGATCTGAGCTGAAGTTTCAGGTGGATGACATGGTATTCCTAAAGGTCTCACCCTGGAAAGGTGTGATTCGCCTTAGGAAGAGGGGGGAGTTCAGCCCCTGATACATTGGACCATTCCAGATTGTTGCCAGGGTTGGCAAGGTGGCATATAGACCAGATCATCCGGAGGAGCTTCTTCAGAATCCTAGCACTTTCCTCATTTTGCAGTTGCAGAAGTGCATATTGGAAGAGGATGTAGTAGTGTCGTTGGATGATATTCAGGAAGATGAGCGTCTGAACTATATAGAGCAACCGATGGCTATTTTGGAGGGGAAGGTAAAGGTCCTTTTCAACAAGGAGATACCTCTGGTAAACGTACCGCGGCAGCATCGATAGGGATCTGAATAGACTTAGGAACCAGAGACTGAGATGTGGAAGCATTACCCAAATCTATGTGCTACAGCAGAATTTGAGGATGAAGTCCAGGTTAAGTGGGGGACAGTTGTAACATCTTGAGATTTTGCAGCTATTTCCGAATCCTCTGTTTTATTATTATTTTGTCATTTGTTGTCCTTGGGGTTAGAAGAGTCAACCCATGAAAAGCCTAAGGGATAAAGTTGCAAATTTAAGAACAAGACTAGTATGGTGAGCGTACATAAGGTACGCTAAGCATATTAGGCATGCCCTAGTACGCTGACCATACACTTGTGTACGCTTGGCGTACTCGCGTTAGATGGAAACCCTAATATTTAGGGTTTGAGTGATATATAAACGTCCTTATGAGCTCAAAACCCTCCATCACCTCAACCTCTATATATTTGAACCGTTTTCCCTAAACCCTAACCTCTTTCTTGAGTGTGTGAGCTAAAAGAGTGTGCTTTTAGTTGTTGGAGAAGAAGGTGTTGCGTCAACAAGTTTGAGAAGGAGGACAAGCTTGTAGATCTGAAGTTTCTTTGTGCTCTAGAAGCTACAGAAGGTAAAAAGCTCCAACCTTTATGTGTGTATGATGTAGATCTAGCCTTAGTAGATTTATAAAACCGTTTCTTGTCCCAAAAGTCCCAAGTTGGCGTATGTTATGGTTTGAACGTAATAAGATGTCCTTTTCAGACCCTAGACAGGGTCGTAAGTGATAAAAATGATGTCCCAGTGGCATAAAATGTCCCATGCATATAGTAGGAGGGTCCTAATGGGTTAATACCATGTATTAACAACTTTTTGGATGTCCAAAGTCCTAAAGTTCGAGACTTTATGGCTCAAAGACACATTTGGTGGATGGATCTGGAATTTGGGTTAAGTGTTTAAGCCATTAAGCACTTATTAGAGTTTTTGTAAAACTCGCGTACGTCCGCATAATTTATGTACACCTAGCATACTGAGTTAACCACCACGATGGTGGTCAATGTAAAATGAAAATACGCCCCGCGTACCAGAGGAGTATGCCCTGCATACGCCCTATGTTGGGATTTTTGACAAATTAGGCTTCAGGATTGGGCCGTCTTTGGACTAGTTGGACTTGGGCCTAGTTGGACATTCTGAATAGTTCGGTTTAGGCTAGTTTTGATAATGGATCCAAGAATAAGGCCTAATTAGGGAGTTGGGCCCAATTGGGAAAATTGGGCCATTAATAGATTTGGGTATATGGACTTTTAAAATCATGGATTTGGCATTGGGCCTTATCCCAAATTAGAGAAAAGTAAATAGTGTACAATTACTCTATGTGGATGCTTAGTCAAGATTGACATCCCATGTGTTGACCTAGTAATTGTTATTTTGGATAGTGCGGGATTTTCGGTGAGACAACAATCAGAGACTTTTAGTCCAGTTCAGCACTACTTGCGAGGTGAGTTAGCCTCACTGTACTAAGGGGTCTAAGGCACCAAGGTTGGCCCATTGGATTGATATCCTAGTAGTTATTGATATGTTGACTATGAGTTATATATGAACGTTAGTTCGATGTGATAGTCTGGTAGATCTGCAGGACTACCTGTGATACTGTGTGTTTACCTGTACGTACATTATCTGTTACACGTCGACATGTAATGTGGGTAGGGTTGAGATTACACTACTTTGTGCAGTGACAAAAATACCCTGGAGTATGTCACGTAAGAGCTGAGGGCGAGGGAGGGCATGCCAGACTCATACTCAGGACTCCTAAGCATTTCAGATGTGAGCTGAGGGCCATGAGAGCCTACCAGACTCGAAATGAGGGATAATCATTTTGTTACAGTCCCAGGACTGAGGTAGTGAAAGGGCACTATTTTGTGGTTTTGGCTAGGCAATCATTTGTATAAGTCATGTTAGGTTTTTGGTCAGTTTCTAGTGGTTTTGTTTGTGTTTACGACTCTAAGTGTGTGTACAGCCGTAAACAGATTTACGGATGTAAACCTGTTTACGACCAACCTTGCCGTATATATAGGGTGTGTCAGATACTTGTCAGGTTGTTGGCGAATCAGTGAGTCGTTAAAGTGTACGGTCCCCAAGGTGTATCAAACGTTTATTTGATTAATAGAACATGTGCGTGATTGGATTGATTCTGTTGTTTTACTACATTCTCACTTGACTGATTGGTGTTTGTTTGATAACTGTTGGATTCATTGTTTTGAGACTTACAATTGGTATCAGAGTCAACTGGTGTCAAAACAAACCTCAATCGTGCTATTGGTTAATCAATTTCCAAAACACTCAAGGCATGATTATACGTTTCCATTGCTAAAGGGATTTAATTTGCTGAAAATATTGCGTTTTGGAAGCTTTCGGTATCATTGTTGACCGTGAACTACTTGAACCGTAAATTAAGTGTACGATCGTAAACCGAGTGTACGGCTGTAAACCGAGTGTACGGTCATAAACCAAGTGTCCGACCGTAAACCTTGTGTTCAGCCGTAATCTGTGTGTCCTCCCGCAAACTCCCAACCGTAATCTTCTGACCGTAAACTCTTGACTGTAAACCCTTGACTGTGTTCAGTTCTTAAATTTCATAATTTGATTTAATTAATTAGAAAATTAAAAATGGATTTTCAAAACTCTCATCATGAGCTTGACTCTTTCATGGGCATTGCCACTCGCATACCCCGTCTACTGTCTGCTAAGGGGTTTCCTGAATGAAAATATCATGCGGAGAAATATATAAAATGAAAGAATTTAAAATTTGGAGGTGTATTTTGAAAGTCCACATCATGATCACCACCACACTTCCGGACAAAACAATTGTGGATAAAGCTATTGAAGAATACACGGATGAAGAGTTTGACAAAATTGAACAACAGGAAAGAGCACTAGCTACCCTTACTATGGCTCTCTCTCCTGAAATTGACCAAGGTTTTCGAGAGTACAAATCTGGTAAAGCTCTGGGAGGCCTTGATAGAGGTGTATGAGGGAAATGAGGATATGAAACAAAGTCGTCAAGACTCTTTGAGGCAAAAATTCAACATGTTTAATCACATCTTGGGAGAAATTCTGGAAGCTCAGCTTCAATGTTTCATCACGCTTACCACTGAAATGAGCTCAGGTGGTGTGTTCGTGTCAAGCTCTGAAGTGAACAAGAGGCTGCTCAACTCTTTACCAAAAACTTGGGATATGAATGTAGTCGTCATCAACAAAACTAAGGATCTCAATCAACTTAGCTTGGCTGAAATTATGGCCATCATTAAAGCCTACGATCTTGATGACAAATAGAGAGAGATCAATCACATCAACTCTTACTCTACTACAAATTTTGGGATTCAATAAAACAATTCTTTTTCATCCTTTTCAAATCCTCAAGTGTCACCCTTTATTGTTCCTCAATCATCTTATGCTCACTCGCAGTCATCCGTCGTAGCTCAACCTTCGTTTGCTCTCCACAACCATACCTCCAAACTGCTTCTTCAAAGACGAATGTTCCAGCTCCTGTTCAAGTACCAGTCCCCAAAGAAAATAAAGAGAACTTGGCCCTCACAACTGGGTTGGTTAATTGTTATAATGCTTTTGTTGCAGGTGAGCTACCACCTCACCTATCTTTTGCTGAATTGGATAAGATTCATCCTGAACATGTGGAAGAAATGGAGATCACCTGGCAAATTGCTATGGCGGTATTCCGTGCTAAAAAATTCTCCAAGAAGACGGGAAAGCATAATTAGGGTATGAATGAAGAGAAGAAAGTGGGATTCAGCAAGTCTAAGCTCTGTTGTGACAACTATCATGAACCTGGTCATTTTTTTCTAGAGACTACCCAAAGCCAGACCGAAGAGAAAATCATGAAAGAACAATAGTGTCAGCCGACAATTGTTGTGTTTTGATCATTCTAACACTTCCTAAGTGTACATGCAACCCTAATAACCTTGAATCTATGTTTTCTCTATATACATGCAAAAAAAAATTTCAAGGTTATTTCCTAACTAGCATGGCATGGGGATTACATAAAACATAAAGAACTAGTAGAAATACATACCTTGTTGTTGCTTGGATTCCTTCAAGACTTTGTGAGCCTAGCACCCCAAATGTTGTGCCTCAAATGCTTCACACAACACCACAAAACTTGGAATAACTTGAAAGAATATTTCTTACACTCACAAATCGGTTATGCCCTCTCTAGTAACACTAGTCCGATTTTGCATGCTATAGGGTTTCTTTTATAGTGTTTCATAATTAGGAGTTACAAATGTAAACCCTAATTGTCATGACTCTTCGTTTCTCATGACCCATGGGTTTGTAACTCCCATGGACTATCCATGGAGCTCCATATGGTTATAACCAAACCCATAAACCATGGATCATTAATCCACCATAAAAGAATTGATGATTGTCATAATCAACCCTATATATTTAATTAGTCTATCCAAGTATTGCAATGCCATGCAACCCAAATGGACCATGTTGGGTTGGGTCAAGTTCATACCAAATAAAGTTATGGACTTAGACACTATATCTAACAGTCTCCTACTTGGATAAGTCTAATCACTATATTTGCAAATATGACTTCAAAATCCGACTAGCTATCATAGCTCTTTCAAAGTCTCTCGGAACTGAGATGATGATGATATGCCATTTAAGATAAGTGATCATATAATCCCCTGTTCTCATGATATCAGTCGGACAAACACATGGAACAAGGTCTTACTTATTGTCCAGCATTTGTTTCTCGATCTCTGATTTGTTTCGACATAGAACTAAATTGAACACATCAATTAGGTTCTGACCGGGCCCAGTACATAGGTGAAAACTAAATCATCGAGGGGCCCAGATATCGCTTCTATTTCTAGAAGGAACAGATAAACTTCGACTAATATGCTTGTATTAACTACTTGTTGAATTGTTCACGAAGGCAGGTTTTATAACATCGAGTTACCAATACGTTTTCATACAACCAATGAATAACCAAGTCATAGTCAACAACTCATATCTCTAGGTTTGAAGATTTATATGATACTACCGTCTCACGATCACTCGAGATAAATTCCATGAAGTGATGCAAGTGAGAGTGGGTTGAATCCAATACTCAGCCCTTATGAGCACTCATGAATGTTGTAGCAACAATTGCATTGTCTAAAGCACTTTAGACAAATCATACAAGCCAAATTCATGACAGTCTTGATTCATATCTACTTCCAACATATGGCTGACTGTGGATGGTTTGAATAACTTAGTCATTTAGGAAGAATGACCTAGTTATTCTGGAAGTCAAAATATGCAAAGTGAAACACATGAATAATACTAATCTTATATGGCCCCAACACTTTGAGTGTAAATGAAACACCTTTTATTTAAGCATCATATTGATCACTCATTATTTATGTTTCAATTAATCAACTTTATGCTTGAATTAAAACATTAGTTGTCCCATTCTCCAAGCATGTACACTATGTTTTTCCGAACAACAATTATGCCATACTCTAAGTATGCATACTATGTTTACATATGGTCCTGTCTTTGTGAAATAGATCAATTGACCATATTCCAATGATGCTCATTTCCCAATTCTAATCCTTGCTGTAAATGCAAGAATACCAAACTCTTGCCATTTACTGTAATATGTTAGATTCTAAACTTATATGCAATGATCCCCTTGTAACGACTATGCACAGAAGTCACAGAGACTTGGCAACAGACATTACAAAGTATTCCAATGGGAAACAATTCCATGGAAATGAAGTCTCAAATTCAAAGTACATTCCTTTGAACAATCTTCTTAGCATTAAGTTCTTTAATCTTACACAGATTCAAAGAATAACTTCCACCTATGGAAACAATTCCACATTACCATTTTGACTGTCACTTCTGAACAAGGGTTGCCTCTTTACAAAATATGTCAATATGGTCCTTACTCTATACTTCTAATTTTCCATGAGCAACCAATCTTTGGTAAACCTCAGATTGTCCTCGATAATTTTGCCTAATCATTTTAGTCATTTCCAGTTCTATTCCTTTTTCCATCTTAATGCCCTAGGCATTTGGAAAATTTAGAATGGATGAATATTATAGCACATATAATCAAACCTATACCAAAGCATATGGGACATGATTTATGCTATGAAATTTTTATTTGCCATGTTCTCAAAACTCGAACTATGGAGAGGGATGCCATAATCATAATCGAATTTTGAGAATGCAACATATATAGAATTTCCTTATGTTGAACCATTCCAGCATAACATTCATATATATTCTTGACTAATGTAGATTAAATTATCAATCAAAGCTTGTAGAATTGGAGTGAAGTATAGAATCCTCTCCCTTAATTATAGCAAAACAACTTTCCAAAGCAAATTGAAACTTTTGTTTTCTATAATTAACATTTCTAACTTGCAATATTTAACATAATCATCATGATCCCACTAGCATAATGATTACCAACATAACACTTTATGCTCCCACTAGCTTTCACATGTACTCAGAAATCAAATGGACTTCTAGAAATCAATACTTTATTGACTTTCTTACCAAAGTTCATATTTCTGATACCGGATTGCTTTGACAAGACTTTATGAAAAACATACACCTTTCCTTAGATAGCTCACATTTTTGTCTAGACCTTTTACAATTCTCACTAGTTAGTGTGCCGGTTAACCACACACGCTCCACTAACTATATGAGAATGCAAATATCACAACCGCTATCTACTTTAAATCTTCTTAGTGGAAGCGTTTCCTTACCATCATTTTCATGAATCGAAGAGAAACCTTATGACACTTAGATTTTATGGTGTATGTGTTATTTTCCATGTGGATTTTGTCAAAACCATAATCACAGGCCTAGGTTAGTGACACTTCCAAATTCATATGGACTGAACTTGTGCAATCTTAATTTCTTGCCACCCGGCAGCACAAGGGCCAACCATTGCTTCCCAGTTGTTATGAAAACAATCGAGAACTCTCAGAACTCCAATGCAAAGCTAACCTTAACAGGGATGAACACAGAATATGTCAGCACGATAGGTTACAAACCTCAAGTCGTGGGCTAGTGATTAACAAAACTCTTGATTAGTTCTTGAAACTATTTCAGAGTCTTTTAGACTCCCACTGTCCTCTTGACATATAAGACTTCTCTTTGTCAAGAACCATTCCTTGACAATACAAATATTCAAGAGCTAGTGTGGATTCTTATCAAGTTAACCACTTCCCATAATTGGACTTAGTTTTTCTTTGTTTTATCCAAAACATAACAACTAACCAACCTCAAATTTACACGAGTAGGACACATCTTACTCTACATTTTATAAGTGTTATAAACTTTCTAAAGATTATGTCACTTAATGGCTCAATCTTGTAGTATGACTCTAAGATTTGATTTTGATGTATGATTTATCTTTTGATTTAACCATTTCAACAACTCATGATTCCTCTCCTTAGCCAAACAAATGAAATAAGGTGTCCTTAGAGGATCAATTATGATATGGTTTCATATTCACTAAGATAATCATAAAACAAAATACACAAGTACTCTCCCATTTCTTCAGATTGGAGAAACTTTTTATCTTTCTGCCTTATTTGATTCTTCTTATTCATTCTCCCATACACTGAAACTCTTCCAACGTTTCAGAATTACACTTAAACTCGTAAACATAACCATATTTACTAAAATTTAGTAAATCATAATGAATAATGTTATCAACCTTTGTGGTGGACCTGACCAGCACACAACCAAGTGTACCCAATCTCTTAGTCCTTTGCTTGACTCACATGTGAATGTGAACAAGGAATTAGTCTTAATTTATCAAAGATGATAATTCTCATTCATCACACAATACAACTTGCATGATTCCAAGTTTCTATCCAACTGAAACTTGGGTGATGAGAATCTTTCCTTATTTGGTAAATTATGATACTACCACTAATGAAAGAATCAAATCCATTTACACATATTGCTTATCAATGGAAACATATAAGCAACAACCTTTTTCACAAATGCCATTGTAAGGATACTTAAAATAAATAAAATCAAAACCATTTTATTTTATTTTAAAACTTTGCAGAAAACTTATCCTTACAATCCATATGGAAAACTTGTTGTTATCCTTTCCTACGCAATATATCTAACTCTTAAGTAACAACTCAAAATTCTGATCACCGAACCATGCAATCGAAATCCATCTTCACGATCATAATCATCATATACTTCCTTTAAGTTTCTTCACTCTTCTTTGATTCTTATACATCAATATGTGACCCAGTCACAACATGCAATAAGAATCTTAGAATAGAAACTTAATAGAGTTAGACAATGGACTTTACCTGAAGTAGAGTCAAACATTTGACTTTACTATCCTTATGGACTTTTAGTTAAATTTGCCAGCTTCGCAACCAATGCCCTTCCTATAGAAACATATGGACTCTTTGGAAACGGTACACGGGACTATCACAGACTTAGCCTTTCTCTTTACCATTTGGTTAACCGAGTTGACTATGGCCAATCCCTTTCAATAGGGAAGAGAAAGGTTTTCTGGACTTCCAATGTTACCATTGTCAATGTCCATGGAAGTTTGGGAACTTGATCTTCCAATCAAATTTTCCTTTACCAATGCTCCAAACCATTGCTGATTCAGCATCATCAAGCAAATAGGTAAGATCATTAAGGGTCATGTCGTGATCTGTCATCAGGGAGTGACCAAGTCAATAGCCAGCTACCTTGAGACTTCGACACCTGACTCTCCCGGCTTTTCAATATGTGACTTAATCTCCAAGACCTAAGCACATATAGACTTTGTTTGCCAATAGGGATTGAGTGACTTAGAACTTATCAGGTCTTGAAACTTATGGGATAGGGAGATTTATTGGAGGAGGTGGAAGAAGTGAAGTATGATTTCCAGTCCCACTAATACACAACATAGGGATTGATCTTTCACCTTGGTTGCCATTTGGGATATCATCTTCATTAGGAAGCTTCTTCCTAAAGATTTGGGAAGACCACAGTTGTCTAAACTAGATATCTATAATGGGAGAAATTCAAGTTAGTTGATTTAAAGTCCTTAATATAACACCCAATATGAAATATTAAGGCTAGGACCCAATAAATTATTTATAACTGGAAGAGGGATGCCGTAATCCAAATTATAAAATAGTCAAAGGTAGGTAAATGACGATTTACAAATTTTCACCATGAAAAAACGAAATATAATTAAGTTTTAATTGGATTTGAAACTCCTAGATCTTTTGAGATACATTGAACTTTCAATGACATGTTTGAATCTCGATCGTGCCCTCTCAAGTTTGTGACTGAGATGCTGAGGATCACAAACAAGGTGTGAACAACCATACAAATTGACTTGGTACCCTCAACAATATTACCTAATCGATGTGACGGTTAACCACACACGCTCCACTGATCTATAATAAAGTCAAGTTACCCTTTGCCACTCTTACTAGTCCATGTTAGTGTGCCGGTTAATCACACACGCTCCACTAACGAATTGGTAGGGTACAAAGTGTAATTTTATGGGCTAGCACCAATTTCACATTTCCCTAAAGTAACTAAGATTCGGAATTTATAATGTATAGTTACTTTATAATTCATTATACTTTTAATGAGTATTTAAAGTCGTATCCTACCCATTCGGCTAACGACCCTCCACCGATCAAGGAAGCGGTGGGTGAGAGTGGACACCCATTAAGTCACCATTTTATAGGCAACAACCTTATACCCCCCTTATAGACCGGCTTCGTGAATGAGGCCTACTAACGGTAAGAACGACATATTCTTATACATATCTATATAATAAAATTATAATAATAGTATAAGGGTTTATTTTAAACATTTAAAATACTTTGTGGTTTAATCTATTAATTAAATTATACTCTTAATTTAATCAAACTTAAACCATGTCTTTATGGAATTATTAACTCTTTTAATTAAACACTTTAATTAATTTAATAAAGTCCATAAAGTTTGAATTTTTTTTGACTTTCAAAAAAAAAATTAATTTGGAATTAAAGTGTAATACTTTACAAATTCCAAAACTTGAGGGCAAGAATTGAAACTATTCCAAGTCTCTTCAATTTGTAACTTATGAGTTTTAATGGTTCATAAAAATGAAGACTCTTCATTTTATGAAACCTCTTTAGTTCTTTAAACACAAATCAATGAAGTGACCTTTGGTTATCCATAACTTGAGGACAAGTTATGGACACCATTATTGCCATTAAGATCATGAATTAAACACACATGGAGGTTACACATAATTCCTATGATCTTCTAAAAACTCATAAGAACACAAATTCATGCCAAGCAATTTTCAAGAAATCATATAAACATATACAATACTTGAAAATTAATAAAAGTCATGTAAAATGGGTTAACATAATCATTATCATTTTGAAAAACAGATTTTACAAGTCCAAAACAGATTGGGATAATGATTTTAATCCATTTCCAGCAACAAAACACGAAAATACTGCCCAGCACGCACCTACTCGTCGAGTGCATTATCCTACTCGATGAGTAGGATGAATTTGTTCATGGACTCGGCGAGTCCTCCCCGTGAACTCGGCGAGTCCAGTCGTCAGAGAGCAGATTTTTGACTTTTTCAAGCAGTTTGCATCAAGTATACAGAAAACAATCCTAGGCTCTGATACCACTGTTGTGTTTTGAGCATTCTAACACTTCCTAAGTGTACATGGAACCCTAATAACCTTGAATCTATGTTTTCTCTATATACATGCAATTTTTTTTCAAGGTTATTTCCTAACTAGCATGGCATGGGGATTACATAAAACATAAAGAACTAGTAGAAATACATACCTTGTTGTTGCTTGGATTCCTTCAAGACTTTGTGAGCCTAGCACCCCAAATGTTGTGCGACACCACAAAACTTGGAATAACTTGAGAGAATATTTCTTACACTCAAAAATCGGTTATGCCCTCTCTAGTATCACTAGTTTGAATTTGCATGCTATAGGGTTTCTTTTATAGTGTGTCATAATTAGGAGTTACAAATGTAAACCCTAATTGTCATGACTCTTCATTTCTCATGACCCATGGGTTTGTAACTCCCATGGACTATCCATGGAGCTCCATATGGTTATAACCAAACCCATAAACCATGGATCATTAATCCACCATAAAAGAATTGATGATTGTCATAATCAACCCTATATATTTAATTAGTCTCACTTTGATCACCAAATTAATACTAGATTAATACTTGATCAAATACTAATCAAATAATACTATTATTAATATTTTAGAACTTATAATATATTAATAATCATAAGTGCCTTATTCTCTCATTTAGTTTATCCAAGTATTGCAATGCCATGCAACCCAAATGGACCATGCCGGGTCGGATCAAGTTCATACCAAATAAAGTTATGGACTTAGACACTATATCCAACAACAATAACAAGGGAGCTTCAACCAACAATCAAACTGCAAGTCTTGTTGTGGTGGCGCAGTCATTTGATTAGGATGATCAAATACAAGCCCTAAACATCTCAGAACCCGAGAATGCGCATCTTGCTCAAATCAATGATTGTGTACAAGGTGAAGCTGAGATAGATACTGAAGAGGAGATGATGAACCTTCAGTTTGCATTCATGGTTCAGAATACTCCAGAATCTGAAAAACCTGAGGTTAGTGAAGTTTCTTGTTCCCCTGATTGCATTAAAAATATAAACTTTTTACGTGAACAGGCTGAACTAATGCAAAGAGAAATTAAGGAACTTAAATATGAGGGATACCAGTTAAGAAAAGGCCAAAAACCTTTAAAAGAACAGTTACAGGCCAAAACAAGTGACTATAAGAAATTCCAATCTGATTATAGCGAGAAGTGTGTTCACTATAGGTATCTTAAAATGGACTTTGATGCAGTGACTGCTGAACTCAAGACATTGAAAACACGTTTTGTAAATGCTGATTTCATTTTAAAAAATACGATGTCTTGAGTGAAAAGGTTTCATTTATAATTGAACACCAAATGAGATGGAAGGACCAGAAACAAGTAGGATTAGGTTATGAGAGTGTCCCTCCCCCCTTCAATCACAATTATACTACTTCTCCATTGACTCAAGCTGAGATTGATCGCGAACCATTCATGGTTATGGTAAATGCACTGCTGAGCAGGCAATAGACTGTATTGCTAGGAATTTAGATACTCTACTTCCGATGCAGATTTGTCAGTAAGCCAGGAAAAGAAGGGAAATGGAAGAACTGAATCTGATAATAATTGTGTATCGAAATTTGGAGTTCCATTTTCAAAAGATGATGACACTATTCTAGATTTTAAGACTGATATTTTGATTGTTGATAATGTCGTGTCAAACTTTAAAATTTATGATGATTGTGGTGTTATTTATGTGAATTCTATTGAATCTAAATCTGTCACTAGCACCTCTACTTCATCCACATCTATCACTTAACCTGAACTATGCACATGTTCTTGTGGAAATAATCGAATGGTCAATAAAAGCATGAAAAATGTTACAGGCAGTATCAAATCTTCTAAAAATGATCAATTTTGTTTTAATTGTGGTACTGTTGGTCATATAGCTCGAAATTGTTCCAATTGAATGTTTGTGCATTTTTCAACAAAGAGGAGAGAAAATGAGTCTCGAGGAAGGTCTTTAACTAGAAAGTCCTCGAGATCTCATCCTCGTGAAAATGATTGGAACTTTGTCAATACTAGAAAAAGGGTTAACCCTAAACCAAAAAAACAGGGTGTTTATAAAGTTATTACAGGTGCTTTGCCAAAATCGACCATGGGTAAGCCGTGGTCAATTTGTCAAAGTGTGAGTCTAGATCTTCGACTACCTCTAGTTGAAAATCTAAACGCTCCAAAAAGAAGAAAAATCTTTCTAATTCATCTGTAAACATTTTAAAACCTAATTGTAAATGGGGGCCAAAATCTGTAAACGTCCAGTCATCTTCTTCCTATGTAAATGTATCTAATGTACAGTTGCAGAAACAAAAGATAAATCTATGAACATTAAGGATAGACCCAGGATTGTGATGATCTGCATCCCCAAATCTAAATAAAGCTCGCTCGTTGTGTAGGAACAACTGTGGAGGAATGTCGCTAGACCCTATTATGTTGACAACGGTTATTCCAGGCACATGACAGGAGACATCTCCCAACTGCACAACATTCAAAATTTCAATGGGAGTTATGTTTCGTTTGTGGGAGGAGAAGGCGGAAAAATCACTCAGATTTCTTTCTATACAACAAAGTTGGGGTCACTAATTTGATTAAAAAGTTTATTGTAATGATAGAGAACCAAACCAACCAACGGGCGAAGGCACTTAGAACTGACAACGAGACAGTTCAAAAATGTTGTCCTTGATCATTTTTGTGCAGAAAAGGGATTGTGCGTCAATTTAGTGCTACTCACACACCGCAACAAAATGGTGTTGCCAAACAGCGAAATCGAACGTTAAAAGACGCTGCAAGGACCATGTTATGTGACTCCAAACTTCCAGTTTTCTTTTGGGCTGAGGCGATTAATACGACATGTTATGTCCAAAATCGGGTACTAATCAACAAAGCTCAGATGAAGATGCCGTACGAAATTCTCTATGGTCACAAACCATCCGTTAGTCATTTTCATGTATTTGGTTGTCCTTACACCCTCCTTTATCTGGATTCCAACCCGAAATTCAATGCCAAAGCTGATTATTTTTATTTCGTGGAGTATGCTGCTCGCACTGCGTATAGGGTCTACAACAAGAAGAGAAAGAAAATTGTGGAATCCTTCGATGTGTGCTGGTTAGAGGAAAATGAGATGGATGCTAGAGTAGGTCCAGACTGGCTATTTGATTATACATCTCTATTCAAATCAGTCAATGTGTTTTCAGATAATCTATCTAGTTCATGCTCTGGCTCAAAGACTGTGATTGAAGACGAGGATGAAGAAGTTATTTATAGACCATCGGTGGTGTCTTGTAAGACTCCTTCAGTGGATTCACCTGGTCCTAATAATTCATCTAACTCACTGAGTAAATAAAATAATCCAGATGCTGATTCTACTCCCCTTACTCATGATGAAAGAGAGGTTATGTCCAGAGATGCTTCCGCTAATACTCAAACATTTATGAAACTTCTCTTTCTAGATTCGATTGCTGACGAGTTCGTGGCGAGTTCCTCTTCTGATCATAGATCTTCTGAGGTGGATCAATCGGTAGATGATGGATTTGTAAATATTCACAATCTACCTGTCTCGATCAATGACATCAGCCAGGAGGTACCTTCAAGAATTCAACGAGATCATCCAATTGAAAACGTCATTGGCCAGCTGGGTGATGGTGTTATAACGCGAAGTCGGAGCATAAATGTGAGTACATGTCTCTACTCCTACTTCATATCACAAATAGAGACGAAGAACATTCAAATGGCCTTGAATGATCCCAACTAGGTGGATGAAGAACTAAATAAATTTGAGAAGCTTGGGGTTTGGAAGTTGGTTGAATTACCGAAGGGAAAGAAGTCCCTCGACACGTGATGGGTATATCGCAACAAGCAAGATGATTCAGGGGTAAACGGGAGGTGAACCGAACATCGCGATTTTATACTATGGAAACTAGGACCCCATTGTAAGCAACTATCTCACGGATATACAAGTCGGCCAGTTTCTCATCCAATGAGCTCTCCCATATTGCTAAAAAGTGGGTGCTCTTGGTCAATTGGTGCACGATGACCCAGATAGCGTCATAGCCCTTTGCCGTCCTCGGCATCTTAGTGATAAAATCCATCATGATCTACTCCCATATCCACATGGGAATCTCCAGATGCTGCAGTTGAACATGCGACATCTGATTCTTGGCCTTTACCATCCGGCAGGTCAAACATCTCTCAACATACCATGCAATCTCTCTCTTCATGCTTGGACACCAGCAAATGAAACGCAAATCCCATTACAACTTGGTGGCCCCTAGGTGAATAGAGAAGCGAGACTTGTGAGCCTCCTCCAGAATAATCTGTCTGACCCCACCAGACATCGGAACCTAGACCCGACTATAATCAGTCAATAAACCCTTGCTATCCAGCACAAAGCGGGTGTTCTCACCTCTAATATTCTTAAGCTTCAAATTCTATTGACGCATACCCTCAGTATGAGCTTCCCTAATCAAGCTCACAAGTGGAGAATCAACTGATATCCTCATACATGTCACTGGTGTGGATGATCTAGTTGACTTGCGGCTTAGAGTGTCGACAACCACATTCGCTTTACCTGGGTGGTAAAGGATCTCACCGTCGTAGTATATGGAATAGTGGACCCCATAGAGGTAATGTCTCCAAATCTTGAGAGCGGATACCACTGCTCCCAACTCCAAATCGAGAGTAGGTTATCTCGTCTCATGCGGCTTTAGCTACCACTACGCGTAGGCTATCACCCGTCCTCTCTACATGAGGACCGCATCCAGTCCCGTGATGGATGCATCACAGAACACTACAAAATCCTCAACTTCCTCCGGAAGAGTCAAGACTGGAGCCTCGCAAAGTCACTTCCTAGGGGTCTCATATTCCCTCTGCTGCTCAGGTCCCCACCAAAAATCCACCTCCTTCCTCGTCAGATGAGTGAGGGGTATTGTAATCTTGGAGAAATTCGGTATGAATCTATGGTTGTACCCTACCAATCCTAAGAAGCTCTTGATATCCGAGGGAGATTTTGGAACTTCCCACTTCATAACTACCTCAATTTTGGCTAGATCGACCAAAACCCCCTCTTGGTTAATGAGGTGTCCAAGGAGCTGAACCTATCGTAATCAAAACTCACACTTTGAGAACTTGGCATATAGCCGATCTCACCTCAAAACTCCCAATAGATCCCGAAGATACTCCCCATGCTACTCTCGGGTCTTGGAGTACACCAAGATATCGACTATGAACACAATTATCGAGCGATCGACCATCGGTCTACATAACCGATTCATGAGGTCCGTGAATATCGCCGATGCGTTGGTGAGCCTAAACCGCTTCACCAAGAATTCTTAATGTCCATAACGAGTTCGGAACACGGTCTTCTCCACATCCTCCTCCCTAACCCTGACCTGATGGAACCCGAACCTTAGGTCTATCTTGGAGAACCAAGATGCTCCCTGACTGATAGAAAAGATCATCTTTCCTCGGGAGTGGATAACGGTTCTTCACCGTCAAGTTTTTCAACTCCTAGTAGTAAATGCTCATCTACTGTGAACCATCCTTCTTCCTGACGAAGAAAATCAGCGCTCCCCACGAAGAACTGCTCAGACGAATGAACTGCTTGCCCAGCAGTTCCTGCAGCTATGACGACAACTCCTGCATCTCTGGTGGTGCCAATTGGTATGGCGCCTTGGTGATAGGGGCTACAGCTGGCACTATGTCGATCCTAAACATGACCTGCCTCTCCGGAGGCACTCCTGGTAACTGCTCCGGGAAGACGTAAACAATATCCTGAACCACTAGAACGTCTGGAATGGATATTTTGATCCCTGACCCGTGTATCCACCACATACGCTAAATAACCGGCACACCCATGCTGAATGTACTGCCAAGCCCTAGCAGCTGAACAAAACCCTGATCCCAATCTAGTTCCCTCACCATAAATAATCAGTTCTCCGCCACTTGGGTTTCGAACTACCACTCATTGATCCTCGCAGTCGATCATGGCACCGAAGCGAATAAGCCATTCCATGACCACTATCGCACACACATCCCCTATGGGAATTGGAATCAAGTCTATCAGGAAAGATACTCCGAAGATCTCTCCTACTGGGAATCCGAACTCCCTACTGAATGACTGAGATATAAACGACTGACTCGCCCACAAGTCAAATAACACCAAAGCAAGTAAGGAGTCCACTAAAAACGTACCTAATGACATGTACAAGATATAAGCATAAAACATATATAATTAGTAAGATAAGGGATAAAAACATACCAGCAACCACATTTGGTTCTGCCCTAGCCTCATCTACTGTAAGATGGAAGGTGCGTCCCTGAGCCCTCGGGGGCGGTGCTCTACCTTGACTCCCATCAGTAATCCTTAGTGTAGTCAGCGCGGAACATAGCCCTGAACAATTCCCAAGTAATCGTAGCTCTCCGATCATCAATGTAAGACCCAATCATCAACCTCCACCAGTCCTTTGCCCCGGACCTCAGCAGGTTCAGGGCACGTCTGACCTCTGGTTAGTAAGACATGAACACGTGAAGAAACAATCCTCCACATCAGACAGCCACCTCATGGCTCTGATCGGATCTTGAGTCCCATCAAAATTTGGGGTATTCGGGTTATCGAAGTCCTAGTATTGAAAAGCGCACCCAGTTCCTCCCTTTGCCGTCATTACAGCTGATGTAGCTGCTGCGGCAGCAGTCTTCGCAAGGGATGCAGAGTGCTCGTCGAAATACTCAACCTTGGTGGTCTTAATAGACCCATACATCTCCGACAGCTGTGCCCGGAAGAAAGTAGCAACCTCATCATGCAGGATCTCCCGAATCCTATCGTCTAGCTCATCCACCCTCATCTGACCAATAACCTCGGGTACCGACAGTCCCTCCTGACCACCATCTCCTGATCTTGATCCTGATCCGGATCCAGTTACAAAGCGTCTCGTAACTGCCATGCTGAAAATATACCAGTAAAATATCAGATAATCGTTATCAATAACGAGGAACAAACACCCAACTAAACCCTAGGGCTTGTGACTTCCTTGCTACACATATGGGTCTTGTGCTTTGCAAAAGTATGGGCCCATACTACCTTCCACACCTACCCATATTTGTCTCAAGTATCATCACAACGTCCTAACAATATACATAAACATAGTGAGCGCTCAATCCTCACTCTTAGAGGAATGATAACTATCTCATACTGGCCTACCGACCTCGCACAACCCACCCATGAAACTTCGACCAACCTTGCAGCACTTATGTATGCTAGCCATATATAACATTGGACCATATATACTTTCAAATACCTGATCCTACGCTAAGCCCTTAATCAAACAAGAATAGGAAATAAGGCCAAACCATACATTCTCAGGCTATATGATATTAATTATGTATAACCGTGATGCATACACTTAGCATCTATAGTAATGATGTCAATTTCGTACAAGGAAAAACCCTAGGCTACCAGGCATCATATAATCAGGCAACTCTATCATCCAATTACTAAAGATCCCTAGCCTAATACTAGCATGTTGTTCTAAAATATCACAAAATCAAATAATCTGTAAGGTATTTTGGGGTCTAGCCACGAGCTCCGTCTGATCATACACTTGCATCCTTCTTTACTATTTTAAAAACCTTTTAAAAAACTCATTTTAAAATCTTGTCCTTAGTTTGAGACTGGAGACACACGAGTGTTTCCTCCAATTCACTCAAACCAAGGCTCTGATACTAACTTGTAACATCCATAAAAATCATTCCCAATTTAAACTTTTTAAGACATTTCAAAACCAATAATAATTACAAAACTTGTTTTCAAAGTACTATAATGTCAGGGTATCCATAATCAAATAATAAAACATAAGGAGGTGTACAATCACGCCTTCGCCTTCCCGTGATCATCAGAAATACACCTGAAACAAAATCAACATTTGTAAGCCCGAAGCTTAATGAGTTCCCTGAAATACCAACGCCATACCGATATAAGCATATCATATAAAAAACATCATGCATAATGAGCTATTAGCCTGACCGGACCGCCTTGTAGGTCATTAGTCTAACTAGATCGCTCTCCGAGCCATCGGCGCGTTTGGACCGCCTTGTGGGCCTTCAACCTATCTGGACCGCTCGCCGGGCCTTCGGTTTGACTAGTATTCCCTCCTAGGTCAGTAGTCTATCCGGTCCGCCCTATGTATGTTGAACTAAGAACAAAGCATGTCCGCCTCAACCCAACCCCCAATCAAACAAACATGTGAACATAAATATCATATGCTAGCTAGCATATACAGATAGTCATACAGATATAACAGATCACTAACATGGCAACCATCCTACAACCAGGATACCGATCTAACTAATTACTAACATATCAACCATTCAATAACCAGGATACCAATCTAACAAATCACTAACATAGGATAACCCTATAACCAAGATATCGATCTAACAGATCACTAACATAGCGACCATACTATACCCAGGATACAAATCATAAAGCATATCACACAATAAACCTGTATACAAATCCAAAAAGGGCCAGCATTGGTGCCTTAGACCCTGTTGATATAGTGAGGAGAACTCGCCTCATAAGTAGTTTTGAACTGGACTGAAAGTCTCCAATAGATGTCTCACCGAAAGTCCCGAACTATCCAAAATAACAATTTCTAAGTCAACACATGGGATATCAATCTTGACTAAGGGTCCACATAGTCCATTTTTCCTTTTCTCTAATTTGGGCCAAGGCCATCAAATCCAATGTCAAGAAGTCCATATACTTAAGGCCCATTATTGGCCCAATTTTCCCAATTGGGCCCCAACTCCCAAATCGACCTCTTTTAAGATCTATTACCATTAATGACCCAAAACACATTTATTCAGAAAGCCCAACAAGGCCCATGTCTAACTGGCCCAAAAAGGAGCCCAATCCTGAAACCAAAATCGTCAAAAGCCCAAAAGAGGGCATACGCGGGGAGTAATCCTTTGGTATGCTGGGCGTACTTCCATTTTATGTTGACCACGATCAGGGTGGTTGACTTAGTATGTTGGGTATACAAAAATTACTCGAGGCGTATGTGAGGTGTTGCTTAAACCCTAATAAGTGCTTAGTGGCTTAAGCACTTAAGTCTAAACTCTAGATCCATCGACCAAATGTGCCTTAGAACCATAAAGTCTTGAACATTAAGACCTTCCAACTAGATGCATGGGACACTTTCAGCCATTAGGACATCATTTTTATCACTTAGGACCCTCTTCAGGGTCTAAAACACAGTTTATTTCATTCAAATCATAACATGCACCAACTTGGTACTTTTAGGACAAGAAATGGTACCATAAAGCTAGCATGGCAAGATCTACATCATACAAGCATAAAGTTTGGAGCTTTTTACCACCCGGAGCTTTTTGAGAACAAAGAAACCTCATATCTACAAGCTTTTCTTCTTCTCCAACTTCTTGATGCAAGACCTTCTTCTCTAACTACTCAAAATACCCACTTTTAGCTCACACACTCAAGAAAGGGGTTAGAGTTTAGGGAAAATGGCTCAAAACTATAGAGGCTGAGATGATGGAGGGTTTTGAGCTCATAAGGATGTTTATATAGCACTCAAACCCTAAATATTAGGGTTTCCATCTGACGCGAGTACGCCTAGCGATACAAGTGTACGCTCAGCGTACTAGGCGCGCCTAGTATGCTTAGCGTACCTTATGTAAGCATAGCATACTAGTCTTGTTCTTAAAGTTGCAACTTTATCCATTAGGCTCCTCATAGGTCGACTCTTCTAAACACACGGACTACAAATGACAAAATAATAATAGAAGAGTGGATTCAGAAATACATGCAAAATATCTGGATGTTACAGTGAGGGCATAGAGGAGTCCATATCAGAACTCCTGACTTCAAAACGTGCTCAATACCAGAAATGCCTCAAGAATAAGCTAGAAATGACCCTAAACTCTTGAATGAAGGGTAATGACTTTTTACCTTAAAATGAATGCAAAAACGAAGTAGATGTTGGACCTACAAGCTCCTTCTCATTCCAAGCTTCTCAATCTTTAAGTCTCTTCAAGGAATGCACCAAACACATGCTTTTAGCCTCACACACACTCAAAATAGGAGGTTAGCTTGATTAGGGTTTGTTTCTAGACGTGAAAGGTGGTAAGGAGGCTGGCGGGGGGACTTAAGGTCCTTTAATCAAGGTGCAAACCCTAAAAATTGTAGTTTCTTGTCCAACTTCAACTTGTCGAGTTGGGTCCTCCAACTCGTCGAGTAGGTTCTAGAATCCACACAGCTTTATCAGTTTCTACACGACGAGTTGGGGTAGCCAACTCGTCGAGTAGGTCTATAATTATGACTATAAAAGCTTTAAAATTTATACATGGGATTTGGGATGTTACAATTCTCCCCCACTTGAACTAGACTATATCTTCGAAGTCTGCAATAGTAAACAGATCCGAGTATTCCTCTCGCATCTCATCCTCCGGCTCCTATGTCTACTCAGATCCCCTCTGGTGCTCCCATTGTACCTTAACCAAACATACCTCCTTGTTCTGTAGAACCTTCACTTTCCTCTCCAAAACAGCCACCAGCCTCTCCACGTAATTGAATCGCTCATCGACTTGAATATCATCTAATGACACCACGACCTCCTAATCTATTATGCAGTTCTGCAACTGCAAAACATGAAAAGTGTTGTGAATCTGACTAAGCTCCTCCGGAAGATCCAGTATATATGCCACCTTGCCAACCCTGGAAATAACCCGAAAACGTCCAATGTATCGGGGACCCAACTTTCCCCTCTTCGTGAAATTAATCACACCCTTCCAGGGTGAGACCGTTAGTAGTACCATGTCACCAACCGAAAACTCCAACTCAGATTAGCATCGATTGGAATAACTCTTCTGCCAACTCTGAGCGGTCTGCAACCATTGTATGATGAATCTTCTCGGTAGTTTGCAAAACTACCTTGGTCCATCTCATCACCCTGTGACTAACCTCACCCCAACAAAATAGGGTGCAGCATCTCTGTCCATACAATAGTTCAAATGGTGAAGTCCCAATGCTGAAATGAAAGTTGTTGTTGTAGGATAACTCTGCAAGGGGTAGGTAGGAGTCCCAGCTCCCACCGAAGTCAATAACGCAGGCTCTCAGCATATGCTCGAGAGACTATACGGTCCGCTCAGTCTGGCTGTCTTCTAGTGGATGATAAGTTGTACGGAAATGTAGCCGCGTACCCAGTTCCTCGCGGAGCTTCTGTAACACCCCGGGATTTAGGTACATTTATTCCACCATTATTCTTTGTCAATTGGTCATGATTGTTCATTGAGTGGAAGAAGCCTTGCAAGTGAGTACGTTGGGCGTACCAAAGGGGGTACACTACGCGTACTCACGCGCTTATTTTGGACGCGGGGTCGCTATGGTATGCTGGGGGTACCCATAGTTACGCTGGGCGTACCCATAGTTACACCGGGTGTACCCGGACCAGATGCAAAACCCTAATAAGACTTGTGCACTATTTAAAGGATGATAAGGCTCATTTCTCAGCCTCCATATCAGTGAGTAAAAACCTAAGAGAGAGCCTTCCATCATCCTAAGTGAGTGTGTGTGTTCTTAGAGCTAATAGTGCCTTGGTGTGTTAGTGAAGAAGGAAAAAATGAGCTTGTGGAGACTAAACGCTTGAAGTGCAAGTTTGGATCTAAGATCTACACAGAAGGAAGCTGCATTTAGAGGTATAAAGTTCAAAACTTTCCTAATCATTTTGGTTTGTTGTTTCATGTGCCATTTCTAGGGTTAAAAACCCCAAAGGTGGAGACTTTATGAGTGTAAGGTGCTCCATGGTCCGAGATCTGTCCCTTTTCAGTAGTATTTGTGGTCTGGATCCATAAAGTTCCCATCTTGGTCGTTGATATGAGGTCATGCTTGAGTTCTATGCTTTCTAGGGTTAGAGAATGAAATGTTTTGGGTGCTAGTGACTTATTCATCCATGAAAAGGCTTAAAATTATCGAATTTATGGTTTAAGAGGTTTAGAAATGGTCAGATCTAAAATTTGGATGTGGGTCTTAGCTGTTTAAGACTCCAAGAGCTGAAGGACTGAAATTGGGTATTACGCCGGGCATAATTCCAGTGCGCACAACGTAAGGGGTGGCACACCCCTATCCTCCGAAGGTATCGGTTACGCCCAGCGTATATGTTTGGTATGCACAGCATAACCCGAAGGGTTGACTTTTGTTGACTTTTAGGGTTGGGTCAACGTTAGGGTATTTGAGCCATGTGAGGGGTAAAATGGTCTTTTACCCTCATGAGAGTATTAAGAGAAGGGATGGTCTAGCCTTGGGAAATGTGTTGATGTCGAGTGTTATTTCATATGATTAGGCGGAGGCTAGATCTTATCCCACGGAGTCCGAGATTTTCGAGATTTACGAGTTACCGAGCTACACGAGGTGAGTCTTCTCATTATACGTTACCTAGAGTGGTATTTATGTGGACTGGAGGGTCTTATGTGTTATGTATGAGATTATGTGAATCTATCTTATATGTGATATTTGTATGTTATATGATTGTATAGACCGGACTGGAAGGTCCAACGATACATACCGGACCAGAGGGTCCAACGATTCAGACCGGGCCGAGGGCCCAATGAGCTATGGGACTGGAGGTTCCCGCTGAGACACATTGATCGGAGGGTCGTACAGTTTCCTCGAGTGGCGTATATGTTTTATGTGGTACTTTGGGGAAGTCACTCAGCTTTATGCTTACAGTTGTTGTGTTTTGTGTCTGAGGTACTAGCGAGGACCGTGGGAAGGTGCCGGCGTGACCCGTACACATTAGAGATAGGATTTGATGTTTTTGAGATCTTGGGATATGTTATGTTTTGATAAATTTAGCTGAATGCTTTTGAGAATATTTTTACATAAACTTGGTTGTTGAAAAATGAAAAATTTGTTGTATTTTTATGTTGTATTTCAGAGGCATCATGGTTGGGACACGACACACACCTGAGAGTAGTGGTGTTAGCGACAAGGAGATCCGTCGATTGATTCATGAGGAGGTTGCTGCTGCCATCCAGGCTGAGATTCCAGAGATGTTCGGGGACATCAAGACCACATTGATTGAGACCTTTGACGAGCAGTATGCAGCAGTGACTGAGGCTGTGGCTGCTGCAGCTACCGCTGCTCTTACTACTGCCAGACCTCAGGGAGGTGATTCGTTGTTGTTTCGGGAGTTCAGCAACACGAAGCCACCGGACTTCAATGGGATGCAAGAGTCGATTGTTGCGATGAGATGGATCTATGACATCGAGGGATGTTTCTATACTTGTTCTTTTCCAGAACACTTGAGGGTATGGTTCTCTCTGAACCAGCTCCGCTTGGGAGCAAAGGATAGGTGGAAGTTCATGACGGCGAGCTTCACTCTGGCAGAGATTTCTGAGGTGACCTGGGAGAGGTTCACCGCGATGCTCAGAGACGAGCATGTTCCCCGGTGGAGAGCGAACGATTGATTCAGGAGTTCTTGACCCTCAATCAGGGTACTGATTATGTCATAGTTGTTACCAGGAAGTTTCACGAGAGGGCGATGTTTTTCCCTGAGCAGGTGCCTACTGAGCAGGCTTGCATGAGCCGATATCTGAGTGTTCTGAGGAGAGATATTCGGGAGTTCGTGGCAAACACAACTTACCAGACATTTGTTGATGTAACACTCGTGTTTCTAGCCTAGGCATTTATATTGAGTTGATAGTCTGGGTTAACCTTTGTAACTCATTTTGAAGAAATGAAAAGGAATTATGTGAATATTATGTGAATTATGTGTTTTATGCTTAATTATTAGGGTTTATTTAATTAAGAATAAAAATAAGCGTCAAAATTGAACTTGAGATAAGCCCGATATCTTTACATAAACTTGTAGTGCTCGAAACAAGGATTTCAGGGATATAAAGAATACCAAAATCCGAGTTATAACGAAGAAGTTATGACCTGTCGAAGTTTCGCGACAAAACCGGCACGGTGCTGAATGTCGTAAAAAGTGAGTTTTCGATAAACTACTTTTTAGTCTTAGTAATCTAAACGAAATTCGTAGTATTCGTTAAACCGACAAGTTCGATAAAAAGAACGCCCAAATATGACTTCGTATGAGGAAGTTATGATTTTTCGAAGTTACAGCGTAGCAGTAGACAGCTAAAAACTCGAATTTTAGATCGAGCGATTTTTATCCGACACAACCTAAATGAGAATTGAAGGTCTCATCATTAGGAGCACAACGGTAAAAAGTCTGATGAAAACGGACGTCGTATGAAGAATTTATGAATTTTTAACGGATTTCCTATCCCGATCTGTTAAAAATAATAATATAAAATTTAAAATCAAAATTAGCCGACGAAGTCTAAACGGAAGTTGTAGAGTGTAATTTTAGCTAAGCGTGCATATAAAGAACGTCAAAAACGGAGCTCGTATGCGAAAGTTGTGGATTTTAGAATTTTTTGCACAAAAACCGAGAAAATTCGCATATGTGGCTTCAGCCACGTCACCTTCGCAGCATGCTGGCCACGTGTCCTCGCTCCACATGCACCACATATCGGAGCTGCTGAGTCACCTCGCATGCGAGACTGCCACGTGTCGCCCCGTGTCCTCTTCTGATTCGACCAAAGGGAGGCCCAATCCGAAGCTCGCATCCGGACCGAGCCTCGCACCACCCTAGCTCCGAACCTCGCACCGCCTAGCTCCGAGCCTCGCACCTAACTCCGAACCTCGCATGTGCTGCAGTAGACCGCGGTCCAATCAGGAGCATCCAGCGAACCCTTCGCACGTGCAGCCCTCGTGCGAGCCACCCTAGATTTGCGACACGTGTCTTCTTTCTGACCCTCCGATCGAAAGCCTCGCCCCTATAAATAGGAGGGTGCGAGACCTCCTGGGTAACTTTGAAAATTTGTCAATTTTAACCCTTAAACCCAAATTTTCTTCATCTTAACATCCCACAAAGCCCCGGTATCGTTTGTAAAGCCCAGAATACTCCACGAAGTGCCCGAGAAGCCCGGAAAATTTATCTTTTCGGTTTCGAAGCCCGACCTTTCGCAGAGCCCGGTTTCTCAATAAAACTCCCGGTTTTATTAGAAATGATCATTTTAGGAAACGAATTGCTGCCCGATTTTCACCAAAATATGTGAGTGTGTAGTTACTTTCAATTTACACATAGATACAAAGTATTTACCTCGAAATACGTGTTATGTGTAAATATGCTAATTGTTTATTTGAGGTAACTGTTGAATTGATGTTTTATAATGGTTTTAAACTGTATATATGCTTTTGATCTACAAAAAATGTTTGGTAGAACATGGGTAGATGAAATAGTTGATGTGTGTTAAAATGGTGAGAGGCCTCGATGTTGTTGTTGTTGTTGTACTAATCTAGCGAAGTATAGATGACAACCACGAACTTTCTAGATAGTCCAGTGGAACACTAGCAGGTTCGCAAGTTGTAGGTGTTGATGAATTAAATGTTCATTGGCGTACTTCATCCCCCTCTTGGTTGCCTTAAGGAGATGTATGGCTGAGGAAACCCCTTAGCAGTAGTGTCCATCCCGATGATATTCCTTAGGCTAGATCCCTTGTGATATGTGTTTAGGGACGTAAAGTGAGGACAACGGGAATGGGTAATCAGGGTTATTGTTTGATTGGTGAACTTAATAAGTATATTATTATTGTGGGTTGCAAACCCTATATGCTCACCAGGCTCCCAAGCCTGACCCACTCCGTTTTATGATTACAGGTAGTGGACCTCGACCATAGTTGGAGGACGATGAGAGATTTTTGGATTATAGGCCAGTAGTTGTAAATAATTGTTGAAAGGCTTATAATGTCTTGTTTATGCTTTTGATCTGTGTTGGAACATGACATCCCGAAGTTTTGATATGAAATGAAACTATACATTTCTTAAAGAAGGTTTTGATAAACTTTTATCATATTTTGTTTGGGGACCAATTCTGCAACATCTTTTAAAAAGATTTCTCTGATTTTATTATAAAAAGCATAAATTAAATCGGTCTTTTCTGGCCGAGAAAAATGGGGATGTCAAAGTTGGTATCAGAGCATTAGTTTAAGCGAACTAAGAAATTGTAAAATTTCTAGACTTGAACTTAGAATGCTAAGTGGTGATTTTGAGATGAGTGTCTACCAAATTTTAGACACGAGCACTAGTTTATTTTAGGGAAGACACCTAAAATTCCCTTATGTGCTAAATGCTATGTGTTTGCCATGTGTGCCATTATTTGTTCGGATCTATTGTCTGTTGCCGACCGGATCTGGAAACTTTATGTGTGTAGGATTCTAAGCGTATGATTATGAGAATTGAACTAACATGTAAACGTTTCAGAGTGATAATGAATTGGCATGTCTAACAAGAATAAAGACCTAAATTCACCTTATTTGGTATATAGATTGTAATGGCAAGAACTCGAAGTGGAGCTGGAAATGCAAACAGAAACCAAAAACCTCAACCTCAAGTTGTGGAACAAGTGCGTATAGTAGGAGCTGCACCCGAACCCATCACCATGGCTGGAGTACGAACTATGATTTAGACCATGTTGGCTGAACAAAGGAAGGAATTGAGGCAAATGTTACTGAACGACAGGGATGAACCTTCAGTTCCTGTTTAACAACGTGAACTAAATGATGATCGATCCGAAGAAGGGAACAATAGCAGATCGGTTAGTCATAGTGAACCACTTGTGGTTGGGAGAAATAACCAGGAGGGTAGAGTGGAGAGAAATAGGTGCAAGTATAAGGACTTTATGACTTGCAAGCCATCGACCCTCAATGGAAAAGAAGAACCTGTCGGAGTAATGGACTGGATCTCGGAAATGGAGTTGGCTTTCATGACATGTGATTGCCAAGGCAAGTTACAAACTACCTTTGTAGTATGTCAGTTCAGGGGTAGTGCTGCTCGTTGGTGGAGCACTTTGGGCAAAACCCTAAGCCCTAATGCGCCACTACAATTAACATGGGAAGAGTTCTTAGTGCACTTCAAGCGCAAGTACTCCTCGACCCAAAACGTACTTGAGTTAGAAAACCAATTTCTAACGTTGCAGAAGGGGAGTATGACCATTGACGAATACACGAATAACTTCATAGAAAAAATGGAGTTTGCTTTGCGTATTGTCCCAGATGAGTTGGCAAAGATAGACAGGTACGCAAAGGGACTTCCATGGGAGTACGCGGTGCCAATACATCAGGCACTTACTTTGGAGGCAGCTATCTCGGCTGCCAAGTCTGTTGAAGATATGATAAAACGGAGAGCCGCCAGCAAGGTTGAAGTTGGCAAAGAGAGAAAGTTTGAAGGAACTTAAGGTTCCAATAAAAAGAACAAGTTCTCGAAGACTGGTTCGAGAAAGTTTGGACGAGGAAGCGAAGCCAAGTGGTGTGACAAGTGTAAGAAGAAACATGCTGGGAAGTGTAGCGTGGAAGTCACTTGTTACAAATGTGGAAAGCCAGGGCATTATGCCAATGAATGCACCTTCAATAAGAACGTATGTTTTGGGTGAAATGAAGAAGGGCATATTTTGAGGGACTGCCCGAAGAAGAAGGAAGCAGCAAAACCCAATCTACCACCAAAGCCGAAGGTGAGAGCATTTCAGATGACACTCGAAGCTGCGAAAGAAGAAGCCGATGTTGCTTCAGGTACCTTTCTCGTAAACGAATTACCTACCCAAATTTTGTTTAATTTTGGAGCCAACTACTCCTTTATATCGCATGAATTTGGTAGAAAGCTAACTTTCCATGTAGATATGCTAGTTAATGCTATAATAGTCGAGATTGCTAGTGGCAAGTTTGTACCTGTTAGCCATCGTATGAAAAACATCCTCATTGACTTGGATGGGAATAAATTCCAAGAGGAACTATTGCCTATCGAGTTAAATGGATTCGACATAGTTTTAGGAATGGATTGGCTTAGCGCCAACGATGCAGAAATATTGTGTAGAAAGAAGATAGTAAAAGTAAACCCGCCAGGGAAAGAGTCGTTTATGGTGTATGGAGACAAACGCAGAGTAAATTCTGGAATCATTTCCCTAATGAAAGCCAGAAAGTGTTTGGCCAAGGGATGTACATCATATCTAGCGTTTGTGATCGATGCTAAGATGGAAAAGAAGGAGGTACAGAATATTTCGGTGGTGTGTGAGTATCCAGAAGTCTTTCCTGAAGATCTTCCCGGATTTCCCCCTGATCGACAAGTAGAATTTCGTATCGACTTGTTACCAGGAACAACGCTGATAGCAAAAGCACCTTATCGATTAGCACCAACCAAAATGAAAGAACTTATGACACAACTCCAGGAGTTATTGGACAAAGGTTTCATTCGACCTAGTTCATCACCATGGGGAGCCCCTGTGTTATTTGTAAAGAAGAAAGACAGAAGCATGAGAATATGCATCAATTATAGAGAGCTGAACAAAGTGACGATAAAGAATAAGTACCCGTTGCCAAGGATCGATGACTTGTTCGACCAATTGCAAGGTTCGAGCTACTTCTCGAAGATCGATCTTAGGTCAGGATACCATTAACTAAAGGTGAGAGAGCAGGATATCGAAAAGACTGCGTTTAGAACGAGATATGGACACTATGAATTTTTGGTTATGTCTTTCGAACTAACCAATGCCCTGGCAGCTTTCATGGATTTGATGAATAGGGTTTGTAAACCATTCCTAGATAAATCCATGATAGTGTTCATAGACGATATCTTGATTTATTCGAAAAGCAAGCAGGAGCATGAAAAGAATCTGCGTGAAGTGCTAGAAGTCTTGAAAAAGGAGAAGCTGTATGCAAAGTTCTCCAAGTGTGAATTTTGGATTCAAGAAGTCCAATTTTTAGGTCATGTGGTTAACCAAGAAGGAATAATGGTTGACCCAGCAAAGATTGAAGCTGTAATGAAGTGCGAACAACCAAAAAGCCCTACGGAGATTCGAAGCTTTTTAGCATTAGTTGGATATTACCGAAGGTTTATCCAAGGCTTTTCTTCGATTGCTACTCCATTAACAGCTTTGACCCACAAAGGAGCTATTTATGCTTGGAATGAGAAGCATAAGGAAGCCTTTGAGAAGTTGAAGAAGAGATTGTGTGAAGCACCGATTCTTTCGTTGCCTGAAGGAGTTGATGACTTTACAGTTTATAGCGATGCATATGGAGTTGGGTTAGGTTGTGTTCTTACCCAAAGGGATAAAGTGATCGTGTATGCATCGAGGCAATTAAAGGAACATGAAAAGAACTACCCCACTCATGATCTGGAGTTGGCAGCGGTAGTATTTGCCTTGAAGATATGGAGGCATTATCTTTATGGCACAAAGTGTAAACTTTTCACTAATCATAAGAGTCTCCAATATCTCTTTAATCAGAAGGAATTGAACATGAGGCAACGACGCTGGCTAGAGTTACTCTAGGACGATGATTGTGAAATACTTTACCACCCTGGTAAAGCAAATGTGGTTGATGATGCTCTCAGTCGGAAGGTAAACCTTGAAAAGAAAAGGCCAAGAGCGTTGAGAATTGAAGTTGTCTCAACAATTGTGGAAAGTATAAAGAAATCTCAAGAGGAAGCTTTAGAGAAAAATGACCGAAAGGAAGAACGTTTGGGGAAAACGTTAGTGTTCGGTATAATCACCCAAGGGTTGAAGGTATTTCAAGATAGAATTTGGGTACCTAAGACGGGCGGAGTAAGAGATCTTCTGATGGAAGAAGCTCACAAGACCATGTACTTGATTCATCCCGGCAGTACAAAAATGTATAGGGATTTAAAACCCTACTATTGGTGGCCGATGATGAATCTCGATGTTGCTAAGTATGTGGTCGAGTGTGTAACTTGTGCTAGGGTTAAGGCACAATATCAGAAACCGTATGGGAGTTTAGAACCTTTACCCGTACCCATGGGTAAATGGGAAGACGTCACCATGGATTTTGTGACTAAACTGCCCAGAACAAGGAACGGTCACGACATGCTTTGGGTGGTCGTTGATCGCTTCACTAAGAGTGCGCATTTCATAGCAACCAAAGAGAAATGGTCTATGGATAAACTTGTGAATTCTTACGTGAAGCAAATTGTGAGGCTTCACGGTGTTCCGCTAACGATTGTATCCGATCGTGATAGCCGTTTTACCTCAAGGTTTTGGAGGAGTCTACAAAAGGAATTGGGTACTAAGTTTTTTTTGAGTACAGCTTACCATCCGCAAACTGATGGTCAGAGCGAACGAATGATTCAAACATTGGAGGATATGCTGAGAGCATGTACCCTAGAATTCCAAGGTAACTGGGATGAACACTTACCTCTAGTAGAATTATCCTATAATAATAGTTTCCACTCAAGCATTAAGATGGCACCTTATCACGCTTTGTATGGGGAAAAGTGTCGAACGCCATCATGTTGGCTGGAAGCTGGGGAAAAGCAGTTTATGGGACCTGCAATAGTCCATCAAACTGCCAAAAAGTTGAAAGTGATAAGGGAAAGGATGTTAGCTGCTCAAGATCGACAAAAGAGTTATGCTGATAGGAATAGACAACCGATAACCTTTGAAGTTGGAGATTCGGTTTTACTTAAAGTCTCGCTGTGGAAGGGACTTATAAGATTTGGGAAACGAGGAAAGTTGAGTCCAAGGTTTATTGGACCGTTCAAAGTTCTTCAGAAGATGGGGAATCAAGCTTACAAGCTAGAGTTACCGGAAGAACTGCAGGGTATTCATAACACCTTTCATGTGTGTTACTTGAGAAAGTTCACGGGAGATGTGCCCGACATAATTCCGATTTCTGAGTTAAGGCTGGATGAAAACAAGAGGTTCATCGAAGAACCTGAGGCAATCAATGACCGTAAGACTATGAATTTGCGATGCAAGATGGTCGATTTAGTGCTTGTGCGTTGGAAACATACGAATTGACCAAATCTCACTTGGGAAACAGAGAGTTACATGATGAGTCGCTACCCGCAGTTGTTTGGTGATATGTGATTCCGGGGATGGAATCATCCTAAGGGGGAGATAATTGTAACACTCGTGTTTCTAGCCTAGGCATTTATATTGAGTTGATAGTCTGGGTTAACCTTTATAACTCATTTTGAAGAAATGAAAAGGAATTATGTGAATATTATGTGAATTATGTGTTTTATGCTTAATTATTAGGGTTTATTTAATTAAGAATAAAAATAAGTGTCAAAATTGAACTTGAGATAATCCCAATATCTTTACACAAACTTTTAGTGCTCGAAACAAGGATTTCGGGGATATAAAGAATACCAAAATCCGAGTTATAACGAAGAAGTTATGACCTGTCGAAGTTTCACGACAAAACCGACACGGTGCTGAATGTCGTAAAAAGTGAGTTTTCGATAAACTACTTTTTAGCCTTAGTAATCTAAACGAAATTTGTAGTATTCATTAAATCGAGAAGTTCGATAAAAAGAACTCCCAAATCTGACTTCGTATGAGGAAGTTATGATTTTTTGAAGTTTCAGCGTAGCAGTAGACAGCTAAAAACTCGAATTTTAGATCGAGCAATTTTTAGCCGACACAACCTAAATGAGAATTGAAGTCTCGTCATTAGGAGCACAACGGTAAAAAGTCTGACGAAAACGGACGTCGTATGAAGAAGTTATGAATTTTTAACGGATTTCCTGTCCCGGTCTGTTAAAAATAATAATATAAAATTTAAAGTCAAAATTAGCCGACAAAGTCTAACCGAAAGTTGTAGAACGTAATTTTAGCTACGTGTGCATATAAAGAACGTCAAAAACGGAGCTCGTATGCGAAATTTATGGATTTTAGAAGTTTTTGCACAAAAACCAAGAAAATTCGCATATGTGGCTTCGGCCACGTCACCTTCGCAGCATGCTGGCCATGTGTCCTCGCCGCATGCGCCATTTATTGGAGCTGCTGAGTCACCTCGCATGCGAGACTGCAGCGTGTCGCCCCGTGTCCTCTTCTGATTCGACCAAAGGGAAGCCCAATCCGAAGCTCGCATCCGGACCGAGCCTCGCACCACCCTAGCTCCGAACCTCGCACCGCCTAGCTCCGAGCCTCGCACCTAACTCCGAACCTCGCATGTGCTGCAGTACACTGCGGTCCAATCCGGAGCCTCCAACGAGCCCTTCGCACGTTCATTCCTCGTGCGATCCACCCCCTGCGAACCTTGGATCTGCGACGCGTGTCTTCTTTCTGACCCTCCGATCAGAAGCCTCGCCCCTATAAAGAGGAGTGTGCGAGACCTCTCGGGTAACTTTGAAAATTTGTCAATTTTAACCCCTAAACCCATATTTTCTTCATCTTAACATCCCACAAAGCCCCGGTATCGATTGTAAAGACTGGAATACTCGACGAAGTGCCCGAGAAGCCCAGAAAATTTATCTTTTCGGTTTCGAAGCCCGACCTTTCGCAGAACCCGGTTTCTCAATAAAACTCCTGGTTTTATTAGAAACGATCTTTTTAAGAAATGAATTGCTGCCCGATTTTCACCAAAATATGTGAGTGTAATTACTTTCAATTTACACATAGATATGAAATATTCACCTCGAAATATGTGTTATGTGTAAATATGCTAATTGTTTATTTGAGGTAACTGTTGAATTGATGTTTTATACAAGTTTTAAACTATATATGCTTTTGATCTACAAAATATGTTGGGTAAAACATGGGTAGATGAAATAGTTGATGTCTGTTAAAATGGTGAGAGGCCTCGATGTTGTTGTTTTTGTTGTTGTTGTTGTTGTTGTTGTTGTTGTTGTTGTGTTGTTGTTGTTGTTGTTGTTGTTGTCATCTAGCGAAGTATAGATGACGACCACAGACTTTCTAGATAGTCCAGTGGAACACTAGCAGGTTCGCAACTTGTAGGTGTTGATGAATTAAATGTTCATTGGCGTACTTCATCCCCCTCATGGTTGCCTTAAGGACATGTATGGCTGAGGAAACCCCTTAGCAGTAGTGTCCATCCCGATGATATTCCTTAGGCTAGATCCCTTGTGATATGTGTTTAGGGACGTAAAGTGTG
The DNA here is from genome assembly GCF_052625555.1 of Lactuca saligna. NCBI lineage: Eukaryota > Viridiplantae > Streptophyta > Magnoliopsida > Asterales > Asteraceae > Lactuca > Lactuca saligna. Next base: position 148,590,085 of record NC_136420.1, read on the forward strand.
GACAACGTGAATGGGTAATCAGGGTTATTGTTGATTGGTGAACTTAATAAGTATATTATTATTGTGGGTTGAAAACCCTATATGCTCACCAAGCTCCCAAGCCTGACCCACTCACTTTTATGATTACAGGTAGTGGACCTCGAGCATAGTTGGAGGACGATGAGAGATTTTTGGATTATAGGCCAGTAGTTGTAAATAACTGTTGAAAGGCTTATAATGTCTTGTTTATGCTTTTCTTTTGTATCGGAACATGACATCCTTAGGTTTTGATATGAAATGAAACTATACATTTCTTAAAGAAGGTTTTGATAAACGTTTATCATATTTTCTTTGGGGACCAATTCCGCAACATCTTTTAAAAAGATTTCTCTGGCCGAGAAAAACGGGGATGTCAAAGCTGAGCTCCAGGAAAATTCCCGAAAGAGGGAGTTTGAGTTGGAGATTCAGGCCAGGGAGGAGGCCAAGTCACAGTGGATGGATCGGCGCCAAAGGCTCGTGGGAGGGCCTTCCAGTTGACAACGGAGGAGGTCCGCGCAACACCCGATGTTGTGGCCGGTATGTATTCTTCTCTGTATTTATTTGAGTCTGAGATATTACGCTTAATATTATGTTATGTGTAGGTACTTTTCTTCTGAATTCTGTACCTGCCTTAGTGCTATTTGACTCTAGAGTGAGTTGATCTTTAGTGTCGTTAGCCTTTAGTCGTCATATTAGTATTTGTTGAGAGGCCTTGAGTCGACCTCTGTGAGTTTCTATAGCTAACGAGTGAGCAGTGTATGCCATAGAGGTGATTCAAGGATGTAGACTTGAGATCTTCGGTGTGGGGTTTCCGATCAACCTAGTCCTGATTGCGATGGGGGACGTATGTGTCATAGTGGGCATGGATTGGTTGAGCCACTTTGAAGCTATTATAGACTGCGAGCGTCAGCTGGTGACGATTCGAGACCCTAGTGGGGGAGTACTTACGGTGTACGGTGAGGGTACCCGTCCTGAGTCAGCATTTTGTTTGGTTGCTAGGGCGAGATAGTGTTTACAGTAGGGTTATAGCGGATTGGTGGCCTATGTGATGGACTCGCGAGTGGCCGCTAGGAGGCCAACTTCGATTGATGAGGTCCCAATTGTGTGGGAGTTCCCTGATGTTTTGCCCGAGGAGTTTCCGGGTGTGCCTCCCGAGAGGCAGGTGGAGTTTTGTATTGACTTGGTGCCAGGGACGGCACCTATTGCCAAGGTACCCTATCGCCTTGCACCGACCGAGATGCAGGAGTTATCGTTGTAGGTTCAGGAGCTGCTGGGAAAGGGGTTTATCAGACCGAGTAGCTCACCTTGGGTAGTGTCGATCCTTTTTGTTAAGAAGAAGGATGGTTCACACCGGATGTGCATCGATTACCGGGAGTTGAACAAGTTGACGGTCAAGAACCACTATTCGTTACCGAGGATCTACGATTTGTTTGATCAGTTGTAGGGGGTGTCTTGGTTCTCCAAGATAGAATTGAGGTCGGGATATCACCAGATGAGGGTTCGGGATGATAACATCCAGAAGACAGCGTTCAGAACTCGTTACGGGCATTACGAGTTCATGGTGATGCCATTCGGGCTCACCAATGCACCAGCAGCGTTTATGTATCTCATGAACCGGGTATGCAGGCCGATGTTGGATCATTCGGTGAGTGTTTTCATCGATGATATCTTGGTATATTCGAAATCCAGAGAGCAGCATGAGGAGCATTTGATGGAAATCCTTGGAGTTCTGAGATCGGAGAGGCTTTACGCCAAATTCACCAAGTGTGATTTTTGGTTATGGGAGGTCCAGTTCCTAGGGCATCTCATTAACCAGTAGGGGATATTGGTTGATTCGGCCAAGATTGAGGCTGTGATGAATTGCGAGGTGCTGAGGTCACCTACTAAGATCAGGAGTTTCTTAGGGTTGGCGGGCTATTATCGAAGATTTATCAAGGATTTCTCCAAGATCGTCGTGCCACTCACCAAGTTGACCCCTGAAGGGTGTTGCATTTTCTAAGGGTCCGGAGCACAAGACCTCATTCGAGACACTTTTCCAGAGATTATGCGAGGCCTCGATGTTGGCTCTTCCGGAAGGGATGGAGGATCTTGTGGTATATTGTGATGCATCGATATCGGGGTTGGGAGCGGTGCTTATGCAGAGGGGGCATGTGATAGCATATGCATCGAGACAGCTAAAGCCTCATGAGTCAAGGTATCCCACTCACGATCTGGAATTGGGGGTAGTAGTGTTCGCCCTCAAGATCTGGCATCACTATTTGTATGGGGTACGGTATACGATATACACGGACCACAAGAGCTTGAAGTATTTGATGGATCAACCAAATATGAATATGATCCAGAGGAGATGGTTGGATGTAGTGAAGGATTACGATTTTGAGATCCTGTATCACCTGGGCAAGGCTAATGTTGTAGCCGATGCCTTGAGCCACAGGGCGGAGGGAGCCCCGATACGAGATGTTTGCATGAGATTGTCAGTGATGAATCCGGTGTGGGACACCATTCGTGGGGCCCAGGCGGAGGCCGTAAGACCAGAGAACCGAAAGAGTGAGCGAGTGATCAGACAAGTATCAGAGTTCGTTACCGATAGTCGAGGACTTATGACCTTCCAGGATCGGGTTTGGGTACCGTATATAGGCAGAACGCATACCATTTTAATGGAGGAGGCGCACAGATCGAAGTTCTCGATCCATCCCGGGGCCACTACGATGTATTTGGACCTAAAGAAGGAGTATTGGTGGCCCTGTATGAAGAGGGATGTTGCACAGTTCGTAGAGAGGTGCTTGACCTGTCGCAAGGTTAAGGTCGAGCACCATCGTCTGCATGGCAAGTCGCAGTCGTTAGAGATTCCTGAGTGTAAGTGGGAATCGATTGCCATGGATTTTATCATCAAATTGCCGAGGACTGCTAGGGGTGTTGATGCAATTTGGGTCATTGTAGACAGGTTGACGAAGAGTGCTTATTTCCTCGCCATCAATGAGAGCTCTTCTGCGGAGAGGCTGGCAGAGTTGTACGTGAAGGAGGTGGTATCGCGACATGGAGTACCCATATCGATTGTCTCAGATCGAGATGTGTGTTTCACTTCCAGATTTTGGAAGAAATTTCATGAGGAATTGGGTACGAGACTGCATTTTAGTACCACATACCACCCACAGACTGACGTGTAGAGCGAACAGACAATTCAGACGCTCGAGGACATGCTTCAGGCATGGGTACTGGATTTCGGTGGGAGTTGGGACACATACTTTCCCTTGGATGAGTTTTCCTATAACAATATCCATCACTCGAGCATTGGTATGCCACCCTTTGAGCTGTTGTATGGAAAAAGGTGTCGGACCCCCATTTGCTGGGGCGAGGTAAGGCAACGTGTGATGGGTAGTACAGAGATAGTGCTTCAGATGACAGAACAGATACAGTTGGTCAAACAGAGGTTATTGACTGCTCAGAGTCGCTAGAAGAGTGATGCAGATAGGCGACGATCCAAACTCGAGTTCCAAGTTAGTAACTTTGTGCTCCTGAAGGTATCTCCTTGGAAAGGAGTGATCCGATTCAGGATGAGGGGCAAGCTGGGACCCCGGTATATTGGGCCGTTTAGAGTGATCACGAGGGTGGGTAGGGTAGCGTATCGCTTGGAGCTACCTGCGGAGTTGGACCAGATTCATGATACCTTCCACGTGTCGCACTTGAGCAAGTGTATAGTCGATGAGTCGGCAGTAATACCATTAGAGGATATCCAGGTGGACGCGAGTCTGAACTATGCTGAAAAGCCGATCGCAATCTTGGATCGTAAGATCAAGGTTTTGAGAAACAATGAGGTGCCTCTGGTTCTGGTTCAGTGGCAACATCAGAAGGGGTCCGAGATGACTTGGGAGTCAGAGTCGTAGATGAGAAGGCAACATCCAGATCTATTCGTGGAATGAGACTTCCGGGGCGAAGTCTGGTTCTACTGGGGGAGAATTCTAACACCCTGAGATTCAGGTACATTTATTCCACCCTTATTCTTTGTCAATTGGTCATGATTGTTCCTTGAGTGGAAGAAGCTTTGCAAGTGAGTACGCTCGGCGTACCAAAGGGGGTACGCTGCACGTACTCACGCGCTTATTTTGGACATGGAGTCGCTATGGTACGCTGGGTGTACCCATAGTTACGCCAGGCGTACCCGGCCAAGATGCAAAACCCTAATAAGACTTGTGGACTATTCAAAGGATGCTAAGGCTCATTTCTCAACCTCCATATCAGTGAGTAAAACCCTAAGAGAGGGCCTTCCATGGTCCTTAGTGAGTGTGTGCGTTCTTGGAGCTAATAGTGCCTTGGTGTGTTAGTGAAGAACGAAGAAAGGAGCTTGTGGAGACTAAAAGCTTGAAGTGAAAGTTTAGATCTAAGATCTATAGAGAAGAGAGTTGCATTTAGAGGTATAAAGTTCAAAACTTTCCTCTTCATTTTGGTTTGTTGTTGCATGTGCCATTTCTAGGGTTAAAAACCCCAAAGGTGGAGACTTTATGAGTGTAAGGTGCTCCATGGTCCGAGATCTATCCCTTTTCAGTAGTATTTGTGGTCTAGATCCATAAAGTTACCATCTTGGTCATTGATATGAGGTCATGCTTGACTTCTATGCTTTCTAGGGTTAGAGAATGAAATGTTTTGGGTGCTAGTGACTTATTCAGCCATGCAAAGGCTTAAAGTCATCGACTTTATGGTTTAAGAGGTTTAGAAATGGTCAGATCTAAAAGTTGGATGTGGGTCTTAACTGTTTAAGACCCCAAGAGCTGAAGGATTGAAATTGGGTATTACGTCGGGCGTAATTCCAGTACGCGCAGCGTAAGGGGTAGTGCATCCTGATCATCTGAAGGTATCGGTTACGCCCAGCGTACATGTTTGGTAAGCGTAGCGTAACCCGAAGGGTTGACTTTTTTTGACTTTTAGGGTTTGGTGAACATTAAGGTATTTGAGCCATGTGAGGGGTAAAATGGTCTTTTACCCTCATGAGAGTATTAAGAGAAGGGATGGTGTGGCCTTGGGAAGTACGTTGATGTCAAGTGTTATTTCATATGATTAGGCGGAGGCTAGATCTTATCCCATGGAGTCCGAGATTTCCGAGATTTACGAGTTACCGAGCTACACGAGGTGAATCTTCTCACTATACGTTACCTAGAGTGGTATTTATGTGGACCGGAGGGTCTTATGTGTTATGTATGAGATTATGTGAATCTATGTGCTATGTGATATTTGTATGTTATATGATTGTATAGACCAGACCAGAAGGTCCAACGATACAGACCGGACCAGAGGGTCCAGTGATTCAGACCGGGCCGGAGGGCCCAATGAGCTACAGAACTGGAGGTTCCCGCTGAGACACATCGACCGGAGGGTCGTACAGTAGCCTCGAGTGGCGTATGTGTTGTATGTGGTATTTTGGGGAACTCACTAAGCTTTATGCTTACAGTTTTTGTATTTTGTGTCTCAGGTACTAGCGAGGACCGTGGGAAGGCACCTGCGTGACCCATACACATTAGAGATAGGATTTAATGTTTTTGAGATCTTGGGATATGTTATGTTTTGATAACTTTTGTTGAATGCTTTTGAGAATATTTTTACATAAACTTGGTTGTTGAAAAATGAAAATTTTGTTTTAAAAATATCAACGTTACAGCTTCTGCCAAAAACATGAGGTGAATTAAACATCATAGTCTAAGACAATAGGGACCATACCCCGTGGCAGGAAATGATATCACGGATATGTATGTCGGCCAACTTCTCGGCCGACGAACTCTCCCCTATCACAAGAAAATTGACGCTCTTGGTCAATCGATCCATGATGACCCAAATAGCATCAAAGCCCCTTGCCGTCCTCGGTAGCTTAGTGATAAAATCCATTGTGATATCCTCCAATATACACATGGGAATCTCTAGAGGTTGCAACTTTCCATGCGGCCTTTGATCCTCGGCCTTGACCATCCGACAGGTCAAGTACCTCTCAACGTACCCTGTGATCTCTCTCTTCATTCACGACCACCAGTAACTCAGTCTCATTTCCCTATACATCTTGGTGACCCCTAGGTGAATACAAAAGCATGACTTATAAGCCTCCCCCGGTACAATCTGTATGATCCCACAAGACATCGGAACCCAAACCCGACCACAACGGGTTAACAATCGGCGACTATCCTGCACAAATTGGGTGTTCTCGCTTGTGATCCTCACCAGCTTGCAGGTCTCCTGTTGCATACCCTCCACCTGAGCTTCCCTGATCAAGCTCACGAGTGGAGAATCCACATATATCCACATACATATCACTGGTACAGAAGATCTAGGCGACTTACGGCTCAGGGTGTCCGCAACCACGTTCGCTTTACCTGGATGGTAAAGGATCTCGCAGTCATAATCCTTGACTACATCCAGCCACCTGTGCTACCTCAGTTTCAGGTTCGGTTGATCCATGACGTTTCTCAGACTCTTGTGGTCCCTGTATATGGTACAGTGGACCCCATACAGATAATGTATCCAAATCTTGAGAGCGAATACCACCGCTCCCAACTCCAGATCATGTGTGGTATATCTCGACTCATGCGACTTTAACTGTCGTGATACATAGGCTATCACCCGTCCTCTCTACATAAGAACTTCCCCCAACCCGGTGATCGATGCATCACAAAACACCACAAAATCCTCAACTCCCTCTACGAGGGTCAACACTGGCGCCTAGCAGATTCGCTATGATAGAGTCTCGAATGCAGTCTGCTCCTCAGGGCCCCACCGGATATCCACCCCCTTCCTCTTCAGAAGAGTGAGGGGTACCACAATCTTGGAGAAGCTCCTGATATCTAAGGGAGATTTTGGAACCTCCCACTGCATAACCGCCTCGATCTTGGCTGGGTCTACAAAGTCCCCTCCCAGTTAACGATATGCCCAAGGAATTGCGTAACCAAAACTCACACTTCTAGAACTTGGCATACATCGGTTCTCACCTCAAAACTTCCAATAGCTCATGGAGGTGCTCCTCATGCTACTCTCTGGTCTTGGAGTACACCAAGATGTCATCTATAAATACAATGATCGAGCGATCAAGCATCGGTTTGCATACCCGATTCATCAGGTCCATAAATATTATTGGCGTGTTGGTGAGCACAAACAGAATCACCACGAACTCGTAATGTCCATAACGAGTCTGGGACACGGTCTTCTCCACGTCTTCCTCCCTAATCCTGACTTAATGGCATCCGAACCTCGGTTCTATTTTGAAGAACCAAGATGATCCTTACAACTGATCGAAAAGATCATCTATCATCGAGAGTGCATAACGGTTGTTCACTGTTAACTTGTTCAACTCCCGATAATCATTGGACATCCAATGTGAACCATCCTTCTTCCTGACGAAGAGAATCGGTGCTCCTCATGGAGAACTGCTCAGACGGATGAACTGCTTGCCCAGTAGTTCCTGCTGCTGTGATGGCAACTCCTGTATCTCGGGTGGTGCCAATCGGTACGTTGCCTTGGCGATAGGGGTGCACCTGGCACTAGGTCGATCCTGAACTTGACCTGCCTGTCCGGAGGTACTCTAGGTAAATCCTCCGGAAACACATTAATGAACTCTCTGATAATTGGAACGTCTGAAACCGAAACATGATCCCTGACCGGCGTATCCACCACATATGCCAAATAGCCTGCACACTCATGCTGAATATATTGTCGAGTGCTTGCAGCTGAGCAAAAATCTAAACCCAATCTGATGCCTTCACCATAGATAACCAAATCTTCCCCCACTTGGGGTTCAAACTACCAAACATTTACCCTCACAGTCGATCATGGCCCGAAGCGACTAAAGTAGTCCATACCCACAATCACACATATATCCTCCATGGGAATCAAAATCAAGTATACGGGAAGGATACCCGAAGATCTCCATAACGCAACCTCGATAGACTGAAGAAGCAGATATCCTGTGTTTGTTGGCAATAGAAACTCGCAACGGACACTGAAGCTCTCTTAAAGGCACACCGAACTCCTCACTTAACGATCGAGAGACAAATGACCGACTCGCTCCTAAGTCAAATAATACCAACATAGGTAAGGAGTTCACTAAAAACGTACCTAACATAGGTAGAAACACATAAGCATAAAACAAATATAATCAATAAGATAAAAGGATATAAACATACCGACCACCACATCTGGTATTGTCCTTGCCTCCTCGGATGTAAGATAAAAGGCGCATCCCCGAGCCTTCGGAGGCTCTACGCTACACTGACTCTCATCAGTAATCCTCAGTGTAGCCGATACTGGAGCTTGCACCGACCTGGCAGCTAGAAGGGGACACTAGGCCTTCTTATAGCCCACCTTCTCACAAGGGTAACAAAGTCTGACCCCAAAAGTTGGATTTTAGTGGCTACAATCCCTAGAAATGTGGCCCTACTTACCACACTTGTGTCACCCTAAATAAGACCGACAAACCCCATCATACGCCTTGCTGCACCTCCCCCAAGTGCGACCCTTCTGACTCCCCTACCTGGAGTCAGCGGCCCTAAATCAGTTCGAAGCAGGTTGTGACTAGCGGCCTCCTATAACTCCAACAAAGTATCAAACTACTAGGTAGCAATAAACTGTCTGATGTCAGTCTTGAGAATACTCAGATAACGAGTCATCTAAGCATGCTTAGATGTAAGCTCTGGGAAAAACATCTCCCTCTCAGTGAACATGCAGGTGATCTCCATCACCAACTCAGTACCCAATTTTATCTCCAAAAACTCTTGTGCCAGCCGCTCTCTCACTCTCAACCCGTGGAATGTAGCGAGCGCGGAACATCTCCCAGAACTGATCCCAAGTAACTACAACTCTCTGCTCATCAGAATATGACCGTGTCATCAATCTCCACTAGCCCTTTGCTCCGGACCTCGGCAGGTTCAGAGAACACCTAGCCATCTGGTCTGTAGGATATGAGCATGTGAAGAAACATGTCTCCATATCAGATAGCCACCTCATGGATATGATCGGGTCATGGACCCCATCGAAGGTTAGTGGTTTCGTGTTATCGAAATCCCGCTACTGAAAGGCCCAACCTGCCCCCGCACCTGAAGTTGCCATGGCTGCGGAGGCTGCATCAGCAGCTATCTCTGCAATGGTTGCACATCTATCATCTAAATACTCCATTATGGCGGTCTTGATAGACCCAAACATCTCCAAAATCTGACCTCGGACAATCTAGACCACCTCCTCCCAGATGATCTCCCTTACGCGATCCTTTGTCAACGTTGACCTATCTTAGGTAAGAGCTCCTGATCGTGACCTGGATCCAGCCTCGAATCATATTGTAACCACCATACTTAAAACATACAAGGAAGACATCAGATAAGTTATATAAAAATGGGAACTAACTCCCAACAAATCCCTAGGGGTTGTGACTTCCTTGCTACGCGTATGGGTCTTGTGCTTTCAGTAGTACGAGCCCATACTACCTTCCACACCTACCCATATTTGTCTCAAGTATCATTACAATGCCCTAACAATATACATAAGCATAGCGAGCGCTCAATCCTCACTCCTAGAGGAAGGCTAAATATCTCACAACTGGCCGAACGACCCCGCAAAACTCATCCATGAAACGTCCACCAACCCTGTAGCACTCGTGTATGCTAGCCATACATAACGTTGGACCCTATAGACATTCGAATATCTGATCCTATCCTAAGCCCTTCATCAAAAAAAAAACAAGAAATAAGGCCAAATTAAACATTCTCAGGCATAAGATCTTAATTATGTACAACTATTGAAACGACCCAAAAATCACGACCAAAAAAAAAAAAATTTCTTTAAAAGCATTACTAGAATCATATTTATAAAAACTGTATCATAAGTCATAACATAAATTCTCGAGTATTAATTCAAAACATAATATCATTATCAGAGTCAAACATTCCCAGGCTAACTGACTATGGTGTGTGCACTGCAATCTCCCCGAGCTCCTCTTTTGAAAACTGAGTACCTGAAACCAAAACTGAAAACCGTAAGCACGAAGCTTAGTGAGCTCCCCCAATCTAACACATACCATACAACAACATATAAAGCACATATTGGGCCTTGCCCACTGCATCGGACCAATGTCCGGACTAACTGGTGCCTTTCCCCCTACATCGGACCAAAGTCCGGAAACTGACTGGGACCTTGTCCCCTGCATCGGACCGAAGTCCGGACTAACTAGGGCCTTGCCCCCTGCATCGGACCGAAGTCCGGAAACTGACTGGGACCTTGTCCCCTGCATCGGACCGAAGTCCGGGCTAACTGGGGCCTTGCCCCCTGCATCGGACCGAAGTCCGGGCTAACTGACTAAACATAGCATAGCATAACATATCAACTAGCATGAACACATATACTGCACACTACATCGGGCCGTAGCCCGGAACACATAACACATAACACATAAAACATAGCACATAAATCCTGTCTGAGCCACGAAGGCATCAAACATACTAACTACTGCATCGGACCGAAGTCCGGAAACTACTGCTAACTGAACGGGCCGGCATTGTGGCCTTAGACCCGTCCCTACTGGAAGGAAACTCACCTGAGACTGCTGAACTGATGCTGCTAATCCTCTTCACTGCTACTTGATCTCTGACTCCGAACTGCTGCTCCACTAACTCTTCGAGCTTCAAAAGCCAATAAAACACTTAGTCCAACTGACCTCCAAAGGTCACTAGGTCAACTCTGGTCAAGGTCAAAATCCTAGTCAATGTCAACCTTCCAGGTCAACCCTACTCGCCGAGTTTACCTACTGACTCGCCGAGTTCCTACGCTCAGGGTCTTTCTTATTCCCGACTCGACTCGCCGAGTCAGTGTATGACTCGCCGAGTCCAACTAGTTCCAAGTCATGTCCTGTCCAACTCGCTGAGTCACCACCCGACTCACTAATTCGAGTCTCAACTCGAAGGGTTTAGGGTTTTGCGATCTGACTCGCCGAGTCCAAGAACAGACTCGCCGAGTCCTAGACAATCTTCAACCAACTCGTCGAGTTGTTCATCCAACTCGCCGAGGCCATGCCTAACTTCATCCGACTCGACGAGCTGCTCATCCTACTCGTCGAGTTCCTCCTCATCTTCAAGCTACTCACCGAGTCCACTCGAAGGACTCGCCGAGTCTATCTAGTCCTCAATCCATGCAGTGGCTTTTCGAGCCAAACAGAACTTCCAACTCATAGATCCATACTTCTAGGGCCTATTCCCCACGTAAAGTGGCAAAGTTTACGTGTAGATTGAGAGATCTATGCTCAAAACATACTAAATTAGGGTTTATGGCAACCATGCTTCTTCAACATACCAAGGGCTGATACTTTAGGGGATTCAAGACCAAAACCAACATGGATCTGAGGTAGCAACCTCAGATCTGAACCTCCAACTCGAATTGGTTACATAACAAACCAACAATGACCAAAACTCACACATAAGAATAGATCTAGATGCAAAGGGAGTCCAAGAAACAGCTTATTACCTCCAATTGTTCTGAAATGACTCCACAATCCCAGATCTACAGTCCCTTCTTGCACCTCCAAGGTCTTTCTTCCTCCTCCAAGCTTTAGTGCACTCTTCAAGGCAAGATCTAGCTCAAAAACGGATATGGCGGCTAGGGTTTGGTGTTCTGGGGTAGAGAGGCAGTAAAGGAACCTTAGGAAGGAGAATGAGACGCTTAAATAGGCTCCAAGTTCCCAGATTTAGGGTTTTCCTCGTTCAGACCCAACTCGTCGAGTCTCCTTGGCCGACTCGCCAAGTCGGTCGCTTTCACTACAACCCGGATCCCGCTCGGACTCGCCGAGTCCCTCCATGGACTCGCCGAGTCTCCCCTAAACTTGAGGTTTTCTTTCTTTTCTTGGCTTTCCAAACTTTGGGGTGTTACAACTCTCCCCCACTTAAACTAAACTTAGTCCTCGAAGTTTGCTATGATCAACTTCCTTCGAACTGCCTCCAACTCTCGGTCTGGAAAATCTAACGCCCTTTGTCCATCACTCCAGCCACTCACCTTGCCGATCATTATCGTTGGTACATACTGAATCCTTCTCCTTTCCATAATTTTCTTAGCGTTACTTCCTCTGACTGGCAATTATGTACCCCTCATCCGCCTACTGGATGCACTGATACCACTTTGGTCCAACTAATCTACCGATATCCGAGTTATCGGACTCCCACCGGTCACTATACTCCATCGCAATCTCCTAATCGCTTCCAGCGACTCCTGAAAATACTTCGACTATCTATAACTGTTCTATCCATTCTTTCGCTCATACTGAAACGATGTTGCTGGAAATAGCTTGCTTATATCCCATCTGTTTACTCAACTCCTACTAACTCGAGCCTTTCATCCTGAAAGAAAAGCTATCTGCCTAGCTATCCTTACAAATCACTTACACTCGGCAGAAGGCTCAACTGATCCTACCGAGAGAGACTTGCCATTTCCAAATCAACCAACTATACCGTCAACACTTGCATTCCAACGCAAATACAATACTGACCCAAAACCTTGAAACCTTCCAAACACTGATTTGCCTGAAATACTGAACCTGCCTGAAACACTAAACTGTCTGAAACGCTGATCTGGCTGAAACACGGAGCTGCCTGGAACACTGAACTGGTTGAAACACTGAGCTGCCTGAAACACTGAACTCAAACCCAACTGTGGAGTCAAGGGACTCCGCGCTTAGTCACTTCCACGACTTCTAAACGAAATCTTCCTCTAGGAGTAGGTTCCACTAGTTATCCTGTCACTGTGGCTCTAGCAACCTTCCGATTCAACCGATCGGGTCCATACGTCACACTCTGACATCATCAATTCCACGACTAACAACATGATGGCTCCCAGACTGACGGTAGCCCGCAACCTACCCGAACCCCAACGGTCCACTGCTACTCTGATCTCATAACCGATGTGACGATCTATAGCCCAAATTGTTGTCTTAGCCATGACTGATCCATTTGGGAAATCCGAAATCTAACCCGTGGATTCCCATATCCTCACTGCTGCACTAGAACTGGTGAGTACTACTACTTTCCCGCATCCAACACGCGCTCATGCCTCCTACCAATCTGATAAGGCTGCGACTACGCTCGCGGACTTACAACTCTCTAGTATTATCTGGCTACTAGTGAATGCTACGGCTACCCCCGCAGACTTACAACACCACTTACTACTATCTGACTGCTAGTGAATGCTACGGCTACCCCCGCAGACTTACAACACCACTTACTACTATCTGACTGCTAGTGAATGCTACGGCTACCCCCGCAGACTTACAACACTACTACTACTATCTATCCCGAGGACATCCTGACTATCCCTAGTCCCGCTAGTGATTCCTCATCCCGATTTCTCAAACCAGCCCTCAGTCTTTGAATTCTGCATCATCCCCGACATCTTATATCCTTGATATAATTAGCGCTTCGTCGAGGATTTCTCCGGCTTGGTTCCCAAACCAACCATCTACTAATCCGGATACAAGAAGCTATTGTTGGGAAGTTTCCAACCTCCCAACTCCTGAATCTACGCAACCTACATGCTGCCTCAGACACTGGCTACTAATACGAAGACATCTCCTGCTAACCGTTCCTCCGGATCCTCATTCCGACTCACTTGAGACTTTACAGGTGGTCCTCAAATCCTGGATTCCCAACCATCTTCTAACCATCTCCATTACATGAACCAACTGCTGGGAAAAGTTCTCGAACTCCCTATTCTGAACTTCTCAATCCATCCATCACTGTGCTACTACCACTTCTTCTCAGAGGCCGCGCACTCATTCTGGGTCTACGTGACTCTTATCCATGTATACCCGGAGGGTTCTCCCCTACTTCGATACTGCTTACCCCTTGGCGCTTCACCTTCAAAAGAGATCCTGACCTTTACTATCATTCCAAAACTTCTACTGGGGAACCCAAGCCCGCCAGGTAGGAATTTAACCAATCCTTCCCAAACACTAACCACTCCGAACTAGCGAAACGAACCAAATCTCTCCCAACCATGCTACCGTTACTGCATCCCCCGAAACCTTCTCCTTAAGAGCACATTCCCTAACTACCAACCAATTATCCGAGGTATGCAAAAGGCATATGACATAATCACAAGCAAGCCACTCCATAACACAACACTTATACCACAACTGATGCAGAAACCATAACAACATAATCATAACATAAGCTGACAAAAACAAAGTTACATACCTCCATTACTCAGTGCTGCTCGAATCCCTGCTGAAATCTACCGGAGAAACTCGGCTCCGAGCCGTAGGCACCCTTGCCCGGCCTTGACAACCACTGACGGTACTTGAAGTTCCAAGGGCAGGAGCTGGCGCCTGCCCTGCTGAATACAAACTTGGATAGTGGGCCTTCTTGTGGCCCCTCTGACTGCAATGGAAACACAACGGATCAAGTCCCTGGGCAATGGTAACAACACAGTCTCTGCTAAAATGATCAATCTGGCCGCACTTGAAACACCCAGCATCGCCACCACTTCTACGCCTACACACACCCATGTGCATCCTTCCGCACTTCCCGCATCGACTGCGGCTCTGATAGTTCCTCCTCCTCAAATCTGAACTCTTGGGCCTCTTACTCGAACCTGTGGCAACCTGAGTCTCATCCATTTTCCTCTTCCCTTCCGACTCCCTGCCCGACTCTCGCTCCTGCGTTACCCCAACGGCAACGTCTGCTGACTGAACAACAGATGTCTGATCCTAAAGCCTCGCTATCAATCTATCAGTGATCCTCATGACCATGTCTGGCAGACCCTCGCGAATGGCTCGCGAAACTTCCTCAACTATCCAATCATGCAATGGTTTCTCTTGGAGACAGAATGCCCCACACACCCCTGCCCCCTGATAGAAGAAACTAGAAATGGGATCTCCCTCCCTGATGGATCCCTGAACTCCATAAGATTCGGGACCTAGACGAGCCCCAATCTGTCCTGAAACTAACCCGGCCCTAAAGGCCTCAAGATGACTGTCCATGAGCTCCATAATAGCCTCTCTAACTGAACCGAAAATCACTAGAGTCTGATCGATGATGTTGCGCATAATCTCTGCGGAAATGAAATCCCTCATCTGATCATCAAGATGCCCGGCTCTAAAGCCCAAGCCAGACCCCTCCCCTAACTGCCAACTGATATCTCGCGCAACGTCACCATGCTGAAAATATAACAATCCCTGATCAATTACATACTATTGCTGAGGGATCTCTCACATACTCTACTAGTTCCTTGGTTTCGCCTCAGCCCCTCTTGAATCGAGTACGGATCCTCTGCTTTCAGTAGTATGGGCCCCTACTACCTTCCACATCTATCCGTACTTTCCTCAAGAGTTACCTCAACTCCACCAAGTCCCCTTTATTCTTCTACTGATCTCTGCTACTCTCATCCTAGGCTTGCCCTAGGGAACCTCTGACTCTACCCAAACAGTCCTCAGCTGCTGAAGGCCTCCTTGTAATTCCAATTAGCCACCACCTGAATACCATCACATGTGATGAGGCTCGGATAATCCTTCGAGTAAAAGTCTCGTCCCTACAACGGTTGGACTCAGACAAGAGCTGCGCAGTAGGGCCAAATCTAGCACTCTTAGATTATCCAACCCTAATCACATGTGATGTGACATATTCACCTAATGGCTAACTCCCATCACTCAGAGTCCCACAAAGCACAAAGCAAGCAACATTCGGATAAAGGAAACATACTCAGGCAAAACAATTCTCATAACAAGAAACTGCACTAGCATACAATGCTAAGCTCATGCTATCAGGCATAACCTACACAGGCTATCCTACTACTGTCTACTCAATACTAGCATGCAATTCTTATCAGCTGAAACACATAAAACAGGCACATAAGGCATCATCCTAGATCCTTAGTTTTATTCTAGCATGTTGTTCTACTGAAGCTGAAACTGAAACTGAAACTGATAATGATGATCATAACATAACTTGTATGGGTAAATTGGGAGTACTTACTTGAGCTCGGCTGATTGCATGCACCACACCCTTTTCTCGTTTTCAAAACTCTTTTCTTTCTAAGTTCTTTTTCCAAAACCCTTTTTCAAAAACGTTTTTCTTTTGAAAATCCTTTATCGTGTCCTTAGTTTGAGTTCAAATACACTCGAATGCATATCTGAATCCCTCAAACCAAGGCTCTGGTACCAACTTGAAACGACCCAAAAATCACGACCAAAAAAAAAAAAAAAACTTTAAAAGCATTACTAGAATCATCTTTATAAAAACTGTATCATAAGTCATAACATAAATTCTCGAGTATTAATTCAAAACATAATATCATTATCAGAGTCAAACATTCCCAGGCTAACTGACTATGGTGTGTGCACTGCAATCTCCCCGAGCTCCTCTTTTGAAAACTGAGTACCTGAAACCAAAACTGAAAACCGTAAGCACGAAGCTTAGTGAGCTCCCCCAATCTAACACATACCATACAACAACATATAAAGCACATATTGGGCCTTACCCACTGCATCGGACTAATCTCCGGACTAACTGGGGCCTTGCCCCCTACATCGGATCGAAGTCCGGAAACTGACTGGGACCTTGTCCCCTGCATCGGACCGAAGTCCGGACTAACTAGGGCCTTGCTCCCTGCATCGGACCGAAGTCCGGAAACTGACTGGGACCTTGTCCCCTGCATCGGACCGAAGTCCGGGCTAACTGGGGCCTTTCCCCCTGCATCGGACCGAAGTCCGGGCTAACTGACTGAACATAGCATAGCATAACATATCAACTAGCATGAACACATATACTGCATACTACATCGGGCCGTAGCCCGGAAAACATAACACATAACACATAAAACATAGCACATAAATCCTGTCTGAGCCACAAAGGCATCAAACATACTAACTACTGCATCGGACCGAAGTCCGGAAACTACTACTAACTGAACGGGCCGACATTGTGGCCTTAGACCCGTCCCTACTGGAAGGAAACTCACCTGAGACTGCTGAACTGATGCTGCTAATCCTCTTCACTGCTACTTGACCTCTGACTCCGAACTGCTGCTCCACTAACTCTTCGAGCTTCAAAAGCCAATAAAACACTTAGTCCAACTGACCTCCAAAGGTCACTAGGTCAACTCTGGTCAAGGTCAAAATCCTAGTCAATGTCAACCTTCCAGGTCAACCCTACTCGCCGAGTTTACCTACTGACTCGCCGAGTTCCTACGCTCAGGGTCTTTCTTATTCGCGACTCGACTCGCCGAGTCAGTCTATGACTCGCCGAGTCCAACTAGTTCCAAGTCCTGTCCTGTCCAACTCACTGAGTCACCACCCGACTCACTGATTCGAGTCTGAACTTGAAGGGTTTAGGGTTTCACGATCTGACTCGCCGAGTCCAAGAACAAACTCGCCGAGTCCTAGACAATCTTCAACCAACTCGTCGAGTTGTTCATCCAACTCGCCGAGGCGATGCCTAACTTCATCCGACTCGACGAGCTGCTCATCCTACTCGTCGAGTTCCTCCTCATCTTCAAGCTACTCGCTGAGTCCACTTGAAGGACTCGTCGAGTCTATCCAGTCCTCAATCCATGCAGTGGCTTTTCGAGCCAAACAGAACTTCCAACTCATAGATCCATACTTCTAGGGCCTATTCCCCACGTAAAGTGGCAAACTTTACGTGTAGATTGAGAGATCTATGCTCAAAACATACTAAATTAGGGTTTATGGCCACCATGCTTCTTCAACATACCAAGGGCTGATACTTTAGGGGATTCAAGACCAAAACCAACATGGATCTGAGGTAGCAACCTCAGATCTGAACCTCCAACTCGAATTGGTTACATAACAAACCAACAATGACCAAAACTCACACATAAGAATAGATCTAGATGCAAAGGGAGTCCAAGCAATAGCTTATTACCTCTAATTGTTCTGAAATGACTCCACAATCCCAGATCTACAGTCCCTTCTTGCACCTCCAAGGTCTTTCTTCCTCCTCCAAGCTTTAGTGCACTCTTCAAGGCAAGATCTAGCTCAAAAACGGATATGGCGGCTAGGGTTTGGTGTTCTGGGATAGAGAGGCAGTAAAGGAACCCTAGGAAGGAGAATGAGACGCTTAAATAGGCTCCAAGTTCCCGGATTTAGGGTTTTCCTCGTTCAGACCCAACTCGTCGAGTCTCCTTGGCCGACTCGCCTAGTCGGTCGCTTTCACTGCAACCCGGATCCCGCTCGGACTCGCCGAGTCCCTCCATGGACTCGCCGAGTCTCCCCTAAACTTGAGGTTTTCTTTCTTTTCTTGGCTTTCCAAACTTTGGGGTGTTACAACTATGATGCATACACTAAGAAACTACATTAATGAAGTCAATTTCATATAAGGAAAACCCTAGGCTATCAAGCATCATATAATCAGGCAATTCTATCATGCAATTCCTGAAGAACCCTAGCCTATCACTAGCATGATGTTCTAACATATCACAATATCAAATATCTGTAAGGTATTTTGGGGTATGCTTCCTGGTTTCGACTGATCGTACATTCCGCATCCTCCTTTATTATTTTGAAAACCATTTGAAAATCTTTTCCTTAGTTTGAGACTAGATTCACATGAGTGTTCCTCCAATTCACTCAAACTAAGGCTATGATACCAACTTGTAACATCCATAAAATTCATAAAAATTTAAAAAAATTTCAAGCATTGAAAATCCATAATTTATTACAAATTGTTTTTAAAATAGTTTCATAGCAAAGTGTCGCGGAAATCAAAATCATGAAATGCGAGGGGGTGCACCATCAATCCTTCGCCTTCCCGCGATCATCCGAAATACCTAAAATAAAATACAAAACTGTAAGCCCGAAGCTTAGTGAGCTCCCCCAAAATACCTACACAATAAACAACACACATATAATAACATCATACTATAGGCTCAATCAAACATCGGGTTGGAATGCCCTAGGTCAACAACCATCGGGTTGGATTGCCAACATACTATGGGTCCAATCATCGGGTTGGATTGCCCATATATATGAGTCCAATCACCCTCGGGATGGAACATTCATTACCCACATCCATCGGGTTGGAATACCCCGGTCGGTTGGCTCTCGCACAAAGCAGTTAAGCCTCAACTACCAATCAGTCATGTGCAAATATATAAGATAATCACATAACAGTCTACAGACAGTCAAACAGATCTACAGATTACTAAGCATAACAACATCCTATCTACTAGGATTTGGATCTAATAGATCATAACCACATAGAAGCATCCTATCTACCAGGATACTGATCTACATATCACACTAATAATAAAGCAGGATAACAATCCAAATGGCCGGCCTTGATGCCTTCGACCTTTGAGTATAGTGAGGAAAACTCACCTCACATGTAGCAATGAATGATAATGTCAGACTCTTAAACACAACTCCAACTCAACCACCTACAATCATCACAAGACTGATTCTATCAAGACCCAAATTACCAAAGTACCCTTAGAAGTAAAACTTGGTCAATCCTTGCTCAAAGTCATAGTCAACGGTCAAGGTTAACAGTCCTTATTGACCTAACTCGTCGAGTGCAGCTTACAGACTCATCGAGTTCCTTCATAACTTAGAAAATCACAAAAACTCTACTCAACTTGCCGAGTTATCAAACAACTCGTCGAGTCCATGTAGTGTCCAAAAGATCGGGAAAACCCTAACAAACTCACGAGTTATCTCGCTAACTAGCCGAGTTCACACTGAATACAGAAAACGGGAAACCCTCATCTATCTTGTTGAGTTGACTATGCGACTTGTCGATTTCCTTCAGTCCTTTGCTCATTTAGACACGTTTAAGTGAAACCAAGGCTTCAAACTGTAGATCTAACCTCCTAGGTGTAGTTACCACGTAAAGTTGCTAATTTTATGTGCATGCAAGGCCTCAAGAGGTTAAAACACTAAAACTATCCATAGGAAGAGGTTTAGGGCATGGAGAAAGGCCAAAGCTTGCTAAAGTCGAGAACTTTATGTCCATGAGGCCTAGAGGAGTCTAGATCTGAACTCCTCACTTCAAAACGTGCTCAATACCAAAAAAGCCTCAAGAATAAGCTAGAAATGACCCTAAACACTTGAATGAAGAGATGTTGGACCTACAAATGATTGCCAAAATAAAGTAGATGTTGGACCTACAAGCTCCGTCTTGTTCCAGGCTTCTCAATCTTCAAGTCTATTCAAGGAATGCACCAAACACACACTTTTAGCCTCACACACTCAAAATAGGAGGTTAGCTCGATTAGGGTTTGTTTCTGGACGTGAAAGGTGGTAAGGAGGCTGGAAGGAGGACTTAAGGTCCTTTAAATAGGGTGCAAACCCTAACTGTTAGGGTTTTCATGTCGAGCTTCAACTCGTCGAGTTAGCTCCTCCAACTCGTCGAGTAGGTTATAGAATCCATGCGGCTTTATCATTTTATAGATGACGAGTTGGGGTAGCCAACTCGTCAAGTAGGTCTATATTAATGAATATAAAAACTTTAAAATTTATATGTGGGAGTTGGGATGTTACACATGTGATAGTAGTTGGTGATGTTGATAGTAGAGTTTGACTTCTTTAAATATGTGAATTAGTATATCATGAAATGTATTATGTTATACTGTGAATTTTATGTAATAAAATAAAAATGGATTGCATTAAGTTGTATAATTTATATCAATTTTTGTGTTAAAATATGTATGAATGTATACATGAAAACACTAAACTGTGTATTATGGGATTAAGATGTTTATTAAATTGCAAATATGACATTTTAAACTGTAAATATATCTTATACACAACATTTTGTTAAAGAAATCTACAATTTAGAAATCTTTTCTTTAATTTCTCAAGGCAAAAATCAATTTTTTTATTGAAATTTTATATATTTATCTACAAAAATAAAATGATATGTATTAAAAAGTATTATTAAAGAATGATATCTGCAATGTTTGTTTTATTAAGCTGAGAATACGATCAGAAAATGCCATTAAATTTGGTGTTAGTCCAACGGTGGTAAGATGTTGATCCGATGGCGGTACAACGTGGTCCAACAACAAGTTACAACTAGTTGTAAACTAGGGAATTGAAATATTTGTTTAATATTCCATTAATGTTCGATTTGACCATAATGTCCTTAATAAAAACATTTTAAAAAATACTAAGACTTCTTAGGGTTATTAACACTTTTTGGTTCTTATTTAAACCAATATATATATATATATATATATATATATATATATATATATATATATATATATATATATATATATACAAATAAAAGAGTAGGTCTTTTGTCATGTGTCATCATATTAGACCTCTTAATTAATATGTTGCTACTTGTCAATATATTAGTTGCTCATTTTAAATTTTTTAAACCTCCTCATTAATGTGATACTATTTATTAATGTATTTATTCTCTATTTTAAAATTTAAATTTTATATTAATGTTTTCATTAATTCACAAATAAAAAATGTCTAATATATATTAAAAATTAATTTTACATATTTATTTGAATCAACGATTATAATTTCACATAACTAAAAAAATATCTCTTAAATTAATAATTTATTTAAAATAACTTATTAATAATGTTGAGTTTTTACTATAAAAATTTAATTAATTTTATAACCGTAGTTCCCACGGCTTATAAACTT
This sequence comes from Lactuca saligna, assembly GCF_052625555.1. Lineage (NCBI taxonomy): Eukaryota > Viridiplantae > Streptophyta > Magnoliopsida > Asterales > Asteraceae > Lactuca > Lactuca saligna. The sequence goes on from NC_136420.1 coordinate 148,611,722, forward strand.
ATATATATATATATATATATATATATATATATATATATATATATATATATATATATATATATATATATATATATACACTATCTTATAAAAGAAATCTTAGTATTTCTAAAAATAAATTGAATATAATAATATTTTTTTTTTTAAGATATTCAAATGACTAAGCTAATAGTACAAGTAGTCATCAATAAAATAATATTAAATCTTAACATGTGTTTTGAATCTTTATATTTTTCAACAAATTCTATCTGCTTCCCTGAATTTCGGATAATTCAAAATTTGAAACCATCAGAAAATACATGTGGATTCAAATATCCCTCCTGCAGATGGCTCTTTCTTAATAGGTTTTTATTTTAATCCTTACTTGTAATTGATTTCATCATTTTTAACTTTTTGTGTTTTTATCTTATAAGTATATTGGGTGAAGGCTTTATTATATCAGATTTGTTCCTAAAAAAGTTTTTACTATGTTTCTTTAAAGTGTTGGCTTTGCAGGTTCAATGAACTCAACCAAGATGGCCAGTTAGAGCATTGTATTATCATTAGTTTGTATATTTTGGCATCTTACTTTTGCAATAAAGAACGGTTAAACACAAGATTTGACATGATTAAGGTAGTTTGTATATTTTTCATCTTGTTTAGTCTAAAAATGAAACATTTTTCATCATTGGTCCTTATAATATCAAGTTTCATCACACGGACTTCCTGGTTACGGTGATTATTGTCCTTATTATAAGATTCTATATAGATTTGTTAAATATTTTAAGGTTTTGAGAACCTAAATCAATATGAATCCTTGAATTACATACCATCGTTGAAAATGTTTTAATTTGTGACCAAACTTGGTTTAAAATCACAATGAATAAGTTGACACCTGAGTATTTTGGCCTTCTTAAAGACCTGTTTATCGACTTTTGAATCACAACACCTGATATTCTAAAGGTTTATTTTTATAAACTATTATTTATATATTTTAGCATTTTACTTAGTATGACATTAAATTAATAAAAGATTTAAGGAAAACGAAAAAAAAAAGAGAACGATAAACAGTACAAGTGGCTTGGGTATGTTTAAATGGAAGTAATAGCCATTTAGGGGGTGTTTCACAAAAAATTTATTGCTTATTAGTTTATTAGATTATAAGTTAATAAGTAAGTATAGAGTAACTTATGAAAAAATGACGTATTAGAGGTTCCCCACCGGAATAAGTTATTTTAATTCAAGCACTTTTTTAACTTATAGTGATGTGGAACCTAATAAGTTGTTTTAAAAAAACTTAGCCAAACACCCCCTTAATATGGTATAAATCATTACACCAGTGCTTGACTTTATTGATAATAGATGAAGAAGACATAGCAACTGAATCATGAACAGAATGGTAATGCTCTTGAAAAATAAATGTCATTTAATATTCATTTCTCGAAGTGAACGCAAAATGGTTTTAACTTTAAAGATATCAAATTATTCGTCGCCCGCCGCTTTGCGCGGATAGACAGCTAGTATATATATATATATATATATATATATATATATATATATATATATATATATATATATATATATATATATATATATATATATATATATATATATATATATATATATATCGCAATGGTAACTGGACCACAGAATGATTTACATCGTTAACTCATCAATCATATCATATCATTGATTGAATTCATTCTAATATATATATATATATATATATATATATATATATATATATATATATATATATATATATATATATATATATATATATATATATATCGCAATGGTAACTGGACCACAGAATGATTTACATCGTTAACTCATCAATCATATCATATCATTGATTGAATTCATTCTAATCATATCGATTCACGTGTCTACAATTTTATACAAGGACATTGGTCCCATTGTGTGAACTTAGAACTTGAAATCTTACTCTTTTGGGTGGAATGATCTTTGACATTATTCGAGAAGAGACAATGTCCTTCGAGAACAACTCATTGTTAATTGTCCACTTTCAATATACTCACGCATCATATTTTCATATTTCAATCGTCAAAACTTCGACATTTTTATGCAACAAAACCACATGGTGATCCTCCATTGGATCCATTCTTTTATGCAATTGGACAAACATAATCATCATCTTCTATTTATTTTGGTGCATGTGATACATTCAAACAACTAATAATTTCACATACATATTCTACATGTAAAACCCTTTAAGAAAATATTTTTACGTGTTTGTTATAAATATGTAGGAGAAGTTTAATATGCACGATAAGAATTCCGTTAGATAAGTTGCCATTTTCTTTATTTTTACTTATTATAGACATGTTTTTATCAACAATTTCAATTATAGTTTTAATAGGAATGACTAATATCATAAAAGTTCTAAGTTTTTAAAGCTTAGTTGGAAAAAAAAAAACCTAACACTTTTTTTGTTATTGTTATTGCCATAATTTTCTCGTAGAATTATCATTTTATCCCACATAACGAGTTTCATGGTTAAATTTATTATTATTATTATTATTATTATTATTATTATTATTATTATTGCAAATGAGTCATAAAATTGGGTTTAAAATTTTAATTTAGTTTCTATAGTCTGTAAAAATTGACATCACATGTTTTTTTAATTTTATATTTCGTTTTTATATAGTTTATTTATTTTCGTCGTTTATATATATACTTTATTTATTTTTGTTTTTTAACTTTATTTTTTGACAATTTGATTTTTTTTTACTTATTTACGTTTTTTTTTTCAAATTTAGTTATTTTTTCAAATGTTTTTATTTTTTTTATTCAAGTAAATGAACTTAAATTCAATTTAAAATATTATAATAAATAATTTTTTATAGAGACCTGATATTAATATTTTCTTTTGTTTTTTCTTTTAGTCTGTTATGAAATTCGAAAAATATTATCTTGAATTTAAACTATTGATATCACATAGAAAAATATGATTTAATTTGCATATTCAATTATAGCTTTAATAGGAAGAACTAATATCATATATGTCCTATGTTTTTAACGCGTAATTGAAAATGACCAAACATTTTTTTATTCCTATTGTCACAATTTTCTCATAGAATTATCACTTTAACTTACTTGACCAGTTTCATGATTAACTTTTTTATTTTTTTTGCAAAATCAATTTTAAAGTTAGGTTTAAAGTTCAAATTTTGTCTCTGTAACTTGTAAAAAATTACAGCACATGATTTTTTAACTATATTTTTTTATATATATAGTTTATTTATTTTTGTTTTTTTATATATATATACTTTTTTATTTTCGTTTTTAATATATACTTTATTTATTTTCTTTTTTAACTTTATTTTTCAACAGTTAGATTTTCATTTTTATTTTTCTTTGGTTTTGTTTTTTATTTTATTTTTCAAATTTAGTTCTTTATGGTTTTTCTAATATTTTTATTTTTTCTATTCAAGTAAATGAGTTTGAATTCAGTTAAAATATTATAACAAGTATTTTTTTATAGAGACCGGCTATTATTATTTCTTAGGTTCTTTCTTTTAGTCTATTATCAAATTATAAAATATTATCTTTAATTTAGATTATTGATATCACATATATAAATATGATTTTATTTGCAAGTTATATCAAACATTGAAACATTAATTCTCAATAACTAAGTTGTTTTTTATTTTTTATTTTTTTGTAACATAAATATAACAACACTAAAGAAAAAAAAAATAAGCTGGACAAAAATTACAAATATAAATATAATTTTTTTTTATTTTTCTGAATAAAAATAAAAAAAATGTACCAAAACTATGAATTACCAATTGTAATATACTCTCCTATGTTAATATATTTTACAATTTTTTAAAATGGTCAAGAAAAATTAAAAATACGATAAAATGAAACAAAAATTTAAAAAGAAAAAAAATAAATATATGACAAAAATAAATATCAGAAAACTAAAAAAATACAAAAAGTATAAAATGTATGAATATATTAGAGTAAATAATAAATAAAGAAATAAACCATATATATATATATATATATATATATATATATATATATATATATATATATATATATATATATATATATATATATATATAACCAAAATAAATAAATTATATAAACATCAAAAAAATAAAGTTACAAAAACCATGTGAATAATTTATTGCAAACTACTAGGACCATATTTGAACATTAAAGCCAATTTTAGGACTACTTTTGCAAAATAGATAAAAAAGTTAACCGTGAAACTCATTAAGTGAGCTAGAATGATAATTCTGTGAGAATGTGATCATAAAAAAAATGTTAGGACATTTTCCATTTTCACGTTACAAAATTGGACTTTTATGATATTAGTCATAATAGGAATGAGGAAAGTTTGTTAACTTAACGATTAGGACTTCTGTGTTTTTGACGTTTTCAAGTTGCAATGCTCTAAAGTTCTCGTAAATTTTTAAGTTCTCACAATAACTTACCCTTAAAAAGAACAATGTTGGTGTCTTCGCATCTTATTCAAAGTTAGTGTGTTAATATATGTTTGCTTTGTTAAAATCATAAGTTTTTTTTTCTATCACGAAAATAATTCTTGATGTTTTTTTTTTTTTTTTTTTTTTTTTTTTTTTTTTTTTTTTTTTGTGGTAAATAGATTTAAAGATTATTTTCACAGCTAAATAAAGTTTTATATCGTGAAGACAATGTCTTAGATCGAGAGAGATTTTAAGACATGAAACCTAGATTTGGCATGTGAAATCAAGAACAACATAATCGATAATATATGAGTTGAGTATTAAAGTTTGCATTAAGTTGTTGTGAAAAAAAACAAAAAATGATCTACATAAAGTAAACTCCAACTTGCAACTCTCAATGCACTACATTTTTAAGTATAATCTACAAACGAATAAGACATGACTATATATATATATATATATATATATATATATATATATATATATATATATATATATATATATATATATATATATATATATATATATATATATATATATAAAAGTTTTCATACAAGAAAAGGGAATATTATACACACTACTGGAAGAACGGTCTTTTATGAATCACATTGTGTGTCATAAAATGGTAAATATGACATGCAAATACATGCCATTAAAGCATCTGTCATAGAGTAAGACGACATTTGCGCCTCATAAGCTTACAACATGCATTTATGACACACATTGCATGTCATTAAAGCCCATGTCATATAGGAATACGACAAACATTTGCGTGTGTTATAGTTTTTTATTGTTTTCAAAAAAGGTAACATGGAAATCCCATATGACCCAATATATCTGACCAGTCACACTATATGTCAACCCAAGATGCATCTTCCTCTCCAGGACTTTGAAAATGTATTTTTGGAACACCAATAAGCATTAAATAAAAGAACACAGTATTATATTTTACTTTGATGTGGAAACGTAACAAAGCCTTTATTATCTTTATAGTTATCCTTATAATATTGTACTTTGTCCTAATCATATTTTATTCATAAATTTAAAAAATTTAGAAAGAAAGTCGGAAAAAAATAAGGGAAAATTATTACGAATAGTGTCATTTAGTGATGAACAAATATGGGCACATTCGCTCATATAAAATGACATTAACCTCCTCATTGTGTATTAGTACTTATCAAGTATAGAATAAATCTACTTCTCTTTGTTCCTATGAACAAAATTGTTCCATTATTACCAACAAAATAGAACAAATATGAACCCTTGTGTTGAAATAATCCACAAAACAGGGGGTCCATAACATAGTCATTGTATATTTCCAATGCAATAAACTTATGTAGTATCTTTTTTCTTTTATAAATGGGGTATTTCCATGGGTTTACCTTGTTATCGTGTTCATACCATTGTATTTCATCTTCGAAGTATCTTTTCCTTCCAATATTTTTCTATCGGTGCTTCCCTCATTCCTTTTATCGAGCATAATAGTATGAATCGGGATTTAATGAGTTCTAACATGCAACGCCAAGCAGCCCCTCTTTCTTAGTCCGAGAAGTGCATTTTTTAAACTAGATTAGAAGGCCAATCAGGTCTAGATTTAGGAGATTTAGCTATAGCCGAACATGAAAGAAAGATTATTTATACAAGATCCTTTGATCGGGTAATTTTAGATGTTTAAAAAAAAGATATTTTTACTAATTTTCAATTTAAATGACATATAATGTCTTATAATACTAAATAATATAGCATATAAAAAAGATAACCCATTTCTCAATATATATTAATCATTCCATTGCTAAATAAATGTAATTCATTGCTATTAAAGAGCTTTGATAATACATGCTATTAAGGGGCTTTCTGTAACTATATATTCTGAAGGTACATTACTATTAAGGTCACCTACATGTTTCACATATCATATCCAAAAAAAATCCTTAGTGTCATTGTTTGTCATCGTGTGTACCAGATAAAAATGTTAAACTTGGTGTCATGGGCAGCTATCCATTAGGCGTGGATGGCAAGTAAAGGCTTTGAGCATTTGATGAAACAAAAAAAAAGCTTTTATTAATCACACAATAGCAACTGACTTCTACTTATTTGTGATAAAGGAAGCTTAAATGCAAGAAATAGAAAAGTTTGTTGTTATTTCCTATGCAGTAAAAAGAGTAAATTATGTTATTTTTAAAGTCAAATTAATTAAAGTATGTTGTTATTTCTTGCATTTTAACAAAAAAAAAAAAAAGAGTATGATGCTATTTATTGCATTTTTTTTTAAAATATGCTGCTATTTCTTGCATTTTAACCCAAAAAGGCCTAAATAGATGAAATAGAAATTTACTTCAAGTTATTTTCAATAAAGGAAGCTTAATGCAAGAAATAGAAAATTACATGGCTATTTCCTACGCTTAGGGACATAAAATGATATATTTCATAAAAAGAGTAAATTATGTTTTTTTCTCAATTCACATAAATTAAAGTATTGTATCATCCCATTTCCGTTGATGTTTTTCATTCATTTACCTGAACTTTTAGTTCAAAGGAAAGTAGAAGGATGAGGCTATATGGGATGTTATTAATTACAATTGTCATAATCTGATATTAGAATGCTATTTATCACAATTATCGAAATATGAGTTTAGAATGCTTCACGCAATGGCACAACACGGTGGGGAGGATATCGTAGTGTAGTGGCTGGTGACCATTTCTCGGTAATTTTACCTATTTAGGAGCTCTAAACCCTAGGGTTCATCATTTGTAGCCTCCATAACCTCCCTTGAGAGAAACCCAAAACCGATTTGAATGTTGTATGCTCAAACTCTCTCTGAAACCCAAATTTTCGTGCTCTTTTGGTGGTTCATGTACTCTAGAGTGAAGAAGATAAGAAATATTGGTTATTGGTATTGTTATAAGTGAATATGCAACCATCCTTACACTTCTGGACCTTTATAAGTCCTAAAGTTCATCACATTATTGATTTTTATCTTAAGATCTATGCGTATTTAGTGTTTTGGGACTTTATGTGATGCTTTGACCCCATTCATGGTTTGATCTTGCGAGTTTGGATAACTCCAAGAGCTTAAAATGATATTTGACTTAGATCTGAATTTGTGGTGGAGTTTAGATTGCATGAGCTCTCTCCACTCCAAATTTGAAGTAAGGTGCATTCTTGGATCTTGGGTTTTAAATCTTATTTGTTTGGAGCCTTGGAATGGATAATGTTGGCAAGTTTATCCATTAAGACACTTGTGGGATCCATATGTGAGAGTTAGAGGCCTGGACTTAATGGATTATGTCGTTTTTAAGGATATAAGTTTTACCACGACGTGATGCACCTTGTGGTCGTGATATAATTGTTTTGAATTCTGATATGTGTGTATTTTCAGCCAAGCATGTCGACTATTTTGTCCTTTTGTGACCACGATGCGGCCAAGAGGCTTGGTTGTAGCGTAGTGGCATGTGATGATGATTGTTGAATTTAACCGTTGACTTTTTGAATTTTCGCCAAACTTGAGTAGAACTAGGCATGTGACTAAAGATTTGTCTCAGTTTGGCATTAGATAGCTTGCATTAGGTGTTCTCTTCCTGAGGTTGTCTTTGATCTTCTATTGTTTAGCCTAGGTGAGTTTGCTTATTATACTATGTTGGATGATGTATATCCTTGCATGATAATATATAAAGGAGTAATGGTATGATGGTTAGAATATCGATAAGATTGGTGATTGTCGAAGTGAATATCGTAGGGTTGTATGTATTCATCTGAGATTACCTGAGAACATTTTGTCTAGGTTTTCTTGCCTATTCCTTGTTTGGTTGTGGCTTTAGGGTATAATCATATGTTCGACTATCTATCGTATCTCTGATTACATACGACTATCCATTCATTTGGTGATTTTCCAGTAGTAGCGAGAGTGCAATATTAGTCCAATGTATGTTATGAATGTGTTGTTTTTAGTTGTTAGACAGGTAGACTAGTTTAGATAATTGTATGTGTTGTTGGATTATTTGTTTGTCTGTTATATATACATATACATATACATATACATATACATATACATATACATATACATATACATATACATATATATATATATATATATATATATATCAACATATCTTGTGGCAAGTTAAGGGTGTTCTTGCTTTGTACGGTAGGCCACAATACTCGGGCGACCAACTCTATGTTGAAGGCCAGAGATGACTAGCTTTATGATGCAGGCGAGTGGGGCGAACCATTCGTGGGCTGAAGGCCCATGCTTGTATGCTTGCATGTATTTTGTTTTATATGGTATTTTGGGGAACTCACTAAGCTTTGGCTTACAATTTTGCATTAAATGTTTCAGGTACTTCATATGATCATGACAAGGCAAAGGTGTGACTATACACACATATCAACAAATTTTTAATTTTGTAATTCTGCGTGTATTATGATCCTATGATTTTAGGATAATGTCTTTTGAAACAAATGGTCTTGATGGTTTTGTTTTACGAAAAATACATCTATTATGATCCTAAGGATCTAAAATTTTCAGAAAATGTTTTGAAAAAGAACAAACTTAAAGAGGGGGAAAGATGATGTGATGTGTAAAGTTAGCTGTATTATAAGGAAAGTGATCTCCCAAAATATCTATACTTGTTATATAGTTGTTGATATGTGATATGTTAGAAATACATGCTAGTTGATAGGCTAAGGATTCCTTCAGGAATTGTATGTTAGAATTTCATGATTTTGTGATCACTTGTAATCTAGATGATTGCTTGTTTTACATTACTTGAAGTTTAGACTGATACTGCTAGTGTTAAATGTACGTTGTATAGTGGTACATGAGTAGGATTATATAACCTTAGAGTGCTTGATTTTGCCTTACTTCCTATACCTGATGGGTTTTATAGGGTATAAATACATGTACAATGCAGAAAAACACTCAACAATTAAGAGGGCACATGAAACCTACAAGGATCTATTACATAACAAAACTAACACGAACCCTATTGTAATTGAAAATACCAAGTTAGGATTATATACCTTTGATTTTTTGTAGTAAATAAATCACAAATCCCTTGTAGTTGTTGGTCTTGGAAAGCTTAGCACCAAAAGGATGATGCCTCCAATGGCTCACACTTAAGCCATAAAACTATAATACAATAGAGGAGAGAGAATGAAGTAACTTTTGGTCAGAGTATCTTCTTAGGAATGTGGTGAACAAAAAATTGAAAGCCTTAGGTTCATACTTATAATGTGGATGTCATAATTGAAACCCTAGATTTGAATTTAAACTAATAATATTTTGAATTTTCAAATATGGTAATCCTTATCAATTTTAGTAATATTCCATAAACCGTAGAATCCTTCCCAAATTTTGTCCACCGCCTATGTGTTCTAGAATCTTCTATTTTTCGGCAATTAAGAACAATTACAATTCAACCATTTAACATTTAATTAAACCTGAATTAATTCCAGATTAATTCTGATTAATAATTAACTAATTCTTATTGCTTCTACATTAATTTATTAATCATATAAGTTAACAAATCAATTATTTAACAATTAATCTCATATTAATTTATTAATCACATAATAAATTAAAAAACCAATTATCTATTTCTAATTAATATATTAATCATATAATATATTAACAAATCATTTATTACAATTTATGAATTATATAATAAACTAATAAATTTACCCTCTCTCTACAAATATCATTATAACCAAGTTCTAGTTTTGAGGGCAAGCCAAAAAGGACATTGCGTGTAATTATAAGAATTTTCCAATTTTGTTATTAGCTTATACACCTTAATCCAATAGTCTTCTAGTTGAATAAGTCTATAACTACAATTGCAAGTATAACCTGGAACTAAACAACAAAATGTGCTTTCCATAGCCACTTCCGAACTTTGATTCAAATCAAACTTTGACCCTAAGATAAGTGATCAGATATTCCTTCATTCTACATGTTATCATATGGCCATTAGACATGGATTAGAATAAATTTCATTGTCCAAGATTCAATTTCTCTATATCCTGATTTATGACTTTGACTACAAACAAAAGGAGCCCAAGGATATCGCTATTCCTGTTAAGGAAAAAAGAGCAAATAAACTTTGACTACATAACTGTAACCTTTACTTATTAAATCATACATGATACGAAATTTTATACAACCATGTTACTCATGCGATTACGTAACACAAATGCACAACCGAGTTGCAAATTACAACTTATGCATCTCCATTTGAAGAATAAAGCATATTATCGTTTTTGAATTACTCGTGATTGAATCCACGAAGTAATATCTAAGAGTCGGTTTATCCAATACTTAAAATATTATTTCCAAGTACTCATGAACATTTCAACAATCTGTATACAATGCCTAAGCCCTATGGATAATCTACAACAATTCATGATAATCTTAATTCACTACTTACTTCCAAAAGTATGAACGATTGTGGAACTTTAAATAATAAAATTATTCAGGAAGTAAAAGATGCAAAGTGAAACATAATGATAAGCTAATTAACTACAACATCATACCCATTGGATATAAATAAATCCATATTATTTAATCACAATAAGAATTTTATATATATATATATATATATATATACATATATATATATATATATATATATATATATATATATATATATATTCATTGTGCATAAATTCAATTAATCAACTGACCACTTGAATTAGATAACATCAATCATGCCATGTTATGCATACTATGCCTATTTATGGTCCTTACTTTGTAAACATATCGACTAGACATTACTCCAATGATGCTCATTTCACAATTCCAAATTTTTATCACTATCCAAGATGTAGTGGAATTCCAACTTTACATGCATTGATCTCCTGTGATGTCGAGGTTCTAAAGTCACAAAGGCTGAGCCTTCGATATTACAGAATGCTCCGCTAGAACTTGTTATTCGAAACAATTCCATGATAAAGAAGTCACAAATTCAAGGTACAATCCTTGAAAACTTCTCTTGCATTAAAGTTTCCAACTCACATGTAGATTTTACAAACATCTCCTATTATGGAAACATTTTCATATTTTCATATGACCATCAACTCTGACCAAGATTTATCTCAATCCAGAACGTGTGATTATGGATCGGCCTAACAATATCACACTACCAACTATCCATAAGCAACCAATATTCAGGAAACCTTAGAATATTCTTGAAATTATTTAAAAACTTTATCACATGAAAATACAATCCTTTTCACAAAATGCGAAGGGTAGTTGAAAAATTAGAATAATCAAATATTATAGCATATGTGATGAATCTGTATCTGAAACATATGGGACTCGTCTCATTATGTCGTACACCAAGATATGATATTTGTTCAATCACTTGCATTAATATCTCTATATATTGAATCTCTTATGTTGAAACATTTCAACATGTTATTCATATATGTTTTTGACTAAGTTCCATTAAACGATTTGATCTAAACCTCTCCCAAAAGTTCACTAGAACAAAACATTTTTCGAACTTTGCAAATTGCAAAAAAAAAAAAAAAAAAAAAAAAAAAAAAAAAAAAAAGACATTGTTTAGTATGAACAATATTGTCAACATGCAATACTAGCATAACAATTATGCTCCCACTAACTTTGACATGTACCCACAAACCAACTGGACTCCTAGAAATCAATACCTTTTGATTTTCTTAAGGAAGTGCAAATTCCTATTATGCAATGCTTTGTTAAGTCTCTAATTAGACTTTTTAAGCTTATACAAATTAGTTGGATAATATGAGTAGAAACGCTTCAAGACTTTATTGGCATAACTCTCAAAAGTTTAAACAATTCCTTGCCATTCCTCACAATTCAAAATATGAGGAGGGATGCCGTAATCATATCGTGAATTTGAGAATTCAATTAATAAAATAAATATCTATATTGATCTTTATCAGATCTTTAAAAACTATCAGTGAATATATTTCCACATAATCATTTTCAAAAAATTGGAGTGAAGCCTTTTCCACTTAGATTTGAACGTGCATATGTTCCTATCCATGTGAATTTATCATTTTCAACCTACGGTTACAAGACTAGGTTTAGGACAAATCGAATTCAGACTTAGTTTCCTTCATGGACTGACCTTGGCTATTCTTGATCTATTTCTTTCTAGTAGCTCAAGGGCTTACCCTTGCTTCCATGTTGTTAGCAGCTCACCGATATTGATCACTGTACTTTCACTGACTAAGACGCTTCCATTTTGCATTAAAATGAAAAACATAGAAATAAAAAGCATTTCTAACCTAACTCGAGTTGTACAGACATAAGTGTTGGATAAGGTGTCTAAGTCCATAACTATTTCTGGTATGTGTTGATTATGTTATAAGTTCTAATATATTAATAGTATTATTTAATTAGTATGTTATAAGTTCTAATATATTAATAGTATTATTTAATTAGTATTGATCAAGAATTAATTTCGAATTAATTAAGTGATCAAAAGATGACTAATTAAATATATGTGTTGATTATGTAAATCGTCCATAACTTGTATAGTGGGCTAAAAGGCTCCATGGATTATGAAGTTGGGATAAACCCATTAAATGCTCCATGGGAGTTACAAACCCATGGGTCATGGAGATGAAGAGTCATGACACATTATGGCTTACAAGGTGTAACCCTAGATGTGTCACACTATATAAGGAACATGTTATCTACCAAAATCGGCTACACTAAGAACATAAGAGGGTTAGGCCGATTTTACAAGTGTGTGCATTCTCTCAAAAGTCATTGCAAAAGCATTTGGTGTTGTGTGAAGCATTTGAGGCATCAAACTTCTGGTGCTAGGCTCACAAGGTTTCAAGGAATCAAAAGCAACAACAAGGTATGTTATTCTATCTTACATTTAAGTGAAATGTTCCCCATGTATGCTAGATAGGATTAAGAACCTTGGAAATCATATTTTGCATGTATTTTAGACAAACATAGATCCAAGGTTTTCTAGGGTTGCATGTACACTTAGGGGTGTTAGAATGCTCAAAACCCTTTAGTGGTATCAGAGACTAGGCTTGTTTGTGAATACATGATGCAAAATAGTGTTGAAAATTGATTTTTTTGCTGTCTGCACATGGGAATCGACGAGTCCATGGGGAGGACTCAACGAGTCCAAGTGAAAATGCAACCAACTCGGCGAGTCAATTCGTGTACTCGACAAGTTGGCCATGCAGAAAGCAAAAATTCGATTTGTGCTGCTGGAACTGGACTAGAAACATTACCCTAAACTGTTTTGGTGTTATAAAACTTGTTTTTGATGGTGTAATGGTTGTTTTAATCCATTTACAATGGCTAATATTAATTTTTCAATATTATATGTGTTCATATGTTCTTGAAATTTTGATATGAATGTTCATGTTCTTATAAGTTCTTGATAGATCATTAGAGTTACTTGTTTATATGATTAATTCATGATCTTTATGTGTTTTAATGGAGTCCATAACTTGTCGTCAAGTTATTGATAACCAAAAGTCTCTTTGTGTTAAAAACCATTAAAAGAACACATAAGTTATAAAATGAAGAGTCTTCATTTTAATGACTGATAAGTTATGAATGTGAAAGGTTTTGTAAAGTTACAAAACTTTCCCTCAAGTTTTGGAACATGTAAAGTCACTTAATAAACTTTAGTTCCAACGCTTATAATTTATAAAACTTAAAATTCAACCCTTATACTTTATAATATTATAAGTCAATAATATATATATATCTATATGATCAATTCGTCTTACCGCTAGTACGCCTGATTCACGAAGCCGATCTATAAGGGGGGTATAAGGTTGTTGCCTATAAAATGGAAACTTAATGGGTGTCCACTCTCACCCACCGCTTCCTTGATCGGTGGAGGGTCCTTAGTCAAACGGGTAAGACAAGGACTTATAAACTTTCATTAAAAGTATAATGAATATTATAAAGTAACTAATGTTTTTATTAAATTCCCAAATCTTAGTTACTTTAGGAAAAATGCGAATAAGGTGCTAATCCATGAAATTGCACTTTACACTTTGTTTAAGTCGTTGGTGGATCGTGTGTGGTTAACCGGCACACTAACTTGGACTTAACAAGGTAGGTAAAGGGTGACTTAAGATTTATCATAGTATCGGTGGAGCGTGTGTGGTTAACCAGCACATCGATTAAGTGATGGACTTTAAGGGTACCAAGTGATTTGCATGGTTATTTCACACCTAGTTTTGTGATCCTCGGTATCCCAGTCACAAAACTTGGAGGACACACTCGAGATTGAAACATGCCTCTGAAAAGTTCATTGAATCTCAAAAGAATCTAGGAATTTCTAAAAACCAATTAAAAACCTAATATTTATATTTTGTTTTTAATGGTGGAAATTGGTGAATCGTCATTCACCTACCTTTCAAATATGTTATAGCTTGGATTACGACATACCTCTTCTAAGTTATAATATATTGTGATTGGATCCTAGCCTTAATATTACATTTGGGTTTTATTAAGGCCTATTTTATATCTAAACTAAACTTGTTCTCTTCCTTTCAGATGTCTTCCAACAACACTGCTTCTGGCTCAAACCCTAGCAGCTCCTTTTCCCTCATGAACCTATGTGGGAGGGTCATCTTCGATGGTTCCAACTTTATGGATTGTATCTGGAACATCAGGATGGAGGCTCATTACAAGGACAAGGAATATATCCTCGATAAGGAGATGAAGGAGATTGATGAGACCACTGCTACTCTATAGGAGATCGCTGACTTCCGAACTCATGAAAGAGATGCCACCAAAGTGGCATGCATCATGATGGCCACCATGACAGCAGAACTCCAAAAGTCGTATGAGGACTTCTACCCTTTTGAAATGCACCAAGATATGATGGAAAGATTGTTGGATTAATGTCTAAGTCCATAAGTATAATTGGTAAGACTTGACCCGACCCGGCATGGTCCATTTGGGTTGCATACCATCATGCACTTGGATAGACTAAATGAGAGAAATAAGACACTTATGGTTATTAATATATTATAAGTTCTAGTATATTAATAATAAGAATAATGAGATTATTTAATTAGTATTGATCAAGAATTAATCTAGCATTAATTGAGTGATCAAAAGAAGACTAATTAAATATGTGGGTTGATTGTGTAAATCATCCATACTTGTATAGTGGGCTAATGCTCCATGGATTATCTAGTTGGGCCAAAACCCATATGATGCTCCATGGATGCTCCATGGTGTATTTGAATCCATGGATCCAAGGAAATGGAAAGTCATGACAATTAGAGTTTACCCTAATTGTATAACTATATAAGCATCTTATTCTTGAGGAAAAATCGGCCACTAGAGAGAGAAAGAAAGGGCTAGCCGATTTCATGAAGTGTAGAATTCTCTCTAGGTTATTCTAAGTGTTTTGATGATTGTGAACCATTTGAGGTGTCACACTTGGGGCACTAGGCACTCAAGCTTCATGAAGACTTTCTACATGAAAAAGGTATGTATTCTATCTTGTTATATCCATTATTTTGTATGCTAGATTAGGATAATACCTTGGATGTTCATATTTGCATGTATAATAGAGAAAACATAGATCCAAGGTATTTAGGGTTGCATGTACACTTAGGAGTGTTAGAATGCTCATAACCCAACAGTGGTATCAGAGCCTAGGCTTGTTTTCTTGTTATACCTGCAATAGAAGCTGAAAAATCGAAATTGGTGCTGTCAGCCCAGCAGACTCGCCGAGTCCATGAAGGGACTCGACGAGTCCAAGGCAAAATGCATCCAACTCGCCGAGTTGTGTTCATGCACTCGACGAGTTGGACCCCAGACAGCATATTTTCGAGTTTTTTGGCTAGAAATGGACTAGGAACATTACCCTAAGTTGTTTTTGAACTTATAAACTTGTTTTGTTGTGGTAATGTTCATGCTAATCCAATTTCAAGATAATTGTCAATAGATTCATGTTTTGTATTAGTTTAAAGGTTAGACTAATTACATGAAAAAGTTTGATTTGAATTATCTTGTTCTTATGAGTTGCTTAGATTAATAGAAAAGTTAATGGAAATAGTTGTTTTCAATCCATTTTAATCTAAGAGTTGAGTATAAAATGTGTTTGTGTAACTTATCCTCAAGTTACATGAAGAGTCACATTAAAGACTCATAAAACTCATAAAGTTGGCAAATGTTACAAAAATGAAGAGTCTAGTTCTAATTAATTGGAGTTATGACTCCATAATTTGTCCTCAAGTTATGGAGGACCAAGAGTCTCTTCATTAAATAAAAAATAATAATAATAAAAAAAATAATGTAACCTTAATTAATTCCATAAGTTATAAAAAATAAAGAAAAGTTAATTCTTTTATTAGTTTAAAGTCTTCCATAAGTTATGGAACTTGAAGAGTTTTTGGATTAAAACTACTTTAAACACATAAGTTATGGAATTAATTAGTTTTGAATAGTTTCAAAACTTGCCCTCAAGTTTTGGAATTTGTAAAGTTTTCTCTTATGAATACTTTAATTCCAAGTTAACCCTTAGAATTTTAAAAGTTAAAATTCAACCCTTATACTTTATAATATTATAAGTTAATAATATATATATATATATATATATATGTATAAGAGTAAAGTCGGTCTTACCGCTAGTACGCCTCATTCACGAAGTCGGTCTATAAGGTGGGTATAAGGTTGTTGCCTATAAAATGACAACTTAATGGGTGTCCACTCTCACCCACCGCTTGCTTGACCGGTGGAGGGTCGTTAGCCGAACGGGTTTGACAGGACTATAATTCTCCCTTCATTAAAAGTATTAATGATAAATACTAAGTAACTAAACTCTTAATAATTCCCAATCTTAGTTACTTAGGAAAATGTGAAGAAGGTGCTAATCCATGAAATTACACTTTTCACTTTGTTTAAGTCGGTTAGTGGAGCGTGTGTGGTTAACCGGCACACTAACTCGTATTTAACAAGGTAGGCAAAGGGTAACTTAATGTTTATCATAGTATCGATGGAGCGTGTGTGGTTAACCGACACATCGATTGAGGGGTAATTCATTAAGGGTACCAAGTAATTTGCATGGTTACTTCACACCTTGTTTTGTGATCCTCGGCATCCCAGTCACAAAACCTGAAGGGCACACTCGAGATTGAAACATGCCATTGAACAGTTCAATGAATCTTAAAAGATCTAGGAGTTTCAAATCCAATTAAAACCTAATAATACATTTCGTTTATCTTGGTGGAAATTGGTGAATCGTCATTCACCTACCTTCAAATTGTTTTATACCTTGGATTACGGCATACCTCTTCTAAGTTATAAAATAGTTTGTTGGGTCCTAGCCTTAATATTTCATATTGGGTGCCATATTAAGGACTTTAGATCAACTATCTTGAATATCTCCCAAAAGATGTCTGGTTTAGACATTTCTGATCTTCCCAAATCTCTTGAAACAAGCTTTCCTAAATGAAGATAATGTCCCATGGAAATCATACTTCTTTCTCCTCCTCCAATTATTCTCCCTAACCCACAAGTTCTTGAAAAGTTTAAGATCACTCAAGCCCTAATGGCAAGGCAAGGTCTAGGTGTGATCACATCTTGGAGATGTAGTCACATATTGACTAGCCGGGAGAGTTGGGTGTCAAAGTCTTGAGAAAGTTGGTGGTTCAATCACTTTCTAAGTCACATAGTGAGTTCTTTTGGAACACCTATGAAACAGACTATGACAAGAACCTTAATGATCTTATCTATTTGCTAAGAACAACTTCCTAAAAATTTATGGACATTGACAATGATGACACTGGATATCCAGTAAAGCTCTCTCTTCCTAGTGGAAAGGGATCGGCCATAGTCAACTCGGTTGACCAAATGGTAAAGAGAAAAGGCTAAGTCTGTAATAGTCCCGTGTACCATTATCAAAGGGTCCATATGTTTATATTGCTAAAGGAAGGGTCATTTGTTGCGAAGCTGCCAAATTTACCTAAGGATGTTAAAGTCAATAAGGTTGACTCTACTTCAGGTAAAGTCCACTAATCTAACTCTGTTAAGTTTCAATTCTAAGATTCCTGATACATGATGTGACTGGGTCACATGGTGATGTTTTAAGAATCAAAGAAAAGTAAAGGAACTTAAAGAAAGAATATGCTGAATCTGATCGCATAGATGGATTTCTATCGCGTAGTTTGAAAATCAGATTCTTGAGCTACTTCTTAGGAGTTATGAGATATTGCTTAGGAATAGATAACAACAAGTTTTCATATGGGTTGTAAGGATAAGTTTTTCCGCATAGTTTTAAAATAAAAGAAATTTTTGATTTTATTAATTTTAAATATCCTTACAATGGCATTTGAGGAAAAATTGTTGCTTATATGATTCCATTAATAGCAAGAGTGGAAATATGAAATTGATTCTTTCATTTGTGGTAATGTCTAAATTTATCAAATAAAGGAAAGATTCTCATCACCCAAGTCTCAATTGGAACGGAACTTGGAATCATGCAAGGTGTATAGCATGATGAATGAGAACTTTCAAGTATTGGAAAATTAAGACTAATTACTTATTCACATGGATGTGTGAGTCAAGTAATGGACTAAGGGATCGATTAAATAGTCATGTGCACTGATTAAGTCCACCACAAAAGATTAATAAGACTATTCGTCATAGTTTACTAAAGCTCAGTAAATATGATTATACTTACAGGCTTAAGTGTAACTCTGAGACATTGGAAAAGGTTCCAATGTAAGGCAGAGCGAATAAGAAGAATCAACTTAGGCAGAAAGATAAAAGTTTCTCAAATCTGAAAAGATGGGAGAATACTTTAGTATCAGTTTTGTGATCATCTTAATGATTAAGAAACCATATCAAAATTTGTTCTCTAAGGAAGTCTTAGTGCATTCTTATGACTAAGAAGAAGGGATCTTGAAATTGTTGAAATGGTTAAATCAAGAAGATGAGTCATACTTCGTTCCAATACAAGTCTTAGAGTCATACTCCAAGATTGTAATATGAGTGACATGTCTTAAAGAAGGTTTAAGAACACTTATCAAATGTAAGAGTAAAAGTTTTCTACTCTTGTACATTTGAAATTGGTAAGTTGTGATGTTTTGGATAAAACAAAGACCAACTTAGGCCAATTGTGTGAAGTATTTGTCTTGGTTAGAATCCACACTATCTCTTGGATGTTTGACAAGGGAGTCTTATAGGTCAAGAGGACAGTGGGAGTCTTAAAGGTCTTGAAAGTCTCAAGAACTAATCAAGAATAAAACCTAAAGTTCTTCACTAGCACACGACTTGAGGTTTATAACCTATCGTGTTGACATATTCTGTGCCCATTTCAATCAAATTTGGCTTTGCATATGAGTTCTTAGAATTCTCAATTGGTTGCACAACAACTTGGAAGCAATGGCAGGCCCTTGAGCTGCCAGGTGGTAAGAAGTTAAGATTGAGTTCAATCGATATGAGTTTGGATTTGTCATTATCCTTGTATTGTGACTATGGTTTTGACAATTCACATGGATAAGAACACATACACCATTAAATCTAAGTGTCATAAGGTTTCTCTCCGATTCATGAAAATGATGGTGAGGAAACACTTCCACTAAGTAGATTTTAGCTAGATAACAATTGTGATATTTGCATTCTCAAAGTCGTTAGTGGAGCGTGTGTGGTTTACCGACACACTAACTTGGACTTGTGAGAAGTGGCAAAAAGGTCTAACCATTATGATTACGGCATCCCTCTTCATAATTGTTTAGACACACATGTGAGCTATCTAAGAGAGGTGTATGATATTGATAAAGTCTTATCAAGGAAATCTAGTATCAGAAATCTGAACTTTGGTAAGAAAGTCAATAAAGTATTGATTTCTAGAAGTCCAGCTGATTTTTGAGAACATGTCAAAGCTAGTGGGAGCATAAGTGTTATGCTAATAATCATCATGTTAGTGGGAGCATGATAATTATGATAAAGATTGCAAGTTAGCAATGTTAATTATAGAAAACAAAAGGTTTCAATTGGGAAAAAGTTGTTTTGCTATAATTAAGGGAGAGGAAATTATACTTCATCTCAAATCTATAAGCTTAGATCGTGAGGTTTAATCATTTAGTCAAGGATATATATATATATGAATTTCATGTTGGAATGGCTCAACATAAGGAAATTCTGTATATGGGTCCATTATTTGCGTTCTTAAATTCGATTATGATTACGGCATCCCTTTTCATAATCTGAATTATGAGAACTTGGCAAATAGAAATGGAAATGTTATAGCAAAAGACTAGTTTAGTCTTTATGTGAGACATCATGAATTGTGTCCCATATGCTTCGGATATAGGATCGATTACATGTGCTATATTTATCCTTTCTAAAAGTTTCCAAATGCCTGGGGTATTAAGAAGGGAAAAGGTTTAGAACTGGATATGACTAAAAGGATTAAACAATTGTCGAGGACAATCTAAGGTTTACCAAAGATTGGTTGCTCAAGGACAGTTGGAAGTATAGTGATAATTCTGGAAGGACCATATTGACATAATCTGTAAGGAGGCAACTCTTGTTCAGAAGTGATAGTCGAAATGGAATCTGGAAATGTTTCAAAGTTAGAATTTTCAATCTGTGTAAGATTAAGAAAACTTAATGCAAGAAGGATGGTTCCAAGGAGTTGATCTCCTTTGGAATGCTCTGTAATGATTGTTGCCAAGTCTTTGTGAATTTGTGCATAATCGTTACAAGAGGATCAATGCATATAAGTTTAGAATCTAACAGATTTCAGTAAATGGCATGAATTTGGAATTCTTGCATTTGCAGTAAGGATTTGGGAGTGTGAAAAGAGAATCATTGAAGTTATGTTCAATTGATCTAGTTCACAAAGTAAAGATCATAGACAAACATAGTATGCATACTTGGTGTATGACATGACTAGTGTTTAGAAAACATAGTGTACATGCTTGGAGCATGGGACAACTATTGTTTTAAATTCAAGAATAAAGTTGATAGCTGAAATAGTATAGAATAAATATTTTGTAATCATATGGTGATAAATAAAAGGTGTTTTATTTATGTTCATAGGTTTTGATACCATATTGGATTCAATTATTATTGTGTTTCACTTTGCATGTTTTGACTTCCAGAATAAACTAGGTTATTCTTCCAGAATGACTAAGTTATTCAAACCATCCACAGTTGGTCATATGTTGGAAGTAGATATGAATTAAGACTGTCATGGGTTGGGTTGTAGAGGTCTAAGGTGTTGGACAAATGGCTACAACACTCATGAGTGCTCATAAGTTCTGAGTATTGGATTCAACCCGCGCTCATTGGAATCACTTCATGGATTTTATCACGAGTGATCATGAGACGATAATATCTTATATTCTTCAAACCTAGAGATATGAGTTGTTACTATGAGTTGGTTGTACATTGATTGCACGAAACTGCATTTGGTAACTCGGTGCTATAAAACGTGCCTTTGTGTATGATTCAACAAGTAGTAGAACAAGCCATATGAGTCGATGTTTATCCATTCCTTTTACCTTCGGGATAAAAGCGATATCTGTGGGCCCCTCGATGATTTGATGATGACAAATGGAAGTGCTCGGCCGGGCCAGGACTGATTTGATTTGTTCAATTAGTCAGTCGTCATAAATCGGAAATCGGGAAACAACAAATGGACAGAGAGAATGATTATAATCCATGTCTCAGTCCATACGATATCTAGAATGGAGGAATATATGATCCTTTATCTAATGGACAAGTCATTGACAAGATCAGAGTTCATCTACAAGATCAGAGTTCGACAGAAGCTTTTGAGAGCTACGATTGCCAGTTGGTTCCTGAAGTCATATGCAATAATAGTTTTAGACTTATCCAAGTGGGAGACTGTTGGATTAATGTCTAAGTCCATAACTATAATTGGTAAGACTTGACCCGCCCTGGCATGGTCCATTTGGGTTGCATACCATCATGCACTTGGATAGACTAAATGAGAGAAATAAGACACTTATGGTTATTAATATATTATAAGTTCTAGTATATTAATAATAAGAATAATGAGATTATTTAATTAGTATTGATCAAGAATTAATCTAGCATTAATTGAGTGATCAAAAGAAGACTAATTAAATATGTGGGTTGATTGTGTAAATCATCCATACTTGTATAGTGGGCTAATGCTCCATGGATTATCTAGTTGGACCAAAACCCATATGATGCTCCATGGTGTATTTGAATCCATGGATCCAAGGAAATGGAAAGTCATGACAATTAGAGTTTACCCTAATTGTATAACTATATAAGCATCTTATTCTTGAGGAAAAATCGGCCACTAGAGAGAGAAAGAAAGGGCTAGCCGATTTCATGAAGTGTAGAATTCTCTCTAGGTTATTCTAAGTGTTTTGATGATTGTGAACCATTTGAGGTGTCACACTTGGGCACTAGGCACTCAAGCTTCATGAAGACTTTCTACATGAAAAATGTATGTATTCTATCTTGTTATATCCATTATTTTGTATGCTAGATTAGGATAATACCTTGGATGTTCATATTTGCATGTATAATAGAGAAAACATAGATCCAAGGTATTTAGGGTTGCATGTACACTTAGGAGTGTTAGAATGCTCATAACCCAACAAAGATACCATCAGAGTGCTCATCAAGAGCGGTATGAAATAATCTGCTCCGTGATAACAACCAGGATGAAGGACGGAGACTCTATCACGAGCTATATGTAGAAAATGCAAAGGTACGTGGATCATCTGCTGAAGCTTAATGTGAGTTTCCCTGAGGGGCTTGCAATTGATATCATTTTGCACTCCTTACCCTCGTGCTATGATCAATTCTGCATGATATACCACATGAATAAGGAAGAAGTCACACTCAGCAAACTTCAAGGACTCCTAAAGACCGCAGAAACAGGTCTTAAAGGTAAGTCGGTTGTTAACACACCTACTCCTACTCCAAACTCCACCCCTGTCTTAGCAATCGGGAAAGGTAGAGGGAAGAAGAGGAAGAGCACTTATGACCCAAAATGGCTCTTCTTCAAGTGGAACCAAGAAAGGTTTCGTCACTCCTTCTTATGACCTAAAAGAGGCTGAATGCTTGTATTGCAATGAAAAGTTGCACTGGAAGTGGAACTGCCCAAAGTACCAGCAATATGTGAAGGATGGGAAAGTTAAACCCACTGTAACATCCCAAAAATACGGGCCCAAAATTTCATTTTTAATTAAGTGATTTACAAAACGTTTGTGACAAAACATCATACGATAATAACTTTTAATAAAACATGTCTTGTGACCGTAAACCAAAACGTAAAACATAATAATGTCAGAGTATAAAATCCCAGAATGACTCATGATGCGGAAAACAAAAGCGTGTGTGTGATGCGCCGCTACCGCACCTGCTCCTTCCCCTTGACAGAATAGGTACCTGAAACAACAACTGAAAACCATAAGCACGAAGCTTAGTGAGTCCCCCCACTGTACCACGTACCATATAACCACATAACATACTTATATTGTCAGGCATATCTAGGTGCCCAACCTACCCCTTCGATCCTCTCGACCGGGTACTGACTAGCATATATGGGTGCTGACCTCCCCTTCGGTCCTCTCGACCGGATACTAACTAGCATATATGGGTGCTGGCCTCCCCTTCGGTCGTGTCGACCGGATACTAAGGACTATTACCTCCTACTACCACCACATAAAACATATCACATAATCTATCTAGTATGGCTGGGCATGACCGCCCCTTCGGCCCTATCAACCGGTAATCTGGGGACTATCTCCCCTACTATCACTAGCACATAGCATCATATCATACTAGCACATAAACATAGCACAGGTAGTAGCAACCCTAGATGAATACCACAGAGACAATCATTTAACATATAACTCCTACTGGTGGGCCGACATTGTGGCCGTAGACCCACCGCTACTGGAAGGTAACTCACCTCGTATTAGTTGCTGGTCTGTGTGGGAATTGTCTGTTTGCTGCTGCGGCTGCTCCGGAAATCCTCAGGCTGTAATTTCCTACAAAATACTCAATCAAACACTGCTAACTGCCCTTGGGGTAAAATGACCATTTTACCCCTGAACAAATCAAAGTCAAAGTCAAAGTCAAAGTCAACTACCTGACTCGCCGAGTTGGCTCGCCAACTCGTCGAGTCCCTATCCTTCCCATTTGTCCTCAAACACAACTCCACTCATCGTGGTTAGGTGATCACTCGACGAGTTATCCTTCTAATTGATGACCAATGATCCTTCATTAGACTCGCCGAGTTGTATGAACAACTCGTTGAGTTCGTCTTCATTCGAAGAACAATCTAGCCTGTGACTTACCGAGTTGTATGAACAACTCGTCGAGTTTGTTCTTGAGGTAAGATGATTGCCTTGGACTCGCCAAGTTAGGGCATTGACTCGCTGAGTCCTTCCATAGATGAGTCTGGCTTCCGACTCACTGAGTCCACCCATGACTCACAACTCCACTCAGCAAACACGAAAAGGGGGAAATCTCGGGGACTCGCGACTCGACTCGCGAAGTCTGAAGAACGAGTCGCCGAGTCATTCACATGCAATTACTATATACTCAATTTTGTTTGAATCCAGCTCATGCCATACATAGATATGAGTTTTTAGGGTAGGTTTTACATGTAAAGTTTCCAACTTTACATGTAAACATGCATAGAATGGGGATTTAAGGCCAAATAATGGCTAAAATGGTAGATATAGAACATTCAAGCAATATGCATCCATAAAGGCCCTGAATCCGAGCTTCTAGAGCTCAAACATGCCTAGATCTAGAGGTTACACAACTCATTACAAACCCTAATCCATACTTAAGCTTGGAAGTGGTTCAAAAAAGACTTTAAGGGTCAAAGAAGTCACACTCAGCAAACTTCAAGGACTCCTAAAGACCGCAGAAACAGGTCTTAAAGGTAAGTCGGTTGTTAACACACCTACTCCTACTCCAAACTCCACCCCTGTCTTAGCAATCGGGAAAGGTAGAGGGAAGAAGAGGAAGAGCACTTATGACCCAAAATGGCTCTTCTTCAAGTGGAACCAAGAAAGGTTTCGTCACTCCTTCTTATGACCTAAAAGAGGCTGAATGCTTGTATTGCAATGAAAAGTTGCACTGGAAGTGGAACTGCCCAAAGTACCAGCAATATGTGAAGGATGGGAAAGTTAAACCCACTGTAACATCCCAAAAATACGGGCCCAAAATTTCATTTTTAATTAAGTGATTTACAAAACGTTTGTGACAAAACATCATACGATAATAACTTTTAATAAAACATGTCTTGTGACCGTAAACCAAAACGTAAAACATAATAATGTCAGAGTATAAAATCCCAGAATGACTCATGATGCGGAAAACAAAAGCGTGTGTGTGATGCGCCGCTACCGCACCTGCTCCTTCCCCTTGACAGAATAGGTACCTGAAACAACAACTGAAAACCATAAGCACGAAGCTTAGTGAGTCCCCCCACTGTACCACGTACCATATAACCACATAACATACTTATATTGTCAGGCATATCTAGGTGCCCAACCTACCCCTTCGATCCTCTCGACCGGGTACTGACTAGCATATATGGGTGCTGACCTCCCCTTCGGTCCTCTCGACCGGATACTAACTAGCATATATGGGTGCTGGCCTCCCCTTCGGTCGTGTCGACCGGATACTAAGGACTATTACCTCCTACTACCACCACATAAAACATATCACATAATCTATCTAGTATGGCTGGGCATGACCGCCCCTTCGGCCCTATCAACCGGTAATCTGGGGACTATCTCCCCTACTATCACTAGCACATAGCATCATATCATACTAGCACATAAACATAGCACAGGTAGTAGCAACCCTAGATGAATACCACAGAGACAATCATTTAACATATAACTCCTACTGGTGGGCCGACATTGTGGCCGTAGACCCACCGCTACTGGAAGGTAACTCACCTCGTATTAGTTGCTGGTCTGTGTGGGAATTGTTTGTTTGCTGCTGCGGCTGCTCCGGAAATCCTCAGGCTGTAATTTCCTACAAAATACTCAATCAAACACTGCTAACTGCCCTTGGGGTAAAATGACCATTTTACCCCTGAACAAATCAAAGTCAAAGTCAAAGTCAAAGTCAACTACCTGACTCGCCGAGTTGGCTCGCCAACTCGTCGAGTCCCTATCCTTCCCATTTGTCCTCAAACACAACTCCACTCATCGTGGTTAGGTGATCACTCGACGAGTTATCCTTCTAATTGATGACCAATGATCCTTCATTAGACTCGCCGAGTTGTATGAACAACTCGTTGAGTTCGTCTTCATTCGAAGAACAATCTAGCCTGTGACTTACCGAGTTGTATGAACAACTCGTCGAGTTTGTTCTTGAGGTAAGATGATTGCCTTGGACTCGCCAAGTTAGGGCATTGACTCGCTGAGTCCTTCCATAGATGAGTCTGGCTTCCGACTCACTGAGTCCACCCATGACTCACAACTCCACTCAGCAAACACGAAAAGGGGGAAATCTCGGGGACTCGCGACTCGACTCGCGAAGTCTGAAGAACGAGTCGCCGAGTCATTCACATGCAATTACTATATACTCGATTTTGTTTGAATCCAGCTCATGCCATACATAGATATG
Source organism: Lactuca saligna (assembly GCF_052625555.1). Taxonomy (NCBI): domain Eukaryota; kingdom Viridiplantae; phylum Streptophyta; class Magnoliopsida; order Asterales; family Asteraceae; genus Lactuca; species Lactuca saligna. The sequence goes on from NC_136420.1 coordinate 148,638,768, forward strand.
AGTTTTTAGGGTAGGTTTTACATGTAAAGTTTCCAACTTTACATGTAAACATGCATAGAATGGGGATTTAAGGCCAAATAATGGCTAAAATGGTAGATATAGAACATTCAAGCAATATGCATCCATAAAGGCCCTGAATCCGAGCTTCTGGAGCTCAAACATGCCTAGATCTAGAGGTTACACAACTCATTACAAACCCTAATCCATACTCAAGCTTGGAAGTGGTTCAAAAAAGACTTTAATGGTGCTCTAAGGGACTTTAAGCATAAAAACAGAAGGAACTGAGTTATACTTCAATGAATCACTGAAATATCACCAAGATATTCGACCTCCTTCTTCTCCTCTTGATCTACTCTTCGTCTTCTCTCAAAATCTTCAAGAAATCACACCAAAACACCTCAATCTCACAAGAAAAGGGGTTAGGACGATATAGGGAGCTCTGAGGGTGAAGGAGTCGGGCTTGGGGCGCATAAGGTTGGTTTAAATAGGGTGCAAACCCTTGAAATTAGGGTTTCATCCAAACAGCAGGGACTCACCGAGTCCAGAATGTGGACTCGCCGAGTCGCCAACTTAAACGTGATCAATGTCGCGTCACTACACGGCGAGTCGAGCCTACAACTCGCCGAGTCTAAGGCTAAAAATTTAAACCACTTAGATAGATTATACGTACCAGGAACCTAGTGCTACACCCACACATGTAGGTATTTACACTATCTTATCTAATAACTCACCCTATGCTAACTCTTGGGTCCTTGATACCGGTTGCGGTATTCATATATGTTCTGATTTGCAGGGACTAAGAAGAAGTGAGAATGTGGAGCATGGAAGAATAAACTTAATCATGGGGAATAGAAAAGCCTTACCTGTCACCAAGATTGGAGTTTATACTTTATCGCTAAGTAGTGGGTTTAGTTTAGATTTGAATAAATGTTGTTACTCACCAGAAATGGCAAGAAATATTATTTCCTTTCATACAATGTATAAACAAGGTTTTACCTTTTCATCTGATAATGAAGTTCGTTCGATTAATGCTTTCTTTAATAATGTTCTTTATTTTAAAGCATTACCTTGTGATGGTGTGTATGAAACTGTATCTGTGGTTGATAACTTAGGAAATAATGTGTTGTGTATTAATTCTGTTAATGAGAATAACTTGGATAAAGCATCATTATGGCACTGTCATCTTGGACATATAAGCAGGAAACGCATAGGCCAACTCCAAAAGGATGAAGTCTTGGAATTATTTGACCTAAAGTCAGATGATAGTTGCGAATCATGCTTACTTGGAAAAATGACAAAGTCACCGTTCACAGGTTCTTGTGAAAGGGGTGAAGGTTTTATGAATCTTGTACACACGGATGTGTGTGGACCCTTCAAACATGCCACAAGGGATGCTAATCGTTATTATTTGATTTTTATTGATGATTACAGTAGATATGGATATGTGTACTTAATCAAGCATAAGTCAGAGACTTTTGAAAGATTTAAAGAGTTTAAACAGGAAGTTGAGAATCAATTGGGCAGGAACATTAAGATGCTTCGATCCGATCGAGGTGGTGAATATCTTAGTTCACAGTTCCTCGACTATCTTAGAGAATGTGGGATTGTCTCACAATTGACACCTCCTAGGACACCGCAGTTGAATGGTGTGGCTGAGAGGCGTAATCAAACCTTGTTGGATATGGTTTGTTCCATGATGAGTCGAGCTTCGCTACCAATCTCATTTTGGGGGTATCCTTAGAGACTGCCGCCCATATCCTTAATTTGGTCCCTACAAAGAAAGTTACCAAAACTCCTCATGAGATGTGGACTGGAAAAATACCCAAACTAGACCACATCAAGATTTAGGGTTGTGAGGCTTTTGTGAGATGCGGCACTCATGATAAGCTCGAACCTCAAAGTGAGAGATGGATGTTCATCGGCTACCCACATAAATCCTTTGGTTACCTCTTCTACAGATCTAGTGAAAAGGTGGTCTTTGTAGCTAGGAGGGCTGTCTTTCGATCGAGAGAGAGTTCATAAGCCAAGGAAATAGTGGGACGCAAGTTGAACTTAAATAAATTCAAGAGTCAAGTGGTGAAGGAACTTCAAACCCTAGCACTCAAACTGAGGAGGAAACTCCTGTTGAGCCAATTGACATGTCTGTACCTCTGAGGCGTTCCACGAGAGTTAGGAATGCACCTGAGCATTACTATGGATTCCATATTACTGCGGAAGGTGATACACTTATTAGTGATGAGACATTGATAGGTTTGGATGAACCTAATAGTTACACGGAAGCCATGGCAGGCCCTGAGTCAGCCAAGTGGAAAGAGGCAATGGACAGCAAGATACAATCCATGTATGACAATCAAGTTTGGAACTTGGTTGACAATGTACCAGGTCGTAAGACCGTTGGGTGCAAGTGGATCTTCAAGAAGAAGACCGACATGGATGGTAATGTACACACTTATAAGGCACGAATGGCTGCAAAGGGCTTCTCTCAAACTCCGGTAGTTGATTATGATGAGACCTTTTCTCCAGTAGCCAAGATTAAGTCTATTAGGGTTATGTTAGCCTTAGCTGCATTTCATGACTATGAAATATGGCAAATGGATGTCAAAACCGCTTTCCTTAATGGAAAGTTGGCTGAGGATGTTTACATGAGTCAGCCAGAGGGTTTTGTCAGTACAGATTATCCTAATAGAGTGTGTAAGTTTGAGAAATCCATCTATGGATTAAAGCAAGCACCTCACAAAAGGAATCTTTGCTTTGATGAGAAAGTCAAAGAGTTGGCTTTTCTAGGAGTGAAGATGAATCTTGTGTATATGTCAAGGCTAGTGGGAGTATAGTTAGATTTTTGGTACTGTATGTGGATGACATACTACTCATAGGAAATGACATCCCAACTCTACAGGAAGTTAAGTCCTGGCTTGGGAAGTGTTTCTCTATGAAGGACCTAGGAGAAGCTGCCTATATTCTTGGGATAAGGATCTTGAGAGACCGGAGTAAAAGACTAACTGGACTTAGTCAGAGTACCTACTTGGATAAGGTGCTTAGGAGGTTCAGCATGCAGGACTCCAAGAAAGAAGAGTTACCCATACAGAGTAAAACCAGATTGAGTAAGACACAAAGCCCGAGTTTTGAGGCTGAGATAGCAGAAATGAGTCGAATACCTTATGTTTTGGCTGTAGGATCGATCATGTATGCTATGACGTGTACTCGACCTGATGTAGCGTTTGCGTTAAGCATGGTTAGCAGATATCAGGGGAACCCTGACAAGGCACACTGGACTGCGGTAAAAAATATCCTCAAGTACCTACGTAGGACTAAGGACTGGGTCCTTACCCTCGGTGGGAGTAATGACTTTAGGGTTGTAGGGTATAGTGATGCTAGCTTTCAATCACGCTGGGTCTTTACCTTAAATGGAGGAGTAATTTCTTTGAAAGAGTTCCAAGCAAGAAACAGTGGCTGATTCAACTTGCGAATCAGCGTATTTAGTAGCAAGCGAGGCAGCAAAGGAGGCAATATGGCTGAAGAACTTCATTGGAGACCTTGGAGTTGTACCAGCTATAAAGGAGCCAATGTAAATTTTCTGTGATAGTGAAAGTGCAGTTGCCTTAGCGAAGGAACCAAGGGATCACGAGAGATCCAAACACATCGACAGAAAATACCATTTCATCAGACAACAAATAGAAGAAGGACTCCTCGTGGCAAAGAGGGTATCATCGGATGAGAATCCAGCAGATCCCCTCACGAAGGGACTGACACAGGTTAAGCATCTCCAACATGCTCGGAGCATAGTGCTGAAGGATGATATTAGTTTTAGTAGTTAGATAATTTGAAATTTGTAAAGTGTAATTGACATTTGATGATCAATAAAAGTTGTGTTTATTTATGAGTAAACTGTTGCCATCTCTTTTCAATCATTTACTATATTTCTTTTGCATGTTTTGACTTCCAAAATAATTATGTTTGGTATATCATATTATTCGAATTTCTACAGTTGGTCATATGTTAGAAGTAGGTATGAATCAAGACTGTCATGAGTCAGTTGCAGAGGTCTAAGCTATTGGACATAGCTACAACACTTATGAGTGTTCATAAGTTCTGAGCATTGGAATCAACCCACGCTCACTGGAATCACTTCATGGAATTTATCTCGAGTGATCGTGAGATGGTAACATCATATAAGTCTTCAAACCTAGAGATATGATTTGTTGCCTATCAATTGGTTATGCATTGATTGTACGAAAATGTATTGGTAACTCAATGTTATAAAACGTGATTTTATGTATAATTCAACAAGTAGTAGAGCAAACATATGAGTAGAAGTTTATCTGTTCCTTCTTGGATTAGAAGCTAATATCTTGGTCCCTCGATGATTTTGTTTTGACCTATGTATCGGACCCGTTTAGAACCGAATTGTTGTGTTGAATTTAGTTCTATGTCAAACAAATCAGAAATTAGGAAACAAACTGCTGGATAATAAGTAAGACATTGTTCCATGTATTTGTTCGACTGATATCTAGAACAGAGGATTATATGATCACTTATCTTAAATGGCATATCATCATCTTCTCAGTTCCAAGAGACCTTGAAAGAGCTACGATTGCTAATCGGTTCCTGAAGACATACTTGCAGTTATAGTTATTAGACTTATCCAATTGGGAGACTGTTGGATAAGGTTTCAATGTCCATAACTATTTCTGGTATGTACTTGACCGACCCGGGTTGGTCTATTTGGGTTGCATGGCATCATGCATTTGGATAGACTATATGAGAGAAATAACACTTGTGGTTTATTAATATATTATAAATTCTAATATATTAATAGTATTATTTAATTAGTATTGATCAAGAATTAATTTGGAATTAATTAAGTGATCAAAAGATGACTAATTAAATATATGGGTTGATTATGTAAATCATCCAAAACTTGTATAGTGGTCTAAAAGGCTCCATGGATTATCAAGTTGGGATAAACCCATAGGATGCTCCATGGGAGTTACAAACCCATGGGTCATGGAGATGAAGAGTCATGACAAATTAGGGTTTACATGGTGTAACCCTAGATGTGTCACACTATATAAGGAACATGTTATCTACCAAAATCGGCTACACTAAGAACAGAAGAGGGCTAGGCCAATTTTACAAGTGTGTGCATTCTCTCAAAAGTCATTAAAAAGCATTTGGTGTTGTGTGAAGCATTTGAGGCATCACACTTGGGGTGCTAGGCTCACAAGGTTTCAAGGAATCAAAAGCAACAACAAGGTATGTTATTCTATCTTAGATTTAAGTTAAATGTTCCCCATGTAGGCTAGATAGGATTAAGAACCTTGGAAATCGTATTTTGCAAGTATTTTAGAAAAACATAGATCCAAGGTTTTCTAGGGTTGCATGTACACTTAGGGTGTTAGAATGCTCAAAACCCTTCAATAAGAATGTGTCAATTAAACACAATAGATTATCAACATTGGGATCGCATGCTAGTGATAACTAAAAAGATTAATGTCGATTAACTTTTGTAACTCTCAAGATCAATATGACTCCCAATGACCTCTTGACATATAAGTTTATCTCTCAAGGAATATTCCTTGACGAGCTAAAACAAATATTCAAATTTTTGTGTGGACTACCGACAAGAAAACACTTCATTGAATTTGACTTAGTTTATCTTTTGTTTCTCAATCAACAAAAACAACAAAACTCCATTTATAAATCTGCTAGAGTAAGAAATCATCATTATTCCACATATTACAAGGTGTTATAAACCTTCTTACATTGAAATGAGGTTCAAGATATGATTTGTAGTTACTAGAGTATGTCTCTAAAAATTGATTAGAACAAAGTAGACTCATCATTGAACAAACGATTTACAATAATGTTCGACTCAACTTCTTAGTCTTACAATTACACTAAGACGTTTTTTGAGGATCAATTTTGATACAATTCCACAATTATTAAGATGTTCACAAAACATGATACTAAAGTACTCTCCTATCTTTTTACACTGGGGAATCTTTTATCTTTCTTCCTAATAGATTCTTTTATTTGTTTTACCAGTCTTTGACCCTTTTCAAAATCATATTTGTTGAAGCATCAGTAAATCATGACGAATAGAGTTATTGTCCCTTGTTACGGATCTAAAGAGTTTATATCAACATGTATTAGATCCATTAGTCCTTCACCTGCCTCATATAAACATATGAAAATGAATTAGTAATAATATTCCAATGAACAAGACTCTCATGCATCACACAATTCAAATTGTACGGCTCCAAGTTTCTATCCAACTGAAACTTGGTGATGAGATTTCTTTCCACTTGGTCAAATTTGATTGTACCATAATGAAAGACCCCAACTTTCACATTTCTGAAAGACCCAAACTTTCATACTATTCCAACATTATTCTTAAGTTACTTCCTCAAAACATGCTACATGCATATTTATAAAACAATATTTTATATTGATAAAGTGATTACAAAGGATTGGATACAAACCAACTAAGTTTTATTACATTTTATATCTACCTAGGAATCTACTATTCATATACATACTTGAACATTTAAAACACAGAGAAATAGTATTAAGTATTCGAAATCTTTCAACAGTATAAAACTATATTGGATACTCATCACCTGCAATTGTTAAACATTGAGACGGATAAGCGATAATGCTTATTGAATTCAATAAATAGATACAATATAATCTTATGCCTTATATATACTAATATCACATGAGCAAAAGGGAACAAGAACAACAATAGCATATACGTATCATATGTCAGGCTTTCAATATCAACTCAAGATTTGATTCAAAGATTCACGATCAATGAGACATAACGATTTCAATACTTGATATGCATCAATAAAGCTTCGGCCCAAATGGCACAAAAGACATATAATTTGTGATTAACATTTTCGTAGATTTCAGGCTTATAGCCCTGTCTAACCATTTGCCAATACCATAGAATAGAGTTCATTCTCTTACGGAGTCATGCTCTACATGGTCATAGGCTGCATACCAGTCCTATCTAACCTTCTGCTAATGCCATAGAATAGAAGTCATTCTCTTACGAGACATGTTCAACATGGCCAGAGGCTACATACCAGTACCACCGTGAATCTAAGTCCTTTCACTGATCACATGGTCAAAGGTATAACTTTGCTATTAAAAATAGTGAATAAAAATAACACGGGAAAATAACTCAGAATAATAACAATGAAAACCACATGGCACATATAACACATAACATACAATTGTTCCTATATATTGAACTCACCTTAAATTAACCAGGGGTTAAAATAGTAATTTGGGCAGCACTTCGGCTTTAAATATGACTTTGTATGTTGAAAACCGGGAGCTTAATTGAAAACCAAGCTCTGCGAATGTAGGGATTCAGAACCGAAAAGATAAAATTTGCGGGCTTCTCGGGAGCTTCGGGACGTGTTTTGGGTGCTAAAATTGGTAATGGGGCTTCAGGGAAAGTCAAAATGAAGAAAATATGGAAAGAGGGGCTAAAAGTGGCAAATTTCCAAACCTACCCGGGAAGGCTCGCAGACCTCCCTTTATATAGGGTCGAGGATTCTGATCTGAGGGCTAAGAAGTAAACAACTGTCAGCAGATGCGAGGGCCAGCGAGGCTTGCACGTGGCTCGGATGCGAGGGCTGGTAGGCGAGACGTAGCTCGCTTCGGATTGGCCACCGATGCGAGGCGTGTCTAGTTCTTACTAGACCTCGGCCTCGGACGAATCAGAAGAGGACACGAAGCGGACATGCGTTAGTCTCAGACTGGGCCACGTCTCGGATACGTAGCTGCTTCGTGCGAGGTGATGTGGCCTGCACTATTCATGTGAAAATTCTCGAAAAGTCTGTCCCAATCTTCTAAAATTCATAACTTTCACATACGAGCACCGTTTTTGACGTTCTTTATATGAACGCGTAGCTAAAATTAGATATACAACTTTCGTTTAGACTTCGTCGGCTAATTTTGATTTTAATTTTAATATTATTATTTTTAACGGATCGGGACATGAAAATCCGTTAAAAATCCATAACTTCTTCATCCACATCCGTTTTTATTAGACTTTTTACCGTTGTACTGCAAATGATGAGACCTTCAATTCTTATTTAGGTTGTGTTGGCTAAAAATCACTCGATCTAAAATTTGAGTTTTTAGTTGTCTACTGCTAAGCTGAAACTTCGAAAAATCATAACTTCCTCATACAAAGTCAGATTTTGGCGTTTTTTTATCGAACTTCTCCGCTTAACAAATACTACAAATTTCATTTAGATTACCAAGTCTAAAAAGTAGTTTATCAAAAACTCACTTTTTACGTCATTCGGCGCCGTGCCGGTTTTGTCGCGGATCATTGATTGGTCATAACTTCTTCGTTATAACTCAGATTTCGATGAGGTTTTCACCTAAATGTTTCTAACGAGATTATCTACAATTTTCAATAATAAAATCTTACTTATTTTCAAATTTTATATTTTCACTAAATTTTCATTGTTTGACTATTAATTGGAATCTCATAAGACTTCCAATATTTTATGAATGATTCTAAACATTGTTTTACTTCATTTCTAGTAAAAACTATCTGTTAGAACTCAGCACTCAATTTTATTCACTTTAAATAATAACAATACACAATTTCAGAACGTGTATGTTACAAATACCTCCTCCTTTTGAGGATTTTGTCCCCGAAATCACAACGATTAAACAAATGATGATATTTCGCTCTTATCTCATTCTTATTTAATTATCCAGTTTCACCTCGTATATTAGAACTGTCTCATCATAAATGATCAAGCATTTGTGCTGATAGCTCATACGAAATACTTCATGAATATCTGTCAAATCTTCAAGCAATTCCAAGCACTAAGCTTGGTTACCAATCGTTCTTTCCTCCAAAGTTGCATAACGCCTTTCATTGAAATACCTTCAGTATTACTAAATCATCCACCCGGAATTCTTCGGGCCATCTTCTCTTTTCTGCATAGGACCTATGTCGATCCTGGGCCGCTTTCATTCTTTTTCGGACAATTTGTATCTTATCAATGATGTCTTGAATCATTTCAGAGCGTCCCAAGATTTTCTGTCTTACGTTACGCCAACATATTTGAGTATAACACTTACGCTCATAGAGTACTTCATATTCCTTCAGTATATCTTCTACTGTTTGGATTGCTCTCTTCTTCTGACCATTTGTCTGAGGATGATAAGTTGTACCAAGAGCAACTCGAGATCCTAATTCATGCTTCATTCTCAATCAAAAGTGAGAAGTGAAACGAGTATCACAATCTGAAATAATCTTTAGTGGCACACCATTTCTCGCCACAATTCCGTTCAAGTATACTTGCGCGTATTTCTCTATTGGAGTATCTTTTCATAGCACAAGAGTTCTGTGTCTATCCCGAGAATAATATGAAAGTTGGGCAAGGAGATAGGAATTAGGTTAGCAAGAAGATTATAACTTTCAATTCCTATGGTACTATCTCTATAGATTTTATCAGCAAGTAATGATATACTTCCTATGTCATTTATATGAAATGATTGGACAATTGCGTAACAAATAATTTGAAAAGAATGTGTGAATTTATAAGGCACGAAAGAATCTGAGCATTGAAATCAAATAAGATGTGAGCAGATCTAGAGTTTACGACAAAGTTACTAGTCACAACTTTCGAGTCTTAACTTACTTCTTTTGTGGTAATCTAAAATGTACGATATTTAACTTTTGATTTGCCAGACGATTGTCAAATTCTTCAAACTTCGTAGTTACTAGCGGTGTTCAAACTTACACCCACTCTTCATTCTCTATTGAACATTCGATACTAATCTTTGAGTTAAAACTCAATTCTTATAAGGTCTTTACTTTTTCTATAACAACAACTAGAATTATCATATTCTAATGACCTTTGATTTTATCTCACACAAGACACATAACGAACCAAAATCTTGTATTAGAATCAGATCAAATAAATCGAGTTGATAAAAAAGAGAAAAGAAAAGGAGTTTGATCAACACGTGGATGCTTCAGAATAGAAAGAATAGCACCACGTATCACTAATTCATGCTTTCAGATATACACATCTTTTAGCTTTTGGCACCTCATCCTTTTTAGTTGGAGTACTCTTTGATTGTTGAATGGAAACATGAATCCCTGCCATTTGACTAGTAAGAGTAGGGAGGAAACATTTCTTGTGGCCTATAACACCACATAGCAAGTCACATCTCTGGCTAATGATTGCTCAATTCTTTAATGAAAATTTGTTATATTTCTATCGACTACGTCAACCATTTACTTCTTCTGTATTCCTACTAAAGTTTCGTCACTATATAAGACATGGTTCTCTAAACCAATCAACTCCTTTCGCGGATTTATACTAATCGGACTTGATTCTTTATGACATTAAAAGTTGAACAATACTTATCTTCTTAGTTATTACCGAATCGAAGGAAACAACACCCATGAATAAAATGGAATCATTTACTAGCTTCTTGGTAACCTTGTGACTTTTCCTGATCCAAGTGTGAGTCCTGTGCTTCCAGTAGTATAGGCCTCTACTACTATTCACACCTACTCATACTCATACCAAGTATTGTCTCGTAGTTCCCAGGTACCATTCAAAAAATTTCACAAAGCAACTTATCACACATAAATGTGTTTAACCAAATACATACAACAGTTTCTCCTAGACTCAACTAGGGTTTTCACGTTTCTATCAAACATATATTGGATTACCCATACTCACTTTTTAGGATTCTTCTCATGCATATGCTCGATTTAATATATCCTAATACTTTTCCATAGGTTGATAGAAATTTTACTTCCATTTCTTCATATAAATTCTTTCTTGAGTAGTGTCTACTCTACAAGACACACTATTCTAAAATTTACTCTAGCAGCATGGAGACAAACGGTCTTCTACTACCTGCATCATCTTCTAACTCATGCAATCCATCACGCACATTTGTTCATTTCTTTATTCTTCCTTGACATTGTTTTTCTTGTATCTGAGTAAGTCTAAGTCTACTTCATAGGAGTCTATCCTAACAAGTCTGCATCTTAGTTGCATCTCAACAAGCTCTACTAATTCAACTCAGTTCTCTGTCATTCCTGACTACAACATCTTTTCTCATATGATACTATGGGTGTATTTCTTCTTCAATTAAGCATTATACCTTACTTAAACAAGTAAGTTGCTTAACCATTTACCACTAAATGACTCAATTCACCATCCCAATCTTGTATGTTAAAGTCGGATTAACACACAATGGAACTTCTATAAGGATGCGATAGAAGTCAATCATCACTTAGTATTATTAAATACTAAGTCTGAACATCTTGTATAGGGTTACTACTCGAACTGCATACTACATTACAATGTTTTTGATAAAGTCTTGGCCTATTGAGTCCGAAAACTTCATTAGTCCTTCCTTTAATTCTTCTAAATCGTGTACAACATCGATTGAGATACTATCGAAGTATTGACCGCCATCTTCGATTCTTCTGAATCTCTAAACAATCACTGCTTCAATCTGAACAGCGGTGGAAACAACTTCGTGGATTTGCACCAACACATTTGTCTCGCCCAAATGTGTTTCAAATGCACATCTTTCTTCCAAAGATGTTATTATATCATTAAACATACTTCAAATGTGTATTACCACTCTATTCATATTAATACACTTATTACGATAACAATTCATATTTATTATATTACGATATCTCGCGATCGTTTATTTATAAACTTATCAATGTCAACTATCATAAGTCTCTTTGTCACTTCGAAAAATTCTATTACGAAAATTCTTAGAATTCTGAACATAAAATTTTCTAAACCAAGGTCGGCAACAGACCTTAAATTTTCTCAAATAATAGCAATTATAGATAAGCACTCTAAGGCATGCTATATTTATCATTTAGCACATAACAGAATATAAGGCATATCTCCTCTTAATATTCTAGTGCTTATCTTCATTAGGTATCCAACCTAAAATATACCACATACATATCGTATCATCTTTACTTAATAATTTTTGTTTAAGCTTAGAAATTCTCAAAATTCCTAGTTCATTTAAACTAATTTTCTGAAAATGTTGAACTAACTTAATATCTTAGAATACTAGGGTTTATCATCACCCAATCCCCCACTTAAGTATTTTCTATGGTTTGTATCCATATATTTATTATGAATCCGTTCATATATTGAACTTCCAATAGTTTAAGTCTAAATACCAATCTGTGATATTTAGTTCACTTAAACCATTGCTCTGATACCATGATTGAAAGACCCCAACTGTCGTATTTCTGAAAGACCCAAACTTTCATACTATTCCAACATTATTCTTAAGTTACTTCCTCAAAACATGCTACATGTATATTTATAAACAATATTTTATATTGATAAAGTGATTACAAAGGATTGTATACAAACCATCTAAGTTTTATTACATTTTATATCTACCCAGGAATCTACTATTCATATACATATTTGAACATTTAAAATATATAGAAATAGTATTAACTATTCTAAATCTTTCAGCAGTATAAAACTATATTGGATACTCATCACCTGCAATTGTTAAACATTGAGAGGGATAAGCGATAACGCTTATTGAATTCAATAAATAGATACAATATAATCTTATGCCTTATATATACCAATATCACAGAACCAAAAGGGAACAAGAACAACAATAGCATATACGTATCATATGTCAGGCTTTCAATATCAACTCAATATTTGATTCAAAGATTTACGATCAATGAGACATAATGACTTCAACACTTGATATGCATCAATAAAGCTTTGGCCCAAATGGCACAGAAGACATATAATTTTTGATTAACATTTTGGTAGATTTCAGGCTTATAGCCCTATCTAAGCATTTGCCAATACCATAGAATAGAGTTCATTCTCTTACGGAGTCATGCTCTACATGGTCATAGGCTGCATATTAGTCCTATCTAACCTTCTGCTAATGCCATAGAATAGACGTCATTCTCTTACGAGACATGTTCTACATGGCCAAAGGCTACATACCAATACCACCGTGAATCTAAGTCCTCTCACTGATCACATGGTCAAAGGTATAACTTTGCTATTAAAAATAGTGAATAAAAATAATACGGGAAAATAACTCAGAATAATAACAATAAAAAGCACATGGCACATATAGCACATAATATACAATTGTTCCTATATATTGAACTCACCTTAAATTAACCGGGGGTTAAAATAGTAATTTGGGCAGCACTTCGGCTTTAAATATGACTTTCTATGTTGAAAACCGGGAGCTTAATTGAAAATCGGGCTCTGCGAAGGTAGGGATTCAAAACCGAAAAGATAAAATTTTCGGGCTTCTCGGGAGCTTCAAGACGTATTTCGGGTGCTAAAATTGGTACTGGGGCTTCGGGGAAAGTCAAAATGAAGAAAATATGGAAAGAGGGGCTAAAAGTGGCAAATTTCCAAAACTACCTTGGAAGGCTCGCATGCCTCCCTTTATATAGGGCTGAGGCTTATGATCTGAAGGCTGAGAAGCGAACAGCTGCCAGAAGATGTGAGGGCCAGCGAGGCTCGGACGTGGCACAGATGCGAGGGCTGGTAGGCGAGACGTGGCTCGCTTCGGATTGGCCACCGATGCGAGGCGTGTCTAGTTCTTACTGGACCTCGGCCTCGGACGAATCAGAAGAGGACACGAAGCGGGCACGCGTTAGTCTCAGACTGGGCCACATCTCGGATACGTAGCTGCTTCGTGCGAGGTGACGTGGCCTGACACTATTCATGCGAAAATTCTCGAAAATTGTGTCCCAATTTTCTAAAATTCATAACTTTCACATACGAGCTCCGTCTTTGATGTTCTTTATATGCACGTGTAGCTAAAATTATGCTATACAACTTTCGTTTAGACTTTGTCTGTTAATTTTGACTTTAATTTTAATATTTTTATTTTTAACAAACCGGGACATGAAAATCCGTTAAAAATCCATAGCTTCTTCACCCCACATCCGTTTTTATTAGACTTTTTACTGTTGTACTGCAAATGATGAGACTTTCAATTCTCATTTAGCTTGTGTTGGCTAAAAATCACTCGATCTAAAATTTGAGTTTTTAGTTGTCTACTGCTAAGCTTAAACTTCGAAAAATCATAACTTCCTCATACAAAGTCAGATTTTGGCGTTCTTTTTATCGAACTTCTCCGTTTAACAAATACTACAACTTTCATTTAGATTACCAAGGATAAAAAGTAGTTTATCAAAAACTCACTTTTTACGTCATTCGGCGCCATGCCGGTTTTGTCGCGGATCTTCGATTAGTCATAATTTCTTCATTATAACTCAAATTTCGATGAGGTTTTCTTCTAAATGTTTCTAACGAGATTATCTACAATTTTCAATAATAAAATTTTACTTATTTCAAATTTTATCTTTTCACTAAATTTTCATTATTTGACTATCAATTGGAGTCTTATAAGACTTCCAGTATTTTATGAGTGATTCTAAACATTGTTTTACTTCATTTCTAGTAAAAAATATCTGTTAGAACTCAACACTCAATTTTATTCACTTTTAATAATAACAATACACAGTTTCAGAATGTGTATGTTACACATAAGCACATTCTAAAAGAATCAATATCCAATATTAATATTGCTATTATTTGAAACATAATCAAGACACATATCAATGCCATTGCAAGGAATATAAAGTAAGAGTAACAAAACATCATTTTTATTGATAAAAAGAAAATTGGAACTTGTCCTTACAATGTATAAATTGAAAAGCTATATTTCTACATATCCAGAGAGTAATAGTAATATATTAATTTTATCCTAACTCCTTATTTGTAGCTCCAAATTCTAACCATTAAAACATGCGACAAAAGTACATTTCCCATGATCATATCTAACTCACTTTTATTAAGCTTCCTTCTTTCTTTTAGATCGTGCAATACCATCAAAACGTGATCATCACATTATGTATTAAGAGCCTATAAGTAGGAACTTACAATGAAGTTAGATAATGGATTAAGTTGAAATAGAATCACACGAGTTTACTTTAACATCTTTGGGATCCCTTAAGTATTTTAGGCAACTTTGGTTCCAGTGTCCCTTCAATTGGTAGTAGAAACAAATGGACTCATTGGGTTCAACATGTAGAACGATCTTAGAATGAGCCTTTCTTTTTACCATACGATCAAATGGTTTGACCTTGGCCGATCCCTTTCCATTGGGAAGAGGAAACTTTTCTTGATCACCAATGTTACCATTTTCAATGTCCATGGAATTTCTAGGATTAGATCCTATGAGTATTTTTACTTAAGTTGTGTTGTTAAGCATTTTTGTGCTAGCAACCATCAACATATGGGTCAGATCAATTAGGGCCACATTGATGTTCCTCATATGAAAGTTCTCAATGAGCTGAACATATAACTTTGGGAGCGAAAGAAGAACCAAATCAATAGCTTGATTCTTTAGGAATACGCCACCCATTCTTTTGAATTTTTCAATGTACGATTTCATTCATAGAACATGCGCACACACATAATTTTTTTCTTCGTGTTTACATGCCAAAAAGGATTGAGTAGTTTCATATCTTTGAACTTGAGGAAATCATGATGCTGGGAGAGTCAAAGCAAGAGGTAGAAGAGTTAAAGAGAGATGATATCCAACTCCAACATTTCATAAGGAAGGGAAGAAAAGTTCACATTAATTTGAATATGGAAGACCATGTCTAGGAGAACGAGGAAAAATTTTTCCAAAATAATGAGGAAGACCATTTTTATCTTCATAAGACATCAAAAGTTAAAAAATAGAGAATTCAAATTAGTTGATTTTAATCCTTAAGTATTAACCCATAAATTAAATTAAGGTTAGGATCCATATTTTCATTCGTAATACGAACAGGGATGTCATTGACATATCACGAAACTATTTTAGGTAGGTAGAAACATTTCAAAATTTTCATCAACATAAAACTCCTAGTTATTTTGAGATGTGAATAACCATGCAAACCCACTCAAAAACCCTCGATCGATTTATAATCTCCCACTAATGTGTTGATTAACCACACACACTCCATGAGCAATTACAAACATGAGTTGTTTCATCATTTCATCATTCTAGTCTCATATTAGTGTCTTGATTAACCACACATGCTTTACTAACGACTCAAAGAAATGATGTGCTTTTTCATGGATTAGCATACTGTTGATACACGAAAGTGACCGTCGACAGCTATGAAGTGTATATGTGAAGCAAAGTCTTATTTAACTTAGTAGAAAAGGGTTTGGAAGAAAAGTGCTAGCAAAGAGATATATCGTGTTGACTAAATACTTCAAGACCAAATATAACGTTGTGCGAAGAGCTGAAGCACTTTGTGTTTTGTTATACTGCTTTGTTAGAAAAGTAATGATCAACTTTTTTCATATAGTGTGTTAGGTTGGTTTTGCCAGTCCTAAGTGTGGGAAGCATGGTCGTCTAAATCATGATTACTTTTGCATTATCTTAATTATAGACTACTGCTATTTCCTTCTATAAATAGACAGTCTTATAATCCTTAGAACCCATTGTTATTGATGGAGTTCAAGTCAGACATGGAGGGGTTACGTTGCCATGACCAGACCTACCAGAGATAAAATAGACAAGATAAAGAAAGATGAAATTGATTTCTATGAAATCTCTTATGTAGTTCCTCCAAAAAATTTTGATCTTATTATTAACTAAAAGTAAAAGGACGGGGTTGGATGAGACGTTATTGATTGCAATCATCAAAATCTGAGATTTAAATGTTTCACATCATGATAGATGATACTATGTTTAGCTTGGTTTTCTTCGGGAAAAAGGGTAGCAGATAAGTAGGAATGTGGATGGGGTGGTTTGTGAGGAGGAGGAAGGTGGATGGAGGTGGCAGTGTCAATCTCCGATGACCGGAAAAGCCACCTCTAGTGGTGTGATTTTTCAGAAAAAAAAAGGGAGAGAGAGGGTAGAGTGAGGAAGTATATATATATATATATATATATATATATATATATATATATATATATATATATATATAGAGAGAGAGAGAGAGGGAGATAGAGAGAGAGAGATAGAGAGAGAGAAAGAGAGAGAGAGAGAGAGAGATGAGAGAGAAAGGTATTGGGGCTGATCCTAGGCAGATTTGTACTCATTTTTTAACAAAAAAAATGCACTAAACAACCACTCTCCAATGCCATGTGTCACCTTACGAAACACGCATGAAATTATGACTTTGTAATACTTTTCCAAATATGACATATGATTTTCCTAAGTGTGCTGAGTTCAAATATGTATATGGAATTTTCAAACGATATATGATACTATGTTTAAATTGTGTTTAATGTTTCAATTCGGTAATTTTATAGTTTTCTCACTATGGTTATTGTTACAAAGTTATACAATTTAAAGCTAAAAATATTCTGAATATGTATTCAAATATTAACTTACAACCTGAGTTTGAAAAAGTGTTCAAAAACAATTTACGAAATGTATAGCTATCCCAACGAAGCGATACAACGCTCGTTTCCAGGAAAATCAATTATATACTGCTTTTGCAACTTTAAAAAGGGCATAACTTTTTTGTACGATCTTCATTTTCGAGTTTTTATATCCACAAAATCATGGGAATATAATCTATCCAATTTGATCATCTATTGCTCCTAAGTATACTCAATGCATCACGTTTATTTTTATCGCACTAAATAGTACTTATTTTTGTTAATTTTGTTTTGTTCTTAAGCGTTTGGCACCAAATGGAGACAGAAAGATTATTCCAAATGACAATATGAGTATAATGACTTTAATTTCATTCAAAAGAAAAGAATACTATATAATTAGTCCTAATACAAGAGGTTTTGTGGTAATTTGACCGACGAAGGTTGTCCTATTTTAACCATTTGTTACATCCCCCCCCCCCCCTGTTGAAAAGAATTTTATCCTAAAATTCAATTTGTATATGTGACATCATTAAATAGTTGGGGGTACTCATGATTTGTTTGATCTTCACGTTCCCAAATTAATTATGGTCCTCGATGTGAGTTCGAACGTACCTTCATGATAGGAATATGACTTTGTTCCAAGCGTTTGATCTCTCAATCCATAATCTCCATTACTTCTTCGACAAAGTGGAGTTTTGTGTTCACTTGGATTTCATTGGGAGGGATTGCATGAGTGTCATCAGATAGAAATTTCTTAAGGTTTGAGACATGGAAAACATCGTGCACCTTGTTTAGCTCTTAGGACAGCTTCAATCAATAAGCAACAAGACTAATTCTGGTAAGAATTTCAAAAGTTCCTATGTATCGGGTGTTCAACTTGTATCAATCCTTGTGAGACTTTTAACATAAACATGTATCAATCCTAGAATTCTAAAGGCTTATTTCTCACATCAGCATAGCTCTTTTGACGATTACATTCAACCTTTAGCCTATCCTTGATTTGCACGATTATTTTACTAGTTTTGTGTTTTACTTATGGCCCGATATGTGCTATGTCATTTGTGTGATTTTTGGCTAGTCGGGTATCTCCACCCTCTACCCAACATATTGGTCATTTACACTTTCATATGTATAAAGCCTCGAATGATGCTGCTTTGATACATGTGTGATAATTATCGTTATAGGAGAACTCAATCAACGGTAAATGAGTATCTCAAGCATTCCCAAAGTCTACCACACATGGTTGGAGCATATCTTCCAACGTTTGGATTTTTCGTTCACTTTTACCATCATTTTATGGATTGTAATATGTGCTCAGATCTAAGCGAGTTCCCAAGAATTTTTGTAGTGATTATGTAACATCCCAATTTTCAAGGCCAAAAAATTCATTTTTAAATAAGTTATTACATAAAACCATCAGTGTAAAAACATTCATAATAGTATCTCGTGGCAAACCAAAGTGTCAATAATCAAAACAGATTATCATGAAACCATATCAGAGTGTAATCCCAAAGATCTCATGTGCGGAAAACATAGTGTGATGCGCTGCGATCAAGCCGACTCCTTTCCTTTAAACACGAAGTACCTGAAACCAAAATTGAAAACCATAAGCACGAAGCTTAGTGATTTCCCTCATCATACCACATAGTATACAATCACAAAGCACACATACTGCCAGTCAATTCAGGGGTGCCCGACCTACCCGATACGACCATTCTTGGGTGTCGACATACCAGGTACGACCATTCTGGGGTGCCGACCTACCCACGTCAAGCCATTTTGGGGTGCTCACCTACTCGTCAGTCCTAACAACCGACCCTCGGGGATTATTCCATCCCCTACTGCTACTATCACATATATCATAATATAAACATACTATCATACATATCTAGGGTGTCCGAACTACCCTACGTGTAACACCCCCCTCTGGCACGTATCACAATATTGTCCGCTTTGGGCCACTCGGCACGAGGACTTCCCAGGGGGTCACCCATCCTGGTACTACTCCCGCCCAAGCACGCTTAACTGCAGAGTTCTTATGGGATCTGCTGCCCTCACGGCTTTAAAACGCGTTGTGATAGTGAAGGTATCCACACCCCTTATAAGGAATGCTTAGTTCTCCTTCCCAGCCGATGTGGGATCAGATCTAACCCACTTTCACCCCCCATTATAGGGTTCGACGTCCCTGTCGAACATATCGACCCATAACCTGGCTCTGATACCATTTGTAACACCCCCTCTGGCACGTATCACAATATTGCCCGCTTTGGGCCACTCGGCACGAGGACTTCCTAGGGGGTCACCCATCCTGGTACTACTCCCGCCCGAGCACGCTTAACTGCAGAGTTCTTATGGGATCTGCTGCCCTCACGGCTTTAAAACGCGTTGTGATAGGGAAGGTATCCACACCCCTTATAAGGAATGCTTAGTTCTCCTTCCCAGCCGATGTGGGATCAGATCTAACCCACTTTATCTGATCCCACATCGGCTGGGAAGGAGAACTAAGCATTCCTCATAAGGGGTGTGGATACCTTCCCTATCACAACGCGTTTTAAAGCCGTGAGGGCAGCAGATCCCATAAGAACTCTGCAGTTAAGCATGCTCGGTCGGGAGTAGTACCAGGATGGGTGACCCCCTGGGAAGTCCTCGTGCCGAGTGGCCCAAAGCGGACAATATTGTGATACGTGCCAGAGGGGGTGTTACACTACGGTCCTAACAACCGAACATGGGGACTATTCCCCTCCTACTACCACTATCGCATATAACATATCATGCCAACATATAAACATATCATCACATACTGTCAGACATATCTGGGGTGTCTGACCTACCCTTCGGTCCTAACAACCGAACTCTACTACTATCACATATAACATATCATGCCAGCGTATAACAAATCAGGTAGTAGCAAACCTAGATGATATCAAAGAGACAATCATCTAACATACAACTCCTACTGGTAGGCCAGCATTGTGGCCATAGACCCACCTCTATTGGAAGGTAACTCACATCACACTGCTGAAGTCCCGAAGACACAATCCCACACTGCTGAAGTCCCGCAGGCTGAGCCCTAGCTATTGGTTGACAAATTCCGGAACTGTCAACACCAAAGTAACACCCAATTAATAATTGGGTCCCAACACATAACCATAATACATACTTGAATAATTACTACATTACCCCATGCTTGGCTTATTTAAGCCCAACAAGGCCCAATCCATTGGCCCAAAGCCAACTAAGAATCAACGCCCGACATATGGCCCAATTTTCTAAATTGGGTCCAAACGCTTACAAGGTCTTACCATAAGGACCAACCATTTCATCCAGTCCAACATTCAACATTATAATGGCCAAATATCACATAATCATAAAGGCCCAAACTATGGCCCATCTATAGCCTAATTTTCCAAATTGGGCCCAACTCCTCATATGGGCCTTACCCCAAAGCCCATTAACAATTCTACTCCATTTGCTTGATCTTGGATGGCCCATTTATAATCCAATCATCAAGGCCCAAATGAAAGGTCCAATAATAAATCCAAATGAAATTAGGGTTTCACATAAAATGAAGATTAGGGTTAAGTTTCCAACTTAACCCATTAAGGACTTAATCCATTAAGTCCAATATTGCTTAGATTAATCTTTACCAATGATTCTTATTATTTAATATCTCAAGTTATTAAATGATTCTCGTGTGTGCGACCCCATTAATTCTTAAAGTTAGGTTTTCATTGGAATTAGGGTGTTCCAATCCAAATATTAGCCCATTTATCAATTTGTTGGCCTTTTATGACAATTAGGGCTTTATTGGGCCTAATAAGCCCACTAAAATTTTATTAAGCCCATATGGGTTTAATTGGTTCCATTAGAGTCTATTAAGCTTCATTGGGCCCATTAGAGCACCTTTGAGCCCATTAGGGTTTCTAGCACCCCAAAAGAATCTATCACAAGAGGCAAAGCGCACCGCCACCTGACACGGCGGCCGGTGGCGACAGGAGGCGACAGCCACCACCATACGGTGGTGCTTTAATTTTTCCTTTTCATTATTTCGTGATGGTTACAGTTTACAATGCTAACTATCAAAATAAACACACACAGCCACCCTATAGTGGTCGATGGTGGCCTTTCTCACAATTACCGGCCAAATAAAGTCACACACTACAATCGGAACACCCACACCCACATGTTCCTGCTGGCAAAGTGAATCCAACAACCACCTGTGGTGGGTGGTGACGACAGCAAGACCCTAACAGCAGTAGTGGCGTGACAGCGACAGTCGTAGGAAGCATATCGCGATAATAGCCACCACCTCACGGTGGTGACGAGTCTTCTTGATTCCCTGCCCAGCAACCTACGTCTACAGATCACCAACTCATCGCGAGCTTGACCTGGTAACACACTCCGATCTCAGCCACTTCTGGTGGTGGCGCAAGTCATTCGGGAAAGAAACCAGTCGCAACAGTGGCACTCGTGACGTCAAACACCTCGAGAAGCACAGATAAGCAAGATGAGGTGGTATAACCGAGAGGTTATGGTTGTTCTCGACCTATCCCTCTTCATTCACATTCACACTCTGATTACGGGGGGTTTCTATGGCCATTTTTTACTGAACCACGCTCCTTCTTTGGTCTCATTCTCCAGCAAAAATAGGAACAACGACATCGGTGCTTGTCTCGATGGGTTGCATCCTCCACATGGTGGTGCATGATGACTTTGAAAGAGATGGCGGCAGCTGAAGTTTCAAGGGTGATGGCAGCTGTAACACTTGAGGCTAGGGTTACTTGTGTCTCAACGGGAGGGAAGGAGTGACGGGTTTTTAAGTCCAGTGCTCCTTTCAAACTTATAGCCCCTTATTCCACTTTTGATCCCTCTTCCATAAAGATTTTTCAAAACAAGTCCAATATTTACCAAATAACCCTTATCTTATATCATTCCTTACAATTGTAGTCCTAACAGTTACCATGCAACCCCCACCTTCATAAATTTTGTGACAATTAGCTCTTCGAGATCATCCTTTCATATATAATTATTTGTTTTAGGGATACAAGCCATTCATTCATTAATTTATTTATTTAATAAATAAACGAGGTTTTACAACTCTCCCCTACTTGAATTAGATTTCGTCCTCGAAATCATTACTTACCAATCCTTAGATATGAAGTCACTCTACTAACATAGTCATCATCATGGGCACGCCCTAGCCATCCTAGGGTTGCCGTGACCAATTTTTGCAAAGCCCTAAAATATGCAGGCGAACTAATTCCTCGCAACCAGATCACATTTACTCATCTAAATTATGTTGTCTCGAGATGGCCTGGATCCCTGACAGACCAATCTTACTAAATTATTATTGATAAATCCAATCCACTTGTCTCTTAGCTGCCTACTCATCTCCTAATAACTCAGGGCTCCCACTAGAAAACAGAATCATAGTTCCACTTATCCTTGTGGTTCACTTATACTCGGCCAAAACTCAGATAATCC
Source organism: Lactuca saligna (assembly GCF_052625555.1). Classification (NCBI taxonomy): domain Eukaryota; kingdom Viridiplantae; phylum Streptophyta; class Magnoliopsida; order Asterales; family Asteraceae; genus Lactuca; species Lactuca saligna. The sequence goes on from NC_136420.1 coordinate 148,661,699, forward strand.
CGTTGTAAGTGACTTACCACTTCCCAGTCAACCAGCCATTTCGTCTGTATTTGGTCTGTATTTGCAACCTGAAATGCAAATACTAATGTTGCCCAAATGTTGAACTACCTAAAACAATATATTGCCACATGGATACTTCCCACAAGCTACTGAGATCTCCTGGGTCTCAATTCGCTCGCCAATCATCTGAAATATTGGGTTCCATCCCGGCTGCGGAGCCAAAGGACTCCCACTTAGTCGCCTCACATGACTTCAGAACGAAATCCTTCTCTGGAGCTAGTTGCAACTAGTTATCATGCCACTGTGACTCTAACAACTTTCTGATCTAACCAATCGGATCCATACGTCGAATCCTGTCATCATCAATACCAAGGCTGGAAGTCGTTGCTACCTGACCAATGGTAGCCTTATCTCACATGCAATCTTATACAGTCCATTGCTTTCCTGATCCCATAACTGTAGTGGCGCTCTTACAGTCCTATCACTGGCTCAACCAGATCTAATCCATCTGGGTAATTCCAAAATCCAATCCGTGGATTTCCTTATCCTTACTGCTACACCTGAACTGGTGGGTACTACTGTTCCTTCTGCGTCCTAACAACGTGCTCACACTATCTACTAACCTAGTGAATATTGCGGCTACACCTGCAGTCACACAACACTCTATCACTATCTGACCACTAGTGAATGTTATGGCTACCCCCGTAGTCTTACAACACATTCCATACCGGTCGAACACGCACTCGACCTAACATACAACTGAGCTTGAATCCTAACTGGAACTCTAACCTAGTTCCCGAAAGCTACTATCACGTGTCCCCACTGTATCAGTACCGCACCCATGCCGATGATCAAAGCGTCATAGTAACCCACGAAATCATCTACACCCTCTGGTATGGTGAGAATGAGTGCCTCATACAACCGTTGTCTGAGAGTCTCTAAGGATGTTTACTGCTCAAGCCCACAACGAAAGGCCACCGATTTCTAGGTCAGTCGGTTCAAAGGAACCCAAATCTCAGATAAGTCCCTTATAAGTCTCCGGTAATAACCTGCTAGACCCGAGAAACTCTCAGTACATCACAACCTCTATCTTGGTCGGATCAACTAGAATACCCTTCTAGTTGAAAGGGTGTCCAAGAGATCGCACCTCGTGCAACTAGAACACACATTTGGAGAACTTTATAAAAACTCTGTCCCCCACTTAGATTCGACTAAGTCTTCACCGCGCACAAGAATTGAAGGATTCCCAATCCTTATCGCTTTCTAATATCCCACTGATAACAACCTGTGCCTGCCAATGCTAGCGTTTAATCACCGATTAAACCTTGAGATCTCCCATCCTTGGAGTTGAGTACTCTTGAAATCTGATCCAGTCTGAAACCTCAATCCATCTCACATGCTGACACCAGAGGCTCTAATCTTCACTCTTGCTGACGAATCCTTATTCCCACTTTTATTCTTGCAATATCACTGAACTCTAATCGAACACATCCCATACGAAAATACAATTCTGTTGAACATGCGATGACCAACCACTTGTGAATTGAACACTCGCGACTGACACTACCCTTCTCATGTCACCAGCTCTGCCCTAGCAACGCTAGTGCCCTGAACTCCAAAGTTCATCCATAGACAATTACCGACCATACCTGAACAATGATAGAACCCCTGAACGTTGACTTCACTAGATAACTATCACTCTAACCCTGACCGAGGATCTTCCAAACAACACTCCTGCACAGATCTCAACAAAGATCCGGAATGATAACGGTACACGCGGAACCCACTCCGCAAGGTGCATCCCTTTGTAGGTTCATCAACAACATTTCAGCATGCAGGATGGCATATATGATCCTCGATAACCCAAAAACTAGTAGGAAACTGACCCGAGATCTAACTTATCCAAACTTACTCATAACTCCAACGCGATTCATATCCCCAACATCCATCTAGTAGCAATAGAAGATGAGATACTCGCAACATCTAGAGGAATACTAATCACCTTTTGCTAACATGATCAACCCTGCTACCCTAAAGTCACGTAAACCCTCGGAGCAACAAACTCCCTTATGGACTGTCCTGTACTTGCTGTACTGACTCCGGCCCTGTTGGCCTTTCACCTGATGATCAGAAATCGTAAGTCTCTTCCTAGGACCCTTACTATACACACCTAGCACGAACCTCTGTTTTCAAAGTGCTCCAAATCTATCACGCACTTCATGGAAATCATATCCCTCAGGGTCTGACACCCTGCAACGCTCACAAAGTCACTTGCCAATGGCTAAGCTGCAACAACTGGAACATCCTCTGTCCCTAAACTGGGTCACAAACTCTTCCCTGAAGCTTCTTAGATTCTCCAAGACTCTCACCAATTCGAGTATGAATCTTGTGCTTTTAGTAGTATGGGCCCAATACTACCTTCCACACCTATCCATACTTTCCTCAGCAATCCTCCCGGATCGTCCGTGTTACTTCCTCAACTGGTACACCCAAGTCTAACTGATCCTCACTAACAACTCACTGAAATATATCCTAGGCTTCCCTAGGTTCCCGAACTAACCCAATCCTCAGCTGCTGAAAGATTCCCAATAATGTCAACTAGCTACCTCATGAATATAGCCACATGCAACAGAGATCAGATAATCCTTCAAGTAACAGACTCATCCCTATAACGGTTAGACTCAAACGAGAGTTGCGCAGTAGGGTCAAATCTATCACTCTGAGATTATCCAGCATGTGGCACATGTGACTTAGCATATTCACTTAATAGCTAACTCACATTACTAAGAGTCCCACAAAGCACAAAGCAAGCAACATTCAGACAATGGAAAATCTAACCATCATATTCCAATCAAATCATTATATCCTCTAATCAGGAATCTGTATATGCAATTCAAAGGCTCATACAATTAGGCATAACCTAAACAGGCTATCCTATTACTGACTGATCAGTACTAACATGCAAGTCTACAAGCACATATAATAGGCATATAAGGCATCCTCCCTAGATCCTTAGCCCTAATCTAGCATGCAGTTCTCATAATCATCTCATATCATAACATCACATGTATCGGTATCTTGGGGAAAACTTACTTCAGCTTGACTGATTACACGCATCACACATCTTGTTCTTTTCAAAGTTCTTTTCTCTTTCAAATTATTTTCAAACTTCTTTTTATAAAATGATTATACTTTTGAAAATTTCCATACCAAGTCCACAGTTTGATTCCAGACACTCCCGAGAGTGTGTCCGAATCCCTCAAACCAAGGCTCTGATACCAACTTGTAACATCCCAATTTTCAAGGCCAAAAATTTCAATTTTAAATAAGTTATTACATAAAACCATCAGTGTAAAAACATTCATAATAATATCTCGTGTCAAACCATAGTGTCAATAATCAAAACACATTATCATAAAACCATATCAGAGTGTAATCCTAAAGATCTCATGTGCGGAAAACATAGTGTGATGCGCTGCGATCAAGCCGGCTCCTTTCCTTTAAATACGAAGTACCTGAAACCAAAACTGAAAACTGTAAGCATGAAGCTTAGTGAATTCCCCCATCATACCACATACCATACAATCACAAAGGATACATACTGTCGGGAAATTCTGGGGTGCCCGACCTACCCGATACGGCCATTCTGGTGTGCCGACCTACCCGGTACGTCCATTTTGGGGTGCCGACCTACCCTCGTCAAGCCATTCTGCGGTGCTGACCTACCCGTCGGTCCTAAAAACCGACCCTCGCGGACTATTCCACCCTATACTGCTACTATCACATATATCATAACATAAATATACTATCATACATATCTAGGGTGTCCGAACTACCCTTAGGTCCTAACAACCGAACGTGGGGACTATTCCCCTCCTACTACCACTATTGCATATAACATATCATGCAAACATATAAACATATCATCACATACTGTCAGACATATCTAGGGTGTCTGACCTACCCTTCGGTCCTAACAACCGAACTCTACTACTATCACATATAACATATCATGCCAGCATATAACAAATCAGGTAGTAGCAAACCTAGATGATATCACAGAGATAATCATCTAACATACAACTCCTACTGGTAGGCCAGCATTGTGGCCGTAGACCCACCGCTATTGGAAGGTAACTCACCTCACACTGCTGAAGTCCCGAAGACACAATCCCACACTGCTGAAGTCCCGCAGGCTGAGCCCCAGCTATTGGTTGACAAATTCCGGAACTGTCAACACCAAAGTAACACCCAATTAATGATTGGGTCCCAACACATAACCATAATACATACTTGAATAATTACTACATTACCCCAGACTTGGCTTATTTAAGCCCAACAAGGTCCAAATCCAACTAGAAATCAAAGCCCAACATATGGCCCAATTTTCTAAATTGGGCCCAAACCCTTACAAGGTCTTACCATAAGGCCCAACCATTTAGTCCAGTCCAACATTCAACATTATAATGGCCCAATATCACATAATCATGAAGGACCAAACTATGGCCCATCTATGGCCCAATCTTCCAAATTGGGCCCAACTCCTCATATACGCCTTACCATAAAGCCCATTAATTATTCTGCTTGATCTTGGATGGCCCATTTATAATCCAATCATCAAGGCCTAAATGAAAGGTCCAATAATAAATCCAAATGAAATTAGGGTTTCACATAAAATTATGAGTAGGGTTAAGTTTCCTACTTAACACATTAAGGACTTAATCCATTAAGTCCAATATTGCTTAGATAATCTTTGCCAATGATTATTATTTAATATCTCAAGTTATTAAATGATTCTCGTGTGTGTGACCCCATTAATTCTTAAAGTTAGGTTTTCATTGGCATTACGGTATTCCAATCCAAATATTAGCCCATTTATCAATTTGTTGGCCTTTTATGACAATTAGGGCTTTATTGGGCCTAATAAGCCCACTAAAATCTTATTAAGCCCATATGGGTTTAATTGGTTCCATTAGAGTCCATTAAGCTTCATTGGGTCCATTAGAGCTCCTTTGAGCCCATTAGGGTTTCTAGCACCCCAAAGGAATCTATCACAAAAGGAAAAGCGCACCGCCACCCGACACGGTGGCCGGTAGCGGCAGCCACCACCATACGGTGGTGGTTTGAATTTTCCTTTTCATGATTTCGTGATGGTTACAGTTTACAATGCTAACTGTCAAAAGAAACACACACTAACAAAATAAATACAGACAACCACCCTATGGTTGCCGGTGGTGGCCTTTCTCATAATTTCCGGCCAAATAAAGTCACACACTACAATTGGAACACACACACCCACACGTTCCTGCTTGAAAAGTGAATCCAACAACCACCTGTGGTGGATGGCGACGAAAGCAGCACCCTAACGGCAGCAGTGGCGTGACAGCGACGGTCGTAGGAAGTATATCGCGATAATAGCCACCACCTCACGGTGGTGACGAGTCTCCTTGATTCCCTGCCCAACAACCTACATCCAAATATCACCAACTCGTCGCGAGCTCGACCTAGTAACACACTCCGATCTCAGCCACTTCTCGTGGTGGCGCAAGTCAGTTGGAAAAGAAACCAGTCGCAACAGTGGCACTTGCGACGTCAAACACCTCGAGGAGCATAGATAAGCGAGACGAGGTGGTATAACCAAGAGGTTATGGTTGTTGTCGATCTGCCCCTCTTCGATCACAGTCACACTCCGATCTCGGGGGGTTTCTCCGGCCAATTTTTACTGAACCACGCTTCTTCGTTGGTCTCCTTCTCCAGCAACAACAGGAACAGCGACAGCGATGCTTGTCTCAATGGGTTGCATCCTCCACATAGTGTTGCACGATGACTTTGAGTGAGATGGCAGCGGCTGAAGTTTCAAGGGTGATATCGGTTGCAACACTTGAGGCTAGGGTTACTTATGTCTCAACGGGAGGGAAGGAGTGACGGGTTTTTAAGTCCCATGCTCCTTTCAAACTTATAGCCCCTTATTCCACTTTTGATCCCTCTTCCATAAACATTTTTCAAAACAAGTCCAAGATTTACCAAATAACCCTTATCTTAAATCACTCCTTACAATTCAAATCCTAATAGTTACCATCTAGCGCCCGCCTTCATAAATTTTTTGATAATTAGCTCTTCGAGACCATCCTTTCATATATAATTATTTGTTTTAGGGCTACGAGCTATTCATTAATTTATTTATTTATTTAATAAATAAACGGGGTTTCTACAGATTGCCAAAACCATGAGTTGCATCTACTATCTCTATCAGAGATAGTAGAGATTGGTACACCATGTGGTTTGATGATCTGCTTGAGGTATGTTGTGTTATGTTTTCCATCTTATCGCTTTCTTTGATTGGTAGGAAGTGGGCGGACTTTGTTAGTTGCTCGACTACTACCCAGATTGAGTCAAAACCACTAGTTGTCTAGGGTAGTTTTGTGATGAAGTCCATTATGTTTTGTTCCCACTTCCAATTAGTTATTTCTATTTATTGCAGTAAACCTAAGGGCTTCTGGTGTTCTGCCATGACCTTAGAGTAGGTCAAGTATTTTCCCACATAAGTAGAAATTTCATCTTTCATATTCGGCAATCAATACAATTTCTTTAAATCTAGGTACATTTTGTAGAGCCTGGATGAATGGAGTATATTCATTTGTGAGCTTCATTGAATACTAAGCTTATAATATCATTGATTTTAGGTGTCCAGATCTGGTTCATTAAGTATCCTGTTCTGTCATCCTTAAGCTCAAATTGTTTATCCATTCCTTGCAAGCCTTCACTCAGAATGTTTTATTTTCTTTCGGAGCTTTGAGATGGGCTTCATAGATTTCTGCACCAAGGTTGGAATCTATAATCATTATTAATTCTCATACCCGTTAGGTTTTCACACATTCCTTTCTGCTTAAGGAATCAGCTACAACATTTTCCTTGTTGGGATGATAATGAATCTTACATTCGTAATTATTTCGTAGCTTGACCTATCTTTTTTGCCTCATGTTGAGTTCTTTTTTATTGAAGATATATTGAAGACTCTTGTGATCTATAAATATAGTATATTTTGTGTCGTACAAGTAGTGTCTCCAAATTTTTGGGGCAAAGACAACAACTTCCAGTTTAAGGTCATATATGGTGTATTTGTTCTGATGTACCTTGATTTGTCGAGAAACATAAGCAATCACCTTTTCCTATTTCAATAGTACATAATCCGATCCTTTATAAGATGTGTTGCAGTATAATACAAAGTCTTCAGTTCCTTCAAGAAGTGATAGGATTGGTGCGCTACCCAACATGTGTTTCAATTTCTGAAATATAGTTTCCTGCTTCTATTCCTAGTTGAACTTTACATCCTTCTGTGTTAATTTTATGAGGGGTTTGGCTATCTTGGGGAAGTTATCAATGAATCTCCTATAGAATCTCGCAAGGCCGGAGAATTGGTGTACCTTGATTAGCGTTTTTGGTGCTTCCTAATTCTTGATTTCTTCTATCTTTGAAGGGTCTATATGGATTCCCTTGTTTCTCACTACATGCCCTAGGAAATGTACTTATCTGATCTAAAATTCACATTTAGAGGATCTAGTGTGCAACTTCTCGCTTCTCATTATTTCCAATATTTATTGCAAGTGTCGTTTGTGTTCTTCTTTGCTTCGTGAGTATATCAAAATATCATCGATGAATACATTCATAAATTTATCTAAATATGGTTTTTAAACATGGTTCATGAGGTCTATGAATATTGATGATGGATTTGTTAGTCCGAAAGGAATAACTAAGAACTCGTAGACCATACCGAGTCTAACTACCATCTTTGGGATATCTTCTTCTAATACCATGACTTGATGGTATCCGTATCTTAGGTCTATTTTGGAGTAGTAGCTTGATACTTGGATTTTATCGAATAAGTCATCGATTCTTAGGAGTAGGTAACAAATTTTTATCATTAATTTGTTCAACTCCGTATAATCGAAACACATCCGGAAGGATCCATCCTTTTTACTGACAAACAAATTTGGTGTTTCTCAAGGTGAGGAGTTTGCTCTGATAAATCCCTTGTCAAGAAGTTCTTACAGTTCGATTGACAGTTCTTGCATTTATGAGGGTGCCAACCTATAAGGTGACTTTGCTACTGTTCCGGCTCCTGGAATTAAGTCAATTCGAAATCCGACTTGTCATGTAAGGGGTACTCTGGGTAGATCTGCAACACCCATATTCCAAATTGGATCAATGTAGGGTATAAAGGAAGCAAAGACATGGTTTTTAGGAAAAACCATGTGTCACGACGTGACCACAAGGAAGTCACAATGTGATGTGTCAGAGATAAAAATGTGTATCTGGAAGAATGTCATGACGTGACATGAGTATGGTCATGATATGACTATTTTTGCAGTCTAAGCTCGTGATCTTTTACGATTTCCTTTATATTTAAACCCCTAATCTCAGATTTAAGGCTTTGTTCCTAGCCTCCATCACCCTTTGGAACCTTGAATCAAACCCTAATACCCTCATCTTCATTTGTGAGTTTATTCTTGGTGTTTTGGTGCTCTTGGAAGGAAGATGAAGGCCTTGTGGTGTGAATCTCCTGTTAAGCTTGGAGTTTGCATTTGAGCTATTTCTGGACCATTGTAAGTTTTCAAGATCCAAACTTTATGTTTTTAGCTTCAAGATCTAGGCTTCTTGTCCTTTTTTCTTCATGTTGTGGAAGTTTGGATGGAAGGAATCCCTAAAGTTGCCAACTTTATGGGCCATTGTGGTCCACTAAGTGTTATATAAGTTGGATCTAAAGTGTGGCTAAGTTTTGAAGTCATTCATTTTATTGTGGTTCCACTTTTCATCATTTTGACCTAATATGAGATCAAGACATGCATGTCTATAAATCACTAATTTTTAGAATGATACTGAAGTAAGAAGGTCCTCTAAAAAGTTGGAATGGATGGGATAAAGGATTAAAGGTCGAATGCATTAAGTTGTCCCAATTTGTTGTAGTCATAACGTTAACATATGGGGGTCACAACATGACGATGACTCTTTGATATTATTTTGGATGGAATCTGTCATGATGTGAGGACTTGGCCATCACAACGTGACAATGGTTATGATAACGACTAAGTTGTGTGAATCTGGATTTTTTTAGATCGAGGCTAAGTTGCTAGTCAAGACGTGACCATTGGCTAGTCACAAAGTGAGTATCGACTGTTGGTGTTGTTGACTGCCGACTTTGACATTGACAGTCGACTTTTTGCATGGGTTGACTTTTGGTCAAATTTCTACTTTTAGAAGGTAGACTAAGGGTTTAGCTTGAATGGTTTTTTAAGAGGTATGTAGCACTTGTTCTTTGGTTATGAGAGCTTTTAGATATGATTATGTCAGCAATGTGAGTCTTCCTAATATACTGTGTAGGATGCTAGTTGTCTTTGTGATTCTTGCATTGGTATGTTGGTTTGGTTCTGTTTTTATGTTGGGTTGGGGTCGTTTGTATGTTGGGGTTGTTTGTATGTTGGGGTCGTTTTTATGTTGGGTTGGGCTTGTTCGTTTGTTAGGATGGACTCGTTTGTATGATGGGGTGGGCCCGTTTATATAATGGGCGAGGCTTGATATGAGGCGTGGGGCTCAATATGTTTGCGAGCCCAATATGTATGGTATGTGGTATTTAAGGCGACTCACTGAGCTTTGTAATTTTGTTTTGTGGTTTAAACATTTTCAGGTACTTCCAGTTCCAAAGGGAAGGACATGGCTTAACTGCACAACATCCCATAATGGCTTTTCTACACTCATTATTATCGTTTTACTCTGATATTAGAAAGATACATTTTACTCTTATTGGTTTCGAAGAAAATATTTGTATGGATTTAATGGTTTAAAAATGAAAATATTATTGGTATTTTTGGGACATTACAATATCTTCAGGAAGCACATCTGGGTAAAAATATACCTACGGTATGTGTTTTATTTATTTCATTTTTCTCTTTTTATCTACAATGTGAGCTAAGAAAGCATGGCATTTCTTGTGTACACATTTATGAGCTTTCGTACAATAAATGATTTTTAAGTTTTCTGTAACACTCGTGTTTCAGGACTAAGCATTGGTAGATAATGTAATAGTCTAGGTCAACTATTGTAACTCTTTTTGAAGTAATAAATATGAAATATTTGAGTATTATGTGAGTCATGTGAATGTATGTGTTTTATACTTAATTATAAAGGTATAATTAATAAAGAATAAAAGTAAGCATCCAATTTAAAGTGTGATATAAGCCCGATATCTTTACATAAAGTTGTAGTGGTCGAAACAAGGATTCCGGTGATATAAAGAACACCGAAATCCGAGTTATAACGAAGAAGTTATGACTCGTCGAAATTTCGCGACGGAACTGACACGGCACCGGGAAGACATAAATAGTTAATTTATGATAGAATACTTTTTAGCCTTAGCGATCTAAACAAAAGTTGTAGTATACGTTAAACCGAGAACATACAAAAAAAGAACACGCAAATATGACTTCGTATGAGGAAGTTATGCATTTTCTAAGATTTGGCATAATAGTACACGACCCGAAACTCGAATTTTAGTTTGAGCGGCTTTTGGCCTATGTGACCTAAATGAGAGTTGAATATCTCAATAATAGAAACTCAACGATAAAAAGACAGACAAAAACAGAGTCCGTATGAAGAAGTGACGAATTTTACGCGTTTATTTAACAGTATAATCTCCTCTTACTATTAAATTTAAGATTGGTCAATAATTAGCCGGTTGAGTCAAAATAAAACTTGTAGATCTTATTTTTAGCTACACGTGGATATATAGAACGTTAAAAATGAAGATTGTATGAGAAAGTTACAGGGTTTAGAATTCGGCCGGTTGTTGCTGCAAAAGGGGTGACGTGGCACAATGTAGGCGACACACGTTTCACCACCAGAATGCTGACACCTGGCCATGGACTCGACGAGTTGGAGGTGGACTCGACGAGTCAAGCTGCCATATAGCCTATAAATAGAGGTGTCGGGTTCCCTTCATTCTCCACACCATCCAACTTCACTTTCTCTCTCTAGTTTCGCTCTATAAGCCCCAACCCCCCCCCCCCCCCCCACCTAAAGTCTAGGGGTATGTTTGGGTTAGCTTTTTTATGCCAAAAGGGATTTTTAAGAAAAGTGTATATTAGCTTATGGCTTTTTAAAAAAGTTGGTTTTAAAATGTGTTTGGATGCGAAAAACTGCTTTTTCAAGAGTAAAATGGTTAAAAAGCTAGAAAGCTAGGATTTCCAACTTTTTGAAAGCTTTACTTTTTCCTATCCAAAAAGCCATTTTATAAAGCGCTTTTTAAATAGACAAACAATTTTTTAGCTTATTAGCTCTTTAAAAAGCTAATAAGCTTTTCTTAAAAGCTATCCCAAACACCCACTAGGTAGACCCCTAACACCCGAAAGAAGCCCTGAGGTTCCCAAAGCCCCGAGAAAAGAGCCTTTCATCTCGGGAACACTGCTCCAACGAAGCCCGATTTTGCAAAAAAAAAAAAAAACCCGCTGTAAGTGAGCTACGCTTACCCTATCGTTAGTATATCTTATGTTTTAATATAGTAATATTATTAGGACCTTATAATAAGTATTTGGGCTATTCTTATGAATTATATAAGTGTCATTATAACTTTTAACCACTCGTGGTACGGGAAATCTGGTTTAAAGGGCCGCATAGGGTTATTGAACTTCAGAAGTGCTATATGCTTAAATGGTCATGCCCTCCGGTGTTTTATGTCTAGCCCCTGTCTGTATATAGTGGTTGAGAAATATTTTTTCATTCTTATATAATAATAATAATAGCAAGAATATTAATTAGTCTAGGTGAATATTAGACCAAACTCTAGCGGTAATGATACTAGGTTTTGTCAAAGGAAAATTGTTTTAAGAGTAACTAAGTGTTGTCCGAGTGCCAAGTTACCACCTTCTCAAGTGAGTGCATAGTTACTTTCATCTTACATATAGATATGAAGTATTTAATATAAACTGCGTGCTATGTGTGTATATTGTCTGGATACTTGTTGTCTATGCTGATGAAAGATTTTTATACATGTTTTAAATGATTTAAACCGTATATGTATTTTATATCTACAAAAATGTTGGGGGAAAAACATGGGTAGATGTAATAGACGATGTGTTATAAAATGATGAGAGGCCTTGATGTTGTTGTTGTTGAATCTGTCATCTACCGGAGTATGGATGACGACCACGAACTCCTCTAGACAGTCCAGTTGAATGCTAGCAGGCTTGCAACCTGTAGATGCTTCTGAACGATGTGTTCACTGGTGTACTCCATCCCCCTCATGGTTGTCTTAAAGACATTTAGTGTTGAGGAATCCCCTTAGCATTAGTGTCCATCCCGATGTTGATCCTTAGTCTAGATCCATTATGGTAGGTGTTTTGGGGACGTAATGTGAGGATAACGAGAACGGGTAATCGGGTTATTGTTGGTTGATGAAATTAATAAACTTATTTATTGTGGGTTGAAAACCCAATGTGCTCACCAGGCTCCTAAGCCCGACCCACTTAGTTTCTTGTATTATAGGTAGTGGCGCACGAGCATATATATGATATTTGGGATGATAGATTATGGAAATAGGCCTGTAGATATGAATAAATGTATTAAGGCGTATATTGTACTATTTATGCTTTGGATCTGTATCGGACATGACATCCCGAGGTTTTTAATGAAATACATTTCTATGGAAATGCTTTGATAAATCTTTATCATATTTTATTATGGGAACAAATTTTGTAACACTTTTATTTAAAATTTTACTCTAATTTTTAAACAAAGAATAAACAAAATCAGTCTTTCTTGCCATGAAAATGGGGATGTCATGGTTGGTAACAAAGCATTGTTTAAGAGAACGAGTAATTTGTAGGCTTTCTAGACTTAAACTTAGAATGGCAAGTGATGATTATGAGAGGAGTGTCTAGTATATCTTAGACACAAGAACTAGTTCATTTTAGGAAAGATGCCTAAAATGCTTTTATGTGCTATATGCTATTACTTGTTCGGATCCATGGTCTATTGTCGATCAGATATGTAAATCTTATGTGTTTAGGATTCTCAACATAGAACTAAGATATTAGAACTATCATATAAACATTTCTGAGATAAGGATGGTTTAAACGTCTATCCTAAATAAAGATCTAAAATCACCTTATTTGGTGTATAGATCAAAATGACAAGAACCCGTAGTCGAGCTGGTAATGCGAATGGGAATAGGAATCAACCCCCAGTGATTATGCAAATACCTATTATAGTAGACGTTGCACCCAAGCCAATCACCATGGCTAGGATACAAGCCATAATTCGGGATATGTTAGTAGAACAAAGGGAGGAAATAAGGCAGATGTTGCACAAAAATAGGGATGAACCTACCATGCCAGTTGAATAGCCTGAGAAAAATGATGGGCAGTCTGAGGAGGGGAACTACAATAGTACCATTGGTCAAGCTGATCCGCCAGTGATTAGGAGGAACAATCAAGAAGACGGGGTCAAGAGGAACAGATGTACTTACAATGATTTTCTAACTTGCAAGCCATCAACCTTCACCGGGAAGGGAGATCCAATCGGAGTTATGGATTGGATCTCAGAGAGGGAGTTGGCTTTTATGATGTGTGGTTGCAGTGGAAAACTACAGACCATATTTGCAGTGTGCCAGTTCAGAGGATGCACGGTTTGTTGGTGGAACACTCTGGGGAAGACTTTAAGCCCCAATGAGCTCCTGCAACTGACGTGGGCAGATTTTTTGGTGCAGTTCAAAAGAAAGTACTGCTCGACCCAAAACCTGCTAGAGCTAGAAAACCAATTCCTAACCTTGAAGAAAGGAAACATTTCTAATTATGAGTACACCAAAAACTTCACAGAGAAGATGGATTTTGGCTTGCAGCTTGTCCTAGATGAACCGAAAAAAATTGAAAAGTATGCAAAGGGACTTCCATGGGAGTATGTGGTGCCGGTACGTTAGGTACCTACTCTGGAGGTAGCTATCTGGGCTGCCAAGGTTGTGGAGGAGATGATCAAGGGAAGAGCCACCAGAAAAATTGAGGTTGGTTAGAAAAGGAGATTTGATGTATCCTCGAGGTCCAGCAAGAAGAGTAAATTATCAAAGTCTGGTTCGAGAGGAGGGGCCGAAGCAAAATGGGGCGGAGGATGTCATGTAAAGTATCACAACAATGCAAAGTTGTAAACAAGCAACAACATCATCCATTGCATTAATAGTATAATTTTAATTACAAGTGTGCTCTTTCATAGAATAAAACAACATAATGAATAATCAAAATAAAAGATGAGTCTTGACTACTCCGTCTTCATAAAAAACCTGGTTGTCGTACCTGCCTATTGGTGACCTGAGAATACAAGTTATTTTGAAAGCGAGTATCTGCATAAAGCTGGTGAATTCATAAGTATTTTAGTGTCATTGATTTGTAAAAACTGTAATGTAAGACTTGTAATTGTTTGGGAATAAGTTTGTATAAGTATAAAAGATCCTAAAAAATCCCATATTTCTTACTATATAAAAAGTAGTCTTCTACCAAGACCCAACTGTTTCACAAGTGTCCATCATTGTAAAAATGATGGTTTTTCCCATGTATAACTATTATTATAAAAATATAGTCTACCTCTTTGTTTAAGTGAATGTATCACAACATAAAGGTAATAGGGGAAATAATATATTTATATCGAAATATATTCTACCTCATCGTTTATGTGAATGTCTCACAAAATAAAGGCAATAGGGGAAATAATATATTTATATCAAAATATATCCTACCTCATCATTTATGTGAATGTCTCACAAAATAAAGGTAATAAGGAAATAATATAATCCTTATGAAAGTATCCATTTGGATAGTATAAACACGGCATGGTAACTCGCCAAACAGTACAACCGAGAAAATCCGTAGATGAACACACCTTCTGTTGCGAGCAGCCAAGTGTAGGATGGTCAGTCCATGAGTATGTAGAAGTATGACGTAATGTAGTATGTAGTAGTATCTCTCCATATAGTATGTACTAGTGTCTCTTCGGATAGTATGTATTAGTGTCTCTTCGTATAGTATGTACTAGTGTCTCTTCGTATAGTATGTATTAGTCTCTTCGTATAGTATGTATTAATGTCTCTTTGTATAGTATGTATTAGTATAGTGTATGTATTGACTCATGTATGATTTGAATCTTAGTGTGATTCCTTGTATAGGAATAGTAAATAATATCTCCTAACTATACCTATTATAGTTAATAGTAATGTACGTGTATAACTGAAAGTATGCCTTTGCTACCCAAAGGTACTAAATTGATTAACAAAACTTTTATTTCTATATATATAAACATAATATATAACTAATATTTAGACGACATTCGGACAAATAACTGATACTCTAAGGCCACATCCAAACAAGGAAATGGAATTAAAGCTAGGAGTCCTAAGTCCTTTAAACATTACTTATATAACTATACACACATAGACATGCATTATAGACTATAAGAGTATAAAAGAAGTTTTGTATAACCCTTGAAAAGTTTAATAAATAAGAACTGATGACTTGATGTCAGTTTGTAAAATGATTTGAAAGTAGTTTGTTTGATAAGAACAGTTTAAAGTATAATAAATCCTTTGTTTAAAACACAATTGTAACAGAGTTTGAAAGGAAAGATATATTATGTAATACAGTTTGATAAAGAGTTTAGTATGTAAATATGTTTTGAGAAATCATTTTGAAGTAGTATGCTAAGTAAAACAGCTAAAATTGTAGTAAATCTAAAGTTTGATAGTTATTAATCACATGTGATTGATATAATAAATATCATAATTCAACTTGTATCCCCCCATAAAAGCATTTTAAAACATTTAAAAACATTTAAAAGGTTAATTAAGGGGTATGAACTCATCTGTAGTGAGTAACTCGAAGGAAAGATCGATATAGGATTGTTGGGTGTCAATTGGAGTCTTGAGCACATACGAATCCTATTTAACATATAATTACACATATATGAATACATTTAACGTATATAACCACTAATGGTGATAGGGACATGCCTTAGGGAGATAAAAACACATAGAACTAAGTGTTACCAACACATATGGTTGCACTTAAGGGGAGTATGGTCCTATATTGAAGTGTAAGGCCAGAAAACTAAAGGTTTAGCGTGTGTGCGGCCAGAGTCTGCGGCCAGGGTGTGTATGGCTACACTCCCTATGAAGTGTGCCAAAACGTATTTCCAAGCCTTAGGAATGTTCTAGGGAAGGTGTTTTATCCATTGCTTAGTCGGAATGGAAGTTTGTTGCTATTTTGGACCCTTAAAAGTGTATGTGCGGTTACACTAGGTGTGTGCGGCCGTACATATGGTGTGTATGAACGTACACACTTGAAGATCATGTGAAAATGGTGTATGCGCGATTTCAAGTGTATACCCGATTTAGGCGCTTAAAAGTGCAGTTACAGTCCATAAGGGTAATGTGTGTTCTTGAAGATTTAACACCAAGTAGGTGTTTTCATGGATCAAAGTAGATGGGAAGGCTAGTTATGGTCGTGTATTAGCTAATCCAAGGAAGAACCACTTAGTTATTTGAAGATTTGAGTGAAAAGTTGGATGATACTTGAGAGGATTTCGAGTTCCATCTTTCAAGGGGTGGTAAAAAGTGTTCAGAAATGACTAAGGGTTACATTTATAAGTGGGAGTGTGTGGTTGGAGTGGGTGTGTGGCCGTACACTCAAGTGTGCGACCGCACACTCCATCTTGTAACATACACGTTCTGAAATTGTGTATTGTTATTATTAAAAGTGAATAAAATTGAGTGTTGAGTTCTAATAGCTAGTTTTTACTAGAAAGGAAGTAAAACTATGTTTAGAATCACTCAAAAAATATTGGAAGTCTTATGAGATTCCAATTAATAGCCAAATAGTGAAATTTAGTGAAAATATTAAATTTGAAATAAGTAAAATTTTATTATTTGATGTTGTAAATCATCTCATTAGAAACTTGTAAGCAAAAACCTCGTCGAAATCCGAGTTATAACGAAGAAGTTATGACCAACCGAAGATCCGCGACAAAACCGACACGGTGCCGAATGATGTAAAAAGTGAGTTTTTGATAAACTACTTTTTAGCCTTAGAAATCTAAATGAAAGTCGTAGTATTCGTTAAACCGAGAAATTCGATAAAAAGAACGCCAAAATCTGACTTCGTATGACGAAGTTATGATTTTTCGAAGTTTCAACTTAGCAGTAGACAGCTAAAAACTCAAATTTTAGATCGATCGATATTTTACCGATACATCCTAAACGAGAATCGAAGGTCTCGTCATATGTAGTACAACGGTAAAAAGTCTGACGAAAACGGATATCGGATGAAGAAGTTATGAATTTTTAACGGATTTTCCTATCCCGATCTGTTAAAAATAATAATATTAAAATTAAATTCAAAATTAGCCGACGAAGTCTAAACGAAAGTTGTAGAGCGTAATTTTAGCTACACGTACATATAAAGAACATCAAAAACAGAGCTCGTATGCGAAAGTTATGGATTTTAGAAGTTTGTGGCCCAAAAACCGAGAAAACTCGCATGAACAGTACCGGCCACGTCACCTTCGCACGAAGCAGCAGCGTCACAGGAGACGTGGCCGAATCCAAACTCAGCAGGTGTCACAAGAGGATTCGCCGAGGCCGAGGTCCAGCAGGAAGGGGACACGTCTCGTAGCGGTGGCCAGCCCGACGCGAGACAGGTCTCGCCTACCCGCCTCGCACCCGGTGCCACGTCCGAGCCTCGCAGCGGCCTCGTGGCCTTCGCCCCTCCTGCCAGATGTCCGAAGCTCGCAGGTACACGTCTTTTCTCCTCCTCTCGCTTCGTGGCCTTCGCTCCAGCAGCCACGTCGTCGCTTCTCAGCCACAGAATCCGAATCTCGCACCCTATATAAAGGGGGCTGCGAGCCTTCCCGAGTACTTTTGGAAATTTGACATTTTTCACCCCTAAACTTATATTTTGACTATTTTGACTTTTCCCGAAGCCCCGGTATCAATTTTAGCACTCGAAACACGTCCCGAGACCCCCGAGAAGCCTGAAATTTTTATTTTTTCAGTTTTAAAGCCTTACCTTCGAAGAGCTCGGTTTTCAATTAAGCTCTCGGTTTTCAACATTGAAAGACATATTTAAAGGCGAAATACTGTCCAAATTACTATTTTAACCCCCGGTTAACTTAAGGTTAGTTCAATATATAGGAACAATTGTATGTTATGTGTTATATGTGTTATGTGCTTCTCTGTGTTATTATTCTGAGTTATTCTCCCGTGTTATTTTATTCGCTGTGTTTATAACAATTATAATACCTTTGACCATGTGATCAGTGAAACGACTTAGATTCACATTGGTACTGTTACGTAGCCTCTGACCATGTAGAGCATGTCTCCGTAAGAGAATGACTTCTATTCTATGGCATTGGCATAAGGTTTGATAGGAATGGTATGTAGCCTCTGACCATGTAGAGCATGACTCCGTAAGAGAATAAACTCTATTCTATGGTATTGGCAAATGGTTAGACAGGGTTGTAAGCCTGAAATCTACCTAAATGTTAATCAGAAATTGTAAGTCTTCTGTGCCAATTGGGCCAAAGCTTTATTGATGCATATCAAGTATTGAAATCATTATGTCTCATTGAAAAGTATATCTTTGAATAAAGTCTTTCATTGATATGAATGCTTGTCACATGATTTCACATATGTCTTCTTGTTCCCTTCTGCTTCTGTCATATTAATATATGTAAGGCATAAGATTATATTGTATCTATCTATCTATTGAATTCACTAAGCGTTATCGCTTATTCCTCTCAATATTTAATAATTGCAGGTGATGAGTATTCCAATATAGCTTTATACTGCTGAAAGATTTAGAATAGTTAATAGTATTTCTCTGTATTTTTAATGTTCATGTATGTATATGAATAGTAGATTCCTGGGTAGACATGAAATTGTAATAAAACTTAGATGGTTTGTATACAATCCTTTGTAATCACTTTATCAATATAAAATATTGTTTCATAAATATGCATGTAGCATGTTTTGAGGAAGTAACTTAAGAAATCTTTTGAAATAGTATGAAAGCTTGGGTCTTTCATAAATACGAAAGTTGGGGTCTTTCACATGTGTTGGAGTGTTTGGGCCGATTTCGATTGATATGCATCGTGTTATCCCATTTCTAGGCTCCTACCTTAATTGTACTAGGTTTAGAACACTCAAATAGACCCCCAAACAGTGCTAAAAGTTAACAAAACGTGGCTATCTTTGATAGACTTGAACAGGTGTACAAGATAGAAAATTTCGGGTTGTCACACATCAGATGTCGCTTCAGGTACCTTTCTTGTAAATGGTTTGCCCGCCAATATACTACTTGATTCCAGAGCAAACTACTACTTTGTGTCACATAAGTTTGGTGGGAAACTAGCATTGACCGTAGAAAAACTTGATAATGCCCTGATTGTAGAAGTTGTTAGTGGCAAGTTCGTACCTGTTAGTGATCGTATTAAGAACATAGTCATCTACTTAAACGGAAACGAATCCCACAAAGAGTTGTTACCCATACAATTGAACGGTTTCAACATCGCTCTGGGAATGGATTGGCTCAGTGCCAATGATGCCGAGATACTATGCCGAAAGAAGATAGTAAGAGTAAACCCACCCAGAAAAGAATCATTCATGGTGTACGGGGAAAAACGCAGAGTAAATTCTGGAATCATCTCCCTGATGAAAGCCAAAAAAATGTTTGTCCAAAGGATGCACATCATATTTTGCGTTACGTAATTGATGCAAAGAAGGAGAAAAAATAGGTGTAGGGTATACCAGTGGTGTGTGATTATCCAGAAGTCTTTCCCAAAGATCTTCCCGGATTACCACCTGATAGACAAGTAAAGTTCCGAATAGACTTGTTACCAGGAACGAAACCAATAGCAAAAGTATCGTATCGATTAGCACCGATGAAGATGAAGGAGCTTATGACGCAACTTCAGGAGTTGTTGGACATTGGTTTCATTCGACCTAGTTCATCACCTTGGGGAGCTATAGTGTTATTCGTGAAAAAGAAGGATGAAAGCATGATAATGTGTATAGACTACCGAGAGCCGAAAAAGGCAACGGTGAAGAACAAGTATCCATTGCCAAGGATTGATGACTTATTCATTAAGCTGCAAGGTTCGAGCTATTTCTCAAAGATCGATCTTAGGTCAGGATATCATCAGTTGAAGGTGAGAGAAAAGGATATTGAGAAGACTGCATTCAAAACTAGATATGGATAATACGAGTTCTTGGTTATGTCATTTGGACTAACCAATGCTCCAGCTGTGTTCTCTGATTCGATGAACAAGTTTTGTAAACCATTCCTTGATAACTCTGTGATCGTGCTCATAGATGACATTCTGATTTACTCGAAGAGCCATGAGGAGCATGGAAGACACTTGAGAGAAATATTGGAAGTGTTGAAGAAGGAGAAGCTTTATGCTAAGTTCTCCAAATGCGACTTTTGGATCCGAGAAGTCCAATTCTTGGGTCATGTGGTTAACCGCGAGGGGATAATGGTTGACCCAACAAAGATTGAAGTTGTGATGAAGTAGAAAATATTAAAAAGTCCCACGGAGATTCGAAGCTTTCTGGGATTAGCCAGATATTATCGAAGGTTTATCCAATGCTTTTCTTCGATAGCTGCTCCATTAACAGGTTTAACCCACAAAGGAGCTACATATACTTGGAGTGAAAAGGACGAAGAAGCATTTGAGAATCTAAAGAAGAAGCTATGTGAAGCACCAATTCATTCTCTGCCCGATGGAGTTGAAGACTTCGCGGTCTATAGTGACGCATCCAGAGTCAGGTTGGGTTGTGTTCTGATCCAAAGAGAAAAGGTGATTGCATACACATCTCGACAGTTGAAGGAGCATGAAAAGAACTACCCTACTAATGATTTGGAGTTGGCAACAGTAGTTTTCACTCTAAATATATGGAGGCATTACCTCTACGGCCCGAATGTCCAAGCTCAATTAGCATGTAAATGGACCACAAAGGTCCAATAACATGTAAGAGGATAACTTAGGCTCAATAGGCATGTAAATGGACCACAAAGGCCCAACAAACATGTAACTCATAACTCAGGCCCAAATTAACATGTAAATGGGTCGTAAGGCCCAATAAACATGTCATGGAAAAATATTGGGCTCAATATACACTTGAATGAGCCCTTAAGGCCCATTGGCCATATAATGTTGAATATTAGGCCCAATAAAATAATTATCGACGTATTTCATCCATTCATTATTGTTCGGTGGTTTGTTTTAGCTCAAGGTTTACCAAAATCATGATAAAAAGTCCTCTTTTTGTAAAAACGACGTTTTTGGCCAATAATCCTCAAATTTTCAATTAAGGCCTAAGTTTGGTAAAAATAATACTTTAGTCCATAATTTATAAAAATTTGTAATTTTGTCCCAAATGTTTGGAATTTCACAGATTTAGTCCAAAAAGTTACATTTTGAAATTTATAGCTCAGTTTTGCAGAAAATTACATTTTCAGCCCCTTGTTTGTAAAATTTGACACTTTCTGCCTAATTTTGATAAAAGTTACATTTTTGGTCCAATTTAGAAATAAATGTTATTTTCACCCCTAAATGTGGTTTATTTACATTTATGAGTCAAACTTTGGTCAAATAATATTTTTAAATCCAAAAGCTTTCATTTTTCACAAATTTGGGCCCAAAACCGTGAGGTCAAAAAAGTTAAGCTCATTAAGCTAAATTTACATTTTTGGCCCTTTGGAAAGCATGTTTATCCTGAAAATCCCTTTTTATACAAGTAGGACCTGTTTGATCCTTCAAAAGCCGTAAATGTCACTTTTTGCCCTTATCTTTTGTTTTCTTCACAATTTTAACCCTTAACAAGGTTTTTGCTTTAAAATTTTCATATCTTAAATATATGAACATTTTTAACTTGATAATATGATGTATAAGATGTATTAGTTCATGGATCTTTACTCAATGTTACTTAAAATGTTGAGATTTGTTAAGATCTATTACATTTTTACAAAATAAACTGAAATCACACAAGACATGCATATAACACATAGATCTATACATTTTACTTGCATTCTCCCCCAAAAATGATATGAAAACCGAAAACAAGGGGGTATGAACTTACCTTTGCTTTGATGTTTCGGTTTTGAAGAAGAGATGAAGAGATTTTTGGTCCTAGCAAGCTTTCTTGGGTGGATCTCGAATTCAGGAGGTTTCTAGGAGTATGATCACCAAAAACTTTCTTAGAAGGAGTGATCTAACATGGTAATGAAAGTAAAGGTGACTTTTGGACTTACCAAGAGAATAATGAGTTTTGGTGGTGAAAACCTTCTTGAAGATGCTCAAAATCTCGAAAATTAGTAAGGAAAGGAAGGAGTGTTCTTGGGTGCTTGAGGGATTATTTGAGAGAAATTTGTATGTGAACTGTGTGTTTTTGTGTGTGTATCCTCGGCCGTGAGTGAACGAAGAGGGGAGAAAGACTAGTATTGAAGCATGTTGGATCATACAAGCTTGCATGGAAGTATGAGATGCAATTGCCTTTGTACATGGTGAATAATATGGAGGTGGCACCACCAAATTCAACCCCCATTTCATTTATTTTTTTAAATGGGCCGAGAATTAGATTAGGAAGGAGGAGGTGAATTAATTTGGGCTCAATATTAGTCTTCACTCAAAATTATAAAGCCCATAGGAAGGTTTTCGTCCCATTGAGCTTGTTAAATGGTTTACGGCCAAATAGAATAAAAGAATGGATTTTATGGCTTACTAGGGTTAACAACTTCCAAGAACTCTTCTTCGTTTACATAACAAATTTTTGTAAATTTCACATAATTACACGCTCGATTGAACCATGTCACTTATTCCTTTACATCCATCCATTTACTAACAACATCTGATTGTTGTTGTCGTTGTCCTTCTCCCATCTCATTATTGAGCAAAGTTGTTATGTGGGTCCATTCATTACCTACTAAGCAATGCGGGGGAGCCAGCAATGTTACACCCTCCTTAAAACTAAGCCAACATCGTGTTAGAACCAACACCTTGTTTGTCGTCCATGGTCATCAAAATTCGAACCAGGTACTTCATTTGAAGAAGTCGCTGCATTCGACAACATTTCTAAATATGGGAGATGGTTTCATTTATATGATATGCGTGTTCGTTTCGTAGAGCTTAAACATCTATTTATAATAATAAAAAGAGGACTATGAATTACAACTTTGACTACAAAATGGTTGCATTTGGACTATGATTTGCAGGTTACTGTAGTCACTTATCATATCTAACAATCATTTATGTCTTGTCAATTTGAAGTTTAACTACGATTTGTAGGTTACTACAGTGACTTTTCATTAATGTGTAGTCATTTCAAAGTTTGACTATCAATTACAACTCTGACTACGAAATGGTTGTATTTGAACTATGATTTAGTATGTATAAATACCACTTATAGCACCATTTTATTAATATCAAATACTAAATAAAATCTCGACTTTATTATGAGTTCCTCAGAAAAGTTGGAAATTTGCACATCCAATGAAGTAGATTGTTACTACTGTGATCCAGTCGACCCTTTTTTACACCCTCTTCAGCAGCCCCATATATGCCGAATGAAAATTTTAAAGAATTGAAAAAGGCTGAAGAACAACAAGAACAGGATAAAGAGTCATCCCGACTCAGTCAACGTCATAATAAAATTGCATTGGAATGCAAACAAGCTCAAGAATGGATAGACCTCAATAAAAAGAAAATCAAAGAGCATGAATAATGGATAAAAAAAAAGACTAAGTAGACAATCAAAATGACTGAAAAATGGATTGCTGACAAGGACACGGAGATGATACAGCTTCGGGGATAAAACGATCGTTTGGAAGATAAAATGAGAAGAAGGGATGATTATATAACAATCGAGAAAGAGAAGTACCCGTTACAGTTCCATGAGTTTAATAATTAGTTAAAAAAATCTTGTAACATTATCATGAGTTGGGTTTGATGTTTTTTTAGATTAGCATATTTGTTTACCGTTAAGCTTCATTTGTTGTTTTAATAAAAACATCTTCAAATTTAAGGTTGTTTTTATATCAAAATATGAAAGCATAAAAACATCTTATAATATTTAATAAAAACATTACAATACATAATAACTTAACAAGTCTTCAATTTAAGGTTGTTTTATATCAAAATCAGTGTCATAGCTTTGTGACCAAGTCGAAGAACCTCCAATATTAAATGTCCTTTCTGTAGTAGAAATTCTCGTGGGATGTGCTATACTATAAGACGCCCTTCTAGAACAATTGTTTCTCGTGTGTCCTGATTGACCATATGTAGAACACTCTTTTCTAATTGTACCCTCGCCTTGGGATGGGATGCGGTCTGTGTTTCTTGGCCTGTATGGCAGACGTTTATCCATTATAGGTGGCTTAACAATCATCAAATCATTGGGGATATCCCATTCGGATGGCTTTGGCAAAGGGTTTACTGATTCCTCATACATTTTCCTCACTGTTTTGGTATAGTAAGCATTTAATGCAAACTTCAAGAATTCTTGGTAATTGTTAACAGTTAACGCTCTTATGACATGACCACAAGGTATACCATCAAGTTGCCAATGCCTCCATGTACATGTCATTTGTTGGAAATCAACAATCACGTTTTGTGCCCCCTTTTTACCTCACATTTAGTACTTGAGATCATGCGAACATTCCATTTACTAAATTTTTTTTTCTTTTACAATATCATCGGCCCAAGGGGTGAGTGTTGTTGTTGCTTCCGCTTAAAAATAGACAAAATTACACAGTTACGATCAATAAAATATAACAAAAACATTAATATTAAAATTTAATACCAGCAAAGTTACGTCTTTGAAACCACCACTGTTGTATTGTTGCACGAAAAAAATCGATCAACATAGGTATCAACACCTTACGTGCGTTTCTACATAATGCATTTATAGACTCTGCAATGTTGGATGACATAAGATTGTATCGGCTCCCTCTAAAATGTGCCCTAGACCAAGTTTCAGGATTTATACATTTTAAGTATTCTCATACCAGCTCTTTTGTATTTTCATAAGTTCCATAGCAACATTAAAATCTTCAACTGTATACGCCCTACAAGTCTCCCAAAATATTTCTTTAACTGTCTACTCTTCCCGTATCTAACTACTATGTTGAAATACAAATGGACACCACATATTCTGTGATAAGCGTCAGGAAAAATGTTGGCAACAGATGTCGCTATAGATGGAGACCTATCAGATATAATTGTAAGCTCCTCCATATTGCCTAGGAAATCACATAGTTTTTGAAAAAAACCGTGTCCAATAATCTGTACACTCATTTTTGCATATACCATATGTAACTGGTAATATTTGGTGTTGTTCGTCCATAGTAACTGCAAGTAACATGATACTTTTGAACTCACCCTTTAGGTGGGCTCCATCTACTACAAGGGTCGGTTTACAAAATTTGACAAAAGCACATACATACGATACATTGTATATCTTTTCAAATATACCAAAATAAAAATAATAATAATAATAATAATAATAATAATAATAATAATAATAATAATAATAATAATAATAACAATACTAACCGAGCAACCAAGTGTGACATACAAAAACTTAAACTGATCATCACCATCAGTTTGAACATGTGTCACCGTACCCGGATTATGTTTGAGCAAATTGTGGAAATAATATGGAAATTTGGTAATAGAATCCTCTTTCGTACTCCTTAACAACAACCATGCATATTGCTTCACACGCCAAAACTGATGGTATGAGATATTGATATTCAATTGAGCATTCATATCATTAATAATATCTTTTCCCCGATATACTCTACTATAATCTTCAGCCAAAACATCAGCAAGATATTCACCAAAAATATATTTGTTTGCTTGTCAATGATTAGGTTGCAAAATTGTTGTAGAACATGTATGTATATTAACAAATTTATTCACTTGGAAAATTCCGCAAAAATTTTTAATTCATTTTGCTCTTAGTAACCAAGAACAAATTTTCGAAACACACACAACCTCATACCTTAATTTGGTGGATCTACATGTCCTCGTTTGAAAACCTTCTCGAAGATATTTTTTCCCAGTAGCCCGTTTTAGAAGATCTTTGTTCTTAAATATACTGAGACATTCAATTTTTTGAAGATTGATGTCTACCATCTGTGTTGGGATATCTTCATTAATATAAATTGAACATGTTGGTACAGGGGGCATACTGTAAAAAAGATTATCGGGAAATTTAGCTTTAACTTCATCACCCAACTCACCACTCCACAAAACACCCATATATATTGGGGTGGTGTTTACTTGTGGAAAACCCTTCCACATAGGATCCATGTAGGATATATACATGTGAGAAGGTCTCCATACCGTATGAAATAAGAGTGAGGTGTGAGCGTATTCATTCCTCTCAGTCCATTCTATTCACCTTCACATCAGTTTCATATTAGTTTCTCTTTTTTATTTTTTTATTTTCATTTTTTACAACCAACGAAAACTCATATTTATCAACCCACTAAATTCACCTGTAAAATCATTATTTTTAATTTAATTTGATTAAAAATATAAAATAAAAAAAAACATAATATTTTTTAATTAAAAAAAAACAGTACAAATATAAATACATGATACTTAAAAAAACAACAATTAAAAAAACAGCATAATAATCCTAAAATGAAAATTAAAATTAACCAGTTAACCATAATGATTATCTTTCATTACTATTTTCCAATGTTTTGATTCATTTTGTTAAAAGGTTTTATTATTATTATTATTATTATTATTATTATTATTATTTTTTGAAACGGCAAATACAAATATATACTAAACCATTCCTAAATTATTTAACATATGTCCAGAGTAGGACTTGAACCTCGACCTTAAAGAGAAATGACAACACTGGATACCACTGAACTAGAAGGCCTTTGGTATTTTGTTAAAAGGCTATAAAGAAAAAATGAATGAAATTGAAAAATGTTGGAGTGAAAATGAGAAAATAAAATGGAGATGAGATCCAATAGAATGAAATTAAATTAAATTTTAATTGGTATACATAGACTAAAAATTAAATAAATTATTTTTTATTCTCTTTGACCGGTCAACAGTCAAATAGTAGAGAATAAAGGTAAAACACACCAAAAAGTCATGGATTCCACAACAAACACATCAATCACAGCTAGGCGGCTGGAATCGTCCAATCAACGGTACCGCAAACCCAAAAACGTAACTCACTCCCAACGTTCTCAACCGTATAGATTTATTTTTCAAAATTACGTTTTTGGAAGTGATAGTATTTCTTCTTCTTAATTCATTCATTCATTCATTAATTTATATTATGGTTTTCTTGATCGCTACACGTCAATCCAAGTATTACGGTCAAAGGTCAACACTGAATGAAAGCAGCATTTTTTTTCACCATATGGGCTAAATAATTTGGGTACAATCTGTGTATTTGGACATCTAGCCCAAATAGGAAAATAGTCTTCATTTCTTCATATCTTGTAGCCATCAAGCTAGGAAACAAATTGTTGGATTCCATTGCATAACATTAGTTCAATTATTTGGTTTTTTTTTTTTTTTTTTTTTTTTTTTTTTTTTTTTTTTTTTGTATAGCATTTTATACCAACGTCGGAGAAGGTTATCCAACCTTTTTTAATGGAGACCATTTATCAAAATTTTCAAAATAATAAATTATCCTTCATTACAAAATGTATAACAAAGTCAAACCATAGAAATTTTTTTGACTTAGAAGATAAAGTCAGTGTTTGGGATCGTTAGTAATATAGGTGCACACAAAAATTGGATTCGATCCGGTATAAATATCGGATCACCGAAGGAAATTAGATTTGAACCCATATTCCAAATCGGATCCTCCAAAATCAGATCTAATCCAACATATTTCACACCGATTTTTTGTGATTTGGGAAAAATTTAATGTGACAGATTAAGGAGAATTCAGTCACTCCGATATACTATATTGGTTTTCCTTTATTCTAGATTCGTTTCCGACGTCATACAACCGTATTTGGATTGATTCAAATAAAATGTGCATCTATAAATGGTTGTGCTTAGATGGAGACGAAGACGTATGTAGGGGCGTATATGAAGATGGAGATGGAGGGGGAAACAATGGTAGCGGGATGTAAAGGCAAAGAAATACAGTGGCAGCTATCAGTACGACGTGGTTATCTACCCTAATAAATAAAGATAATTTTATCAAATGTCAACTTCTTATTGAATTTGACACATTTAATTTTCTTAGAATTTTTAAATTATTTTTTTTTCACTTGTTATTTTTGTGTTTTTTTTTTTCATTTTTATTCAACTTCCACCTATTAAATATCAACTCATAACAATTAATGTGAATTAATGTATATAGTAAAATTCTATTTGTGAATTCTTATTTCTATTTAACGAATTCAATTTGTGAATTTATATTAAATAGTATTAGTATAGAATAATTAAGACAATTTACATAAATGGTCATTGTGGTTTATTCTATTTATTTCGAATGTTTACTTTAAAAAATACTTAATTTTTACACATTCATATTCTGCATAATTTTTTAAACATGATAATATTTTTTTATTAGTATAGATTGAATTACGTATTCATCATTTCATTTATATTTATTTCAAAATTGTATTTTAGAAAATACTTAATGTCTACACCTTATATTTGATTTTTTTAATCAATCCGTGTAATACACGGGTTTCGCACCTAGTTTTTATAATGCATCTTGTAAGTTTTTTTTTTGGCATGAAATTTAATTTATGGATTATCACAAAATAATCATAAGAAATATGAATTTATATCTTCATAAACAACTTGTGAGCCAATTTAAAAAAAATGAATATTATGTCTAAATTGAAATATTTACTAAACCAATTTGTTGAAGAATAACTGTCTTATCAAAACATTTTTTTGTGACGAAAAAAATACATATCAAATTTCATTTTTAGGTCTAAGGATAAGGATGGGCATGATACAGGACCGAATCCGGTCAGAGAGATTTGGGTGAAAAAGATTTTGAGTACCAAATAATAGACTTAGGTTAATGGTACCGGACATGATATTGTACTTGTTTTTTCGGTATTAGCATCAATACTCACGGTACTAAACCCTAATTTTTTTGATTTTAGAGTTTTGAGTATCGTCTCATATTAACATAAACGGTATCGAGTCGGTCTGATACATGTATGACTTTTTGCCACTCCTATTTCAGTCAAAATTTTACATAGTCTTTTAGTTTATTAGAGTGATAAAAACTCATTTAGAAGTTACTTTATATAAAGATTATAATCAATTAAGCTCATTTGATTAATGAGGTGTGAATCATCATATAAAGTAAAATTACAATAGTTGCCCCTATACAGTATTGCTCCTATATAGTAGGAGATAAACTAAAGATACAGATAAATACAATTGATAACTCAATTTATCTAAATTATTTTAATTATCTGCTAATACCCATTTCAATCGAAATGGTGGTGGTCTGAGGCATAGCATGGTATGGAAAGATTCAAACTGAGGTCACAGAAGACTTTTGGTGAAAATATCTTCCACTTGAAGATTGGTTGGAACAAACTTTGTGTAAAGTTTACCTGAGCTGATAAGCTCTCTGATAAAGTTGTAGTCTAGATCAATGTGTTTGGCATATTTATTTGAAATAGGATTCTGAGTCATAAGCAATGTTGTCTTGTTGTCATAAAGTAGTGTAGGATGATCAGGAGGTAGAGCAAGCAGTTTCGTAAGAGATGAGTGATCCAGACAATCTTAGTAATGGTGTTGGACATAGCTTTATATTTAGATTCACAAATGGACCATAAGATAGTAGGTTGTTTCTTGGCGCTCCACGACACAAGATTACCACCCAGTTAGATGGAATAGTCATATGTAGAGAGACGTGTGTCTAGGCACCGAGCCCATTCAACATCAGAGTAGCCAAGTATAGAAGGTTTGTGAGGCGGACTATATGTGCGACAAAAGGAGATTGTGACTTTAACGTGTCGGAGAATTCTTTTAATGGATTGAAAATAATCAATAGTTAGAGCATGTAAGAATTGGGAAACTTGATTAACATCGTAAGATAGATCTGGTCTGGTGATAGTCAAATACTAAAGCGCCCCAACTAAGGATCGATATAGAGTCATATTCGAGTACAGTAATCCATCTGTTGTGAAAGATACATGAGGAGGTAATGGATTGCTTACCGGCTTGGAGTCATTAAGGTCGACTCTATTTAGAATATCATTATCATACTTTGATTGAGTGAGAAAAAGATCGTTATCCATGTAAGTAACCTTAAGACCCAAGAAAAAGTTTAAATATCCAACATCTTTAATAGAAAACTCTTAATTTAGTCGAGTGATAAAAGTGGCAATGTTAGTCTTATTGTTTCCCGTAAGAATGAGATCGTCAACATACACAAGTTAGTACATAATGTAAGAAGTGTTAGTGATGAAGAAAAGAGAAGTGTCAGCACTACTGCATGTAAACCATATGATAGGAGAAAAAACTCAGATGTTGGAACCAACCACATAGTGCTTGTTCTAATCCATAAAGCGTCTTGGAAAATTTGCACACATGATTAGAAAATTGAGAATTATGTAACATGGAGGTTGTTCCATAAATATCGTTTCCTCTAAGGTTCCATTCAAGAATGCATTTTGTGACATAGAGTTGGTGGAACTTCCAACAATTCAGTACTACAAGAATTTGTATAATTCTTTCATTAGATGCTTTAACAACTGGATTGAATGTGTGAGAGTAATCAAATCCAGGAATTTGAGTGTAACCTTGAGCCACTAGTTAAGCTTTGCAACTTTCAATGGTTTTGTTTGAGTGATATTTTATGTGATAGACCCATTTAGAGCCGACAATATTGGTTGAGCTTGGGCATGGTACTAAATTCCAAGTTTGATTTTGCTGTAAGGCTTGGAGTTCCTGATGCATGGCAACCATTAATTTAGGATCTTTGATGGCTGTTTTGAATCTTCGTGGCTCAGTTATAGGATTCAACGAAACATGAAGAGAATAATAGGAAAGAGATTCAAGATCAGCTCGATGTTTAGGCTTGAGAATACCAGAAGTCGACCTTGTTAACATCGGATAACCTGGATTACAAACCAGTATTGGCTGATTTGTAGCAACATGATGGTCTGATTGTGTGTCAAATCTGTCATAACTGCAAGGAGGGTGAACTATGGAGTTATGATCATGAATGAGATTAGGTGTGCATGCTTGACAGGTTTGATGAGAAGTTATAGGCATTAGATCAAAAGTTGGGTCAGGTTCGAAAGTGGCAGGTGTTAGGATTTTGTTATGCTTGTAATTAGTCTTTATTATTAACGGAGTGGTCCTGTCCATCCATCATTATGATGGTATGGTTAGACTATAAATATTAGATGCATGTATTGTATTAGGGTTAATCGTCTATGTGATTCCCTACCGTGACTTTATAGAGAAGTTCTTCATCGAGCTTTTCTAAGGCATTGATTTTAATCATTAAGCACAACTTTGATCATTACTCTTATTGTTAGATTTACATTAGTGTTAAGAATCTTTCGACATATTTTTAATTGTTTCAACAAGTGGTATCAAAGTAGGAGATTGTGTAAACCATACACAACTCTTCTATCAAGTGTTATTAGGGTTTTCCACTTTTATTGGATCTATTTTTGTCGTCTCCATCATTTTCATCGATTGTAGATGTTGGATCGTGATCCTTATTTTGCCCTAAACTCGATTTTAGTTTTACACTTCTGATTCTTTATAGTTTTTAGTGAATCAACAACATGCACCATGATGATCCATACACTCCGTCTTTCAATCTTTCTACCAACATCAAGTCTACTACCAGAACACCTATCCTTTTCCCACAAGACTATGAAGTACTGGCTTTACACTCCAAAGACTATGTTTTAGGTATCTAAGACCATGGAACAACAATATGGCAAGCCATGACAGAGGGCATGTTCATGCACATGGGAACTAGGAGAGTTATCAAAACTCAAGCAGAATATAATAGTCTTCTTATTTATGTTAAAGGCATTCCTCATGATGAAAAGGATAAAATACTAAGAAACATTAAGGCAATGGGGATAATTAGGTTCACTCTGCCTCTAGACACGTTTCTTCTGGTGAGTTCCTTTGAAACAACGAAGGAGATTTGGGACATGCTGGAAGAACTCTATTCGAGTGATGCTGATCTTGAGCATTCTGTTCAGATACAACTTCTTTCAGAGTTTAGTGCCTTTTCTCAAAAGCCATATGAGAAAATTGATCAACTTTTAATCGTTTTAATCATCTTCTTAGCAGGATGTTAAAACAAAAGATCAAACGTTAAAAGATAGAGCAAAAGGTGATGTTCATGAATAGTGTGAGATCAGAATGGAAGGTAGTAGTATCCACTGTAAAAGCTCATGAATAGTTTAAGAATTACACTTTGGCACAACTGGTGGGTATTTTGAGACCCCACAAAGATGAAGTGACGAAATACATTAAGCTTGTTTCCAGTATGGGTTCTTTGGCTCTAGTTGCAAAGGCCAAAAGGGTGGTAGAAGAAGATCCCGATTCTGGTCTTTCTGATTACGAGCTTGTGAAAGATGAATACGCTCTAATGGTGTCAAATCCCCAAAAGTTTGCAAAGAAGAACTTTGTACGTCTCAAATATAGGAACTGGAAATGGAATTACAATTCAGACAAAGCAAAGGATGAAAGGCTCAACAACTCGCAAAAGGATGAGGTGAAGAAAGAAAAGAAGCCGATGGGAGATTCCGGTTATAACTTCAATTATTGTCATGGCAAGAATCATTTGGCTAAGGAGTGCATGTTAAGGAGAATGAGTGAGAAGAAGGATGAAGAAGATGATGAAACTCACTATCTTTGAAAGATAGAAGAGAATAGAAAGAAAAAGAGTGATGATAATGCTACACCTACTTTGATTGTGCATGAAGATGATGATGAGTTTGGAAGAGTTGAAGTTTGTTCGACTAACTTGGAGGATCAAGAGGTTCGCAAGCCCATGCATGGTGAAAATTTTTGTAGTAAAGGCTGAGGTCCCTAAATACGCCAGAAAATGTTTGATGGTCCGCAATGATGTATCAGAGCAAAGAGGATACACTACTGACAGCGTCCAGGATTCTAACAACTGTTTTGCTACGAGACCTATCTCTGAGCAGATCAGTAACTGCGAGAAAGTGATCATCAAGGTACAATCTATTCTTGAGTCTCTTAATATTCCCGTCTCTCGATACGAAACTAAACTAGGTGATTTGAAATTTACTGTTTCCAATTTCAGTGATAGCTTAAAAAGAACACTTTTAAGTAATTCTAACTTAACTGATCATATCAGCAGGGTAACAAACAACATCAAAGAGAGACGGACGTGGATTGAGAAGTTGGAGTTAGAGTTGGCTAGGTCTAGGGATGATGTCAATTATTCTCAACGAGACAATTTAGGGCTTTTAAAACAACATAATATTTTCTGTTTGATTGCTAAACGTCTTTAGTTTAATATTACTCAGCTGCATTTTGATTATGAAATATGGAAGAATATACACAATATGATTTTTCCCTTTCTCGAACTGAAAGTGGACGAAATCGATGCACACTACTACAAATGTGAATCCATTGTTTCCTCTGATGATGTATCTGATTCTTACAAAATTGGTCTAGACAAAATTGAAGCTTACATACAGTCCAAAGAGCATAAGGACATGCCGAAACAAATTTCGAGTGAAAAAGTAAAGAGACACGAGCGAAAATGTATATGAATTTGATGATAAAAGTGAGTTCAAAAAATACTCTTGAAGTTGAAAATGTATCTAAATTTGATGATAAAAGTGACACGAGCGAAATTTATGTGGAGGATAAGATTGATTGCTCTGTATTTTTAAAAAGTGAACCTGAACCAAAGAAAAATATGATCTCTGAAAATTCAGTTGAGTATGTTCATATTTTTGAAAATATAAGTTTGAAGGTTTTAAAAAAAAAGGCAATAGTTTTCCGAAAGTTCAAACTGTTCCGAATCAGGTTTTCGCAACTAGTGGACTTAACAAAAGACATACCTTAGAATTATCATCCCTTGTAGAAGAAGATAATACAAATGGGTGTGATGAATTCTTTTGGTATGCTCCTATTGATAATGTTGATGAAACCAAAGGACTTTCTGAGATGACCTTTTTGACAACGAAATGGAGATATGTGGCAGAACCACTGAACAAAGTTAACTCTACTTACGA
The DNA here is from genome assembly GCF_052625555.1 of Lactuca saligna. NCBI lineage: Eukaryota > Viridiplantae > Streptophyta > Magnoliopsida > Asterales > Asteraceae > Lactuca > Lactuca saligna. The sequence goes on from NC_136420.1 coordinate 148,696,003, forward strand.
GAAAGGCAGTCTGAATGGAACGAAAAGTGTACCAAATGATACATCATCCGAGTAGACCAACACTCCTATTAGAAAAGAAAAATCTCGGGCTAGTATTCATAAGTCAGCTGAGGAATTTGTTACTAAGAACCGTCAATGAAATGCTAGATATAAGAAAAACCTAAAAGAAAGAAAGCATTTTTGGAAGTCTAAAAGTTCCAATTCGGTCAATCAAGAAAGATCAATAAATTCGAATGCGAAAGTCTCTTCAAATCCAAATCCTAAAAGATTTTCAAAAGTATAGTCTTCATCTCCATAGGTTTTAAAACCAAACATTTTTCAGAAACCAGCGAAACCTTTGGAAAAGACAAAACCTAATTTCTCTCCAAAAAAAAAATGTTTCAAAATCCGTCAACACGTCGTAAGATATTAAGGACAAACGAAAAACTTGTTTCGGAATCTAAAATTCCTTTCCAGAAGTCGAAACACACTTGAAAAAGGAGGAAAAGAAGCTTGAGAAAAAGGTTTCCAAGCAACAAATTAAAGCTAAACAAAGAAAAATTTCCTTTAAAGAAAAGAATCCTATGTATAATAGGATTGTTGTTTTCAAAATCACGAAAGGAGAGAATTCCACTTTGGTAAAACGATCTTACTTGGTTGATGATGCTATAGCTTTTCCTATTTCTAAGAAAGCCTCACATGGACCCAAACAACTTTGGGTTCCTAAATCTCTCTGAATTTTGTAGGTGATTCATGATGAACAGTTTGACTCCGAATGGTATATTCATTATGGTTGTTCATGTAACGCCCCGATTCTAAGCTATTGCATAAAGCAGATTTATTGGGGTTAAGCTATACTCGATGAGTTGGTTGACCTAATCGTCGAGTAGCAGCTGAATGAGATCGCGAGTTAAGTGACCTACTCGACGAGTCCATATTGGGACTCGGCGAGTAGGAGCTGGCAGATGAGACCCTAAATCACGGGGTTTACACCTCATTTAAAGGAGCCTTAGCCTCTTTTGGCCTCTTTGCAGTATTGGAGAGCCCCTTAAAACCCTAAATAGGTGTGTGAGTGCCTTTGTGTGTTGTTTGAAGCTTAGAAAGAGAATATTGGAGGAAGAAAGCTAGGAAGTGCAAAGGAATTGAAGCAAGGAAGGCGTGGGAAGCAGGATTTACCTCAGCTAGCATCCTTTGGAGGTATCAAAGTTCCATCCTTACTTCCCTTTTTCCCTTTTGTTTGGTTTCTAGGGCTTTTTATGGATTTTCCAGTTGGTATGATGAGATATGGGCTAGATCTGAAGTTGTAACTTTAGATCTGGACCCTCCTTGGATTCTAGAAGCATAAACTCACAGTTTTGGTTGTGATTAAGGTCCCTATTGAGCATGAAGTTCCATTATGAACTTAAAATAGGCATTTAGAGCCTTTATAGCCATGCATGCACATAAAGTTTGCAACTTTATGTTATAAGCATGCCTTAGAAGCTTGGATCTATGAGTTAGAGCCGCTGCATGGCTCAAAATAAGTCGGTATGGAAAAAAAGGACTTAATGGACTCGACGAGTCGCAAAGTGACTCGGCGAGTCACATAAAGATGGTTGTGAACTTGACGAGTTGATGAACAACTCGGCGAGTCCGATGAAGATCATCATAAGACTAGACGAGTTGAAGAACAACTCGGCAAGTCGGATGAGTTTTCTCTTGGATATGTATGAGTGTGTATCCGTCAGATTGCAAGGAGGGAACTCGATGGGTGGCCTTAAAGTTTGATCGAGATTCAAAGGAACTCGACGAGTCACTCCGATGACTCAGCGAGTTGGAATGTACTTTAGGGAACTCGGCGAGTAACCAAGCGTACTCAGCGAGCTAAGGACAACATGGACTGTTGACCTTGACTGAAGACTTTGACTTTGACCAGGGGTTGAATAGTGGGTTATGGAGTACCTTATAAGGTTAAGGACTCATGAGTATGATGTACTATGATAATAGGTGCTGGAGCCTGTGTCAAGCGATCCGAGAGTTGGAGTTTACCATTCGTGTTGACATCTACAAGGTGAGTTATCCTCACTATATCCATAGGGTCTAGATGACACCAAGGCCGACCCTTTAGTTTTTATTGTTATGGTATGCTACATGTGGTTATGATTTGTTAGATCGGAAATTAGGGTAGACAGTATGTTATGCTCTTATGATCCGTAGGGATTAGTACGTTAGTGACCTGCTAGGACGATACTCTAGTTACCGGAGAATTCTATGATTGATGATCAGTGTGACATATATGTTTGATGCTTGTATATGCCTGTATACGATAGTATGTGCACATGGTTATTTGCTTGTGGTTGGGTTGAGGCGGTCCTGCTTTGTGCTGAAGGCCAATATACCCTATGAGCGGTCTGGAGAGACTGTAGGCCCGCGTGGGGGATTAGTCATATCGAAGGCTCGGGATAGATTCAGACAGACTGTAGGCCCGGTAGGGCGGTCCAGTAGGGCCAATGGCCCAGTATGCATGTTGATTGATTGATTATTACTGATATGGTATTACTAGTGTGGTATTGATATTTTGGGGGTAGCTCACTAAGCCCTCGGGCTTACAGTTTTCAGTTTATTGTTTCAGGTACTTTAAGAGATCACAACAAGGCGAAGGTGTGACCATACCGCTCCTCATCCTTATGTTATGGGTTTTGGGACACTCTGATGGAAAATGATTTGAAAACATTTTGTAAACAATACTATTTGGTTTTTATTTATGATTGAAAAAGTTTAAATTTGGTGTAAAATTTATGGATGTTACAATTCATGTCACATGATGGGAAGGAGAGAAGAATTAAGGGAATTCAGATGACTGAAGGATGGAGGACAAACCAAGTTTGGAAATAATTCTATCTTGGAAATCAAAGGATACGACATTATTAAAAATGGGGAATTCTCCATTCGGAAGGTAGCCTATGTGGAAGGCCTGCAACAAAACCTCATAAGTTTATCTAAATTGGTTGTTGGTACTGGTTAGAAAGAATCGTTCGATGATGAGGGATCAAAGATTATCAAAAAGTAGTCCAATAAAGTCATTCTGAAGTCCAAGAGGAAAAGCGAAATGTATCCGCTGAATTTGAATCCTATCAAATGAATGCTTTCCATATGCCTTCTTACGAAAGCATCTTCGGATGACAGTTGGTTATGGCACCGAAGGCTTTCACATCTCAACTTCAAGGACCTCAACAAACTCATACTTGGCAATTAAGTGCAAGGACTTTCAATTATGAAATTTGAGAAGGAACATCTATGTGCCACCTCTAAACTTGGGAAGCAGAGTAAAAAGAGTCATTTGACAATCATCAAAACCAAAGTGATTGAGCCACTTGAACTATTACATTTAGATCTTTGTGGTCCTTCTGCCATCGAGAGCATTGGTGGTAATAAATACATATTAGTAATTGTTGATGACTTTTCCAGATTTACCTGAGTTTATTTTCTTCAACAGAAATCAGAAGGCACTTCTAAGCTTAAGGACTTTATCAAATAGATCGAGCTTCAACTGCGAAAGCTTGTCCGAAACGTTCATAGTGATAATGGTTCGAAGTTCAAAAACCAAGTGTTTGAAGAATTCTTGAATAAAAAGGGAGTTGCTTATAATTTCTCAACTCCTTACACTCCTCAGCAGAATGGAGTCATTGAACAAAGAAATAGATCTATGTGCGAAGCTACGAGGACCATGTTATCCTTTGCAGACTTGCCACTATACTTTTGGGCTTAGGCGATCAGAACAACCTGTTTTACTTAGAATCTATCACTCATCAATAAACGATTCTCCATAACTCCTTATGAGATTCTAAGCAAACGAAAACCTAATGTCAAGTTCTTTCATGTCTTTGGTTCTAGGTGTTTATCTTCAATTCTAAAAAGCAAAGGAACAAGTTCAACGTGAAAGCAGACGAAGGAATATTCTTGGGGTACTCTCTTACTTCGAAGGAATATAGAGTTCTAAAAAAAATTCGAAAAAGATAGAAGAAACCTATTATCTTACATTTGATGACAACTATCTAAAAAGTATTAGAAGACTGATTGTCAATCAGAGGAGATTTTTCCCATGACAAATCCGATGACGATTCCTCTTTCAAGCCATTATGAGGAATTCATGAACCTATTTGACGAGCTAGAAAAGGAGATATCATTGGAATCAAAAGCAGTAAATAATAAGGAAGATGAACTAAAGTAGATAATAAGGAAGATGAACTAAAGGAGACATCTTGAATCCGAACCACAAAATCCAATAGATTTAGAAGTTCACACTGAAATTCCAAGGACTTCTGAAGTTCCAACTGAAACGCAACCAACTTCTACATTCCAGGGGGAGGGATCTACTTCAACCTCCACATTTGATACATTTGTTGAGGGGGAGCATTCGAACCTCGAATTTGGTACTGATATTCCGAACCAAATGGAGAATGCAATTCCGAACATTGAGTCATATGCAGATTTCCAGGGGGAGAACAACAATGAAAATAACGACTCCAACGATGTTTAATCAGAATTCGAGGATGTAAATGCCAAATTGGACCCAGCCTATGATCCAAACTATCCTCCTTTGATTAAATGGACCAAGGACCATCCTAATACACAAGTAATCGGGGAAGAATCTTCAGGAGTTCTTACGAGAGCACAAAAAAGTGCAACAAGCTGTATTATTCTCCAAGATAGAATTTTTCATGTTCAATTTGTTTATCTCCAAAATTGAGCCCAAAAATGTTAAGATTGCTCTTGATCATTCTGATTGGATGCAAGCAATACAGGGGGAGCTCAATGAGTTTGAGCGTAACAAGGTTTGGAGACTAATTCCAACTCCGAAGGATGCATCGGTTGTAGGACCGAAATCGGTGTTTCGAAATAAGCTTGACAAAGAAGGTAACGTAATCATAAACAAAGCTCGATTGGTCGCAAAAGCGTATTGTCAAGAGGAAGTAATAGAGTATGAAGAAACTTTCGCACTAGTAGCATGGCTAGAGTCTGTTTGCATCTTCCTTGCATATGCAACTCATAAGAACTTTGAAGTTTATCAAATGGACGTTACGTGTGCTTTTCTAAACGGTGAACTAGAAGAAATGGTCAATGTGGAACATCCACGTGGGTTCGTAAAGAAAAAAATATTCAAACCACTGCTATATTTTGGATAAGGTTGTGTAGGGTCTGAAGCAAGCTCCACGAGCACGATATGAAACTATCACTCGGTTTTTAAATCAATCTAAGTTTAAACAAGGCTCGGTTGACCCAACCTTCTTTCACAAGAAACATGGTGACCATCTGATTCTTGTCCAAATGTATCTTGATGATACCATTTTTGGATCTAGTAATCCTAGATTGACTGCTGAAACTGAAAGTTGATGGAGACTAAATTTGAGATGAGCTCAATGGATCCTATTAATATTTTCTTTGATTTAAATATTAGATAGAGTTCAGAGGGGATTTTTATCAACCAGGAAACCTACACCAAGTCGTTACTTGATAAAGTTGGAATGGTAGGAGATTCGTGAGTCAAGGTACCGATGGCATTCGGAACGAGGCTAACACCATCCTTAGACAAGCCTGCAACGAGTATTACTCTCTATCGGCAAATGATTGGATCTTTAATGTATCTAACATCTAGTCGACCATATATAATGTTTGCTATTTGTAATTATGCTAGGTTTCAGGCTAATCCTCGTGAATCACACATGACTGTTGTGAAGAGTATTTTGAGGTATCTCAAAAGATCATCTTCTCTCGGAATGTGGTATCCATCAAACTATGGATTCTTTGTACAAGCATTTTCAGATCTTGATCTGGGAGAATGTGGTCTTGATCGTAAAAGTACTTCTGGTGGATTTCAGTTTCTTGATGGCAGCTTGTTAGTTGGGTATCAAAGAAACAGACTTGTGTATCCCTATCTACTGTAGAAGCTAAATACATCGCAGCTGCAACATGCACTTCGCAAGTCGTCTGGATCCCAAAGCCAACTTCGAGACAATGGCATCAACATGAAGAGGATTCCATAATATTTTGACTTAGAAAGTCCCATTTGGATTTGTCACAACTCAGTGCAACACTCCAAGATGAAACATATCGCACTGAGGTATCACTTTATAGAGTATCATGTAGAATATAGGAATGTAGAAGTACATTTCGTAAGATCCTCTGATCAACTTGTTGATATCTTCACAAAAGCCTTACCTGAAACAACCTTCAATCACATTCGACAAGGCTTAGGAATGATATAAGCATAATATGTTCTAAAACCATCTTCGTGATCAGAATGCATCTCCTTAGTTCTGAACCGGTCTGAACCCTTGAAGGTACTCACAAGTCCTTATTCACACTCCGAACGGGTCCAAGTGCTTGCAACAACTCAGAGTTTACTGTTTATCTGGGACTCGAAACATCATGTATCCTTTGTAAATTATGTATTTTCGTAAATTTACTTTCTATTTTTATTTCTTTTTCAAAAAATTTCACAAAATGAAAATATTTTATTTTCTATTCTTAATTTCTTTTTCAAGAAAATCCAAAATACAAAAAAAATTTCTTTCTTGTTTATGTTTTATCTTTTTGGAAAATCAAAAACTTTAAAAACATTTTTGTTTTGTTTATTTGTGTGTTATTTTTAAAGTTCTTTTTATTTTAGGTACTATTTTGTCATCACCATTCAGAATGATGGGGCAGGTATATAACTTCGATTCTATGTACTAGCTAAATGTCCCTAGAAGCATGTTGCTACATGTTGATCGAAGACTCTGAGACTCTATGTTGAAGCCTTAATGAAACTTTCACTCTAAATGTTACTTCCTAATCGGGCTAACATTCAAATAAGTCATTGAGCTACCTTACACTTCTCACATTGAGTTAAGAGTTGACTACTTGGTCACTCTTTAATAGTAGAGGTACATTTTCTCTTCGGAACCACTTTATATTTTCTCCATCTATAACACTTGTTCTAGGCATTGACTAACTTATATGATTTTGAGGGTTTTGTGCGTGGACTCGGCAAGTTGGATGCTTTAACTCGTCGAGTAGAGACTATTATGAGGACGTGGGATTCGGGATCTACTTGACGAGTCGGAAGGCCCGACTCGACGAGTAGGAGATGTAAAGAGAAAACCCTAATTTTTTGGTTTTCATCCTATTTAAAGAACATAACCACCTCTAGGAGCCTCCCTTACTACTTCATCAGCCAGAGAAAACCCTAGTTGCACCTTGAACCTTCTTGAGTGAGAAAAAGAGCTGTTGTGAGAAATTTTGGTGTGTTTGTGAAGGATTTTAGAGCTTGAAGAAGAAGGAGCAAGAAGAGAAGCAGTAGATCCGACATCTACACTATTTTGGCCACCATCTGAAGGTATAAAGTCGTTACCTTGAGCTCTAGTTGCTTAGATCCCTTTTATTGGAAGTAAATGGCCATTTTTAGGGTAAAATGGAGTCAAACTCGGATCTGGACCTATCACAAGGATATGGTTTTAGATATGGACCCCTTTACGTCCCCAAAGGCATAAAGTTGCTCACTTTATATATTTTAGCCCCTTTCCATGCACAAAAACCTCGTAAGGATCCTAGTTTTGATGTTATGGCCTTGAAGGGACTTGGATGCACGTAACGTTTGCAACTTTACGTGGTATCTACCTTAGGAGAGTTTAGATTTGGAATTTGGGACCTTAGATCCCACTAAAAAGGGATGAACATGAAAGGGACTCAAGGAACTCATCGAGTTCCTTAGCTGACTTGACGAGTCGAGCAGAGTTTTCCTGTTTTCGGGATCCGAGGTGATATCAGTGAGGGATTAGAGTTTTTGGTCTTTTGAGTTTTCGGTATATTTGAGTTTGCGATCTTATGGACATTGAGAGACTTGACAGGTTACATAGGTAACTCAGCGAGTTGAAGAGTTACTCGGATAACTCGGCGAGTTGCTCGATTCACTCGACGAGTTGAGGTCAACATAGACTGTTGACCTTGACCGTCGACCAGGGTTGACCTTGAGGGTATTTATGGTATTCCAGGATCCTAAAAAGTTAATTACATCATCAATATAGGCGATTGATTTGGAGCAGCAGGTGGGATATATTGCATCTTAGCTTGTCAGTTCAGCATTCGAGAGGTGAGTCTTGTCACCATACAAATAGGTCTAAGGCACCAAGGCCAGCCCATTTTATGATATCTGGTACACTAGTTTTAGTAGAGATATGTGGTATAATGATTAGCTTTATTCTAAGTGGTATGCTAGTGATTATGTGATATTTTCATGGAAGACCCCGGGGGGGGGGGGGGGGGGGGGAGCCCGTGGAAGATGGAGATGAGACCATATGGGGGAGCCCGTGACATTCCTTGGTAGTGACCATGGGAGGAGCCCATGACATGATGGTATAAGACCCTGGTAGGATCCCACAGCCTCCTTATATGTTTATGTATGATTTATGTAGTATGATAGAAACTTTTGTGTTATATTATATGCTACTTGATTATGTATGTTATTGCATGGAAGACCCTGGGAGGATCCCATGGCAGTTGCATATAATTAATGTTTAAACGACCTTCGGACGGATATCCGATACCCACCAGACCACATCCCAACGAAGAAAAGGAAATAGGGAGAACTAGCCTTCCTAAGTCCTTTAAACATCATTTATATAACTATACAGGTACAGACATGCATTTAACGACGTAGAAGCATTTAACTAAGTAGAAGAGTTTAACGAAGTAGAAGCGTTAACAAAGTAGAAGCGTTTCAGGAAGTAGAAGCGTTAACAAATTAGTAGCATTTCACTAAGTAGGAGCATTTAGCGAAGTAGAAGCGTTAACACGTAGAAGCATTTAATGAAGTAGTAGCATTTAACTAAGTAGGAGCATTTAACGAAGTAGAAGCATTAACAAGTATAAGCGTTTAACGAAGTAGTATCATTTAACTAAGTAAGAGCATTTAACTAAGTAAGAGCATTTAACGAAGTAGAAGCGTTAACAAGTAGAAGTGTTTAACGAGGTAGTAGCATCTAAATAAGTAGGAGAATTTAACGAAGCAAAAGTATGGAAGCATATAAGAAAACCTTGACGAAAACTTTGGAAAACCTTTACACTTAAGAAAATCATGACTTGGTATTCTTTTGTAAAATAAGTTTGAAAACCTTTAGAAACCCTTGAAAACCTTTCATAAACAAGTTTTTATTATACTTTTATAAAACAATATAAGTAGAGAAAAAATTTGTTTATAATACTGTTGTCACTGAATTTAAAGTAAAACATACATTGGGAAAGGCAATTTGAGATAAGATTTGAACAAGTAAAGACGTTTTGGAGAAAACCATTTACAGTATCATACTTGGTAAAACAGTTGACAGTGTAATAAATCCTTGTGCATGCGGGTTATCAATCACATGTGATTGATATGATAATTGGCATGTTTTAACTTGTATTCCCCCCCCCCCCTTAAAAGCATGTAAAAACATTTAAAAGGTTAATTCAGGGGTATGAACTCACCTACTGTAAGTGGATCGAACGAAAGTGCCGGTTGGGTGCTCGGTGTCAAGTAAAGACTTGAACACACTTAATGACCTATTAAAATATGATGACATATGTTTACATACAATAAGTAAATATAATACTAATTAAACACGTATACGCATCCTAAAATGAGGAAAACACTTTGGTCAAGTGCTAGGAGTGACCCGGGTAACATCTAAGGGTGTGTATGGCCTAGATATGGAGTTTACTCCTCAAGAGTAACTCTTTATAGAGTTTACGGCCCTAAGACCTTATCCCCATAAGTTTACAGCCGTAAACGTATGGATGGTGTGTTCTTTGATGCATTAAGGTCTTATTACACTTGTGGAACTAGGCTAGGTTCAATTCTAGGGCTTATGTAGGGTTTAAGGCTTCAAAATGGACCATTTGAGGAGTTTACGGTCCATTGACACTCCTTGAGGAGTTTACGGCTGTAAACACATGATTTTACGGTTGTAAACTCATGCTTGGCCATTTCTTTTGTTGTTTGGTGGTTCTAACTCATGTATGTAAGGTTCTAGTCACTTTTAGGAGCTTAAGAAGGTGTTTAGGGCACTTAAACACCTTGGAAAGGTGTTTACGTTCTAAGAAGATGTTCTTGGGGAGTTACCGTAAACTCATTTTAGTCCATGAATCATATTTTTGGTGCCTCAAATGAAGGATTACAAGGCTCTAGGCACTCATGGAAGCCTTTGGGGGTGTTTGAGGGGTAGTTTAACACTTAAATAAGTGTTTAAGGTCCATGAAGATGGGTTTACGGTCTAAGAATGTTCTTAGACCGTAAACTCATGTTTAGTCCCCATTTGGTCCGATTTTGGTGTTCTAAGTCCTTTTGTGTAAGCCTCTAAGTCATTGCTAAGCATTAGAAGTGTTTGGATGGTGTCAGACCGAGATGTCCGTTTCACATCCAGATTCTAGAAGCGGTTCCACGACGAGATGGGTAGTCGTCTCCATTTCAGCACCGCTTTTCACCCCCAGACTGACGGGCAGAGCGAGAGGACGATTCAGACTCTTGAGGACATGCTTAGGGCATGTGTTCTAGATTTTGGGGGCAGTTGGGATACGTATCTTCCGTTAGCGGAATTCTCGTATAACAACAGTTATCATGCGAGCATTGATCGACCTCCTTTTGAGATGTTGTATCGGAGGAAGTGTAGGACCCCGATTTGTTGGGGCGAGGTCAGTCAGCGAGTCATCGGGAGCACAGAAGTGGTGCTCAAGATGACTGAGTTGATCCAGCAGGTCCGTAGCAGGCTGCAGACTGCGCAGAGTCGGCAGAAGAGCTACGCCAACAGGAGGCGTTCGGACTTGGAGTTCCAGGTGGGAGATATGGTCCTTCTGAAGGTCTCACTTTGGAAGGGTGTCATCAGGTTCGGGAAGAGGAGCAAGTTGGGCCCCAGATTTATTGGTCCTTTCAGGGTTTTGGCCCGGGTGGGTCGGGTTGCTTATCGGTTAGATCTTCCTGAGGAGCTTAGTCAGATCCACAACACCTTCCATGTGTCTCAGTTGAGGAAGTGTTTGTTGGATGAGTCAGCAGTCGTTCCCCTAGAGGATATTCAGGTTGATAGCAGCCTGAATTATATTGAGAGGCCGGTCGCGATTCTGGACCGGAAGACCAAGACCTTGAGGAAAAAGGTAATTCAGTTAGTGAAGGTGCAGTGGCAGCACCAGAAGGGGTCTGAGTGGACGTGGGAGGCTGAGGAGGAGATGAGAGCGCACTACCCGGAGATATTTGCAGATTTAGCCGTAGCAGACTTCGAGGACGAAGTCTGAGATAAGTGGGGGAGATTTGTAATGACCCGTTTCCGGTATGTTAATTCCTTGGTATTGTTTTGAAGTTTTGCAAGAGGGACTCGGCGAGTTCATAGCCTGACTCGCCGAGTAGGGTCGGGATTTCGAGCACGTGTTAGCTGGAGACTCGGCGAGTCCATATTCCGGACTCGGCGAGTCTGTCCGTCTGGGAGAAACCCTAAATCCCCGGGTTGCCCACTATTTAAGCCACCTTATGGCCCTCGTTCTCGCCTCCTTCACCCTCAGAAGCTGTGAGAAAAACCCTAATTCGTCCTTGAGTGTTTGTAAGTGATTTTTGTGTGCATTTGTGAAGGTTTGAAGAAGGAGAAGAAGAAAAGAGCAAGAAGAAGGATGGTAGAGCAAAGATTCAAGGGAAAGCAAGAGCTCTTTGAGGTATTCTTCTAGTTTCTTTCCCTTTTTATGCTTAAAAGCCCTTTTAAGATCTAGTTGGTGCCTTTCTCAAGCTTTGTGTTGATATGGAAGCCTTCTTATGTCGAGATATCTTTAGATCTGTATATTTAGGAGTTGTAGAGCCCAGATCTATTGCCTTTTTGGAGCTATTTTGCATATTAGCCCTAGATCTACCTCCTTTAGGCATCTTTTAACCTTTATTCCCTTATTCATGTGTTTGTGCACGTAAAGTTGGAAACTTTACGTGGTAAACCAGCTTATTGGACTCAGATCTATCATTTGTATGTTCTAGATTTGAGTAGAAACGAGTGTAGAATAGTTGCATGGCGGTGACTCGGCGAGTCGAGTCGCGAGTCCCCGATTCCTTCCTTTTGAGCGGTGTCTGTCGTGTGGGACCAGTGAGTAGTAGGGTGGACTCAGCGAGTCGAGGGTAGACTCAGTAATGAAGGGACTCGGCGAGTCGAAGGAAATCTTCTTAAGTTCAAGAACAACTCGTTGAGTTGTTCATATGACTCGGCGAGTCGGATGAAGATTGTCTGAGTTCTTGGATCGAGAGGGTACTCGTCGAGTCGATGCCATACTCGACGAGTAGCAGCGAGTAGGGTTGAGGTGGGAGAGTAGAGACTCGGCGAGTTGGCGGCCCAACTCGGCGAGTCAGGTCAAATGAGAGTTGACTGTGACCAAGGGTAAAAGAGTCATTTTACCCAAGTGCAATGTTTAGTATTTGATTGAGTGTGTTTATGGACTTGTAGCCGGGGAGATACCGGAGCAGCAGCAGTTAGATTCCAGAGTCTTACACTAAGCAGTCAGTTTACAAGGTGAGTTTCCTTCCTCCGTAGTTAGGGCGCTTGAGGTCTTTGTGATACAAGCATGTTTGTGTTATGAGTTCCGGACTTTGTTCCGATGCAGTGTGCAGTATATGTGATTATGATAGTGTTATGTGTTATGCTATGCCATGATCGGTTAGTTCCGGACTTCGGTCCGATGCAGTCAGTTCCGGACTTCGATCCGATGCAGTTAGTTCCGAATTTCAATCCGATGCAGATAGTTCCGGACTCGGGTCCGATGCAGGGGACAAGGTCCCAGTCAGTTCCGGACTTCAGTCCGATGCAGCTAGTTCCAGACTTTAGTCTGATGCAGCGGGCAAGGCCCAGTATGTGCTTTATATATATGTTGTATGGTATGTGGTATTTTGGGGGAGCTCACTAAGCTTCGTGCTTACAGTTTCAGTTTTGGTTTCAGGTACTCCCGCAAGCAAAGGGAAGAGCTCGGGGTGATAGCATCGCACACACCACAGCTTTAGCTTTTATCCTAGGAATTGATTTAGTTTGTTTTGATTTGACATAGTATGATACAGCTTTCCGCACAGTGTTTTTATTATGTTTGGGATACATCACGTATGGTTTTATGATATGACACTCAGATTATTGTTTTGGTTATATTGAAAAACGAAATTTTTGGGTCATATTTTTGGGTCGTTTCAAGTTGGTATCAGAGCCCTGGTTTGAGGGATTCGGATACACTTCCGGATGTATCTGAACTCAAACTAAGGGAAATAAAAAGATTTTTTTTAAAAGAAAACGTCTTCTAAAAAGAATTTTGAAAGCACTTAGAAAGAAAGAAATTTTTTTTCGAGATAAAGGTGTGTGCATTCGATCAGCCTAGCTCAAGTAAGTACTCCCAAATTACCCATACAAGTTATTTGTTCAGTTTCAGTTTCAGTAGAACAGCATGCTAGTATAGGACTAAGGATCTAGGAGAATGCCTTATGTGCCTGCTTTATGTGTTACAGCTTTATGAGTATTGCATGCTAGTATTGAGTAGACAGCAGTAGGATAGCCTGTTTAGGTTATGCCTGATAGTATGAGCTTAACATCCTATGCTAGTACAGTTTCTTGTTATGAGAATAGTTTTGCTTGAGTCTGTTTCCCTTATCCGAATGTTGCTTGCTTCGTGCTTTGTGGGGTTCTGAGTGATGGGAGTTAGCCATTAGGTGAACACGTCACACCACATGTGATCAGGGTTGAATAATCCCAGAGTGCTGGAATTGGCCCTATTGCGCAAATCTTGTTTGAGTCCAACCGTTATAGCGACGGGTCTTTTACTTGAAAGATTATCTGATCCTCATCACATGTGCTGGTGTTTAGGTGGTGGTTAATTGGCATTATAAGGAAACCTTCAGCAGCTGAGGACCAGTTGTGTTGAGCCTGAGGTTTCCCTAGGGCAAGCCTAGGATGAGAGTAGCAGAGAGCAGCAGTAGTAGAAGTGACTTGGTGGAGTCAAGGCAGTTCTTGAGGAAAGTACGGATAGATGTGGAAGGTAGTATGGGCCCGTACTACTGAAAGCAGAGGATCCGTACTCGAATCAAGGAAGGCCAAGACAAGACCAGGAAGCTAGTAGTAGTATCATGATCCCTTGAGATATTTCAGTGTTCTGATGTTGTTATGATATGTTTCAGAATGGTAGTTTTGCGTTCGAGACCAGCAGTCGGCAGCTCAGATGCCGGAGGGGGATCAGGATCAGGATCCGGCCCGGAGGTCGGGCAGATGGATGAGCAGACCAGAGAGTTCCTTTCTTCTGAGGTCACCCGCATCATACTGGAGCAGACTCCTGTGATCTTCGGTTCGATCAAGGAGGGTATTTTAGAGCTGATGGATGAGAGATTGGGTATTTTCCGTGCCGAGATGGCGGCCATGATGGGGTCGCGCACACTTACGTTCAGGGAGTTCAGGGCATGCGGAGCTCCAGACTATCATGGGGCGCAGGACCCCATAGCGAGTACCAGATGGTTGGCGGATGTGGCCAACGCTTTCCGCTCTAGCAGGTGTCCCGAGGGGGACAAGGTCAGTTTGGCGTCCTGTCTTCTGAAGGACAGGGCGCGGGATTGGTGGGAGGAGGTCGGACATGCCATCGGGGATGATGCGGCATTGGACGCCATGACCTGGGCTGATTTCTCTACCAGGTTCAGGGCGGAGTTTGCACCGGTCATTGAGATGCAGCAGTTAGCTAGGGAGTTTCAGGACCTTACCCAGACTACAGAGACAGTGGCGGAGATCACCACCAAGTTCAGGGAGAGGGCTCTTCTTGTTCCTTAGTATGCAGCCGATGAGGAGATGAAGAAGGCCCGTTATCATGAGATGTTGCGGAGTGATATCGGCATGTTTGTGAGCCGGTCCAGCTGTAAAACGCTGGATGACATGATTGCAAGAGCTCAGGAGAGGGAGATTGATCTCGAGATGGAGAAGAAGAGGAAATCGGAGGCGGTTTCGGGTCCAGGCAGTTCGGGCAAAAAGCCCAAGGTATCTGATCACAGGTCCAGGAGTCAGCAGAGCCATGGTCGATGTGGCAAGTGTGGGAGATTGCACGAGGGAACGTGCAAGGCAGGGAGTTCCGGCTGCTACAAGTACGGTCGAATTGGGCATTTGAGCAGGGATTGTACGGCCCCTGCTACTGCTGTTGCAGCATCAGATCTGATTTGCTTTCAGTGCAATCAGAGGGGACATAAAAAGTCCTAGTGTCCAAGTTTAGCTGCAGCAGGGAAGGTGGTTGCACCTGCCCCTTCTACTTTGAGGATTACAGATGGCCGTCAGGGCCGAGCAAAGACACCAGTGGCTAGGAGCCGAGCTTATCAGTTGACAGCAGAGGAGGCGCGAGCGACTCCTGATGTGGTGACGGGTATGTATATTTCCTTCATCTCTTAATTATTATTATCGTTGAATATTACTTGATGGTATGTTTTATTTAGGGTCGTTCTCGGTGAACGGCATTTCTGCTTTGGTATTGTTCGATTCGGGGGCTACCCGATCATTCGTATCGCTTGCGCTTAGCAAGAGATTTAGTAGAGCTCCTGGTGAGCTGGATTATCCATTAGAGGTTGAGATAGCAGATGATAGGATCGTGAGGGTCGGCAGAGTGCATAGAGGGTGTTCCCTTCAGATATTTGATGAGCAGTTTTCAGTGGATCTGGTACCTATTCCCCTGTGAGGGAATAAAGTTATTGTGGGTATGGATTGGCTAAGCCCCAATGGGGCGGTGATTGATTGTGAGCTTCAGCTAGTGAGGGTTCGCACTCCCAGTGGGGGAGAGTTGGTGATTCAGGGTGAGAGGCCACAGCGAGGACCGACCTTTTGTTCCGCCGCAAGGGCGAGGCACTATGTTCAGTAGGGTTGCACCGGTTTTGTAGCTTACGTCTTGGATGCCCGGGAGAAGGGAAAGACGACAGTTGATGACGTTCCTATTGTTCGAGACTACCCGGATGTGTTTCCCGAGGATTTGCTGGGGATACCTCCTGAGAGACAGGTTGAGTTCAGGATCGACCTAATTCCTGGTGCGGCTCCGATAGCCAAAGCACTATATCGACTAGCTCCCCCTGAGATGCAGGAGTTGTCTACACAGCTGCAGGAGCTGTTAGACAAGGGTTTCATTCGGCCGAGCAGTTCGCCTTGGGGAGCGCCAATCCTGTTTGTGAGGAAGAAGGATGGGTCGCATCGTATGTGCATTGATTATCGGGAGTTGAATAAGGTAATGGTGAAGAACCATTACCCACTTCTGAGGATAGATGATTTGTTTGATCAGCTTCAGGGAGCGTCTTGGTTCTCCAAGATCGATCTACGCTCCGGTTATCATTAGATGCGGGTTAGAGATGAGGATGTACAGAAGACTGCTTTCAGGACCCGGTATGGTCATTATGAGTTTGTGGTGATGCCATAAAATCTAATGGTCATAAGGTTTCTGTGACATCCCCATTTTCACGGCCAGAAAAGACCGATTTTGTTTATGCTTTATAAAAATCAGAGTACTTCTTTTAATAAAAATGTTGCGGAATTTGTTCCCTAGAAAAATACGATAAATACGTTATCATAACATTTTCAAAGAAACGTATTTTATTTATGTTAAAATGTTTGGGATGTCATCGTCAATACAGAAACATAAGCATAAACAGAACTTATATTTATTTACACTAGTGGTCTACATCTCTTTAATCTCTCAGTGTGACTTCATATCAATACCTGTGATGTAAATAAACTGAGTGGGTCAGGTTGGGAAACCTGGTGAGTACATAGGGATTTCAATCCCACAATGTTATACCATATATATAGTTTAAAATTCACAAAATATACAATTTCACCATATATATATATATATATATATATATATATATATATATATATATATATATATATATATATATATATATATATATATATATATATACAACTCTTATCCCACCCCGTCGATCCTCGCAACGAGGCTATCCATACTCTCGGACCTAAGATTAGTCGTTTTACCTACTCCATATACCCAGATCAGAAATGAACGAATTTACCAAATCCATACTCTCGGACTAGGGACGAATGACTAATCCATACTCTCGGATTAATGATAAATGATTATGCCTAATCCATACTCTCGGACTAGGGACAATGACTAATCCATACTCTCGGATTAATGACGAATGATTATGCCTAATCCATATTCTCGAACTAGGGACAATGACTATGTCTAATCCATACTCCCGGATAAGTGACATATACTAACTTCTATTCTCTGAGTTTAACTCACTTGTACTCGTAAGAATATACTACCCAATATTCCTCATATTTAATTTAGGTCTACTCTTTATCCTAAATTATCAAATGTAATCAGGTATGTTCTTTAACACGAATTTCAAGCAACATCAATTAACTCGCACATAAACATATAATTAATACTTCAATCAATACTTGTATTAAAATCATGTTCATGAAAGGGACTATGCACTCACTTGAAAGGTGGTGACTCAGCACTCGGACAACGCTTCGATACTCTCAAAACAATTTCCTTCGATAAAACCTAGTATCAATACCACTAGGGTTTAGTCTAACGATAACCGTGACTAATTAATAGTCTAGCTATTATTATTATTATATAGGCATTAAATAACACTCAATATAACTCATAATAATAGCCCAAATAATTATTTTCAAGTCCTAATAATGTTACTATAATTAATTAGAAGCTATATTAAAATAGCGTAGGCGTAGCTCACTTACAACGGGTTTTTCGCAAAACCGGGCTTCGCTGGAGCAGCGTTTCCCGAGCCGAAAGGCTCTTTTCTCGGAGCCGTCGAGCGCTCCGGGGCTTCCGCCTCGTGCTAGGGAGTTACCCTAGGATTTAGGGGGTTAGGGAGGCTTAGAGAGAGGGTTTAGAGAGAGAAAGAAGGTTTGGGAGGTGTGAAGAGAAGGCTAGACCCGACACCTCTATTTATAGTACAAAAACCTGATGGACTCGCCGAGTTGGTGCATGTGGCACCCTTCTGGTGGTGCCACGTGTCCAATTCTGGTGGTGCCACGTCACCCCCTATCGCGTATCAGCCTTCAAACTTATAAAAATCATAACTTTCGCATACGAGCTCCGTTTTTGATGTTCTTTATATCCACGCGTAGGTAAAATCAAGATCTACAACTTTCGTTTAAACTTCATCGGCTAATTCTCGACCGATCTCAAATTTAATAGTAGGAGGCGTTTAGACTGTTAAATGACCCCGAAGAATTCATAACTCCTTCATACGGACTCCGTTTTCGTCTGTATTTTTACCGTTGAGTTCCTATTAATGAGATATTCAACTCTCATACGAAGTCAGATTTGGGCGTTCTTTTTATCAACGCTCTTAGTTTAACATATTCTACGAATTTCATTTAGATCACTAAGGCTAAAAAGTCCTCCATCGTAGATTCACTATTTACGCTTCCCGGTGTCGTGCCGGTTCCGTCGCGAAACTTCGACGAGCCATAACTTCTTCGTTATAACTCGGATTTTGGCATTCTTTATATGTACGGAAACGTTGTGACATATTCTACAACTTGGTTAAGATTATCTATTCTAAATAATCTTTTGTCAAAAAGCCATTTTCGACCCCTATTGCCTCTAAATTGACTAGCCCGGATCTACGGGCGTTACAATTATCTCCCCCTTAGGATGATTACGTCCCAGAATCATCAACGAAACAGGGCTCACATGATGACTCCATTTGTTATGTATTCATCCTAAGTCGTAACTCCGATGTTTCTTCGAACATGTATCTAACTCTTAGACTCATTGACTACAGGCGGTGCTCGATCCTACATCCGCCCTCTATCTCACATTAGACTCCAAATTATGACCTTCGAGTCACAATCATCAATCCTCATTGATACGAATTGAATGGAACGATGCGTCATATTCTAATGACCTATCATCGTGCGAGGCATTGCTTGGACTTAGGTCGTTTAGAGTCAAATTTCGGAACAGTTTATACCTTCCTTCATGTTCTAATTTACATCTTAAAAGGTACAGTTTTTAGCAACCGTCGAGATACTTTTACTGATCGCTTTGATTAATTCTTCCGGCTTAAGTCGGTGCTACATCGAACTTGGTTCTACGTAACATATTTATCGTAGTCGGACGCAATTCGTTATGACCACTCGGGTCGGAATATCAACAATCTTCTTGGTCATTACCGAAACAATGGTAACAACATACTTGAATAAAACAAAATCAATTACTAGCTTCTTGGTAACCTTGTGACTTTCCTTGATCCAAGCGTGAGTCCTGTGCTTCCGATAGTATAGGCCTCTACTACCATTCACACCTACTCATACTCGTCCCATGTATTGTCCCGTAGTTTTTCCAAGTCACCATACAAGAAAACCATACAACTGTTGGGTTATGAGCATTCTAACACTCCTAGGTGTACATGCAACCCTAAATACCTTGGATCTATGTTTTCTCTATTATACATGCAAATATGAACATCCAAGGTATTATCCTAATCTAGCATACAAAACTATCAATATAACAAGATAGAATACATACCTCTTTGATGTAGGGTCACCCCATGACTTTACCCATTCCTTATGGTCCATGGATTTTAACCTCCATGGAGTATCCATGGGTCACCCCATGGACTTAGTCCAACATAAGGAATCTTGGATCACAAGCCCACATATATAAGAATGCATGATTTACACAATCAACCCATATATTTAATTAGTCTTCTTTTGACCACTTAATTAATCCTAGATTAATTCTTGATCAATACTAATTAAATAACCTTATTAATATATTAGAACCTATAATATATTAACAAACCTTAAGTGTTATTTCTCTCATTATAGTCTATCCAAGTGCATGATGCCATGCAACCCAAATGGACCATGCCGGGTCGGGTCAAGTCTTACCAATTATAGTTATGGACTTAGACATTAATCCAACAACAACAACTTAACACATCAGATAAAAAAACAAAGGTTTTATATTATTTCTTGAAACTGTTAAACAGGTGTTCAAGTTCACCCTAGACTATGCCTCTAACAGGCTACATCGTGAGGTACTATCTACACGATTACTCCATAACTCGATCCTCGGATGTCAAGCCTTCACTCTTGAATCCTCGCATTGTCATCTGCTTCGTCGATGATCATTTGAAATGCTCTCGCCTTTGGCTTTGGTGGCACATTTGGCTTTGTAGCCCCTTCTCTTTTTGGGAAGTCTTGTTTGAAGTGTCCTTCTTCTCCATACTTAAAGCAGACTTCTCTCTTGGTTGTGCATTGGTTGGCGTAATGACCAATCTTCCTGCATTTAAAGCATGCTGTATATTTAGAGCATTTCCCGATGTTCTTCTTTCTACACTTGTCACACCATTGCATTCCTTCTTCAGACTTCGAGAATTTTCTCTTCTCGCTGGACCTTGAAGATCCTTCAAACTTTCTCTTCTCGCCAACCTCCATCTTGCTGGCGGCTCTTCCCTTGATCATATCTTCGACAGACTTGGCAGCCCAGATAGCTGCCTCTAGAGTAGGTGCTTGACGCACTGGCACCGCGTACTCCCATGGAAGTCCTTTTGCGTACTTGTCAATTTTCGTCAGCTCATCCGGAACAAGACGCAAGGCGAACTCCATCTTCTCTGTGAAGTTGTTGGTGTATTCATCAATAGACGTGCTTCCTTTCTTCAAGGTAAGGAATTGGTTTTCTAGCTCAAGCAAATTTTGGGTTGAGCAGTACTTACGTTTGAACTGCACCAAAAACTCTGCCCATGTTAGTTGCAGGGGCTCATTGGGGCTTAGAGTCTTCCCCAGAGTGTTCCACCAATGAACCACACCTCCTCTGAACTGGCATACCGCAAACGTTGTTTGTAGTTTGCCTCTGCAACCACACATCATGAAAGCTAACTCCATCTCTGAGATCCAATCCATGACCCCGATCGGATCTTCCTTTCCAGTGAAAGTTGATGGCTTGCAGGTCTAAAAATCCTTGTACTTGCATCCATTCCTCTCGACTTCGTCATCTTGATTGTTCCTTCTAATCACCGGTGGATCAGCTTGACCAACGGTCCTGCTGTCGTTCCTTTCCTCACACTGCCCGTCATTCAGCTCGGGCTGCTCAATAGGCATCGTAAGTTCCTCTCGAGCTTGTTGAAGTAAACGCCTTGTTTCCCCCATTTGACGATCCAACATCACCTGGATCATCGCTTGCACTCCGGCCATCGTTATTGGCTCAGCAGCGGCTACCACAACCGGTATCTGCTCAATCACTGGGGGTTGGTTTCTGTTCCCATTTGCGTTCACGTTTCCGCTACGGGTTCTTGTCATCTTGATCTACACACTGAATAAGGTGAATCTAGACCTTTACTTAGGATTGACGGTTAAATCATCCTTATCACTCCGAAACGTTTATATGCTAGTTCTAATATCGTAGTTAAACGCTTAGAATCCTAAACACACAAGGTTTCCAGATCCGGTCGACAACAGACCATAGATCCGAATAAATAACAACATATAAGGCATAAAGCATTTAGCACATAAAAGCATTTTAGGCATAATTCCTAAAATAATCTAGTGCACACTCCTCACAATCATTGCTTAGCATTCTAAGTTTAAGTCTACAAATAAATCCATATTCCTAGTTCGCTTAAACTAATGCTCTGATACCATCTGTAACATCCCCTCTGGCACGTATCACAATATTGTCCGCTTTGGGCCACTCGGCACGAGGACTTCCCAGGGGGTCACCAATCCTGGTACTACTCCCGCCCGAGCACGCTTAACTACAGAGTTCTTATGGGATCTGCTGCCCTCACGGCTTTAAAACGCGTTCTGACAAGGAAGGTATCCACATCCCTTTATAAGGAAATGTTTTGTTCTCCTTCCAAGCCGATGTGGGATCAGATCTAACCCACTTTAAATAATTGTAACGCCTGTAGATCCGGCTAGTTAATTTAGAGGCAATAGGGGTCGAAATGGCTTTTCGACAAAAGATTATTTAGAATAAATAATCTTAACCAAGTTGTAGAATATGTCACAAGGTTTCCGTACATATAAAGAACGCCGAAATCCGAGTTATAACGAAGAAGTTATGGCCCGTCGAAGTTTCGCGACGGAATCGGCACGGCACCGCGAAGCGTAAATAGTGAATTTACGATGGAGGAATTTTTAGCCTTAGTGATCTAAATGAAATTCGTAGAATATGTTAAACTAAGAGCGTCGATAAAAAGAACGCCCAAATCTGACTTCGTATGAGGAAGTTATGATTTTTCTAAGATTCGGCATAGTAGTGTACAGCCCGAAACTCGAATTTTAGTTCGAGCGGTTTTTGGCTTAGGCGACCTAAATGAGAGTTGAAGATCTCATTAATAGGAACTCAACGGTAAAAAGACAGACGAAAACGGAGTCCGTATGAAGGAGTTATGAATTCTTCGCGGTCATTTAATAGTCTAAACGCCTCCTACTATTAAATTTGAGATCGGTCGAAAATTAGCCGACGAGTCTAAACGAAAGTTATAGATCTTGATTTTACCTACGCGTGGATATAAAGAACATCGAAAACGGAGCTCGTGTGCGAAAGTTATGATTTTTCTAAGTTTGAAGGCTGATACGCGATAGGGGGTGACGTGGCACCACCAGAATTGGACACGTGGCACCACCAGAAGGGTGCCACATGCACCAGCTCGGCGAGTCATGACTCAGACTCAGCGAGTCCATCAGGTTTTTGCACTATAAATAGAGGTGCCGGGTCTAGCCTTCTCTTCACACCTCTCAAACCTTCTTTCTCTCTCTAAACTCTCTCTCTAAGCCTCCCTAACCCCCTAAAGCCTGGGGTAACTCCCTAGCACGAGGCGGAAGCCCCGGAGCGCTCGACGACTCCGAGAAAAGAGCCTTTCAGCTCGGGAAACGCTGCTCCAGCGAAGCCCGGTTTTGCGAAAAACCCGTTGTAAGTGAGCTACGCCTACGCTATTTTAATATAGCTTCTAATTAATTATAGTAACATTATTAGGACTTGAAAATAATTATTTGGGCTATTATTATGAGTTATATTGAGTGTTATTTAACGCTTATATAATAATAATAATAGCTAGACAATTAATTAGTCACGGTTATCGTTAGACTAAACCCTAGTGGTATTGATACTAGGTTTTATCGAAGGAAATTGTTTTGAGAGTATCGAAGCGCTGTCCTAGTGCTGAGTCACCACCTTTCAAGTGAGTGCATAGTCCCTTTCATGAACATGATTTTAATACAAGTATTGATTGAAGTATTAATTATATGTTTATGTGCGAGTTAATTGATGTTGCTTGAAATTCGTGTTAAAGAACATACCTGATTACATTTGATAATTTAGGATAAAGAGTAGACCTAAATTAAATATGAGGAATATTGGGTAGTATATTCTTACGAGTACAAGTGAGTTAAACTCAGAGAATAGAAGTTAGTATATGTCACTTATCCGGGAGTATGGATTAGACATAGTTATTGTCCCTAGTCCGAGAATATGAATTAGGCATAATCATTCGTCATTAATCCGAGAGTATGGATTAGTCATTGTCCCTAGTCCGAGAGTATGGATTAGGCATAATCATTTATCATTAATCCGAGAGTATGGATTAGTCATTCGTCCCTAGTCCGAGAGTATGGATTTGGTAAATTCGTTCATTTCTGATCCGGGAGTATGGAGTAGGTAAAACGACTAATCTTAGGTCCGAGAGTATGGATAGCCTCGTTGCGAGGATCGACGGGGTGGGATAAGAGTTGTTTATATATATATATATATATATATATATATATATATATATATATATATATATATATATATATATATATATATATATATATATATATGGTGAAATTGTATATTTTGTGAATTTTAAACTATATATGGTATAACATTGTGGGATTGAAATCCCTATGTACTCACCAGGTTTCCCAACCTGACCCACTCAGTTTATTTACATCACAGGTATTGATATGAAGTTACACTAAGAGATTAAAGAGATGTAGACCACTAGTGTAAATAAATGTAAGTTATGTTTATTCTTATGTTTCTGTATTGACGATGACATCCCAAACATTTTAACATAAATAAAATACGTTTCTTCGAAAATGTTTTGATAACGTATTTATTGTATTTTTCTAGGAACAAATTCCGCAACATTTTTATTAAAAGAAGTACTCTGATTTTTATAAAGCCTAAACAAAATCGGTCTTTTCTTGCTGTGAAAATAGGGATTTTACAAATGGTATCAGAGCCAGGGCACGGGTCGATGTGTTCGACGGGGACGTCGAACCCTATAATGGGGGGTGAAATTGGGTTAGATCTGATCCCAGATCGGCTTGGAAGGAGAACGAAACATTTCCTTATAAAGGGATGTGGATACCTTCCTTTTCACAACGCGTTTTAAAGCCGTGAGGGCAGCAGATCCCATAAGAACTCTGCAGTTAAGCGTGCTCAGGCAGGAATAGTACCAGGATGCGTGACCCCCTGGGAAGTCCTCGTGCCGAGTGACCCAAAGCGGACAATATTATGATACGTGCCAGAGGGGGATGTTATAGTTTCTCTCTGATTCATGAAAATGATGGTGAGGAAACACTTCCACCAAGTAGATTTTAAGTAGATAGCAATCTTTGCATTCTCAAAGTCGTTAGTGGAGCGTGCGTGGTTAACCGGCACACTAACATGGACTTATGAGAAATGGCAAATGTCTAAGCAATTGAGACTATGATTACAGCATCCCTTTTCATAGTTCTGAATTTGTTTAGACACAACTATAAGTTATCTAAGAGAAGGTGTATGATTTTGATAAAGTATTATCAAAACAATCTAGTATCAGAAATCTGAACTTTGGTAAGGAACTCAATAAAGTATTGATTTCTAGAAGTCCAGTTGTTTTCTGGATACATGTCAAAGCTAGTGGGAGCATAAATGTTATGCTAATAATCATCATGTTAGTGGGAGCATGATAATTACGATAAGCATTGCAAGTTAGCAATGTTAATTATAGAAAACAAAAGTTTCAATATATGAGGTTGCAGCGGTTGAAAAAGTTGTTTTGCTACAATTAAGGGAGAGGAAATTATACTTCATTTCAATATTCATAGGATCGATTGCATGTGCTATAATATTCATCCTTTCTAGCTTATCCTAATGCTTGGGGCATTAAGAAGGAAAATGTCTAGAATTGGATATGACTAAAATGATTAAGCAATTATCGAGGACAATCTGAGGTTTACCAAAGATTGGTTGCTCGGGGACAGTTGGACGTATAGTGTTAATTTTTGGAAGGACCATATTGACATATTCCGAAAAGAGGCAACTCATGTTCAGAAGCGATAGTCGAAATGGGAATGTTTCATAGATGGAAGTTATTAAATCTATGTATGATTAGAAAACTTAATGCAAGAAGGATGTTTCCCATGGAATTGATCTCCATTGGAATACTCTGTAATGTCTTTTGACAAGTCTTTGTGACTTTGTGCATAATCATTACAAGAGGACCAATGCATATAAGTTTAAAATCTAACAGATTTCGATAAATGATAGGAAATTGGAATTCTTACATTTTCGATAAGGATTTAGGAGTGTGAAATTAGAATCATTGAAATTATGCTCAATTGGTTTATTTCACAAAGTAAGGATCATATACAAACATAGAGTGCAGACTTAGTGTACGGCAAAGCTATTGTTTAGAAAAACATAGTGTACATGCTTGGAGCATGGGACAACTAGTGTTTTTTAATTCAAGTATTAAGTTGATAAAACCGAAACAATGAATAATGAGTAATCAATATGGTGATAAATAAAAAGTGTTCTATTTATATTCATAGGTTTGATACCATACTAGATTCAGTTATTTTTGTGTTTTATTTTCCATGTTTTGACTTCCAGAATAAACTAGGTCATTCTTCCCGAATGACTAAATTATTCAAACCATCCACAGTCGGTCATATGTCAGAAGTAGACATGAATCAAGACTGTCATGGGTTGACTTGTAGAGGTCTAAGATGTTGGACA
Source organism: Lactuca saligna (assembly GCF_052625555.1). NCBI lineage: Eukaryota > Viridiplantae > Streptophyta > Magnoliopsida > Asterales > Asteraceae > Lactuca > Lactuca saligna. The sequence goes on from NC_136420.1 coordinate 148,721,992, forward strand.
AGGTGGTGCTACAACACTCATGAGTGCTCATAAGTTCTGAGTATTGGATTCAACCCATGCTCATTGGAATCAATTCATGGATTTTATCACGAGTGATCATGAGATAATAATATCTTATATTCTTAAAACCTAGAGATATGAGTTGTTACTATGAGTTGGTTATACATTAATTGCACAAAAACGCATTGGTAACTCGATGTTATAAAACGTGCCTTTGTGTATGATTCAACAAGTAGTATAACAAGCCATATGAGTTGAAGTTTATCCATTCCTTTTACCTTTGGGATAAAAGCGATATATGTGGGCCCCTCGATGATTTAATGATGATACATGTGAGTGCTTGGCCAAGCCAGGACTAATTTGATCTATTCAATCAGTTAGTCATCATGAATCGAAAATCAAGAAACAACAAATGGATAGAGAGAATGATTTATAATCCATGTCTCAGTCCATATGATATCTAGAATGGAGGAATATATGATCCCTTATCTAATGGACAAGTCATTAACAAAGGTCAGAGTTCATTGACAAGGTCAGAGTTCGACAGAAGCTTTTGAGAGCTACGATTTCTGATCGGTTCCTAAGGTCATACGCAATAATAGATGTAGACTTATCCAAGTGGGAGACTGTTGGATTAATGTCTACATCTATAACTATAACTGGTAAGACTTGACCCGACCCGGCATGGTGCATTTGGGTTGCATGGCAACATACATTTGGATTGACTATAATGAGAGAAATAACACTTAAGGTTTGTTAATATTATAAGTTCTAATATATTAATAAGATTATTTAATTAGTATTGATCAAGAATTAATCTACAATTAATTAAGTGATCAAAAGAAGACTAATTAAATATATGGGTTGATTGTGTAAATCATCCATACTTGTATAGTGGGCTAATGCTCCATGGATTGTTAACTTGGGCTAAAACCTATAAGATGCTCCATGGATGCTCTGTAGTATACTTGAAACCATGGATCCAAGGAAATGGAAATCCATGACAATTAGGGTTTACCATAATTGTCACTAAGTATATAAGAATCTTATTGTTGACAAAATCGGCCACTAGAGTACATGTGAAAGGGCTAGCCGATTTTCATGAAGTGTGTATATTCTCTAAAGTTATTCCAAGTGTATTTGGTGTTGTGTGAACCATTTGAGGTGTCACACTTGGGGCACTAGGCACTCAAGATTCATGAATACATTCTACATCAAAGAGGTATGTAATTCTAACTTGAGATATTCATATGAATCAATGTTATTATGCTAGTTAGGATGAATACCTTGGAAAGTTTATATTTGCATGTATAATAGAGAAAGCATAGATCCAACGTATTTAGGGTTGCATGTACACTTAGGAGTGTTAGAATGCTCAAATCCCAACAGTATGATGGGTGGATTCACTAAGCTTCGTGCTTACAATTTTCAGTTCTGGTTTCAGGTACTTCGTTTTCAAAGGAAAGGAGCCGGCTCGATCGCAGTGCGTCACACTATAGTTTTCCACACATGAGATCCTTTGGATTACACTCTAATATTGTTTATGATAACATGTTTTGGTTATTTCTACTTTGTTTTTGACATGACATGCTATTATGGATGTTTTCTTTTACTTTTGGTTTTATAATAACTTATTTAAAAGTGAAATTTTTGGCCTTGAATTTTGGGATGTTACAATCCGACAGGAGATTCCCACCAGGAATAGAGTCATGTCTCACAAAAAATATATTTTTCTTTCCATGCTCCGTTGTTGTGTTTCATTTTTGTTGGGTCATATTTTTTGGTTTATGTTGGGTATATATTGTTAATTGTTCTTGGGCTTAGAATAGTACTTTATTGATAGGCTTATTGTGTTTTCGGTTGTAAGGACCGAAATCACTATGGTGATTTCGGTCATGATGGGCTTAGGCCTTTTATGGCGTTATATTTTGGCTCATATATATAGTTTTATGCAGCCGTATAGGAGTTAGTTGTTCCATTCTTTGTATTCGGCTCCATTGAGTTCTTATGTACCTGACGGTTTGTCTTAATAGAATCGTGTGCATTTGAAGTGAATTTGTGTGTTCTTGAATCATTTCTTAATTAACATTCCTCATTCTTTAGGCAATTAGGATTGATATTGCATAAGATCCATAGTTTTGGGACTTACAGTTTTTAAGATAAGAGAGGATCTGTGGGTTTTGACTTTGAGAAGGAAGCAAGAAATCTCGAAGTCGTAAAATCATACATGCATTGCGGTTTAGAAGGACCTATATCAAGCCCTTTTGATTGATTCACTTGATCAATCCGGTATAGGATCCTCCAAATGTATGAGATCCCGGTCACCTTAATGAACTCAAAGATAATTCCATGAAAAGGATATTTCAACCCTAGGAAAAGGGATATTCAAGAAAACATATCCAGGTTGGTGAAACAAAGTCTAGTTGGATCAAAGGATCGATGGGTTTAAAAATAGCTTCAGGAGGGAAAGCTCCACTGAGTCACAAAGACTCAATGTCGTCATAACCAAAGGAACATGTCTCCTCATAGGAAAGGATTCCTTTGTCGATGAAGTCGTCTTCGGGAAGGGATAGGGTTTTTATTTGAGAAACGACCATTTTTCTACCCATGATAGAAGAAGTAAAATCGTATAAGGAAAAGAGAGAATTACCTTCTAACAAATCACTAGTAATCGAAAGATAGCAAGGAAAGGTAAAGAAAATTGTGAGACAAATCATCTCTATTTATACTAAAACAATAGCTGATTTGACCGCTTGATAACGACTAGTAATTTATCTATTAGAATTTGAATTATCCTAGTCGTTAAGGGTTAAATTCAAAAAGTACTATTATCTCTTTTTTTCATTTATTTTCTTTAAGTTATCCCTTCAATATTCTCGAAACTAACTCATTTATTTTTTAGGAATAACATGGGGAAATTTTTTAGGGCTATGATCTCATAATTACTTTGAGATCCTTCTATCTAAGGATCCTCAAAGGCTCAGGATCCTCGAACCTCAGGATCCCGAATATACTCTACGATCCTGACTAATATTTTTTATTATTCATAATGGCTATATGTTCTTTTGTCTTTCTCACATGTTCAGAAATAACCAGTCAAAGTCACGTTCTCAACGTATAGTCGTCACAACCATGCAAAAGACCTGGAGGACCAAGTCAAGCAACGACTATAAGTAATCTCGGAGGATTCCGGAATTTCAGATTTCTAGTTGTTAGGTTTTGGCTATATAAAACACTTGTATTCATCACAATACACACAACATACTCGAAGAATACTTGCGCTTGTTCTTCTACTAAATACATTCACTTTGAAATCATTCATTTCAATCAATGAAAACATCAAGGCAGGTTATCATTATCACCTCCCAAAGTTTTATGTCGAAGATCTTAGCAATGATCAAGGGATTTCCTTGTAAACGATTTATGTTGCGTTGATATACATTACATATTTCTTTATACTGAACATCACAACCTCCCATACACTTTGGTCTATCTTAGTTAAATTATTTTTTCACCAAAACTACATACATACATATATATATATATATATATATATATATATATATATATATATATATATATATATATATATTTGCGTGTGTGAACTTGAGAACTCCTAATCAACTTAAAATCTTTCAAAACCAATACATACTGATCTTCTCCAAATGGCGAGTCAAAGCCATATCTAGGCTAAAAAAAGATTTGGCTTTTTTTTTTTTGAAATGTGAATGTATGTATAATCAACGGTTATATGGACCACGGACACATGATTATCCGTAGTAATATTCATAATCAGCAGTTATATGGATTGCGTCTGAAATCTATATAAGTGTTGATTATGAATATTACTATGGATAATCATACGTCCGTAATCCATATAATTTTTTATTCTCAATATTACGACGAATAATCATGTGTCCAGAGTCAAAATGTTTGTTGATAGTGCATACATGCACATTTCTTAAAAAAGTTCGTCAGATTTTTTTGGACCATTGATCCGTTGTAGTTGCTGATGTAGGAGTCCAAGAGTGTTTTTAGTTTTGAAAAATGATGAGTGAAGAGGAGTTCTCGAGTTCTCACAAATATTAAGTTCTCAAAAGAAGTTACATCTCTCTCTTTCTCTTTCTCTCTCTCTCTCTCTCTCTCTCTCTCTCTCTATATATATATATATATATATATATATATATATAGAGAGAGAGAGAGAGAGAGAGAGAGAGGTAGGTTCGATTGAGCTTATAAAAAAAATTAAATTCTTAGGATTCGACTTCAACCATATATTTGTAATTTTACGCTATAACCCTTCGGCATACCAGCACAACGGGTGAGTTTATAATTATTAATGATTATGCATCACCGTCCAATCCTTTTTTTTCTCCACCACCACAACCGTTACTGCCACACCATCCCGCCACCAATCGACCACACTAGTACAACCTTCGTTAACTTTGCCACTGCCTCCTTAGCCACCACTACCCTCTTCTCCCACCAACTACGATATATATATATATATATATATATATATATATATATATATATATATATATATATATATATATATATATATATATATATATACATCGCTAGGTTAATGTGTTTCTTATATTTATTGTGTGTTATAATACAACAATAGGAATTTAGTAAAATTAAATAAATATAGATATTAAATGATTTTCATAATTTTATGTATATTATATGATATCCATAATTGTAATCCTCGTTTTATGGAAACTAATTAAATTCATCATTAATGTTAGTAATAACATTCTTTTAGAATGAATTTGCATCTAGGATTTTTATATGGATTCGTGTTTCGTTTCATGACAGACTCACTTAAAATACAATAAAGTTGCATGGAATATAAAGAACCAGAGTGTATTCAACTAGAATACACTCTCATTCTGCTAGAATACAATGTCATTCTTATAGATACGAATTCATTCTAAAAGAATATTATTGCTGACATTAATAACGAATTTAATTAGTTTCCATAAAAAATAAATTATAATTATGGATGTCATTTAATATGCATAGAATTATAGAAATCATTTAATATCTATCTTTGTTTTATTAAATAATAATTTGATTTTTACTAAATTATTATTGGTGCATTATAGCACATAATAGAAGTAAAAATCATTTGAATATCTCTCTCTCTCTCTCTCTCTCTCTATATATATATATATATATATATATATATATATATATATATAGGATCAAGTAGGAACTCAAAAAATGGTAGGAACCGCAAGGACGATTTTTGGCTTTAAGATTGAAAAAATAAATGGTCAGGATTTGATTTTATTTATCGTCAACATCTCGCAAGATGATATGACATTTTCATAATTTGTTGCTAGATATTAATAATTTTTTGTAAGGAAAATTGTTTGGACACAAGTGACAAATGCAAAAAAGATTAAAAGAAAAAAAGAAAAAAAAAAAGGAAAATTCTGCCATGTGGCCTACGAGCTGACACTTGCCCCCACCTCGGCATAACAAGTGTCCAACCCTTATATGTTGTTGATTTTTTTTTCCACCTGCCACTAGTACAAAAATGACATACGGTCACACTTTCAAAAAATGTTGCATGACACTTTTTATTCAAAGTGTGGCCAAATGTCACTAAAAAAATCCAGTGACTGCTTTCAGATACATTTAAATTAGTTTCTGTGGGCATTGTACAAATAATTGTACAAATAATTAAAACTTTAACCACGCTTAATTATACCAAATGTGACAATTATTAACCACACTCGAACGTTGTGACCATATATCACCATCAACTACGAATAATGATTAGCATTATGATACATTTTTGATATGAGACAATAGATAAATATATGGTAACATGATACAATTTTATATGTTTCTATATCATGGTGCCCTTTTAGACATATGAAAGCCAATGTAGCTAAAAGGTGATACATATGGTTAATTAAATATTTGTGTGTCCATAGGTTGGTGTTTATTAGCGACTTAGTAAAACCAAGAAAACAAGTTACTTTAAGTGGTATATGGTTATGTGCCTTTTATTATGTGTGTCAAAATATGATGAATTGGCTTTAAAAAACTAATATTGTGAGTGTAAGTAGCATTTGGTTATGGTTACAATTATTATGTGTGTCTATAAGCAAATCTAGGTATAGAAGACATATAATGTATGACCTGAATATAGTATGGCCATTAAATGTGTGACTATGATTTTATAATGGTAATTTTTTTTTACTAGTGTATGTCTAAAGTTAAAGAATAGTCTACATAAAATGAAAATATGTTGCTGTAAGTATTCACTACTGACTTATTAATATATTTTGTGCTTCATTTTTTTATTTATTATTTTTGGGAGAGGGAGACCCTCTGGAAATTTTTATAAAAAAAATTTATAGAAAATGAGGAAGAGGGTTAAAAAGGGTCATGGAAAACTTTTACTAGTGAGGTAACGTGATTAAAGCCAGGGAGACTACAAAGTTGGATAGAGAACAAAAGATATAGGAGTTGTTTGGCAGGATATGAATTTTTAAGATTTGGATTTTTAAGATGTCTAAATTTTTAAGAGGGTCTAAATTCTTAAGATTTGAAATTTTAACATGCTATTTGGTTAGAGCCTCTGAAATTATGTCCTTAATTATAAAAATGACCATTTTACCCTTTGTATTCTTTTTTACTAAATTGAATGTATATTTTTCTAAAATACAATGTTCTAACTAGAATAGGTGGAAGTATGATGTTATAATATAGAAATCAATAAAAGTACATTGTTATTTCTTACATTTAACCCTTTACAAAAACAATTTTACAATAGATATTAAAACAACCTGAAAAGAAGAACTCTAGTACAGAAACATAAACACAAATTGTGTATATAAATTGCAATGTGAAGGTTTTGTTCCTGTAAATTCTACCATGACAACTTTGATGTTGTACAATGCAAATAACAGATATTTGATCCAGACAGACTCCAAATGGAATAATACCATCAACCGGTATCTTACTCCAAAAATGGCTTTTTGTCCACAATTATATGCTAAACACCTACAAAAAAATATTCAAACCAGTAGGTTAATCCAAATGATTCAATCACATAAGCAATGAGTCTAAATGCGACTATTCTATAAATCAAGACAAGCTTAAACTAATAGATGATTTTAGTCAGTTGGCATCTACAAGAAGTATTAAATTGCCATTCAATATGATGTTGACTAAATGAACAATACACAATGGTAATTGAGTCATAGAACAAGGCAAAAAAAAGAAGAAAAAATCGATATATGAACTTATAATTGAATCCATAGCAAAAAAGAATGAACAAATCAATGTATCACTAAGAATCGATTTCTAGGGGGGGAAGCATTTTTTATTGATGTATTAAAGGGGAAACAATTCTAGAAAAAAAAATCGATTTGAAGAAAAGTTTAACCCCAGAGATGTTGTCGTTGGACCTTTATAGCACCGGGAAAGGCATTGGCTAGAGTTGGTTCAAGGGTTGGCGAAGGCGGTCACCAGACTGGAGGGCGAGTGGCTAGAGATGTAACCCTTCTATAATCTAATTCTTAGCAAAAAAGAAAAAACAAATATATGTATTACTAAAAATTGATTTTCAGGGGTAAAAAAGAAAAACATAATGATGTATTTAGGAGAAAAAACGATTCCAACAAAAAATAGAATTTAGGGCAAGAAAGTTTTACCTGAAGGACATTACTGTTGGAATTTGTCGTCGATGGCAGAGGCACTGGTTGGATGTTGTTCGAGGGTTGGCGGGGATGGTCACTGGATAATAGGGCGATGGCCAAACATACGAGCGATATGGAGGAGTGGTGACGGCCGGCGTTGTAAAGCAAGAGAAGTGGATTGTCAGCTGTAAAGCAAGAAGTTTCACCAATGTTGCAAAGTCGGTGCTAGCGATAAAGGATCGTAGAGGTCGGATGTGGGTCTCTCGTGGAGGCCAGCGTTGTAGGGCATGCTTGGCTGGCTAGACAAAGGAAACGACGAAGAAGAGGGAAAATGAAAAAATATGTGTAGGATTGTTAGGTGCTATTTGTGCACCTTTTTGGCGCACCTTTTAGTCCCATTTTATGCATATATTTAGCACAATTGTTCTTCCTTTTCCTTGCATTTTATCATATTCATGTTAGTCTCTAGAACAACCTTATTTGCACACTTTTATATCTTTTTCAGGTAAACCGGAGGCTGGAACGCGCTTTGGGAATTGTCGGGAAGCATTGGTGAAGATTTCAAGACGATCGGGCGAAGAACGAAAAAGTTGGAAAATCAAGTTTGGAATGGGAGTCATAGAGGTACACGGGGCGTGTTGAATTTACACTGAAAAGTGGGCATGGGGCGTGTTTGACCAAAATGGGAGCTGTTGACCATGTTGGACACGGGGCGTGTCAGTTTAGTGCAAATAAACATGGGGCGTGTTGCTGAACACGACCCGTGTCAGTTTAGCCTATTTTAACACGGGCCGTGTTCGACCCAGAAACCAACTTTTGGCAGTTTTTCCTATCTTTCATATTACGGGTTGAGGGTCATTTTTACATAGAGACAACATATCAGAGCACCATTGGAGAAGAGAATTCGAAGGTTCTTGCAAGTGTTTATCCGTTAATCATTTGGAAACATTAATTCTTGTTTTTGTAAGTTGTAATTACACTTAATTTCATCTTTTAGACTTGTGATCTTGTTCTAGCCATGTGTGGCTAGAACCCTAATTTCTCCAATTTCATGTTTTGACTTCTTGTTAGTGACTTCAATCATATGACATGATGTTTGTTCTTAATTTCTATCTAATGAATTTGATTTTGTTTCAATCGAATGTTTGATTCTAATTATGATTCTTATTGGCCATTTGAATTAGGGTTAGGTCATTCAAGTTATCTCTTTTACAAAATCCGTAATTGTTTTGTGAAATTGAATGAGTAACAAGCATTAAAATGATCTCTATTGAATGAATTTAGTGTAAATCTTATTCATACACTTTTACACTCCCGAGCTTATGAGGAGTATTGGGTGTTGTTGGGAACATTCACATAAAGCTTCATGCAATCTTATAATCTAATTCTAAGAGCTTGTTTAGATTAGGTTAACAAGGTTAGGGTTAATCAAAGAACTTGTCTTGGTTAATTAATATGGTGAATGGGAAGTGTTAGAGCTTATTAGCACTTTCAAGTACCAACTTAGATAGAATTGAACGAATATTGTGTCATCTTTGAGTCACATTGCTAACTTGTCATACATGGGGTTGGAGTTCTTACAAATTCTGAATTTAATTCACGTATTTAGTTGATTGCTTATGTTTTTAATTGTTTGTTTAATCAATACATTCTAAACCCCCCACTCTGTACTATTGGTGACCATAGTACCTTGTGCAAATAGGTATAGACCAATTGTCTCGTGTCTCTATGGATCGACCATGCTTGCCTTGTACTACCTTTTAGTGCAATATAGTGGGATTATTTTGGAGTATATCCTACCCCTTTATTTGTTGGGTTTGACACCCCTAACAAATTGGCGCCCTTACCGGGGACACGGTGTTACTAATTGTTTATGCCTAGATCTTTTCGTACAGGTACGCCATTGCCAATTGATTCGGAGATAGAGAAGACTGCAAAGAAGTTAAGGAAGCAAGCCAAGCTTCGTAAGAGGCAACCGGTTTCCGGTACTTCTTCATCATCCAATCCCCCGGTCATCAACATTTGGGAGGACATACCCCTCTCAAGTGTATCCGCATCAGAAACAGAAAGCCTTTCACTCTCACCACAACTAGCCTCACCTATAAATATCACTCCACCTTCTTCACCTGTTCATAATATCCTAAATAGTTCACCTACAGAAACATCACCAAATTCTCAAGCCATGGCAGATAATCCTGGAGGGAATCAAGGTCCTCCAAACCCACCACCCGAAAAAACTCTCTGTCAATGATCAAGACAAGAGGTGACTCAACAACCTCTTTGTATCACATACCCAGCTGCCACCAATTTGGAACTAAAATCAGGGGTTATCCACTTACTCCCAACTTTTAGAGGTTTGGAGAATGAAGATCCTCACAAGTTCTTCACCGAGTTCCATGTAGTATGTGTGGGTATGAAACCACACAATGTCATGGAGGACCAAATCAAGCTTAGGGCATTCCCCTTTGCGGTGCAAGACGCGGCCAAAGATTGGCTTTATGACCTCCCACCGGGGACGGTAACTACTTGGGTTGATCTTGTGAGATTGTTCTTGGACAAGTATTTTCCTGAGATGAAAGCTTCCGCCTTACGGAGGGAAATCATTGGAATCAAGCAGCACAAGAGAGAAGCTTTTCACACATATTGGGATTGGTTCAAAAAATTTTGTGCTCGATGCCCAAAGCATGGAATTACCGAATACCAGCTCCTCCAATGTTTCATTGAGGGAATAACTCCAATGGAAAGAAGGCTTCTTAATGCCTCCAGTGGCGGATCTTTACCCGACAAGACTCCTACTGAAATCAGCAATCTAATCAAGAACATGGCTGAAGACTCCAAACATTCAAGCCATGATGAAGAATGGTACACGAATGCACCCCGGGGTGTAAAAGAAGTTCAAACTCCTCAGATTGAAGCTCAATTGTCCGAGCTCACGAAAGTAGTCATGATGTTGGCCAAAGACAAAGGTGTGCAGCCCACACCCCGCCCATGCGGTATTTGCACCCAAGTGGGCCATCCAACCGATATGTGCCTACAACTCCAAGAGGAAGATTATGAAGAAGCAAAAGTCATGGGAGGCTATTCTGGGGCAAATCAGAGAGGTTATGAGCAACCAAGAGGTGACCCGCGATGCAACAATGATCAAGGGTAGGGAGGCAATCAACAAGGGAATTATCAACAAAATCAATCGCATCAATATCAACCAAGACCACCATTCCCTCAAAATCAACAATGACCACCCTTCCAACCTCAAAATTACCAACCAAGGCACCCACAACAGCCCCCTCCACAAGCGAGTTCTTCAAGTATGTCCTTAGAGGACATAGTGAAAAGCCTTGCCACAAGCACTCAAAGCTTTCAACAAGAAACCAAGGCAAGCATAAAAAGCTTGGAGCAACAAGTATCACAACTTGCTCAATCCGTGAGTAAGATGGAGTCGCAAGGCAAGCTACCCTCTCAAATGGAGAAGAACCCAAAACATAATGCGTGTGCAATTACTCTAAGAGGTGGGAAAAGCTATGAAAGTCCAAGAATGCCTGATGAAGAAGAAGAAGAGAAAGAGATTGAGGTGGAAGAAGTTGTCAAAGAAAAGGAAAAGAAGAGTACTCCAAAGTCCATGAAGCTAATAGAATCCGAAGTGAATGTCACACCAGCTCCATTTCCTTCAAGGCTGGAAAGCACCAAAAAAGAAAGGGAAGATGACGAAATCATGGCCATGTTTCGAAATGTTGAAATCAATATCCCTCTTTTAGATGCCATTACACAGATTCCTAGATATGCTAATTTCCTTAAGGAACTTTGCACATCTAAGAAAAAGCTTAAAGGAAATCAAACTGTGAAGGTTGGTGAAAATGTCTCAGCCGTGTTACAAAAGCGGCTACCAAAAAAATGCAATGATCCGGGTGTTTTCACGGTTCCTTGAAAAATGGGTAACCTTTTTGTACCACGTGTCATGCTTGATCTGGGAGCATCAATTAATGTCTTACCCTATTCAAGTTATAAGTCAATGGGAATTAGACCTTTATCAAAAACCGGAGTCATCATTCAACTTGCTGACTGGTCCTTGGTACACCCGAAAGGTGTATTGGAGGACGTGTTAGTGCAAGTTACTGAGCTTGTTTTTCCCGCTGACTTTTATGTTTTAGACATGGGTGATGAAAACACCCGACAATCGAGCTCCATCCTTTTGGGGAGACCCTTTATGAGTACCGCAAAAACAAAAATAGATGTAGCCAATGGTACTTTGTCAATGGAGTTCGATGGTGAGGTGATCAACATTAATATCTTTGAAGCCATGCGTTATCCTAGCGATATTCATTCTTTAAACTTCATAGATATTATTGATTCATGTACTAATGATTGCTCTGAGATGTCAAGCCAAGATGTGCTAACCACCATCTTGAGCAAACACTTTGATGAGATAGGGATTAAGGAGTTGGCTGACAAGTACACATTGGAAGAGGAATTGATTGAAGTAATTGATTCCTTGGAGAAAGCACAACCCATGAGAGTCGAACCACCCCGCATGAAGCTAAAAAGTTCTAATCCGAAACTTGTCCCATCCATAGTGCAACCACCGAATCTTGAGTTGAAGACTCTTCCCGACCATCTCAAGTATGCCTATCTTGGAGAGGAAGAGACATTACTGGTGATAATTTCGACCAAGCTGGCACGAGAAGAAGAAAAAGAGTTAGTTGGAATTTTGAAGAAATACAAGGAACCTATTGGTTGGACCATTGCGGATATAAAAGGGTTGAGCCCATCGTTATGCATGCACAAAATACTGATGAAAGAGGACTTCAAGCCATCCCGTGAACCCTAAAGGAGGTTGAATCCACCTATGATGGAGGTGGTTAAAAAGGAGATCATGAAGCTCTTGGATGCAAGTGTAATCTACCCCATTTCTGATAGTAAGTGGGTAAGTCCTGTGCAAGTAGTCCCGAAAAAAGACGGAGTCACCGTTGTCAAAAACTTCGAAGGGGAATTGGTACCCACCCGTGTGCAAAACGGGTGGAGAGTTTGTATCGATTATAGGAAGTTGAATGCTTCCACCTGCAAAGACCACTACCCTTTGCCATTCATCGATCAGATGTTAAAACGATTGGCCGGGAAATCCCACTATTGTTGCCTTGATGGTTTCTCTGGTTTTCATCAAATACCGGTTGCCCCGGAAGACCAAGATAATGTTGGAATAGTGTCTAAGGCTATAACTATATTCGGTTGTGCATGGTCCTTTTGGGTTGCCTTCACCATAGCAACTTGAAGGATGATTTGTTAAGAGAGAGTAAATATTATAAGGAATAATATTTAGCTATTTGATTAATATAAGTCATAAATTAATTGGTATTAATTTGGTGACTTAAAGAGATTAATTGAATAAGAGGGTATAAACTATTAATTGTTTGATAGTTAGACTTTAGACTATAAATCCATTAGGATGGACTTTGGACGGATTCTAAGTGTTGGGTTATGAGCATTCTAACACTCCTAAGTGTACATGCAACCCTAAATACCTTGGATCTATGTTTTCTCTATTATACATGCAAATATGAACATCCAAGGTATTATCCTAATCTAGCATACAAAATAATGAATATAACAAGATAGAATACATACCTCTTTGATAGTGCTTGTCTTCATGAAGCTTGAGTGCTTAGTGCCCCAAGTGTGACACCTCAAATGGTTCACACAACACCAAATACACTTGGAATAACTTGAGAGGATTCTACACTTCATAAAATCGGTTAGCCCTCTCTAGAATAATCTAGTCACCGATTTTGGGAAGAATAATATCTTTATATAGTGTTACAATTAGGGTAAACCCTAATTGTCATGACTTTCCATTTCCTTGGATCCATGGGTTCAAATACACCATGGAGCATCCATGGAGCATCATATGGGTTTTGGCCCAACTAGATAATCCATGGAGCATTAGCCCACTATATAAGTATGGATAATTTACACAATCAACCCATATATTTAATTAGTCTTCTTTTGATCACTTAATTAATCCTAGATTAATTCTTGATCAATACTAATTAAATAATCTTATTATTCTTATTATTAATATACTAGAACTTATAATATATTAATAACCATAAGTGTCTTATTTCTCTCATTATAGTCTATCCAAGTGCATGATGCCATGCAACCCAAATGGACCATGCCGGGTCGGGTCAAGTCTTACCAATTATAGTTATGGACTTAGACATTAATCCAACAGTCTCCCACTTGGATAAGTCTAAAACTATTATTGCGTATGACTTCAGGAACCAACTAGCAATCGTAGCTCTCAAAAGCTTCTGTCGAACTCTGACCTTGTAGATGAACTCTGATTTTTGTCAACGACTTGTCCATTAGATAAGGGATCATATATTCCTCCATTCTAGATATCATATAGACTGAGACATGGATTATAATCATTCTCTTTGTCCATTTGTTGTTTCCCGATTTCCGATTTATGACGACTGACTAATTGAACAAATCAAATCAGTCATGGCCCGGCCGAGCACTTCCATTTGTCATCATCAAATCATCGAGGGGCCCACAGATATCGCTTTTATCCCGAAGGTAAAAGGAATGGATAAACTTCGACTCATATGGCTTGTTCTACTACTTGTTGAATCATACACAAAGACACGTTTTATAGCACCGAGTTACCAAATGCAGTTTCGTGCAATCAATGTACAACCAACTCATAGTAACAACTCATATCTCTAGGTTTGAAGAATATAAGATATTATCGTCTCATGATCACTCGTGATAAAATCCATGAAGTGATTCCAATGAGCGCGGGTTGAATCCAATACTCAGAACTTATGAGCACTCATGAGTGTTGTAGCCCTTTGTCCAACATCTTAGACCTCTACAAGCCAACCCATGACAGTCTTAATTCATATCTACTTCCAACATATGACCGACTGTGGATGGTTTAAATAACTTAGTCATTCCGGAAGAATAACCTAGTTTATTCGGGAAGTCAAAACATGCAAAGTGAAACACAATAATAATTGAATCCAATATGGTCTCAGAACTTATGAATATAAATAAAACTCCTTTTATTTATCACCATATGATTACACATTATTCATTGTATATTGTTTCAGCTATCAACATTATTCTTGAATTTAAAACAATAGTTGTCCCATGCTCCAAGCATGCACACTATGTTTTCTAAACAATAGTCATGCCATACACCAAGTATGCATAATATGTTTGACTATGATCTTTATTTTGTGAACTAGATCAAATGAACATAACTTCAATGATTCTCTTTTCACACTCCCAAATCCTTACTGCAAATGCAAGAATTCCAAATTCATGCCATTTACTGAAATCTGTTAGATTCTAAACTTATATGCATCGATCCTCTTGTAATGATTATGCACAAAGTCAGAAAGACTTAACGACAATCATTACAGAGCATTCCAAAGGAGATCAAGTCCTTGGAACCATCCTTCTTGCATTAAGTTTCCTTAATCTTAAACAGATTGAAAATTCTAACTTTGAAACATTTCCAGATTCCATTTCGACTATCACTTCTGAGCAAGAGTTGCCTCCTTACAGATTATGTCAATATGGTCCTTCCAGAATTATCACTATACTTCCAATTGTCCTTGAGAAACCAGTCTTTGGTAAACCTTAGATTATCCTCGACAATTGTTTAATCCTTTTAGTCATATCCAGTTCTAAACCTTTTCCATTCTTAACGCCCTAGGCATTTGGAAAATTTTAGAAAGGATGAATATAGCACATGTAGTCGGTCCTATATCCGAAGCATATGGGACACTATTCATGATGTCTCACATAAAGACTAAACCAGTCTTTTGCTATAACATTTCCATTTCAATTTGCCAAGTTCTCATAATTCAGATTATGAAAAGGGATGCCGTAATCATAATCGAATTTAAGAACGCAAATAATGGACCCATATACAGAATTTCCTTATGTTGAGCCATTCCAACATGAAATTCATATATATCCTTGACTAAATGATTAAAACCTCACGATCTAAGCTTATAGATTTGAGATGAAGTATAATTTCCTCTCCCTTAATTATAGCAAAACAACTTTTTCCCAATTGAAACCTTTTGTTTTCTATAATTAACATTGCTAGCTTGCAATACTTATCGTAATTATCATGCTCCCACTAACATGATGATTATTAGCATAACACTTATGCTCCCACTAGCTTTGACATATACTCAGAAAGCTCGACTTCTAGAAATCAATACTTTATTGACTTTCTTACCAAAGTTCAGATTTCTGATACTAGATTGTTTTGATAAGACTTTATCAAAAAACATACACCTTCCCTTAGATAGCTCATGGGTGTGTCAAAACAATTTTAAGAACTATGAAAAGGGATGCCGTAATCATAGTCTTGATCGTTTTGACCTTTGCCATTTCTCACAAGTCCAAGTTAGTGTGCCGGTAAACCACACACGCTCCACTAACGACTTTGAGATCACAATTGCTATCTAGCTAAAATCTACTTAGTGGAAGTGTTTCCTCACCATCATTTTCATGAATCGGAGAGAAACCTTATGACACTTAGATTTAATGGTGTATGAGTTCCTACCCATATGAATTTGTCAAAACCATAATCACAAGACAAGGATAATGACAAATCCAAAACCATATGGATTGAACTCAATCTTAATTTCTTGCCACCTGGCAGCTCAAGGGCCTACCATTGCTTCCAAGTTGTTGTGCAACACATTGAGAACTCTAAGAACTCATATGCAAAGCCAACTTTAACTGGAATGGGCACAGAATATGTCAACACGATAGGTTATAAACCTTAAGTCGTGTGCTAGTGAAGAACTTTAGGTTTTATTCTTGATTAGTTCTTGAGACTTTCAAGACCTTTAAGACTCCCACTGTCCTCTTGACCTATAAGACTTCCTTGTCAAACATCCAAGAGATAGTGTGGATTCTAATCAAGACAAACACTTCACACAGTTGGCCTTAGTTGGTCTTTGTTTTATCCAAAACATCACAACTTACCAATTTCAAATGTACAAGAGTAGAAAACTTTTACTCTTACATTTGATAAGTGTTTTAAACCTTCTTTAAGACATGTCACTCAAATTACAATCTTGGAGTACGACTCTAAGACTTGTATTGGAACGAAGTATGACTCATCTTCTTGATTTAACCATTTCAACAATTCAAGATCCCTTCTTCTTAGTCATAAGAATGCACTAAGACTTCCTTAGAGAACTAATTTTGATATGGTTTCTTAATCATTAAGATGATCACAAAGCTGATACTAAAGTACTCTCCCATCTTTTCAGATTTGAGAAACTTTTATCCTTCTGCCTAATTTGATTCTTCTTATTCGCTCTGCCTTACATTGGAACCTTTTCCAATGTCTCAGAGTTACACTTAAGCTTGTAAGTATAATCATATTTACTGAGCTTTAGTAAACTATGACGAATAGCCTTATATCTTTTGTGGTGGACTTAATCAGTGCACATGACTATGTACTCGATCCCTTACTCCATTACTTGACTCACACATCCATGTGAATAAGTAATTAGTCTTAATTTTTTTTTTCCAATACTTGAAAGTTCTCATTCATCATGCTATACAACTTGCATGATTCCAAGTCCCGGTCCAATTGAGACTTGGGTGATGAGAATGTTTCCTTTATTTGATAAATTTAGACATTACCACAAATGAAAGAATCAATTTCATATTTCCACTCTTGCTATTAATGGAATCATATAAGCAACAATTTTTCCTCAAATGCCATTGTAAGGATATTTTAAAATAAATAAAATCAAAAACTTTCTTTTATTTTAAAACTATGCGGAAAAACTTATCCTTACAACCCATATGAAAAACTTGTTGTTATCTATTCCTTAGCAATATCTCATAACTCCTAAGAATTAGCTCAAGAATCCGATTTTTCAAACTACGTGATAGAAATCCATCTATGCGATCAGATTCAGCATATTCTTTCTTTAAGTTCCTTTACTTTTTCTTTGATTCTTAAAACATCACCATGTGACCCAGTCACATCATGTATCAGGAATCTCAGAATAGAAACTTAACAGAGTTAGATAGTGGACTTTACCTGAAGTAGAGTCAATCTTATTGACCTTAACATCCTTAGGTAAATTTGGCAGCTTCGCAACTAATGCCCCTTCCTTTGGCAATATAAACATATGGACCCTTTGATAATGGTACACGAGACTATCACAGACTTAGATTTTCTCTTTACCATTTGTTCAACCGAGTTGACTATGGCCAATCCCTTTCCATTGGGAAGAGAATGTTTTTTTTCTGTATTTCCAGTGTCACCATTGTCAATGTCCATAAAGTTTCAGGAAGTTGATCTTAACAATAGATAAGATCATTAAGGGTCTTGTCATAGTCTATTTCATAGGTGTTCCAAAAGAACTCACTATGTGACTTAGAAGGTGATTGAACCACCAACTTTCTCAAGACTTTGACACCCAACTCTCCCGGCTTGTCAATATGTGACTACATCTCCAAGATGTGATCACACCTAGACCTTGCCTTGCCATTAGGGCTTGAGTGACTTTAAACTTTTAAAGAACTTGTGGGATAGGGAGAATAATTGGAGGAGGAGTATGATATCCATGGGACATCATCTTCAATTGGAAAGCTTGTTTCAAGATATTTGGGAAGATCATAAATGTCTAAACCAGACATCTTTTTGGGAGATATTCAAGATAGCTGATCTTTGAGTCCTTAATATGACACCCAATATGAAATATTAAGGCTAGGACCCAACAAACTATTTTATAACTTAGAAGAGGTATGCCGTAATTCAAGCTATAAAACAATTTGAAGGTAGGTGAATGACGATTCACCAATTTCCACCAAGATAAACGAAATGTATTATTAGGTTTTAATTGGTTTTGAAACTCCTAGATCTTTTGAGATTCATTGAACTGTTCAATGGCATGTTTCAATCTCGAGTGTGCCCTTCAGGTTTTGTGACTGGGATGCTGAGGATCACAAAACAAGGTGTGAAGTAACCATGCAAATTACTGGGTACCCTTAAGTGTTTATCCCTCAATCGATGTGCCGGTTAACCACACACGCTCCATCGATACTATGATAAACATTAAGTTACCCTTTGCCTACCTTGTTAAATACGAGTTAGTGTGCCGGTTAACCACACGCGCTCCACTAACCGACTCAAACAAAGTGCAAAGTGTAATTTCGTGGATTAGCACCTTATTCACATTTTTCTAAGTAACTAAGATTGGGTATTATTAAAAGTTTAGTTACTTAGTTTTTATCATTAATACTTTTAATGAAGGGAGAATTATAGTCATGTCAAACCCGTTCGGCTAACGACCCTCCACCAGTCAAGCGAGCGGTGGGTGAGAGTGAACACCCATTAAGTTGCCATTTTATAGGCAACAACCTTATACCCACCTTATAGACCGGCTTCGTGAATGAGGCGTACTAGCGGTAAGACCGACTTTACTCTTATACATATAAATATTATTAACTTATAATATTATAAAGTATAAGGGTTGAATTTTAACTTTTAAAATTCTAAGGGCTAACTTGGAATTAAAGTATTCATAAGAGAAAACTTTACAAATTCCAAAACTTGAGGGCAAGTTTTGAAACTATTCAAAACTAATTGATTCCATAACTTATGTATTTAAAGTAGTTTTAATCCAAAAACTCTTCAAGTTCCATAACTTGTGGACAAATTATGGAAGACTTTAAACTAATAAAGAATTAATCTTTTCTTTATTTTATAACTTATGGAATTAATTAAGGTTACATATTTTATTTATTTATTTATTAATGAAGTGACTCTTGAACCTCCATAACTTAAGGACAAGACTCTTCATCTTTTTTTGTAACCTTTGCCAACTTTATGAGTTTTATGAGTCTTTAATGTGACTCTTCATGTAACTTAAGGATAAGTTACACAAACACATTTTATACTCAACTCTTAGATTAATTTGGATTGAAAACAATTTTTTTCACTCAACTTTTCTATTAATCTAAGCAACTCATAAGAACAAGATAATTCAAATCAAACTTTTTCATGTAATTAGTCTAACCTTTAAACTAATACAAAACATGAATCTATTGACAATTATCTTGAAAATCGATTAGCATGAACATTACCACATTTAAAAACAAGTTTATAAGTTCAAAACACCTTAGGGTAATGTTCCTAGTCCATTTCTAGCCAAAAACCTCGAAGATATGCTGTCTGGGGTCCAACTCGTCGAGTGCATGAACTCAACTCGGCGAGTTGGATGCATTTTGCCTTGGACTCGTCGAGTCCCTTCATGGACTCGGCGAGTCAGCTGGGCTGACAGCATCAAAACTCGATTTTTCAGCTTCTATTGCAGGTATAACAAGAAAACAAGCCTAGGCTCTGATACCACTGTTGGGTTATGAGCATTCTAACACTCTTAAGTGTACATGAAACCCTAAATACCTTGGATCTATGTTTTCTCTATTATACATGCAAATATGAACATCCAAGGTATTATCCTAATCTAGCATACAAAATAATGAATATAACAAGATAGAATACATACCTCTTTGATAGTGCTTGTCTTCATGAAGCTTGAGTGCTTAGTGCCCCAAGTGTGACACCTCAAATGGTTCACACAACACCAAATACACTTGGAATAACTTGAGAGGATTCTACACTTCATAAAATCGGTTAGCCCTCTCTAGAATAATCTAGTCACCGATTTTGGGAAGAATAATATCTTTATATAGTGTTACAATTAGGGTAAACCCTAATTGTCATGACTTTCCATTTCCTTGGATCCATGGGTTCAAATACACCATGGAGCATCCATGGAGCATCATATGGGTTTTGGCCCAACTAGATAATCCATGGAGCATTAGCCCACTATATAAGTATGGATGATTTACACAATCAACCCATATATTTAATTAGTCTTCTTTTGATCACTTAATTAATCCTAGATTAATTCTTGATCAATACTAATTAAATAATCTTATTATTCTTATTATTAATATACTAGAACTTATAATATATTAATAACCATAAGTGTCTTATTTCTCTCATTATAGTCTATCCAAGTGCATGATGCCATGCAACCCAAATGGACCATGCCGGGTCGGGTCAAGTCTTACCAATTATAGTTATGGACTTAGACATTAATCCAACACTAAGAGCTTTAGGATAGCTCAAAATCATCCATAAGGATGTCTATGAATGAATTTGGATAGCCTTAAGAGAAGATTATCCAATTAGGGTTTAGGGTGAAACTCTTAAGGAGTCTAAAGGTATAAATAGGCCCTTGGGATGTGGAATTCGTGTACAATCTTTCAGAACCTAAAGCAAGGAACCTCTGGTCGAATTCCATCCCCTCTCCTCTCTCCTAAATCATCTTGCTTGCTATTGGTGTTTGTAAGCCATTAGAGGAGTGACAATTGTGACTCTAGAAGCTCCAAGACAACAAGATCAACAAAGAACTCAAAGGTATGATTCTAGATATGTTTTAATGTTGTTGTTTAACCTAATTAGCCATTAGAAGTCTTGGATTCAAAAGCATGTTTATTAGAAAGCCTAGATCCAAGCAATAGGGTTTTGCATGCGCACATAGGAAAGTTCTTATGGCTAAAACCCAACAGTGGTATCAGAGCCTAGATTGGTTTTCTTTAAATTGTTGCTTGAATAACTGAAACAAACCTGCAAAATTCGATTTTTTGGGTTTTGAGTCACTGACTCGTCGAGTTCCAAGGTGGACTCGTCGAGTAGGCCTGACTCGTCGAGTCCCCTTGTGCACTCGGCGAGTCCAAGCGTCAGGAATGGCCGATTCGGGATTATTTCATAATTATCTTATGGAAACTTACCTTAATCATATTAGATCAATGTAAATCCGATTTTTTGATAAATATGACTGTTATCTTGATCTAATTAAAGATATTTATCATCTAATAAAATATTTAATTTCCTTATATGATAATAATTAATTATTTTTGGTAATTATCTTCAAAGAAATCAAGATAAATCAAATAAAGATAATTAGAATATTAAATTGTTAATTGGAATTATTTGTTATTTGATCCTCCATGTTTTTAAATGTTTAAAACCTACCCTTGCTAAGATGTTAGTGGAGCGTGTGTGGTTTACCGGCACACTAATTGGTTCTAAGCGAAGGTGGCAAAGGGTGATTCATTGTTTATCATAGTTCGATGGAGCGTGTGTGGTTTACCAGCACATCGAATAGGTGATCGTAACAATGAAGGCACCATGTAAATTTGCATGGTAATTCACACCCGCTTTGTGATCCTCGGCATCCCAGTCACAAACAAGAGGGGCATATCGAGATTTAAACATGCCATTGAATAGTTCAATGAATCTCATCCGAACCTAGGAATTCTCAAAAACACTTAGGACCAAAAGTTTAAGTTTTGTGATGGAGAATTAGTGAATCGTCATTCACTTACCTTCAATTTATTTGCATGTTGGATTACGGCATCCCTTTTCTAGTATGTAAATGTTATTGTTGGATCCTAGCCCTAATTTTTCTTATTGGGTGATAATTAGGGACTCTTGTTCTAATCTATCTTTGTCCTTTCTATAGATGTCAAACGCAAACAACGCTGCTGCTAGTTCTTTCACGTTGATGAGCCTTTGCCAAAAGGTCACCTTCGATGGAACGAACTTTGGCGAATGGATAAGATACATTCGCACCATTGCTCGCTATGAGGATAAAGAGTATGTCCTCGACGAGAAGCTCAAGAAAATCAACCCCGAAGTTGCTACTCCCGCCGAAATCACCGCCTTTGAAACCCATGAGCGAGATGCGACGAAAGTACATTGCATCATGATCGCCACCATGAACTCCGAATTCCAAAAGTCCTACGAGGACATGTATCCATACGAGATGCATCAAGACTTGTTGGAGAGGTACCACCAAAACGCGAGACAAGAGCGTTACGAGATTTTCACGAACATGATTTCCGCCAAGATGGGTCATGGAGAATCTCTTACCGTGCACTTGCAAAAGATGCAAAGGTTTGTCGACCGCCTTCGCAAGTTAAATGTTGACTTCGGCGAAGACTTGGCGATCGACATGGTGCTTCACTCTTTGCCTCCGATGTACAATCAATTTAGGATGACCTACCACATGAACAAAGAGGAGGTCACTCTAAGTAAACTCCAAGGTCTCTTGAGGGTTGCTGAGAGCAATTTCAAGGACAAGTCTGTTGCACCAACTCCCAATCCGTCTGCTGCTCCTGTCTTGGCTATTGGTCAAGGGAAGGGAAAGAAGAGGAAAGCTTCTTCAAATAACTATCGAAAGGTGAAAGCCCGAGATGGTTCCTCTTCTAGTGGGACCAAAGTTGATCCCTCTAAGCCCTGCTCTAAACCAAAGGAGGCAGAGTGCCACCACTGCCACAAGATAGGACATTGGAAGAGAAGCTGCCCGGATTACCTGCAAGCCATCAAGGAAGGAAAGATCAAGCCATCTTTCGCAGGTATATATGCAATAAAATCTAACGATTCTAATCATGCTATTTCTTGGGTTCTTGACACCGGTTGTCGTTATCACATTTGTTCTAATGTGCAGGGACTAAGAAGAAGTAGGGATGTGGAGCAAGGAAGGATCAATCTAATCATGGGGAACAGAAGATCGTCGCCTGTAACCAAGATTGGAGTGTATTCTTTGGTGCTTAAGAATAGTTTAGTTTTAGATTTGAACAATTGTTGCTATTCGCCAGAAATGGCTAGAAACATCATTTCATTTCATGGTTTGTATAGACAAGGTTTTAGATTTTCTTTTAATAATGAGAATGGTTCTATTTTGGCTTATCTAAATGGTGTCTTTTATTTTGAAGCTATACCATGTAATGGAATATATGAAACTGTTATGATTGTTGATAACTTAGGAAATGATGTTTTGAATATTGATTCTTCCACTAGTATGGATAAAGCATCCTTGTGGCATTGTCGTCTTGGACATGTCAACAAGAAACGCATAGCCCAACTCCAAAAGGATAGAGTGTTGGAGTCATTCGACCTTAGGGAAGATGACACATGCGAGTCTTGTTTACTTGGAAAGATGACTAAGTCACCCTTCACGAGTACTTGTGAAAGGGGTGAGGGACTATTAGACCTAATACATACCGATGTATGTGGACCTTTTAGATCAACCACGAAGGATGGGAACCGCTTCTATGTGACCTTTACCGACGATTATAGTAGATATGGGTATATCTATTTAATCAAGCAAAAGTCAGAAACCTTTGAAAAGTTCAAGGAGTTCAAGAATGAAGTGGAGAATCAATTGGGCAGGAAAATCAAGATGCTTCGATCCGATCGAGGAGGAGAGTACCTAAGTCTTGAATTCCACGATTATCTCAAGGAGTGTGGAATAGTTTCGCAATTGACGCCTCCTAGGACACCGCAATTGAATGGTGTGGCAGAAAGGCGTAATCGAACCTTATTGGATATGGTTCGCTCTATGATGAGTCGTGCTTCACTACCTATCTTCTTTTGGGGGTATGCTTTAGAGACTGCCGCCCATATCCTTAACCGAGTCCCTACTAAGAAGGTTGCCAAAACACCTCACGAGATGTGGACGGGGAAAGCTCCCTCGTTGGCACATATCAAGGTTTGGGGTTGCGAGGCTTTCGTAAGATGAGATACTCACGACAAGCTTGAACCTCGAAGTGAGCGATGTATTTTCATCGGCTACCCGCAAACTTCCTTTGGATATCTCTTCTATAGACCGAAAGATAATGTTATCTTTGTTGCGAGGAGAGGAGTTTTCCAAGAGCGAGAACTCATAAGCCAAGGAGACAGTGGGAGGCAAATCGAACTTGAAGAGATTCAAGAGTCGATAGATGAAGGAACCTCCACCGCTGGCGTTCAACCCGAGGAGGAAACTCCGGTTGAACCAATTGACGAATCCTTACCTCTTAGACGTTCCGATATAGTTAGAGTTCAACCCCAGTTTTATGGTTTTCATATTACTACCGAAGGGGACACGTATATTAGTGATGGTACACTAGTAAATCTTGATGAACCTAATAGCTATAAGGAAGCCATGGCAGGCCCGGAGTCTGCGAAATGGAAAGAGGCGATGGATAGCGAGATCCAATCCATGTACGATAACCAAGTTTGGAATTTGGTTGATTACGTGCCCGAACGTAAGACCGTAGGGTGCAAGTGGGTCTTCAAGAAGAAGACCGACGTGGATGGGAACGTACACACGTATAAAGCGCGATTGGTTGCAAAGGGCTTTACTCAAATTCCCGGAGTTGACTATGATGAGACCTTCTCACCAGTTGCAAAGATTAAATCTATTAGAGTGATGCTAGCGATTGCTGCATTTCATGATTATGAGATTTGGCAAATGGATGTCAAGACCGCTTTCCTTAATGGAAAGTTGGCTGAGGATGTTTACATGGCTCAGCCAGAGGGGTTTGTGGATCCGAAGCATCCGAATAGAGTGTGTAAGCTTGAGAAGTCCATTTATGGACTTAAGCAAGCGTCTCGCAGATGGAATCTTTGCTTCAATGAGAAAGTCAAAGAGTTTGGATTTGTACGAAGCGAAGACGAATCTTGTGTATATGTCAAAGCCAGTGGGAGTGTAGTAAGCTTCCTCGTTCTATATGTCGATGACATATTACTCATAGTAAACGACATCCCGACTCTGCAGGAGGTTAAGTCCTGGCTCGGGAAGTGCTTCGCTATGAAGGACCTCGGAGAGGCTTCTTACATTTTGGGAATAAGGATAGTAAGAGAAAGAAGTAAGAGACTAATTGGACTTAGTCAGAATACTTACTTGGAGAAGGTACTAAAACGTTTTAGTATGGAAAACTCAAAGAAGGGAGAACTACCGATACAAGGAAATGCCAAGTTGAGTAAGACTCAAAGTCCGAGTACCGAAGCTGAGATAGCAGAAATGAGCCGAGTACCATACGCTTCCGCAGTTGGCTCAATCATGTACGCTATGACTTTTACTCGCCCTGATGTAGCCTTTGCTTTGAGCATGGTTAGCAGATATCAAGGGAACCCTGGCAAAGCACATTGGATTGCGGTGAAGAACATCCTTAAGTACCTTCGGAGGACGAAAGAATGGTTCTTAATCCTTGGAGGGAGTGATGACTTGAAGGTGCAAGGGTATAGTGACGCCAGCTTTCAAACCGACAGGGACAACTACCGTTCGCAGTCGGGCTGGATCTTTACCCTAAATGGAGGAGCAGTGACATGGAAAAGTTCCAAGCAGGAAACCGTAGCTGATTCAACGTGCGAATCAGAGTACATCACAGCGAGCGAAGCGTCGAAGGAGGCAATATGGCTAAAGAACTTCATTGGTGATCTTGGAGTTGTGCTGGCCATAAAGGAGCCCATGGAGATTTTCTGTGATAACGAAGGTGCGGTTGCCTTGACCAAGGAACCGAGGGATCATGGTAGATCTCGACATATCGACAGAAAATATCACTTCATTAGACATCGTGTAGAAGAAGGACAACTCGTAGTGAAGAGGATATCATCAGAAGATAACCCAGCAGATCCGCTTACGAAGGGACTGAGTAGGGTTAAGCACTTGCAGCATGCTAGGAGTATTGGGCTGAAGGATGATATTAGCATAGATTAGATGGTATTAGAAACGTATAATAGATAAATGTAATTAACATTTGATGACTAAATAAAGGAGTTTTATTTATGAGTAAAGTTACTATCACATGTTAGTTGTTTAACTATTGTTTCACTTTGCATGTTTTGACTTCCAGAATAATTGAGTTTATTAGGAATAATCGAATTATTCAAATGGTCCACAATAGTTCATATGTTGGGAGTAGATATGAATGAAGATTGTCGTGAATTGGTGTGTAGAGTGTCTAAATGGTGTTAGACATAGCAAGAGTTGCTGCAACGTTCATGAGTGCTTATGAACTGGTTTTGAGCATTGGAATAAACCCGCGCTTGCTGGAATCACCTTATGGAATACGATATAAAAGGTGATCGCAAGACGATAATATCATATGGTCTTAAAACCTAGATATATGGTTTATTATTTGTTAATTGATTGTGCATTGATAATGCGAAAACGCATCAGTAACTTGATGTTATAAAACGCATTGTTGTGTATAGTTGGTTAATGAATAAGTAAATGCATATAAGTCGAAGTTTATCTGTAAATTTTATCCTAAGAGGGTAGAAGAGATATCTTGGCCACTCGATGATTTGATTTGACTTATGTGTCGGGCCCAGTCAGAACTGAATTGATGTGTTCGATTAAGTTCTATGTCAAATAAATCGGAGATCGAGAAATCAAATGTTAGACTAACCATTCCATAGGATTGTCAGCATGATATCTAACAGAGGACTGTACGATCCCTTATCTAAAGGACAAGATTGATTAGATCAGAGTTGACAGCGTCTTTGAGAGCTACGATTGCAAACCGTATTATACTTGTATAGTTACTAGACTTATCCAAGTGGGAGACTGTTGGAATAGTGTCTAAGGCTATAACTATATTCGGTTGTGCATGGTCCTTTTGGGTTGCCTTCACCATAGCAACTTGAAGGATGATTTGTTAAGAGAGAGTAAATATTATAAGGAATAATATTTAGCTATTTGATTAATATAAGTCATAAATTAATTGGTATTAATTTGGTGACTTAAAGAGATTAATTGAATAAGAGGGTATAAACTGTCAATTGTTTGATAGTTAGACTTTAGACTATAAATCCATTAGGATGGACTTTGGACGGATTC
Source organism: Lactuca saligna (assembly GCF_052625555.1). Classification (NCBI taxonomy): domain Eukaryota; kingdom Viridiplantae; phylum Streptophyta; class Magnoliopsida; order Asterales; family Asteraceae; genus Lactuca; species Lactuca saligna. The sequence goes on from NC_136420.1 coordinate 148,749,392, forward strand.
TAAGAGCTTTAGGATAGCTCAAAATCGTCCATAAGGATGTCTATGAATGGATTTGGATAGCCTTAAGAGAAGATTATCCAATTAGGGTTTAGGGTGAAACTCTTAAGGAGTCTAAAGGTATAAATAGGCCCTTGGGATGTGGAATTCGTGTACAATCTTTCAGAACCTAAAGCAAGGAACCTCTGGTCGAATTCCATCCCCTCTCCTCTCTCCTAAATCATCTTGCTTGCTATTGGTGTTTGTAAGCCATTAGAGGAGTGACAATTGTGACTCTAGAAGCTCCAAGACAACAAGATCAACAAAGAACTCAAAGGTATGATTCTAGATCTGTTTTAATGTTGTTGTTTAACCTAATTAGCCATTAGAAGTCTTGGATTCAAAAGCATGTTTATTAGAAAGCCTAGATCCAAGCAATAGGGTTTTGCATGCGCACATAGGAAAGTTCTTATGGCTAAAACCCAACAGATAAAACCACATTCACATGTCCCTTCGGCACCTTTGCGTATAGACGCATGCCCTTCGGCTTGTGCAATGCACCCGCGACCTTCCAAAGATGTATGGTGAGCATATTTTCAGAATATGTCGAAAATATCATAGAGGTTTTCATGGATGATTTCACTGTTTATGGAAATTCTTTTAATGAATGTTTGCAAAATTTCACCAAAATTCTACAAAGGTGCATTGACACGAACTTAGTACTTAACTATGAAAAATGCCATTTTATGGTTGACAAGGGCGTGATACTTGGACATGTGGTGTCCCAAAAAGGTTTAGAAGTTGACAAGGCCAAAACAGATGTTATTAAGAGCTTACCATACCCTACAAATGTTCGGGAAGTACGTTCTTTTCTTGGCCATGCAGGTTTTTATCGGCGGTTTATAAAGGATTTTTCCAAGATCACGGTGCCGATGTGTCAACTCCTACAAAAGGAGGCCGATTTTGAGTTTGGTGATGAATGTAAGAAGGCATTTGATCTTTTGAAAGAATTGTTGACATCCGCCCCCATCATTCAACTGCCAAATTGGGATCTTCCATTCGAGATCATCTACTATGCATCAAAGACCCTTGAGAGTGCACAAGGCAACTACACCACAACGGAGAAAGAGTTGCTTGTTATTTTCTTTTCTCTAGAGAAGTTCCGACAATACCTTTTTGGAACTAAGGTGGTCATATATTCGGACCATGCAGCCATAAAGCACTTGCTTACAAAGAAAGACTCAAAGCCGAGGTTAATACGGTGGATGTTGCTTTTGGAAGATTTCGATATTGAGATCAAAGATAAGAGTGGAAAGGAAAATCTGGTTGCGGATCACCTAAGTCGCATTGTACCGCCCGATGATGGTATACCAATCTGTGACACATTTCCAGATGAACATCTATTTGCAGCCAAAGAAGCACCATGGTATGCAGATATCGTCAATTACTTGGTCACAAGTCAATTTCCCCCAGATTCATCCTGTTGGCAAAGAGACAAAATCAAGAAGGAAGCCAAACGATATATATGGGACGAGCCTTACCTTTGGAAGTACTGTGCGGACCAAGTAATTCACAGGTGTGTTGAGCAAAAAGAGGTACAATCTATCCTTAATTTTTGCCATTCTTATGCTTGTGGTGGTCACTTTGGACCCCAAAGGACAGCTACGAAAGTTTTAGATAGTGGATTCTTTTGGCCTTCTATTTTTCATGATTCCTATCTGCTTTGTGTACATTGTGAAAAGTGCCAAAAATCCGGATCTTTAAGCTCCAGGAATCAAATACCCCTTACCCCTATTCTAGTATGTGAGATTTTTGATGTATGAGGTATTGACTTTATGGGACCATTTCCACCCTCTTTTGGTTGGTCTTATATTTTGTTAGTGGTGGACTATGTGTCCAAATGGGTGGAGGCTAAGGCCACCCATACTAATGATTCCAAAGTTGTGGTCGATTTCCTTAAGGTACAGATTTTCTCACGGTTTGGCACACCAAAGGCACTCATAAGTGACCGCGGGACCCATTTCTGCAATCGGATGCTAGAAGCTGTTTTGAAGAGATATGGAGTGACATACAAAGTCTCAACAGCTTATCATCCCCAAACGAATGGACAGGCAGAGGTCTCAAACAGGCAAATCAAAAGCATCCTAGGGAAAACGGTCAACCCAAACCGCAAAGATTGGAGCTTAAGGCTAGACAATTCCTTATGGGCATACCGTACCGCCTTTAAAACTCTCATTGGTATGTCCCCATATAGGCTTGTGTTTGGTAAAGCATGCCATCTTCCAGTTAAGCTTGAGCATAAAGCTTTTTGGGCGGTAAAGAAATTCAACATGCGTGAAGATGAAGTGGGAAATAAAAGGAAACTTAATATCCAAGAGCTAGAGGAGATTCGGAATGATGCATACGAAAGCAACATGATCTATAAGGAGAAAAAAAAGCATACCATGATAGGGAGATCTCCTGAAAGACTTTTTTACAAGGACAAAAGGTGTTGCTGTACCACTCAAGATTCAAGTTAATTTTAGGAAAGTTGCAATCAAGATGGATTGGTCCTTTTGTGGTCACAAGGGTGTTTGACCATGGTGCGGTGGAAATCACGAGCAAGCAAACGGGTAAAACATTCAAAGTCAATGGTCACAGGCTGAAGCCGTTTTATGAAGGATTTGAGGTGAAGAATGAAGAGGTTGATGAGTTGGAGAACCCCATGTACCAAGACTGAAGCATATGCGGGGGCAAAGTCGAGCCAACGACTTGAAACAAGGGCGGCTAACCGGGAGGCAACCTGGGGGTATTTCTGTCTTTTATTTAAAAACAATTTCCATTTCTTTGAGTTTTTGGTTTTCAATGTTCCAAATGCATTCAATCATGATTTAAAATCACCAAACGGACCTAGGAATGAAAAAGTATTTCATTTCAAAGAGAGGAAATTTTCAAGTTCAAAAAGTGAGGATTAGCATCCAGGGACCAACACGGGTCGTGTCCCTCTTAGCCTTAATGAAACACGGGTCGTGTTCATGTAAAAAAGTCCCAAATTGTTCCAAATAGCAACACGGATCGTGTTGGTTTTGGCCTTGACCCAACATAGGTCGTGTTCATGCAAAAAAGTCTCAAATTCTTCCAGAGAGCAACACGGGTCGTGTTGGTTTTGGCCTTGACCCAACACGAGTCGTGTTCGTCCATAACTCAGCATAAACCCCCCAACACGGGGTGTGTCAATTTAGCCTGGGGAGACACGGGTCGTGTTCGCGCAGTAGTTCAGGCCCTTTTAAAGAAAAAAACCGGGACTTGACCTCATTTATCCCCACTTTCACTTCCTAACAGCCCCTCTCTCCCAACAAAAACCTTAGGTCCGATTTTCATCAAATACCTTTCAATTTCTTCAAGATTTTGACTTTCATCTACAAAAAGGTTTGATTTTCATCATCTACACTTCATCTTCTCCATCTTAAACATCATTTTCTTGCATTTTAATGGTGGATTTGGGGGTTTTTGACAAACCCTAGATCCGAAAATCTCATGTGGTTTTGGTGTTTTAGTGTCTTAATCTTAAAGAGGGCAAGCTTGGGGAGGTTAAGGAAGATCTTTTCCATCAAGAACAACACAAATCCACACACGATTCGGTAAATTCCTCCCAACTCTTAACTTTTGGATTTTGTGTTCTTGAGTCAAATTACTTGAAATTTTGATCTATTTGGAATTGATTCTTATTAGGAAATCTTTGAAAGCCCAATTTCCCGCGAAATTTTGGTGGCCAAATTCGAAGTTGACTGGACCCGTCAACAGTTGACTTTTGACATTTTGACCTATTGACTTTTAATTTGTCCCAAACTTAACTATGGAAGCTACATCTTCCAAAAGACCAAGACAAACCAAATCATCCGCCCTCCATCGGAAGCCTAGGACTCCATCATCTCCATCCAGATCTCCATCACCTCCATCTAGGTCCCCAACACCCCTAGCCGACCCGTCTCATTGTGGTGTCGTATGTCTTGGCCCAGTTCAACAGGGAAAACTTGAGTCATTCCTTAAACGGGGTCATGCCATCCAAAAATTCGCGCATGTTCCAACCCTAAAAGAGTTGCATGTTTACAATCAAGTCAAAACCCCGTTTCGCAACATAGGGTGGCACGGCTTATTGAGGGTCCATGAGTTGAGCTAAAAAGTCCCAACAACTGAGTTTCTATCCTCAGTTTATTATTAGAATCAAGACTATGAGATCTCCTTGGATCAAATCAATGCCATTGTGGGAGCCCCAACGGAAAACACATTTGGCCCCACTGACCCAATCCAGGGATACTTTGACATGACTTGGTGGACCCAGCTCACCCAATTACACCCATATGTCTCTAGTGCTGCTAAAGCCTCATCACTTATCCATCCTGTGATTAAGGTAGCCCATAGAATCATTGCTTCGCTCGTCGCCCCTAGAGAGGAGAGAAGCACCATAAGCGCGCTAGAACTCAAAATCCTTTATGCAATGACCCATCCCGAGAATAACCTCATTCCTCATTATGGTCGGTTTCTGTGCCACAAGCTCATCCGCCTTAGCACATCCCGATCGGGAAAGATTGTTTGCGGGGGTATTGTCAGCATGCTCGCCAAGAGCGCCCACATCCGTGCCCCATACCCCGGTCCCCATCAGCCACTGTCGGGTGAGCCTTATCTCACCACTACTGTCCTTGATTCCATGCGACTCTTCCGTTCAACATGTGATGGCACACACCATTGGACCGTGGGTCAAAATCATGATCCAAAGCTCCTCATCACACCAGAAAATAAAGGCATTCTTGATTTCCGAAATCCCATTCACATGACCGATTGGCAAATCATTCCATACATCTTCCCCCACTCATACTCCACTGAGGTAGATGAACAAAGTGAAGAAAACGAGGAAGATGGTGATGATGATGAAGAAGCGGAAGAGCCTCACCATGCTTCTCCCACCGGTGGTGGCAGATCATCCGATTTTGCTGCACCCCCGCCATATCATCAACAGTATATGGACGAATTCCAATCAATCCATACCCGCCTCGACACCTACGAGCAGGATACCAGCCTGACCCAGAATTTTTCCACCTTCACCACCCAGTACGCTCGGGATCAAGAGCGTCAACATAAACATGAGGACGACTTTTGGGCTTGGACCCGAAACCCCAGCTACTATCCTCCTCCTCCACCTCCGTTTTAGGTTGTTCCACCATCTCCAGGCATCGGGGACGATGCTTATCTTTAAGCTTGGGAAGGGGTAGACTTGTATATTAGGTTCACTCATACTCATGCATGCATTTTCTTCTTTTCAAATTTTTTTTTTATTTGTATTTCATTTAAAAAAAATTAAAAAAAATTAAAAATAAATAAATAAAAACTCTTATTTTCTCTTTTCTATTTTATTTTCTTATTTACATTTTCCCTGCATTTTATATTCGCTTAAAAAAATGTACGAGATGATGACACTCTTTACATACAATTGCTCCATGAAACGAAAGAATTCTGAGGCGACCGAGTAGTTACCGGAAGCGTAGAATCAGCTGTCATAACTAGGGGACCCAAACACCGTAATTCGAGACCCTAGCCTTAGATAATAAAAAGAATTTATATTGAAACGTTTTTTGGGCGGTAATTACAGCTTTAGGATGATTTGCTTTTGAATGTTTAAAAAGAATCTTTATCGGCAACTCTGAACCCACATAGCACGGACCTATTTGTTGACACGCGTTACCCCCGTGGTAACAGAGAGCTTAAGTATCAGACCCACACAGTCAAGAAAGAAGGAAGGGTACAACTGTCATATCTAGTACCCTAATCAAAATTTTAAATGCCAAAACGAAGAAATCTAAAGAAATTCTAAAAATGAAGATTGAAGAATCCAAATTCAAAACGAAGTACAAATCAAAGTTCAATCAAATCAAAAGCCAATTCAAGTCAAATACGGCGAATGAAGAACTGTGTGATATGATACTTATGGCTCTCGAAAAAGTGAAAACATAGGAGCTGAGCCCCTTCGGGTGGGCTCACTGTTTCAGCGAAAGCTGATTCGCCGTGACGGGTTCTTAAGGATGCGTCGATTCGGGTTCTTGGCCATCAAGTCTTAAGGACATGAAATCCGGACTATGTTATTTTCTCCCATAAAGCTTAGTATGGTATAAATATTAAATAAAACTTTGGTTGGATTATTGGGTTACACTGTTTCGGGTCTTCCTCACATTGATAGTCTGTGATATGTGGAAGGAAACAGGATGGTTGCCAAGGTATCAATGATCGGAGCCCTATCGATGTAAAGTCTGATCGTACCTTTATTTAGTTACAAAAGTACATATCCTGTGTTTGTTCTTAATCTTCTTTTCTTTTGCTTCATTTTGTTTCTCAAGTGCATTTTGTACATACCTTAAATTTTCATGGCATTACATTGCATGCATTCATTCTTAACCTTTAGGATCCTTCATCCCCTTTTTGTTCTAAGTTTTTCTTTTTGCCATCTAGAAATCATCCTGTTTGTCGGGTTCTTGTTCTTTCTTGAGGACAAGAAAGGTCTAAGCTTAGGGAGATTTGTTAGTTGCTATTTGTGCACCTTTTGGCGCACCTTTTAGTCCCATTTTATGCATATATTTAGCACAATTGTTCTTCCTTTTCCTTGCATTTTATCATATTCATGTTAGTCTCTAGAACAACCTTATTTTCACACTTTTATATCTTTTTCAGGTAAACCGGAGGTTGGAACGCGCTTTGGGAAGTGTCGGGAAGCATTGTTGAAGATTTCGGGACGATCAGGTGAAGAACGAAAAAGTTGGAAAAATCAAGTTTGGAATGGGAGTCAGAGAGGTACACGGGGCGTGTTGAATTTACACTGAAAAGTGAGCACAGGGCGTGTTTGACCAAAATGGGAGCTATTGACCATGTTGGACACGGGGCATGTCAGTTTAGTGCAAATAAACACGGGGCGTGTTGCTGAACACGACCCATGTTAGTTTAGCCTATTTTAACACGGGCCGTGTTCAACCCAGAAACCAACTTTTGGTAGTTTTTCCTATCTTTTATATTACGGGTTGAGGGTCATTTTTACATAGAGACAACATATCAGAGCACCATTGGAAAAGAGAATTCGAAGGTTCTTGCAAGTGTTTGTCCGTTAATCATTTGGAAACATTAATTCTTGTTTTTGTAAGTTGTAATTACACTTAATTTCATCTTTTAGACTTGTGATCTTGTTCTAGCCATGTGTGGCTAGAACCCTAATTTCTCCAATTTCATGTTTTGACTTCTTGTTAGTGACTTCAATCATATGACATCATGTTTGTTCTTAATTTCTATCTAATGAATTTGATTTTGCTTCAATCGAATGTTTGATTCTAATTATGATTCTTATTGGCCATTTGAATTAGAGTTAGGTCATTCAAGTTATCTCTTTTACAAAATCCGTAATTGTTTTATGAAATTGAACGAGTAACAAGCATTAAATTGATCTCTATTGAATGAATTTAGTGTAAGTCTTATTCATACACTTTTACACTCCCGAGCTTATGAGGAGTATTGGGTGTTGTTGGGAACATTCACATAAAGCTTCATGCAATCTTATAATCTAATTCTAAGAGCTTGTTTAGATTAGGTTAACAAGGTTAGGGTTAATCAAAGAGCTTGTTTTGGTTAATTAATATGGTTAATGGGAAGTGTTAGAGCTTATTAGCACTTTCAAGTACCAACTTAGATAGACTTGAATGAATATTGTGTCATCTTTGAGTCACATTGCTAACTTGTCATACATGGGGTTGGAGTTCTTACAAATTCTGAATTTAATTCACGCATTTAGTTGATTGCTTATGTTTTTAATTGTTTGTTTAATCATTAGATTCTAAACCCCCCTCTCTGTACTATTGGTGACCATAGTACCTTGTGCAAATAGGTATTGACCAATTGTCCCGTGTCTCTGTGGATCGACCCTGCTTGCCTTGTACTACCTTTTAGTGCAATATAGTGGGATTATTTTGGAGTATATCATACCCCTTTATTTGTTAGGTTTAACACGCATAACAAGGATTTTTAATTTTAGTTAAATTTTGTAGCAACCAAATATTGTTAAAAAAATATTGATTACATAGTATAATTAGAAAAAATATTGATTAATATTGATTATATAAAATATACAACATTATATGATTTTTCTATTGTTTGTATTCATGTGTTTGAGAATAATTATCAAAATGTTTATGTGTTTGTTTCTATTTGTGTGGTTTGCTTTTGACAAATGTAAAATAACTTTTTAACATTTTGTGATGGTTAAGGTAGGGTGAGGATGAGAATCAGGGTGGGGGTGGTGTGGGGTGTGTACTGTAGGTGAGCTTATAACTTATGGCTCATTGTTTATGGTTTATGGATTAAGGCTTATGCTTAGGTATTACGATTCATGGATTGTGGCTTATGGATTAAGGCTTTTTAGTGCTTAAGGCTTAGGGTTTATGGCTTATTAATCCATAAATCTTAAGTTGATGGGTTCGGATTAAGGTTTGGCAATAAGCTTATGTCTTGGGGTTTGGGGGTTAAGGTTTATGGTTTGCAACTTAAAGAGTATGACATAGGGCTTAGGGCTTAAGGCTTAGGGTTTATGGCTTAATATGGCTTTTTGATTGGGTTTTATGGGTTATGGCTTAAGTTTTAGGGATTAGGGCCTATGGATTAAGGCTTGGGGCTTTAAGATTACTTCTTAGAGCTTGGGGCTTAAGTCTTATGGTTTATTGTTTAAATAGTAAGGCTTCGATCTTATGGTGTATGGATTATGGCTTAAGGCTTATGGTTTATGGATTAATATGTCTTATGGCTCACGATTTATGAATTAGGGATTAAGTCTTAGTGCTTATGGCTTATGGATCAAGGTCTTATTGATTATTTCTAAACACTTATTGCTTATGACTTGTCACTTAGTTATACCTTGTGGCTTACGGTATATAGATTATGACTTATGGCTTATGGCTTAACGTTTATGACTTATGGCTTAAGGCTTAGGGCATATGACTTTGGGCCTAAGGCTTAGGGCGTATGACTTTGGGCTTAAGAATTAGGGCATTTGACTTAGAGATTAAGGCTTAGGGCTTAGGCTTTATGGCTTAATGCTTAAGGCACATCCTGACCTGTGCCTCACCCCACATCCCATACCATCTACCAAAATCTACCACACCCTACTCATACCACCGACCCTCCCCTATCCTTACACTCGGCCTGCCCATATCCACACCCACACTCCCATACCCACCCACCCTCACCCTATATACCATATGTTACCCTTACACATACATACCCCACACACATCCTAACTTGTACCCCTCATACCAATAACCACATACTCACCCCAACCCACCCCATATTTACCTTGCCCCACCCTCACACCCATACCTACAAACCCATGTCGACTCCTATCCTACCCATACACACACCCTACCCCCATATTATTCCCTACCACCCCATATCCATACCTAGAAAACACCTAAATATTTGCTTTAGAGTAATTCCATGTTCATCATTATTAAACGAATTCTAGAAAATGTTTTAAATATGGAGTGAAATCAAAATTAAAACTAATTCATTCGGATAAAGATTTTTGTAGATTAAAAAGGTAACAAAAATTCTTATTAAATTAACTTTACTTTTTTGAACTTTTTAAAACCCAAATAACTAACTAGGATATTTTTTATTTCATTTTTAAAATTTTCAAAATCTTCAAAATTTTGAATTTTTTTCTACGTACTATTTACCTTCCCCACTTCAGTCTACCCTAGAAAAAACCGTTCTAGTCTCTCAATTTCGTCTCTGCTCTTCTCGATCTGCCCCATGGTATCTTCTTTCTTACGGGAGTATCCTTCATTAGACCATCTCCAACCCACTTCTATTTTTCCCCCAAAAAATAGAGTAAAAAATGGGGTAAATAGTATTTCATCTCCAACCCTACTCCATTTTTACCCCCAAAAAGTATATTTCATCATTTTAACTTATATAAATTATCAAATACACGTCTTCTACTAATTTGATTTTAAAAAGTATATAGTCTATATTTTTTTCATGTCAATAATATTAAATAAATAATATTATATTTATAATACGTAATTATAAGCTTTTGTAAAATACGTAATTGTTTTTTAAAAATTCCAATATGTATTTAAATTTTAATATGAATTTCATAAACAAAAAAAAATTAAATTTATAATTAATTAATATAATATAATATATAACACAATATTATAAGTATTAAGTATTACATTTAAATAATAATTAGTAGGTAAAAAAACCAGAAATGTATAAAAATATAAAACGAGGGACTAAAACCAACAACTCTAAGTTCATCCCCATTTAGGGGAAATGAATAGTATAACAACATATTTGGTGTTATACTATTCAATTCCCCCAAAATGAGGGAAGAAATGGAGTAGGGTTGGAGAGGAATGGGAGAAGAAATGGAGGAAATTATGGAGAATGGGAGTGGGATGGAGATGCTCTTAGGTGCATCTTTACTTGGTGCCTCATCCTTTTGCCTCTCTCTCAATCGGTGGCTTCTCTATTTTTGCATAAGAAAACTTTAAATCAGTGAATCATTAGGTTAAACTCTTGAAGGTGAAGATAGTATTCGGTTTAATAAATCCTATATAGATCAACAATTAAAGCCATATAGAGTCTCGAACTTCGTCTGGAAAATCCAAATTGGCATAGCATCGGACAAACACAAATACGACCGCCAAAATTCGTTCATAAAACTCATAATATGAAGAGAATCTCTCACACATGTTCATCTCTGTAGGATACAATTTTTACGAACTTTTCTTGTTTATGATTCTATCTATAAAGAACGATATGATATTTGTTCTATAGTTTGAAGAAAATGGAGTCATTAAGTCCAGTTAGTAGTTTGCTTTATTTGGTTTAATGAATCATTTCTTTCTAATTTACAATAGCTGGAAATCCCATGGCTGTGAAGCAGGAGACTAAGATGCTGGAAGCGAAAATGAAGATGATTAGATAGATAATTCAAGGGGATGTGTCTTCAAATGCCGATGAAATTGCATTAGTTGAGAGATGCAGCAAGCATAAAACAAAGAGGCAAATCAATTTGGGATTCTTCTGGTTCATTCAATCACTTGAAGACGTTCTATCTGATCAATGTTCATCTTCAGTAAAACCAACATCTAGCTTCTTTAACTACTAACATTTTGTAAATGTAAATGAATATAGGTAAAGGTTGTTTTATGTGTTGATGTTTCAGATCTAACATATGAAAAAAGTTGTTATATAACTTGTTTTCATATTTAAACATTTTTTACAACATAATAGTATGTCTTCAAATAATAGTTTTTTAAAGGTATAATGCAGAATGGAGCAATTGTGGTGGTTGGATCTTGGACCTGATCGAAATGTAAACTATTACAAAATACAGTAAGATACCCCATTTACTCATTATATCAACATCTTATATACATAGTGTTTTAGAAATATATCTATGTATTGAAGTTAAATTTATAAAAAGTTGTAAGTGGTGAGTAATTTGAAGGTATGAAGCTTTTTGCATTCATGAGAACCCAAGATGCATTTTCATTGCTACTAAAAATGGTGCCACTATCATTATGACTGATTTACAAGAATGTCCAGGTAAGAATCAAGGGCATTCACATCTTTTGCACTCAAAAATCAAGCATGAGTCTTTGTCCCACCTTTCCTTTTCGGGTCTTAGTCTTGGCTATTTGAGTTTTCACAAATTGGGTCTCAAGGTTTTACTTTGTTGATTTAAGGGTGATATGGTAACTAAGTGTAATGTGCTGCATTGTTAGGTGTTGGGTGCATGGTTGCTATTATTAATGGAGCAACAAAGAAAGATCTAACTGTAGTCGGAAAACCATTAATATTTTTGATGGATGTATTACAAAAGATGTAAGTGGTCAATTGAATCCTTACTTCCATCTCTTAATCTATTACAACATTATACTATTAACTTTTTCTTATAAGGATATTATACTTTGAAAATTATATCCAATTATAGCATTATACTTATAATTTTTTGTCTTAATGTTTGACACCTACAATTTTTTTGTTGCTCCACGTATCAAATCGACCATCCAATCAAAATTAAAACACCGAAATCCAAGATTCTGTGAAGAAAAATAAAACTTATACAATGTTAGAGGGCATAACAAAAATGTTGGAAATATAGTTCTTAGTTTATGTGTATAGTTTTGTATATATGTATCTTTTGATTACAAATTAATGTCTTTGGTATTTGAATTGAAAACTTATCTACTGATTTTTTTTAATCTTAATATCATTTTCTTTTAAGTTTTATCATGTTTACTGTTGTTTTTATTTTACAAAAAATCGGAAATAAAATGGATAATGTGTCGACTGATAACTGTAACTTTACGTAAACATTAGTTACATCATATTAAACAAAATCCATGTGGCTTTATATAACTACTAGTCATACCAAAATTATAATATTTTACGTAATTGTGTGTCTCTATACGATAGACAATAGTCACAATAAAATATTATTTGTGTGACTAATTATTAACGAACCGTCACGTATGAAAGTAATTACATGTGGCCATTTAGTGAACATGGTTATGTTCAACGTAATTGTATGTCTGCAAAAGATATCCAATAGTTTTAATAAACTTTGAATTGTGTGACGAATTATTAGCTATACGCCACATTGAAATAACATGTATATCATCAGTTGGTGATATACAATCACTACAATTACTAAAAAAGTGTGTCTACTGATAGTTTAATGCCATAACATTGGATAAAATGATTGATTATAGCAACAAAAATCCATACCCAATAGCCACACTTTTATAATACAGCTACATTTTTCATATCATACGGACACTAAATTTTCATGTGTCCATAAGACCTCTATGATGGCATCGCCTTCCATCAAACTTTTAGTGAAAAAAACAAAATGTCACTATATGCATATATATATATATGGTCACACTTTTATGGTGTGTCTGTAGGTCATTTTTGTACTAGTGCGCTTAGATTTTCGGCCATAAATTTTTTATTTCTTTGAATTTTTTTTAAAAACCGAAGTTCTTAAAATATAGTTCTCTATTAAACGAGCACAATCATAAATTTTTGAAATTTTTTTTTTAATTTATATATTTATAAAAAAAACCCCAGAAAAAAACAATTCTTCATAAAATATAAAATTTTAAGGAATACTTCTACTCAATATTCTAATGACTTTGTAAAAAGAATTTAAAAAAAAATAAGGTGTTTTAGATACCAAACTTGATTTTAAAAGATTAAAAGTTTTTTTTTTTTAAATGTTGAACATTATATGATGCAAATACAGATAATTCAAAATATTTATGATTCAAAAATATTATAATTCAATATGTTTATGATCCCTAACTTGTTATGATCTAAAAATATTTTGATTTAAATATTTAATGATCCTTAATTATTATATTTTAAATGATTCAAAATATATAATAATCCAAATGTTGTATTGAACAAAAACTTTAATTAATTCAATATATTATGATCCAAATTAAAATGCTCCAACTTAATATGATCTAAAAATATATGATGTATAATATTGTTATGATTCAAAAATTTATAATCCAAAAATAATATGAATAAAAAAAGTATGAATAGAAAATATTATGATCCTTAATATTCATGTTATTTAAATTTTTATCAATGTTAAACATTAAAAACTCAAACCGATATTTAGTTTTTTTTTTAAATAGCCAATAAGAACTGGACACTTGTCAGATTGGGGTGGGAGCACGTGTCAGCTCCCGGAAAGGCCACATGACCTAATTTTCATTTTCTTTTTTCTTTTAATCTTTTTGCTTTTTTCACTTGTACCCTCTAAACAATTAACATTTTCGGAAATTATCAAAATCTCACAGTTAATTACGAAAATAACATATCATCTCAAGAGATTTTAACGATAAATAAAATCAAATGCTGACTATTTATTTTTCAATCTTAAGACCAAAAAATTTTCCTTGTGGTTCCTACCATTTTTGAGTTCTTACTTGATCATATATATATATATATATATATATATATATATATATATATATATATAACATCCATAAAATTCAATATGTCGAGTCCAATCAACTATCGGGTTGGAATACCCAAGGTTTGTTGGCCTACCGCCTTATCTATAACACTCCTCCCGAGCCTCCGTGTCTATGGCTTACAACCAATTCGCACCGGGTATCTTCGCTTACCGCACAAAGCAGAACCGTCTCAACCTAACCTAACACAATATGTCGACATATAAACAATCATGATCAAGTAGGCACATAATATATTCAAACAACAATCATATAGCTCACTATTGCCTACTAATCCTCTCACAACATATAGTCCCACTACCAGCTAATCCCCATAGAATGAGTAACCATAAGTAACCAGAGGTGAGATAGCCACCCGAACAGATAGTCCTACTCTAGAGCCACAACCAAACGATGAACATATAAAAGAGCCTAGACCAAGAGTTTTTAGGTTATCCTACATAACCACTAACGGTCCCTAAGGGCACTCCACCGATGATAACCAGCAAGTACACATAAAATATATTTCTACAAGTTATTACCACAAAGCAACTGACTCCATGCCAGGAGATAGTTCTAATTTATCACTACAGCATATCAGCATACTCAATACCAGAACACAGATCTAGATGATCACTACGACATAACAACATACTAAATATCAACAATCCAAGGAATGCATAACCGTATATATTTATAGGTGAGATAGTCACTCGGACAGGTGATCCTACTGTAAAACCACAACCAAACAAGGAACAAATAAGAGAGTTTAGATCAAGAGTCCTCAGTCTATCCTACTTGACTATAGATAGTCCCTAGAGCATCCTTCTACTAGCAGATAATCAATACTAGTGGGTCGGCATTGGTGCCTTCGACCCACGGGTATAGTGGTGCGAAACTCACCTCGATGTGCGTGCAGAAACCACTGTAGCAATGAAGGACTCTACTAGCTTCAACTCACTTCCAACTACCTACAGGAAGATATTTGAGTTAATAACCGATCACAGATCATAGTCACTTGTGACAGTGACCACCTCATATGAAATGACGATTAGGGTTAAGTAAGAATACTTAACCCATTAAGGACTTAATCACTTAAGGGTATGATTGATTAAGGTTTGACTTAGTCGTTTTCGCTTTAAATAATAATCCAATCAACAGCCCAAATACGAGCCCGATTATTGCCAAAAATAAAGCTCCTCGATTCTAGGGTTTCTACATAAAATGATAACTAGGGTTAGTGTTCCTTACTAAACCCATTAACGACTTAATCCATTAAGTCCAATATATCATAAAGTTATTTTTGGGGAATTATTAAGTTATTATTTTAGGTTTAATTAATAGTTTTAACGCAGGTCCCGACCAACTCCAAAATTAGGGTTTTCTTGATATTAGGGTTTTCTAAACCCTAATTAGGATTTCCAACTCCTAAAGTTGAATGATTATCTAATTAAATAAATATATAATTAATAACTTAGGCACAACCCACTGCTACCTCGGGCAGTGGTGGTCGGCAGCGGTCCATGGCAGCAGGAGGTGGCAGCCACCCGCACACAACGACGGTTAGAGAAATAATTCCAACAATATAATACAAATACAATTTCTTACAACACACACACACACACAAGAACCAAAATAATAAGAAAATGCCTAGTACAACCACCATAATGGTGGCTGGCAGCAGCAGGAGGTGGAAATAGGCGGCCGCCACCATGGTTGTTTGCCATGGTGGTTCTTCTCATCGGTTCATCTTGCCAAATAACATCCACACGATACATTACACTAAATCATGTACACACACACGAAACACACGCAACACATCCACCTTCGTGGCGGTAGGCGGTGGTCGGAGATGATAGCCACCACCTTACGGTGGTGGTGGGTTCTCTTTCAGATTCCGGCCAAGCAAACACATACCCGCACGACATTAACTGAAACACACCCACAAATATCAACACATGAGCTCCCGACACGAATATACACACCTAGACTCATCCACCCCTGAGGTGGCGCACGATAGCCGGAAGATATGGCGGCAATGGAACAACCGCCGGAGTGGCAGCGGAGACATAGCAGCAGTAGAGAAACGAAGTAGGAGAATGGAGACCGGAGAACCCATGGAAAGAACATATGTGCGAAGCGACGACAATGTCGGCGTTAAATGAGAATGAAGCAAAGAAGGGAGGTGCACAACCCCTAACTGAGAACGACAACATCAGAGTTACGAGCCTTCATAACCTTCAATCTCGCCACTGATATGATATCCAACACTGATCTTCATCGACAGCGAACAACAATGGCGGCGACTCTCGGCCGTTCAAGGTGGTGCCAAGGAAGTGGTGGCGGCTGGAGGATGGGAGGTATAAGGGTGGTGGCTGGGAGGATATTTAGGGTTAGGGTTTGTTGATATGCAAGGCCAAAGAGATGTGATGGATATTAGACCCCATCCAAAACAAAATTCATGCCATATTGACAATTCTAACCCTTCCCTTCTCAATTCTTTTCAAGTCTAGTCCAATATTTACGGTCTAGCCCCCTGATTCTAAAAATCCTTTCAACATAAGTCAGAAAAAATACCAATCGGCCCCTTGCATCAGAATTCTATTCATAATTGGTCCAGAAGTTACAATTTAACTCCCGATTTCAAGAACTGAATACATTAAAGTCTCGATAGTGAACACTCCTAACAACTTAATACCACCTTAGGGCTAAATTAAAATATAAAATATATATCGGGCTTTTATGGATTTTTATTTATTTATTTATTTATTATTATATTTATTTATCTTTTTACTTATTTTATTTACTTTATTTTTAAATGGAATGTTACAATTCTCCCCTACTAAAAATAGATTTCTTCCTCGAAATCAGCTCTCGCTTTTACTTCAAGATGCACTTTCCCACAACAACCAAGGTGAATGAAAATCAATGGAATCAATCGGTCTTCGAGCTTCTCGCCCAACTCTAATACCCTATTCCTGCGCCAAAAGGGGCATCACCGCAATGAAAACTAACTGAACTCATATTGAACTGAACCACACACACACACTCTCTCTCTCTCTCTTTCTCTCTCTCTCTCTCTCTCTCTCTCTCTCTCTCTTTTTCTCCAATTGCCCAACAGAACTACCCAAAGTTCACACTTGGGATCACCCCCAATCAGTTAATAACCGACAAGCAGATCCTCAATTTGAGCTCCTGATAGCTTAGGGTCTAAGCACAAACACTCCCTCCATATGCTATCACGACTAAGACTAACATGAATCGAAGGGAAAAATCCAACAACTGGTGATGATCATGTTGTGAAACAGGAAGACTTAGTAGTTGTGCAGAGGTCTGGAACTCAAAGAAATATGACTTGAACCAAATCTTGGAACAAGTCTTCTTGATGCAAGGCTCCATTCTCCTTCACTTGAAATATGCTAGAAATTGAGGACTTCATAGTCCTTCGATACCAATCTCTATTACTTGATCTCAACCACTGATATCCACCTATATAGGAAAATCTAACTTCACACCACATTCATACATTCCAACTCACATACAGTCGAGGCCTAATACAATTAGTCCATATGTAACAAGAGACCAATAGAAGCAAGGCTAAATACGGTAACTCCATTTCTCTGATCATCCAAAATTACCGTTAAACCTTGAAACAAAAACAGAACTACAAATAAATACCAACACCACCACAATTGCTAAATAAAGAACTACCAACTCAAATACCGGTCCTTGGGACCCTGGCGGTCCCCTGAAGACCATCGGGTAACTACCAAGCTAAGGGTGTAGGATCCAACACCTCACTGAGAAAAGGATAATGAGCTTTAATGTGGCCTTCCGGACAATGATGAAAACAAACTCGTACACTACACCCATGGTCTATTCCAAAATGACCCTCCTCGCCACACCGACAACATGCAACGAATCTACGTCTCCCTCCAACTAATCCTGAACTCTGGCCGGCAGACTTGAACCGCTTCACTGTAGGCTGGGACTGATCCAAAGTCTGATATAGCTCTCTCTCCTGGGTCTTTATCTCAATCTCTCGCCTCCTCGCGGCATCCTAAAGTTCAAAGAGAGAGTTATAGTGCTGGACGGACACAAACTATCGAATATATGTCTTGAGCATGCTCAAATACCGAGTCATATGAGCCTGTTTTGAAGCAGCAAACTCAAGACTGAACAAATCCCTCTCAGTAAACATCTTGGTGATCACCGTCACCGACTCGATTGTTTGCCTTAGATCTAAGTAGTCCTAGGACAGTCTCTCCCTCTCTACCGGGGGATCATACCTTGCACGGAACATCTTCCATAACTATTCCCAAGTCATCGTGGCCCTCTGCTCAAGACTATAAGAACTAGTCGTCAGTCTCCACCAATCCCTTGCCCCCAACATGAGGAGGTTTAGGGCGTACTCGACCTTCTGGTCATCTGGACAAGAACACGTGAAGAAACAACCCTCCACGTCAGACAACCATCTCATCACCACAATCGGGTCGGAAACTCCATCAAACTCTGGGGGCTTTGTACAACCAAAATCCCGATACTGGAAATCTTTCTCCCCTCGAGCCCCAACGGTAGCAACAACTGTGGTTGCTGCAGCAACAACAACCTCAGAAAGTGTAGCATATCGGTCATCAAAGTGATCCATCATAGCGGCCTTGACAGATTCAACCAGCTCCAATATATGCGCACATACAAAAGAAACAACTTCCTCACGAATGATCTCCCTGACATGGTCCTCAATCAATGTTGGCCTATTCTGGTCATCTGCTCCTGATCCTGATATGGATCCATCCTCAAATTGTCTCGTACTCTCCATAATGAAAACAAATCAGGGAGATATCAGAAAAAACACATATAACACCAGGGGAACCAATTCCCAACAAAACTATGAGGTTTGTGACTTCCCTTATATGTGCTTCCAGTAGTACGGGCCCATACTACATTCCACACCTATCCTTAGTTGTCTTAGAAGATCATCACAACAACCCTAACAATACACTGCACTCAAGCATACTCATTCACTCTATACTCACTTCCTAGAGGAAAGCTACACATATCACGACTGACCGACTGACCCCATATAACTCATTCTACCATCACTGCCACACGACCCTCTGTTGGTGCCAAATAAGTATTGCATGAACACTATCACATATTACACAACTTAAACAATCTTAGGTTAAATAATTTAATCCTACAACGGTTGGACTCAAACGAGAGTTGTGCTGCAGGACCAAATCCCCCACCCTAACACCATTTAACCCATGCAGTATGTGACTTAGCGCATTCACGCAATTGTTAGTTCGCACTCGAAAGAGTCATACCACAATCAATAAGGTATTCCACAAAGGACAACAATTCAAATATCAGGCAATTCCATCAGAAGATTCATGAGGATCCCTATCCTATCAGTAATATGTTGTTCTAACATAATATAATATAATCTCAAATAAATGTATGGTAATTTACGGTCTACTTACTGGCTTCGACTGGTCGTATACATCTCATCCTCCTTGATTATTTTGAAAACCATTTGAAAATTGTTTTTAAAATCTTTTTCCTTAGTTTGAGACTGGTTTCACATGAGTATTCCTCCAATTCCCTTAAACCAAGGCTATGATACCAACTTGTAACATCCATAAAATTCAAGCCAATTTCAAACTTTTTCAAGCATTCAAAAACATTTAGTTATTACAAAATGTTTTCAAAATAGTTTCATATCAGAGATCCCAGAAATAAAGATCATAAAAATGTGAGGAGGTGCACAATCACGCCTTCTCCTTCCTGCGATCATCTGAAGTACCTGAAACAAAATCCAAAACTGTAAGCCTGAAGATTAGTTAGTGAGTTTCCCTCAAAATACCCCCACACAAAACAAGCATAAACATAAACACTCTTACATTTTATCTCGAATTTTCGAGAATTTGAACATCTTCAAGAAGAGTTTCATCATCAAAAATCATCAATTATTGGTAAGTCCTACCACACCTAAGCTGTATAACTTCATTTTCATGTTATATCACTCATTTTAAGTAAGTTTTTTGTGATCATACTCCTAGAAACATACTAATTTCAAGATCCACCCAAGAAAGCTTGCTAGGGCCAAAAATAGCATCAAAATCTTCCATTTCCTTCTTTAAACCTAAAACAACAAGCAAAGGTGAGTTCATTGATGGGTTTTGGTCATAAGACATCCTATGTGCTCATACAAACCCTAATGCTTGGATCTAGGTTTCTCTATTGGACATGCTTTGAATCCAAGACTATAAACCCTAATTCTAGCATATGGAAATCGATATTAACATATAATTAGGTTTAAGATATTACCTTGATTGTTATGTAGCAATAACAATCATAATTCCTCCTTGAATTGACTTTGGAAGGCTTAGAGTCACAAGTGTCACTCCTCTAATGGCTTACAAACACCAAGAGCAAATGGAGAAGGTATAAAGAGAGAGGAGAGAGGTAGGAATTCGTCCTTAGGACTTCTTGGGAAGGCTTAGACGAATTCATGAGCCTTAGGAGGTTTATATAGGTGTAAAGATTAGGGTTTTAGTCCTTATCCTTATCTAGTTGCTTGCCCACCAAGTAACCATAAGATAACTCTCAGAAACCCTTATCCTAGTTGAAATCTAAGGAATTATCTCCTTATATTCGTTCACCCTATATTTAAGATAATCCTTACTTTATTTTGTAACTATCAGATAACTACAAATCAGCCCCTCTAGTTTAATTAATTACACTTGATCACAAAATTAATTCCTAATTATATATTGACCAATATTAATTAAACAAATATGATTTCTCCTTTAATATATTATTCTTATAACATATTAATAAATCATAATAACCTCTCTCTCTTTATTTATTTCTCCAATCATGTTGCTTTGGTGAAGGCAACCCAAAAGGACCATGCACCATCGGGTCAAGTACATACCAAAATAGTTATGGACTTAGACACTAATCCAACAGTCTCCCACTTGGATAAGTCTAATAACTATTATGCATATGACTTCAGCTCCTGATCTGCAATCGTAGCTTTCCAAAGCCATTGTCAACTCTGATCCTATCAGATACGCGTGTCCTTAAGATAAGGGATCATATATTCCTCCATTCTAGATATCATATGAGATATGATTTCTAATCATTCTCTTTGTACTACTTCTCGAATTCTGATTTATGACGACAGACTAATTGAACAAATCAAGTTAGCCCTAGCCCGGCCGAGCATTTACGTTTGTCATCACTATATCATTGAGGGGCCCAAAAGATATCGATTTTATCCTTCTTTGGACAAAAGGAACGGATAAACTTTGATACAATGCTTGCTTGCACTTACTAACCAAATCACACACAACAATATGTTTTATAACACCAAGTTACTAGTGCGTTTACATATTATCAATGTGCAACTGATTTGAAAGATACAACTCGCACATCTCGGTTTCAAGAATATAAGATGTTATCGTCTCACCAATCACTCGTGATACAATTCATGGAGTGATCCAAGTGAACGTGGGTTTAATCCAATGCTCAAATTCATATTCATAAGCACTCATGAATGTTGCAGCAAACATTTGCTTATGTCTAATACTCTTTTAGACAATCCACACACCAATTCACGACAGTCTTCATTCATATCTACTTCCAACATATGAACGACTGTTGCCCATTTGAATAATTCGATTATTCTTAATAAACTCAATTATTCTGGAAGTCAAAACATGCAAAGTGAAACACAAGAATAATACTAATCCCATATGGCCTCAACCCTTTGAGTATAAATAAAACTCCTTTTATTTATCACCATATCGATTACTCATTATTTGTCGTTTCGGGTAATCAACTTCTTACTTGAATTACAACACTTATCCCATGCTCCTAGCATGCACACAATGTTCACCTATGGTTCTTACTTTTGTGGAATAAACAAATTGCACACATTTCCAATCATTCTCATTTCACAATTCCAAATCCATTTTCATAAGTTTAAGAATATCAAATTCTTGCCACTTATAGAATATGCTAGATTCTAACATTTTATGCAATAATTCTTTTGTAATGTCACTGCACCAAAGTCACAAAGACTATTGCCAATGATATTACAAAGTCCTTTAACGGATATTGTTACAAGACAATTCCTTAGATATGATGTCTCTCACTCAAAGTACATTTCTTTGAACATCCTCTTGCATAAAAGTTTCTAATCTAGTCATAGATTTTCAATATTTACTTCCTAATATGGACACACTTCCATATTTTCAATATGACAACTCATTCTTAATATAATCTTATCTATTCATAATAATGTCAATATGGTCCATTCAATACCATGCTTCCAACTACTCACAAGCAACCAATCCTCGTCGAACTTTGGATTGTCCTTTGATAGTTGTTTAATTATTTTAGTCAAAACCTATTCTAGTCCTTTCTCCCTCTAAAGGCGCTAGACATTTTGAAAATTTTAGAATGGTCAAACATTAAAGCATTTGCAATTGATCCTATACCCGAAGCGTATGGGACACGATGCACAATGTTTTATTTGCTATGTTCTCAAAATTCGAATTGTGAAAATGAATTCCGGAATCATAATCGAAATTTTAAGAACACACTATGTACCTTTGACTAAATTTAATAACATTTCTCAACCTAAGCCTTTAGATTTGAAATGAAGCATAATATTCTCTCCCTTAATTATAGCAAAACAACTTTACAACCCTTACGACTTTGCAAGGTATAACTCTTGTTTTTCTATAATTAATATTGCCAACTTGCAATACTTTCCATAATAATCATACAATCATAATTTTTATGCTCCCACTATCATGATGATTACTATAAAACATAACACTTATGCTCCCACTAGCTTTGACATGTATTCATAAATATCTTAACTTTCAGAAAAACAATACCTATTGAATTTCTTAAGTCCATGTTTCTAATACTTAATGCTTTGATAATCTTTTATCAAGGCTTCTTGAACTTGTACACCTTTGCCTTCGATAGTTCATATGTGTGTCTAAACAATTAAGACTAATTGCCAAACCTCACAATTCAAATTATGGAAAGGGATACCGTAACCATGATCGAATTCGAGAATGCAATTTTACAATTACTATCTTCTTAAAATCTTTCTTAGTGAAAGCATTTCCTCACAATCATTTTCATGAAGAAGGAAATCTTATGATACTTAGATTTAAACGGTGTATGTGTTTCTATCCATGTGAATTTGTTAAAACCAAAGTTTACGATAAATTCAAACTCATATGGACCGAACTTTCTTAATCTTGATTTCTTGCCTTATGGTAGCACAGCTGCCCACCACGTCTTCCAAGTAGTTAAGCATCTCACCTTTTTCCTATCAATGTACCTTTCATTGATCAAGGTGCCTTGCCTCAACTCGTGTGCTAGTGATGATCAATAAGGTTTATTTGACTTGTTCTTGAAATCTTTCAAGACCATTAAGGCTCCCACTGACTCCTTAACATATAAGATTCTTTTGTCAATAACCATTTCTTGACAAACAAATATTCAAGAGTTAGTGTAGTTTTTATCAAAACACTTCATAAATTGGTCCTAGTCGGTCTTTGTCTTATTCAAGACATCACAACTTTCCACATTTGATGAATGTTATAAACCATTAATACTTTTCACTCATTGTCACAATCTTAACTTTAAGACTTGTTATTGGAACGAAGTATGATAGACTTCTTGATTTAATCATTTCTTCAATCCTTGATTCCTCTTCTTAAACATACAATTGTACTAAGACTCACTTAGAGGATCAATTGAGATATGGTTATTAATCATTAAGATCTATGATAAAGCATAAAATCTACTCTCCCTTCTTCTTAGAATGGAGAAATTTTTTTTTTTTTCTGCCTACTTGATTCTTCTTATTCGTTCTACTATTGATCTAAACCCTTTAATCAATTCAGAATTACACTTAATCCTGTAAGTATAATCATATTTACTAAACCTTTAGTAAATCATGACGAATATCTTTGTTACTCTTATGGTGAACTTGATCAACACACAACTTTGTGTACTCGATCTCCTAGTCCTTCACTTGACACTTTGTCAACGAATTTGTCTAATTTCCAAATATGAAATTTCTCATTCATCATGCAACCAAGTTGCGTGATTCCAAATTTCAGTCCAATTGAAATTTGGGTGATGAGAAACTCTCCCTATTTGGTAAATTCTCGACATTTCCATAAATAACATAACTAAGAATCATGTCCATTCGTTGTAGAAATATGCAAACATCAATTTTCATAACGATTTCATTGCAAGGAAGTAAACAAATAAATAAATAAGTCAAACAAAATTTATATTATTTATAAAAGCAGCCGAAAAACATTTGTCCTTACAATGCAAAATCTATTGAAAACTATGTAAAAGGAAAATTTCTAACAACTCTATCATAACTATCTAAGCTTAAAATCCAATCTTCAAGTCCACGCGATCGAGATCCATCTCTTGTGATTAGATTCATCTTGCTCTCTTATCAAGCTCCCTTTCTTTTCACCGATCCTGCAAAACATTCAAATGCAATCTTATCACATCATGTATTAAGAATCAATGAATAGGAACTTAGCAGAGTTAGATAGTGGATTTTACCTAAAGCGTAGTCATACTTTTGACTCTCCCATCTCTTAGATCTCTTAGGTAAATAGGGCAACTTCGTCTCCAATGCCCATTCTCTTGGCAATAAAAGCAAATTGACTCTTTTGGAACAACACATGGAACTACTTCAGACATCGCCTTTCTCTTATGATCAAACTTTTCGATCATTGCATGTCTTTCATTGCCATTGTCTATATCCATAGAGTTCTTGAAGGCAGATTCGCCAATCAACTTTGCTTTTCTATTGCGCCAAACAATTGTTGATTCAGCAGCAATAAGCATATAGGTGAGATCAATAAGGGTCACGTCGTGGTTCATCATATAGTACTCTCTTACGAACTCACTATATGAGTTAGGAAGTGACTGAAGAACCCAATCAACAGCCATCTCTTCACTGACAACGGATCCCATCATTCTTAACCTATCAATGTGTGACTTCATCCCTAAGACGTGTGCACTCACCGACTTTCCTTCTTTATGTTTACTTGCCAAAAAGGCTTGAGTGATATTGAACCTTTCAATTTTACAATCTTGTGGGTTAGGGAGAATAATTGGAGGAGGAGGAGGAAGTGAAGCATGATTTCTTGTTCCTCGATCGAATCGTGGAATATCATCTTCATGTGGAATGCTAGTTCCACGGGATTTGGGAAGACCATAGTTGTCGAACTTTGACATCTACAAAACTGGAGAAAACAAATTCAAGTTAGTTGATCGATTGAGTCCTTAGTAAATCACCCAAATGAGATACGAAGGCTAGGACCCAACACAATACGCTATAACCTAAAAGAGGGATGCCGTAATCTAGTTGCAGAATATTTGAAGGTAAGTGAATGAGGATTCACTAATTTCCACCATGAAAAACGAAAAAGAAATTTAAGTTTTAAATCTATGAAAACTCCTAGATCCTTTGAGATTCATTGAACATTTCAATGGCATGTTCAAATCTCGATATGCCCCTCTTGTTTGTGACTGGGATGCCAAGGATCACAAAGCGGGTGTGAATAACCATGCAAAGTTACATGGTGCCCTCACATGTTACAGTCACCTATTCGATGTGCCGGTAAACCACACACGCTCAACCGAACTATGACAAACATTAAGTCACCCTTTGCTACCTTTGCTTAGAACCATTTAGTGTGCCGGTAAACCACACACGCTCCACTAATGTCTTCGCAAGGGCACAAAGTGTAATTTCATGGAATTGCATCAATTCACTTTTGCCTAAGTAACTAAGATTGGGAATTTGCAAAACATTTAGTTACTCTGTATTTCATTATACTTATAATGAAAGGTTTCGTCTTATCCTACCCGTTCGGCTAACGACCCTCCACTAGTCAAGAGTGTGGTGGGTAAGAGTGGATACCCATTCAATCGCCATATTATAGGCAATTTCCTTAAACACCCCTTATAGACCAGCTTCGTGAATGAGGCCTACTAACGGTAAGACTGACTTTTACTCATACATATATATAATGTTAGACTTTTAATGTTATATATAGTATAGGGTGCATTTTACACTTTTAAAATATTAGGTGATCAAATTTAACAATTATACTTTTAATTCAATTAAATTGTAAACCTAAACTTTTATGGATTTATTAAATCTCTTTTAATTATACACCTTAATCAATTAATAAAACCATAAGGGAGTGATTTGAACTTTTCAAAACATTACTAGGGTTTTAGAATTTAACATTCCTAATAAACTTTTAATCAACTTCTAAATTCCAAAACTTGAGGGCAAGTTTTGAAACCTTTTTCAAAACATTAGGGTTTTAACTATTTGAATTTCAAAACTTCAAAACTTTTGGGTTCAAATTTAAACTATAAAACCTAAAAGGGAAAATATGAACCTTTTCATAACAACAAGGATCAAATAACAAATAATTGTAAATTAACATTTAATCACATAATTATCCATATTTGATTTATTTAATGATTTCTTGCAAAACAATTTATCAATTTACTCAAAATAATTAATCAATTATCTTATAAGGAAACAATTATCTTATTAATTGATAAATCTCTTCATTTAGATCAAAAATATAGTCAAATATATCATATAATCGGATTAATATTGATCTAAAATGATAAGGTAACTATCCATATGCAAAAACAGCAAGAAATCCCGAGATAAGCACTATCTGACGAGTTGACTCGTCGAGTCAAGCCTGGACTTGTCGAGTTCAGCTATGGACTCGGCGAGTCCAGCCTCTAGAACACCAAAAAATCGAATTTTTTAGATATACAATGCATCAATACAATTGAAACCATCCTAGGCTCTGATACCACTGATGGAATTTGGTTATAAGACATCCTATGTGCTCATACAAACCCAAATGCTTGGATCTAGGTTTCTCTATTGTACATGCTTTGAATCCGAGACTATAAACCCTAATTCTAGCATATGGAAATCGATATTAACATATAATTAGGTTTAAGATATTACCTTGATTGTTATGTAGCAATAACAATCCTAATTCCTCCTTGAATTGACTTTGGAAGGCTTAGAGTCACAAGTGTCACCCCTCTAATGGCTTACAAACACCAAGAGCAAATGGAGAAGGTATAAAGAGAGAGGAGAGAGGTAGGAATTCGTCCTTAGGACTTCTTGGGAAGGCTTAGACGAATTCATGAGCCTTAGGAGGTTTATATAGGTGTAAAGATTAGGGTTTTAGTCCTTATCCTTATCTAGTTGCTTGCCCACCAAGTAACCATAAGATAAGTCTTAGAAACCCTTATCCTATTCGAATTCGAAGGCATTATCTCCTTAAATTCGTTCACCCTATATTTAAGATAATCCTTACCTTATTTTGTAACTATCACATAAGTACAAATCAGCCCCTCTAGTTTAATTAATTACACTTGATCACAAAATTAATTCCTAATTAATTATTGACCAATATTAATTAAACAAATACGATTTCTCCTTTAATATATTATTCTTACAACATATTAATAAATCATAATAACCTCTCTCCCTTTATTTATTTCTCCAATCAAGTTGCTTTGGTGAAGGCAACCCAAAAGGACCATGCACCATCGGGTCAAGTACATACCAAAATAGTTATGGACTTAGATAGTAATCCAACATTCATACCCCTTTATTTTCGGTTTTCACGTGTTTTATGGGGGAGAATACAAGTAAAATGTCTTGATCTATGTGTGTTTGTGTGCTATGTGTGATTTTTGTGTTTATGTGGTATTTATGTGCCAAAATAAAAGGGATTTTCGAGATCTGTAGCTCAAGGAGGAAAAATATGTGATCTAGGATGTATTACACTTAACAAGTTAAGAAAATCTACCATTTCAGGGTTAAAATAAACAAGTTACAACATAAAACTCATTATTGGGCTATTTTTGTCAAATAGAAAAAGTTTGGGAAAAATTGTCAATTACGGTTTTTATAAAGACCAAAAGAGTCAATGCAGTTAAAATAGAAGCTTTTAGGAATAATATGCTTTTCAAAGGACTAGAAATGAAAATTGTAGTCAATTGGGCCAAACTTTGGGCTTTTCGGCCCATAAGCCCAAAATTCCAAAAAAAATGAGTTTCAAGGGGCTAAAATGGTAAATTTTACAAAACCATGGGTAAAAAGGGTAAATAAATCTATTTCAGGGGTTAAAATGATCATTTTTGCCAAAAAGGATAAAAAAATGCAAAGTTTTTGGATTTTGGGTAAAAATTGTAAAATTTGCGAAAAGTTTGGACTTGAAATGAAAATCCTTTACAATAGGGGTTGAAACTGCGAAAGAATAAGTTTTGGGCTAAAAACATTATTTAAATAAGTCTATGGGCCAAAACTATCAAGAAAATAGTTTAAGGGCCTAAAATGTCATTTTTTTTTATAAAAAGTGACTAAGATTGTCACTTTTATTAAAGAATGATTGAATAGGTCAAACTAATATTTTTGAGTCAATTATTTTATTACTAAGATATTTGGGTCAAAAATACCAATTTATAACTTATGAAAATAGAATGAAGAATATACATGTATTTTCAAATATCCTTATAAACAATCGATAAGCTTCGTGCCTTTGCGATTTAACAATTGTTCAATCAAACTTCCGACAATTATACTATACATAAAACAAGTAAATATTCAAATTGTTGGGCTTGAAAGATTCTAATCATGCTTATTGGACCTTCGTGACCCATCAACACGACTTTTGGGCCCAACAATAATAATAAATGTTTATTGGGCCTCCTGTGACCCAATTACATGCTTAAGGGACCCTCAATGGCTTTTACGTGCTATTGGGCCTCAGTAGCCCATTACCATTGCTAGTAAGGTCTAAGTAAATCATATGTGAAATGGACCAACGTGTCCTTCGTATACTCGACAACCTTATATAACAAGCGTGATTAGTAGGACCTCGTTGTCCTCTTGTCCTCATCTGTTAGGCTTACCGGCTATTCAATTAAACAAAAATAAATTGTTAGTCAAGGTTAATCAAATTCATTTGGATTAAGTGAGTAATAACTGGCGACAATAATAAGTGTCGGTCGTAGTCTGTAGTTATAATCAAAGTCTCCTGGAGGGAGAGCGACAGTTTGTGTATAGATCTATACGGGGGTGACTCCCCCACACCTCAGCTCTTCGCTACAGTTAGAATCGACCAGTCTAGGGTGACAAAATCTTCAGATCAATTTCGGCATTCATTAGAATGCCAAGACAGATGAACTAGGCATTAGCATGCATGGTTATAACGACTCACATAAATAAATCCGATACCATCCGAGTAATCAATGGAATTCGTAATCCTTAATTGTGACTGTATAATAATTCAAAACGATGATACTGTTTTATCCGAAAACATCGGATTTCCAGGGTAATCAACATTAAGCACTTGTACTTTCAATAACTACAATGCCAAACTTCTCATATATATACACATTTTGAAATGATTCATGCATAAACCTATGGATCTTCACACTTTTTGTATAAACAATTGCGGTTTCAGAAAATATCGGATTTTCTGGGTTATATAAACTATACAAAGCATTTTCATAACGAACCTGCTTTTGAAGTCACCAACATTCCATATGTTGTTGTTCTCAAAATAACTTGTATTCTCAGGTAACAGGTAAGCTGAAGAGGGATACAAAGTATGTTACGATGTTATGTTTTGAAAACTTTCAAACAATTTATGCTATGTAATATTTAGACAATATACTTGATGTGAACAATGTCAGTTGTAATGTATTAATGCATGGTGATGTTTATGTTATGTTTCATGTATATTCATTGTGATGATATTCAATTTAAGTCACGCGAGCTCTCGGACGTTTCTGTTGTCTGGTTCGGGGGTGTGACAGGTTGGTATCAGAGCTCTGTTTATAGTGAACTGCCATATCCAACCACACATTGATATGCAAGTATAAACCAAAGATGGAATAGAACAACTCTTAACAAAAAAAATATAACAATAAAACACCTTTACTTGTGCGATATAGGAAGAAAAACATGATATCGAATCACATAAGATGATCCTGGCATCTCGGTTAAGCTGGGACTGTTCATAGTTTCACTAAGGGGGCGAATGTAGCCTGATCAACTACATTTCATCCGGAATACAACTATCACATGCCATGGAGAAATCGCGATGGTCGTTATACTTAAAACATACCCCTTTGTGACCAAGAAGAGCGCATCAACCCAACCTTTAAGTATCTAAATAATAAACCTTAGGGGTAACAACAGTTTATTCATATACCTCCTCTCAGTCATCATGGAAGGGGAGCACCAGGGAATTTAGTTTCGTTAGGTCTTAGTGGCCCATGGATTGATCAAGGACGAACCCTAAGGAGATCAGGGGGAGCACACGGCGTTGGGACCGACAAGTACACGGACACAGACTACGAGATTGATGGAACCGATGATGATAGGGTGGAAGAACGAGATGCAGACGAGACCCCCGTCGCACCACCTACCAGCGAGACGCGGCAGAACCACCCTACCCCACCAAGGAATCTTGCGATATAGAATCGTTCTCCGAAAACCAAGATAGATGCTCTGCAGTGACAGCTATTCGCCATGGAAGCACGAGCGGTGCAGGCTGAACAGGAAAGAGATGAAGTCATTAGAGAAATGATTGAGATGGCTCAGTTGTTGGCACAACACTTCGGTATATGACCTCGTTGCCGCCGTCGGGCGCTCCTTATATTGTTAGGACCATCTTTACCCTACTAGTACTATGATCTATGTTATGTACCACCGACTTTATGTTTAAGTGATTACACTACTCATAGAGTAGTTATGCTGCCGAACTTGCATCCTTTATGTATGCTCTTTTGAGCAAATTTTTATGTATCAAAGTACGGATATTATTAGTGGAAAATATATGTGTTCTATTGTGATATGTTATGTGTTATGTTTCCATGATTGTATGTTAATATGTGAAAATACTTGAGTACAAGCTATAGACCTACTTTATAGGACCACGAACTCACAAAATTTTAGGCACTCGGCATCTTTCCACTCCATGACGGAAAGATGCCACAACGACCTGTTCGTGGAAACCCTAAGTCGATACCTCAAGAAATCAACTCAGTTGCATTTCAAGCAGCTGTATATGCAGCAATCACAGCGGTGCTAGCACAGATCCACAATGGGAATAATGGTGGATCCAATGGACAAGGGGCTGGAAGTTCAAACAACGGAATAAATCAAGACATGCTCATACAAAGATTTCACCAACGCTAATCCATGAACCTTTAATGGCACGGGAGGAATGATTACCCTAAAGAGGTGGATTGAAAAGGTGGAATCGGTGTTCGAGATATGTGAAGGCTCCGAGGAGATGAGAGTAATGTTTTCCGCATACACATTCGTTGACCAAGCTCTCACCCGGTGGAATGGATATGTAGAGGCCATGACTCTCCCCTTAGCCAATTCCATTCCATGGGCAGAGCTAAAAGAAATGCTGATGGGCGACTATTGCCCGCATGGCGAAATTCAGAAAATAGAGCAAGAGTTATGGAATCTCACCGTCCGAAACTCCAACATTGATGCATACATATCCAGGTTTAGCGAACTGTCTCTGTTGTGCCTTGGCATGATTACATCAGAGGGAAAGAAAATCGAACGATTCATCTGGGGGGTTAACCTCCCCAATTCATGGAAATGTGATAGCTGCAAATCCCGAAAACTTCTACAGTGCCAATAAGTTGTACAACCACAACAACAAGAAGGGTGAGAAGTCAATTGAAATTGATGGCAAGAAGGAGATTGACAACAAGAAAGGAAAGAATAACAAGAGAAAGGGGCGACAAGGCTCAGAATCGTCGAAGAAACAACAGACAGTGACAGCCAATGCTGCAACCACCCAAGTTCCGTCCACACCACATGCTCCAGTCTCATCCACTCTAAGTGCCCCTAGTCAGTACTCCGGGAATCTCGCAAAGTGAAACAAGTCCAATCTACATCACAATGGCGAATGCAGGGAGATGCATTGTACCAGTTGCAATCGAAAGGGATACATGTGGATCCTTTTAAGGTCAAAGCCATTAAAGGATGGGCAATTCCAATGACACCCACGAAAATTCGTCAATTTTTAGGTCTCGCAGGATACTACAAGAGGTTTATCCAGAACTTCTCCAAAACAGCCAAGCCACTTACCATGCTTACACAAAAGGGTGTACCCTTTAAGTGGACAAATAAGAAAGAAGCTGCATTTCGAACTCTGAAGCAAGCACTCTACAGTGCAGCGGTACTCTCACTACTAGAATGAACTGAGAACATCGTAGTTTAGTGCGATGCTTCAAATCAAGGTTTAAGTTGTGTACTCATGCAGCGTGGGAGGGTGATAGCTTATGAATCTCAACAACTAAAGACACATGAGGTGAATTATACCACCCATGATCTCGAATTGGGAGCAGTGGTCTTCGCCTTGAAGATTTGGAGGCATTACCTTTACGGTACAAAGTGCACCATTTTCACTAACCACAAGAGTCTCCAACACATTTTAAATCAAAAGGAGTTAAACATGAGGCAACGAAGATGGGTTGAGCTGCTAAACGACTATAAGTGCGAAATCAAGTACAACCCAGGCAAGGCTAACGTGGTAGCTGATGCCTTGAGTTTGAAAGAATACTCAAATCGTCGTGTAAAAACTATTTCAATAACCATTCAATCCCATCCATCCTCGCAAATGAAAGCAAACCAGTTCGATGCTATGAGGATAGAAAACAGAACAGGCGAAGCATTACGTGGTATGGAAAAGAATTTCAAAGTTAAGGAGGGCGGAGCATATTATTTCATGAACCAAATTTGGATCCCTAAACTTGGGGGATTCAGAGAAGTAGTCATGAATGAAGCCCACAAGAAACGATACTTCATCCATCCGGGTTCAGATAAAATATACTTGGATATCAAGCAACATTATTGGTGGCCCAACATGAAGGCAGAAATTGCCACCTAGGTTAGCAAATGCCTTGCTTGCGCTAAAGTGAAGGTGGAATATCAGAAGCCCTCGGGACTATTACAACAAACAGTAATACCCGAGTGTAAATGGGAAAGGATTACTGTGGACTTAGTGACCAAATTACAAAAGACAACAGATGGATTGGATGCCATATGGGTAATAGTCGACAAGTTGACAAAATCCGCTCATTTCCTGCCAATAAAAGAGACATACTAAATGGAAAGACTGACAAGAACCTATATCAAGGAAATCGTGAGACTTCATGGAATACCAACATCTATCATCTCAAATAGAGATAGTAGGTTTACTTCACGCTTTTGGCAATCGCTTCAGAAAGCTATGGGAACACAAATTCACATGAGCACTGCTTATCATCCACAAACGGATGGTCAAAGTGAGAGAACCATCCAAACGCTTGAAGATATGCTTCGCGCATGTGTGATAGACTTTGGAAGGTCGTGGGATACCCACTTTCCTTTAATCTAGTTCCCGTACAACAACAATTATCACTCAAGCATCAAAGTTGATCCATTTGAGGCATTGTATGGGCGTAAATGTAGATCACCGTTGTGTTGGATTGAGGTAGGTGACACACAACTAGCCAGAGGACAGACCCCAAGCAATGCATTAACAGGACCGAAAATCATACCCGAAATGACCAAGAAGATAATTTAAATTAGAGATCGACTACAAGCATCACGAGACTGACATAAGAGTTACGCTGATAAACGGCGAAAGCCCTTGGAATTTCAAGTCGGGGATCGGGTGTTGTTAAAAGTATCTCCCTGGAAAGGGGTGATTCGTTTTGGGAAACAGGGAAAACTAAACCCACGATACATTGGACCCTTCGAGATTCTTGCCCAAATCAGTCTAGTGGGTTATAGACTGTAGTTACCTGCCGAGCTCAGCAGTGTACACCCCATGTTTCATGTTTCCAATTTAAAGAAGTGCTTATCCGATGAAACTCTCGTCACCCCATTGGAACAAATTGAAATCAACAAGAATCTCATGTTCATCGAGGAACCATTCGAAATCACGGACAAGGAAGTGAAGCGTACTAAACAAAGTCGCATTCCAATTGTGAAAGTTCGGTGCAACGCGAAACGTGTACCAGAATTCACATGGGAACACGAAGACCAGATGAAGCAGAAGTACCCTCACCTATTCTCGTATTCTCAAATCTAGCTTCAAAAAGAATTTCAGGACGAAATTCCCTCTAACGGGGGGATGATGTCACAATAGGAATTCTATGCTTTGCAACAACAACAATGATAACATTTGTGAACCAAAAATGTGAAAGCATGTATGATGCTTATTCAATAACAACAAAATTTCCATCAAACACTCTATACAAACATTCGAATAGTCAAAAAAAGGTTGGAAACCCTAGATATCCCGGTTAACTCCATTATGGACTAGGATTTCCTTATTGGGCCTAATGGACCAATAAGCATCCAATTTGACTATTTTGGGCATAGGACCCTTAAATGGGCCCTAATTGGACCCACTTTCATGAAACTTAACATTTTGGGCCATAATGGATCCAAAATGAATTGGTTCATCTTAGTGGACCTTATTCGGCCATAATTAATCTATTAGGCTTTAATAGGCCATAAAACCCATTCTTTTATATTAGTTGGGCCGTGAGCCATTCCAAAATCCCAATGGGTTAAAATACATTTATTGGGCTTCACAAAATCGAGCAAAACCAAGAGTGGGCCAAACTAATCCAACTTTATCCATCTTAAGCCCAAACTATCAGCCCAATGAAGAAAATAAATAGAAAAATAAAGGAAAATGTGGATTGGTGGGAGTAAGACACCAATTAATTATTTAATAGGTATCCATGCAAGAGTGCATGTATCCATGCATCCATCACATCCTTATCGTATTACACTTAACAAATTAAGAAAATCTACCATATAAGGGTTAAAATAAACAAGTTACAACATAAAATTCATTATTGGGCTATTTTTGTCAAATAGAAAAAGTTTGGGAAAAATTGTCAATTACGGTTTTTATAAAGACCAAAAGAGTCAAAGCAGTTAAAATAGAGGCTTTTATGAATAATATGCTTTTCAAAGGACTAGAAATGAAAATTGTAGTCAATTGGGCCAAACTTTGGGCTTTTCGGCCCATAAGCCCAAAATTGCAAAAAAAAAAAAAAAGTTTGAAGGGGCTAAAATGGTAAATTTTCCAAAACCATGGGTAAAAAGGGTAAATAAATCTATTTCAGGGGTTAAAATGATCATTTTTGCCAAAAAGGATAAAAATGCAATGTTTTTGGATTTTGGGTAAAAATTGCGAAAAGTTTGGACTTGAAATGAAAATCCTTTACAATAGGGGTTGAAACTGCGAAAGAATAAGTTTTGGGCTAAAAACATTATTTAAATAAGTCTATGGGCCAAAACTATTAAGAAAATAGTTTATGGGCCTAAAATGTCATTTTTTTTTTTATAAAAAGTGACTAAGATTATCATTTTTATTAAAGAAGGGCTGAATAGGTCAAACCAATACTTTTGAGTCAATTATTTTATTACCAATATATTTGGGTCAAAAATACCAATTTATAACTTATGAAAATAGAATGAAGAATATACATGTATTTTCAAGTATCGTTATAAACAATCGACAAGCGTCGTGTCTTTGCGATTTAACAATTGTTCAATCAAACTTCCGACAATTATACTATACATAAAAAAAAAGTAAATATTCAAATTGTTGGGCTTGAAAGATTCTAATCATGCTTATTGGACCTTCGTGACCCATCAACACGACTTTTGGACCCAACAAAAATAATAAATGTTAATTAGGCCTCCTGTGACCAATTACATGCTTAAGGAACCCTCAATGGCTTTTACGTGCTATTGGGCCTCAGTAGCCCATTACCATTGCTAGTAAGGTCCAAGTAAATCATATGTGAAATGGACCAACGTGTCCTTCGTATACTCGACAACCTTATATAACAAGCGTGATTAGTAGGACCTCGTTGTCCTCTTGTCCTCGTCTGTTAGGCTTACCAGCTATTCAATTAAACAAAAATAAATCGTTAGTCAAGGTTAATCAAATTCATTTGGATTAAGTGAGTAATAACTGGCGACAATAATAAGTGTCGGTCGTAGTCTGTAGTTATAATCAAAGTCTCCTGGAGGGAGAGCGACAGTTTGTGTATAGATCTATACGGGGGTGACTCCCCCACACCTCAGCTCTTTGCTACAGTTAGAATCGACCAGTCTAGGGTGACAAAATCTTCAGATCAATTTCGGCATTCGCTAGAATGCCAAGACAGATGAACTAGTCATTAGCATGCATGGTTATAACGAATCACACAAATAAATCCGATACCATCCGAGTAATCAATGGAATTCGTAATCCTTAATTGTGACGGTATAATAATTCAAAACGATGATACTGTTTTATCCGAAAACATCGGATTTTCGGGGTAATCAACATTAAGCACTTGTACTTTCAATAACTACAATTCCAAACTTCTCATATATATATACACATTTTGAAATGATTCATGCATAAACCTATGGATCTTCACACTTTTTGTATAAACAATTGCGGTTTCAGAAAATATCGGATTTTCTGGGTTATATAAACTATACAAAGCATTTTCATAACAAACCTGCTTTTGAAGTCACCAACATTCCATATGTTGTTGTTCTCAAAATAACTTGTATTCTCAGGTAACAGGTAAGCTGAAGAGTGATACAAAGTATGTTGCGATGTTATGTTTTGAAAACTTTCAAACAATTTATGCTATGTAATATTTAGACAATATACTTGATGTGAACAATGTCAGTTGTAATGTATTAATGCATGGTGATGTTTATGTTATGTTTCATGTATATTCATTGTGATGATATTCAATTTAAGTCACGCGAGCCCTCGGACGTTTCTGCTGTCTGGTTCGGGGGTGTGACAGGTTGGTATCAGAGCTCTGTTTATAGTGAATTGCCATATCCAACCACACATTGATATGCAAGTATAAACCAAAGATGGAATAGAACAACTCTTAACAAAAAAAAATATAACAATAAAACACCTTTACTTGTGCGATATAGGAAGAAAAACATGATATCGAATCACATAAATGATCCTGGCATCTCGGTTAAGCTGGGACTATTCATAGTTTCACTAAGGGGGCGAATGTAGCCTGATCAACTACATTTCATCCGGAATACAACTATCACATGCCATGGAGAAATCGCGATGGTCGTTAAACTTAAAACATACCCCTTTGTGACCAAGAAGAGCGCATCAACCCAACCTTTAAGTATCTAAATAATAAACCTTAGGGGTAACAACAGTTTATTCATATACCTCCTCTCAGTCATCATGGAAGGGGAGCACCAGGGAATTTAGTTTCGTTAGGTCTTAGTGGCCCATGGATTGATCGAGGACGAACCTTAAGGAGATCAGGGGGAGCACACGGCGTTGGGACCGACAAGTACACGGACACAGACTACGAGATTGATGGAACCGATGATGATAGGGTGGAAGAACGAGATGCAGACGAGACCCCCGTCGCACCACCTACCAGCGAGACGCGGCAGAACCACCCTGCCCCACCAAGGAATCCTGCGATATAGAATCGTTCTCCGAAAACCAAGATAGATGCTCTGCAGTGACAGCTATTCGCCATGGAAGCACGAGCGGTGCAGGCTGAACAGGAAAGAGATGAAGTCATTGGAGAAATGATTGAGATGGCTCAGTTGTTGGCACAACACTTCGGTATATGACCTCGCTGCCGCCGTCGTGCGCTCCTTATATTATTAGGACCATCTTTACCCTACTAGTACTATGATCTATGTTATGTACCACCGACTTTATGTTTAAGTGATTACACTACTCATAGACTAGTTATGCTGCCGAACTTGCATCCTTTATGTATGCTCTTTTGAGCAAATTTTTATGTATCAAAGTACGGATATTATTAGTGGAAAATATATGTGTTCTATTATGATATGTTATGTGTTATGTTTCCATGATTGTATGTTAATATGTGAAAATACTTGAGTACAAGCTATAGACCTACTTTATAGGACCACGAACTCACAAAATTTTAGGCACTCGACATCTTTCCACTCCATGACGGAAAGATGCCACAACGACCTGTTCGTGGAAACCCTAAGTCGATACCTCAAGAAATCAACTCAGTTGCATTTCAAGCAGCTGTATATGCGGCAATCACAGCGGTGCTAGCACAGATCCACAATGGGAATAATGGTGGATCCAATGGACAAGGGGCTGGAAGTTCAAACAACGGAATAAATCAAGACATGCTCTTACAAAGATTTCACCAACGCTAATCCATGAACCTTTAATGGCACGGGAGGAATGATTACCCTAAAGAGGTGGATTGAAAAGGTGGAATCGGTGTTCGAGATATGTGAATGCCCCGAGGAGATGAGAGTAAAGTTTTCCGCATACACATTCGTTGACCAAGCTCTCACCAGGTGGAATGGATATGTAGAGGCCATGACTCTCCCCTTAGCCAATTCCATTCCATGGGCAGAGCTAAAAGAAATGCTGATGGGCGACTATTGCCCGCATGGCGAAATTCAGAAAATAGAGCAAGAGTTATGGAATCTCACCGTCCGAAACTCC
Source organism: Lactuca saligna (assembly GCF_052625555.1). Taxonomy (NCBI): domain Eukaryota; kingdom Viridiplantae; phylum Streptophyta; class Magnoliopsida; order Asterales; family Asteraceae; genus Lactuca; species Lactuca saligna. The sequence continues at coordinate 148,788,090 of NC_136420.1, forward strand.
AACATTGATGCATACATATCCAGGTTTAGCGAACTGTCTCTGTTGTGCCTTGGCATGATTACATCAGAGGGAAAGAAAATCGAACGATTCATCTGGGGGGTTAACCTCCCCAATTCATGGAAATGTGATAGCTGCAAATCCCGAAACCTTCTACAGTGCCAATAAGTTGTACAACCACAACAACAAGAAGGGTGAGAAGTCAACTGAAACTGATGGCAAGAAGGAGATTGACAACAAGAAAGGAAAGAATAACAAGAGAAAGGGGCGACAAGGCTCAGAATCGTCGAAGAAACAACAGACAGTGACAGCCAATGCTGCAACCACCCAAGTTCCCTCCACACCACATGCTCCAGTCTCATCCACTCCAAGTGCCCCTAGTCAGTACTCCGGGAATCTCGCAAAGTGAAACAAGTCCAATCTACATCACAATGGCGAATGCAGGGAGATGCATTGTACCAGTTGCAATCGAAAGGGATACATGTGGATCCTTTTAAGGTCAAAGCCATTGAAGGATGGGCAATTCCAACGACACCCACGAAAATTCGTCAATTTTTAGGTCTCGCAGGATACTACAAGAGGTTTATCCAGAACTTCTCCAAAACAGCCAAGCCACTTACCATGCTTACACAAAAGGGTGTACCCTTTAAGTGGACAAATAAGAAAGAAGCTGCATTTCGAACTCTGAAGCAAGCACTCTACAGTGCAGCGGTACTCTCACTACTAGAATGAACTGAGAACATCGTAGTTTAGTGCGATGCTTCAAATCAAGGTTTAAGTTGTGTACTCATGCAGCGTGGGAGGGTGATAGCTTATGAATCTCAACAACTAAAGACACATGAGGTGAATTATACCACCCATGATCTCGAATTGGGAGCAGTGGTCTTCGCCTTGAAGATTTGGAGGCATTACCTTTACGGTACAAAGTGCACCATTTTCACTAACCACAAGAGTCTCCAACACATTTTAAATCGAAAGGAGTTAAACATGAGGCAACGAAGATGGGTTGAGCTGCTAAACGACTATAAGTGCGAAATCAAGTACAACCCAGGCAAGGCTAACGTGGTAGCTGATGCCTTGAGTTTGAAAGAATACTCAAATCTTCGTGTAAAAACTATTTCAATAACCATTCAATCCCATCCATCCTCGCAAATGAAAGCAAACCAGTTCGATGCTATGAGGATAGAAAACAGAACAGGCGAAGCATTACGTGGTATGGAAAAGAATTTCAAAGTTAAGGAGGGCGGAGCATATTATTTCATGAACCAAATTTGGATCCCTAAACTTGGGGGATTCAGAGAAGTAGTCATGAATGAAGCCCACAAGAAACGATACTTCATCCATCTGGGTTCAGATAAAATGTACTTGGATATCAAGCAACATTATTGGTGGCCCAACATGAAGGCAGAAATTGCCACCTAGGTTAGCAAATGCCTTGCTTGCGCTAAAGTGAAGGTGGAATATCAGAAGCCCTCGGGACTATTACAACAAACAGTAATACCCGAGTGTAAATGGGAAAGGATTACTGTGGACTTAGTGACCAAATTACCCAAGACAACAGATGGATTGGATGCCATATGGGTAATAGTCGACAAGTTGACAAAATCCGCTCGTTTCCTGCCAATAAAAGAGACATACTACATGGAAAGACTGACAAGAACCTATATCAAGGAAATCGTGAGACTTCATGGAATACCAACATCTATCATCTCAGATAGAGATAGTAGGTTTACTTCACACTTTTGGCAATCGCTTCAGAAAGCTATGGGAACACAAATTCACATGAGCACTGCTTATCATCCACAAACGGATAGTCCAAGTGAGAGAACCATCCAAACGCTTGAAGATGTGCTTCGCGCATGTGTGATAGACTTTGGAAGGTCGTGGGATACCCACTTTCCTTTAATCTAGTTCCCGTACAACAACAATTATCACTCAAGCATCAAAGTTGATCCATTCGAGGCATTGTATGGGCGTAAATGTAGATCACCGTTGTGTTGGATTGAGGTAGGTGACACACAACTAGCCAGAGGACAGACCCCAAGCAATGCATTAACACGACCGAAAATCATACCCGAAATGACCAAGAAGATAATTTAAATTAGAGCTCGACTACAAGCATCACGAGACCGACATAAGAGTTACGCTGATAAACGGCGAAAGCCCTTGGAATTTCAAGTCGGGGATCGGGTGTTGTTAAAAGTATCTCCCTGGAAAGGGGTGATTCGTTTTGGGAAACAGGGAAAACTAAACCCACGATACATTGGACCCTTCGAGATTCTTGCCCAAATCAGTCTAGTGGGTTATAGACTGTAGTTACCTGCCGAGCTCAGCAGTGTACACCCCATCTTTCATGTTTCCAATTTAAAGAAGTGCTTATCCGATGAAACTTTCGTCACCCCATTGGAACAAATTGAAATCAACAAGAATCTCATGTTCATCGAGGAACCATTCGAAATCATGGACAAGGAAGTGAAGCGTACTAAACAAAGTCGCATTCCAATTATGAAAGTTCGGTGCAACGCGAAACGTGTACCAGAATTCATATGGGAACACGAAGACCAGATGAAGCAGAAGTACCCTCACCTATTCTCGTATTCTCAAATCTAGCTTCAAAAAGAATTTCAGGACGAAATTCCCTCTAACGGGGGGATGATGTCACAATAGGAATTCTATGCTTTGCAACAACAACAATGATAACATTTGTGAACCAAAAATGTGAAAGCATGTATGATGCTTATTCAATAACAACAAAATTTCCATCAAACACTCTATACAAACATTCAAATAGTCAAAAAAAAGGTTGGAAACCCTAGATATCCCGGTTAACTCCATTATGGACTAGGATTTCCTTATTGGGCCTAATGGACCAATAAGCATCCAATTTGACTATTTTGGGCATAGGAACCTTAAATGGGCCCTAATTGGACCCACTTTCATGAAACTTAACATTTTGGGCCATAATGGATCCAAAATGAATTGGTTCATCTTAGTGGACCTTATTCGGCCATAATTAATCTATTAGGCTTTAATAGGCCATAAAACCCATTCTTTTATATTAGTTGGGCCGTGAGCCATTCCAAAATCCCAATGGGTTAAAATACATTTATTGGGCTTCACAAAATCGAGCAAAACCAAGAGTGGGCCAAACTAATCCAACTTTATCCATCTTAAGCCCAAACTATCAGCCCAATGAAGAAAAGAAATAGAAAAATAAAGGAAAATATGGATTGGTGGGAGTAAGACACCAATTAATTATTTAATAGGTATCCATGCAAGAGTGCATGTATCCATGCATCCATCACATCCTTATCGTATTACACTTAACAAGTTAAGAAAATCTACCATATAAGGGTAAAAATAAACAAGTTACAACATAAAATTCATTATTGGGCTATTTTTGTCAAATAGAAAAAGTTTGGGAAAAATTGTCAATTACGGTTTTTATAAAGACCAAAAGAGTCAAAGCAGTTAAAATAGAGGCTTTTATGAATAATATGCTTTTCAAAGGACTAGAAATGAAAATTGTAGTCAATTGGGCCAAACTTTGGGCTTTTTGGCCCATAAGCCCAAAATTGCAAAAAAAAAAAAAAAAGTTTGAAGGGGCTAAAATGGTAAATTTTCCAAAACCATGGGTAAAAAGGGTAAATAAATCTATTTCAGGGGTTAAAATGATCATTTTTGCCAAAAAAGGATAAAAATGCAATGTTTTTGGATTTTGGGTAAAAATTGCGAAAAGTTTGGACTTGAAATGAAAATCCTTTACAATAGGGGTTGAAACTGCGAAAGAATAAGTTTTGGGCTAAAAACATTATTTAAATAAGTCTATGGGCCAAAACTATTAAGAAAATAGTTTAAGGGCCTAAAATGTCATTTTTTTTTTATAAAAAGTGACTAAGATTATCATTTTTATTAAAGAAGGGCTGAATAGGTCAAACCAATACTTTTGAGTCAATTATTTTATTACCAATATATTTGGGTCAAAAATACCAATTTATAACTTATGAAATTAGAATGAAGAATATACATGTATTTTCAAGTATCGTTATAAACAATCGACAAGCGTCGTGTCTTTGCGATTTAACAATTGTTCAATCAAACTTCCGACAATTATACTATACATAAAAAAAAGTAAATATTCAAATTGTTGGGCTTGAAAGATTCTAATCATGCTTATTGGACCTTCGTGACCCATCAACACGACTTTTGGGCCCAACAAAAATAATAAATGTTTATTAGGCCTCCTGTGACCAATTACATGCTTAAGGGACCCTCAATGGCTTTTACGTGCTATTGGGCCTCAGTAGCCCATTACCATTGCTAGTAAGGTCCAAGTAAATCATATGTGAAATGGACCAACGTGTCCTTCGTATACTCGACAACCTTATATAACAAGCGTGATTAGTAGGACCTCGTTGTCCTCTTGTCCTCGTCTGTTAGGCTTACCAGCTATTCAATTAAACAAAAATAAATCGTTAGTCAAGGTTAATCAAATTCATTTGGATTAAGTGAGTAATAACTGGCGACAATAATAAGTGTCGGTCGTAGTCTGTAGTTATAATCAAAGTCTCCTGGAGGGAGAGCGACAGTTTGTGTATAGATCTATACGGGGGTGACTCCCCCACACCTCAGCTCTTCGCTACAGTTAGAATCGACCAGTCTAGGGTGACAAAATCTTCAGATCAATTTTGGCATTCGCTAGAATGCCAAGACAGATGAACTAGTCATTAGCATGCATGGTTATAACGACTCACATAAATAAATCCGATACCATCCGAGTAATCAATGGAATTCGTAATCCTTAATTGTGACGGTATAATAATTCAAAACGATGATACTGTTTTATCCGAAAACATCGGATTTCCGGGGTAATCAACATTAAGCACTTGTACTTTCAATAACTACAATGCCAAACTTCTCATATATATACACATTTTGAAATGATTCATGCATAAACCTATGGATCTTCACACTTTTTGTATAAACAATTGCGGTTTCAGAAAATATCGGATTTTCTGGGTTATATAAACTATACAAAGCATTTTCATAACAAACCTGCTTTTGAAGTCACCAACATTCCATATGTTGTTGTTCTCAAAATAACTTGTATTCTCAGGTAACAGGTAAGCTGAAGAGTGATGCAAAGTATGTTACGATGTTATGTTTTGAAAACTTTCAAACAATTTATGCTATGTAATATTTAGACAATATACTTGATGTGAACAATGTCAGTTGTAATGTATTAATGCATGGTGATGTTTATGTTATGTTTCATGTATATTCATTGTGATGATATTCAATTTAAGTCACGCGAGCCCTCGGACGTTTCTGCTGTCTGGTTCGGGGGTGTGACAGGAATACTAATATGTCGGGTCCAATCAACCATCGGGTTGGAATACCCAGGGTTTGTTGGCCTATCGCCTCAACCCTATCGCTCCTCCGAGCCTCTGTGCCAACGACTTACAGCCGGCCCGCACTGGGTATCTTGGCCTACCGCACAAAGTATGACCGCATCAACCCACCTAACACAATATGTCGACATATAAACAATCTTGATCAAGTATGCACATAATACATCTAAACAACAATCATACACCTCACTATTTCCTACTAATCCTCTCACAATATGCAGTCCCACTACTAGCTAGCCCCCATGGAATGCGTAAGCATAAGTAACCAGAGGCGAGATAGCCACCTAAACAGATAATCCTACTCTAGAGCCACAAATAAATGAGGAACATGCAAGAGACCCTAGACCAAGAGTTCTCAGGCTATCCTACATAACCACCGATAGTCCCTAAGGGCTCTCCATAGACGATAACCAGTAAGCACAGATAACATACAGTTCTACGGGTTATTACTACAAAGCAACAGACTCCATACCAGGAGACAAAATCTACGGGTTATTACTTAGACCATTAAGGACTTAATCACTAAAAGGTATGATTGATTAAGGTTTGACTTAGTCGTTTTCGGTTTAAATAATAATCCAGTCAACAGCCCAAATACGAGCCCGATATAACCCAAAATAAAGCTCTTCGATTTTAGGATTTCTACATAAAATGATAACTAGGGTTAGTGTTCCTCACTAAACTCAATAAAGACTTAATCCATTAAGTCCAATATATCATCAAGTTAATTGTGGGGAATGATTAAGTTATTATCTTACGTTTAATTAATAGTTTTAACGCGGGTCCCGACCAACTCCAAAATTAGGGTTTTTTTTATATTAGGGTTTTCTAAACCCTAATTAGGGTTTCCAACTCCTAAAGTTGAATGATTACCTAATTAAATAAATATGTAATTAATAAATTGGGAACCATCCATTGCCATCTCAGGAACTGGTGGTCGGTGGCGGTCCATGGCTGCAGGAAGTGCAGCCACCCGCATACGATGGCAGTTTGAGTAATAATTCCAACAATCCAATACACATACAATTTCTTACAACACATACACACACACTAGCACCAAAATAATAAGAAAAAGCCTAATAAAACCACCACAACGGTGGCCAGCAGCGGCAAGAGTTGGCAATAGGCGACAACCACCATGGTTAGCTGCCATGGTGGTTCTTCTCATTGATTCATCTTGCCAAACAACATCCACACGATGACCTACACTGAATCACACACATACACACACAACACATCCACCTCTGCGGCGGTAGGAGGTGGTCGAAGAGGACAGCCACCACCTCACGGTAGTGGTGGTGGGTTCTTTTCAGATTTCGGCCAAACAAACACACACCCACACGACATTGACTGAAACACACCCACACACATCGACACATGAGCACCCGACACGAAAACACACACATAGACTCAGCCACCCCCATGGTGGTGCACGACAACCGGAAGACATGGTGGAAATGGAACAACCGTTGGAGTGGCAGCAGCGACATAGCAGTAGTATAGAAACGAAGAAAGAGAACGATGATCGGAGAACCCACGAAAAGAACATCCGTGCAGAGCGGCGACAATGGCGGCATTGACCGAGAATGAAGCGGAGAAGGGAGGTGCGCAACCCACAACTGAGAACGAAAACATCAGAGTTACGAGCCTCGGATCCTTCAATCTCCCCACTGATACGATATCCAACACCGATCTTCGTCGACAGCGAACAATAGCGGCGGCGAGTCTCGGCCGTTCAAGGGGCGTCAAGGAAGTGGTGGTGGCTGGAGGATGGGAGGTATAAGGATGGCGGCTGGGAGGATGTTTGGGGTTAGGGTTTGGTGATATGCAAGGCCAAAGAGAGGTGACTGGTATTAGCAAGGTTCTAAAAGACGTGAGGCGTGGCGTGGCGGCAAGGCCAAGCCTCAAGCTTAACGAGTTATGGCGAGCCATGGCGTTTTTCAAGGCGTGATGTAAGGCGGCGATTTTGTATTAATTTATAATTATATTAACGCATAAATATAAATTTATATCAAATATACCTAGTTTTTAGAAGTGTTATATCAACAACTAATAACAGAAAGTTAATAAAAAAACACAATACTTGTATGTCCGATTAGAAAAGGTATAAAAAAGAGCAAAAAAACGTGTCTCAATCGAACAAACACGCGCCATAACACGCCATAATGCGCCATGGCACGCCATATCACGCCTTGCCACGCGCCACGCCTAACAACAACGTTATGAAGCTTTTCGTAATGGCGACGCCGCGCCTCACGCCATGGCGCGCCTTTTAGAACACTGGGTATTAGACCCCGTCCAAAACAAACTTCATGCCATATTGACAATTCGACCCTTCCCTCTCAAAATCCTTTCAACACAAGTCCGAAAAATTACCAATCAACCCCTAGGATCATAATTCTATTCATAATTGGTCTGGAAGTTACACTTTAACCCCCGATTTCTAGAAGTTAATACATTTAAGTCCCGGTAGCGAACACTCCTGACAACTTAATACCACCTTAGGGCTAAATTAAAATATAAAATACATTCTCGGGGTTTTATGGATTTTTATTTATTTATTTATTTATTTATTATATTATTATTGTAATCTTTTTTTATTTATTTACTTATTTTATTTTATTTTATTTATTTTTAAAGAGTGAGTGAGATGGGGGGAGAGATAGAGAGAGAGACACACACACACACACACAGAGAGAGAGAGAGTTAGGTTCAAATTTTTCCTACAAGTATTGTATGTATGTATGAACCAATGAGAATTTAGTAATAATTTAATAATTAAATTTAGGAATAATGGTAGCTTGGTCATTTTACTTTTATACACCAAAAATAAATCTTGTATATTTGGAAAATCATTAAATGAGATTTGCAATATTTTTATAAACCCTAACAACGACCTCAACATCGTCTTTGTCAGTAAACCTACAATCGCACCACCGATTCTCAAAAACCATATCTCGCCTAATCACGTCTACAATGATTTCTCCTCCCTCCCGTTTTTCCAGCATTGATCCCTACTATTCAAGTTTGTCACTAATATTGTGATGGTGGTGAGGCGATGCAAGGAGACACCGATGACCATGGTGGAAAAAATTTCGTGAAGGCCAGCCCCAAGGTGGATGGAATTCAGGTTTCCAATGAGATGAGGACAAGCCTCCTATGTTTTTGCTCATCAGGTCTGTTTTGGTTATCTATTTTCTTTTTTGCGTGGCTCTAATTGACTTCTGTTTCCTTTGTCCCCAAAATGATCTCTTGCAAATGATTATTAGTCGTTTTCATCGATGTCCAATTAGGTCCAATTTGTACTTAGTTTGTATTTAGGATCGTTAATTTTTACATCAACATTGACAGATGCTTCGAGATTAACTCCGAGCTAAACATGCCTGCCAGGTGTTTGTTGAAATGTCAAATGCGTTGAAATGGTAGATGCTTTAAGATATGCTCTTACAGTAACATCATTGGTAATATGGGTTGTTCTTGAACACCAACCTCAATTTATTAGAATGTATCGGGGTGTTGTAAGCACTGTTTTTTGTTCAGACATTATTAAATCGACTAATGCTTATGTGTTTTCTAAAACTATATTCAAGGATTACAACTCCTTAGGTTACTTTAACAGTTTAATTTTGTGTTTTTCTTAGCCTCTTTACCAATTTACTGTTCATATATCTTCGTTGGATTTTTTGTTGATGGATTATGAAACTAGTTTTTATTATAACAAATTTCTTAGAGAACGCTATCATCATATAGTTCTATTTGATGTCAATTATTCTTATAGAATGGATTATGTCAGAATTATTAGAAATACATGTTTTATGTAATTGTTTAAAGACGTAATTAATTTGACTGTGAATTATTTTGGTTCAATTTGTGATTTTGAATTCCAATTTCAATTGTCCCTCGTTTTTATATATTTGGAATCTAAAATTATATTAGCAGTAAATACGATATTTTTGAATGTATTCTATGTATTCTGTCAGAATGTAGTCTATGTATTCTATCATATTCTATATATTCTATCAGAATATATAAAATGATAGTTAATTGCAAGTAATATATTTTTAACCATTATTAGTTTTTGTTGTATTTGTGATAGGAATGGCTGGAAAAATGCTTTAAAGACCTAATTGGAATCACTTGAAGAATAAATAAAGTTTGATCATACTCACAATTTAAGAATGTTGTTATTTTTTAAGAGTTTTATTTATTTTTGTTGATATTGTTTTAGAATATGTATTAATTATATGGAAATGTATAAAACTTTTAGTCTGAAAGAATATATATGAATTTTTATTTAAGTTAACATGTATAAAAATATACTAGAATGATATTATTTTTCAATCTCGGATTCAAGAATTTTGTTATTATTCAATAATATTCTAACAGAATAAAATTTTGAAAGAACATCATTCTAATAAAAAAAAATATTCTGACAGAATAAAATCTGTTATATTTACAAATTACGTTAACATTAAAATTAATTAATTAAAAGAAATTCAGATTTTTAAAATTAGGAGAATTAATTATTTCTAAAATCCAAAAATTTTAATTTATAAATGTAATTAATTGTTCAAAATACTTTTTTGCTAAAATTTGTGTCATTATATGGTACATGTTATCCCATTTTAATATCATACACTATCAAATCATATTCACTGATTAATTCCATCCATTGGTCCAGATCTGTGCATTCTGACACAGAATAGTTAGTAAAAACAAAATAATCTAAAACATATATATATGTATATATATATATATATATATATATATATATATATATATATATATATATATATATATATATATAGACTCAAGATCAAATAAGAAGAAAATTTTTGGTAGGAAGGTAAGAAGGTTTTTTTTCTACATATTTTTTTCGCGAACAAACAAAATGAATCATTAGATGATTCATTTATAAGATGATTCACAAGAAAAAATTCTCAAAAAAACATTTCGATGATTCATTTATACAATGATTTTGTTGTTATTCACTAAAATTGTCATAAAAATGAATTTTTTCTTCATTTACTTAAAAATGAAACATAAAGATGATTTTTTGGGAATTTTTTCTTGTCAATCATCTTACAAATGAATCAGCTAGTGATTCATTTATTTTGTTCGTCAAAAAAATATGTAGAAAAAAAACTTCTTACTTTCCTACCAAAAAAAATTTCTTACCGAATCTATATATATATATATATATATATATATATATATATATATATATATATATATATATATGTGTGTGTGTGTGCGTGTGTGTGTGAGAGAGAGAGAGAGAGAGAGAGAGAGAGAGAGAGAGAGAGAGAGAGAGAGAGAGAGAGAGAGAGAGAGAGAGAGAGAGAGGCCGTTATTAAATTTAGAGTCAAGGGAAGAGGCATTTGTTAGTGAGTTTGGTCAACCAATGTGGTGTTGGCTGTTGTATGTTCCGTTCGTAAGCAAAACAATCTTGTTCCTAAGTTTGTTGCTAATATTTTACTACCATTTTTCCTTTTGCGCATTAGGTGTACACTATAAAATTATTTTTGGAATTAATTAATGGATAGATTTTACATGTACGCATGAAACATAAGTTTTCATTAATATTAAAACATGCTAATGAGAGTGGTTCTGTTGTATTGCATGACCTCTTAACCGCCACCAACCCCATTCTTGCCCATAATCTTTGCGATTTTTCCCCATTCATTAATATTTTAAATAGAGCAACACTGGAACTACCTATGGTAAACAAACATAAGTTACAGTTATATTTTTTTATAATACTTAATTTCTTTCAAAAAAACATGGTATATGTTATTATATTATCGTCTATTTCACCGAACCTTATGCAACTCCAATATTCACGTTACAATTTTATACTTCACAATATCCATTTGATCTTCAATTGTGTTACTACATATCCTTTTACCTTTTCTTGTTATATCAATTTTTTTTTTATTTGTAATGAACGTTATAAAGTGATTAAAGTCTATGTTAATTTTGAGAGAATTTCATTTTTATCTTTATAAACTTTTATAAAAAACTCACACACACACACACACACATATATATATATATATATCCTATTAAAACCAATACTCACATATATCTAAATACTTAATTTAATCCTATTTAATATATTAGAAAAAACACTATTCTAAAATTGGTTTTTTATTATTAAGAAAATAATTAAGTTGTAACGTTACAATATTATCTTTATTCTAGATTTTAATTTTCGACCCAATCACTTCATGAATCATTATAAAATATTGACATTTATATTGAAATTAGTTTTTTCAGTGTTTTTATCTATAACTGAAGAACCAGACGAAAAGCAAAATTGTTTTAGACAAGAATAATTGCAAATCTTTTAAATTGATTGTAGAAGATAAAATATATTTTTTAATAGCTTATTAAGAATGCAAACATCAAGTTTTACTAATCAATTATGTAAAATATAAAATGAAAAAAAATCAAATCGTGAATAAAAAGATCAAATATTAGAGGACTGCAAAAGTGACCATGACAAATCAATAGACCGAAAAATGTTGCTAATAAGAAAAAATAGACAAAAGTCAAAAGTGCCAAAGATCTAAAAGATGAGGGGAGGTAAGTGTAATAAAGGAATAAAAGAAGAATTACGTCAGTTTAATTAGGCCAACCGCCCCAACACCACCCCAACCATGAAACTCAGCATTCAACAATGAAAAGTTTCAAAAAGAGACGTTTGTATCTAAAATGCGCGCCTGTATATATACATAAACCCTCACCTGTTCACCAAAATTCTACTAAACGATAATCTTATCAATTCCAACAATGGAGGCTTCAAATTCTTTGATCAATGAAGCGTACTGGCCTCTCCCCTATCTTTACTCGACTTTCACGTCAATCTGGCTCGTTTTCGCTTCTTGCTGGATCATCAACACTTACATCAATCGCCGTTTTCAGGTTACGTCTACATTCAACTTGTTGATTACTATCGGAATCCTAAATGTCAAGATTTTGTTTGTATATAAACTTTTGGATTCGAGCAGGATCGATGCTATCCTGTTGAAGTTAATTGTGTTTAATTGTTTGATTGTGCTGTGATGATATTAGAGCAGGTGAACAATTTGCAGTGGACGCTTGCTTCAGTTCCTTGTGTTAAAGCTTTGCAACTTGCCTTTTCCTTTACCTTTTGGTATGTTTTCAAACCATCGATACTTAATCATGTATCTTATAAGAATTCATAAATCTGATCTTCTATAGAAGTATCTGGAGACAGTAATTACAGATCATAAAGTAGGGTTTACTGATTTAGCTATATGAGGTTTGGAATTGGGATTATTGACTGCTAATTGATTTGCCCTAACCTTCCTACTGATTTCAACCCCTCTGTTTTGCTGAAAGGAAAGATTCGTAGTACTAATTTTTTTCCAAAATCATTTCAAATTGCTACTCTTGCAGGTATTCATGTTTTTATTACCAAACATGCTCTTTATGGATGTCATTTGGAGTTTATGTAACTGGATTGCTGTTTGAGACAGCTTCAATTGTATCATTTCTGCTAATTGCCCATGGCTACTCCATCACTTCTGAACGCCTTTCTGTCCCTGAACGTAGAGCTATGGCTGTTCTTGGTTGTGTCTTCTATCTAATTCTTGTTGGCCACAGAGCTTCCATACCTTACTTCTCTGTAAGTTCACTTCACACTTCACACTTCCAGCTTCTTAACATATATAATAACAACAACAACAACAATTCAGTTTTCAAGATGTTAATCTTTTGAATGTCATATCATGCAGATCCTTCTGGTGCTTGACTATTTGCTCATATTCTTTGTAATATTTCATCATATAACACAAAACTTATCACTCCTACGTCATCAATTAACTTTTATAGAAGATGAAGATGTCCAAGAAATGCATGATGCTGTATACACCAAGTACCTCATGTTCAAGTATGCACTTCCCAATTCCCATAAACCATTCATGGCATTAACAAAACACTTACTGTAGTAACTGAATCCATTTCTGCCTTTTTTTTTCTTCACAGAAAATTCAAAGGTGCAATGCACATTGTTGCTATAGCAGAAACTGCGGTGAATTTCTTTACACTTCATATTTTATGATTAGTAGTTTTGATTGTTGAAAAAATGTTAATTCAACATATAATATGGATTTCAGATTTTCATGAGCATGGATAGTTCTGTGGATACCTATTGGATGAAGTTGCTAGTTCGTGAATGGGCACATTTCTGTATCTTTCTTTATATTGGGTATGCAAAAAAAAAATGGTTTCTTTAATGATTTTCTAATTTAAAACCAATACTAATAATTTTCAAATTATGACAGATGGATTTTTAGGTCACAAGATTTGGCACCAAGGTTCTCTGTTATGCCAACTCACAAATCTAAAAGAGATAGAATTGTTCCCCCAATCTACAGCATTGTAAGTTCATATTTCATTAAACATAATAACATTATATTCAACTATTAATAAATAATCGACACAATTATGTTATTTTTAGGAACTGGATGCGGAATCTTTTAAAGATTTTGGTAGCCATGAATGGCAAATTGGAGTGGTAAGTGGTTTTTAAATGATTAAATCTTGTTCCATGCATACATTTGATTTAATTTCTATCTTTATAATTGATGATGGATCATTGTATTGGTAGCCAACTTCTTGTGATGACAAGCTAATGAAGGAGTCGATTATTGTAGTGATTCAACATCCACATGCATGTAGGCTAATTTAATCAACTTTGAATCGGGAATATCTTCTCCAAAAGCTCACATTTACGAAGGACTTCATATTTGTGGTGTAAAATATTATTTGTGGTTTTGTGTTTGAATCGTAGGTAATTGTATAATGCTAGGTAATTGTATAATGCTAGATATATACAGACAAGTAAACAAATATGAGAATATGGCAATATGTATCCAATCATTTATGATTGTGCTATAGTATGGTATCAATATAAAATTGTAAATAGTTTCTAGTTTTTCATTTACATCTGTTTGAGAGTATTTTGACAATAGAACCTAAATCGCATCAAGATGTGGGGTAAATAGGGAGGATAGATGTAGATGTGTTTACCTCCACACGAGGATAGAAAGACTGCTTACATAGGAGATCTCTGGCTTGTAGAAGTTCATGCCAAAAGTAATAGCACCTAAAAGACGAAATTGAAATAGGATACTAATACTAGAAATGGTAATAATAGTCATATGTAAACTATCTAAGATGTTATATTGAACTATGCATAAAAATACTATAACTAACCGAGGGTTAAATGCTACTACATGACCCTAATTTTCGCTATACCTGTTCTATTGTATGTCGAGTGTAACATCCTCATTTCTAGAACTTCCATTATCCTCTCATGCACCTTCTTTGATAGCCAACATTCGGTGCCATACAATAAGGTTGCCTAACTAACATTTTGTAGAAGTTCCCTTTCAATATCAATAAGACCTTATCTCACATGTCTTGTAAAATCAAATGAGGATTATTTTATGTAACTATAGTAAATAAGCTGCGAACGAACCCTAATAATATATGATGCATGTAACTCCCTATTTTTTATACATTTAGATAAAATGAAAATGATATATTGTGTATGTGAAATAATGTCTTTGTGTCTTACAAAGAGGTAGTCGAATAAAAACAATTTGGAAATACGAGTTCATCATTGGGATCCAACTTTATATCCACATAAACAATATGTCTTACAAAAATGTATTTGAATAAAATGAATTTGGAAATACAAGTTCATCATTGGGATCCAACTTCATATCAACATAAACCATAATGAAGCAAGTCATAATTCAAAAGCTAAGTTCAAAAGTAAATAATAGTTCATCTACATGGCTTCACTCCATCTAGCATCAAAAATCTATCTTTATTCTATTCACAAGGGTTCATACTCTTAGGACTACTCCTCTAATTTATTGGAAATTGAACTTGGAATACAAAGTATTTAAAACAATATATATGTATAAATCTTTCCAAAACATATATAATATACCTTTGCTAAAAGCATATGTCATGCTTAATTCTATGTATGTAATGCATGATCACAATACAATGCAAGTTTGGGAACTTTACACCCATATGGCAGTTGATACTGACTTTTGGTTTTATTTGTATTTTATCAGTTATTTGCTGATTCTACAACTTAGTCACCATAATGACACTTCACATCTACGCTATAATAGAATGAATGAATCAATCTATCATGACATTTTTTCGATAAGAAATCTACCTCGTGAAGGAGGTACCATCACGGTAGAGTCTTGTAGGTCTTTTCTTTAGGATGTCACGGATCTAGACCATCATTGCCATAGTTACAATGCAACTTACACTCCATGTATGCATGA
The DNA here is from genome assembly GCF_052625555.1 of Lactuca saligna. Lineage (NCBI taxonomy): Eukaryota > Viridiplantae > Streptophyta > Magnoliopsida > Asterales > Asteraceae > Lactuca > Lactuca saligna. The sequence goes on from NC_136420.1 coordinate 148,803,841, forward strand.
GAACCTCTTTTCTTCTATGCATTTTTCAATCACACAAAGTGTTATTTTATGAACAATATTTTAACAACAAAAGCTTGTATAAACATAAGAATTTTTTTCATCAAACTGTCAACATAATTTGAAAAGCATAACTTTCTAAATAACATCAAAAAAAGAACATAAACATACTTTAACCTCCATCAAAACTAATTGAGACCATATTAGTTTATTCTTTAAGATCCCTCTTGCAATTTAAAGGAAATACCAGTTCCAATGACATCATCGAATGAATTAGCACCATTAAGCACATGATTGACATATTTAATGTCTACAAAAAAACTCAAAGTAAATGTAGTAGCCATAAAGATCTAAGGCTACATATAGCTTTAGTGGGACCACTTACCAAAATAACGCCACACACAAAATAAACTCACAATCACCACTTGAGTAAAATTGCTTTTTTTTTTTAAATGCGAATAGGATATATATATTATAAATGAAAAAGAGCACTCGCCAAGGAGCTAAGGCATTTATTGGGTACAGCCAATTGTACCAACATACCCTCTCCACAAATGAATACATCTATGAGTTTTAGAGACTCTATATAAGCTGCAATGTAATGTCCCAAAAATAAGACCATAAAAATTTTCATTTTTAGATTAATAAACATCAAACCATATCATTATCATAAAACCAAAGTTATCAAAATGTATCAATGCATCATCAATATCATGGTAAAATACAAAATGTGGAATCGAGTGGTGTATGCTTTATAATCATCTTGAGCTCTTCCTTTTAGAACCAGAAGTACCTGAAACATAAACTAAAAACCGTAAGCACAAAGCTTGGTGAGTTGCCCAATATGCCACATACCATACATAATAAACACATAATGGGCACCACCCGACATTAGGCCCCGCTCGGTATACAAATCGAGCCCTGGTCGACATATATATAAACATATAACATATAAACACATACACATGAAATAATCACAAAGATACATAGCATAAAAATGGTCATCGGGCGCTGCTCGACATCGGGCCGCGTCCGATGAGCATAAGAGTACTTAACACATGCAAGAGTCACTTAGATATCTAGCATCCCAACATAACAAAATCATGGGCCGACATTGGTGCCTTCGACTCGCTAAACACAGTGATGAAACCTCGCACTATCAAATCTCATAAAAAGGATCTCTGGTTGTTAACCGGCTAAAATCTATGTGCTATAAATACCAATGACATCCAATTAATAATTGGATTCCAGTCCATAATCAATAGTCCAAAAATTAGGGTAAAAATACCATTTTACCCCTTACCTAGCTTGAACCAAGACTAAGCCCAACCTGCTGAGTACGCAGGGCGTACTCAGTACGTACACGCAACATACTCGCTTTAGGGCTTGTATGCTAAGCGTAGCTACTTGTACACCCAACGTACTCTTCACATATGGGCAACTTCCATTTTCCAACTCTTAATCGATTAAGACCCCTATCCAAACTCAAATCTGACTTCCTTAAGATGCTTTATCACGTAAATGGGCCAACTTTACATGCATGCATTACTTAATGAGGCTCTTAGAGCTCAAAAGAGCTTAATAAATGACTTAATGCATGCATGTGACCATAGACACCATAAAGTTTTCACCTTTAACCATAAGGAACCCTCCAAAGATCCACAAGATTTAGCTTCTAAAACGACCTTAACCTATCAAGATCAACCAAAAAGGGACAAAGATGCATAAAACCGTAACCTGAAGAGATCTAAGAAAAGAGTATACTAGGTATAAACTTTATACCTCAAAAGTCTTGCAAAAGGAGTGATGATTCTGGATCTCTAAGCTTTGCAACAAGCAATAAACTTTCAATCTTCTTCTATCCCTTCAAAATGAGCAAATAAGCACCAAATTTTCTTCTCAAGAGCTCAAAGACACAAAATGGAGGCTAAGGGTCAAACTTTAGGGTTTTAGGAAAATGGAGGCCCGTACGCCCAACGTAAAATTAGGGTTTCATTGAACCCTAAGGACTTAAGGAGTTTATATAGGGTGCAACATCCTAAAATTAGGGTTTCATTAAACCCACGTATTCCTATTTTAACCCTCGTAAGCCCAACATACAAGGCCTCGATCCCACGATCAACCCCACTTAGTACGCTAAGCATACCATGTGGTATGCCCCACATACTAGCTTCTCAGCCAGTACGCTAAGTGTACCCAATGGTACGCCCAACGTACTACCTAAAGTACCAAATTGCAATAATTAAATACAAAGGGGCTAAAAAGGAACATACCCAAATCCAAATGTTACAATTCTCCCCCACATGAATCAGACTTCGTCCTCGATGTCTAGTGTCTCGAATAACTTCGGATAGTGCTCCCTCATCTCATCTTTCTACTCCCAAGTCCACTCCAAACCCTTGCGGTGTTGCCATTGCACATTCACTAAATCTACAACCTTGTTCCTCACGGTTTTCATCTTCCGATCGAGAGTCACCATCGGTCTCTCAATATAATTCAGGCAGTCATCCTCATGAATATAATCCAATGGTACCACTTCAGAATAATTCACTAAGCACTTCTGTAGCTGAGAGACATGGAACATGCTATGAATCTGATTGTGCTAATCTGGAAGATCCAAGCAATAAGTAACCCGACCTACCCGAGCCAAAACCCTAAACGAACCAATATACTTGGAGCCTAGCTTTCCCTGCTTCCTGAATCGGATGACACTTTTCCAAGGTGACACCTTCAAGAGAACCATATCCCCCACCTTGAACTCCAAATCTGATCGACATCTATCAGCGTAACTTTTTTGCTGACTCTGAGCTGTCTAGAGCCTGCTCTGAACATGATGAATCAACTCAGTGGTCTTGAGTACTACCTTGATACTCCCTATAACCCATTAACCGACCTAACCCTAACAAATTGGATTCCTACATTTCCTCCCATAGATTATCTCGAAAGGAAGTCGATCAATGTTGGTGTGTTAACTGTTGTTATACAAAATTTTTGCTAATGGAAGATACGTATCCCAACTCCCACTAAAGTCCAAAACACACGCTCGCAACATATCCTCAAGGGTATGGATAATACGCTTATTCTGACCATCGGTCTACGGCTGAAATGCTGTGTTGAAATGGAGATAAGTAACCAACTGGTCATGAAAACTTTTCTAAAACCTGGAAGTAAATTGGACATCTATGTCAAAAACCACCGAAACTGGAACCCCATGACGTGCCACAACCTCCCTGATATAAATCTCAATAAATTTCTTTGTAGAAATACTCTCCTGAATTGGAATGAAATGTGCGCTCTTGGTCAACCGATCCACCATGACCCATATCGAATCCACTCCACACACAGTCCGGGGTAACTTTGTTATGAAATTCATAGTAATATCCTCCTATTTCCATATGGGAATGTCCAATGGCTGCATCTTCCCATGAGGTCTTTGATGCTCGACCTTCACTTTCCTGCAAGTCAGGAACCACCCCACATACCAAGCCACATCCCGCTTCATGTAGGGCTACTAATAATCAGGATGAAGATCCCTATACATATTCATTGCCATGGGATGAATTAAGAACCTTGATTTATGCATCTCCTCCATCAAAACCTGATGGACACCACCCCAATAGAAAACCTAAACCCGCCGATTCAGAATCAACAACCCACGGTTATCATAATTGATGGAACCCACTTAACCCACAATATGCTCACTCGTTCGGTTCTTTTCCTTCATAGCCTCAATCTAAGCCTCACGAATCTGCTCCAACAACGGAGTGATCACGGTCATCCTCAAGCATATGTCTTTGATCGGAGTCGCAACTGCCTTGCAGCTGAGACCATCAGCCATCACATTGGCCTTCCCCAAGTGATAGAGGATCTCACAATCATAATCCTTCACCACATCCAACCATCAGCGTTGCCTCATATTTAGATTTGGTTGATCCATCAAATACCTTGGCCTCTTGTGATCCGTGTAAATAGTACAATGGACCCCATAGAGGTAATGCCACCAAATCTTGAGGGTGAAAACTGTTGGAGTAGGTGTCTAAGCCCATAACTATAATTGGTGTGTAATTGATTTGATAGTAGCATGGTCCTTTTGGGTTGCCTTTACTCTTGAAACTTGATAGGATGACTTTTGGAGAGAGAGGTTGATAAATGATTTATTAATGTATTATGAGAATAATATATTAATTAGAAATCATATTATTTAATTAGTATTTAATCAGAAATTAATTTTGGGATTAAAGGAACATGGGCTGTTTTGCATATCACTGATAGTTGTGAAACTTAGCTACTGGACTCCTTACATAGGAGTGGACAAAAATTATACGGAGGTTATATAAGTTTTCATCTAAGGCCTCTTGATGTGGAGTCCATAGGTTGCTTAAGCTTTAAGCAGGAAATTAGGGTTTCCTCCTGCAACCCTAGCAGCCTACAACTATATAAAGACCCCACCTCTTGGAGTTTCGGCCTACAATGGCCTCTAAACGCTAGTGGAGCCGATTTCTAAGTGCATTCCATCCTCTCTCTCTCTCTCTCTCTCTCTCTATCTGTCTCTACTCTCATCCACTTGGAAAGGGTATTTGTAATCCATTAGAGGTGTCGCATTTGAGGCACTAAGCTTTCAAGAGTCAACATCTACAAGGTGTTCTTGTTATTACTACATAACAAGTAAGGTAAACTTCTAAACCCTATGAATTTCAATTTATATACTAGATCTCAGGGTTTTGCTTTGGTTTTCAATTTGCATGTTCAGCTAGTGAAAAAACTTAGATCCAAAGTAATTAGGGTTTCATGAACACATAAGTTGTAGTTATGCTCAAAACACATCAGTGGTGTCAAAGCTTATGATGTTTTTCAGTTGAATTTGATGCAATAGTGAATTGTCCAAAGGAGAAGGGAGCATATCCATCAATCTGTTCAACCAACTTGACAATTTTACTGCCTGACTCAACAATTTGACTCGTTAGATGCCTGGTTTTTCAATATTGATAACTTGATTTGATTAGGATAATTACCTTATTTCATTTTTACTGCTTAAATTTGAATTTTCTGGAAAATGTAATGTATATCCTTATCAAAATAAATGATTTGGCCAAATTTTAAGATAAAGACAAAATTTATTTGTTAATTTAATTATTTAAAATTTGATCTAGTATTTTTGAAAAGTTTTAAAAATACACCATGTGGTTTTATAATTTAAAATTTGATTAAATAGTTTAATTTTGAAATCTTAAATTTTGGAACCCTAGTATTTTAAAAGATTAAAATACACCCTTATACTATTATAAAATTAAAAGTTATATATATATATATATATATATATATATATATATATATATATATATATGTATGTATATGTATGTATGTATGTATATATATATATATATATATATATATATATATATATATATATATATGTATGTATGTATAAGAAAATGTCATTCTTATCATTAATAGGTCTCATTCACGAAGCCGATCTATAAGGGGGTATAAGGAAGCTGCATATAAAATGACGGTTGAATGGGTGTCCACTCTCACCCACCGCTTCCTTGATTTGTGAAGGGTCATTAGCCGAACGGGTAGGATGGGACATAAATCTCTCATTAATAAGTATAATGAAAATATATAGTAACTAAATGTTTTTATAAAATTCTCAATCTTCGTTACTTTAGGAAAATGTGAATTTGATGCTAATCCATGAAATTGCACATTGCACTTTATAAAAGTCGTTAGTGGAGCATGTGTGGTTAACCGACACACTAATATGGACTAATTAAGGGTGGGAATAGGTAGCTCGTAAATTATCATTGATCAATGGAACGTGTATGGTTAACTGGCACATTGATGGGGTGGTAAATGACATCAAGAGTACCAAGCTAATTTGCATGGTTATTCACAACTTGTTTGTGATCGTTGGTATCCTAGTCACAAATGGAAAAGGCATAATCAAGATTAAACATGCGATTGAATAGTTCAATGAATCTCAAAAGATCTAGGAATTTCATTTAAAACCTAATTCATTTAAAATTTCGTTTTCATGGTGGTGTTGGTAAATCGTCATTTACTTACCTTCAAATAATTTACAATTGGATTACGACATCCCGCTTTTGAATTGTGAATTATTGTGTTGGGTCCTTGCCTTAATATTTCATTTTGGGTGTTTTATTAAGGATTCCTTATCTAATCAAAACTTGTCCTTCTTTTGCAGGTGTCAACTTCCAACAATGCTTCCAATTCCTCCAACAAAAACTCCTCAAACGCTTTCTCGCTCCTGAGCATCTGTGCCAAGGTGACATTCGATGGTTCCAATTTCAATGACTGGACCCGTAACATCTGAATGGCCTTGCGATTTGAGGACAAGGAATACGTCCTCAACAAAGAGATGAACAAGATAGATGAATCATAAGCTACTCCTGAAGAAATAGTTGAGTATAGGGCCCACTACAAGGATGCTACCAAAGTATCTTGCATTATGGTGGCCACTATGAATCTTGAGCTACAACGGTTCTATGAGGACTATTGGCCTTACGAGATGTGCAAGGACTTGATGGAGAAGTACCATCAAAGATCACATCAACAAAGGTATGAGATAGTCAAATCACTCATAACTACCAAGATGAAGGATGGAGAGTCCATCACGACCCACCTGCAACACATGTAACGCTATGTGGATCGTCTCTTCAAGCTTAATGTGAACTTTGATGAAGAGTTGGCTATTGACATAGTCTTGCACTCTTTACCTCCTTGTTGTGATCAGTTCAAGATGACTTATCGTTTGAGCAAATAGGAATTCACACTGAGTAAACTTCAAGGCTTGCTGAGAACCACTGAAAGTGGCTTGAAAGGAAAACCTATTGAATCCACTCCTCATACTGTTGCTGCTCTAGTCAAAGCTGTTGGATAAGGGAAGGGGAAAATAGCAAAGCTCCCTCTAAGTAAAATTCGAAGGGAAAGTCTCGTGAAGGGTCTTCTAGTGGACCCACAGGAAATCCAGTTCTGATCCCCCTACCTTAGACCCAAAGGAAGCAACGTGCTTCTGCTGCCAAGACAAGGGGAATTGGAAGAAAAGTTGCCCCAAACACCTATAGGACCTTAAGGATGGCAAGATCAAGCCTACCTCAGCAGGTATTTACATTATTTTGTCTAAAATCCCATCACATTCTAATTCTTGGGTCCTTGATACAGGATGTGGTTTTCATATTTGCTCTTACTTGTAGGACTAAGAGAAAGTAGGAATGTGGAGCTTGGGAAGATGAACCTGATAATAGGCAATAGGAGATCATCATTTGTTACCAAGATCAACATTTATTGTTTAATGCTTAGTAGTGGGTTGTGTTTATACTTGAACAATTGGTCGTACTCGTCAGAAATGACGAGGAATGTTATTTCTTATCATGGTTTGTACAGACAAGGTTTCCGATATTCTTTTAATAATGAGAATGGATCTATTAATGCTTATTATAATGGTGTATGTTATTTTTGAAGCATTGGCTTGTGATGGTGTATATGAAACTATGATGGTTGTAGACAACGTCAGAAATAGTGTGTTGCAAATTGATGTATCTAATGGTTTAGACAAAGCATGCTAGTGCCATTTTCGTCTTGGACATGTCAACAAGAAGTGCATTGCCCAACTCCAAAAGGATGGAGTGTTGGAATCATTTGACCTAAGGTCAGATGATACACGCGAGTCTTGTCTTCTTGGGAAGATGACTAAATCTCCTTTCACTAGTACTTGTGAAAGTGGTGAGGGATTAATGGATCTCATACATACCAATGTATGTGGGGCCTTCAAATCTACCACAAAGGATGCAAATCACCCTATATGTTTTCGTCCAAGGCATCGTGCTGTGGAGTCCATGAGTTGCTTAAGCCTTAAGCAGGAAATTAGGGTTTCCTCCAGCAAACCCTATAGCTATATACACCTCTTAGATTTTCAGCCTACATTGGCCTCTAAACCCTAGTGGAGCTGATTTCTAAGTGCATTCCCTCCTATCTCCTCTCATCCTCTTGCAAAGGGTATTTGTAAGCCATTAGAGGTGTCACATTTGAGGAACTAAACTTTTAAGAGTCAAGATCTATAAGGTGTTCTTGTTATTACTACATAATAAGTAAGGTAAACTTCTCAACCCTATGAATTTCGATTTATATACTAGATCTTAGGGTTTTTTCTTTGGTATTCAATTTGCATGTTCAACTAGTGAAAAAAAATTAGATACAAAGCAATTATGGTTGCATGAACACATAGGTTGTCGTTATGCTCAAAACCCATCAAAAATCACAACCCCTATCTCCAAATCATGCATCAGATAATTTACCTCATGAGGATTTAGCCGCCTCGAAGCGTAAGTGATCACACAACACCTTTGCATCAACACTGCCCCCAATCTTGTGATTGATGCATCACAACAAACCACAAAATCCTTGACACCCTATAGTGGGGTCAGAATTGGTGCCTCGCACAACCAGTGCCTCAAGGACTCAAAAACTGCTTGCTGCTCAGGCCCCCAGTGAAATGCAACTGTCTTCTTTGTCAATCGGGTCAAAGGAACAAATATACAAGTTATGGATGATTTACAAAATCAACCCATATATTTAATTAGTTATCTTTTGATCACTTAGTTAATTCTAAATTAATTCTTGATCAAAATAATTAAGTAATACTATTAATATATTAGAACTTATAATATATTAATAAACCACAAGTGTTATTTCTCTTATTTAGTCTATCCAATTGCATGGTGCCATGCAACCCAAATGGACCAGGCCGGGTCTGGTCAAGTACATACCAGAAATAGTTATGGACGTAGACACCTTATCCAACATAACCCACCCAACCAAGAAAACTCTGAATCTCAGGTGGAGACCTCGGAACCAACCACTGCATCACGGCCTCGACTTTGGTCGGATTGACCAAAATACCATTATGGTTGACAAAGTGCCTCAGAAACAACACATCGCACAACCAGAAATCACACTTGGATAACTTTGCAAAAAGTCTATCCATCCTCAAAGTCTCCAACACTTCCTCAAGTGCTCCTCATGCTACTCCTGATTCTTGGAATAAACCAATATATCATTGATAAATACAATCACAGAATGATCCAGCATCGGCCTGCACATGCGGTTCATCAGATCCATGAACGCAGTTGGAGGATTGGTTGAGCCCAAAAGGCATCACCATAAACTCGTAATGACCATAACGAGTACGGAAAGCTGCCTTCTGCAAATCCTCATCCGTAACCATCATCTGATGATAACTCGATCGTAAATCAATCTTGGAAAACCAAGATGTACCCTAAAGCTGGTAAAAAAGATCATTAATCCTTGGGAGTGGATAACAGTTCTTCATCGTTACCTTACTTAGCTCCTGGTAGTCAATACACATATGATGAGACCCATCCTTTTTCTTCACAAACAAGATCGGTGTTCCCTAAGCAGAACTGCTCTGTCGAATGAATCCATTGTCTAACATCTCCTATAGTTGTGTAGAAAACTCCTGCATCTCAGGAGGAGCCAACTGATACGGGGCTTTGGCTATCGGAGATGCACCAGTAACCATATCAATCTAGAACTTAACCTGCCTTTCCGGAGGCACCAAAATCAAATCCTCTGGAAACAATCCAGATAATCCTGCATAATTGGAACATCATCCATGGTTGCCTTACCCTTCTCCCATGTATCCATAACATAAGGAACATAATCAGAACAACACTGCTGAATATAGTGTCTCTCATTTGCTGTTGAACACAAAATCAACCTACACTGAGATCTCTCCCCATGAACAATTAACTCTCCCCTACTTGGGGGACCCAAACTAATTGTTGCTCACAATAGATCATTACCTCATTAGGGCTTAACCAATCTATACCCACAATAACCTTGTTCCCATGCAAAGGAATGGGAACCCTATCAACTGGATATTGCTCACTGGATAACTAAAGAGTATAACCATGATGAACCTTCGCAACTCTAACATATCGATCTTTTGTAATCTCGATATCTATCAGACAATCCAGCTCCCCCTAATCTCACGATACAAAGGATCTGGTAGCCACGGAATCAAACAATACCAATGCAGAAATACCATTCACAAAGAATGATCCTAAATTAAAACACGTAAATATAAGCAACAATTCAATATAAATAAAGAGATAAGGAGAAGATACATACCAGTCACCACATTAGGAGCTGCTCGAGCTTCCTCGGTTGTCAACTGAAAAGCCCTGATTTTCACCACATGTGCATCTGCCTGGCCATGGAGGCCTTCAGTAATCCAAAGAGTTGTAGGAGTGGGTGCTGACACTGGTCCTGTTGCAACCAAACTCGGACAATGGGCCTTCATATAGCCCCTCTAATTGCAATGAAGGTAGATCAGATCAAATATCAGGGTGGTGGTGGTAGTAGCAGTGTAAGCTGCTAATATGAACTGTCCGATCACACTTAAAGCAGCTTGAACCACCCACCCTACACGCTCCCTCGTGCACCTTGTTGCACTTTCCACAGCGACGCCGACCCTGATGGCCCCTCGACCTAGAATCAGATGCCTTAGGCCTCTTTCCCGAACCCTCAGCACTCGACATATAATCTGGATTCCTCTTCTTCTTCTCCATCTCTAGATCAATCTCCCTCTCTCTAGACCTCACTATCATATCCTCAAGGGTCTTGCAGCTGGATCGGCTCACAAACTGCCGAATATCACTCCTCAACATCTCATAATACCGAGCCTTCTTGATCTCCTCATCCGCCACATATTGTGGAACCAAAAGTTCCCTCTCTCGAAACATCAGGGTGATCTCAACCACCATCTAAGTAGTCTGGCTGAGATTTAGAAACTCTCCTGCTAACTTCTACACCTCAATCACCGGTGCGAACACACCATGAACTTTGTAACAAAATCATCCCATGTCATAAAATCAACAACCTCATCACCAACTGCGTGCTCGACCTCATCCTACCAATCATGTGCCCTATCCTTCAGAAGCCAGGAAGCAAGTCTAACCTTTGCCCCCTCGGGAAAATTACTGGTGCGGAAGGCGTTAGAAACATCCGTTAACCACCTCCGGCTCACTATTGGGTCCTTTTCCCTGTGATAGTCTGGAGCTACACGTTCCTGGAACCCCTAGAAGGTCAATAAACACACCCCAACCAAGGCCACCATCTCATAATGAAAAGCACTCAACCGCTCATCCAGAATTTCCAAAATGCCCTCCTTGACCATACCAAAGTTCACAAGATTCTGCTCAAGAATGCAACACGTAATCTCAGACAATGTGAACTCCCTAGTCTGATCATATAGCTACCCGGTTCCATAACCTAAGCCTGAGCCCTCTCCAACACTAGAACTGCCAACAAGTCTGCCTTGCAATGTCACCATACTGAAAATCAACCATATAAACCATCAGACTAAGCATCAGAATATATCAAGGGATCACAATCTCTACCGTCTTCTTGGTTTCATCGTATCTCTTCGTGACTCGAGTATGGATCCTCTGCTTCCAGTAGTACGGGCCCATACTACCTTCCACATCTATCTGTACTTTCTTAAGGATTGCCCTGATTCCGCTAAGTCACTTTATATCCATACAATCAACCCTCATCAAATAAGGCTCCTAGTACTAGATCTCATCCTAGGTTTTCCTAAGGAAAACTCCACACCACTCTCCGTCATCAGCTGTAGAAGGAACTCCCACTAACTTCCTCTAACTAGCTTGCAAATACAATTACATGTCATTAAAACCATATAATTCTTCGAATGAAAGGTCTCACACTACGACGGTTGGCCTCAAACAAGAGTTGTGCGATAGAGTCAAAACCTAACCTTCTAAAATTATTTAGTTCCCATAATATGTAACTTAGCATATTTGCTTACTAGTTAGCTAAAGCTAATGAGAACTCCTAGAAAGCACAAAGCAAGCAACATTTGAGCATCAAGTAATTAGCATATTTTCATTTAAAACATTTCATTTTTGAAAAACTTTACCAAAACCTCAGTTTGAGTTCAAACACACCCAAGAGTATGTTTGAATCCCTCAAACCAAGGTAATGATACTAACTTGTAACATCCCAAAAATAATACCATAAATTTTTTATTTTTAGATTAATAAACATCAAACCATATCATTATCATAAAACCAAAGTTATCAAAATGTATCGATACATCATCAATATTAGAGTAAAACACAAAATGCATAATTGAGTGGCATGTGCCCTGTAATCATCCCGAGCTCTTCCCTTTGGAACCAGAAGTACCTGAAACATTAATTGAAAACCATAAGCACAAAGCTTAGTGAGTTCCCCAAGATACCACATACCACACATAATAAACACATAATTTGCCATGCCAATCATCGGGCCTCACCCAACATCCAGCCCCGCTCCCCGCTCTACATACATATAAACATATAACATATAAACACATATACATGCAATAATCACAAAGATACATAGCATACTAAATGGTCATCGGGCCCCGCCCGGTAAGCATAAGAGTACTTATCACATGCAAGAATCATGCAAACATATAGCATGCTAACATAACAAAATCATGGGTTGGCATTAGTGCCTTCAACCCGCTAAACATAGTGAGGAAACTCACCTCGCACTGTTGAATCTCACTGAAAGGATCTCTGGTTGCTAGCCTGTAACATCCAATTAATAATTGGATTCCAGTCCATAATCAGCAGTCCAAGAATTAGGTTAAAAATACCATTTTACCCCTTAACTAGCTTGGACTAAGACTAATGCCCAAACTTACAATCTAAAAGGCCCAATTCCAAATTAATCATCTAAGGCCCAATCATAGCCCAATTTTCAAAAATGGACCCAATCCCTTTCATGGGCCTTTTCCAAGAGAACCCAAAACAGGCATTAGCCCAAAAACTTGATGGCCTAACAATGCCCTAAGCATCTAAGTCCAAATATGGCCCAAACTGAAGCCCAAACGTCTAAAGCCCAACATTTTGAGTACGCGGGGCGTACTTAGCACGTACACATAGCATACTCACTTTAGGGCTTGTACGCTAAGCGTACCTGCTTGTACATCCAACGTACTCCTCCCATATGGCCAACTTCCATTTTCCAGCTCTTAATCGATTAAGACCTCCATCCAAAGTCAGATCTGACTTCCTTAAGATGGTTTATCAATTAAAGGTGCCAACCTTACATGCATGCATGGCTTAATGAGGCTATTAAAGCTCAGAAGAGATTAATAAATAATTTAATGCATGCATGAGACCATAAACACCATAAAGTTTGCACCATTAAGCATCAGGAACCCTCCAAACATCCTTATGTATAAGATTTAGCTTCTAAAATGGATTTAACCAATCAAGACCAACCAAAAAGGGATAAAGAAGCAAAAAATTATAACATGAAGAAATCTAAGTAAAGTGTATACAAGGTACAAAATTTATACCTCAAAAGGCTTGCAAAAGGAGTGATGATTATTTATCTCTAAGCTTTGCACCAAGCAATAAACCTTCAATCTTCTTCTATCCCTTCAAAAATGCGCAACTAAGCACCATTTTTCTTTTCAAGAGCTCAAAGACACAAAATGGAGGCTAAGGGTCGAACTTTAGGGTTTTAGGATAATGGAGGCTGATAAATAGGCCAATCCTAGGGACTTAAGGAGTTTATATAGGGTGCAACACCCTAAATTAGGGTTTCATTAAACCATCGTACGCCCAACGTACGAGGCCTCAGTCACACAATCAACCCCTCTTAGTACGCCAATCTTACCTTATGGTATCCACATACTACCCTAATGACCAAATTGTAATAATTAAACACAAAGGGGCTAAAAAGGAACATGCCCAAATCCAGGTGTTACATGCAAAGTTAACAAATAGTAGAACAAGTAATTTCATGATTTTTGTTTCTCTCTGAACGCATTAGTTTGCAAACATATGTGACTATAATATATGTGTCAATATTTCTTGAAAATAAAGAAACAACTAAAGGATCGAGTTTTATTTTGTATCAAACCTAAGCTCACCCCATCACTCATGAGGTTACTATCAAGGGTCCAAGAAACCTATGGTTTAAGATTCCAAACCTAACTTTGCTACGAGCCTAAGATTTAATAAACTGAACACACTTTATTGATATAAGTTTCAAGGATTGGACTATTATGTGGTGCAGACTATACCTATCTAGTTTTAAATTTATAACCTAACTACTTATATATTATTGCACCTATAGGTTCTGTACCTAGTCAATGTATAGTATAGTAAAGTAAGTTGAGGTCCAACATAGGGTACATATTTAATTAACTAAGATAATTACCAAAAATTAACCTAAGACAAGCAACAATTAAAAATGGTTTTTTCTCTGATTTTTCAAGTTCAGACAAACTTAAAAAATTAACTAATAGTTTTAATTAATATTCTAAAAACATTTCCGTTTAGTTCGACTCCACTTCTCCTCTATGGTTAGCTACTAATTATGAATTATTAAATTTGATCACCAATTATTATGCAATTAGCAATTGTAGTCCAAATTTACTAGTATTTTCACCAATTCATGAACTACCTTGTATAGTCATAAATAAGTAAAACACATAATTAGTTATTAATTATAGTTAAACGATGTAAGATTTATCTAAACAAACACAATTATGATCATAATTTATGTTCTCCAACACAGCTAAATTAGTCACTTTTATTACTTAATATTTGGTCGATCCTAGCTCTAGTAATTAAATAGTTACTAAACTACTAGGTAACAAGTTCATGTAATTTAATGGTCGCTATGCTACCCAAAACCTGAAGTCAAGCAATCTAAGTCAGAAATATTAACATGCTAGGTAATGATAATCAAACACAAGCATATAACCAACTATTAAAATCCATAAGTTAGATAACTAAACCATAGAGTTAAAGCTTCATCTAGCTAAACGAAAGGAACTGAATTTAGCTACTCATGGCCAGGGGTAGAACACGAGCATTAGAATTAGGGGGCCAAAACCAAAACTTCGTAAGATCCTTTTCAAAGGAACATAAATTGTTAATGTATGTGTCATATTTACAAACATACACTATATATTTATTCTAGAATAAAAAAATCACCGATTACTGTCTTATAAAATAGCAACAAGTGAAACAAAATCATCAAAACATGAAGAAAAAATACATCAAGTAATAAGTTTAAACTAAAAAAGAAGGCTATCGTT
The DNA here is from genome assembly GCF_052625555.1 of Lactuca saligna. Lineage (NCBI taxonomy): Eukaryota > Viridiplantae > Streptophyta > Magnoliopsida > Asterales > Asteraceae > Lactuca > Lactuca saligna. The sequence goes on from NC_136420.1 coordinate 148,819,007, forward strand.
GTCCATTTTTGTGTGTATTTCTCCTTCCAAACATGTATGTACAAGTGTTTGGTGTGTACGTACAAGGCCATATAGACATGCTAAGCTTACAGTTTACATAAGAATTAGGAATTTAGCATAAATTGTACATAAAAAGATAGATAAACTATTTGTATAATTCATTATGATCTAACTAGTGTACTCAACTAGTGATAATTCAAAAAAAATAAATGAGAGTGACCTCTTTTTATCAGTTTCAAATCCTCACCGAGCACTTTACACAAATACTTAACATGCAAAATTTCAAGACTACATTTATAGTTAGACACATAGCATAAAAAAATGACGTAAAAGATCGCTAGATCAATTACAAAAAGAAATGGTAAAAGAAGAACTTACATATCAAAATATGAAACTTCATATGATCATTAAAACTTACTTTCAAAAAATATGAAGCCTCATTGAAGACTTTTTACAAACACTTAATATGCAATTTCAAATGTCTAATACCAACAAATTTAAATTGTAGTAAAAACACTAAATTCCACTTTTCTCAATAAATAAACATATGAAAAGATTAAAAATGAAACTCACAAACCAGATAACCAAAAAAATAACAAATTAATATTTTCAACGATATGTCAGTGTATGGGAATGCTAGGCACGATGGATAAAGAGCAAAATAATAATAATAAACATGAAGAGTTACACAGATAATGATATGGAATCAATGGGGTTTGAGGAGAATAAGTGACTATAATTCAATCATATATGTTTTAGTTCATATTCATTGTTTGCATCTCTACATCTTGATTGTTCGTCGAAAAGAATCCTTCAGAAAACTATGCCTTCCCAAACCTTTTTCCGTAAATAGTAGGCTTTATTACAACCATTACATGTCATATATATGGTGAAACGTGAAGAAGAAACTGATGATTACAAACATATATCTGGTGAAAAACCAAGGGGTGCATGGCCTCTCCTGGCCACTAAAGAGTTCCGCCACTGCTCATGGCTGAAAACATAAACACAATCTCAATAGAAATTGACATAATGAAAGTATACCAAACCAATGTGATGATGTGCTCTTCAATCTCTTGATCTCTAACTAATTATCTTTCAAAAGGATGTTTTGTTCACTTCCTGGATTCTAAAATCGATTTCTTATAATTATTCTCTTCCAGAAAACTCTCTAAAAGCCTCCCAAAGACTTCTCAAATTGTAAGAGTGAAGGAGTATTTATAATTTTGGAAAATTTGTGCCTAACATCGTGAGAATTGGTGTCTCACATCATGAGCTCAGTAGTTATCCGTATTGGGCAAGGATTCTGACTTCCTGTATGCTAATCTTCTAGAACTTGATCCTCACATCGCGAGCTTGGTTTTTAGCTGAATTTTACTTCTTTTAGTCTTTGAACCTCCAAAGTTCCAATGCTTGTTAATTCTAGTCCATATTCTTCAAGAGTGTTCCAATTGGCTGCAAATTATAATTGAATTCAATAAGTACCATATATCTTTGCAATTAACTAAAATATTAATTAAAATGTATTAAAATATTGCCCAAAAATATGTATAAATATGGCAATATCAGACTAACATGTGTGAGTTTCTAAATGAATTCATATTAACTGCTTGTTCAAGAGGAAGAAACACCCTCTTATATGATATAAACAATCTTGAAATTACCTTCCAAGAAGATGAATTACTCTATGCTTATCTTATGAAAGAATTCATGATCCAATACATCTTAAAACTTTCCCTCTAGTCCACTGACGAAGATTCATTTCCCAAAACTAACTATTGTGACTTAGATACATATTCAGAGGAAATATATGACATAGTCATTGATATTGGGCGTTGTGAAAATATGTTCTCAACAAAAATGGTGGAAAATGTAGGGTTAAAAGTATATCACCTAATCCATATCGGTTAACATGGTTAAAAATCATAATAGAGTCATCTAATAAACATTATTTTGTTTTGTTCTCGATTTGTAAGAAATAAAGTGATGATGTGAGGTTTGAAGTGATTCCTGAGGAGACATGTCATAACATTTTGGGAGCCATTGACAATTTGACAACAAGACTATACATACGAATTTATAAATATGTATAACTTTAAGAAATATGGGGTGACCATTAAGTTAGTCATAATGAATATTATGGTTGATTATCAAAGGGGGCGATTCTTTCCCTTTAAGAAATGGTAACACATAACTATCTATATTGGCTAAGAGTGAGAGCCGCAAGGTTCAAAAACAACCTCATCAATCCCATATCAACATAAAAACATGAGAAACGATCATGGAAGGAAGACATGCATGGCAAGGATTTACATGCTCAACTTCAAGTCTTTCTAAACTGATGGATTATGGTGAACATCCCAACATTAAAGACAATCAAAAAATTTCAACAAGTGAAAGTAAACAAGACATAGATGATAAAACATCTTGATAGGTTGGGGGTTGTTCAGATGGTCTTAACGGATCACTCTGATGGTCCATTTAGACTAATCAGATAAAATTAATACTTATATTCTGGTTGTATTAGAGGTTAACATAGGTATTGGGAAGGAGGAGCGGTATCCGATGACTAGCATATGGGTATAGCAAGGTTGTAGAACTTGTTACTCGGTACCTGTTCGGCCAACTACTGAGTAGCGAGTACTCATGAGTACTCCGAAGTACTCGGGGAGTACTCGAATTGGGTAAATCATGTAGAAATATTTTTAGGCAAATTATATATGTCAAAATCATAAGTTAAAATCATAAGTTGATTCAAATGTATAGTAAAATTAGATAATTGTGAATACAGAAAAACTGAAAAACACATAATGGTTTAACTTCGTGAATAATTACTGGAAATTTTAAATATGTATGCAGTAATAATCATATGTGAGTGTGTTAAATAATAAATCATTAAGTATATTATATATATTAATCACCGATTTGACCGAGTTTTACAACACTGCTCAATTCAATAAGGGCCGATCAAGGAGTCCTCGAGATTCTGTAACTTGACTCGGTAAGGGACCGATTAGCAAGTACTCGAATGAGTAATCGGACAACTCAGGGGAGTTTTACAACATTCGGTATATGTGTGGGGTTTGGCCGATCTAGACACCAAAAAAATATTGGGTTGATTTATGATATGTTAGGGTTATGTTTTTAGTAATATGTTAGGGTTATTTTTTAGTGATTTCTAGAGTTTTTATTCCCTTTTTCAAGTTACAATAGATCTATTATTATTGTAACTATTATAATCGATATTGCGGTATGTGCATGTTAAATTATATAATTAAAGTTTCGAGGAATATATGTTGTTGACAATGATTAGGTCAATGTTCACATCACTTAGTGGTCTTTACCCATGGCTTGCGTTTTAATAACAGTGTGTACACAAATATTTGATTTGTGTTACTTTTAACTATTATATGAATACTTAATTTAAATATTAATTATTTGAATATTTTTAAAATTTTGAACATTATGATTATTTAAAATATCAAATATTGTTTGTACGATAACATAATTTAATTTATTATTTCACAAATCTTCAAAAATAGTCCTTGTGGTTTTCAAAAAAATCAAGTTCAATCCCTCACTTTTTAGGTCATCAACGTTGGTACCAGTGGTTTTGTCCTAGTCCTGTCACGACGTGACAATCGGTTGAGTTTGATCATGGTTGACATTTGGGTCAGAATAGGGTTTAAGGGTATAGACTGCGAGGGTATTTCTTTACTGGTTTTAGGTGGGTTGTTGCTCCCATCCACCCTGTGTGTAAGAGTTGTTGTAATTCTACCTGCTATTCACGAGGTGAGTCTCCTCACTATAGTTTCTTGTATGGTAGATATGTATGTTGACCATCTGGGTCTTAATTTTTGTTTGTTGCTATATGTGAACTGAATTAACTGTTGTTAACTTTGGGATTGCTGAAATTTCCCAGGCTTGCTGATAACTCATAAAACATGTTGATAATCCACTGGGCATGTTGTTAGCTCACTAGGATTGCTGATAATCCCAAGGGTTGCTGATAACCCCTAGTTGTTAGTTATGATGTGATGTATGGATATTTTGAGGAGGACTCACTAAGCTTTATGTTTACAATTGTGTATTAATTGTGTTTCAGGCATTTCAGATGATCGTGTGAAGGCGAAAGCTTGACTATACACTCCGGCTTGAGAATTGGATGATTCCGCATTTTTGATACTCTGATTTGGGAGAATTGTACTTGACATACCTAGGATTTTATTGACTTCATTTTCATAACACTCGAGGTTTTCTACATTAAAAATGGAAAATTTTGTTGAAAATTTGAGTTGTTGTATCTTAAACGATACATGTTCTTGCCATGCTTTAATTTTGCTACTTTTATTTGACAAAAAAAATACCAAGGGTTAAATGCCAAAAATAGAAACATAATTCATTTGGGTATTTACTATAGCATCCTAATTTTCTTGCAAACTATTTAATGGTTAAATATAGCCAAAAATTTCCAATTGTAGAGTTTTAATTTACTATATGAAAAAAAAAAAGATAACAATCATAAATATGAAACAAATGATACCTTGTGATAAATTGTAAACTCTAAGCTGGAAATCAACTTTAAAAAATTAGAATAATTAAGAATATTTTGTGTTTGGGGTCAAGGATGCAAGAGAAATCAAGTAAAACAAATAGTATCATTGTTCATCTCAAATATTAACTGGATTTCCTGGAACTGAATTGTCGGTTAACACCCTAACCATAATTAGCAGATAATATTAAGAACAATGATAGTAACCTTAAGCAATTTCCAAATCCACTATAGAGAAAATCAGTTAAATCTATAAAGTTTACTTTAATATCATCAAATAGAATCGTAGATTGTGGTAAAAGCAAGTAAGCAAACCTAGGGACACATATATGATGTATGCTTGTGTCTTCCTATTTCTAATGTACACATACACAAACACATAGTATATGGGGCATCAAAAAGAAAGTCATCACACAGGTTGTTTTTTGTATAATTATCTTTGATAGAAATAAAACATAGTTGTAAAAATATAAGGGGAATAAATAAATAATAAGAATATAAGGAAACTAATACATAGTTTTTAAACAAAAGGTAGAAGGCTTACATATCAAGATTGTGACATGTCACCATCTCCCCATATCTCACTTGGTTGTAAAAACAATATGGCACATCCACCTAAATAAAGGAGATAAATTTATGAAAAACACTATATTTAAGAAGATGAAATGAAGGGACATAATAATCTCTTTGAAATTGAATTATAGATATCAAAATTCATAAGGATATTCTCAAACAAAATGCAATTTGAGTAATTTGAAATACAAATAAACCCTCAAGCATTTCATCAAACATGTTATGGGCATTATAGAATTATGCAAAAAAAACTTATAGGCTCAGGGGAAGTCTCATTGAAAACGAACTATTAAACCTCATACCTTAAAAACTTCAATTAAAATAGAGTATAGAATTCAAGAAAGGATACACACTACCCACCCTTTTGAATCAAATAAATACAAAACGATTACCAACTATATTTATTAGCAATGTAGACATTAGTGAGTGAGAGAGTGAGAAAAGTATGACCTCTGAATGATCCTAGCCACTCCTTAATCACTTGGAACCTCCACTCAGATCTTTAACGTAGAAACAAACACACATTCAATTAGATTCCCTCTAACAATTCACATATGCAAAAATCAAAACCTTCAATTGGATTTCCTATAACCATTTACCTACAAAAAATCAAACTTGCCTTCAATCTACATCTCCCTTATAATAGAAAGCGAGAGAGTTCTAAGAAGGGGTTATACAAAGAGATGAAATTAAAGTAAGTCTATAAACATAAATCGAAGAAAACAAAATTCAACAAGCACACTAAAATTATGAATTTTATGTTATAAATCGGAAGAATGTGAAAGTTACATATGAATGAAATTTCTTTGAAATCGACATGCTAAACACGGATTCTTCAAAAACATATGTCAATGATATATATATATATATATATATATATATATATATATATATATATATATATATATATATATATATATATATCCCTATTTTAATAAAAGAATATGTTTAATCTCATATTGACAAGTATCATGCAATTAGAACCCCTCGTTAATGTTATATATCACTAGGTGTGAGACCCATGTATTACATGGGTTTAATTAAAAAAAATATGAACATTTTCTAAAAGTTTGAATTTATAAGAAAAATGAAAAAAAAATTGAATTATTAAAATTATTGAAACTTTAATGTATTGAATACATTACATATATAAACATTTTCTAATAAATACTTTACATATATATTACATTACACATTAAATATGGAATTTTAATTTAATAAAATGAAAAATCCAATAAAATGACAAGTAGAAAATAAAAAAAATTTAAAATTTTTAGAAAATGTCAAGTGTCCAAATGAAGGAGAAGAGGACAGGTGACAAAAAAACCTCCATTTATTATAGTAGATTTATCATGCCACTTATCAACCTATTAATTATTCATTTCAAATTTCAAATTTTAAATTTCCCACTCTAATTTTATTAAATTAATAATTGATTCTTCATTTTAAATTTCAAATTTTAAAATTTCTTCCTTTAATTATATTAAATTAATAACATTAAATTAAAAAATAAAATAAAATTAATATAAATTATAAAATGATATAACTCCACTTATTTATTTAAATCAACGATTATAATTTTATATAACTAAAAAAATATCTCTTAAGTAATAATTTATTTAAAATAATCGATTAATAATTTTGATTTTTTAATAATAAAATTTAATTAATTTTATAACCGTGGTTATCACGGGTTATAAACTAGTATATATATATATATATATATATATATATATATATATATATATATATATATATATATATATATATATATATATATATATATATATATATATATATATATATATATATATATAAACAGATTTCAAATTTGAAGACTATTACTTGCTTGTTCAAAGTATTTTGCAAATTAAGGTATCACATAGATAATTCCCATAATTGTGATATAATTTTATGAGATTTATCATTGGGGTCTCTACAAATGAATCGAGACATAGCATACGTCCAAATAAGAGTTTAGGCGATAATTTTTTATTGAAAATGTCTAAAGATGATACTTGGCATTGAGAATGTCCAAAAATATGACATGGAGCATATAAAATAACTTTTTAATTAGAATATGTGGATGTGGATGAAGATAAAAATAACTTGACTTTCTATTAATATTATCAACATTTAGATTTCATTTGTGATATTTACAATAATTATACTATGATTATAATAACTAGGGTTTTTTTAAAAACAATAATTTTAATCTATTTCTAAAATACTTATAATTCCACCAATATCTCATATGGGATATATAATAACTAGGCGATATTTTTTTATTGAAAATGTTCTTGTTATACATTTATATCTATATTGAATATTAAGTAACAAAAGTTATAATAAAGTTTGAAGTAATTGTAAAGATAAAAGATTTTAAAAAGGTTCATAATATATATATATATATATATATATATATATATATATATATATATATATATATATATATATATATTATGAACCTTTTAAAAATCTTTTATCTTTACAATTACTTCAAACTTTATTATAACTTTTGTTACTTAATATTCAATATAAATATAAATGTATAACAAGAACGTTTTATTTTTATTTACATAATAATACATATTGGTCGCATTTATATCAGACATCATGTTTTTTTCATTCTTAAAATAAGATTTTCAAATGTTGTTATTAAGTATTTTTATTTATTTATTATATCATTAGCAAGTATTTCTTCTTCTTTTTTTTATTTTATTAAATCATATTGCTCAAAATATGAAGTTTTACATACATTCGAATAAAAAGGTTTTTAACAAATTGTATTTTAATTTTTATTGAACCTATATTCTTAATATCATATACTTTTGAAACTAATTACATTGTTATGGATAACAATTTTAAATTCTTGAAAATATTTTTTTATCTTTATAATTAATTCAAGTTGTTTATGCTGATTTTTTATCATAACGTTTATTTGTTAATGTATGGTATAATACATATGAATATATTGGTAATACCGATTCATTTTTTTCTATATATTACGGGCGTGTTAGCATGCAACGTTTGAGAGCTTCTGACTTTTAGCTTTTAATAAAGACAGTACCAAAAAAGAAAAAGTCTTGTTCGACAATAGGAGCGTTTAGATTTTAGCTTAAACAAAACGCTTTAAAATCAAAAGCTACATTGAGTAGCTTTCAACAAAATGCTCCAAAATCAAACATTACCTGCTACCCACTCCTACCTACCTGCTAACCGCTAACCGCTACCCGTTATCAGTTAGTTTTACCGAACACATCCTATATAAATTTGTCTTAATTTGATATATATCATATATTTTATATTGTCGGTCTCAAAATAAAATTTTATTTATATCGTTACAATCTATGTATTTTATATATTTATAACGTATGTTTTTCATATATCAACAAAATGCTCCAAAATCAAAAAAATTTACATGTCATTTTATAAATTTTCTATTGTAATAAATTACACATAATACTTTAATGTTATAATTACAATAAATATAATAATAAATAAATATTAATTTTATTAACGAACTTATTTTCTTATTTCAAAATTCCCAAATTAAAACTTATTAATTTATTTTGTTTATTTATTTAAATTTAAAAGATAAAAAATCAATTTTAGTAATTCATTATTTTCTTATTTTTTATAAATCCAAAATTCTTAAACATTTAGATTTTTATATTTAATTTTTTTTAATTAACACACGTAATACTCATATTATATTTAACATGATAGCTAAATATGGTACCATCTCGAAAGTAAATACAGTGTTCTATCTGTGGTTGCTGATATCAATGATAAGTTTTAGTAATTTTTCTTGATACAAAATATAATAAAATGAGAAGTTTTAGTAAATTATCTTGATACAAGATATCATAGAAACATGGAGGTGGGCTAAGTTTTTATTTATCTACTAGTTTATAACCCGTGGAATCACGGTTATAAAATTAATTAAATTTTAATAGTTAAAATTTAAAATTATTAATGACTTATTTTGAATAAATTATTAATTAAAAAGTTTTGTTCAGTTATATAAAATTATAATCATTGATTTAAATAAATATGTAAAATTATATCACTTTACAATTTGTATTAATTTTAATTATAATTTTTATTCTAATGTTGTTAATTTAATGTAATTAGAATGAGAAATTCAAAAATTTGAAATTTGAAATGAAGAATCAATATGTTGACAAATGATATCCATTAATTATAAGATATAATAAGCTGAAACATAGTAAAAGAAAAACAAAATTTATATTAATTAATGATACATATAAAAAAAAGAGAGTAAAAACTAGTTTTTTATTAGATTAGGGGAATGAAATATGTAATACATTGCATGAGGACGTTCCACAACACTTTCCCGAGCTCTTGTCGTGAATATACCCTAACCAAGTGGACCATACACGTCTTCTCTTTCCTAGTAATTAACAAAAGATGACAACTCTTTCTAAAGCGTTTTCGTTAATCTCCTAAAAACAATATTAATTGCACTAAACGTGGAGGCCTTTAAGTTGATTTGAGGAAAAGAAAGTTGTGACATTCTTGTTTCCATGTACTACAAAACGATCTTTTTCCAAGAGTACTCGGAAACCACGTCTTTATGATTGTTTTATCAAGATTGTCCTTTACGGATTTGATGGCGAAAAAGGATATTACAAAATATAAGAAAGCTCCAATGTATCTAAAACAATCCTAAAATAAAATGAAAAAAATAAATAAATATCATCTTATTTTTTCTTCCTAGTTATCCACTTAATTATCTAAGATTATGATATAAAATTATCATATGTGGATACCACTAATTATCTCTTTTAATATTATTTTTTAAGTTTAATAATTTTCTTATCTATTTAGTAGGAGAATAAATAGAAAGAAAATATAAAATTATATTTGATTTCTCAAATGGAAAACATGCACACATGAGATTTGGAAGACTCTATGCAATTCAGTAAAATAGGCTATAAAATTTATAAATTTTTAATATATATATATATATATATATATATATATATATATATATATATATATATATATATATATATATATATATATATATAAACGAAAAACAAATTAAATGGAAGTTTATTCGCAATATTAAATGAGTATTTCGGGTTCGAGATCTTTTTACAGGACAAACGCAACCCCCCTAGGTTTCCAAGGAAAAACTCCTCACATATGACACCATATGAGGCAGTTTAAGGGTATATATATATATATATATATATTGGAAAAATATATGTTATGTGATGTCCTAACAAATCGTATCACTCCTAAAACACTATATGATTTCCTGAAACAAGTTTTTTTTAAAAAGATTATCTTTTCATTATTCATTGTTGCGTACAGAGCGAATTATATTGAATTACTTGTCGTTTGTGATTGTTACGTGAACTAAAGGATAATGGACGAAAGAAATGTTGCGTGTGATGATATATTTATCAAGTGCAAATCGAACCATAAATATTTACTAAGTTAAAAAGACACGGTATAATAATTTAGTAATTAAGCTTAGGTAGGTTTGTTACGTATATTTCATAGCTCCATATATATATATATATATATATATATATATATATATATATATATATATATATATATATATATATATATATATATATAGAGAGAGAGAGAGAGAGAGAGAAAATTGAGAATGAGTGAATTAATCTTAACCATGTCTTTATTTTGCTGCAAAATACTTGGGTGTACCTACGTAAATGTGTAAGTGATACATATGTATTTTCATACAAAACATATTTTCTTAAACTATACTAATCATTACCTTAATATATAGAAAAACAAAGGGTTTTTTTATTACAATATTCATTATTTATTATAGTTTTAACTCTTGTTATTTATAAGTGAATAAAAACACATTGGATACGTATGAGTATGTTGGGCGTACTCACGCATGCCCCAAACTTTAATTTTTAGGGTTTGGGCCATATTTAAAGAATTGTATCACCTTAAACCCTCCCTTACCTCCAGCCTCCATCTCTCTTAGCCCCTATCTCGAAACCTTAATTCTTATGTGTAAGTTTTAAGCTTCTTAGTGATATTTTGGTGTTCTTTGTAGTAAAGGAAGTTCTTTGGAGTTGTGGTGTTGCACTCAAGCTCTTGGATCAAGAATCTACACACCTTTATGCATCTTCAGTCGATATTAAGTTCAAATCTTGAGGCTTGCTTTGATAGATCTTGTTAGGTTGCTACTTTATGACCTTTTGTCCCACAAACTTTGGTTTAATGAGTATGGTCTACTCCATACCATTTGAGCTATCCTTTCATGTATTGTTGAGTGTTTGGTGACTTAAAAATGCAATCTTAGTCCTGTATATTCTTCCATGTAAGAGTTATGGAGTTTAGATAGTAATTTAAGTTATGGTTTTGGTTTTGAACTCCATTTGGCCATGCAAAGGCATAAAGGTTGAAATTTTACATCTTTAGATGTTCTTTAGGATTAGATCTGAAGTTTGGATGATAAGAATTTAAGTATTATGACCTTAATAGAGAGTTTGGACTTCTGAAGGGTATCTTGGGCGTAACCCTGAGTATGATGGGGTAGAGGGTTGCTATCCCGTTATCCTTCTAAGGAAAAGTAGTACATAGGCATAATAGGAAGTATGTAGGGTGTACTACTAGAAAATCCACTTGGGTCATTTTTGGGCCTTAGTTCGATAGGGATTTTGGACTTTGTATATTGGGTCATGCATGCGAAGGTCAAAATGGTCTTTTGCCCTTTGTGAGATAAAATATGATTTGGACCATTAATTATGGGTTAAACCCTGATTATTAATTTGGACATGTCTTTGGGTTTGATTAGTTTAAGGAGTTGTGATAGTAACAGCTCGAGTGTGTGACTCATTTATCTTCAGTTAGAGGCGAGTCTTCTCACTGTGTTTGTGCGTCGAAGGCACCAATACTGGCCCCCACTAAATTGTGTATGCATTATGTTAGCTGCTTTGTGACTCTTTCCTATTTACAAGTTGGGTTGAAATAAACCCCAGGGTTGGGCCCCATGGCTAAATGATTAGGTTGAAATAAACCCTAAAGGTGGGCCCATGAGTATATGATGGGAAGAAAGAAACCGCAGGGCCGAGAACAAAGGCTAGGCCCATGATTGTATAGTGGTTTAAAATATACCCCAGGGATAGGCCTAATTGTATATTTAGTATGTGGTATTTTAGGGAACTCACTAAGCTTTGTGCTTACAGTTATGTTTATGGTTTCAGGTACTTATGGTACGAAAGGGAAGGGCTCGACATGATGGCACAACATCCTCCCCTCATGATTTCCACACTACTCAGATAATTGTACTTTGATGTTTTTGATATTGTATCTTGTGACTGACTTGTAGATATTTGATGAATGAAACTAATAGTTTAAAAAACAAAATTTATCACTGATTTTGGGTCGTTACATGTTGGTATCAAAGCCTTGGTTTGAGGGATTCGGGAATATTTTCGGGTGCACCAGAACTCAAATTGAGGAAATGATAATCTTTTCGAAAGAAAATTTAATTTCTAAAAAAGTTTTTTACTAAGTAAAAAGGGAGTGTGATGCATGCAATCAACCAAGCTCATGTAAGTGGTTCCCAAAATACCCATACCCTTGTGTTTCAGATATGTGAACTGCAAGCTAGAGTAAGGTGAAGGATACCTTCAGGAATCATATGATAGAATTGCCTGATTGATATGATTCCTTATACCTACAAAGATTGGATGTTATGGTTTAATTGAATTGATATCGACTTGGTTATTTGCTAAGTGTATGTTTTAAAAGTTGTATATGATTAGGTTCATATAGCCCTAGAATGATCGACTTAACGTCATTTCATGTTCCTTGTTTGGTTGTGGACTTAGGGTAGAATCATTATTTGATAGTCTATGTCATCCCATTTTGTGTACAACTTACATGCATAAGGCAGTCGACAATGTTGGTTAAGGTTCTCAGTATTATAGGGCGGTTGATTTAAGAATTCCTAGGAGAACCTAGGAATGCCATAGTAGGATTTGTATATTGTTTAGCATATCAATGGTGTGCATAGATCTATTATGGTGACTTATAGGATTTAGGATGGTTCTTGAGGAAAGTAAAAATATGTGTGGAAGGTAGTATTGAGCCCGTACTACTGAAAGCACAAGATCTGTACTTGAGGCAAGAATGATATTGGAACTTCTAAGGGTCTTGTAGAGAGGAAGTCTTGTTGTTATTGTGTTGATCATTTGTATGTTTGTATTTTAGTTAGTGGTGAGAATGGTGTCCACTTGAGGAGGAGCTTCTAGATCTGGTTCAGCCGTTGGTGCTGAACCCAATGATGAGAGGTTACACGAGTTTATCACTATAGAGATCCCTCACAATATCATGGAGGCCACCCTTGTGATTTTTGGTACCATCAAGGAGGGGATTATGGAGCTTCTGGAAAAGCGACTCGGGGCCCTTAGGGTATAGATCGCTTCGGGGCAGTTAGGAGTATAAACTCCCTTATTTCGAGCGTTCAAGGCTTGTGGGGCTCTAGAGTTCTTTGGGGATAAGGACCCCATTACCAACTGTCGGTGGATTACTAACATAGAAAATGCTTAGCGAACGAGCATCTTCCCTAAGGGGGAAAATATGGGATTTTTTTCCTACCTTCTAAGAGACCGAGCCTATGAGTGGTAGGAGGAGGTTAGTCATTAGGAGGAGGTTGGTCATACATTAGGAACTGAGGTAGTGGTGGAAATGTATTGGGATGAGTTTGTTACGAGATTTCATGAGGAGTTTGCACCTATGATCGAGGTGCAATAACTGGTGAGGGAGTTTTTGGACCTTTGCTAGACTACTGAGACCATGGCAGAGATAACCACCAAGTTCCATGAGAGGGCTATGTTGGTTCCGCAGTATGCTGCCGGTGAGGAGATGAAGAAGATAAGATATCACGACATGCTAAAGGATGAGATCAGAGATTTTTTGATCTATTCAGTGTGCAAGACCCTAAATGATATGATTGCGAGGGTCCGAGAGCGGGAGATTGAACTGGAGCTTCGTACATAGCACATGCCAGAGTAGGTGCAAACATTAGTGGGCCAGGCTAAGAAGTCCAAGACTTCTAATTCGCATACTAGAGGCCAGTAGGGTCGGCGCCGTTACGGCAAGCTGCACGGTGGAGCATGTCGAGCAGTGGGTTCAGGTTGTTTCAAATTTGGTCAGACGACTCAAATGAGTAGGGATAGCCACCAGGGTGCACTGATTTGCTTTCATTACAATCAGACCAACCATAAAAATGTTGATAGTCCGAATTTACAGGAGGGGCAGTAGCGATGCCTGCATCAGCCACCTTGAGGATTACCGATGGCCACTAAGGCAATTCGGAGACTCATGTAGTGAAGAGGATGGCCTTTTAGTTGACTAGCGATGAGCCTCAAGCAAATCCAGATGTGGTTACAAGGACTTTATTAGTTAATGGTATGACTGGACATGTTCTGTTTGATCTTGGTGCTACCCGATCATTTGTATATCTTATGCTTATCAAGAAGTTTAGTGATCCTCTTGGGATTCTGGATTATCTGTTAGAGGTTGAGATTATTGATGATCATTTTGTGAGTTCTTCGAGAGTTTATTGTGGGTGTGTCTTGAACCTTTTTAACGAGAGATATTCTATTAACCTGGCACCAATTCCTCTGCGAGGGTCGAAGGTTGTCATTAGGATGGATTGGTTGGGTCCTAATAGGGCTATGATTCACTGTGAGCATCAAATAGTGCGAGTTTGAAACTCAAGTGGGGGTGAAATGGTTATTCCTAGTAAGAAAGCTTCACATGAGCCTACTATTTTTTCAGCTGTGAGTCCCAAGAGCTATCTTTAGTAGGGTTGTTTTGGATTTTTGGCTTATGTGGCGGATACTCGGGTTGGGGGCACGATGTCGTTGAGTAAGGTGCCCATTGTTTCGGATTTCCCTGATGTGTTTCCTGAGGATTTTTCTAGGATTTCCTCTCGAAAAGCAGGTTGAGTCCCAGATTGATTTAGTTCCTGGTATGGCCCTGACGGCTAAAGCATCGTATCGTTTTGGCACCATTGGAGATGCATGAGTTGTCTATGCAGGTTCGAGAGCTGCTAGACAAGGGTTTTATTCAACCAAGCAATTCAATATGGGGAGCATCGATCCTATTTGTGAAAATGAATTACAGTTCATACATGATGTGCATTGACTATCGTGAGTTGAATAAGCTAACGATGAAGATGTTGTTGGATTTGTGTCTAAGTCCATAACGATTTTGGTATAAACTTGACCCGATGGTGCATGGTCCTTTTGGGTTGCCTTCACCAAAGCAACTTGATAGGATGAATTATGGACAATAGAGAAACCTAGATTTTGGGCAGCTTCCACTGTCCTTATTCTTCATCCTCTTGCTCTTGGTGTTTGTGAACCATTAGAGGAGTGACATTTGTGACTCTAAGCTTTCTAAAGTCATTACAAGAAGGAATTGTGATTGTTATTGCTACATAACAATCAAGGTAATATCTTAAACCCATTATTATGTTAATATTGATTATCATATGCTAGAATTAGAGTTTATAGTCTTGGATGAATTGCATGTACAATAGAGAAACCTAGATCCAAGCATTAGGGTTTGTATGAGCACATAGGATGTTCTTATGGATAAAACCCATCAGTGGTATCAGATCCTTGATTGGTTTCTATTTTATTGATGCCTTGTATGGTTGTTCAAGTTGCAAAATCGATTTTTAGCCAACCTGCCTGACGAACTCAGCGAGTCCCATTGTGGACTCAGCGAGTAGGATCCTACTCGGCAAGTCCATAGAGGAACGCGGCGAGTTCGAGCGTCAGTTATGCGGATTTTTGGGATTTTTACCTATTTTGACTTAGGATAATTGCCATAATTGTTTAAAATTAATAAAATAAGAATTTTATTGATTCCTTGTGATTATCTTTGTGAAAATAAAAGATTATGTTCATCCAATTAGATAATTGTTACCTTATTTGATAAATGTTAAATTATTTAAATGATTTGATATTTATTTTGCAAGAATTTGAAATAGATCTTATTAGATAACCACCAATTAATTGTTAATTTCCTTATTTGAATTATGTGATTTAGAATATTTCTTACAAAGTTTGGAAAAGTTTCAATTTTCCCCTTTAGGTTTTATAGTTTAAATTTGAACTCAAAGGTTTAGTTTTGAAATTTAAATAGTTGAAACCCTAATGTTTTGAAAAGGTTTCAAAACTTGCCCTCAAGTTTTGGATTTAAAAGTTGATTAAAAGTTTAATCTAGGAATGTGAAATTCTAAAACCCTAGTATTGTTTTTAAAAGTTCATATCACACCCTTATGGTTTTATTAATTAATTAAAGTGTATAATTAAAGGAGATTTAATAAATCCATAAAGTTTTGGTTTACAATTTAATTATATTAAAATAATAATTATTAAATTTGACCACCTAGTATTTTAAAAGTGTAAAATACACCCTATACTATATATAACATTAAAAGTCTAACATTATACATATGTATGAGTAAAAGTCAGTCTTACCGTTAGTAGGCCTCATTCACGAAGCTGGTCTTTAAGGAGTGTTTAAGGAAATTGCCTATAAAATGGCGATTGAATGGGTATCCATTCTTACCCACCGCACTCTTGACTAGTGGAGGGTCGTTAGCCAAACGGGTAGGATAGGACAAAACCTTCCATTATAAGTATAATGAAGTACAAAAGTAACTAAATGTTTTACAAATTTCCAATCTTAGTTACTTAGGCAAAAGTGAATTAATGCAATTCCATGAAATTACACTTTGTGCCCTTGCGAAGACGTTAGTGGAGCGTGTGTGGTTTACCGGCACACTAAATGGTTCTAAGCAAAGGTAGCAAAGGGTGACTCAATGTTTGTCATAGTTCAGTGGAGCGTGTGTGGTTTACCGACACATCGAATAGGTGACCGTAACATGTGAGGGCACCATGTAAGTTTGCATGGTTATTCACACCCGCTTTGTGATCCTCGGCATCCCAGTCACAAACTAGAGGGGCATATCGAGATTTAAACATGCCATTGAAATGTTCAATGAATGTCATAGGATCTAGGAGTTTTCATAGATTTAAAACGTAAATTTCTTTTTCGTTTTTCATGGTGGAAATTAGTGAATCGTCATTCACTTACCTTCAAATATTCTGCAACTAGATTACGACATCCCTTTTCTATGTTGTAGCATATTGTGTTGGGTCCTAGCCTTAGTATCTCATTAGGGTGATTTATTAAGGACTCAATCTATCAACTAACTTGAATTTATGTTTTCTCCCATTTTGTAGATGTCAAAGTTCGACAACTATGGTCTTCCCAAATCCCATGGAACAAGATTTCCACATGAAGATGATATTCCATGATTCGATCGAGGAACAAGAAATCATGCTTCACTTCCTCCTCCCCTTCCCGTTGTTCTTCGTAACCCACAAGATCGAAGAATTGAAAGGTTCAATGTCACTAAAGCCTTATTAGAAATGAAACATGAAGATGGTAAACCCGTGTGTGCCCACATTCTAGGAATGAAATCACACATTGATAGGTTAATAATGTTGGGTGCATCATTCCCTGATGAGTTGGCTACATGCTGGGTTCTACAGTCACTCCCTGAATCATATAATGAGTTCAAAAGAAAGTATTATATGATGGATCATGATGAAAACCTCATTGACCTAACTTACATGCTCATTGCTGCTGAATCAGAAATGGTTTGACAGAGAAATGGAGCATATTTGTTGGGAAAGTCAACCAACCATGCTTCCAAGGACGTTCTAGGAGAACCGACCTGCGTTTGCTGCTAAGAGAAAGGGCGTTGGATACAAGTCTGCCCTAAGAGCCTGAAGAGTCCAGAAGATGAGAGAGTCAAAGAGTATGGCTGTACTTCAGGTAAAATCCACTATCTAACTCGATTACGTTCCTATTCATTGATTCTTAATTCATAATGTGATAAGATTGCACTTGAATGATTTGCAGGATCGATGAAAAGAAAGGAAGCTTGATGAAATAGCAAGATGAATCTAATCACGAAGACATGGATTCGAAGATTAGATTTTGAGCTTAGATAAAGTTGTTAGCAATATTTATTACATAGTTTTTCAGTTGATTTTGCATTGTAAGAACAAATGTTTTTCGCTGCTTTTATAAATAAAATAAATTTTGTTTGACGTGTTTATTTATTTATTTACTTGCAATGAAATCGTTATGAAAAATTGATGTTTGTATATTTACAACCAATGGATGCGATTCTTAATTATGTTGTTTGTGGAAATGTTGAGAATTTACCAAATAGGGAAAGTTTCTCATCGCCGCCAAGTTTCAATTGGATAGAGATTTGGAATCGTACAACAAGAATTGTATGATGAATGAATAAACTTTCACATTTGGGAATTAGACTAATTCGTTGACAAAGTGTCAAGTGAAGGAAAGGAGATCGAGTACACAAAGTTTTGTATTGATCAAGTCCACCACAAGAGTAATAAAGATATTCGTCATGATTTACTAAAGGTTTAGTAAATATGATTATACTTATAAGATCAAGTGTAATTTTGAATTGATTGTAAAAGTTTAAGTCAATAAGAAGAACGAATAAGAAGAATCAAGTAGGCAGAAAGATAAAAGTTTTTCTATTCTAAGAAGAAGGGAGAGTAACTTTTATTAGGTTTTATGATAGGTCTTAATGATTAAGAACCATATCTCAATTGATCCTCTAAGTAAGTCTTAGTACAATTGTATTTCTGAGAAGAGGAATCAAGAATTGAAGAAATGGTTAAATCAAGAAGTCAATCATACTTCGTTCCAAAACAAGTCTTAAAGTTAAGATTGTGACATTGAGTGACAAGTCTTAAGAAGGTTTATAACACTCATCAAATGTAGAATATGGAAAAAGTTTTTCTTATTCTTGCACATTTGAAATTGGAAAGTTGTGATGTCTTGGATAAGACAAAGACCAACTAGGACCAATTTTGTGAAGTGTTTTGATAAAAACTACGCTAACTCTTGAATATTAGGTTGTCAAGAAATGATTTATTGACAAGAGAATCTTATATGTCAAGGAGTCAGTGGGAGTCTTAATTGTCTTGAAAGGTTTCAAGAACAAATCAAAAAATAAACTTTATCTAACATCACTAGCACACGACTTGAGGTTTATAACCTATGTGTTGACGTTATTTTGTTTCTGTGCAATTCGAATTGAGTTAATTATGCATGTGAGTTCTATGAGTTCTCATTTGAATGCATAAAAGGCAAGGACCTTAATTAATGAAAAATACATTGATAGGAAAGGGTGAGCTACTTAACTGCTTGGAAGACATGGTGGGCAGCCGTGTTACCATAAGGCAAGAAATCAAGATTGAGAATGTTCGGTCCATATGAGTTTGGATTTGTCGCAAATTTTGGTTTTGAAAAATTCACATGGATAGGAACACAAACATACACAATTAAATCTAAGTGTCATAAGATTCCCTCCTTCATGAAAATGACTGTGAGGAAATGCTTTCAATAAGAGAGATTTTAAGAAGACAGCAATTGCAAAATTGTATTCTCGAATTCGATTATGGCTATAATATCCCTTTCCATGATTCGAATTGTGAGATTTGGCAATTAGTCTTAATTGTTTAGACACACATATGAGTTATCTAAGGCAAAGGTGTATAAGTTTGAGAAGCCTTGATAAAAGATTATCATAGCATAAGTAATAGAAACATGAACTTAAGAAATTCAATAGATATTGTTTTTCTGAAAGTTAAGCTGTTTTCTGAATATATGTCAAAGCTAGTGGGAGCATAATTGTTATGTTTATAATAATAATCATGATGGTGGGAGCATAAATGTTATGATAGTATGATTATTAAGGCAAGTATTGCAAGTTAGCAATATTAATTATAAAAAACAAGAGTCATACTTTGCAAAGTTGTAAGGATTGAATAGTTGTTTTGCTATAATTAAGGGAAAGAATATTATGCTTCATTTCAAAACTAAAGTCTTAGGTTTTGAAATGTTAATAATATATGTCAAGGATACATAGTATGTTCTTAAATTTCGATTATGATTACGGGATTCCTCTTCATAATTCGAATTGTGAGAACATAATATATAGAATATTATGGCAGAAGATTGATAAAGTATCAAATATTTATGTAAGACATTATGAATTGTGTCCCATACGCTTCGGGTATAGGATCGATTGCAAATGCTATAATATTTGACCATTCTAAGATTTTCCAAATGTCTAGCGCATTTAGAGGGAAAACGGACAAGAATCGGTTTTTACTAAGATAATTAAACAACTATCAAAGGACAATCCAAGTTCTCCGAGGATTGGTCGCTTGTGAGTAGTTGGAAGTATATTATTGGATGGAGTATATCGACATTATTATGAATAGATAAGATTATATTAAGAATAAGTTGTCATATGGTAAGTATGGAAAGGTTTCCATATTTGGAGTTAGATATTGAGAATCTATGTCTAGATTAGAAACTTTATGCAAAAGGATGTTCAAAGAAAAGTACTTTGAGTGAGAGACATCAGATCTATGGAATTGTCTTGTAACAATCCCTGATATAAGACTTTGTAATTTCATTGGCAATAGTCATTGTGACTTTGGTGCAGTGACATTACGAAAGGATCATTGCATAAAATGTTAGAATCTATCATATTCTATAAGTGGCAAGAATTTGATATTCTATCACTTGTGGAAAGGATTAGGAGTTGTGAAATGAGTATGATTGGAAATGTGTTCATTTGATCGATTTCACAAAGTAAGAACCATAGGTAAACATTGTGTGCATGCTGAGAGCATGGGACAAGTGTTGTAATTCAAGTAAGAAGTTGATTACCCGAAACAACAAATATTAAGTAATCGATATGGTGATAAATAAAAGGTGTTTTATTTATACTCAAAAGGTTTGAGGCCATATGGGATTAGTATTGTTCTTGTGTTTGACTTTGCATGTTTTGACTTCCTAAATAATTTAATTGGTTAAGAACAGTCAAATTATTCAAACGAGCCACAGTGTCACAATCAGGAATTTTGTGCCTTGTAACTACACCACTTAAGTCAAATTATGAATCAAAAACATAAGAGCATGTATGATGCTTACTCTATGACAACAAAAATTTCAATCAAACACCCCATGCAAACAATTCAAATAGTCGTTAAACAATTGGAAACCCTAGAAGTTCTTGTTTAAGTCCATTTTTGGACTAGGACTTCTTTATTGGGCCCAAAGGACCAATAAGCTTCCAATTTGGCTATCTTGGGCTTAGAACTCTTAAATGGGCTCTAATTGGACCCATTTCCATTTAATTCAATATTTTCAGCCATATTGGGCCTAGAATGAAATAGAATAATTATATGAACCATTTTGGGACCATAATTAACCTAATCTAGCCTAATAAAGCATAAAAATCACATTTATATTTTTTAGGGCCAACAATCATCCAACCTATCTATAACATGGGCTTAAGGGCAAAAAGCCCAGGAACCTCCTCTTACACTCCCCATTCTCGGCCCAAGCCCAAGAGAAAGAGGAGTTGACTTTGTGAGTGACACCTAACAATTGTTCATTGGACATCCATGCATGAAAACTCAAACATCCATGCACTCTCATACTTCCAAGCTTAGCCACTCTTTTTCTCCCTCTCTCTCTTACTCTCGGCCGAGTTCAAGCACACACACACACATTTCACTCACTTTTCTCTCAAGAAAACTCTCTCATACCTCCTTCATATTTTCGAGATCTAAGAAGGATTCAAGGGGATTCTTACACAAATTCTTCATCTAAGGTAAGATAAAGTCTGGATCTATGATATAGGTTCTTTGTTTTATCAAAATCTCCTTGTAATCCATGTAAAAATCATGATCACTCTCTTAGAGACCCTCTAAGTTCAAGATCTTCCAAGGAGGGGTACTAAGGCCGAATTTTCTTCTCATTTTCTTCCAGAAACGAAAACCACACCCAAAGGTGAGCTTCATACCCCCTATTTTTCTGTTTTTATAAGTTTTTGTAGGGGAGAATACAAGCAAATGTGTAGATCTATGAGTTCAATTATGTCTTGTGTGATTTTATGCATGTATTTATGGTTTTTATGTGTTTTGTGATGATTATGCTAGCTAAAAATAAGTTTTGATACTAAAGTGTCAAGAAAAATAGTTTACGGACTAAACCGGAAATTCTTTTATACACAAAGGGTTAAAAGTGTAAATTTTATCCGAGAAAGGGCTTAAGAAGATAAACTCACATTCTTAAAACAATAGATCCCTTAAAATAAAAGTATGAGTACTACGTCTACCGGCGAAACGTGATAATGAATACACCTTCAACACCAAAATCGTTACCAAACGAATTGATTCGGTCTCGAATCAATAACGAATCAAAAATCAATATACAATGGTACTACAATACACCCGCGGTAATATACGAGAAGTCAATACACATTCTTTGGGCTCAAAAGTTTCAAATCGTGCTTGTTGGGCCTAACTAGCCCAATAACATGATCTTTAGGCCCGAAGGGAATACGCTTACATGTTATTGGGCCTTACATGACCTAATTCTTTGTAAATGGACTTTCAATAGCCTTATTGTGCTGTTGGGCCCCAAGGGTCCTTTGGTACTGCTAGCAAAGTCGAGAAGTCAAATGCGAGTTGGACCAAGTGCCTTTCGCATTCACGATAGCCTTGAACGACTTATGGAAATAACGGGTGCTTCGCACCCTCTTTTCTCCTCGGTTGTGGGGCTATGAGAAGTCAGGGTGGTTGGATTAAGTGAGTAGTACGGACGACGCCTAAAGGATCATTTGTAAAGTTGTAAACTAGTCATTTTCATTAATGCGTGCTTATAACGACTCACAACCCATAATTAATCCAATGTCACCTGTAACTATAGAATACAACATCGTATCAGAATAATTCTAACTAAGCCACGTACATTGACGTATTAGGAAAACATCGGGTTTTCCTAGGGAATTCAACACTTTCACCTATGTGATGCATACAAAGTCTAACAATTACTCACACTTACAAAAATCAACAAGCATCCTTACGGATCTCCACACTTTTTCTTATATACAACACATTTTTTTCTCAGAAAATATCGGATTTTCTGGTGGTTTTCAAAACAATACAAATCATTACTTTTCAAACATTACTTATGAACTCACCAAAATTTCATATGTTGACGTTTTTCCAAAATACTTGTATTCTCAGGTAACAGGTAAATCGAAGAAAATGTACCCAGTAATATCATGATGTTTTGTTTAATTAATATCGAGCGGTTTATGTTTTGGAAATGTAATGTTTTAAAACAATGTACTGAATGTAAACATTGATGGTTGTAATATTTCAATGCATGGTGATGAATGATGTTATGATTCATGTATATTCATTGTGATGGTATTCAATTAAGTCACAATAGCCCTCGGACGCTTCCGCCGCCTGGTTCAGGGGTGTGACACACAGTCGTTCATATGTTGGAAGTAGGTATGAATGAAGACTGTTGCGAATTGGTGTGTGGATTGTCTAAAGAGTATTAGACATAAGAAAATGTTTGCTGCAACGTTCATGAGTGCTTATGAATATGAATTGAGCATTGGATTAAACCCCCGCTCACTTGGATCACTTCATGGATTTTATCACGAGTGATTGGTGAGATGATAACATCTTATATTCTTGAAACCAAGATGTGTGAGTTGTATCTTGCGAGTCGGTTACACATTGATAATATGTAAACGCACCTATAACTTGGTGTTATAAAACATATTGTTGTGAGTGATTCGGTGAGTGAGTGCAAGCGAGCATTGAATCAAAGTTTATCCGTTCCTTTTATCCAAAGTATGATAAAAGCGATATCTTTGGGCCCCTCGACGATTTAATAATGACAAACGTAAATGCTCGGCCGGGCTAGGGCTAATTTGATTTGTTCAATTAGTCAGTAGTCATAAATCGGAATTCGGGAAATAGTATAGAGAGAATGATTAGAATTCATGTCTTATGATATCTAGAATGGAGGAATATATGATCCCTTATCTAAAGGACACACGTATCTGATAAGATCAGAGTTGACAGCGGCTTTAGAAAGCTATGATTGCAGATCGAGATCTGAATTCATACGCGGAATAGTTATTAGACTTATCCAAGTGGGATACTGTTGGATTGGTATCTAAGTCCATAACTATTTTGGTATAAACTTGACCCGATGGTGCATGGTCCTTTTGGGTTGCCTTCACCAAAGTAACTTGATAGGATGAATTATGTAGAGAAATGATTAAATATGATTTATTAATATATTATGAGAATAATATATTAAAGGAGAAATCATATTGTTTAATTAATATTAGTCAAGAATTAATAAGAATTAAGTTTATGGCTAAAAGAGATTAATTAAACTTAAGGGACTAAAATTGTAATTATATGATAATTGAAATTGGGCTATGGATTACCTTATTATATAAGGTTGGACGAATTCTATGGGGAAACCCATTAGAAATCTTCCAAGGCCTTTAAGAAAGGAATCCATGGACTGCTTAGGGCTTAAGCAGTCAGATTAGGGTTTCCTAGTTTAAAACCCTAATAGCCTACATGTATAAATAGCACCCTTAAGCCCCAAAAACGTGGTGATGAGATCCTCTAGGGTTTTGGACGATTTTGGGCAGCTTCCACTCTCCTTTTTCTTCATCCTCTTGCTCTTGGTGTTTGTGAACCATTAGAGGAGTGACATTTGTGACTCTAAGCTTTCTAAAGTCATTATAAGAAGGAATTGTGATTGTTATTGCTAGATAACAATCAAGGTAATATCTTAAACCCATTATTATGTTAATATCGATTATCATATGCTAGAATTAGGGTTTATAGTCTTGGATTAATTGCATGTACAATAGAGAAACCTAGATCCAAGCATTAGGGTTTGTATGAGCACATAGGATGTTCTTATGGATAAAACCCATCAGATGTTAGGTTTTAAGCATTCTAAAACTCCTAAGTTTAAATGCAATCCTAAATACCTTGGATTTATGTTTTCTCTATTATACGTGCAAATATGAACTTTCCAAGGTATTCATCCTAACTAGCATAATAACATTGATCAAATGAATATATCAAGTTAGAATTACATACCTCTTTGATGTAGATTGTCTTCATGAAGCTTGAGTGCCTAGTGCCACAAGTGTGACACCTCAAATGGTTCACACAACACCAAATACACTTGGAATAGATTAGAGAGAAATCCACACTTCATGAAAATCGGCTAGCCCTTCCTCATATATACTCTAGTGGTCGATTTTGTCACCAATAAGATCTTTATATAGTGTCACAATTAGGGTAAAACCTAATTGTCATGGGTTTGCATTTCCTTAAGTCCATGGGTTCAAATACACCATCGAGCATCCATGGAGCATCTTATGGGTTTTAGCCCAACATGACAATCCATGGAGCATTAGCCCACTATATAAGTATGGATGATTTACACAATCAACCCATATATTTAATTATTCTTCTTTTGATCACTTAATTAATCCTAGATTAATTCTTGATCAATACTAATTAAATAATCTTATTAATATATTAGAACTTATAATATATTAACCAACCTTAAGTGTTATTTCTCTCATTTTAGTCTATCCAAATGCATGATGCCATGCAACGCAAATGGACCATGCCGGGTCGGGTCAAGTCTTACCAGTTATAGTTATGAACTTAGACATTAATCCAATAGTCTCCCACTTGGATAAGTCTTAAACTATTATTGTGTATGACTTCAAGAACCGACTGGCAATCATAGCTCTCAAAATCATTTGTCGAACTCTGACCTTGTAAATGAACTCTGATCTTTGTCAATGACTTTTCCATTAGATAAGGGATCATATATTCCTCCATTCTAGATATCATATGGACTGAGACATGGATTATAATCATTCTCTCTGTCCACTTATTGTTTCCCGATTTCCGATGTAACGCCCGTAGATCCTGGCTAGTCAATTTAGAGATGATAGGCATCAAAAATGGATTTTTGATGAAATATTCTTTAGAATGAATAATCGTAACTAAGTTATAGTTTATGTTACAAGGTTTCTATGCATATAAAGAACGCCAAAATCCGAGTTATAACGAAGAAGTTATGACCTATCGAAGTTTTGCGACAGAACCGGCACGACACAGCGTGACGTAAATAGTGAGTTTACTAAGGAGTGATATTTAGCCTTAGTGATCAACATGAAAGACGTAGATAATGTTGAACCAAGAGCATGCATAAAAAGAACGCTTAAATCTGACTTCGTATGAGGAAGTTATGATTTTTCGAAGTTTCAACTTAGCAGTAGACAACCCAAAAGTTCGAATTTAGATCGAGCGAGTTTTAGCCAAAACTTTCTAAATGAGAATCGAAGATCTCGTTGATAGTAGTGCATTGGTGAAAAGACAGACGAAAACGGACGTCAGACGAAGAAGTTATGAATTTCTAATGAAGTTTTTCTGTCCCGGCCTACTAAAAATAAATAATAAAAAAATAAAGTCAAAATTAGCCAACGGAATCTAAATGTAAGCTGTAGAGTATGGTTGACCTACGCGTGGATATAAAGAACGTTGAAAACGGAGCTCGTATGCGAAAGTTACGCAATTTAGAAGTTTGACGAGTCAAATTACGCCGAGCGTAATTTGAGTACGCCCAGCATACTCAGAGGAGTGCAAGTTGTCTGAACAATACTCGAGTGCCACCAAATGATGCATGCAGTGATGTTGAATTAAGCCCAGCGTAACTAAATTACGCCCAACGTACTTGGAAATTACGCCCAACGTAATCCCAGACCCAGCGGCCTATAAATAGAACTCGAGATCAACCATTTTCCTTGCGATTTTTCTTCCTTTCTCTCTAGGTTTTGAATCATTTTGCGTGCCAATAATATCCCAAAGCCCCAGTATCATTCCCGAGCCTTGAAGTAAGTTCCGAAGTCCTGAAGATCCCGAGAAGTGAGATTCTCGAGCCTAAGCCCTGCCTTCGAGGAGTACGGATTATGTATTTTTGAACTAAGTGTTCATCCGACAGGGTATCATGTGCATAGTCCCTTTCATGGACATAATTTTAATACAAGTATTGATTAAAGTGTTAATTATATATGTATGTGAAGTATTTGTTATTGCCCGAAATACGTGTTATATATATAATTGATGATATACAACGTACGTACCAATTATGGTGCCATATGTGTTAAGATGGGTATATATTACTTAAAACTTCGTGTTAAGTATACTCGTAGTTAGCGTTTCCAAATGGAGATAGTATTGAAAATTGATTATAGGCATCATAGGCTTTCCTAGATATGGGTTAAGACTTAAATAGGGATGTTTAGTTCCATTAAGTTTGGACATTGGGTAGCCTCTTATTAAGAGTACGTGTGTTGAGAGATTGATGATCGGTGGAGTACGTCCTACGTACAGAAGTACATTTTATGTACGAAGTCCTTTTCAAAGCTCTGTGTCTTGGGTGTTGCTTGTGCCAGAAGTACTATCATGTACAAAGTCTTTTGACAATTTTGTGTGTCGGTTACGGGAGCGTACGAGAATACTCTATTAGTATTTCCCCATACTTTTGTTTTGAGAGAGCTTTGGAGTCATCATTTCGTTTATGAAGTGATCGAACAAGCTTCATATGTCAGCGTTTTCTCTCACGAAGTAATTAAGGGAACTCCGTAGACTACCTAATAAAGTGTGTCGGTAATAGACCACTGCTAGGTATGTATGGTGTTAAATTGCTGGATAGGGTGCGTCTGGGGGTGAAATACCTCATGTATTCAGACCACAACCTAGGCATTAGTCGGTGTTCCCATTTCTGATGCCGAATAGGGTGAGTATGGGGGTTCAGACCACAGCCTAGGCATTAGTCAGCGTTTCCATTGCTGGATAGGGTGTATCTGGGGGTTATATACCTCACGATATTCAGACCACATCCTATGCATTGATTGTTGGATTAATGTCTAAGTCCATAACTATAATTGGTAAGACTTGACCCGACCCGACATGGTGCATTTGGGTTGCATGGCATCATGCACTTGGATAGACTATAATGAGAGAAATAAGACACTTATGGTTATTAATATATTATAAGTTCTAGTATATTAATAATAAGAATAATAAGATTATTTAATTAGTATTGATCAAGAATTAATCTAGGATTAATTAAGTGATCAAAAGAAGACTAATTAAATATATGGGTTGATTGTGCAAATCATCCATACTTATATAGTGGGCTAATGCTCCATGGATTATCTAGTTGGGCCAAAACCCATATGATGCTCCATGGATGCTCCATGATATATTTGAACCCATGGATCCAAGGAAATGGAAAGTCATGACAATTAGGGTTTACCCTAATTGTATAACTATATAAGCATCTTATTCTTGATCAAAATCGGCCACTAGTGAGAGAAAGAAAGGGCTAGCCGATTTTCATGAAGTGTAGAATTCTCTCAAGTTATTCCAAGTGTATTTGGTGTTGTGTGAACCATTTGAGGTGTCACACTTGGGGCACTAGGCACTCAAGCTTCATGAAGACATTCTACATCAAAGAGGTATGTATTCTATCTTGTTATATTGATAGTTTTGTATGCTAGATTAGGATAATACCTTGGATGTTCATATTTGCATGTATAATAGAGAAAACATAGATCCAAGGTATTTAGGGTTGCATGTACACTTAGGAGTGTTAGAATGCTCATAACCCAACATTGATAACTACCCCTGACTTAATTGTCTTGTGGTTCTTTCTTTTACGAACGAAGGTTCGTGGTGAAACTTATTCCATTCTCCTCAATTGATGCCTTTATTGATCCTCGTTTGCTGCTAGGGAATTTCCGAAGCAGCTTCGTCAGTTTGTGGTTCATATCGATTCCTTAGGCTAGATCTCGTAAGATAATTGTATAGGGTCAGTATGTGGGGATCGACGGGATGGGATAGATTGTTTTAGAAATATAATTTATATGTGTTTATAACATTAGTGGTTTCGCAGGATCGAGATATACTTTATTATCATGTTGTTTGAGCTAAGAGCTTTCATTCTCTGTGTTCCTTAGGTGGTTGGGTTCACCAGGGATATTCGAACTAAGTGTTCATTAGATATTTGAACTTAGTGTTCATCAGGGATAATTGAACTAAGTGTTCATTAAGCATTTGTGAACTAGGTGTTCATTGGGTAATATTGGAACTAAGTGTTCATCAGGTGCTCTTGAAATAAGCATTCATTGATTATTGTGAATTGTGTGTTCACTAGAGGTAATCTAAGAACCTTGGCAACACTAGACTTTGTGCCAGTTCCTTAGGGCAATCCTTAGGAATCAATGGGAGAAGGGTAATTGGTTCTTAGGGTAAATCTTTAAGAAAGAAATGGAGATAATGGGGATGGGAATTTCAATTGATTGTTTGATAATTAATTATAATTATATTATTGTGGGTTGAAAACCCTATATGCTCACCAGGCTCCCAAGCCTGACCCACTCAGTTTTCTTTGCATTATAGGTAATGGCACAAGAGTATAAGTTGGTGGACTTGACGAGAGATTTTGGATTATAGGCCAGTAGTTATGAATAACTATTGTAAGGTCTATTTTGTTTTGTTTATGCTTTTGGTCTGTATTGAACATGACATCCCGAGATTCTGTTATATAATGAAAATACATTTCTTTAAAGAAATGCTTTGATAATTTTTATCATATTTTTCTTTGGGAGCAAATTCCGCAACAAGTTTCTGTAAACGATTACTCTGATTTTAAAAACAAAGCATAAACAAATCGGTCTTTTCTGGCCGTGAAATTGGGGATGTCACATCCGATTTATGACGACTGACTAATTGAACAAATCAAATCAGTCCTGGCCTGGCTGAGCACTTACATTTGTCATCACCAAATCATCGAGGGGCCCACAAATATCGCTTTTATCCCGAAGGTAACAGGAATGGATAAACTTCGACTCATATGGCTTGTTCTACTACTTGTTGAATCATAAACAAAGGAACATTTTATAACATCGAGTTACCGAATGCATTTTCATGTAATCAATGTACAACCAACTCATAGTAACAAGTCGTATCTCTAGGTTTGAAGAATATAAGATATTATCCTCTCATGATCACTCTTGATAAAATCCATGAAGTGATTCCAATGAGCGCGGCTTGATTCCAATACTCAGAACTTATGAGCACTCATGAGTGTTGTAGCCCTTTGTCCAACATCTTAGACCTCTAAAAGCCAACCCATGACAGTCTTGATTCATATCTACTTCCAACATATGGCCGACTGTGGATGGTTTGAATAACTTAGTCATTCAGAACAATGACCTAGGTATTCTGGAAGTTAAAGCATGCAAAGCGAAACACAATAATAATTGAATCCAATATGGTATCAAAACCTATGAACATAACTAAAACACCTTTTATTTATCACCATATGATTATACATTATTCATTGTATAATGTTTCAACTATCAAATTTATTCTTGAATTTAAAACAATAATTGTCCCATGCTCCAAGCATGTACACTATGTTTTCTAAACACTAGTCATGCCATACACCAAGTATGCATACTATGTTTGTATATGATGTTTATTTTGTGAAATAGATCAATTCAACATAACTCCAATGATCCTCTTTTCACAGTCCCAAATCCTTATTGCAAATGCAAGAATTCCAAATTCATGCCATTTACTGAAATCTGTTAGATTCTAAACTTATATGCATTGATCCTCTTGTAATGATTATGCACAAAGTTAGAAAAACTTGACAACAACCATTACAGAGCATTCCGAAAGAGATCAGCTCATTGGAAACATCCTTCTTTCATTAAGTTTCCTAATCTTACACATATTGAATAATTTCTAACTTTGAAACATTTCCAGATTCCATTTTGACTATCACTTCTGAACAAGAGTTGCCTCCTTACAGATTATGTCAACATGGTCCTTCTATAATTATCACTATATTGCCAACTGTCCTTGAGCAACAAATCTTTGGTAAACCTTAGATTGTCCTCGACAATTGTTTAATCCTTTTAGTCATATCCAATTCTAGACCTTTTCCCTTGTTAATGCCGTAGGCATTTGGAAAATTTTAGAAAGGATGAATATAGAACATGTAATCGATCCTATATCCGAAGCATATGAGACATGATTCATGCTGTCTCACATAAATACTAAACCAGTCTTTTTCTATAACATTTTGATTTCTATTTGCCAAGTTCTCATAATTCAGATTATGAAAAGGGATGCCGTAATCATAATCGAATTTTAGAACGCAAATAATGGACCCATATACATAATTTCCTTATGTTGTGCCATTCCAACATGAAATTCATATATGTATCCTTGACTAAATACGATTAAAACCTCAATCTAAGCTTTTAGATTTGAGATGAAGTATAATTTCCTATCCCTTAATTATAGCAAAACAACTCTTAACAATTACAAAGGTTTATTTTTACCATATCACCAAAGTAATAAGTTGATTCAGGTTTTGTGGGTGAGAATCTTAGTAGAACTTGGTCATCAAGCCTAATGTTGTATGATCTTCCTCGAATCACACCTTCTGCTGTAGCAAACGTTTGTGGCAACTTAATTTTTAAGGTATAACACAAGGGTAAAATGGTCATTTATGCAACAACAACATTTCAGTTTTTCCACAACCATGGTAACAGGTAAAAAATGATGCATCTTTCGGGTATATGTTAATGTTATACTCTAAAATGAAACAACAATGAAAAAAATTTGGGAAAAAGCAAAAAGTCGTTGAACAAATATTTAAACCAAATTAGATTGTTTTAAAAAGTGTAAAAGAATAAGAAACAGTATTACTTACATGCAACAGGTTCAAGAGTTCTTGAGCCAGTTGAGACTCTCAATTCATCATTCATAGGGGGAGATTTTGAGATTTTTAGCTGCTCATTTGGAACATTTAAGTTATCTGTTCAAGTGTCCCTGCAGTTAAATTTGAAAATAGCTCTCCACCCCTGTTTACAGCATCCACCATTCCCTGTGGGACATCTGGCAAAGCCTGATCAATGCAAATAGGTTTACAAATTACAACACAAGATATATTATTAAGTTAATAAGTCAAACAGAAACAACAACAACCAAACCTGTTGTAAAGGAAGTCCATGATCACCAGGGAGTGAACGAATTGACATATCCAACACTGAACTAATGGTAGACTCTGAGCTAAGCACCTGAGCTAAGGTGGATCAATCGTATCATCTTTGAATTTAATTAAAAGATTCCTTGAGATTCCATAGGAAGATTTTATCTGCACAACAAATTCATAATGTTTGGTTAGTATAATAATAAGAGCAGAAAGTGTAACAGTTTGAACACGCTTTTTTATGATTACCTCCTACCTCCCCTGATGCTTCTTCCCCATCCAGCTACTGTTTGGTTAGTAACAAGAACCCCTAATCAAATAGAATATAAAGATGAACTGAATCAAAGTAGCTTTGGGGAAACACTCCACCACTGTCAAGAAGGAAACCCCACCGCTAGGTCGGTATCGGTATTACCTGATTTAGGGTGAGTAAGCAGCAAAGAAGAAGAGGTGTCAATTAAAGGGGATGTAAGAGTGGAAAGCGTCATTGGAAGAAACTCCACCGGCCACAAGGAAAACCCACCACCAAGTCTTCCATCTCAATGTGATGTCAGGCTGACCAGAAGCAAGCAAGAAGGCAACTTTCATCAGCAACCGACGTCGTTTCGTGAATCACATTATCACGTGAGGCTGATGTAAGGTTGAGAGGAGTTAAGAATGCAAGCATCCACTTACCGATGATGCTGATTATCCAGACTGGCCTTGGAAAACGACATCAATGAGGGTGAAGGGAACGCATAAAGAAACCCCTATGAGAGACAAAACAATAGTCGATTTGAAGCATTCGAAAAATGAAATTGAAAGGTAGAATCGCTACACTTTTTTTTGTTCGTGTCACCACACATCAATATAGAGAAATCGAGAACCCCTGTGGGTTTGATCTGTTCAAAAGACGGGATCAGAGATTTTTGGCGATATTGCGATTTTGTTGCGGGAGAAAAGAGGAGTGGTGATGAAATTAGGGTTTTTTTGGGTATTAGAGTGAGAGAGATATAAAGACAGATAGAAAAGAAAAAAGGAAATAAGGTAGAGGATAACAATGGCGGCCTTTCAAACTTTTGGGATTTTCGTTTCCCCCCAGCTGCAAAATTAAAGAACGCGCCTTTCATTAAAAAAAATATAAAGCAACATTTCTAGACGACGCCCATTTTTAAATAAGTGCCCTCCGTGTTTTTAATTTTTTTTGTTGGACATTAATTTTAGGGCACACACAAAAGCACGTCCTTTATCCTTCAAATTTTAGAAGAGATGACATTATTTTTAGAGCGCCCGCTTTTGCGTATCGTAAATCACCGTGTGTCATTGTTTGCGCGTCGTAAAAGGCTGTTTTTCTAGTAGTGTTGATTAGTTCTTGAGACTTTCAAGACCTTTAAGACTCCCACTGTCCTCTTGACCTTTAAGACTCCCACTTCACACAATTGGCCTTAGTTGGTCTTTGTTTTATCCAAAACATCACAACTTACCAATTTCAAATGTACAAGAGTAGAAAACTTTTACTCTTACATTTGACATGTGTTTTAAACCTTCTCTAAGACATGTCATTCAAGTTACAATCTTGGAGTATGACTCTAAGACTTGTATTGGAACGAAGTATGACTCATCTTCTTGATTTAACCATTTCAACAATTCAAGATTCCTCGTCTTAGTCATAAGAATGCACTAAGATTTCCTTAGAGAACTAATTGTGCTATGGTTTCTAAATCATTAAGATGATCACAAAAAATGATACTAAAGTACTCTCCTATCTTTTCAGATTTGAGAAACTTTTATCCTTCTGCCTAAGTTGATTCTTCTTATTCTCTCGGTCATACATTGGAACCTTTTTCCAATGTCTCAGAATTACACTTAAGCTTGTAAGTATAACCATATTTACTGAGCCTTAGTAAATTATGACGAATAATCTTATCGATCTTTTGTGGTGGACTTGACCAGTGCACAAGAATGTGTACTCGATCCCTTAGTCCGTTACTTGACTCACACATCCATGTGAACAAGTAGTTAGTCTTAATTTTTCCAATGCTTGAAAGTTCTCATACATCATGCTATACAACTTGCATGATTCCAAGTTCCGGTCCAATTGAAACTTGGGTGATGAGGATCTTTCCTTATTTGGTAAATTTAGACATTACCAAAAATGAAAGAATCAATTTCATATTTCCACTCTTGCTATTAATGGAATCATATACACAACAATTTTTTTTCCCCAAATACAATTGTAAGGATATTTTAAAATAAATAAAATCATTTTTTTTCTTTTATTTTAAAAGCTTTGCGGAAAAACTTATCCTTATAATCCATATGAAAACTTGTTATCTATTCCTAAGCAATATCTCATAACTCCTAAGAAGTAGCTCAAAAATCCGATCTTCAAACTGTGCGATAGAAATCCATCTACGCGATCAGATTCAACATATTCTTTCTTTAAGTTTCTTCACTTTTCTTTGATTCTTAAAACATAAACATGTAACCCAGTCACATCATGTATCAAGAATCTCATAATAGAAACTTAGAAGAGTTAGATAATGGATTTTACCTGAAGTAGAGTCAAACTTTTTGACTTTAACATCCTTAGGTAAAATTTGGAAGCTTCGCAACTAATGCCCTTCATTTGGCAATTTAATATATGGATGCTTTGGTAATGGAACATGGAACTATCACAAAATTAGCCTTTCTCTTTACCATTTGGTCAAACGAGTTGACTATAGCCGATCCCTTTCCATTGGGAAGAGAGATCTTTACTGGATATCCAATGCCATCATTGTCAATGTCCATAAAGTTTTAGGAAGTTGATCTTAGCAAATGGATAAAATCATTAAGGGTCTTGTCTTTGTATGTTTCATAGGAGTCCCAAGGAACTCACTATGTGACTTAGAAAGTGATTGAACCATCAACTTTCTCAAGACTTTGACAACCAACCCTCCCGACTTTTCAATATGTGACTACATCTCCAAGATGTGATCACACATAGACATTTACTTGCCAATAGGGCTTGAGTGACCTTAAACTTTTTCAAGAACTTGTGGGTTAGGGAGAATAATTGGAGAAGGTGAAAGAAGTATGATTTCCATGGGACATCATCTTCATTTAGAAAAGCTTGTTTCAAGAGATTTGGGAAGATCATAAATGTCTAAACCAGACATCTTTTTGGGAGATATTCAAGATAGTTGATTTAAAGTCCTTAATATAACACCCAATATGAAATATTAAGGCTAGGACCCAACACAATACTTTTATAACTTGGAAGAGCGATGTTGTAATCCAATCTATAAATATTTGAAGGTAGGTGAATGACGATTCACCAATTTCCACCAAGATAAAACGAATAAATTATTAGGTTTTTTTAATTGGTTTTGACACTCCTAGATCTTTGAGATTCATTGAACTTTTCAATGGTGTGTTTCAATCTCGAGTGTGGCCTTCATGTTTTGTGACTGGGATGCCGAGGATCACAAAACAAGGTGTGAAGTAACCATGCAAATATACTTAGTACCCTTAATATTTACACCTTAATCGATGAGCCGGTTAACCACACACGCTCCACCGATACTATGATAAATATTAAGTTACCCTTTGCATACCTTGTTAAGTCCAGGTTAGTGTGCCGGTTAACCACACACGCTCCACTAACGACTTAAGCAAAGTGCAAAGTGTAATTTCATGGATTAGCATCTTATTCACTTTTTCCTAAGTAACTGATGAGTTTGAAACAAACTTAAAGATCGATTAGATCTATGAAACAGGTAGATAAATGACTAGATAAACAATTAAGAACAAGCTAATGGATCAAAAGGTGTCGAATGATTTAATAAACAATCCTCAGAAGAGCTCGATAAAGAACATCAACTGTAGAGGATTTTAGGGTTTACAAATAATCAATGAGAGTGACGACCGCGCCTATACGCATACATGCATGCATATATTTATAACGAAACCCTAACCTTTTATCTATCAAAAGAAGGCTAATCTAGATAAACACGGATTGACAAGCCCAATCCGGTTGTAAAACAAAAGGGCCCAAGATGCAACATAATAATCTTCAACAATCTCCCCCTTTGCGTCTTTGGCACCGAATCTTCATTCCCTTTTAACAGCAGAAGGCTTCTTCACCGTCTCAAAAATCCTCGGTATAATAGCCAGAATGTGTTGCCTGAAGGTAATATACCATCGAAGCATATCAGTGAAGTTCTTCTTGTCTGCTGTGGAGTTCTGCTTGCATCGGTGAATGATGTTTATAATATGCTCTAGACAATCTGTTGAAAACAGATGCTTGTCTACCAAAGCAAACAGAAACTTATGCTTGTCGCCTCTTGTGAACATGACCATCAGATTTGAAGAGTCAATTTGCCCTAACTTCATTTTGTGAACGTCTCCTGTCTTGGAAGTAGGCTTGACGGTCGGTTTCTTGTTCATTATTTTTGCTATTTCCTGATCCATAGTGGCGAGCTCATGGATGTAGGAAGCCAACATTCTTTTGAGATGTTTCAGAATCGGTTCATACTCTCTATGATTAGAGAGAAGAATGTTGTATAGCAGAATCCAATCATGCGGATTTAGACTGGGAAGATCTGCCAGAGAAATGAAATGTTCTGTGTTGGCCGTTCCTCTGTTGATTTTGAGGTTAACGTTCACAAATTTCCCAGCCTGTGTTGGTTTCAGTACCTTGACTTTAATTATCTTCTGTGCACTCCATGTCAAGTACTGTGGTTGACCATACTTCAAATAGAAATCTATTAATTCTCTGTCAACCTTCAAGTACGGATGAGGGACATCGGCAGTGACATCAAAGCAATGAAATGTAAAAGCTTTTCGAGTGATTAGCATGTCAAACTGCGAGTCTTTGGTATTATCATACTCGAAAGATGCAATCGGTTCCAACCAATATATGGAGGGAAACTCAATCGCTTGATTGATGAGTGTGTCTCTGTCCCATTCTGGGAACAGAGTCTTCTTGGCTTGTAGAACATCCTCATCCTCCTTGATTTTTCTTTCTTTGGCCTCGACCTCTCGAGCTATTTTAAGTGTTTCATCCAGCTCTTTGTCCCTTTTCTTTCGTTGAAGAGCTTCAGCGATTGTTTCATCAGTATCTGACTCGCTCTCAACAAGGAACTGTTTTCCAGAACCCGAAGCTACATTAACCTTCGGTTCTGTCTTTGATAAACCTTCCTCTCCCCCTTGTTGCAGAAGAACAAGCTTCTCCGAGACACCCTTCATTTTGATCTAGATGTTAATCGCAGGAAGGAGTTTAGCCTGGAGATGCTGTCTGATAGTAAGGGTAAGGAAGGGATCATGAGTGTCAAGGACAGTTGTCAACAGATTCTTGACATCACCAGCGCAACCTTGAAGAACTGCCCGCTGAGTTTTCAGCAAAGAGATTTCTTGTTGTGCCTGGGCCAGTTGTATCTTCTAAAGGTCGATAGTTGCCTGATGCTTGACAAGATCTTCCTTTAAGGTGCTCTCTGCTGCTAGAGAAGCAAAACGTGAATCCAAAGATTGGAGAAAAGAGGTGGATTCAGTTTTGAGGTCAGCACGCAGAGCCTCAAACTTGGAGGTTTCACCCTGAAGGGTAGCCGAAAAGGAGTCGACTGACGTCTGAAACTTAGCCGCACTGGTATCAGCATGTGCTTTGAGAGAATCAAGAAAGATCTGAGTTGTGTGAACAACCTCAGAAACTTCCTTTGTAGCTTTGGAGCATGAAGCGGCTGAGTTGTCAATGGCATCAGTGGAACGATCCACAACGTCAGTGTACGTCTTGATCGCAGACTCAATGAAGGCTTTCAGCACCACACCCCCATAGGCTTTATTATCAGCCAACAGACTATCGAGTTTGTCGTGAATTTCTTGAAGCTGCTGACTGGTAATAGGGGTATCGGCATCAATGTCTGTGGGAATTCGGTATGGGCTATAATAAAGAGAATCGTACTCTTCATCATCACCGCCCAAGGTAGCACCGGAGTTGGAGGATGGAGAAGGGGATGGTGGGATGTTGATGACGGGGGTTTCAACCACAGTAGTAGCCCCTGTATCAGATACATTGACTGTTACTGGTGGTTGGGAAGAGGTGATAGTAACTGATTCGGTAATGATTGGAGTGGGGATAGAAGATGTAGGTTGACTAACAGAGAAAGGAATGGTTGGTTCTGTTGTAGTGGGAGGGATGGTTATAGGAACAGATAGTGGGACCTTCTGTTTTGGTGATTGGGGTGGGGTAGGAATTTTAGGAGAAGGTGGAGGAGTGGGTGATTTGGTAATTTTGGGAGATGCTGGTGGAGAGGGTGATTTGGTAATTTTGGGAGATGCTGGTGGAGAGGGAAGATGAGTGCCTGCAGGTGAAGATGGTTGTTGAGGAGACTGAGCAATGGTTGTCTCTGTTGGAGGAGCAGCAGCCTCTGTGTCGGATGGGTCATTTGGAGCAGAGCCACGAGAAAGGGATCCTTTGGATCTTTTAGCCATCTTCTTGACCTTCTTTGATTTGGACTGAGAAGGTTCCTCTGCATCATATTTTCGTTTGGAGGATCTTCGCTTTCTCTCCTTTTTCGGTTCAGTTTCTTTCTTCTCCTGTTTCTCCTTTTTACCAGCCCTCTTGCCACGGTTGGCAGGTTGATCAAGGGCTTCCAAGGCAGCTTTCTGTTCTTCGGACAGAACTCTTGGAGGCAAGGGTGTTCTGGTGCTATAGTCAGCCATGATTTTGCTGTGAGGTGTGACACACCTATACATGGATTCAGGGATTAATCCATAATGGAGAAACTTACTTGGATCAGAAACTATGATCTTCTTAGTGTGATAAGAGGCTATTGAAGCCATAAGAGCATCCTTCATCACAGGGATTTCAAGGGAATACATGGCCTTCTTTGTGATGAGCGTCCAGAAACGGCCGCATGAGATCTCAGAGTACCGGGTGGAGGTGTTTAGACTCTGAACGACTTGAGACCAGATTATGGAGCCATAATCTAGGTTGATGCCGTTGTAAAGACCATAAAGAATGGTGAGAAATCCTTTACTCGTGGTATCAGAACCACTACAACGCTCCGCTAAACCCTTGATCAAAAGGGTAAGCAATCCATTCCACTGAGAAGGGAGACAAGATTTCTTGACCTTCGTGATTGACGTAAGAACATCCGTATAACCCATCTCGTACATCATCGAGAAAATTTGAGTAGTGGTGATAAAATCCGGTGAGATGACGGAAGAATCAACTGCAAGCCCTAGAAGAGAGCAAAACCTGGTTTTGGACACAGAGGTTTTCTTGTCATGGATGGTGAAGTAGATGCGATCTTTGTGTTTGTCATAATTTGCTGTTGTGTAGACTTGAGAAAGCAGGGACATTGGAACGGCTTCCACCTGCGTGAGTGCCAACAGCAATGGGGAATATTTTAGGCATTCCACCACATGGAGCATGTACGCATCATATAATAAAGGGTTCATCTCGATAATCATATTCTGATTGGGCTTGATGGAGAGCAAAGATGAAGATGCAGTTTGATCTTGTGCAGAAGAAGAAGTCGCCATTGTTGAATTGAAGAAGAAGATGAACAGTGGAAACTTTTCAGAGAGAGAGATTACGTGGGAGGTAAATGCCAAAGAACACGATCACCCCTTATTATACCGTTCACTGGAGATAGAAAATCGTGATGATGAGGGAACCAAAACGTCTCCTGAAAAAGCGCGATTGGATGTTATGGTTTATCCCAGGAATACGTCAGCACACGTGGGTGTGAAACGAATCAATTGCACGCGCCCAAATCATATTTTTGTACCGTTTGAAATTCCTTGTGCCCTTGTTTGGTTACAACTGAAACTGAAAACCATATACCAAACATCAATCAGAATGTTGGAAAAAATTAATTTTCGTGCATAAGAGTGTGAAAGATAAAGAAATAAATCAAAGGTGTTTGAGATGTGAGTGTTGTCTATTAAGAAGACAGAAAGCGGAAGATTCCGGGCAAGAATCACTTCCTTCAAAGCCAAGAGAGACTTGAAGTGCTTGTGTGGGTTCCCTGGAAATACGATCAATTGTCTATTAATAAATAATGAAAGGCATCTTTTGATCATAGGCTGTGGGGTAGCTGACCTCTAACCGAACATCAAGTCTTAACATAAAACTGAGTGTTGGCAGAGATACCTGTGAGACCGATGTGATCTGTTGAACAGTTAGGTGGGAATTATCGTGTGACAAGCATGGGATAAACAGAAATCTCAAAGAAAAATAAACTGGACCTCTTTGGGAAGAAATGTCTTAGGTAGAGACGATTTCATAAAAGATCACACAAAAAGAAAATGAGATTTCCATGTAAGATCTTGAGTATACCACTCCCCGTCAATTCATTTCAGGTATTGGATTTTGGGTTTCACTTAGAACGTGGTAATCGAATCCAAGATCATAAACACAGAGGTTGTGTAACCATAAGCTTCAGTGGTAAAGACCGAAAGCATCAAGGGTTACTTTAGGGAATCGAAGGTAAATGTAGAATTTGAGGAGGTGGTTAAGAGACCGAACATACCTTCTGCTACAGAAGTGGGACAAAGCAGAGCAACTCATGTTTCAAATGAGTAGAGTAAGGTAGCTCTAGACCGAGTGTGAGAGAATAGCCTGATTGGGAAGAAACGATAGGTATTGATCGAATCATTAAGGCGTACTCAAGGTCATAGAGGCTTGCAACAACATACAACAGCATGCTTCTAGGGACATCTAACTAGTCTGAGAGAAAGATAAAACATACCTAGGTAAACACTACAGAAGGTGATACTTGTATTTACCTGTGCAAAGCGTACACCGACCAGGACTTGTGAGTAGTGGAAATAAGTAAGAAAACGGAATAAAACAGAAGTATAAAATGTTTTTGTGATTTTGAAATTTTTCTGAAAAATAAATAAAAACAGAAAGATAAAATGTTTTTGTAATTTTGAAATTTTTCTGAAAAGTAAATAAAAACAGAAAGATAAAATGTTTTTGTGATTTTGAGATTTTTCTGAAAAATAAATAAAAACAGAAAGATAAAATTGTACAACATAAAAAAATGATGAAGCAGAGATAGACCGAGCGATCTGTGTATTTCGGTGACAATTTCAGAACCGAGAGGAACCGAGCGGTCTGTCTATTTCGGTTCCATTAAATCACCAGAGCAGAGAGAGACCGAGCAGTCTGTCTACTTCGGTTCCATTAAATCTCCAGAGCAGAGAGAGACCGAGCGGTGTGTCTACTTCGGTTCCATTAAATCTCCAGAGCAGAGAGAGACCGAGCGGTCTGTCTACTTCGGTTCCATTAAATCTCCAGAGCAGAGAGAGACCGAGCGGTCTGCCTATTTCGGTTCTAGATTCTTAGTTGGAGATTTGAGGATTTGGGACCGACTCTCCTACCATCATACCCAAGCCTTGTAGAATTTTGTTGAAAGTCGTTTCAGGAAGAGCTTTGGTAAAGACATCGGCCAATTGATCAGTGGTTCGAACAAAGTGTACTTCAACGTTTCCGTCTTCCACGTGATCTTTGATGAAGTGATACCGCAGTGTGATGTGCTTGGTCTTGGAGTGTTGCATTGGGTTATGACAAATCCTAATTGCACTTTCAGAGTCACAATATAGGGGGATCTTTTTCATATTGAGTCCATAGTCTCGGAGTTAACTTTGGATCCAAATCACTTGAGAGGTACAGGAAGCAGCGGCAATGTTATCTGCTTCAGCAGTAGATAGAGACACGCATGTTTGTTTCTTTGACTACCAGCTAACCAACTTCCCATCGAGGAATTGGCAACCGCCAGTGGTGCTTTTCCTGTCGAGACCACAACCACCAAGGTCTGCATCTGAGTAGGCTTGAACGAAGAAGCCTGAGTTAGAAGGGTACCATAGACCTAAAGAGGTAGTTCTCTTGAGATAACGAAATATGCTTTTCACTGCAAGCATATGAGGTTCCCGTGGATTTTCCTGAAACCGAGCATAGTAACAAACAGAAACATTATGTTAGGTCTGCTAGTAGTAAGATACATTAGAGAGCCTATCATTTCACGATAAAGTGTAAGATCAACAGCCGGGTTATCCAGGGATGGAGTGAGCTTAGTGCCGAACGCCATTGGGACTTTGACCTTTGAATCTCCCATCATGCCAAATTTTGCTAAGAGATTCTTTGTGTAAGCTTCATGGTTGATAAAGATGCCTTCAGGTCCCTGTCTGATATTTAAACCAAGAAAAAAGTTAATGGGACCCATCGAGCTCATTTCAAATTTAGTCTCCATCAGCTTTCTGAATTCAGCTGTTAGGCTTGGATTTGTGGAGCCAAATATGATATCATCGATGTAAATTTGAACGATCATCAGGTGGTTACCTTCCTTTTTGCGAAAGAAGGTTGGGTCAACCGAACCTTGTTTGAATTTGGACATCTTTAAAAATTTAGTCAGCGTTTCATACCAGGCCCTCGGTGCTTGTTTCAGACCATACACGGCTTTATCCAAAATGTAACAATGATCGGGATACTTTTCATTCACGAATCCAGGAGGTTGCTCCACATACACAGTTTCTTCGAGATCGCCATTGAGAAATGCACACTTGACGTCCATTTGAAAGACCTCAAAGTTTTTGTGAGCAGCATAAGCAAGAAATATTCTCACTGATTCCAGCCTAGCTACCGGAGCGAAAGTCTCTTCATAGTCAATGCCTTCCTCCTGACAGTATCCTTTTACGACCAGACGTGCTTTGTTTCTGATAACGTTCCCTTCCTTGTCAAGTTTGTTCCTAAAGACCCATTTGAGACCAACAACCGAGGCATGTGGAGGAGTTGGAATAAGACGCCAGACCTTGTTCCTTTCAAATTCATTCAGTTCGTCTTGCATAGCGTGAACCCAATCGGAGTGATCAAGAGCAATCTTAACTGTCTTTGGTTCAACTTTTGATACGAATGAGTTAAACATGCAGAATTCGACTTTTAAGTACAAGGATGCTTGTTTTGCCTTGAGTTGTGATCGAGTCAGAACTGTTTCTGAGATATTACCGACAACTTGAGAGACAGGATGATTTCTGGTCCATTTGGTGAGAGGAGGGAAGTTTGGATCAAAAGATGGATCTAATTCAGCATTTATGATTTCTTCTAGTTCGGACAGACTGTCGAAGTCGTATGACATATCAGCATGCTCCCCCTCGACATATGATCTTGCAGGAATTTCTTGTGAATCTTGAGCTACAGTGGTTTCTTGTGGTGTTGAGCTTTCGGGTGTTGATGTACCTTCGGTTGGTGGGGCATTTTCGGTTGGTGAGGCACTCTCGGTTGGTGAGACACTCTCGGTTGGTGAGACACTCTCGGTTGGTGAAACACTCTCGGTTGGTGAGACATTCTCAGTTGAAGGTTGAGACCTTAGCTCCCCCTCAACTTGTGAACTTGGCTGGGATGAAGGTGGATCCTCCCCCTCAACTGATGGTGGACACTCCCCCTCTACTGACGCATTGTGTTGGAGAGGGTCTTGTGAACTCGATTCTTCTTCATTCATTCTTCTTGCAGCATCGTCAATAAGTTGCTTCAAGTGATCTACCCTGTTGTCTGCTGCACT
Source organism: Lactuca saligna (assembly GCF_052625555.1). Lineage (NCBI taxonomy): Eukaryota > Viridiplantae > Streptophyta > Magnoliopsida > Asterales > Asteraceae > Lactuca > Lactuca saligna. The sequence continues at coordinate 148,862,771 of NC_136420.1, forward strand.
AGCTTCAGAAAGAGTGGCCTTCTCTGGTTCATCAAAAAGCTCCATGAATTTCTCGAACAGATTAGCGATCGAGGCTGTGACTTGGCCAGTTTGAGGAAAGATTTCTCCAGCTGTGTCTTCGTTGGCCTTTAGCTTTTTAACATAGCTATCATCAAAAGTCACGTAGTAAGTTTCTTCGATCTTCCTTGAACGCTTGTTTAACACTCTGTATGCTTTGGAAGTAAGAGAATAACCCAGAAATATCCCTTCGTCAGCTTTGACATCAAACTTGTTGCGGTGTTCTTTGGAATTGAAAATGAAACACCTGGAACCGAACACATGGAAAAACTTCACATTTGGCTTCCTGTTGTTGATGATCTCATAAGGAGTGAGAGTGAAGCGCTTGTTAAGATACGACCTGTTCTATGTAAAACAAGCAGCAGAAATAGCATCAGCTCAAAAATATAAAGTTAAGGAAGCAAAACTTAGCATTGTTCGGGCAGCTTCACATAAGGATCGGTTTCGTCTTTCGACAATTCTGTTCTGTTGAGGTGTGTAGGGAGCTGAGAAGTTGTGACTGATCCCCATTTCTTCCAGGAATTCTTCAAATTCTTTATTTTTGAACTCCAACCCATTGTCGCTTCTGATGTTGCGAACGACCTTCTTCAGCTGTACTTCAATCTGCTTGATGAACACTTTTAGCTTGTGAGTCGCTTCAGATTTAAGCTTCAGAAAGAACACCCATGTAAAACGTGAAAAGTCATCAACAATAACAAGAATATACTTGCTACCACCGATGCTTTCTATAGAAGATGGACCACATAAATCAATATGAAGTAATTCTAGTGGTTCAACGACTTTAGTGTTTATTATAGATGGATGACTTTGACGACTCTGCTTCCCCATTTCACATGCAGCACACAGATGATCTCTGTCATACTTGAGCAATGGGAGACCCCTCACATGACCTCCAGTGACAAGTTTGTTGATATCTTTGAAGTTGAGATGAGAGAGTCTTCGGTGCCATAGCCAGCTTTCGTCAGATTGTGCTTTAGATAATAGGCAGATGGTTGGGTTTCCTTTGATTGGTTTGAGATTTAGGGGAAACATTTCGCCTTTGCGCTCTGATTTGAGAATAACTTTGTTCGTCTTCTTCTCAATAATTTCTGAACCTTCATCATCAAATGAGACCTTGAGACCAGTACCTCCAACAAGCTGAGATACACTGATGAGATTGTGTTGTAGTCCCTCTACATATGCAACTTTCCTGATTGAGAAATCACTGTTTGTAATCATCTCGTAGCCTTTGATGGTTCCGAAGGAATTGTTCCCAAATTTGACATTTCCACCATTTGAAAGAGATCTGAATTCCCTTAGTTCTTCCTTCCTCCCTATCATTTGACGCGAGCAGCCACTATCAATGTACCATTCTTCGTCATACTGCTCGTCACTGATAACCTGCAAAAATTAAGCAGATTTAGGAACCCAGAGCTTCTTGGGTCCTCGTGAGCTTTTTACGGGAATAGTAAGAGAGATGTCAACAACATATGTTCTTTTTATTAGTGTTGTTTCATCTTTTCTTTTGATGGTGAAAACTTTGATTTTATTTGGATTTAATGGTTTTGTTATTGATTCTGATTCAGTATCTGAAACCTTCTGTTTTCCTTTTTGTTCAGCTGATGACTGAGATTTTTGAGAAGAAACAGAGTGGACTTTAGGACGAGAAGAGACAGAGGATTTTGAAGAGTTAGAAGAGTTAGAATGAGATAACTCAGAACGGTATGACTTCTTGATTGAAGATTCTTGGTGACGCTTTTGCTTTTGATTAACGGTAGGACCAACTTTAGAGTTTTGACCTCTTTTATATCCCGAACCAAACCTGTGCTTTTGGTTGAAATCATTCTCTGAAACGAATCTATGCGTTCGGTTGTTGTTATGCACTGAGCCAAACCTCTGCTTTTGGTTGTTGTTTTGCTCAGAACCGAGCCTCAGCTTTCGATTGTCATTGTGCTCTGAACCGAACTTCTGCTTTCGTTTGTCATTATGCTCTGAACCGAACTTCTGCTTTCGGTTGTCATTATGCTCTGAACCAAACCTCTGCTTTCGGTTATTGTTCTGCTCAGAACCGAGACTCTGCGTTCGGTTGTCGTTTCTCTCCGTCGATCCAACAGGATTTTTCGCTGGTTTTAAATTCCTGTCTTGATGTGAGAAATAGGCATTTTGTGATTGCCAAAATTGTTTTCTTTCTGAGAGATTTTTCCTGTATCTCTGGTTCCTTTCCCGTTTTTGACTTCTCATCTGCTTTGGTTGATGATGGATGTTAGCTTTATGTTTTTGATTTTCATTGGTTGATCCACTCTGAACCGATGTTGTTTTGCTTGGAGATGTGACTTCTTTTGCAGGAATTTCTTTCTCTTGAGGGACATCTTTTGTTCCACTGGTACTTGCCACGTTGAAGCAATCAGGTTTATTTAAAGGTTCTGGTACGTATCTGCCTTTGCTTTTCCATGAAGTCCTTTCAGACAGACCTACCGTTTCATCAGCATTGTCAATGGGAGCCGACCAGAAGAACTCGTCACATCCATCAGAATTATCTTCGTTCACAATAGTTGTTAGTTCAGCAGTCTGATGTTCGGTTACACCTGTGACTTTGTACACCTGATTCGGAGTGGTTCTAACTTTTTGGTATACAACTGCTTTCTCTACAAGAATCGGGGACTTTTGTTGAGACAACCGAGCGAATTCCACAGAATTTTCTGAGATGAGATTTTTGTGGTTCTCGGGTTCATTCTTGACAAATTCTGAACAATCAACTGTGTCCTCTACAGAAATTTCACTCATATTATCATCCTCATTAAGCTCAGATGCATTTTCAACATCAATTTTATTTTCCGAGCTTAAGTTGACATTCAGTGAGTCAAATTTTTGTATGGTTTCGGTTCTTAGCTTCAGTTTATCATTTTCATCCAAAAGATTTTTGAGCATATTCTTGTGGTCCTTGGATTTTATGAAAGATTCAGTTTTGTCCAGTCTATACAAATATGTTGGATTAACATCCTCAGATGAAATAATACTCTCACAATTATATGCATCAGCATCAATTTCATCTTCCTTAAACTCAAGAAAGGGTAAAATCATGCGATGAATCTTTTGCCCTATTTCACAATTCAAATGAAGCTGAGTAACATTAGTATAAAGACGTTTGGCAATCAGCAAAAGACATTTCGTTGTTTTAAAAGCTTTAAATTGTCTCTTTGCAAATAAATGTTTTCATCTTTTATTTTGATTAACTCCGACTCCTTCAGTTCGATCCGCATCCGCCGTTCCTCACTCTTCGAAGACACCCTGCTTAATTGATCAGTTAGGTTAGAATTGGTGACCCGAGTTTGAGTTAAACTACTATCTAGATGAGAGATTCTTGAATTAACACTTTTTAATTCCTTTGCATATGAGCATTGTGGGACTTTAAATGAGACAAAAACTGATTGTACCTTTTTGATCAGTTCATCAAGTTCGCTGAACTGCTCGCTGAGTGGTTTGGCAGTAAAGCACAGATTCTGCTGTTCTTTGTCATCATTCCCACCATCAGTGTTGTATCCTCTCATCTGAGAAACGTCGGACACCATCAAGCATCTTCCTCCACTGCTCTCTTCTTTCGCTACATAAGCCTTTCCATGCGAAGGCTTCCTCACTTCATCATCTTCAGAGTCGGTTGACCATACCTCCACGCCACCGAACTCATCATCAGCTACCGAACCCTGCACAATTAAAGCATTCATGAAAGGGTTAGTAGCAGATTTCTTCTTCCTTAACTCTTCAAGCTTTTTCATCAACACAGCTTCTTCATCCTTTTCTGCCATCTTTTTGAGGATGCAATCTTTTGCATAGTGGTTCTTTCCTCCACAATAATAGCAGCTCACTCCAGAATCTCCTTCAGCCTTCGGTTCCTTCTTTGATTCTTCAGCTTTCGGTTCATCTTTGACCTTTTCAGTGCTATAGCTTCCTTGCCAGTTTCGGTTCCTATTGGTGGGGAATCTCTTCTTGATGAATCTCTTAGGGTTTGACACCATCATAGCATAGTCTTCAGACGTGAGATCGTAATCATCCAAGTTGAGATCTTCGTCCTCTATCACAACTTTGCTTTTCGACAGGAGGGCTAATGAACCTAGACTTGAAACCACGGTTTTCTCCTGCAGTACGATCTTTTCTTGAGATTTTAGGATGCCCACCAGTTTCGCCAAAGAATAGGATTTGAATTGCTCGTGTGCTTTAACGGTGGATACGATTGCTCTCCACTCAGACCTGAGTCCATTTAAAAATGTAACCTTCTATTCAATAAGCTTCCTTTCGATGTCATGTTTGATCATCTTGCTAAGAAGATGATTGAAGCGATCGAACGTTTGAGTCACCGTTTCTTCTGTTCCTTGCTTGAACTCACCAAACTCAGACAAGAGTAAGGTTTGAATGGAGTGTTCAAGATCTTCGTCTGTAGAGTACAATTCACGTAGCCTGTCCCATATCTCTTTAGCAGTCGTGCATGAACTTACCAGCCTAAAGGTATCGGATTGAAGAGCAAATCTAATCAATCTTAGCGCTTTGATATTGCACTGAAATTTAACTTTTTCGTCTTGCACTAAATCTTTAACATCTTTTAGAAGATCATTATACTACTTTTGAGTTTTAATAATCCTTGAAGTTGCTGAATGAGAAAACGGTCCAGAGATAATTGCTTCCCAGATGAGGTATCCATTATCCTCAGATCCTATGACATAATCTTCAAAGTGATTCGCCCAGACTTCATAATCATGGGTGTACATGATGGGAATCTTCGTTGTTGATCCAATGCTGTTTGAAATATTGATGGGATTGGATTGCGACTCGTCCATAATTGATCGAATAACCTGTTCAAAGATCAGACTTGTAATATATCAAATTAGGGAAAAAATAATAAATATTGAGATACGTCAATTTGAGATGACGACTCAATAAATATCAATGAATGCGGAATAACCCTAATCGAAGCTTTTTCACAGAAAAGAAGTGTATCGATTACACAGCCTCCTGCTCTGATACCAATTGATGAGTTTAAAACAAACTTAAAGATCGATTAGATCTATGAAACAGGTAGATAAATGACTAGATAAACAATTAAGAACAAGCTAATGGATCAAAAGGTGTCGAATGATTTAATAAACAATCCTCAGAAGAGCTCGATAAAGAACATCAACTGTAGAGGATTTTAGGGTTTACAAATAATCAATGAGAGTGACGACCACGCCTATACGCATACATGCATGCATATATTTATAACGAAACCCTAACCTTATATCTATCAAAAGAAGGCTAATCTAGATAAACACGGATTGACAAGCCCAATCCGGTTGTAAAACAAAAGGGCCCAAGATGCAACATAATAATCTTCAACAGTAACTAAGATTGGGTATTTTTTAAAAGGTGTACTTACTTAGTATTTATCATTAATACTTTTAATGAAGGGAGAATTATAGTCCTTGTCCTACCTATTCGGCTAACAACCCTCCACCAGTCAAGGAAGCGGTGGGTGAAAGTGGACACCCATTAAACTGCCATTTTATAGGCAATAACCTTATACCCCCTTATAGACCGGCTTCGTGAATGAGGCCTACTAACGGTAAGACTAACTTTACTTTTATACATACATACATACATACATACATACATACATACATACATACATACACACACACACACACATATATATATATATATATATATATATATATATATTATTAACTTATAATATTATAAAGTATAAGGGTTGAATTTTAACTTTTAAAATTCTAAGGGCTAACTTGGAATTAAAGTGTTCATAAGTGAAAACTTTTCAAATTCCTAAACTTGAGGGCAAGTTTTGAAACTATTCAAAACTAATTAATTCCATAACTTATGTGTTTAAAGTAGTTTTAATTAAAAAACTCTTCAAGTTCCATAACTTGAGGACAAGTTATGGAAGACTTCAAACTAATAAAAGAATGTAACTTTTCTTTATTTTGTAACTTATGGAATTAATCAAGGTTACACATTTTGTTATTTAATGAAGTAACTCTTGAACCTCCATAACTTGAGGACAAGACTCTTCATTTTTTGTAACCATTGCCAACTTTTATGAGTTTTATAAAACTTAAATGTGACTTTTCATATAACTTGAGGACAAGTTACAAGAACACATTTTAGAATCAACTCTCAGATTACAATGGATTGAAAACACATAATCAATTAACTTTTCTATTAATCTAAGCAACTCATAAGAACAAGATAATTCAAATCAAACCTTTTCATGTAATTAGCCTAATCACTAAACTAATACAAAACATGAATCTATTGACAATTATCTTTGAAATTGGATTAGCATGAACGTTACCACATCAAAAACAAGTTTATAAGTCCAAAAACAGCTTAGGGTATTGTTCATAGTCCATTTCTAGCTAAAAAAAACTCGAAAATATGCTGTCTGGGGCTCCTACTTGTCGAGTGTATTAACCAACTCGGCGAGTTAGATGCTTTTTACCTTGGACTAGTCGAGTCCCTTCATGGACTCGGCGAGTCTGCTGTGGAGACAACTCCAAACTTCGATTTTTCAGCCAATTTTGCAAGTATAACAAGAAAAAAGCCTACGCTTTGATACCACTATTGGGTTTTCAGCATTCTAACACTCCTAAGTGTACATGCAATCCTAAATACCTTGGATCTATGTTTTTTCTATTATACATGCAAATATGAACTTTCCAAGGTATTCATCCTAACTAGCATAATAACATTGATCAAATGAATATATCAAGTTATAATTACATACCTCTTTGATGTAGATTGTCTTCATGAAGCTTGAGTGCCTAGTGCCCCATGTGTGACACCTCAAATGGTTCACACAACACCAAATACACTTGGAATAGATTAGAGAGAAATCCACACTTCATGAAAATCAGCTATCCCTTCCTCATACATACTCTAGTGGCCGATTTTGTCACCAATAAGATCTTTATACAGTGTCACAATTAGGGTAAACCCTAATTATCATGGGTTTCCATTTCCTTGGGTCCATGGGTTCAAATACACTGTGGAGCATCTTATGCATTTTAGCCCAACTTGACAATCCATGGAGCATTAGCCCAATATATAAGTATGGATTATTTACACAATCAGCCCATATATTTAATTAGTCTTCTTTTGATCACTTAATTAATCCTAGATTAATTCTTGATGAATACTAATTAAATAATCTTATTAATATATTAGAACTTATAATATATTAACCAACCTTAAGTGTTATTTCTCTCATTTTATTCTATCCAAATGCATGATGCCATGCAACTCAAATGGACCATGCCGGGTCAGGTCAAGTCTTACCAATTATAGTTATGGACTTAGACATTAATGCAACAGAAGAACCGTTACCCACTTCCAAGGATCGGTGACTTTTTTAACCAGCTTGAGGCTACATCTTGATTTTCCAGGATTAACTTGCGATCAAGATACATCAGAAGAGGTTCAGGGATGATGATGTGCAGAAGACTCCCTTCAGGACTCGTTATGGTCATTACGAGTTCGTGGTGTTACCATTCGGGTTCTCTAACAAACCAACAAAATTCATGGGTCTCATGAACTGGGTATACAAACTGATGTTGGGATAAGTCGGTGATCATGTTTATCGACTATATTTTGGGTCTCATGAACCGGGTATACAGACTGATGTTGGGATCGGTCAGTGATCGTGTTTATCAACTATATTTTAGTATACACCAAGACCAAGGAGCAGCATGGGAACCAGCTACAAGAGGTATTAGAGACCCTTAGAATAGAAAGGTTGTATGAAAAATTATCCATGTGCGAGTTTTGGTTGTGTGAGGTGCAGTTCTTGGGTCACGTCATCAACTAGAAGGGTATATTGGTCGATTCAGCCAAGATCGAGGTTGTGATGTAATGGGAGGTTCCGAGAACCGCATATGAGATTCGTAGCTTCCTAGGTGTCATGGGGTATTATCGAAGATTTATCCATGATTTCTCCATGATTGTTGTGCCTTTGACCCGATCAACGAAGAAGAATGTTACTTTCTGGTGGGGACCGATTAACAGTTGGATTTTGAGACGTTGAGGCATAGATTATGTGAGGCCCTAATTCTCATGCTTCCCTAGAGCATGGATAATTTTGTGGTTTATTGTGATGCGTCTCTCTTGGGTTTTGGAGCTATCCTGATGTAGATAGGACATGTGATTGCTTATGCTTCGAGGCAGCTGAAGCCTCACGAGGCGAATTAACCTACGCACGATTTGGAGCTGGGGGCTATGGTTTTTTACCTCAAGATTTGGAGGCACAATCTGTATGGGGTCAGATGTACTATTCACACTAACCATAAGATCTTGAGGAACCTGATGGATCAGGCGAACATGAATATGAGACAACAGAGATGGTTGGGTGTGGTAAAGGATTATAATTGTGAGATCCTGTACGACCCTAGAAAGGCTAATGTTATGGACAATGCCCTGAATTGTAAGTCAATAAGTGCACCCATCGGGGATATATGTCTGAGGATGGTTATTATTTTTCCTCTATTGGATACAATCAATAAGGATCGGGTGGAAGGATTGAAAAAGAAAAATTAAAAGGCAGAGCGGATCATGGGACATATTTCTTTATTTGTTAGAGATGGTTGAGGCTTGTTGTAACAACCCAAAATACGACCCAATATTTTTTGTTTTAATATTACTAAAAATCGCAACATCAACTATTAGATAATAAAACCATGAATCGTATGTCTCAAAAAGACATACTAAATGTATGAATTCAAAACTGAAGTTAATATGATATCAAAATATCTAAATAATAAGTCACAAACACCAAGAGTAATGGAGGATTATGAGAGAGAGCTTAGGAGACACTCCAAATCGGCTAGGGTTTCTCTTAGAAGCATAGGGGCCTATTTTGGGTGTACTAGGGATCCTCTTTATAGTGTGGGATCATTAGGGTTTTAACCTTAGAAACACTAATTCGTTTTCTTAGGCCTTAAGCTATCCAGTACCCCTCTTGAAAGGCCCTTAGATTTACGTAATCAGTCCCCGATATTTGTTTCTTTTGATCACTAAATTAATTCTAAATTAATTCTAAATTAATTCTTGATCAATACTAATAAATAATATGATTTCTTAATAAATATATTATTCTTATAATATATCAATAAATCACAATTAACCTCTTTCTTCAATATCATCCTATCAAATTTCTATGGTGAAGGCAACCCAAAAGGACCATGCTACTATCGGGTCAAGTACATACCAATTGTGGTTATGGGCTTAGACACCTCATCCAACACGATTCACCTCCAGCTTTTAGAGGAAATTTCACGAAGAGTTAGGTCCTCAGTTGTATTTCGGTATAGCATACCACCCCCAGACCGACGGACAAAGTAAGTGTATGATTCGAAGGCTCAAAGATATGCTCTGGGTATGCATGTCAGCGTTTGGTGGGAGTTGGGATACATACCTTCCACCGGTCGAGTTCTCCTACAATAATAGTTATCATGCTATTATTGATCAACCATCCTTCGAGATGTTGTTTGAAAGTAGGTGTAGGACCCCAGTTTGTTAGGGCCAGGTCTGGCATCGGGTCATGAGGAGTACTGAAATGGTGCTTAACACCACTAAGCTAATACAACAAGTTTGTGACAGGTCACAAGTCGTGAAAAGCCAACAAAAGAGTTATGCAGACTGTCGACGTTCTGACCTCGAGTTTTAGGTAGGGGATTTGGTGCTTCTGAAAGTGTCACCTTGGAAAGACGTTATCCGGTTTCGGAAGTAGGGCAAGTTGGGCCCTTGGTTTATTGGTCATTTAAGGATTACTGTCCGGGTGGGAGAGGTTGCATACCTACTGGATTTGCTTGATGAGCTCAGTCAGATCCACAACACTTTCCATGTCTCTCAGTTGCGAAAGTGTGTAGCCGATGGTTTTGCAGTGATTACTTTGGATGCTATTCAGGTCGATTTGCACCTAAATTACGTGGAGAGGTTAATTACAATTCTTGACAATAAGACCAAGGCTCTAGGAAACAAAAGTGGTGAAGCCGGTGAAGGTGCAATGCCAACACCAAAAATGCTCTAATTGGACATGGGAGCCTGAGGATGAGATGAGGGAGTACTACCTAAACTTGTTTTAAACAGCAGACTTTGAGGACGAAGTCTGATCCAAGTGGGGGAGATTTGTAACAACCGTGTTTCAGGTACTTTTCATAAATCATTAAATGAAGTCGCAGATTCCCTTATGGGTACGCCATGCATGAATCATTAAATGAAGTTGCAGATTGCCCTACGTACGTTGGGCGTACTCACGTAGGTCCGGAACCTTAATTTTAGGGTTTAGACCCTATGTAAAGGATTGCATGACCTTAAACACTCCCTTACCTATAGCATCCATATCTCTTATGCCCCCATCTCAAAACCTTAATTATTGTATGTGAGTTTTGAAGATTTTTAGTGATATTTTGGTGTTCTTGAGGTGGAGGAAGTTCTTTGGAGTTATGGTATTACATTCAAGCTTTTAGATCCAGGATCTACACACCTTTGTGCATTTTCAGAGGGTATAAAGTTTGAAATCTTGAGTCTTGCTTTGATAAATCTTGTTAAGTTGCTGGTTTATGACCTTTTTTCTTGAAAACCTTAGTCTAATGAGTATGCTCTACTCCATACCATTTGAGTTGCCCTTCCAGGCATTTTTGAGTGTTTGGTGACATAAAATGCAAGCTAGGTCATTTGTATTCTTCCATGCAAGATTTATGTAGTTTTAGATGGTAATTTAAGTTAGGCTTTGGGTTTTCAATTCCTTTTTGCCATGCAAAGGTATAAAGGTTGCAAAATTACAACTTTAGACGTTCTTTAGGATTAAATATGAAGTTTGGACGATAAGTCTTTAAGTATGAAGACCTTAATTGAGAGTGTGGACTTCAGAAAGGTACGCTGGGTGTAACCATGAGTACACTGTGGGTTGAGGGTTGCTGCCCTATAATCCTTCCAAGGAAAAGTAATATGATGGGCGTAATAGGAAGTATGCAGGGTGTACTCCCAGTAAATCCACTTATGCTATTTTTGGGCCTTAGGTCGTTAGGGGTTTTGGACATTGTATATTGGGTCATGCATGGGAAGGGCAAAATGGTTTTTTCCCTTGGTGAGATAAAATATGAATTGGACCATTAGTTTTGGGTTAAACCTTAATTATTAATTTGAGGATGTCTTTGGGTTTGATTAGTGTGAGGAGTCGTGATAGCAACAACTCGAGTGTGTGATTCAATTATCTTCAGTTAGAGGCGATTCTGCTAACAGTGCTCGTGGGTCGAAGACACCAATGTTGGCCCACTAAATTGTGTATTATGATGCTAGCTGCTTTTTGACTCTTACATGTTTGCATGTTGGGGTGAAATAAACCCAAGGGTTGGGACCATTACTGAATGATTGGGTTGAAATAAACCTCAAGGTTGGACCCATGAGTATAAGATGGGTTGAAAGAAACCTTAGGGCTAGGCCCATGATTGTATATTGGGTTGGAATATACCCTTGGGCTAGACCTAATTATATGTTTGATATGTGGTACTTTGGGAAACTCACTAAGATTTGTAGTTACAGTTTGTGTTTATGGTTTTAGGTACTTCTAGTATGAAAGGGAAGGGTCCGACATCATGGCACAGTATCCTCCCCTCATGATATCCACACTATTTGGATAATTGTACTATGATGTTTTTGATATTGTATTTTGCGACTGACTTGGAGATATTTGAGTAATGAAACTAGTGGTTTTAGAAAAAAAAAAATTATCACTGATTTTGGGTCGTTACGTTAATAACTAAATCTGAAACTATAAAACAATTAATTTTTTATTTCATCTTAAAACTATATCAATATAGATATCTATTTATAGAGAATAAGAAACTATGAATTTTGGTATATTTAAAATATTTTTTTTGATAAAAATAATTTCTTAAAAATTTAAAAAAAAATGCTTATGATTTTGTATATATATATATATATATATATATATATATATATATATATATATATATATATATATATATATATATATATATATATTAAGGTAATGATTAATATAGTTTAAGGAAACATTTTTTATTTGAAAATATACGTTTATTAATCTCTTATTTTTGTCGTACGATGAAAGGTTTTGGAGCAAATATAAATTATTGCTTAAAATGTGTATATATATATATATATATATATATATATATATATATATATATATATATATATATATATATATATATATTAAGGTAATGATTAATATAGTTTAAGGAAACATTTTTTATTTGAAAATATACGTTTATTAATCTCTTATTTTTGTCGGTACGATGAAAGGTTTTGGAGCAAATATAAATTATTGCTTAAAATGATTTCTCTATTTTCAACTTTTTTTTTTTAATTTTCTTAATTGAATATATATATATATATATATATATATATATATATATATATATATATATATATATATATATATATATATATATATATATATATATATATATATATATATATATATCGGAAAAGAGAATTTTCATTGAATAAAAGTGGCTATATTTTTTTTAACAACAAATTTTATTAAAAGGCGATCAGCAGGAAGCTGGAACAGAAAAGTGTAAAAATAAATAAATAAATAAATAACAAATAAAAAATAAAATAAAAGTGGCTTAGATCACATGCAAAAAATATAATACCATAACTCATTGCCTTTTGAATGCATGCATTGTAATGCCCAAAGTTCACACTAATCATGTTGACCCAATCCTAGTGATAATATACTTTTTTTTGTCTATTTAATGTCCCAACATGTGCCGGCTGATTTGGTTTGTTTGATTTTCTTTTCTTTCAAATATATTTTAAAAACATTATTAAACATGAAGAACAATATGACAAATTTGACATTCATTCTTCATTGGGGCTGTAACAAGAAAGAGTTTTGTTTAGAGATGAGATTTGGATTTGTTGAGTTATGATGATGACTCAAATCATTTTTTAATTCTAACATTTTGACTTTGTTACATTAACTTATTATATGATACATAGAGTGAGAACGGAATGGATCCTCAAAAAAAAAAAAAAAAAAATCCAATTTGAACGAATTCTCGACAATATACAAGTTTTAACATACAACGATAAAATTAATAATATTTAGTTTATTTTTTATGTTATTTGTTTTTTAATTGTATTCAACAAACAAATAATTTTTTTATATTATTGAAGTTGATTTTCTACCGATATTATGCAACTGTATTAGATATAACAGAGAACGTCATGTTAATGACATACAAACATAAAAAAAAAAAAAAAAAAAAAAAAAAAAAAAAAAAAAAAAAAACAAATTATATTATATTGGATTGTGGACATAATATAGAATTCAATATCAGTTTATCCTAATGTTATTCATTATAATAATGTAAAAATGAATAAAATCCAAAATATTGTCTTAATGGTTTATTGAGTATAATTAAAAGATTAGTAACTCAAAATGCAAAATGCAAGTATTCATTATCATTTTATAACATTCACCCAATTACAGTTTATCATTATTTTTTTCAATTTTTATTTGGTTTGACATCTAGGTTTTTATGTTTTCCCCATATATGCAAGATTAACTTTAAAGTCTAATAATTTCAAAAGTTGCCATATATATATATATATATATATATATATATATATATATATATATATATATATATATATATATATATATATATATATATATATATATATATATATAAGTTTAAGTACTCAGATACAACATACTACGTCGTTTTTTAAAATATAATACGTTGTAATTGTCCAATGTTCTTATAATTTAACTTCTAACTTGATTTACGTTCATGATTTTTATAAATTACATATTTATCTTCCTCTTACATAATTTTCATTTTCAACTACAATATATAGCTTAGTAGGTGTTCGGCAAAAAAATGTGATGTAAGAGAAAGATAATCGTGAAATTTCGAAAATCTTGAAAGTCACTCAAGTTAGGGATTGAAATTAAAAGAACATTAAAACGAATATATCAAACAAAACGGCGTATTATGGTATCTTTGGATACCTAAGTTTATATATCCTTAATAGTATATTAATCCCCCATCCTAATAAAAGAGTACCTCTAATGCCACGTGGCATCTCCTTAATCTTTCTCAGGATTTTCTCCCGCTTAGAATTTTATGTTGGAACTTTATATATAAAGGAATTGCAAGTTGGCAACTTCCTTTGTATCCCACATTGGTGGGGGGAAGAAACCTTTGTGGGTTTATAAGTCTATTCCCTTGTTAGGCCTTCAAAGGCTTTATTGGATCAAGGGAATGGGCCAAGCCCACGCGCGCGCCTAGCCTAGCCTAGCCTAGCACTAGCCGACGCCGCGATTTAGGCGCACTTCGCACGACGCATCGGTCGCTGGGAGCTGAGGAGCTTTTATTTTTGACGAATTCGGGTCAAGCCGGTTTGACCAATCCGGTCAAATGGTTGACCGCCGTTGACTTCGTGGAGACCAAGTCAGGGTATTCTAGAAGGATCAGGAAACAGATTGCTTGGAGAGCAAGCTGTCGCCCTAGGGTTTCTGGGGCCGGCCTATGGGGGCCCGTTTGATGCCTTCTAGGGTTACGATAACTATAAGTACAGCTCCCTAGGAGCCATATAGAACTCACGGAAATCTGAAAGCTCTCCCTCTCTCTGCGTTTTTCTTTTAGTTTCCGAGTAGTCGCTTTGTGTTTGTCGATTTCCAGTGCTGTTGGAATATCGATCTAGCTGCATTAAATCCTGGGGTTTTACTCTATTGCTTACAGCCAATACAAGCGAAGTAAAAACCTTTAAGGACAGGAATCTGATCCGTGCAGTTGCTTCAAGATCAAGTCAGCAATCAACAGGTCGGTTTTACTTTTCTGTCTTGTGTTTAATTCGTCCAATAACAGGACAGTCTTCTTCTACATTTCTTATAATCGGATCTAATCGAGAAGGACAGATCTGGTTTTGGACGAAACTCGGTAATATAATAATAATAATTGGATCTATTATTCGCAACTAATCGACATATAATTCTCAATATTATTTGTCGGTTTCCTTGCGCGTTTATTAGTTTGTTTTATACAACATTTTATAAGTGAAGTTCCGATTTGCCCTTCTTCCTTACGCGTGAAATTCGTTCTTTTGCTTAACAGTCGCAATTTCTTCTTATCAATCCCTTTAAACGTGGAGGTAAATTGGATTTAAATCATGCGTTATCTTTCTCTTCAGTAACCAAAATCTCTTGAAATCGTGGAGCAAATCATCTCCAAAATAAATGATAAGAGAATATATTTTCTCAGTCATCACCACCACACCATTACTGCTTTATCACGATTGCTACTACACCGTTTTCACCACCGCCTCCATTCTTTTTCAGCACCAACGTTTACCTAGAGATGACACGTTTGCTCGAAAAATATTTAATCAACCAGAGGAATCGATGTTCAAGGTTAATATTGATGCCCGCTATGTGTTTGATGATATGTCTATTACAGTTTCACCATGTTTTTCTTTTACTCTATTGTTTGATTTCTTGATCATTGTTGTTCATTTGCATCTCAGGCTAACATAAAGTAGAAGAAACGACACCAGGTACCATATGACAACTTGGATGATTTTATCCCTTTGCGAAAGGTATCATCAATTCATTCTTCCTAAACAATCCTTTGTAAGGTTTTATCTTTTCACAACACTTTCATTTAAATCAAATATAAATCCCCTTTTTGTGCCTTGTCTTTTGTAGTATCCTAAGCTATAACGATACTCTTGTAACATGCCAAGTATGTAACTGTCTTTTTTTTTTTTAATAATTCTTTCTTATTTTCATTACTTACATTATTAGACAACAAATACATTTTAATCTAAAATACTATTGTAATATCTTATAGTCCGAGCTAGAAGCTACAAAGTTAGAAGTGGTTTGCTTCATGTTTCTCAAATGCAGGTAACTTAATGTAGTTATCTAAATCAAAATGTCATTTTAATGTAGTTGGCTTGCTTCATGTTTCTCAAATTTTCTGTTTTTGTATAAAAATCAATTGTTATGTTGCGAGGAACCCTTGGTGTCTCTGCCTTCTCATCCACGAGGCATGCTTGAATCTGATGTGGAACCCCTTTATATCAAGTTTTGCTGCTACTCACCATTAGATCAAATTGAGAGTGCATGTACACCCTATTTACAATTTTCTGTTATGAATTGGTTCAAAAAATGGTAACCAAGACCCCTTATTTTGTCATTTAATTATTTGGGTGTAGTGTATGTTTGTTTGAAATGTGACTGATTTGCAAGATCGACTTGATAAATTTATGTCGAAATCATAAGGGGTTTAAGATGAAATAGCTTTAGTCCTTTACATACAAGATACTGAGAAAGTAGAGATAACGGCATTCTTTATAGTCTAAACTTTTGATTATTAATGTGACTGCTTACATTTTCAGGATATTTTTTGCTTGGAGTGTTGGCCTCTCATGACGATTTCCTTTAAGGTCCTTGATACTTTTTTTAGAGGTAACGATGTTTACCTATTGTTTAGAACCTGAAACCATTTGTATTACACGATATAATGATTGATTTCCATACCTTAACTATACATGATATATAGGTTAATTAACTAAAATTGGAATGATATATGTTTCATTGCTATTTGTTGTATTACTAATGTCACGCTTTGATATATAGGTCAACTTAAATTTGAAAATATGAAAGATAATTTTATAAAATGCAGTAGATATTCAAATTTTTATCCCATGATTACTTTCACAATTTTTGTTTATAACGAGCTTCTTGAAAATTCAAAAAACAAGGGTAGAATTACTTGGTTTACAAATTTCAAAAAATCAATACTTTTATTATTTTATCTTATCAGGACAAAACTTAAAACGTTGCTCCAGTCAACTTTAAAGCAATTGTTGAAATCTCAATGAGTGGTCCATTCATTTTATTTCAGGTAGTAAAAGTCTCTTCTTTTACTTTGTTTTTATAATCACGTTGCGAACACTTTCAAATGTGTCAAAATTCTTAAATTCATACAAATATTAGATTTTTATTCTTATTTTAAATAAAATGAATCTATATTTTGTGTTTTATGTATTGCCAAGATATAGCTTAGGAAATATGGTGTCTTTTATCCCTTGTGACTTGGAGAATGAAAAATATGTTCGGTAATAGTGATGAAACGAGCCTTGTACATGGTGGTTTTGGTTCCAGTTATGAGATTAAGTTTTCTTTTATAGTTCTCGATGGAGATTCAAATGGTAATACGTACCTATATGTATCAACTTATGTTTTACTTGGTGACTTTGGATGTAATTACTTAAGCAATACGCTTTCATTTCACGAGATGTGCAACCAATATGATTATTTAAAGATTACATATTTATATCATTTTACTATGACTAAATTGTTGATATTGAGTATATAGGTTGATATTACTAATTGTTTTGTGGTATTTGAGGAGATGTTATAATTTGTTTTAAAATCTTTTTTTTTTTTGTCTTGGATTAGGTTTCCACGGGTTTCATTTTACAAAATCATGAGTTTATACCGATGAAATCCAACGCAATTTTAAATTTATTTCAGTCATATTGTATTCAGATTTATATTGCATTTTACAAAATCATGATTTTATCATATATCTACACGTATAGAATGTAGATCAGATATTTATATATTAATTTTAACTACTCAGTATAAACTTACCGACAAAAATTTTATTTTTCTTTTTGCAAATTTTTTATTAGTTATAACAGTTTAAAATTATCAATAGTGTTTTATTTATCAACCGTGGTTTCCACGGGTTTAAACCTAGTTTTTCCATATATATATATATATATATATATATATATATATATATATATATATATAGAGAGAGAGAGAGAGAGAGAGAGAGAGATCAATAAAATTACATGAAATATATGTTTACAATTAATCTAAACGGCAAAATTTGATATTCTTTATGGCCTTAATTTGACAATATCCAAATACAAAACATTTTGCTACAGATTAACCCCCACATTTGTAGTTATGGAGCAGAATTTTATAAAAATGCCAATTGTTATATATGAGAAAATGTTTTTTTCAATGGAAAAGGGCATACATAAATGCAAAAAAAAGAGAAAAAAAATTGTGTAACAGCAAGCCTAGTTTTTCTTTTTCTTTGTATTGTTTTTTAAAACAACGAATATTATAAAAGGATATTCGACTAGCAAGAAGCTAATCGGGCAAGAAACAAAGTTACAATTACATATTGCAAATAAAAAAAACAAACAAACACAGAACATGATCATTATCCACTTTCTATAAATATAGTTTGTTTTCTTTTAGTTTGCTAAAGTGTAATTATCAATAACATTTTTTTTTGTATTCCATTTCCCTTTATATTCTTTTAAACCGGATACTGTGGATGATTTCAGGTGTGGGGAAAAGTGATATTTTAGGGGTGAAAGCTTCCTACCCTGCTGTCTTTCTCTTCTATCAATTGGATAACTATATTTTATGTTTTTTCTTTATTTTTTTTTGCTTTTAATATATATATATATATATATATATATATATATATATATATATATATATATATATATATATATATATATATATGTATAAAATAAAATTTATGGTTTTTAATTCCCTGCAAATAGAATATAATATTGGTATAAAATACATTTGGTATGAACTTGACCCGATGATGCATGCTTCTTTTGGGTTGCCTTCACTAAAGCAAATTGATAGGATGAATTATGGAGAGAGGATTAAATATGATTTATTAATATATTATGAGAATAATATATTAAAGGAGAAATCATATTGTTTAATTAATATTAGTCAAGAATTAATAAGAATTAAGTTTGAGGCTAAAAGAGATTAATTAAACTTTAAGGGACTGGAATTGTAATTACAAGATAATTGCAATTGGGCTATGGATTACCTTATTATATAAGGTTGGACGAATTCTATGGGGAGACCCATTAGAAATCATCCAAGGCCTGTAAGAAAGAAGTTTATGTGTTGCTTAGGGCTTAAGCATCCAAATTAGGACAAATTATATGGGGATAACCCTAATAGCCTCACTATTTAAAAGAACCCTTAAGCTCCAAAACATGGTGAACTTGTTCTCTAGGGTTTCCACACGTTTTGGGTAGCCTCCTTCTCTTCTCTTCTTCATCCTCTTGCTCTTGGTATTTGTGAACCATTAGAGGAGTGACATTTGTGACTCTAAGCTTTCTAAAGTCATTATAAGGAGGAATTGTGATTGTTATTGTTACATAACAATCAAGGTAATATCTTAAACCCATTCTTATGTTAATATTGATTATCATATGCTAGATTTAGGGTTTATAGTCTTGGATGAATTGCATGTACAATAGAGAAACCTAGATCCAACCATTAGGGTTTGTATGAGCAGATAGGATGTTCTTATAACCAAAACCCATCAATGGGGTCCTTATATAGTTATGCAATTAGGGCATTTATTGAAACCCTAATTCTCTTATTAGGCCTTAAGAAATCCAGTAGATCCTTCCAAAAGGTCTCTTATGAATGAAATCTATGTGGGCTATACATAGGATTTCGTCCATCCCTTCTTAGGGATCCACAAGCCCAACTTTGCAATTATTAGATAATTTCAATACCAGTCCCCTTAATTCAATTAGTCTCTTTTGATCACCAAATTAATTTCTAATCAATACTAATTAAATAATATGATTTCGGAATTAATATATTTTTCTTATAATATATTAATAAATCACAATGAACCTCGTTCTCCATAATTCATCCTGTCAAATTACTATGGTGAAAGCAACCCAAATGGACCATGCTACTATCGGGTCAAGTACATACCAATTATAGTTACGGGCTTAGACACCTAATCAAACAGGATGTATCACAAGTAGAGTAATACGAATTAACTATACCATCTTTAAGATCTTTTAGGTAGTTTGGGTAGCTTCGCTTCCAATGTCCCTTCAGTTAGTAGTAGAAATAAATGGACTCATTGGCTTCAACATTGGGAATAAAGTTAGAATGAGCATTTCTCTTTACCATACGATCAAATGAGTTTAATCTCGATTATTCTCTTACCAAATGTGACTAGGATGCCTAGGATCATGATTAAGATGTGAATAACCATGCAAACCTGCTTAAACACCCTTGATCAATTTATAATCTCTCATCGATGTGCCGGTTAACCACACACGATCCATCAACAATCATAAACATGAGTTGTTTCATCATTTCTCCTTTATTGTCCCAAATTAGTGTGTCAGTTAACTATACACGCTCCACTAACAACTCATATGGAAACGATGAGCGTTTTCATGGATTAGCATACAATTTCACATTTTTTTTTGTAAAGTAACTAGAGTAAGATTTTTAAAAGGTTTCGTTACATTGTAGTATCATACTTTTAGAGTTTATGTCCTCTCAAACCCATCCGACTAACGACCCTCCACCACATAAGGGAGTAGTGGGTGAGAGTGGACACCCATTCAACGATCATTTTATAGGTCGTTATGCGTATAATATATTAAACTTTTAACCATATGTAGTATAAGATGTATTTTCAATCTTTTCAAAATAAGAGGTTTAAATATGATTTATCTAGATTATCATATAATTAATTGATCAATTTAAACATATTATGAATTCATAATTATCTTCGAATTACATTGCTATTAAATTAATTATTAAATTCATAAGAGATGATTCAATTTAATATAACTAATATTCCTTTACAGTCTTATCATGCTATTTTATTTGAATTTAACTAAACATGTTTGTACATAAATGACATGCTTATTTCAAATGAGTAGTGATGTAGAGAAATCTAAGGCATCCTTATATGAAGTTCATAATAGATTGGAGGAGAAGAAATATAAGATAGAGAGTTTAGATATTTATATTACAAATCTTTTGTATGATAGAGATACTCTACGAATGGATAATAAAATGTTAGTTACACAACATAATATTTATTGTAATACGGCTAAATGTTTATATGGCAAGTTAACTAATCTTTATCATTCAACTGACATTTTTTTTGAATAACATAGGAAGTTGCTTCCCTTCATTACTTTCAAACGAGAGCTAGTTGATGAGACTACTTTCGATGGTGAGAGTAGAGTAGTTGACTATAACACCATGCTAATGACTCATATGCTTATGGTTTAATTAACATAAAGAAATGCTTAAATGCTGATAATCTTGTTAAAATTGTAGATGATGCCTTGATAAAAAGTGAGCAAATCAAAAATTTTAACAAAACCAAAAAATTGACACAAAATACTCAACAAAATTTTGTTGATATTGAAGATGATTCTCATAATATTAGTGAAATTAAGGAAGAGGAATGTGTTGGTTGCTTGAAATTGTTTGTCATTAATGTCACTTCGTTAGCTAAGGACAAAGATAGTGTTGATGCAAACGTAAAATTAAATGATGAGTCGTCTTCGAAAACCAAAACTTATGGTTTTTAAAAAAGAAAAATTTGATGTTGAGGATGTTACAAATAACGAAAGTGATAGTGATGATGATTCATGCGAGAAAGAAATTCCTCAAATTGTGGAAAATCAAGTGTATGTTGATATAGAGGAATTCTCAAAGATTTTGAAAGAAAAGGGAACATATTATTAGGAAACGAATATTGTTCTTTATCCCAAGTGCATCAAGGTTTTTCCAAATCATTTTTTTGTGACGAAAGGCAATGCTGATAAAATCGATCCTAAAATAAACGAATTGTTGAGATAAGAAAATAAAAGTGTGACTCATGAAGGTTTTTACTCAAATCAAAATATGGAGGAATACATGTTTTTCAATGTCAAAAGAGGCAACAATCTTTTCCCAAAGAAAATAAAAATAAATGTAACAAAGTTTGGGTTGTGAAAACAGAAAAACCAAAAGTCGAAAGTAAAACTAAAGAAAACATTGAGAAATCTTTTTCTAATGATTTCAGTAATATAAATGAAAAAGTTCAAGATTTCAAAAAGGAAGAAAAATCAGTTACTCAAAAGGTTTTTTTAACACTGAAACTAAAAATTTTTCAAAATTAAAATGAAAAGGTTGAAAAATCTTATTTGAAAAATTCATTTTCTAGAGAGAAATCACAAAACAAGATATATTAGAAACAACAAAAGTATAATTAGAAAGCAAAGTTTTTTAGACTAAAAAATAAATAAAATTCTGAAATGAAGTTTTCACAAACATCAACTTTTCATACTTCAAAACATTTTTCTCAACTCAATTTGAAGAATGAATAAAGGAATGTTAGTAATAAAAATGGGTTTCCAGCAAAAGTGGATGAGAATGGTTCAAATCCAAGTAAACAATATGAAAAAGAAAGATTTTTATCAAAATTATGTTGAGAAAGTATTCAAAAGATGAAGGAATTTCAAAGCAATGAATGGAAAACACAAAATCGTTTTCAAAACAATGCATGAAGGATTTTTTCTCAAAATCAAAAAGTTTTTCAAAATGATTATCGATTTCATTATCAAAATCGATACCAAAATCGTTTTCAACAACGACCTCAAAGACCATAATAATCACAAATGAATTTGACAAAGTTAAGAAATATTAAAAAATAAATGTACCATTCAAACCCGAGCATTTCCAAATCTTGATTTGAAACAAAAATCGAAAGAGCCTTTTCTTAAAGGTAGAAATGAGAAAAAAAATCAATCATTGGTTGGAGGGATAAGGAATACAATTTCAGTTGACAAAGTATTCACAATCACAAGTCAAAGAGGCTTATGAGAATTACTTGAATGAGTCCTTGAAAATGTTGTTCTTCTCAAGAACCAGTGTTGAAAGTATCACAATGGAAAGAAGTCAAATCAACGAAAGTTGAGGTGTCACAAAAAAGGTTGAAAAATAGAAACTCAAAGTTGAAATTTCACAATTCCATGAATACAAATTAATGCCTAAATCCGATGAATTTGACTTAATTGACAAAATTAAAACCAAAGTTTGAAATTGGATTTTTAACTCTTCATTACATAACTCGTTTCAAGCTAATGTCCAAAGACCCAAAAGGTTTTGGGGACCTAAATCTCTAATTGGTTACAGGTACTATGTGATGAGCAATATAACGAAAATTGGTATATGGATAGTGGATGCTTACGTCACATGACTGGGAGGAAGAAGAATGTGAGAGATTTTAATTCATTAGAAAATCCAAGTGTTTTAAAGTTTGGAAACAGTTAAAAGGGTAAAATTTAAGGATACGGAAAAGTTACAAATGGAAAATTCACAGTGAAACGAGTTGTGTATGTCGAAGGGTTAAAGCACAACCTGATAAGCATATCTCAACTTGTAGTTGGAACAGGAAATCAAGTTCTTTTCGATGAGGAAGGAATTATAATCTCAAATAGACAGAAGAATTTTTGCTGAAGTCAAAGGAAAAGGGTGACATGTTCACTCTCGACTTGAATCCTATAGTGGGCATACCTTCTCTGTGTCTACTATCAATAGATTCTTCAGATCTTAGTTGGTTATGACATCGATGTCTTTCCTTTTTAATTTCAAAATTCAATCAAACTTGTTCTCAATGATCTAATTCGTGGTTTACTTTTTTAAAAATTTGGTAATGATTCATTATGTGCAGCTTGTGAATAGGGAAAAACACACCGTGAAGGTCATCCAAGTACAATTGATTCAAAGATCATTGAACTGTTGGAACTTCTTCACATTGACTTTTGTGGCCCTTCGATTATTGAGTCTCTCAATAAGAAGAAATACATACTTGTTATTGTTGATGATTTCTCACGATTTAGTTGGGGTTTCTTTGTTAGACGGAAATCGGAAACAGATCAAATTATGATTGATTTTAACAAAAACATTGAATTGAGTTTGAAAAAGAAAGACCATAAGATAAAAAGAGACAATGGAACTAAGTTCAAAAATCAAATTTTAGATTCATTTTTTACTGAACTACGAATATCACACATCCTTCAAACGGATAAATCATTCCTTATGTGAAGCAACTAGGATGACGCATGCATATGTCAATTTGCCACAATACTTCTAGGAAAAAGTAGTTTTGACTCCTTGTTTTACACAAAATTTCTCTTTATTCATCGCCGTTTTAATATCACACCTTATGAGATAAGAAACAAAAGGAAACCTAATGTTAAATTTTTCCATGTTCTTAGTTGCACTTGCTTTATCATGAGTCTCAAGGATAATATTTCCATATTTCAAACAAAAGTTGATGAGGGAATTTTCTCGGGATATTCTCTTAATTATATTGCTCATATTGTATTGAATAAGCGAATGAGAAAGTTAAAGAAACATTCAATCTTACTTTTGATGATTGTTATGTCAAGAGAATTGAACAATAATTTTTGAAGAAACCGATAATCTAGGAAACTAATGAAGATTATGAAGAAATGCTTACTTTTTATATTGATCTTGACTTAATTTTTGGTGTTTGTGACAGGGAAATTGATGTTGAGGTCAGTATTGAAGACAATCAAGTTCCTGAGACATCGAAACTCTCAGATGATTCTATACTCACTAACAAAGAAAATGAAGCAATTTTATCATCAACCTTGAGAGTCAATGTTGAACTAATACAAATTTCAACCAATGGTCAAGTGGAGGGAGCGCACTTGATTTCTCCATCTCACAACAAAAGACAACGTTCGATACCTCAATCTCAAGTTGAGGAGGAGCTATTGACTACTCAGGTTGGTATCGATTTGGAGCATCAGACAACAAATCTAATTGTTAAGGGGGAGCCAGTTAAATCGAATCATGATGATGATGATGATGATGATCAAGGTAATGAATTTCTTGATACTAATGAAAACATCTCAATTTCAGATGAATTATCAGAAGAAGAAGAAGAAACATATGAGGATGTGCATTTGGAGTATGATATTGCCTTTCCACCCATGAAGTAATGGATAGCGAATCATCCAAGAGAACAAATTTTTGGTGATCTAAGTTCAGGTATTCTAACATTACCACAGATTCGATCCAAAAATGGGGTCTTAAATGTTCATCAAGAATTTTGTATGTTTAATGTCTTCATTTCGAAAATTGAACGAAAAAACAATGAAGAATGCATTATAACATCCCCATTAGGTTGTTGTAATGCAGGCTGAGTTGGCTAAATTTGAATGAAACAAGGTTTGGCATTTAATTCCTAAACCTGATGATGTTGCGATTATTGGTCACAAGTGTGTTATTTAAAATAAAATGGACAAAGAAGGAAATATTTTTCGAACCATGTCTATATTAATCATAAAAGGTTACTACTAACACGTGGGAATTGATTATGAAGAAACCTTTTCCCCTGTCGCAAGACTCGAGGCTGTATGAATTTTTCATGCTTATGCAGCTCATAAGGATTTCGACATCTACCAGATGGATGTTAAATGTGCATTCCTTAATTGTGTTCTTGAAGAAATAGTTTATGTCAAACATACATCTGGTTTTGTCAATGATAAGTTTCATGATCGTTGTTATATTCTTAACAAGGCAGTTTATGGGTTAAAACAAGTACCTTATGCTTGGTATGCGACTCTTACGAATTTTTTGAAAATCGCAAAATTTAAGCAAGGATCAATTGATCCCACTTTATTTCTTAAGAAAGTAGAGGATCATATGATCCCCATTCAAATTTATTTCGATGATATTATATTTGGTTCAACTGATCCTTCATTGTAAAAATAATTTGAGGAACTAATCAAGATTCAATTCGAGATGAGCATGATAGGAAAGACAAATCATTTCTTAGGTTTAAATATTTGACTAAGAAGGGAAGGAATTTTCATCAACCAAGAAAATTACACTCAAAACCTACTTAAAATATGTGGAATGGCAAATTATACGAAAGCTAAAGTCCCTATGACAGTCGGCACTCACTTAGGTCCTTCGTTGGATAAGCGTATTGTGGATATCAAGATAGATAGAAGCATGACTGTTTCGCTTTTGTATTTAACTAAATTTGACCTGATATAATGTTTCCTATGTGTAATTGTGCTAGATATTAATCAAATCCAAGAGAACCTCATCTTACTACAGTGACAAACATTTTTCGATATTCACATGGAACAAAGACTCTAGGATTGTTGTATCTGTCAAAAACAAGATTTTTTATTCAAACTTTTTCAGATGAGGATCTAGGGGATTTTCAATTGGATCGAAAGAGCATAACAGAGAGGTGTGAATTCCTATGGGACATCCATGTCTTTGGTGTGTTGAGGTAATCTTTCATTGGAAATCCATGTCTTTGGTGAGCATTCAACTATGAGACATTTTTTTGCAGACAAGATAACATTGGTTCGTGTACGACATATTTGTTATCTCTAACAAATATATAGTGTTTGTCATATCCTTTTCTTATTTTTGTTTTTCGTTTATAAAATTAAAAAATCCAAAAAGATTTTCTTATTTTTGTTTTGCATTTATAAAATCAAAAAATGAAAAAAATATTTTTGTTATGCTTTAGCTGTATTTCAAAAATATTTTTCTTATTTTGGAAGCTCATTGTAACAACGTGTTGCTCTTTCGCATGCCAAATGAGAACATTCTATAATTAAGAGAACATGTATGAAATGAAACTTTTGTCCTAGTTAGGTATCCTAAGAAGCATGTTGCAACATGTTGTCCACAAGCCTCATAGTCTCTTTGTGTTTGAAGCCTTAATGAAAATTTTCACATAAAAGTTTCTTCCGAATTAGTTTGTATTCATATTAGTCAATGAGCTACCTTTCTCCGCTGATGGTGACTAAGGAGATTTATTTTTTACAAAGGTACAATGAGTCTTCATATCCAATCTTTTTCACCTAAAATTTATAACACGATCATACACAATGACACATCTCCAAGACATCTCCTGTTGAAACCAACCAGGATATATGTATGTCACAAATCTATGTTAATGATCCTAAATTACTTGTCTGTGATGAAGGTGAAACCCAACAAATCTCAACTTAACAAATTGATGGTGAACATTTATTATTCAAGATTATCACGAAACATTTGTTTCTATGTACCACTTTTGACGTTCAAAATCTCTTTTTCATTTCTATTATGTGATCTTAATGAAATGTACTCATCGCAAGTCGTTTCTACCCAATAGATTCTTTTTTTTATATTCTTATGAAATGAAATTTATGTTTGAACATTTCTCTAACTTTCTTTACTTCAATTTTTTCAAAGCCTACTTGTTCTTGACTATACCGGTCATCTAAGTATTTTTGCACAATTCTTTACATTTATGTCAAGTTGTAAATTTCTGTAAAAGTAAAACCACCCATGAACCTTATGAAAAGAGGGGCTTCGATACTCATCAATGAGTTTTTGATTATAATTCACGGGAAACCACACAAGCAGTTTGTCATCTTTCTTGATGTCAAATGAGGCATATCTTTGCCCGAGATCTATTTGTTTTTATATCAAATATTATTTGATATCACAATGAAAAAAAATTGCTTCACTCTTATTTTTTGGCACACTTAAGCACAAAAATTCTCTACGTTTTGGGTACCAACTCGAAACTTAGATTTCACCAAGTCTAGCACATGATTTCACTTATCATTCCCATAAGTGGATGAGCCTAGCCTCCATAATGAATGATGGTTCTCTATTAGTATCGAAAGTCATTGCGGTTCATTTTTGGTTGGGAGATGGGAAATATCCTTTAGATGGGACGATTTAAGATATTCATGAGCCTCAAGGAAAAAAGTGATCATCACTTTTACACTTGGCGGTTTTTTATGGTGACAGTTAAGTAACCAATATTCCACGTGGCATTTTATTACTAGGAAACCTTTTGAATTCTAATTCCACGCAAGTTATATAAGGAAACTGTTCATTAGCATTCCAATTTTCTAGAATTCTGTCAAAGAGCCCAACTGTTCATCTCAAATTTGCTCTCCAAAATTCTCTTAATCTACTTCAATTGTTGTTGAACAAAACACCGTTGATCAGTTTAATACTAATGACAAAGAGGTTTCAACCAATGATGAATAATCAGCATACAAATCTCTGGCTTAATCACAAACTTGAAGTTTATCTTGAAGAACTACATATGATAGTGTTAATTCTGAACGACTCAGTTCTTAATCATGCTTTATTATCCTTTTTTGCAATTTCGATGCAATGGTTTTCTTTAGCGGCTTCTATTGCAGTTTAGAACGAAACAACCAAGGTTTTTACGTTCAAATTGATCTCTCAAAAGAATAAGCAACTCACTAAGAAATAATTTGCCAAAATCCTTAAGTTACTTTCTTCTAGTAAGTTTTATGAAGTTACTATTGAACAAGCCATTCATATGTTCAATGAGATGGGTCATCAACCCACTTTATTCATTATTGGTCACTTCAAGAAGTACAGTTTTCCCTTTATTTGGAGTTTTTTTCTTCATCATTATTCTAAGGTGTTTTAAGGATGAAGTTCTACGTTGGATAAGGCTAATCTTGAAGTCTATTCGATTATGGTTGGGTTGTATTATGGAGTAAATGTTGATTATACATCTTTAGTGTGGGAAGAATTCGAGAATTCAATTTCTTATTCCAAACTAGCATCTGGAGTTTTGAGTGCTAGGATTTGGGGACTGATTTTGAAGGAAGTTTACTCAAGAAGATATTATTTTTCCTATGGATGGTTATATAGCTGAGTTTCCATCCATGACTGTTCCTAAGATGTTTGTGGATGATGCTAGAATTTTTCCGGTGATTGCTCAAATTTAAGATTCGATTCTAAATTTGGTGAGTTATACTCATCAATTGTTCAATATCGAGCTTCAATGGATCCTACTCCAACTGTTATGCTACCACCAAAGGTTCTATCTAAAGGTACTGAAGGTTCATCAAAAGAATCTAAGGGCCAAAAGAGAAATAAACATGATGTGAAGCTAAAGGAATTCAAAGAAGATGTTGTTAAGGAGACTGTACCCACAAAGACTGCCAAAGGGGTACTTAAAAGAACAAAAGAAAACTGCTAAGAAAAAGGGGGTTTCGAAGAGGGTAAAGAAGATTTCTACTAAAGAAGAACGAGTTGTGAAAAAAGGGGGTTTACAAGAGGGTAAAGAAGCTACAGTTTACACGCAAAGGAGTTATGGTTAAGGAGAATTCACCGTTGAGAATAAAAAAGTGGATGTAGTTGTCAAATCAGATCATGACAATGATAATACCGATAAAGAAGATTGGAGGCTCATTACATGTTTCACAACGAAGGGATACCTTTGTCAAGTCGATTTTTGAGTAGACAAATAATCCTAATGTGTCACACCTCAAAAACCAAAGGCGGAAACGTCTCCGGGGTTGACTCCAAGTTGAGTATCAAATCCAATGTACATAGTAATCACAGTAAACAAACATTACATTACATATATATGAAAGTTTACATTTGTTTCAAAAGTAAAGTTATACAAGATATACATATGCATCATATTAACAAAAGTTGAGGCGAGTCTTCCACACACTCCGTCTTCATCAAAAGAGATCACCGGGTACCTGTCTAACTTGGACCTGAGAATACAAGCGGTTTGAAAATAAGCATAAAGCTGGTGAGTTCATAAGCGGTTTTGGTTTATGAAAATGTATCGATTTCCTTTAGTTTCTGAAAAGATTTGTTATCCAAGAAAATCCCATATTTTCTTATGTAAAGTTGGTTTAGTTATCATTTGTTACCAATTCGATTATGTGTTGTATTTTACCCCAGGAAAAATCCCGTATTTTATTAATTGTAAGATCAGTTATATCACAAAGTATAGTTTAACACACAAAACTATATAATGAAAATCTTGGGATCACTATCCCGAAAGACATATAAGATAGTTTGACACATCTGAAAGTACAGGTCTAAGATCATGGGACTATCATCCCGGACTAAACACGAGATAAGTTGATGTATATATGTAAATATAGATTGAAACCATGGGATCACTATCCCGAATAAGATACAGATTTGGAAAACCATGGGATCACTATCCCGTATAAGATATAGATACAAAACCTTGGGATCATTATCCCGTATAAGATATAGATTTAGAAAACCATGAGGAAAGACATCTCGTACAAGTTATAGGCATAAAACCATGGGATCACTATCCCGTACTAGATACAAAATAGTTTGGTTAATACCATGGGATCACCATCCCGAAAGAGATATATAAACAAAACCATGGGATCACTATCCCGAAAGAGATATAAGATATAGATGCAAAACCATGGGATCACTATCCCGAACGAGATATAGTTTCTGAACCCAAATTGTGAATAAGCTAATATTAATACATGTTGTGAGTCGGGTAACCATACTAATACGACAACGTGACCACCTTGACGTTTGTCAGATGTCAAAACGATATCCAGAAATTTGTCACCCCAGGCGTGCCCGCCTAACTGTAGCTAGCAGTTAAGGTGTGGGATTGTCATTCCCGAATAGATCTATTCACAAATTCCGTGCTGTCCCTCCAGGAGACTCTGGTTACACTTCCGGGGAGGATTTACTGATCATCCATAAAGGGTAGTGACTATCTCACAAACCAGTACTAAACTATTCACAGGGTTCTCATAAGATATCGACATACAGAAGATTATGAAACATAGTACAGTAAGTATAGATACATACAATGAAATTATCTGACAATACATTCAAATGATACGGAGATAAACTGAATCAGACATAGTTTATCTAATAACTTGATATAGATATCGACATATGATAGAAAGAACAGTAAAGACCCCCAAATTATTTCCAATAATAATTTGATTAGTTTGATTGTTTCCTTAACTAAAAATCCATTTAGTTGTATTTGATAAGTCATTCCTTATGCTCAGCATAATACATAAGGAGTAAAAGAGTTTATAAGGTTGTCAGATATAGTTTGAAACATATCAATGTTATGATTTGAAAACAGTTATAGTTTGCTTGTATTCCCTCCTGAAAACATTGAAAACAGTGAAAAAGCCGTAGGGGTATGAACTCACCGGACGAGATATGAGACAGTTTGGATGCTAAGAGTTGATCCGGGACTTGTAAACACGCGAAGTTCCTAATTATGATGTAAAGATACACATTTGTATCTAATTAGGACTTAGATTGATTGTTGGATAGGAACAATTGCTTCAAGTCGCGATAACACTCCGATTCAAGTGTTTGGAGGGACCCGGGTGGCGTTTAGGAACATGAATGATGCAAGGGACTTGGGAAATGAGTTGGGACTTCAAAGGAACACCCCCTTTAGGGATTTTACAGCCAAAACACCCATTCCCCATGAGTTTACGGCCGTAAACTCATGATGGGTGGTTTATGGTGCAATTTAAACTTCCAACATTAAGGGGATAATTTCTAGACTTGGTTTAAGGACTTGAAATGATTTCAAAACATCAAATAGACCCCCTTATGGGAGTTTACGGCCTAGCATGGCTCCATGGCCGTAAACTCCTATTTTTCCAAGAAAATGATGTTAAATGGTTCCAAAACAAATCACATGTGATTAATAGAATTATTCCAAGGCCTAACATGAGTTTGCAAGGGACTTTTGAGGGGTTTATGGAGTTTACGGCCCATGAGACCCCCTCATGGCCGTAAACTCTTCTATAGAGTGCTACAAAGTGTTTCAAGGCCTAAAACTTGCATGGAAGGACTTCTAAAATTCATCTAAGGGCCTTAGGGTGTTTGGTTTGCATTCTAACACCATGAATCATGGAGTTTACGGCCCAAGCACATGCCTTGGCCGTAAACTCACATAAGTCCCCCAAAAATCATGTTTCAAGTGTCCAAATGCTAAAACCAAGGTTCTATAATTCATATCTAGGCCATACTAGTGATTTGGAAGGGTTTAAGGGCATGAAAACCCTAATTATATGAGTTTACGGCCCAAGAATGATCCTTGGCCGTAAAGTCCTTTAAACATCACAAAATTCATGTTTGAATTGTTTAAAGTCCATATCTTGAAGTCCCTTGGCCATATCTAAAGTCCAAATGAGCTTAGGAAGGCGTTTAAGGGCTTAAAACCCTTCAAAATGGTGTTTACGGCCTAGGCAACCTCCTGGTCCGTAAACTCCAATATGTTGTCCCATTTCATGATTAAATGTCGAATTTGGAAGCCAAATATGCTATAGATTAAGGCTAGGAAGGTACCTTAAGGATTTGAGGCCTTAAATTTGAGTTTTGGACCCTTAATCTTTGGATTTTGGAGAGAGGTTAGAGAGAGAGTAGTGAGAGAAGGAAAAAGCTTCAAATGATAGGTTAAACACGTTTATATAGTTCCTAAAACTTGGACACGGTGGAATTCTACCCGATACCGATGATAAACGCGGCTTTTGGTCGCACCCGATTAAGTTACCGTCACCCGGCGGGAACATTTTTAAAACTTATGAGATAATTATATTCGGGCTAATTACGAGAGTTCCTGAGTGATTTAGACACTCATTAAAATAAAATAAACATATAAGTTTATATAATTAACTCCAAAGAGAAAACGGAACGAATCTGATAACGGCGACTTTCCGGGTAGAACGGGTTTTGGCGACGAACAAATTTCGGGTTGTTACATAATGTCAATGCAAACATTTCTAATACGGATGTAAACATTAATTCTGGTGTACAGTAAAGTACAACAATCCGTGAGAAGACGATAGTCATACCACCCAGGGGTTCAAATACTGAATCCAATTTAGAAGAGGTCGGAAATCCAGGCATAACTGTGAACTTATCTAATAACGATAAAAATATCAATATGGGTCAAGCATTAAGACTGTCGAAACCACTACTATCACTACAATTGAAATAACTATTGTTCCACCACTACAACCATCTTCTCCACCACATACATTGATAACACAAATTTATTCTATAGTTATTTCTGCAACATTAGTTGGTGTTATGCAATAATTTCTTTCTACTTTTTACTCTTCTTAATCAACTGAACTTGAGAAAATCATTATAGAAACTAATGCAAATGAAACTATGGTCTTGTTTGCTGACTCACAGTTGAAACATAAAGAAGAAGACATACATAATGAGTTGATCATGTCGGGTAAACAATTCAAGATTATTTCTAAATTGAATTCACTTCTTCAATTATTGGCTGACATTGGTGGCAAGAATTTTGTTAGCAGGGTCCAATCAGAAAATCTTTGAAAGCTCAAGAGTATCGACTGTAAACTATGATTAAGTATGTTGCTAAGAAACACAAAGTGAGAATGGATAATTAGTCTCAAAATTTTGAATACGAGATTACTAAGCTTCGTGAAGTTGCTAAAGAGTATCATGAACTTTTTGAGAAGAAGGTGCCTGAAACAAAAGCTTCTCTTAAACTCCAGGTTAATGAGCTTTGAAACTTGATGTCTAAAGAGGTTAAGAAGTTATATGGCAACTACGACTTGTTGCATGGAAAAGTTGATGTCATATTTAATGCAAGAACTCTCTTCTTCGAACTCAACAAGTAATATTTAAAAGATCTCAAAGCCAAAACTGAGAAATATGAAAATGATTGGTTTTGAATAGAACACCAAAGCAATAACCCTAGATCTAGTATACAAGATTCATAATTCATATGAATCTAGGGTTAGAATATTACCTCACTTGTTATATTGAAATAACAAGACAATCCTTGAAGATCCTTCACTCTTGAAAGCTTAGTGCCCCAAGTGTTGCACCTCTAGTGGAGTCACAAACATCCAATGCAAAGGATGAGTTAGAGATACAAGGAAATCAGCCAGGGTTTCAGTATAGAGTGCATGAGCCAATTTTCTTAGGGTTTTTGAGGGTTTATATATGCCTAGGTTGCTTAGTCTTTAAGTTGGACTTTAATAAAGAAACCCTAGTTCCTATCTTAAGCCCAAAGCAACCCATGGACCTCCATAATATGCTTTGGATGAAATCTTATAAGCCCAAGATATAAACTTTGTCCACTCCCATCCAAGGACTACCTAGGCCCAGTTTCACAACTATCAATGATTCACAAAATAACTCCTCCATTATTAATCAGTTCCTTTAATCCCAAAATTAATATCAAATTAATTTCTAATTAATCACCAATTAATAATAAGATTTCTAAATAATATATTAATAAAATCATTTTGAGTATCAATTTATTATTTCAAATAATAAATCCTACTCTCTCTCCACCAATCATCATGTAAAGTTGCATGAGTGAAGGCAATCCAAAATGACCATGCTCCAATCAAATCAAGTACATACCAACTATAGTTATGGGCTTAGACACTTAATCCAATGGTCTCCCACTTGGATAATTCTAATAACTATAATTGCAAGCATGATTTCAGAATCTAATCAGCAATCGTAGCTATCAAAATTCGTTGTCGAACTCCGAACTAATCAATGACGTGTCCTTTAGATAAGTGATCAAATATCTCATCATTCTACAAGATATCGTATCGACATGACACATGGATTATAATCATTATATCTTGTCCAAAGTTTGTTTCCCGACTTCCGAATTATGACGACTGACTCGGACTATAATTGACCACATCAACTTAGTCTAGGCTTGGCCAAGCGCTTAGGGTTTCATCATTAAATCATCAAGGGGCCCATAAATATCGCTTTTATCCCATTTAGGTTAAAAGGAACGGATAAACTTCGACTCATATGCTTGTACTATTTACTCATCAAATCACACACAAAAACACGTTTTATAACATTAAGTTACTGATGCATTTACATATTATCAATGCACATCCAACTTGTAAACAACAACTCATGTCTCTGTTTCATTAATATAAGATATTATCATCTCAATTTTACTCGTGATAAAATTCATGAAGTAATTCTTGAGCATGGATTTATCCAATACTCAAATTCTTATTTCAGGAGTACTCATGAAAACTACAACAAACATTTTCCATGTCTAAGCCCTTAGACAATCTACAGTCGGATTCATGACAGTCTTAATTCACTACTTACTTCCAAAAGTATGATCGACTGTGGTTGTTTGAATAATCTTATTATTCGGGAAGTAAAACATGTGAAGTGAAACACAATTATAACCTAACCCAATATGGTCTCAAAACTTTTGAATATAAATAAAACACTTATTATTCAATCACCATATTAATTAGACCTTATTCATTGTATAATGTTTCGACCAATTAACTTAATACTTGAACTAGAACATCAGTCAACCGATGCATAAAACACGCATGCTAAGTTTATCTGTAGTCCTTCCTTGGCGAAACAGATCAATTGAACACATTTTCAATGATGCTCGCTTCACAACTCCAAAACCTTAATATAAGTGTAAGAAAACCAAATTCGTAATAGTATTTTGTAAGAGTCTAAACTTACATGCAATGATCCTTTCGTAATGTCAAGACACCAAAGTCACAGAGACTTGGCCAATGATATTACAAAGCGTTCCATTGGAGATTCGTTACAAAAACAATTCCATGGAAATGAAGTCTCACATTCAAAGAGCATTCATTGAACATCCTTCTTGCATTAAAGTTTCTAACACGCACATATACCTCAATATCCAACTCCCACAATGGAAACATTTCCATATTTTCATATGACTATATTCTAAACACGAGTTGTCTCTATTCAGAACATGTCAATACGGTACATGCAAATTAATACTATACTTCCAACTGTCCAGAAGCAACCAATCTTTGGTAATCCTCATATTGTCTTTGACAGTTTTTTAATGACTTTAGTCATATCCAGTTCTAGTCCTTTTTCACTCTTAATGTGCTAGGAATTTGGAAAAATTAGAACAGGGGAATATTATAGCATATGAAATCGATCCTATATCTGAAGTATATGGGATTCGATACATAATATGTTACATAAAGACGCCAGTCTCTTGCTATAATATTTCCATATATTGAATTTCCTATGTTGAATCATTTCAACATGATATTCATATATGTCCACGACTAAGTTTGATTAAAATTTAAATCTAAACTTTTAGATTCGAAATGAAGTATAAATACCCTCCCGTTAAGCCTTACTATAGCGAAACAATTTCCAAATTTTGCAAGTTTGCAAATTTAGAACTTTGTTTCCTATAAATATTATTGCTTACTTGCAACACTTAACATAATAATCATGCTCCCACTAGCATATAAATTATGTTCTTAACAGCTTTTACATGTAGTCAGAAATCAGTTGGACTTCTAGAAATCAATCCTTATTGACTTTCTTACCAAAGTTCATATTTCCTTTACATGATGCTTCGATCAATCTTTATCTAGACCTCT
Source organism: Lactuca saligna (assembly GCF_052625555.1). Classification (NCBI taxonomy): domain Eukaryota; kingdom Viridiplantae; phylum Streptophyta; class Magnoliopsida; order Asterales; family Asteraceae; genus Lactuca; species Lactuca saligna. Next base: position 148,898,990 of record NC_136420.1, read on the forward strand.
CAAACTCATACACCTTTCATTAGACAACCTATATGTGTGTCTAAACCCTTTCAGAACTTTTGGAAGTAAGTCTCGAATGTTCAAACTATTTTCCAATTCTCACCATTCGAACTATGAAAAGGGATGTCTTAATCATACTCGAATTTGAGAATGCAATTATCACAACTGCTAACTCTATCAATCCTTTAAAATCTACTAGTGGAAGTGTTTCCTCACAATCATATTCATGAAGTAGAGAGATACCTTTTACCACTTAGATTTATGGTGTATGTGTTCCTATCCATGTTAATTTATCATTTCTAACCACTATCATAAGACAAGGTTTATGACAAATTCAAACGCATACGGTCTCAACTAGCTTAATCTTAATTTCTTTCCATCCGGTAGCACAATGGCCTACTTGTGCTTCTAAGTTATTGATCAACTCACCCATAAAAATCAATATACTTTCACTGATCAAGGTGCTTTTCCTTATGCGATCAAATGAGAACTAACAGAAGTCACATGCATAGTCAACTTACCTAGAATGGGCAAAGAAACAAGATTATGTCAATACAACAAATTATTAACCTCAAGTAGTGTGTTAGTGATTTCTAAAATGTTTATTCCTGAAATTTTCAAAGATCGACAAGACTCCCACTGGCTTCTTGACATATAATATTCTCTATCAAAGAACATTTCTCAACAAACAAATATTTAAGAGTTAGTGTAGGTTCTTAGAAAGAAAACACTTCATATAATTGGTCTTAGTTCGTCTTTGTTTAAATCAAAATATTACAACTACCTATTTTAAATGTTCAAGAGTAAGAAAACATTTTTACTCCACATTTCATGAGGTGTTGTAAACCTACTTAGAACATATTACTCAGGTTACAACTTGGAGTAACTAGATTATAACTCTAATACTTAACTTTGGAATGAAGGATGACTCATCTTCTTGATTTAACTATTTCAACAATTCCTAATTCCTCCACTTCTTAGTCATATAAATGCACTAAAGTGTCCTTAGAGGATAAATTATGACATGGTTACTAAATCATTAAGACGATCATAAAACATGATACTAATGTACTAACCTTTCCTTTCAAATTGGAGAAACTCTTATCTTTCTATCCAATGGATTTTTATTTTTCAAACTGCTACTCTTTGAAAATTTCCAAGATATCAGAATTACACTTAATCGTATAAGTATAATCATATTTACTAAACTATCAGTAAATCATGATGAATAAAATTTTATGTCCTTTGTGGTGGACCTGACTTGTCTACATCAATATGCACTAAGATTGTTCAGTCTTTCACTTGACTCACATACATATGTGAACAAAGAAATAGTCTTAATTTCTAAAAGATCAAGATTCTCATACATCATACAATTCAAATTACATGATTCCAAGTTTCTGTCCAGTTGAAACTTGGGTAATGAGAATCCTTCCTAACTTGGTAAGTTATGACACTACCACAAGCGATATAAGTAAGAATTAAATACATTCTCAACATTGCTAATAATAGAAATACAAACACCGATTTTCATAAATGCCACTGCAAGGAAATGTAAAATAAGGTAAAATCAAATTTTATTTTACTGATATAATGCGGAAAATTTGTCATTACAATGCAAATACAAAAGAAAACTATGTTTCTCAATTTTTCTAAGCAATCTATCATAACTCCTAAGCAACAGCTCGAAATCTGATCATCGAACCATGCGATCAAAATCCATCTCTTCACGATCAGACTCAACTTACCCTTTCTTTAACCTTCCTTCCTTTTCTTCAATCCTACAAAATATCAAAATGTGATTACCATATCATTTAATAAGAGTCTATAAATAGGAACTTAACAAAGTTAGATAGTGGATGTACCTGAAGTAGAGTCATACAATTTGACTTTACCATCTCTTAGATCTCTCAGGTAGTCTAGACAGCTTCGCTTCTAATTCCCTTTCAATCGACAATATAGACAGATGGACTCTTAAAGAGTGACACATGCAACTTTCTTAGAATTGGCCTTTCTCTTGTGGTCAAACATTTCGACCTTGGCCGGTTTCCCTCCCTTAGGATTCGAAACCATTTCTAAACTATCATTGTTACCATCACCAATGTCCATGCAACTTTGGGAGGTAGATCTTCCAAACGAATTTGCTTGACCAATGCTCCAAAGCATTGATGCTTCAACAACAATTAACAAATATGTTAGATCTATGAGGGTTATGTCGTGATTTGTCATTTAGTAATCCTTAATGAATTAACTATACGAATCGGAAAGTGACTGAAGAACCAAGTCAACAGCTAGCGCCTTTAGGAAAACGACACCCAACATTCCCAATCTGTCAATGTGGGACTTCATGTTTAGAATATGTTCACACTCAGAGAGTTTCCATCTAGGTGTTTTCATGCCAATATGGCTTGAGTAACTTTGCACTTTTCAAGTTGATGAAATTGTGGGCCAGGGAGAATCACTAGAGGAGGTGGAGGAAGAGAAGTATGATTTCTAGTACCACCAATGCATGAGGAAGGGAATGATCTTTCACCTTGATCGACACGTGGAAGATCATCATCAGACAGAAAGCTTTTTCCAAAAGGATGAGGAAAACCATGGGTGTCTGAATTAGACATGTACAAAAGAAGAAAATTCAAGTGAGTTTATTTAGATCCTTAATATAACACCCAAATTAAATATCAAGGCTAGGAACCAACACAATCATTCACAATTTGGAAGAGGGATGTCGTAATATAATTGTAAATTATTTGAAGGTAGGTAAATAACAATTTACCAATTTCACCACGAAAATGAAATTTTAACGAATTAGGTTTTAAATGAAATTCCTAGATCTTTTGAGATTCATTGAACTTTTCAATGGGATGTTTGATCTCGATTATGCCCTTCAATATTGTGACTGGGATACCGAGGATCAAAAACAAGTGGTGAACAACCATGTAAATTAGCTTGGTACTCTCGATGTCATTTATCGTCTAATCAATGTGCCAGTTAACCACACATGTTCCATTGATCAACGATAATTTATGATTTGCCCATTGTCATCCTTCATTAGTCCCAAATTAGTGTGCCAGTTAACCACACACGCTGCACTAACGACCAATAAGGTGCAATGTGCAATTTCATGGGTTAGCATCAAATTTGTATTTTCCTAAAGTAACTAAGATTAGGAATTTATAAAAGGTTTAGTTACTTTGTATATTCATTATACTTACTGATGAGATTTAATGTCTTATCAAACGCGTTTGGCTAATGACCCTCCATTAGTCAAGAGTACGGTGGGTAAGAGTGCTTACCCAATGATGGTCATTTTATAGGCCACTTCCTTAAACGCCCATTATAGACCAACTTCGTGAATGAGGCCTACTAACGGTAAGACTGACTTTTCTTATACATATATAATACATTGGACTTTTAATTTTATATAGTATAACAATGCATTTCAAACTTTTAAAATACTCTCTGCTTTAATCTTTTAATAAATTAAACTTTAATTTAGTTCAACTGAAACCATATATGGATTTATCAATTCTCTTTTAATTAAACACTTAATTAATTTAATAAAATCCATAAGGGTGTATTTTTTAAACAATACAAAGATACCAGGGATTAACCATTCAAATTTCCAAAAATGAAAACTTTTAATTTCAAATATAAACTGTAAAACCAAACGGGCATATTTTAAAACTTTTCAAAATACTAGGTTAAATTTAAAATTAAAATAATCTTATTATTATCCATATTTAACCAAATCTTTTAGTTTTGATAAGGATATCAAGTTACCATTCAAAAAATTCAGTTTTAGGCAATAAAAATGAATTATGTTAATTATCATATTCAAAAACTGATCAAAAAATCAAAAAATCTGGAAAGTGACGAGTCAACTCATCAAGTTGGCAAGTGAACTCGTCGAGTCCAAGCAACTTGTCGAGTTTAGCTCCAGACATCAATTTTCAACTTTCTTGTTCTTTGGACAATTCACTATTGCATCAATTCAATTGAAAAACATTCCAGTCTCTGATACCACTGATGGGTTTTGAGCATATCTACATTCCTATATGATCATGTAACCATAATTGCTTTGGATCTATGTTTTTCTTTATTGAACATGGAAATAGAACACTAAAGAAATAACCCTAGAGCTAGCATACAAGATTCGAAATTTATTTGAAATAAGGCTTAGAATATTACCTCACTTGTTATATTGTAATAACATGACAATCCTTGAGCCTTTTAGCTAGACTTGAATAAGGAAACCCTGATTCCTATCTTAAGCCCAAAGCACCCACTACTAGAAAAACAGCCTTTTACGACACTCATTGCGCGTCGTAAAAGGATCAGACGACGCGCAAATGTGCGTCAAGGAAGCTCCTGTCATAAAGAGAGACGACGCGCTTTTGCGCGTCGTCTATAAACGACGCGCATTTACGACGCTCATTTATGACGCGCAATTACGACGCGTGTTTACGACACGCAATGCGTATAAAGGAAGGCCCTGTCATAAAGGAAGACGACAAGAATTCATGTGTCGTAACCTTACGACGCGCGTGTTAATGACATGGAATGCGTATCAAGAAAGCCCCTGTCAAGAAAGGCCATGTCATAAATGAAGACGACACACATTTTTGTGTATCATAATTTTAAATGTTTAGAAAAATATTATTTATAGATTTACTAATTTTCAAATTAAATAATACATTAAAAATCTCATAATACAAAATAAAATACCATAAATAACAAAGATAATTCATTTCACTAATATGTCAAATACAAATAATTATTCCAAATGTGAGTAAATGTTATAAACAAATGAACTCATTTATATACAATTGCATCATCTAGCTTACTATGTGCCAACAACTCTCTGTGTGTTTACTTTTGCTTGAGTCTCGTTTCCTCCAAAGCTTCTAGCCATGCCAAAATATGATATCTTGAGTCTCGTTTCAAGAACCAAAATCACCTTCAATCACCCAATTAAACTCTAATGTTGGTAGACTGAGAGTTCCAGAATCAAGTTTACATCCATCACCTTCAATCACCCAATGAAAATCTAGATCTTCTGTTGTTTGAAAGAAATTGGTGTCGGTAATCTATGAACAAAAAACACAAAGACCAAGGTTAAAATTTGCTATATAGCAATAACTATCAATCAAACAGAGCCAAAAGTGTTTACTAATAAATTAATGCCCCCTGCAACAGTTTGTCTTTGATTCCTCTGATTCACATGACATGATAACTCAGCAACAAACTCATGAGCTTCAGTAAGTTTTGAAGCATAATTATGTTTCATGTGAAGTACACCCCCTGGTCATCTTCCTTGTATCCAATAACTAATGTCATTCAGTAGTTTCCAGTCCTCATTAGTGAATTGCAAAGCTTGATTTCATCTTCCATTAAACCACACAGTGAAAAAATATTTCTCAATGAATAAAAAAAAAAAAGTAACTAAACACCTGTAGTACGATGACATGGAAGCTGCAATCTAAAAGATCAATTAACAATGGTGAATATAAAGTTAATCAGAAAAGAAAGGCTTCCATATCTTATGAAGAAAAGTTAAACAGAAAAGAAAGGTTTCCATATCTTCTCCTGAGTAGAAGTTTTTTCTGATCTATTAGGAGATTTATAACCCAAATCGTCCTTGCTACCTAATACAAGAAATGAAATAAATATAAATGTCAAGTAATCAATCACATGAATATTTGCTCAGGTATAATAGAGAAAGTTGCTTTATATTTCAATGGCATACCTATAACTAGGTAGATTTTTCAAACTTGTAATACGGAGAATTTAAGAAAACAAAAGTACAATGATATTGTAAATAAGTTGATGAACGTATGTTGTTATTTCTTGAATCCAACCAATGTTAAGAGCATATGAGAGGAATGATAATTGACCAAATGCCATCCCGCTGCTAACTGTATACACCTATGACTTGCAGTACTTGAGGGTAATTTGGGAAATTAAAAAATCATATCAGTAAATAACCTTAAAAAGATAAAATGAATGTTTTTAATTTCTTACAGCCATGATGTCAGCAATGGTGTATGCTTCTGTTTCAGACCCCACTGTCTTCATTCTGGAAGCTCTGCCGCCACCTCCGCGATACATATGCTAATATATAGTGTACAAATATTGAAAAAGGCTTACAGCAGAAGCAGCTGCAGCAGCCAATCTTCTACTAACACTCGTGCCTAGCACAAACCTCTCGCTCAAATTTGCAACCTCTGTGAGGCCATCTCTTGCTCTTTCAACCCCTTATGTTGTATACTGACTCACCTGCACCACAATACATAATTACATTATATGCATATGCACAATGACTCACCTGCACCAAAAACCAAAAACAAGTAGGAAGAGAGAGAGAGAGAGAGAGAGAGAGAGAGAGATGGTTCACAAGTCGCAAGGGAAGTTACTGATTTGCCCTTCCTCTAACATATCTTTGTTGTTCAACTTGTAGCTTATTCGTATGTGCATCACAACCGATTTCTGTTCAAAACAACATTCATGACTTAGTTGGGTGATAAGACAAGAGAGTAGTATTCTATATTGAATACTAAAAATAAATAAATAAATAAATACCTTGCCATGTTGATTTTTGTTGACTCGTAATTTTTGTGTTATAGAACCACTGGCATTTCCAGGAAGAGTATTACTGCTAGCAGGCTCTAAATGCAGCTGTATGAACTGTATCTGTGTGTGTGGATTGTAAATGAGACAATAAGTTAGAAAATAAAAATTCAATTTGGGACCTTAGCTGATTCTTGCAATTTTGGTCCCAAAAGCCATTCTACTTGGACAAAGGAGCAAAAACATTATAAAAAGTCTCAAATAAGGACAAAATTTGCAAGAAACCAAACCAGGTGTATATATATATATATATATATATATATATATATATATATATATATATATAGGGAGGGAGGGAGCAGATATAGTTTTTACCTTGGGCACTGTTGCATGGAAGATGAAATTTGTATAGACCTGGGAAGACTGGTTTGTGAATTTTGCTTTAATTAAAGTTATCTGTGGACTTCCAGGTTGCTTAGACAGGTTGAAGATTAGGCTCAATGCACCAACCTCAAATGCAACAATTGGTGGATATGTCCGCCCATTCTCCTCTTCTTCTATTCAATGTTCATGCATCAAAATAAAATCTTATACCCTTTTACCTTTTTTTCCCTCCCATTGGCTTAAAATTGATGGATATTGTGAAATTTGTTTTTTGGAATGTAAGAGTAAAATGAACAAGATCGAGTCATGTAAACTTAATTTATTTTTTGCTAGCTGTTCCCCAAGTGTGCTGTTATTTTGTAAGCATCATTTACCTGGATCGAAAAAATAATAAAATAATAATAATATACTTACTAGGTGGTGGTGGTGGTGTAGGATTTGGACCGAATCCGTCTAATTGATCCATCATAGGGGAAGCACCAGGTGTAGGTATAGGTGATGAAAGAGTATCCAAAGCACTAAAAGGTGAGGGTGAGGGTTTCTTATTATTATTATTATTATTATTATTATTATTATTATTATTATTATTATTATTATTATTATAATTATTATTATTATTATTATTATTATTATTATTAAGTTGAGTCAAGGATAAGAGATCAGATGTAGATGAGCTTTTTTGAGTAGCAGAAGCAGGAGCAGGTGGTGACTCGCTTGACAATAGATCCAGCAGAACATCCGTACCACTTTTATGCCCATGCATGTATTTCTACCTCCTGAAATCAAACACACACAAGTACATCAATATTAATATCTAATCTCTATTATGCACTCTATATTTTATTGTACATTTAGTCAATTCATGGTTTCCCCGTGCTCTGATTATTATAACATCAAAGTTTAACTTTTTATAATAATAAAAAAAGTAATAAGATTTAACCTGATTAATCATCTAAAACAAACAATAATAACCTTCAATAATTCATAAAACAGTAACATACCAGTTTTCTTCTGTTCATTTGCAATTGTTGGAAGTCTTTAAGTCTCGATAGATTATTGGTCATTCAGCATTATGAAAGAAGGCTAAGCCTTTTGCTACCCCAAAAGCAATCATCAGTCTTGTTACACAAAATATGGTGTTCTTTCACAAGTTTTTTAGTCACTTAGAATGTCAGGAAGGGTAAAATAGTCATTTATAAATTTTTAATGTCTTTACTCTTTGTTAATCTTATTTGTGTTAACAGAAATATATAAGCACGTTTCCCACACGCTAAGCTATCAACAACCCTATGTCCTTAGAAATATTTACAATAATGAAACAATGCTAGATCAGTATTAGCTTTGACATATTTGTGATCAAAGTACAAACATGACAAAATGATGAAGCACAATTGAACCGTAAAAAGGGCAAGAAAGACAGAACAAGTCAGATATAATAAACAATTTTGACCTAGCTGCTAAAACATAATGAAGGGATTGTCACCCTTCCTCTCCCTCTTGTAATCACCACTAAATCACTAATAGATCTAATACAATTACCAAGAAAGGCTTGTTATGATCATTGTTGGTATTTAAGTTGGTATTACAACTATAACGGTTGAAGATGCCATATACTATTTGTTATGTAGAGTATTGAAGTTAGAAAAAAGGGGGGTTTGAGACGAGAAATATATATATATATATATATATATATATATATATATATATATATATATATATGGAAGGAAGTTGCATACTTCGAAAGAGGTGATTTTCAAGGCTTCCTTGAAACATGAACTCATAAACAAGCAATTTGTGGTCATCTTCACAGCAATACCTAATCAATTTCACCAAATTGGGATGTCTGAGCTGAACAAGGAAATTAACTTCAGTCTACAACGCAAAACACCATTACAGATATGGATTAATGGTATAAGGAAGATAAAACAAAACAAAGAACTAGTTGTTGCATGGACAGAGAACTAGAGTAGCTTACAAGCCATTCTTTGTGGCCTTTAAGACCCTCCTTCTTGAGAACCTTAACAACAACAGGAAGAGATTTGAGACAACCAGAACATTCTCATCAATATAGCCCTTGTAAACAATCGCAAAAGAAACAACCCTTAAGTCAAAAAGAAATAGCACCTGTTATAATCTTGATCTTTTTAAACAAGTTGTAATGATCGAATAACATAAATAACGGGAGCCATGGAACCATGAAAACCTTCAAGAAACCAAACCCACATAAAAATCCCCATCAGAAAATGTAAAATTTTACAAAAAAAAAAAACGTAAATATTTCAATAACCTCCAAAATTGTATTCCTTCAAAACTATATAGGTTAAAATTGCATTTAGCTGCCATAGAATGTGTTGAATCAAGAATAACATACATTCATAAACATAACCATATGAAGGAGGTGGTGGAGGACGGACAAGTTAGGGCAGATAAGAGTGGAGCAGGGCAGTGAAGCAGTAGTGTAGGCTACGAACCACAAATAAGGCACGATTCTGTCTCCCAAAATTTTGAATCGATAAACTGTGGGATAGACAACGAGATTTTTTGATTTTTGGGAATGAATCAGAGTAGGTATCCTTAGAGGATTTGAGTTTAGGTGACCGACATTTATCTCGAGGAAGGGAGAAGAATCGGTAAGTGCCAAAGGGAGATAGAAACAAGAAAGAATGGGAAATATAGATATCGATTTGTTTGGAATGAGAAACTGAGACACCATAGCATCCCCAAATTAAAGGCCCCAAATGGAGATTCATAAGCATTTAAATGAAGAAAAAAAGGAGAAGGGAAACTCTTGAAGAGGGAAAACCTTGATGATTGTAATGGAAACGATATCATCGCATCCATTTGAATCACCAAAATAATGATGAGATATAATGGTCATACCTTCCGTTAGATGTGGTGGAGTTTCTCTTAAGTCGTTTCGTCATAGAGATGTAGGATGGAAGGAGGCGAGATCTAGGGTTTGAGTATGAGAAAGAATTATTATAGATTCGCCGGTGATCGGAAGTCATTAATCGTACTCTAGACTCTTAGATCCTTAGGTTCGACGGTGAAGGCGGCAACTTAGGATTTGCAAAGAGAAGGGAAGTAGAGAGTGTTCGGCTGGTGGAGATGTAGAAGAGAGAACGTGCAGTAGAGGAAGGCGGGGCAAGTTCTTCACAAAAAGCCCTAAAAAAGGAAGGTAGGGTTTTTAAGTAATTGGGATTTCATTTTTCCCTCCGGATGGAACGCGCCTGACTATTAGAATCTATAAAGCGATAGCCTTACACGACACACATTTTATTATAGGTGCCCTCCGTGTTTTTTTTAGACACTAATTACAGGGCACGCAAAAATGCGTGTTCTAAATTCTTTAAATTTTAAGAGAGATGACATTATTTTTAGTGCACGCACTAATGTGCATCCTCTATCAGTGAGTGTCATTGTTTGCACGTCATTAAAGGGCTGTTTTTTAGTAGTGAACCGACCTCCATAAGATTCCTTAGACAAAATCTTATATGCCCAAGCTATAAATTTCTTCCACTCCCATCCAAGGAGTCCCTAGGCCCAGTTCCACAACTATCAACAATTTACAAAACAAACCTCCATTATTAATTAGTTCCTTTAATCCCATAATTAATATCAAATTAATTTCTGATTATTCACCAATTAATAATATGATTTCCAAATAACATAGTAATCTTATAATATATTAATAAAATCATTTTGAGTACCAATTTTTTAATTCAAATAATAAATCCTACTCTCTCTCCACCAATCATCCTGTCAAGTTGCATGAGTGAAGGAAACCCAAAAGGACCATGCTCCAATCAAATCAAGTACATATGAATTACAATCATGGGCTTAGACACTTAATCCAATAGAAAAAGTGTTTGAGAAAAATTAAGAGTTTTTATTTGGCTTTAAAGAAACATTATCGAATGTGGATCTTTCAATTCAATCTTCTATTTATCAATAATCCATTTCTACAATAGTTTCGAAGATTGAGTCAAGCTTCAAAGTTGAGTTGCCTCCAATCCTCAATTTGGTACTTCGTGTACTAACAAATGATGCAATTTTTGCACATATCTCGCAAGGGGGAGAAAGAGGAGTTGGTTCTAATGGGTTTTAAAGGTAGAAAAATCATACTTTTGGCAGAATACCTAAAACCCTAAGTTCTCATACACCCTAAAGGATTTATTTTCTCACTATGATATGCAAACAACAATTTGAATTTAAGAACCCTAAAGTATATTTCTGTTTTCAGTTTAGGAGAATTGATAATAGAAAACATGCCTTTTAGTTTATTACTTTAAATAAACTATCAATCCTTCTTTGTAGAACTTCAAAAAGTCAGCACCAGAAATCTCATGCCTCTGATGGCTCACACCCAAACCCTAGAAGTTGGAGGCTATTGAAGAGAGTGGAGAGGGAAAGTAGAATTTTTTCTTTCTCTTGGAAGAATGCGATAGCCAAAATTTGGTACCCCATGGAGGGTTTATATAGGTGATCAAGGGAGCTAAGAATAAGGCGGTTTCCTTAGATAAGCACTATCTCCTTAAATTCCTCCCTAAAACATCCAAGACACCCTTAATGCCCAAGGAAACCCTAGAACCATTCTAGAATTCGAACAACACTATTAGGAGGTTCTAGAATTGGTCAATGCTTAATATTTTGAACACTTTTAATTATTCCAGTTAATTCCATTAATTTATGATTAATTTAGAATTAAATAATATAATTTTGAATTAACATATTTTTCTCAAAACATATTAATAAATTATTTATTTTGATTTCAAATTAATTTATTAATCATATAAGAAATTAATAAATCAATATTTCTCTCCGAATAGCATTCTGGTCTTTTACTAAGTTTGTGGGAAACCCAAAAGGAATGTGCTAACAATTTAAGTTTATAATAATTTAGCTAATGGCTTATACACCTAATCCAATAGGTTTGTCTAAGGGATATGGTGAAAAAACATGATTAGTTGTGGGGATATTTATGTTTACTCAAGTACCAACAACAATCCCAATGAAGCCAGTAATAACATAATCAACAACAACCACTACAACAAGGAATATTGGTCATTCGAAAGTCCAAACAAAACGGATATCGATCAATGAAGGAGCTGGAGGTTTGAGTTCAATCCTTGTCAAGATAATTTCTAATGTTGATCCTAAAGATAAAGGGAAAAACATTCAAGTTTAACAATCAATAGAAGAGAATAAAAGATTACAAGCAATTAAGATAGAAAGACAAAGACAAATTAATAGCATTTTGAGTCAAAGGGTGAATGATCGACCATGATTGAATAATGGTGATCCTAAAAATCATTAATGTTATGAAAAAAATCGAGATAGAAGTACTTGATAAAATTCATGAATCCTTGAAAAGGCCCAAGAAAATCTATGACACCGAGAACTCAAAATTCAGTCAGCTTGACTTCCTATTTAATCATCTATTGTTCACATCCACTTAGTTCAAAATTGCAGAGAATTTCAATGACAAAGATGAATTCAAGAGATTAAAGATCCATTTTCATGCGGTTTTGGGAAAAGTGAAGAGGAGGTGTGGTCGTTGGTGAAGATTGCCAAAGTGATGTCGATAGTACCTGATGTATTATTTGAAGGATTGTTGTAGAACTTTCGTTATTCTGTCATAAGGACAAATACTACGACATTAGAGTTCATCATTTCATACTTTCCTTTGATGAATTTGAATGATCTTATCATGGTAACTAAAATCTTGTGCAATGTTGATGTATTAAAAGTGGAAGAGGAGAATAAAGATGCATTTATTATTGATTTTGCTCATATAAAGATGTTTATTGATAGTTATTAGGAGTATTTGGCGATAATAGATATTGATCTTGCTATGGCAGTCAATAAAACTTCTAAGGTACCACAATCATTGTTGAATGGGGAGATGAACATCGAGGTATTTGAAAATGGTGAGATTATGCATCAACCTTTTAGAGTTGTTTTTCAAGGAAAGAGCAAGAAGGACAAGTTAACAAAATTTTGTGTTCCAAGTGAATGAAATCGAGAGGTACACAAACTATCAATTTTCCAATCTTTTGATCTACATTAATAGCTTCAAGAAGAATGAAAAACGTAGACAAAGTGGAGATTCGAAAAATCATTCTTTGGTACATGGAGGATAGAAGGGAGTTGTTCCAAATAATTAAGATTATAGCTTGAAGTTTCGACTATGCTCACTAAGGGTGAGATTGTAGAGTTGAAAGTAGTAGTGAGTAGTCGGAAGCTATATCTTTAGGTTTCATGTTTGCAAATAATGAGAGTTACACACTTTCGTTATCTTATATATTTAAAAGGCATTTTCTAATTTTGAAACTTATGGTCAAGTCCTTGAAGTTTTTGTAAGTCTAATGTACCCTATAAATAGGGTAAGTACTTAGGTATAGAGTAACGAACATTCTCTAATTAATTTTTGTACTAAAAAACCTTTGCACTCATTCCAGGTATATTCGGAGCTAAATAGATCTTATTTAGATCTTGTGTTCGTTATTGATTTCATATATTAGATTGATTCAAATATTAATTCAAAAACTCTTTAGTGTGTGTCACTGGTGTATGAACTACATAAATATTGCAGCAACCCAACCCCTTTGATTACAAAGAAGAGTAAAAAGAAGAAAGCATATTCTTTTTTTCCTGCTATCTAATTCATAGGTGGGTTAAAAAGATGAGGAACATGGGTTGGTGAAGAGTAGTTCATGCATATATAAAAATAAAGAAATATTGTGATGAACCCCCTTAAAAGAAATTGTTAAATAAGGGCAATCGCCTCTCCCCATACACCACCATATTAGTATGGAACTTAAGTCAATTAATACACACATACATCTGGGAAAAAGTCAATGAAAACACACACCACCATAACCCCTCTTATAACCACCAATCTTACTCTAGCACTCAAGAACACGATGAACAAACACATCGTTTATAAGTTTTGATTTCTACAAATTATTTGACTGTTTATGTGTTTTAAATGAAGATTACAAACTAAGATATGCAAATTTTAAAGATCATTTTATTTCTAGAAAAAAGAATGAATAAAAACAACATAGTGATTTATGTTCATGTACACATCAATGTTTATTTAAGAATATACTTGATTTTAGAATTCAAACATGGATTCTTATGTTCTTGATCAAGAAAGAGGAGAATGGAAAAGCAATTTAGGGTTAAAATACCTTCATATGACGTCATGTGCATCCTTGACAATGTATATGGTGGCTCCAATGGTGGTACCTATATATACTGCATGCTAGAAAGGGTACGGGTCACCGTATAAGGTATGAATAAATTTAATGTAGGATTTCTATGGCATCATGTAATAGATTAAGGTAACAAATGAGAGAAGGTGGGGTGGGCATTTATTTTGTTTTTTAATTATTAAATATTCAAGAAATTGTTAAAATAGTTGATAAGGGTAAAGTAATCTTTTTAATATCAACATGGACCAACTCCACAACAAAACATGTTGAAAAGAACGACATTTGTAATTTTGTAACAATAAGGACCTTAGAAACATAATATGAGAAACCAAAAGGCCTAGTTTTGTAATTTATCTGAAAATATCAAAAGGATAATATAGTAAATAGTTTGTTTTTCAATAATTATGTACTTTTATGATTATGCAATTACTTTATTATATTTAAGTAAATTAGTACACATTTTGATGGATATAAAAGATTTGGGTGACCTTTAATAGTGTGTAGTATAAGTTAATATATATATATATATATATATATATATATATATATATATATATATATATATATAGTGTTAGAGCCTCCCTCTCTCAACAAAACCTTTTTTGAAGAGACAATTTTAGACTACATATATTTACAATAATTTCTATTTGTTTGTAATAACTTTTGTAATGATTAGTGATTTAACAGATTAAATTATCATCATCTATTAAATGACGTAAATAAATAAGAAACATGTTTATACAATCTATTTTTATAAATAAAAAAAACTAGTTGTTAAAATCAAAATTTTGTGGGTTTATTAAGTTACAACAATATGCACAATTCGGAAAAACACTTAAAAATTAACGATGACACCTGCAGCCTAAAAGGATCTATGTCTTTACATTAAGGCAATATACTTTGAATAACAAAATCTAATATGCATCCTAGTAATTTTGGAAATCAGAAATTAAAGATACATACCACAAAGTTGTTATAGCAAACAAGTTACTTCAATCCTGCCTTTGAAGAGCTTGAAAAGCTAGTACCAAAAGAATGATGCATCTAATGGCTCGCACCCAAACATTAGAATTAGAAGTCACTTGAGGAGAGAGGAAAGTTAAAATTTTCATTCATAAGATTCTAAGAAAGAGTAGTAAGGAAAATTGATGCCCAATGGGACTTATTTATAGTTTAGGTAACTTAGGGACAAAATAAGATTTGAATAACTAAATAATGAATTTAATTACAATTCAAATCCTTTCCTCACTATCATCCATGAGACTTCTAGAGCTCGTAGAAAGGCTCTCAAAATCATCCACCCTTGGATGGTTCTAGAATTGCCTCTTTTATTCAACTATTAAACAATTATAATTCACCCACCACAACTTTAATTAATTCAAATTAATCCCAAATTAATTCTAGATTAATTCTAATTAACAATTAATTAATTCAGATTTGTTATTAATTTATTAATCATATAAATTAACAAATCAATCTTTTTAACAATTGATAACATATTAATTTATTAATCACATAATAAATTAACAGATCAACTATCTATTTCGAATTAATATATTAACAAATCATTTCCTCAAAATTTTCAATTAGTTTATTAATCATATAATAATCTAATAAATCATCCTCTATCTATAAATGTCATTCTAATCAAGTTCTAGTTATGAGGGCAACCCAATAAGGACTTTGCTTTTAATTACAATAATATACCAATTTAGTTATAGGCTTAGACACCTTAATCCAACAGTATCCCACTTGGATAAGTCTGTAACTACAATTGAAAGTATATACCTTGAACTAAATAGCAATGAATGCTTTCCAAAGCCATTATCGAACTCTGATTCAAATCAAACATTGGTCCTAAGATAAGTTATCAGCTATTCCTTCATTTTATAAGATATTGTATGAATTGAGTCATGGATTAAATTATCAAGCTCATGTTCATTTATTTTTTTAATAATTTCTTGATATGTGATCAGTTTAGATGATGAAATCGAACGCATCAATTTAGTCCAGACCAGGCGCCATATTTTTCATAGATCAATTCAAATCACTGAGGGGCCCACATATATCTCTTTTCCCTATTAAGGCAAAGGGAAAGAATTACTTTGACTATATAGTCATACAATTTACAAGTAAAATCACACATCGAATAACCCTTTATAGCATCTAGTTATGAGATGTGTTTGAGTAAACCAATGCACAAGTGATGTGTAAACTATGAACTACATATATATTGCTTTTAAGAATAGAAGATATTACCATCTTAGAATTACTTGTGATTAAAATCCATGAAGTAATGTCTAAGCATAGTTTTATCCAATACCTAAAATCCCTATTTCCATGTACTCATGGATATTTCAATAATCCCATGTAATGTTCAATCCCTATAGATAATCTACAAATCGATGGTTCTTCCTTTGTGAACAGATCGACTGGACATCGCTCCAGTGATTATCATTTCATAATTCAAAATTTTTGTCCTTATTTAAGATGTTGTGGAATTTCATCTTTATATGCGTTGTTGTTCTGTGATATTGAGGTTCGAAAGTCAAAAAGATTGAGCCTTCGATATTACAGAATGTTCCAACTAGACCTTGTTACTTGAAACAATTCCATGGTTATGAAGTCTCAAATTTAAGCTACATTTCTTGAACACTTCTCTCGCATTAAAGTTTCCAACTTAAATGTAGATTCTATAAGCATCTCCCATTATGGAAATATTACCATATTTCCATATGACCATCAATTTTGACCAATAATCATCTTAATCTAAAACGTGTCACTATGGTCCTTCTCAAATAATGTCATTTTTCCAACTGTCCACAAGCAACTAGTCTTTGGTAAACCTCAAAATGTTCTTAACAATTGTTTAACAACTTTACTAACCTCAAATTATATTCCTTTTTCTCAATTTGCTCGAGCATTTGAAAATTTTAAATAAGCAAAGATTATTGCATATGTAATCGATCCTATCTTCGAAAGATATGGGACTCGTCTCATTATCACAAGGGTTCAATATTTGTTCAATTCATTTCTATAATATTTCCCCGCATAGAATCTCCAATGTTGAAACGTTTCAACATGCTATTCATATATGTCCTTCACTAAGTTCTCTTAAACTATACAATATAAACCTTTAGATTCATAACGAACTATGAGTGCCCTCTCATTTATGTCCACTATAGTGAAACAGTCCCCAACATTTGCAACTTGCAAGTTAGAGACATTGTTCCCTATGGATACAATACCAACATAACAGTTATGTTCCCACTAGCTTTGACACATACTCAGAAATTAACTGGACTTCTAGAAATCAATACCCTCTAAATTTCTCATGGAAGTGTAGATTCCTATTTTGTAATGCTTTGTCAAGCCTCTAATTAGGCTTCTTGAGCTTATGCACTTTATCTGGATAGTGTATGTCTTCAAACCTTTCAAGACGTGATAAATATATCTCCTAAAAGTTTAAACAATTCCTTTACATTCCTCACAACTTGAAATATAAAGAGGGATGTCGTAATCATATTGTGAATTTGAGAATGCAATTAATACAAACAATATTCATATTGATCTTAATCAAATCCTTAAAATATGTTAGCAAAAGTATTTCCTCCTAATCTTTTGATGAATTAGAGTGAAACCTTTTTCCACCTAGATCTATGACAAGGTTTAGGACAAACCAAATTCAAATTCAGTTTTCCATCATGTACTGAACTTAACAATTATTTTAATGTAGTGCCTTATGGCAACTCAAAGGCCCACTGGTGCTTTCATATTGTTATTACCTCACCCATATTGATCAGTACATTTTCACTGACCAACGTGCTTTACTTTTGTAGTTAAATGAAGAGCATAAAGCTCATAATCATTGCAAACTCAACTAGAAGTGCATAGAAATATGAATATGTCAATTGAAACACAACTTGTTATCAACCTCTGGTCGTCTACTAGCGATAGATCATTGTCAGTTGTGTCTTGCAAGATCAAGATCAAAAAGACTCCCATTGACTTCTTGACGTGTGATTTTTCTCTCAAGGAACATTCCTTGACAAGCTAAAATAAATTTTCAAAAGTTCATGTAGATTTCTAAAAGGAGAACACTTCATAGAATAGGACTCAGTTTAGGTTTTGTTTCTAGATCAACAAAAAACATCATAACTCTAATTCTAAATGTTCTAGAGTAATAAAACATTATTACTCCGTATATTACAAGGTGTTATCACCCTTATTTGTTTGAAATTTGTTTCAAGATACTATTCATAGTTACTAGAGCAAGGCTCTAAAACTTGATTAGAACAAAGTGTGACATCCCCATTTTCACAGCTAGGAAAGACTGATTTTTTTATGCTTATTAAATCAGAGTATTCCTTAAAAAATATTAATTATGCGGAATTTGTCCCAAAAACATGATAATGATATTATCAAAGCATTTTCGAAGAAATCTGGTTTGGTTAAAATATAACCATAAATTGAGACTTATAATGTCCTAACATATATAAAATATAACCATAAAAGGAGAGTTATAATGTCTCAATATACTAACAGGCTACATCTCCTTGAATCTCTCATTGTGCATGTAACTTCTTATCATTATATGTGATACAAAGAAGCTAAGCGGGTCAGGTTGGGAAACATGGTGAGTACATAGGGTTTTCAACCCACAATAATATAATTTATATCTTATATATATATATATATATATATATATATATATATATATATAATTCACACCAAATAGTTAACCCGATTACCCATTCTTGTTACTCTTTTTTCTCTCTCTATCTCTCTCTCTCTCTCTCTCTCTCTCTCTCTCTCTCTCTTTCTCTCTCTCTCTCTCTCTCTCTCTCTCTCTCGCTCTATGTGTATATGTGTGTGTCTCATTTGATAGGATCTATCTCAAGAGTTATACCCTAAGGATTATTGTAAGCAACGTTTGATTCCTCTTCTTAGTCATACAATTGCACTAAGATGTTCTTGGAGATGTCAATTATGATCCAATTCCACAATTACTAAGATGATCATAAAACATGATATTAAAGAACTCTCCTTTTCTTTTCATGTTGGAGAATCTTTTATATTTCTGTCTAATAGATTCTTCCATTCATTCTGCTACTCATGATCTTTTCAAAAGTAATATAATTTTGTTTAATCTTATAAACAAAATTATATTTACTGAAGCATCACTAAATCATGACGAATAGTGTTATCGCCCTTGTGGTGGATTTGAAGAGTCCATATCAACATGTTCTAGATCTATTAGTCTGTCACTTGCCTTCACATAAACACGTGAACAATGATTTAAGTCATATTTTTCCACTTTACAAGATTCTCATATATTATACGATTTGAATTGTACGAAACCAAGTATCTGTCCATTTTGCGGTGAGATTTCTTTTCACTTGGTCAATTATGACAAAACCACAAGCGATATCATAAGAATCAAATCCACAATTAATATTTTTATTATTAGAAACATAACCAAGACTTCATTAATGTCATTGCAAGGATATAAGATAAGGCCACTACGTAAACCAAAACTTCGTGTTTATTGAAAAATTGGAACTTGTCCTTACAATGCATGAAATGAAAATTTATATTTCTTAACATCTTAGAAGAGTAATATCAATCTATTAAATTATCCTAACTCCCTCGAAATAAATCCAAATTTTGACCATCGAACCATGTGACAAGAGTTTATCTCTCACGATCAGATTTAGCTCACTTGGCCTAAGCTTCCTTCTTTCTTTTAAGATATTGCAATACCATCACAATGTGATCATGACATTATGTATTAAGAGTCTAAGAATAGAAAATTATGGATTTAGATAAAGGATGTACCTGAAGTAGAGTCACAAGACTTGGCTTTACCATTTTTATGATCTTTCGGGTAGTTTATGCAACCTCGCTTCCAATATCCCTTCAACTGACAGTAGAAAGAAATGGACTCATTGGGTTCAACATGGGGAATGATCTCAAACGGTTTGACCTTGGTTGATCCCTTTCAACTGGGAAGAGAAATTATTTTCTAAATCACTATTGTTACCATTATCTATGAACCTGGAATTCGTAGAATTATACCTTATAAGCATTTCTACTTTATTTGTGTTCTTAAGCATTTCTACTTTAACAATCATCAACATATAAGTCTGATCAGTTATGGTCACATCAGGATTCCTCATATGAAAGTTCTTATTGAATTGACCATATGACTCATCAAGAGAAAGAAGAACCAAATCATTGGTTCTCTCGTTTAGGAATATGATACTCATTCTTTCCAATTTGTCAATGTATGATTTCATTTTCAAAAGTTTCATACTTTTCAACTTGACGAAAATGTGAATTTTGGAGAGTCACATGATGAGCAGGAGGAGGTGGAAGAGTTGAATAGAGACGATGTCTGGTTCCACCATTTCCGAAACAAGGGAAGACATTTTCACCTTGACTTGAAAGTGGAAGACCATCTCCAAAAGTTTGAGGAAAACCATTTCCATAAGAATGAGGAAGAACATCATTGTCTTGATTTGACATCTAAAATTTGGGAGAAGATAAAATTCAATTTAGATCATTTTAATCCTTAATTATTAACCCATAAATTTAAATTAAGGCTAGGATCTATATTTTCGATTCCAACATTGAAATGGGATGTCATAATCAAATTGCAAATCTATTTTTGGTGGGCAAGGCTTTTACCAATTTCAATCTTATGAAACTCCTAATATTTTGAGATTCATAGAATCTAATCAATGGCATGCCTAATCTCGATTATTCTCTTACCAACTGTGAATGGGATGTAGATGATCATAATTAAGATGTGAATAAGCATGCCAACCCACTCAAACATCCTCGATCAATTTACGATCTCCCATGGATCTGCCAGTTAACACACATGTTCCATCAACAATCATAAACACAAGTTGTTTCATCACTTCATCTTTATGGTCCCAAATTAGCGTGTCAGTTAATCACACACACTCCACTAACAACTCATAAATAAACAATGTGCATTTTCATGTATTAGCATACAATTTCACATTTTTCCTAAAGTAAATAGAGTGATATTTTTAAAGAAGGTTCTAGTACTTTATAGATTATACTTAAACTGATTATATCTTATCGAACCCATCCAGCTAACGATCCTCAACCACCTAGGAAAGCGGTAGGTGAAAAGGACACCATTCAACGTCATATAGTTAATCCTACAATATATAGTTAATCCTACAATATAGTATGGCCTCATGAATGAGGCTTACTAGTGATTCGACTGACTTTTTTCTTATACATATAGTTAATCCCACAATATATATATATATATATATATATATATATATATATATATATATATATATATATAGAGAGAGAGAGAGAGAGAGAGAGAGACAAAGATAGAGAAAGGGATAGGGGTGTTAATTTATGACACGAAACGACAAAAATACACGAAACGAAACGAAATCGGAACGAAATCAAAATTCGAATTGGTGTTCATGTCGTGTTCGTGTCAAGATTAAAAAACACGATGTTGTGACGTGTCGTGTTTGTGTTCATAAATCGACACGAAATTAACACGATTAAGCATGTGGTTGTCGGGTTTTTCGTGTTTTTCGTTTTTGTCGTTTTTGTCGTGTTATATATATATATATATATATATATATATATATATATATATATATATATATAAGAATGAATGAAATACACTAATAGTTATGTAATATTATCTTTGTCATGTCGTGGCGTGTTATCGTGTTTTAATTGGTTCGTTTTCGTGTTAAAAAAAAAACACGATATCGTGTCATGTCGTGTTCGTGTTATACAAAACCTTGTCGTGTCGTGTCATGTCAGACAAAAACACGACACTACTGCCCTATTTGACAGCCCTAGAAAGGGAGAGAGAGAAGAGAGAAATTTGTTCAAATATTCTAACTAATTATTTTATAGATGTAGGGCTAAATATGAGCCAATCATTTTGAAAACATGGATTAGGGTAAAATTGTAATCTTAGCTTTTAATTAATTTTGGTAATAAGATATTCAAATCATTAACCCCTTTAGTTTAACCAAAATCATTTAGTGCTTTAAAACCCTACACAGAAGAAACATCTATCTTCAACAATCCATACGATCAAAACCCTCTATCTCTTCACCTCTTGGCAACCCATATGATCAAAAGTTCAATCTTACCCATAAATCCCTAAATCCCTTTTCAATCGGGAGAAAAGAGCAGAAGTTGTGGTGTCGATCCAAGGAGGAAGACGAGGCAGCTACCTGTCGATCCATCGTGGTATGTAAAGTTGAACAAAGATCAAGCGCCTGTCGAGGCCAATCCAGGAGAAATCAATCAGCCTATTGAAGTTCCTCAGATTTTATCACGACATCTTTTGTGTACCAGTTGTAGTTAGTTGATCGATTTGGTTAGCATTCGATGTTTAATCAATTAACATTAGGGTTTTTTGCATTTTAAGGACGATGAGTGTGATTACGTGGTATGGAGCTATGGACATTGTTTGATTTGAATGTACTCACTTGTTAGGTTAAAATTCCCTTTGTTCGGAAAAATACAATCAACCAATATCAGTTACTTATATAAGTTCTACCAAATCCTTTAGTCCTTCTGAAGCATGTCGCTTCTATCAAAGATATAGGCATCTTGTTTATCAGTCTCCTGTAAGATATGACATATTTCTTTATACAAATCCTTTTGTTAATATAACTTAATTTACAGTTCACTGTTCACAGGTGCAATGAATGTGGACAACTATTACCTGAGATGTATAATCACCTCATATGGCTCCTTTATGAATAGAAAATGATGACTGTCATTCAAATGTGAAAACCCTGTGTTAGGCCATTGTTAAGGAAAACATACCACCACCCAAGTTGCTAACACCTTATAATCATAGGAACCAAAATATGGGTTTTGCATAATTAGAGTTTCGACACACTAAAAAAGTAAACTGAAAGAGGGAAATAAATGCATCACTTTATCATCATCGTCATCTAGTGAAGAATAGAAAGTAAGGCAATAATATTCGCTCAAAATGGATTAGCATATTCATTCAGAATGGATTAACGTTTTTTCTGTCAGAATTATTAGCAATAATATTCTATTAGAATCTATTCGTGTTTTCTTTAGATTTCAATGTTTTTATTTGATTTCTAATCATTCTTAGTTTTTATTCTTTCAGAATAAATATAATTGTTAACCGTTACTATGTATATCCTTTCATAATGAATGTCATTTATGTATGTTCAATTATTCATAGTTGTATTTGTTAAGAATGAATGTAATTATTGATTTTAACATAATAAAATTCCTTTTATATAAAATTTGTATTCATTAAAAATTATTAAATACTATATATTTATAGTATTTTGTCAGAATTTAATGTTTTTTTTCAAAATAATCATAAACACATTCTTTTAGAATGTCCGAATTAATATATTTATTATCCAAAAAATTAAAGTTTATAGAATTAATTATTTCTTAAAACCTGCAGTTTTCCTTTGTAGAGAATTATTAGTAACAATATTCTATAAAGAATGTATTCGTGTTTTGTTTAGATTTCAGTGTTTTTATTTGATTTCTAATCATTCTTAGTTTTTATTCTTTCAGAATAATATAATTGTTAACCATAACTATGTATATTCTTTCAAAATGAATGTCATTTTTGTATGTACAGTTATTCATAGTTGTATTTGTTAAGAATGAATATAATCATTGATTTTAAGATATTAGAATTCTTTTAATATATAATTTGTATTCATTAAAAATTATTAATCTTGATAATATATAATTATATTATTCTATAAGAATTTAATCTTTTTTTTTCAAAATAATCATAAACACATTCTTTTAAAATGTCTGAATTAATATATTTATTATCCAAAATATCAAAATTTTAAAGTTTAGAGAATTAATTATATCTTAAAACCTGCAATTTTCCTTTTTTAAGTTTATGCTAATTAATTAAAATATACATAGAATTAAATTAGATGATATTTTTTAATTATCTTTAATTTAATAAGATGTGTTATTCACTTTGTTAAAATAAGTAAAATGATTGGCTCACAAAATCCTATATCCACATAATAATTAGTTTGAATACAACAACTTAATCATATATATATATATATATATATATATATATATATATATATATATATATATATATATATATATATATATATATATATATATATATAGGGAAAAGTGAATATACCCTTAAAAGTATATAAGCTTAGGTACCCAACCTCACCATACAACATCGTTTTGTATCATATATAGACATTGTAATTGTCCAATGTTCTTATAATTCAACTTCTAACTTGAATTACTTCAAAGATTTTTATAAATTTCATATTTATCTTCCTCTTACATAATTGTCATTTTCAACAAGTGTTCGACAAAAAGATGTGATGTAAGAGGAAGATAATAGTGAAAATTTAAAAATACTAAATATAAATCAATTTAATGCTTGAAGTTTAACAATATTATAATGAATATATTAAACAAAACGACGTATTATTATGAGTTTGGGTACCTAAGTTTATATACCCTTAAGGGTATATTCACTTTTCCCATATATATATATATATATATATATATATATATATATATATATATATATATATATATGAGTTCGGTTCAAATTCTACTATCGATTATGTACACGTAGGATTGATTCTAAACCAATCATTTTAGTTATTTTAAAAAGGTAATTAATGCATATAAAATATTGAAGATTTACTTAATACTCATTATATCTTCAAATTGTGATATGCATTAATTACATCCTTAAAATAACTAAAATGATTGGTGCAAAATCACTCATACATGTAGATAATAGATAATTAGAACACAAAATCATTTTCCCTAAATGGTTTTTTGAACTAATTTAAAACTTCAATCTAAGTCATTTTCCCTTTGACAAAATCATCATTCACTGAAAAACTAATTTTATGTTTGTTATTTACAACTCATTGATGAACAAAAAAGTGTGTTTTTTTGAAAAAGTAAAACAAACTTTAAATAGCTTAACTAGAAAAAAGAGTATATCAATAGTTAATCAAATTATAATGGTTTTATAGAATTCGTCCTTGTTAAAACTATTTTACTTTACCAATATTTTGTTATAATTAAAAAATAAATAAATTCTATGTAAACTTTATTATTTTACTTTTTAACCAACTTTATATACTCAGCTAATATTATAGACATAAAAAACACTCCTTATCTGCAATGACCTTTGGTTTTGCCAAATGGGCACATCATAAGTCGAAGTCTTGCTTTTATTTTATTATACATACCAAGAATTTCTGGATGGTCCAACAAGAACTCAAAGCATTTTGTACACGCTTTCTAAAAGGTCGACTTTCTATGAATTCCATGGAAATAAACCAAGAACCCAGGTCATTAAGTGGAAATTTAATTACGTTCTATATTTTGTCAAACAAAATATGTAAGAATATATTATTCTACACTAGTCATAAGATAAATTTCAATTTTAATTTAATTGACCTAAAAATTATTTTAAATTATTTAAAAAACATGTTATAAGAAGTATGAACCATTAGATGATGCTGATATCACGAGTATATATAAACTAAAACAAATAAAAAAAGCTTTTAGACAAATTAAGATAATAAAAAATAACCAAGAAACGAATTTATATTAAAATGAGTTAAAATTGCATCTTTTTAGAAAACACAAAATTGAAGTTTTTTTTCATCAAACTTATAACATTTTTTCTAAAACATGTTACTAAATATGTTGCCATCATCAAAGCAGTACTAAATATTTGTCCATTTATACTGATATTATTCAAGTCGACTTTATATGCTTCCCATGGAAATAAACCAAGAACCCAGGTCATTAATGTTGGGTTTTAGCCATAAGAACTTTCCTATGTGCGCATGCAAAACCCTATTGCTTGGATCTAGGCTTTCTAATAAACATGCTTTTGAATCCAAGACTTCTAATTGCTAATTAGGTTAAACAACAACATTAAAACAGATCTAGAATCATACCTTTGAGTTCCTTGTTGATCTTCTTGTCTTGGAGCTTCTAGAGTCACAATTGTCACTCCTCTAATGGCTTACAAACACCAATAGCAAGCAAGATGATTTAGGAGAGAGGAGAGGGGATGGAATTCGACCAGAGGTTCCTTGCTTTAGGTTCTGAAAGGTTGTACATGAATTCCACATCCCAAGGGCCTATTTATACCTTTAGACTCCTTAAGGGTTTCACCCTAAACCCTAATTGGATAATCTTCACTTAAGGCTATCCAAATCCATTCCATAGATATCCTTATGGACGATTTTGAGCTATCCTAAAGCTCTTAGAATCCGTCCAAAGTCCATCCTAATGGATTTATAGTCTAAAGTCTAACTATCAAACAATTAACAGTTTATACCCTCTTATTTAATTAATCTCTTTAAGTCACCAAATTAATACCAATTAATTTATGACTTATATTAATCAAATAGCTAAATATTATTCCTTATAATATTTACTCTCTCTTAACAAATCATCCTTCAAGTTGCTATGGCGAAGGCAACCCAAAAGGACCATGCACCACCGAATATAGTTATAGCCTTAGACACTATTCCAACAGTCTCCCACTTGGATAAGTCTAGTAACTATACAAGTATAATACGGTTTGCAATCGTAGCTCTCAAAGATGCTGTCAACTCTGATCTAATCAATCTTGTCCTTTAGATAAGGGATCGTACAGTCCTCTGTTAGATATCATGCTGACAATCCTATGGAATGGTTAGTCTAGCATTTAGATTTCTCGATCTTCGATTTGTTTGACATAGAACTTAATCGAACACATCAATTCAGTTCTGACCGGGCCCGACACATAAGTCAAATCAAATCATCGAGTGGCCAAGATATCTCTTCTACCCTCTTAGGATAAAATTTACAGATAAACTTCGACTTATATGCATTTACTTATTCATTAACCAACTATACACAACAATGTGTTTTATAACATCAAGTTACTGATGCGTTTTCGCATTATCAATGCACAACCAATTAACAAATAATAAACCATATATCTAGGTTTTAAGACCATATGATATTATCGTCTTGCGATCACCTTTTACATCGTATTCCATAAGGTGATTCCAGCAAGCGCGGGTTTATTCCAATGCTCAAAACCAGTTCATAAGCACTCATGAACGTTGCAGCAACTCTTGCTATGTCTAACACCATTTAGACACTCTACACACCAATTCACGACAATCTTCATTCATATCTACTCCCAACATATGAACGATTGTGGACCATTTGAATAATTCGATTATTCCTAATAAACTCAATTATTCTGGAAGTCAAAACATGCAAAGTGAAACAATAGTTAAACAACTAACATGTGATAGTAACTTTACTCATAAATAAACTTCTTTATTTAATCATCAAATGTTAATTACATTTATCTATTATACGTTTCTAATACTATCTAATCTATGCTAATATCATCCTTCAGCCCAATACTCCTAGCATGCTGTAAGTGCTTAACCCTACTCAGTCCCTTCGTAAGCGGATCTGCTGGGTTATCTTCTGATGATATCCTCTTCACTACGAGTTGTCCTTCTTCTACACGATGTCTAATGAAGTGATATTTTCTGTCGATATGTCGAGATCTACCATGATCCCTCGGTTCCTTGGTCAAGGCAACCGCACCTTCGTTCTCACAGAAAATCTCCATGGGCTCCTTTATGGCCGGCACAACTCCAAGATCACCGATGAAGTTCTTCAGCCATATTGCCTCCTTCGACGCTTCGCTCGCTGCGATGTACTCTGATTCGCACGTTGAATCAGCTACGGTTTCCTGCTTGGAACTTTTCCATGTCACTGCTCCTCCATTTAGGGTAAAGACCCAGCCCGACTGCGAACGATAGTTGTCCCTGTCGGTTTGAAAGCTGGCGTCACTATACCCTCGCACCTTCAAGTCATCACTCCCTCCAAGGACTAAGAACCATTCTTTCATCCTCCGAAGGTACTTAAGGATGTTCTTCACCGCAATCCAATGTGCTTTTCCAGGGTTCCCTTGATATCTGCTAACCATGCTCAAAGCGAAGGCTACATCAGGGCGAGTACAAGTCATAGCGTACATGATTGAGCCAACTGCGGAAGCGTATGGTACTCGGCTCATTTCTGCTATCTCGGCTTCGGTACTCGGACTTTGAGTCTTACTCAACTTGGCATTTCCTTGTATCGGTAGTTCTCCCTTCTTAGAGTTTTCCATACTAAAACATTTTAGTACCTTCTCCAAGTAAGTATTCTGACTAAGTCCAATTAGTCTCTTACTTCTTTCTCTTACTATCCTTATTCCCAAAATGTAAGAAGCCTCTCCGAGGTCCTTCATAGCGAAGCACTTCCCGAGCCAGGACTTAACCTCCTGCAGAGTCGGGATGTCGTTTCCTATGAGTAATATGTCATCGACATATAGAACGAGGAAGCTTACTACACTCCCACTGGCTTTGACATATACACAAGATTCGTCTTCGCTTCGTACAAATCCAAACTCTTTGACTTTCTCATCGAAGCAAAGATTCCATCTGCGAGACGCTTGCTTAAGTCCATAAATGGACTTCTCAAGCTTACACACTCTATTCGGATGCTTCGGATCCACAAACCCCTCTGGCTGAGCCATGTAAACATCCTCAGCCAACTTTCCGTTAAGGAAAGCGGTCTTGACATCCATTTGCCAAATCTCATAATCATGAAATGCGGCAATTGCTAGCATCACTCTAATAGATTTAATCTTCGCAACTGGTGAGAAGGTCTCATCATAGTCAACTCCGGGAGTTTGAGTAAAGCCCTTCGCAACCAATCGCGCTTTGTATGTGTGTACGTTCCCATCCACGTCGGTCTTCTTCTTGAAGATCCACTTGCACCCTACGGTCTTACGTTCGGGCACGTAATCAACCAAATTCCAAACTTGGTTATCGTACATGGATTGGGTCTCGCTATCCATCGCCTCTTTCCATTTCGCAGACTCAGGGCCTGCCATGGCTTCCTTATAGCTATTAGGTTCATCAAGATTTACTAGTGTACCATCACTAATATACGTGTCCCCTTCGGTAGTAATATGAAAACCATAAAACTGGGGTTGAACTCTAACTCTATCGGAACGTCTAAGAGGTAAGGATTCGTCAATCGGTTCAACCGGAGTTTCCTCCTCGGGTTGAACGCCAGCGGTAGAGGTTTCTTCATCTATCGATTCTTGAATTTCTTCAAGTTCGATTTGCCTCCCACTGTCTCCTTGGCTTATGAGTTCTCGCTCTCGGAAAACTCCTCTCCTCGCAACAAAGATAACATTATCTTTCGGTCTATAGAAGAGATATCCAAAGGAAGTTTGCGGGTAGCCGATGAAAATACATCGCTCACTTCGAGGTTCAAGCTTGTCGTGAGTATCTCGTCTTACGAAAGCCTCGCAACCCCAAACCTTGATATGTGCCAACGAGGGAGCTTTCCCCGTCCACATCTCGTGAGGTGTTTTGGCAACCTTCTTGGTAGGGACTCGGTTAAGGATATGGGCGGCAGTCTCTAAGGCATACCCCCAAAAGAAGATAGGTAGTGAAGCACGACTCATCATAGAGCGAACCATATCCAATAAGGTTCGATTACGCCTTTCTGCCACACCATTCAATTGCGGTGTCCTAGGAGGCGTCAATTGCGAAACTATTCCACACTCCTTGAGATAATCGTGGAATTCAAGACTTAGGTACTCTCCTCCTCGATCGGATCGAAGCATCTTGATTTTCCTGCCCAATTGATTCTCCACTTCATTCTTGAACTCTTTGAACTTTTCAAAGGTTTCTGACTTTTGCTTGATTAAATAGATATACCCATATCTACTATAATCATCGGTAAAGGTCACATAGAAGCGGTTCCCATCCTTCGTGGTTGATCTAAAAGGTCCACATACATCGGTATGTATTAGGTCTAATAGTCCCTCACCCCTTTCACAAGTACTCGTGAAGGGTGACTTAGTCATCTTTCCAAGTAAACAAGACTCGCATGTGTCATCTTCCCTAAGGTCGAATGACTCCAACACTCCATCCTTTTGGAGTTGGGCTATGCGTTTCTTGTTGACATGTCCAAGACGACAATGCCACAAGGATGCTTTATCCATACTAGTGGAAGAATCAATATTCAAAACATCATTTCCGAAGTTATCAACAATCATAACAGTTTCATATATTCCATTACATGGTATAGCTTCAAAATAAAAGACACCATTTAGATAAGCCAAAATAGAACCATTCTCATTATTAAAAGAAAATCTAAAACCTTTTCTATATAAACCATGAAATGAAATGATGTTTCTAGCCATTTCTGGCGAGTAGCAACAATTGTTCAAATCTAAAACTAAACTATTCTTAAGCACCAAAGAATACACTCCAATCTTGGTCACAGGCGACGATCTTCTGTTCCCCATGATTAGATTGATCCTTCCTTGCTCCACATCCCTACTTCCTTTTAGTCCCTGCACATTAGAACAAATGTGATAACCACAACCAGTGTCAAGAACCCAAGAAATAACATGATTAGAATCGTTAGATTTTATTGCATATATACCTGCGAAAGATGGCTTGATCTTTCCTTCCTTGATGGCTTGCAGGTAATCCGGGCAGCTTCTCTTCCAATGTCCTATCTTGTGGCAGTGGTGGCACTCTGCCTCCTTCGGGTTAGAGCAGGGCTTAGAGGGATCAACTTTGGTCCCACTAGAAGAGGAACCATCTTGGGCTTTCACCTTTCGATAGTTATTTGAAGAAGCTTTCCTCTTCTTTCCCTTCCCTTGACCAATAGCCAAGACAGGAGCAGCAGACGGATTGGGAGTTGGTGCAACAGACTTGTCCTTGAAATTGCTCTCAGCAACCCTCAAGAGACCTTGGAGCTTACTTAGAGTGACCTCCTCTTTGTTCATGTGGTAGGTCATCCTAAATTGATTATACATCGGAGGCAAAGAGTGAAGCACCATGTCGATCGCCAAGTCTTCGCCGAAGTCAACATTTAACTTGCGAAGGCGGTCGACATACCTTTGCATCTTTTGCAAGTGCACGGTAAGAGATTCTCCATGACCCATCTTAGCGGAAATCATGTTAGTGAAGATCTCGTAACGCTCTTGTCTCGCGTTTTGGTGGTACCTCTCCAACAAGTCTTGATGCATCTCGTATGGATACATGTCCTCGTAGGACTTTTGGAACTCGGAGTTCATGGTGGCGATCATGATGCAATGTACTTTCGTCGCATCTCGCTCATGGGTTTCAAAGGCGGTGATTTCGGCGGGAGTAGCAATTTCTGGGTTGATTTTCTCGAACTTCTCGTCAAGGACATACTCTTTATCCTCATAGCGAGCAATGGTGCGAATGTATCTTATCCATTCGCCAAAGTTCGTTCCATCGAAGGTGACCTTTTGGCAAAGGCTCATCAACGTGAAAGAACTAGCAGCAGCGTTGTTTGCGTTTGACATCTATAGAAAGGACAAAGATAGATTAGAACAAGAATCCCTAATTATCACCCAATAAGAAAATTAGGGCTAGGATCCAACAATAACATTTACATACTAGAAAAGGGATGCCGTAATCCAACATGCAAATAAATTGAAGGTAAGTGAATGACGATTCACTAATTCTTCAAAACTTAAACTTTTAGTCCTAAGTGTTTTTGAGAATTCCTAGGTTCGGATGAGATTCATTGAACTATTCAATGGCATGTTTAAATCTCGATATGCCCCTCTTGTTTGTGACTGGGATGCCGAGGATCACAAAGCGGGTGTGAATTACCATGCAAATTTACATGGTGCCTTCATTGTTACGATCACCTATTCGATGTGCCGGTAAACCACACACGCTCCATCGAACTATGATAAATAATGAATCACCCTTCGCCACCTTCGCTTAGAACCAATTAGTGTGCCGGTAAACCACACACGCTCCACTAACATCTTAGCAAGGTGCAAAGTGTAATTTCATGGGATTGCATCAATTCACTTTTCCTAAAGTAACTAAGATTGGGAAATTTAAAAAAAAGTTTAGTTACTTCGTATTTCTTATTATACTTTTAATGAGAGGATGAGGTTGCCCTATCCTACCCGTTCGGCTAACGACCCTCCACCAATCAAGCAAGCGGTGGGTGTGAGTGTACACCCATTAAGCGCCATTTTATAGGCCGCAACCTTATACCCACCTTATAGATCGGCTTCGTGAATGAGGCCTACTAGCGGTAAGACTAGCATTTATAGGGTTGAATTTTAAAGTTTTCAAAATCTAGAGTTTGAAATTTAAGTTGTCTAAATTAAAACTTTTAATCACAATTATAAATTTCAAAACTTAAGGGTAGGTTTTAAACATTTAAAAACATGGAGGATCAAATAACAAATAATTCCAATTAACAATTTAATATTCTAATTATCTTTATTTGATTTATCTTGATTTCTTTGAAGATAATTACCAAAATAATTAATTATTATCATATAAGGAAATTAAATATTTTATTAGATGATAAATATCTTTAATTAGATCAAGATAACAGTCATATTTATCAAAAAATCGGATTTACATTGATCTAATATGATTAAGGTAAGTTTCCATAAGATAATTATGAAAAAATCCCGAATTTGGCCATTCCTGACGCTTGGACTCGCCGAGTGCACAAGGGGACTCGACGAGTCAGGCCTACTCGACGAGTCCACCATGGAACTCGACGAGTCAGTGACTCAAAACCCAAAAAATCGAATTTTGCAGGTTTGTTTCAGTTATTCAAGCAACAATTTGTAGAAAACCAATCTAGGCTCTGATACCACTGTTGGGTTTTAGCCATAAGAACTTTCCTATGTGCGCATGCAAAACCCTATTGCTTGGATCTAGGCTTTCTAATAAACATGCTTTTGAATCCAAGACTTCTAATTGCTAATTAGGTTAAACAACAACATTAAAACAGATCTAGAATCATACCTTTGAGTTCCTTGTTGATCTTCTTGTCTTAGAGCTTCTAGAGTCACAATTGTCACTCCTCTAATGGCTTACAAACACCAATAGCAAGCAAGATGATTTAGGAGAGAGGAGAGGGGATCGAATTCGACCAGAGGTTCCTTGCTTTAGGTTCTGAAAGGTTGTACACGAATTCCACATCCCAAGGGCCTATTTATACCTTTAGACTCCTTAAGGGTTTCACCCTAAACCCTAATTGGATAATCTTCACTTAAGGCTATCCAAATCCATTCCATAGATATCCTTATGGACGATTTTGAGCTATCCTAAAGCTCTTAGAATCCGTCCAAAGTCCATCCTAATGGATTTATAGTCTAAAGTCTAACTATCAAACAATTGACAGTTTATACCCTCTTATTTAATTAATCTCTTTAAGTCACCAAATTAATACCAATTAATTTATGACTTATATTAATCAAATAGCTAAATATTATTCCTTATAATATTTACTCTCTCTTAACAAATCATCCTT
This sequence comes from Lactuca saligna, assembly GCF_052625555.1. Classification (NCBI taxonomy): domain Eukaryota; kingdom Viridiplantae; phylum Streptophyta; class Magnoliopsida; order Asterales; family Asteraceae; genus Lactuca; species Lactuca saligna. Next base: position 148,932,637 of record NC_136420.1, read on the forward strand.
CAAGTTGCTATGGCGAAGGCAACCCAAAAGGACCATGCACCACCGAATATAGTTATAGCCTTAGACACTATTCCAACAATTAAGTGGAAATTTAATTACGTTCTATATTTTGTCAAACAAATTATGTAAGAATAAATTAGTGTACATTAGTCAAGATAAATTTGAATTTTAATTTAATTGACCTAAAAATTCTATTAAATTATTTAAAGAATATGTTATAAGAAGTATGAATCATTGGATGATGCTGATATCACAAGTATACATAAACTAAAACTAATAAAAAAAAACTTTTAGACAAATTAAGATAATAAAACATAACCAAGAAACGAATTTCTATTAAAATGAGTTAAAAATTCAACTTTTTAAAGAACACAAAATTGAAGTTTTTTTCATCAAACTTACAACATTTTTACCAAAACATGTTACTAAATATGTCGCCATCATCAAATCAGTACTAAATATTTGTCCATTTATACTCATATTATTAAACATTCTTGTTCCACCTATATGTGGTTTGTATTTTTTTTTTTAGGTTTTGATACAAACCTTGATAAATTTGGATAAATAATCTTTTTGACACAGTTTTCATTGTGGATTTGGTCTCTCTTGAATTTAAAATGATTAATTTGCGCTGATGATATTTTTTAATCTTTCTTTTTTCTATTTACTTTAAAGTTTTTTAAATATAAATATGTGGCCCACAATCTTATTTCTTTTAATCTCTCAAAATTAAAATCAAACCACCATCGCCGAATTGTTATCATCGATTCTATAAAGGGTTTAGAGTTACTACAATTCTCTCTATTTCATCTTTTCGCTATTCCTTCTCCATTCCCATCTTAGTTCTGCTTATTGATGGTAGTGGTGGTGGAAATTGAATGCGAAATATGATACTAATGGTGGCTGGCTCACCCTCTCTAGGTGGTTTTTTTCCTGTTTTTTTAGGGGCTTTGTATGGACTTCAAAGGAGGAGGAATGATGGTAGTGGCATTGAAAATGACTGATGGAAAGTGGTGGATTGAAGCTTTTTTGACGAACTTGTTCTTCAAGGGTAGGCTAGGGAATATAAGAGAGAAGGTCGATGAAAGGAAGGGCACTGATGGATAATAGATGAGATTAGGGTTTCATATGGTTAAAATGTCCGGTCAATGGAGGTTATCAAGAAATCGACTGCCACCTGGTTATCTGTAACACTTGGTTCTTTGTGCTTTTCAATCTAGACCCTTCTGGGGTGGAAGATTAGTGGGTTTGGTCCTTAGGGGGCAAAAGTGTCAATTTGGTAAAGTCGGAGTACCTTCGGTGTACTCCTTGTTCGTTGGGCATACTAATGCGAGGATGGATCGCGCGTTCGGGCACGTACATGAGGCGTACGCTCATGTACGCAGGGCGTACATATGTTTTAAAGAAACCTTAATTTGGGGTGTTGCACCCTATATAAGCTCCTTAAGTTCCTAGCGATGCCCTATTTATCATCCCCCGTTGTCCTAAAACCCTAATCTCGAACCCTAATAGCCTCTTTAAATGTTCTTGAGCCTTGTTCTTGATTTGGTGGTTTAAGCTCCTTAAAGTGAAAGAAGAAGAAGTTGGTGGACTCATTCTTTGGAAGGAAGCTTAGAGATCCAGATTTAGCTCCATATCATGGTGACTTTTGAGGTACAAAGTCCCAACCTTGGTCCTTGCATGATTAGATCTCTTTATGTCATTGTTTTCATGATTTTGATCCCTTTTAGGTTGGTATGATGATTTAAGTCATTTATGGGGATTATCCTTTTATATCTGGGCATATTATGAGTTTCTTAAGCTTAAAGGTGTAAACTTTATGGTTTTTGTGGTCTCGTGCATGCATTAAGTCAATTGTTAAGCTCTTTTAAGCTCTAGATCCCCATTAAGTCATGCATGCACAAAAGTTAGCAACTTTATGTGATTAACTTCCTTAAGGAAGTCAAATATGAGCTTGGGTCATGGTCCTAATCGATTAAGAGCTAAAATTGGAAAGTTGACCAAAGTTGGTGAGTACGTGAGGCGTACAAGCCCTTTTAGCATTATGTTGAGGGTACAAGATGAGTACACCCCGCGTACTTGGTATGTTGGGTTTCATTGTTTTGGGCTAGGGTGGGCTTGGTTGTCTTAGTCCATGTTGGGCCATCAGAATTCCATGGTTGGGCTATTGAGATTTTGTTGGACTCTCTTAGGAGAAGACCTATGAAAGGTATTGGGCCTAATTTGGAAAATTGGGTTATATTTGTGCCTTAGGTGTTTATTTGGATTTTGGGCCTTTGGATTTTTTGATTGGGCCTTGGCCTTGGGACAAGTTATGGAAAAGGTAAAAAGGTCTTTTACCCTAGTTTGGACGATTAGCGTGGGTTGGGATCTGATTATTGACTTGATAATTATTTTGTGATTGTTAGTGCGAGGATTTTAGTCGGCTAACATCATATCCTTTCTGTAAGATTCGGCATTGTGATGTGAGTTTCCTCACTGTGTTTAGTGGGTCGAAGGCACCAATGTCGGCCTATGGATTGTTATGTAGGGTGATAGATGTCTGTGTAACTCTTGCACGTGGATGTGCCTGTATGCTTACTCGATGGGGCCCGATGATTATTCTGTATGCTAGTATCTGGTTATACGTATGTTATTTGTATGTGGGCGAGGCCCGTTATGCGAGTTTGGACAGGGCACATTATACTTAGTGGGTGCGGCTCGATGATTGTATGGTACGCAATTATCTTTGTCATTTTTCGCATGTGTTTGTATGTTTATATGATTATATGCTTATATGATTTGTATGAGGGTGGCGCCCATTATATGAGTTTCGATGGGGCCTATTATACTCAGTGGGCGGGGCCCGTTATACCCAGTGGTTAGGGCCCGTTATACTCAGTGGGTGAGGCCAGTTGAATGTATGATATGAATGGTATGTGCTATTTTTGGGAACTTGCTAAGCTTTGTGCTTACGACTTTAAGTTTATGTTTCAACTATTTCTATTTTCAAAGGGAAGAGTTCCCGATGATTATAGAGCACACACGACCTCGTTCCGCATTTTCTTGATTTACTCTAATATGATATGATGATTGATACATTTGTTTTATTTGGATTGTTATGATGATGTTTAGTATACTGGTTTTATTAATTGAAAATTTAAAAATTTGTGTCTTGTTTTTGGGATGTTACAAGTTGGTGTCAAAACCTTGATTTGAGGGATTCAGGCATACTCTCAGGTGTGTATGAGCTCAAACTGAGGATTTGGTAAAATTTTCAAAAAGAAAAGTATTTTTAGGAAAAGAGTTTTCTAAAATAAGAAAGGGTGTGGTGCGTGCAATCAACTGAGATCAAGTAAGTTTTTCCCAAACTACTCATATATGTTATTTGATTTGATTTGATTTATGAATATGTGAATCCCATGCTAGTTAGGGCTAAGGATCCGCTCAGTTTTTGCATGATAGAATGCTACGAGAGATATCTTGTATGCCTATTGTATGAGCTTGTAGCCTTGCATGCTAGTTCTGATTAGTCAGTGATAGTTTGGCCTAATATATAACGCCTTGTCCATAACCATTTCCTATTTTGAGGTGGTGACCAAAGATTGGGTATTATTAGTCTTAGGTGTGACATCCCCATTTTCACGGCCAAAAAAGACCGATTTTGTTTATTCTTTATAAAAATCAGAGTACTTGTTTTCATAAAACTGTTGTAGAATTTGTTCCCAGAAAAATACGATAAACACGTTATCAAAATATTTTCGAAGAAACGTATTTTATTCATTTTAAAGCGTTTGGGATGTCATCGTCAATATAGAAACATAAGCATAAACAGAACTTACATTTATTTACACTAGTGATCTACATCTCTGTAATCTCTCAGTGTAATGTGACATCATATCAACACTTGTGATATAAATAAACTGAGTGGGTCAGGTTGGGAAACCTGATGAGTACATAGGGTTTTCAACCCACAATAATATAATTATTATGTTTAAACAATCAAACAATCAACCTAATTACCCATCTCCATTATCTTCTTTAATCTTAAGGATCTACCCTAAGAATCAGCTATTCATCGTTCATTCATTCCTAAGGATCATCCTAAGGAATCGACCTAAAGTCCATCGTTGCCACAGTTTACACAACAGGCACTAGGTCTGCATAGTCGCCAGGGTTTAGGAATCAAGTCTGCATGAACACTAAGGTTTAGGCATCAAGTCTGCATGATCACCAGGGTTTAGGCATCAAGTATGCATGATCACCAGGGTTCAGGCATCAAGTCTGCATGATCACCAGGGTTTAGAGTACACTAGGTGAACACATTATTCACAACACCTACAGGTTGCGAGTATGCTAGTGTTCCACTGGACTGTCTAGAATAGTCTGTGGTTGTCATCCATACTCTGCTGAATGACGGGGCCATCATTTGGGAAAAAGGCTTCTCACATCGTCCACCTCTCACCCTCACCTCCTGGTCTATAACACTTCTCAACTCATCATTCAACTCATATTCCATCTATTATATCTACCCATGTTTACCCCAACATTATCGTAGATATAAAATACATATATACAGTTTAAATCATTTAAAACATGTATAAAATCGTTCATTTAGCATAGACAACAAGTACTTAGATAATATGCACACATAGCACGTAATTTAAATAAAATACTTCATATCTATGTGTAAGATGAAAGTAACTATGCACTCACTTGAAAAGGTGATGATTCCGAACTCAGACAGCGCTTCACTTCTTGAAAAAAAAATTCCTTCGACGAAACCTATTATTATTACTACTAGAGTTTAGTCTATTATTCACCAAGACTAATTAATAGTCTAACAATTATTACTATTATATAACCGTTAAATAATACTTATATAACCCATAATAATAGCCCAATTACTTATTATATGTTCTTAATAACGTTAATATAATTAAATAAAAACTATATTAAAAATAGGGTAGGCGTAGCTCACTTACAGCGGGTTTTATAGAAAACCCGGCTTTGCTTGGAGTAGCATTCCCGTGCTGAAAATCTCTTCTTCTCAGAGCCGTCGAGCACTCGGGGGCTTCCGCCTTGTGCTAGGGAGGTTCCCTACGTTTTTCGGGGGGTTTCGGGGCTAGAGAGAGGTTCTAGAGAGAGAGAGAGAGTAAAGAGAAGAAAGAATGAGAAAGGTGTGAAGAGAATGAGGGTGGGAGAGGTTCTATTTATAGGGTGAAAATGGCTGAACTGGGTGCCACATGTCACCATCTAGTGGCAAGACTTGGGGAGAAAGCAATGGTCAAGATTGTGCCACATCACCCATTTTCGCACAACATACTTTCGACTTCTAAAATCCATAACTTTCACATACGACCTCTGTTTTTGATGTTCTTTATATCCACGCTTAGGTAAAAATAATATCTACAACTTTCATTTTGACTCCGTCGGCTAATTCTCGACCGATCTTAAATTTAACAGTACTAGGCGTTTAGACTGTTAAATGACCGTGAACAATTCGTAACTCCTTCATACGGACTTTGTTTTCGTCTGTATTTTTACTGTTAAGTTCCTATTAATGAGATCATCAACTCTAATTTAATTCACGTAAGCCAAAAACCACTCGAAGTAAAATTCGAGTTTCGGGTCGTGCACTGCTAAGCCGAATCTTAGAAAAATCATAACTTCTTCATACTAAGTCAGATTTGGGCATTCTTTTTATGGATTTTCTTGGTTTAACATATTCTACAACTTTCGTTTAGATCACTAAGGCTAAAAAGTCCTACATTGTAAAATCACTATTTACGCTTCCCGCTGCCGTGCCGGTTCCGTCGCGAAACTTCGACGGGTCATAACTTCTTCCTTATATCTCGGATTTCGATGCTCTTTATAAGTACGGAAACCCTGTGACATATTCTACAACTTGGTTAAGATTATTTATTCTAAATAATCTTTTGTTGAAAAGTCATTTTCGACCCCTATTACCTCTAAATTGACTAGCCCGGATCTATAGGCGTTATATTAGGACCTTTGAGGAAATAAGATATGGACCCGTTTGGATGTGGTTGATGTAATTTGAATGATCTGGGTGTTTGATTTGTGTTTCGCAGCCAAGGGGTATTTTGGTGAAGTGTCATATCGGGCTTTTATGGAAATTAGATTTTTGTTCGGGAAATTTTAATGCAAGTATGAGTTGATAAAAGCATAGAGCTTCTCGTTACCTTTCCAGGGATATAAGGATCATTGAAATCGGATTTATAATGAAAAAGTTATTGCCTTCGGAGGATTTCAGGGTTTAAGGGTAACCCTAGTACGTGGAGCGTACATAAGGAGTATGTAGGGCATACTAGTGAAAAGTTCAATATCCAAGGCGTACTAAGAGGGATTGATCGTAGATGTGAGCCCTTGTACGTTGGACGTACGAGGATTACATGGGAGTACAAGGGTTTAATGAAACCCAAGTTTCGAGATGTTGCACCTTATATAAGTTCATTAAGTCCCTAAGGCAAGCCTCTTTACAAACCTACATACCTCCTAAACCCTAAATTTCAACCCTTAACCTCCATTGTTGTATCTTTGAGCTCTTGATAAGAACTTGGTGTTTATTTTGCTCACTTTGGAGGGATTGAAGAAGATTGAAGGAACATTACTTAGTATGAAGCTTAGAGATCCAGAACATCACTCATTTTGCAAGTCTTTTGAAGTTTCAAGTTCATACCTTGTCTTCTCCTAATTAGATGTCTTCATGTCATGTTTTTTTGTGTTCTTGGGCCCCTTTTGGATTGTTTGATGAGTAAAGTCGGTTGTGGGGTTTATCCATATAAATCTGGTCCTAATATGAGTTTCTTAAGCTTAAAGATGCATGCTTTATGGTGCTTATGGTCTCATGCATGTATTAAGTCATCTATTAAGTCCTATAAGCTTTAAGAGATTCATTAAGCCATGCATGCACATAAAGTTGGAAACTTTTTGTGATTAACCACCTAAAGGATGTCAAATCTGAGCTTGGGTCGTGGTATTAAATGATTAAGAGCTTAAATGGGAAATTTTGCCAAGTTGGTGAGTACGCGGGGCGTACAATCATGTACGTTGCACGTACATGCCCTATAAGTAGTAAATTAAGTGTAGAAGCTGAGTACGCCCCACATACTTAGCAGGTTAGGTTTCTTCTATTTTGGGCCTTGGTTGTCTTGGGCCATGTTGGGCCATCAGAATTCAAGTGTCATACTCCAAAACAAAAACGGCGGACACATTCGGGGGTGGAGGACGTCATGTTTAGTATCACAAGACATACATCATAGTAATCAAAGTAATAAACAACCATTTCATTAGAAAGAAAGTGTTTACAAAGTATGTGGGTCACATAACATAGACAAAAGTAAATAACAAAACAAGAAATGAAGCTATACAGCTCCACCTTCTGAATTCCGAGAGCGCGTACCTGTCTATTGGTTTCCTAAGAATACAAGTTATTTTAAAAACGTAGATCGGCATTTAAGCTGGTGAGTTCATAAGATTTTAGTGATGTAATGTAAGTTGTAAGAAAGTTGTAGTAAGTTGTAAATTTTGTTTAGAAAAGTTCGTCTGTTCCTCCAGAAAATCCTATATTTCCTGCATTGATGAAAGATAAGTAAAAATGACTCTACAGTCCTTTTGATGAGTACTAAGTGGATACAAGTTATATAAAACCCAGAGTAAACAAATAGTCGATTGTGGGTATCAGCTCTACGCCCATAACCAAATAAGGAACATGAAATGAGGCGGATGACACACATCCCATTGGTTGTTAGCTCTTTGTTGTATATAACCTTGGTTCTCTGAACCACGTAACCTACTCATCGTAGTCGGACTCAATGTGATATGTCCACTAGGGTCGGTATAACAACAATCTTCTTAGTCATTATCGAAACAATGGTAATGACATACTTGAATAAAACAAAATCAATTACTAGTTTCTTGGTAACCTTGTGACTTTCCTGATCCAAGTGTGACTCATGTGCTTCCGGTAGTATAGGCCTCTACTACCATTCACACTGACTCATACTCGTCCCAAGTATTTTCTTGCAGTCTCCAAGTCACCATACAAGAAAATCACATAAAAACTTAACACATAAAATATCAAAACGAAGGTTTTATATTATTCCTTGAAACGATTACATGGGTGTTCAAGTTCACCCTAGATTATGCCTCTAATAGGCTACACCATATGGAATGCCTCTTCATAGCTTGATTTCCACGTATCCATCCTCACTTCTGATTCCTTGCATCATTAGCTTCTTCGTCTAGGATCATATGGAATGCCCTTGCCTTTGGTTTTGGCGGAATGTTTGGTTTTGTAGCCCCTTCTCTCTTTGGGCAGTCTTGCTTGAAGTGTCCTTCTTCACCACACTTAAAGCAGACTTCTCTCTTGGTTGTGCATTCGCTGGCGTAATGACCAGTCTTCCCGCATTTAAAGCAGGTCATCTCTTTAGAGCATTTCCCGATGTGCTTCTTTTTGCACTTGTCACACCATCACATTCCTTCTTCAGACTTCGAGAATTTTCTCTTCTTTCTGGACCTTGAAGATCCTTCAAACTTTCTCTTCTCGCCAACCTCCATCTTGCTGGAGGCTCTTCCCTTGATCATATCCTCAACAGACTTGGCAGCCTAGATAGCTGCCTCCAGAGTAGGTGCTTGATGCACTGGCACTGCGTACTCCCATGGAAGTCCTTTTGTGTACTTGTCGATCTTCATCAGCTCATCCGGAACAAGATGCAAGGCGAAATCCATCTTCTCTGTGAAGTTGTTGGTGTATTCATCAATAGACATGCTTCTTTTCTTCAAGGTAAGGAATTGGTTTTCTAGCTCAAGCAAATTTTGGCCTGAGTAGTACTTACGTTTGAACTGCACCAAAAACTCTGCCCATGTCAATTGTAGGGGCTCATTGGGGCTTAGAGTCTTCCCCAGAGTGTTCCACCAACGAACCGCACCTCCTTTGAACTGGCGTACTACAAATGTTGTTTGTAGTTTGCCTCTACAACCACACGTCATGAAAGCTAACTCCATCTCCGAGATCCAATCCATGACCCCGATCAGATCTTCCTTTCCAGTGAAAGTCGATGGCTTGCAGGTCTGAAAATCCTTGTACTTGCATCCATTCCTCTCGACTTCGTCATCTTGATTGTTCCTTCTAATCACCGGTGGATCAGCTTGACCAAAGGTCCTGCTGTCGTTCCCTTCCTCAGACTGCCCGTCATTCAGCTCGGGCTGCTCAATAGGCATCGTAAGTTCCTCTCGAGCCTATTGAAGTAAACGCCTTGTTTCTCCATTTGACGATCCAACATCACCTCGATCATCTCTTGTACTCCGGCCATCGTTATTGGCTCGGAAATGGCTAACACAACCGGTATCTGCTCAATCATCGGGGGCTGATCTTGGTTCCCATTTGCATTTACCTTTCCGCTACGGGTCCTTACCATCTTGATCTATACACCGAACAAGGTGAATCTAGATCTTTATTTAGGATTGACATTTAAATTATCCTTATCACCCCGAAACGTTTATATGCTAGATCTAATATCATAGTTAAACGCTTAGAATCCTAAACACATAAGGTTTCCAGATCCGGTCGGGAATAGACCATAGATCCGAATAAATAACAACATATCAGGCACAAGCATTTAGCACATAAAAGCATTTTAGGCACAATGCCTAAAATAATCTAGTGCTCACACCTCACAATCATCGCTTAGCATTCTAATTTTAAGTCTAGAAATAAATCCATATTCCTAGTTCGCTTAAACTAATGTTCTGATACCAACTGTGACATCCCCATCTTCACGGCCAGAAAAGACTGATTTTGTTTATGCTTTATAAAAATCAGAGTACTTCTTTTCATAAAAATGTTGTGGAATTTGTTCCCAGAAAAATACGATAAACACGTTATCAAAACATTTTCGAAGAAACATATTTTTATTTATGTTAAAACGTTTGGGATGTCATCGTCAATACAGAAACATAAGCATAAACAGAACTTACGTTTATTTACACTAGTGATCTACATCTCTTTAATCTCTCAGTGTAATGTGACTTCATATCAATACCTGTGATGTAAATAAACTGAGTGGGTCAGGTTGGGAAACCTGGTGAGTACATAGGGTTTTCAACCCACAATAATATAAATTATTATGTTTAAATATTTAAGCAATCAATCCAATTACCCATCCCCATTCTCTTCTTTATTCTACTCTAAGAATTCAGCTATTCCTCATTTATTTATTCCTAAGGGTTATCCTAAGGAATAGGCACGAAATCTATCGTTGCCAAGGTTTACTCAACTAGCACTAAATCCATAGTTCCCAAGGTTTATCTCGTTTATTGACATTATCGTTTCCGAGACTCCTCTCGCAATACAGGTCAATGGGTTTAATCTCGTTTATCGATGGTATCGTTTTCGAGACTCTACTCGCAATACATATCGATGGGTTTTTAGAGTACACCTGGTGAATACACAGTTCAAAACACCTACAGGTTGCGAGCCTGCTAGTGTTTACTGGACTGCCTAGAATAGTCTGTGCTTGTCATCCATACTCTGTTGGATGACGGGGCCATCAATTGGGAAAAGGCTTCTCTCATGGTTCACCTCTCACCCTTACCTCATGGTCTATATTACCTCTTCCTCATTTTATTTTTGTCACACATAAACTATTTCATCTACCCATGTTTTATCCCAACATATTTGTAGATATAAAATACATATACATTTTAAATCATTTAAGACATGTATAAAATCGTTCACCCAGCATATATAGCAAGTATTCGATAATATGCACACATACCACGTAATTTATATAAAATATTTCATATCTATGTGTAAGCTGAAAGTAATTATGCACTCACCTGAGATGGTGGTGACTCGGTACTCAGACAATGCTTTGTTTACTTTAAAATAATTTCCTTCGATGAAACCTAGTATTATCACCACTAGATTTTAGTCTAATATTACCGTGACTAATTATTAGTCTTATTATTATTATTATTATATAAGCGTTTAAACAATACTTTCTAACCACTATGTAAACACAAGGGCCAGACATAAAACACCGGAGGGCAGGACCATTTTGGCGTATAGCACTTCTGAAATCCAACAACCATATGCGGCCCTTTAAACCAGATTCCCCGTACCGCGAGTACTTAAAAAGATATTATAACGACACTTATATAAGTCATAATAATAGCTCAAATATTTATTATAAATTTATAATAACAATACTAATTTTAAATATAAACTATATTTAAAATAGGGTAAGCATAACTTACTTACAAGGGGATTTTAGCTAGGAGTCGGGCTCTGCAAGGGCAGAACTTCGTCGCTGAATTTTTCTAAGAAAGATTCGTGCAGCGCTTCAGTGCTCACCTTACTATACTAAAACTACAGAAAGAGAAGTCGAATCACGAGGGACCGAAATGCTCGGGAGATAAGGAGAGAAAGAATCTTGAATCAAGAGAATGGTGCAAGAAATATGAGAGGCCAAGCCTCTTATTTATAGTAATTGAATTTACGAAAACTACCCTCCGTAATTACTTAATGACCTTATAGTTATATAAACAACTAAACACCCCTTCATAATACTATTTTAAATAGATTTAATGATATTTGCACTAAACTAATGTCGAAAGAGCTCAACATTATTCTTATAATGACCGCATCGTTGATATCTTTCTAATGATATATACATATGTATATATATATATATATATATATATATATATATATATATATATATATATATATATATATATATATATATATATATGGACGTATATATGATTTATACTTTATTTTAATACGTAAATATGCTATTATAATTTGTAACTCGTTCATAAGAACTCCATTTTTGACGTTATTTATATCCACGCGTAGGTGGAGACGTACTCTACAACTTTCGTTTAGACTCCGTTGGCTAATTTTGACTTTATTTTTAAAGTTATATTTTTAACAGGCCGGGACAGGATTGGTCCGTTAAAATCTCATAACTTCTTTATCTGATGTCCATTTTCATCTGTCTTTTTATCGTTACACTACTAATAACGAGATCTTCGATTCTTTTTTAGGTTGTGTCGGCTAAAAACCGCTCGATCTAATACTCGAACTTCGGGCTGTACATCGCTAAGCTGAAACTTCGAAAAATCATAACTTCCTTATAAGAAGTCAGATTTGGGCGTTCTTTTTATGGACACTCTCAGGTTAATATATTCTACGACTTTGATTTAGATTACTGAGGCTAAAATAATCTCTATCATAAATTCACTATTTACGTCTCTCGGTGTCGTGCCGGTTTTGCCGTAAAACTTCGACGGGCCATAACTTCTTCGTTATAACTCGGATTTCGACGCTCTTTATATGTACGAAAACCTTGTAAAATATACTAAAACTTGGTTGAGATTATTTATTCTTAATAATCTTTTGTCGAAAAGTTGTTTTCGACCCCTATTGCCTCTAAATTGACTAGCCCGAATCTATGGGCGTTACAATAGGCTCCTTAATAGCTGGTACAACTCCAAGGTCTCCGATGAAGTTCTTCAGCCATATCGCCTCCTTTACCGCTTCACTTTCTGCTGTGTACTATGATTCACAAGTCGAATTAGCTACGGTCTCCTGCTTGGAACTCTTCCAAGTGACTGCCCCTCTATTTAGGATAAAGACCCAGCCCGACTGAGAGTGGAAGTTATCCCTATCAGTCTGGAAACTAGCATCACTATACCCTACTACTCTCACGTCATCACTCCCACCGAGGGTAAGCATCTAATCCTTAGTCCTTCCGTGGTACTTTAGAATATTCTTTACCACAGTCTAATGAGCCTTGCCAGGGTTCCCCTGATATCTGTTGGCCATGCTTAAAGCAAAGACCACATCAGGGCGAGTAAAAGTCATAGCATACATGATTGAGCCAACAACAGAAGCATATGGAAATTGACTCATATCAACTATCTCAGCCTCTGTACTCGGGCTCTAAGTCTTGCTCAGTTTGGCATTGCTTTGGATCGATAATTTCCTTTCTTGGAATTCTGTATGTTGAACCTTTTCAACACCTTATCGAAGTAGGTACTCTGACTAAGTCCAATTAGTCTTTTACTCCTGTCTATTAATATCCCTATCCCTAGGATATAGGCAGGCTCTTGAAGGTCCTTCATAGCAAAACAATTCCCAAGCTAGGAGTTCACTTCCTACAAAGTTGGGATGTCGTTTCCTATGAGCAGTATGTCATCCACATACAACACCAAGAAGCTAACTATACTCCCACTAGCTTTGACATAAACACCAGACTCATCTTCGCTTCTTGAAATACCAAAGTCTTTGACTTTCTCATTAAAACAAAGATTCCATCTGCGCGATGCTTGTTTCAATCCATAAATGGATTTGTCAATCTTACCACTCTATTCGGGTGCTCTGTACTGACAAAACTCTCTGGCTGACTCATGTAAACATCCTCAGCCAACTTCCCATTAAGGAAAGCAGTTTTGACATCCACTTTCCATATTTTATAGTCATGAAATGTAGCAATGGCTAACATAACCCTAATAGAATTAATCTTTGCTAAAAGTTCTCATCATAATCTACTCTAGGAGTTTGAGAAAAACCCTTTACAACCAGTCGCACCTTATAAGTGTGTACATTACCATCCATGTCGGTCTTCTTTTTGATGATCCACTTGCACCCAACTGTCTTATGACATGGTAAATTGTCAACCAAGTTCCAAACTTGATTGTCATACATGGACTGTATCTCGTTGTCCATCACCTCTTTCCACTTAGTGCCTCAGGGCCTACCATGGATTCCGTGTAGTTGTTAGACTCATCCATATTTACCAGTGTACTTTCATTAATTAGTGTGTCACTTTCCTCAATAATATGGAAACCATAGTAATGCTCAGGTGCATACATAACTCTTGTGGAATGCCTCAGTGGTACAGACTCGTCAGTAGGATCAACAGGAGTTTCCTCCTCAGGTTGATTGCTAGGATTTGAGGTTCCTTCACCACTTGACTCTTGAAGTTCTTCAAGGTCAATTTTCCTCCCACTGTTTCCTTGCCTCATGAACTCTCGTTCACAAAAGACTCCTCTCCTTGCTATAAAGACCACATTCTCACTGGGTTTGTAGAAGAGGTAACCAAAAGATTTTTGTGGGTAGCCGATGAAAATACACGTTCCACTTCGAGGTTCGAGCTTATCATGAGTCTCGCGTCTCACAAAAGCCTTGCAACCCCAATTCTTGATGTGGTCCAAGTTAGGAACTTTCCCAGTCCACATCTCATGAGGTGTTTTGGCAACCTTCTTTGTAGGGACCAGATTAAGGATATGGGTGGCAGTCTCTAAGGCATACCCCCAAAAAGAGATTGGTATCGAAGCTTGAATCATCATAGATCGAACCATATCCATCAAGGTCCGATTACACCTTTCAGCCACACCATTCAACTGAGGTGTCCTGGGAGGTGTCAATTGTGAGACAATCCCACACTCCTTAAGATAGTCGAGGAACTCTGTGCTAAGATACTCACCACCACGATCGGATCGAAGCATCTTAATGTTCCTGCTTAATTGATTTTCTACTTCTTTCTTAAACTCTTTAAACCTATCAAAAGTTTCTGACTTATGCTTGATTAATTAGACATACCCATATCTACTATAATCATCAGTAAAAGTTAGGTAGTAGCTATTAGCATCCCTTGTGGCAGTTTTGAAGGGTCCACATATATCGGTATGTATAAGGTCGAACAAACCATCTCCCCTTTCACACGAACCAGTGAAGGGTGATTTTGTCATTTTTTCAAGCAAACAAGATTCACAACTATCATATGATATTAGGTCAAATGACTCCAAGACTCCATCCTTTTGGAGTTGTCCTGTGCCTTTCTTGTTTACATGTCCAAGACGAAAATGCCACAATGATGCTTTATCCAAGCTAGTAAAAGAATCAATACACAAAACATTATTTCCTAGATTATCTACAACCGACACAGTTTCATACGCACCATCACAAGGTAATGCTTTAAAATAAAGAACATTGTTAAAGAAAGCATTAATACTACCAATTTCATTATCAAAAGAAAAGGTAAACCCATGTTTGTACAAAATATGAAAGGAAATAATATTCCTCGTGATTTCAGATGAGTAAACACATTTATTCAAATCTAACTTGAACCCACTATCTAGCAACAAAGTATAAACTCCAATCTTGGTAAAAGGTGTAACCTTCTTGTTCCCCATGATTAAGTTTCCACATCCTTACTTCTTCTTAGGCCCTGCAAGTCACAACAAATGTGAATACCACAACCTGTATCAAGAACCCAATAATTAGAATATGGTGAGTTATTAGACAATATAGTGTAAATACCTGCATGCGATGGTTTCACTTTCCCATCCTTGACATCCTGCAAGTACTTTGGGCACTTTCGCTTCTAGTGCCCCTTAATCTGACAATAAAAGCATTCGACATCGTTAGGGATGGCAGAAGGAGTAGCAGAACCACCTTTGGTTCCACTTGATGAGGATCCATCAAGATACTTTCCCTTGGTACCCTTCGAATGGTTCTTCCTCTTCTTCCCTTTGCCTTTCCTGATAGCCAAAACAAGGGTAGATGTAGGAGTAGTAGTAGTAACAACCGACTTACCTTTAAGACCACTTTCGATGGTCTTTAGAAGTCCTTGAAGCTTGCTGAGTGTGACTTCCTCGTTGTTCATGTGGTATGTCATGCAGAATTCATCATAACACGAAGGTAAGGAGTGCAAAATGATGTCAATTGCCAACTCCTCAGGGAAGTTTATATTCAATTTTTGCAAACGGTCCACATACCCTTGCATTTTCTACATGTGGCCCATGATGGGCTCATCATCCTTCATTTTGGTTGTTATCATGGAGGAGATGATTTCATATCGTTCTTAATGAGCACTCTGATGGTAGTGGTCCATCAAATCCTGGTGCATCTCAAAAGGATAGTAGTCCTCATAGGACTTTTGGAGCTCGACTGTTATAGTGGCCATCATGATGCATGCCACTTTTGTAGCATCTCTTTCATGTGCCTAATATGCAGCGACCTCCTCAGGAGTTGTAGTAGGCTCAATATCCTTAAGCTCCTTGTCGAGGACATATTCCTTGTCCTTGTAATGATTGACCATCCTGATGTTCTGGATCCAATCCATAAAGTTGGAACCATCGAAGATTACTCTCCCACAAAGGTTCATGAGAGAGAAGGAGCTAGTAGGGTTAGAACCCAAAGCATTGTTGGAAGACATCTGAAAAGAAGAAAGAAAAGTTTAGATTAGATATATAGAGTCCTTAATAAGACACCCAAATGTAATATTAAGGCTAAGACCCAACACAATATATTATAACTTAGAAGAGGGATGTCGTAATCTAAGCTATAACATATTTGAAGGTAGCTGAATGACGATTCAACAATTTCCACCACAAAAACGAAATAAATTATTAGGTTTAATTGGTTTGAAACTCCTAGATTCTTTTGAGATTCATTGAACTTTTCAATGGCATGTTTCAATCTCGAGTGTGCCCTTCAAGTTTTGTGACTGGGATGCTGAGGATCACAAAACAAGGTGTGAATAACCATGCAAATTCACTTGGACCCTTAATATTATCACCTAATCGATGTGTTGGTTGACCACACACGCTCCAGTGATCTATGATAAATACTAAGTCACTCTTTGTTATCCTTACTAGTCCAAGTTAGTGTGCCGGTTAACCGCACACTCTCCACTAATGACTTGGTAAGGTACAAAGTGTGAATTTCATGGGTTAGCACCATATTCACATTTCCCTAAAGTAACTAAGATTGGGAATTACTAAAACATTTAGTTACTTTATAATAGTCATTATACTTTTAATGAGAATTAAAGTCATTGTCCTACCTGTTCGGCTAACGACCCTTCACCGATCACGGAAGCGGTGGGTGAGAGTGGACACCCATTATGGATTCCATTAAAACACATAATTGATCATGAATGAATCATTAAACTATTTAGCAAGTAATTCCTATGATCTAACAATAAATCATCAGAACATGAATCTTCATATCAAAATTGCAAGAACATATGAACACATATAAACATGGAATTTTGATATTAGCCATTGTAGATGGATTGTAACAACCATTACACCATCTAAAACAGGTTTTACAACATCAAAACAGTTTAGGGTAATGTTTCTAGTCCATTTCCAGCAGCAAAAGTCGAAAAACTGCATTATGTGCCTCCTACTCGTCGAGTGCACGACCTACTCGATGAGTAGGATGAATTTGTGCTTGGACTCATCGAGTCCCCCATGGACTCGGCGAGTCCCTGCCCAGACAGCTCAATTTTTCGACTTTTTAACAATTTGCATCAAGTATTCAAGAAAATGATCCTAGGCTCTGATATCACTGTTGGATTTTGAGCAAACTAACACTCCTAAGGTGTTCATGCAACCCTAAAACCTTGGATCTATGTTTTACTATGAATACATGCAACATTGATTTTTCCAAGGTTCATAACCTATCTAGCATGGCATGGGGAACATTAAACATAATGGCTAGAAGAATTACATACCTTTCAATTTGTGAGTTGATTCCTTGAAGTTTGAGAGCCTAGCACCAATAATGTGGATGCCTCAAATGGAAATCATAAATCACCACAAACTTGGAAAAACAATATAAGAGTGTATGCTTACTTATAGGAATCGGCCACCTCTTTGCACACCCACAACTAGTGTCATTTCAAGCATCACAAGCTTCTTTATATAGTGTGGAGGATTAGGGTTACATCCATGTAAACCCTAATACCCATGAATCTTCCTTTCCAAGGATCCACGGGTTAAACGCTCCATGGACTATCCATGGACTCCTATGCATTCCAAGCGCATTCCAAATGAGTATTATTCCACACTTATATAAATAAAAGAGCCTGTATTTAATTAGTCACCTTTTTTTATCACCAAATTAGTTCTAAATTAACTTATGATCAATACTAATTAAATATGATTTCATATTAATATATTATAACTTATAATATATTAACAAATCATAAACATACAATTCTCACAGGTTTAACCATAAACAGTTCGGGTGAAGTGTAACCCAAATGGACCATGTCGGGTCGGGTCAAATATATACCAAATAAAGTGATGGACTTAGACATCTTATCCAACACTTCCATCATTAACAAAACTAAATAGAATTATCTATTTAATATCATTTTTAACAATTATTATGATCGATTAATTTAAATTTTTACTTATGTGATTATTTTTTAATTTCAATAATGATGTTTATTTAAAATAGAGTTCATTTGTTGATAACGATATGTAATTTATAAATTGATGTTATTATCATATAAAATTATTCTTCTTTAGTTTTAAACCACTTATTATTATTAGTTGGTTAAAGAAGTCTTTTAAGAAACATTTAATATTACTATTAAAATGTGAAACATACACTAAATAATAAACTGATAAGATAGAAAATTTGCATTTCAAAAGGGACTTGCATTGATAATAAGGCATATCCATGATTTTTTATAATTTGATTTTATTATTTATAATTATTGTTCATTAATTTTAAACCCACTGATTATTATTAATAAATGAATGAAAACTTTTAAAAGATACTTATTATTATAATTAAAATTGTAAACATATACTAACATATAAATTGATAAAAATAGATAATTTGCATTTTAAAAGAGACTTATATGGATACCATGCATAATGTCGCATATCCATGATTTTTAATTAATTATTACTTTGAAGCAATACAAACATACAAACATATATATAACATTTAATTAAATATTATATATATATATATATATATATATATATATATATATATATATATATATATATATATATATATATATATATATATATCACTTTCCATAACATGAATCTAATCTAATTTACTTTAAAGTTCCAACCACAACATACAATGATTATCTTAAAGGAATACTTAAATTAAGAAAAAAAATTAGTATATAACAAACTTATATATTAAAAACTTTAACATAATAACATAGCACGAAAAAATAGTCAAAAGCCCTCAAACCAACACAAAACCTTTAAACTTGTTTTCATTGTGAATTTTGTATGTGATTTGTATTTATGTGTCTACTCAAAGAGATTGACATTTTTATAATAGAGATATTTTTATAATAGACTACCCATTAATTTTTTATTAAACATATTATATAAGTTATAAAACCTTTCATGACATGTGATTAATTATTTTAAAGGTGAAAATGTGTGGGGGCTTCAAATGCATGAGGTGATAGGAAAAATGTCTCATTTATAAGTATAATATCATATGATATAAACATAATATATGGTTTAATGTTATTTATAGTTATTGTTATTGTTAATTAATTATTTAAAATTTATTTGCTTAATGTTTTAATTTCTATCATTATAATTATTTTAAACATCAAACATTGTTTTTTGATTTTAAAGGTAACAATATAATCATTTATATAGAATGATTTTTAATTATTGTTATTGTAAGTTATTTTAAGCTGCTTATTTGAAAACTTTTAACAATTATAAAAATATATTTATCAAGTGTTATAGTTAAATTGAGATTACAATTTAGTTTTCTTATTTATCACTACAATTTATTACTTTTAACTATTTACAAAATATTCTTTGGTCTTTTAAGTGGAACTAAAATTTATATTTAAGTTGTCACTGTAATGTTATATTTAAATTAACAATTTAAGTATTTTGTCAAAACTCTTCATAAGTTATAGCTTTAAACTGACAACGGTTTACGTACAGCAACATTTTAAATCTAATAAGTTAAGTATAATATGTTAAAAGTTAAAGACATAACTTTATAATTAGAAGTAAAAATATTATTTTAAAATTGAAATTTAGTTTATTTATGATTATACGTTAAGTTTGATGCTAATTTAACCTTATTAACCAGCTTATATTACTTATTAGAAAGACACTACAATTTAACAATTTTAACTATTTACAAAATATTTTTGATATGTTTAAGTTAAACTAAAATTTATATTTAAGTTGACCTTGTAATGTTATATTTAGATTAATAATTTAAGTATTTTATACAAATTGTTCCAAAATTATATATCTAAAATGATAATGGTTTACATCCAACAATATATTAAAACTAATAAATTAAGTATAATATATTGAAAGTTTTAAAAACTATATATATAAATTTATAAGTAGAAGTAAATATATTATTTCAATATTGAAATTTGGTTTATACATGATTATACTTTAGGTTTGATATTTATTTAACCTTATTAACCAACATATAATTATTATTAGAAAGAAATTGAAAAGTAATGGAAGTTTCAAATGAATGTGATGAAAGGAAAAATGCGCGAGAGTTTCAAATGAATGTAGTGAAAGAAAAAATGTTTACTTTATAATATAGTATGATGATATGATATGATATGATATAAATTTTGTTTTAGATGATAACTTTTTTTTCTTTGATTTTTTTTTTCGGAAAACACCAAAAATCTTTAAAACTTACTTATCTACAAAATGAACACAATCATGAAAATAGGGAAAAATATAATTTTTAAATTTTTAATACTAATAAAAAACAAAAAAAAAATCTCCAAAATTATAAAAATTGAAGGAATACTTTTACTCACTATTCTAATGAATTTGTAAAAAGAATATTAAAATAGATACAAAATTTGATTTTAAAAAATTAGAAGGTTTTAAAACAATTGTTCAATATAATATGATCCAAATAGAGATGATTCAAAATATTGATGAGTAAAAAGTATTATGATTCAATATGTTTGTGATCCTTAACTTGTTATAATCTAAAAATATTTTGATTCAAATATTTAATAACCCTTAATTATTATATTTTTTATGATTCAAAATTAAACGATTCAAAAAAATATAACAATCTAAATGTTGTATTGAACAAAAAATTTATTTAATTCAATACATTATGATCCAAAATCATATGATTCATACATGATATTATTTAAATTACTATGATTCAAAATGATATGATCCAAAATTTTATGATTTGAAATAATATTATCCAAATTAATATGACCAAAAATATATGATGTATAATATCATTATGATTTGAAACATTTTATAATGGTTAAGCATAACAAACTCGAACTGATATTTAATTCAAAAAATAAAAATAAAAAAAAAACAAAGAAAAAAATAGAAAACAGAATTGAAAAAAAGAAAGAAACGAAAAAATAGAAAAACTGAAAAACCGAGTATATGTTGATCAAAAAAAGTTTTTAAATTTTTTAAAAATCAAAAAAGAGCAAAAAAATCAAAAAATAAAAACAAAAATAAAGAAAAACAACAAAAATAAAAACAAAAGTAAAGAACAACACTAGAACCTTCAAGTATGTACTAAATATATTAAAAAATAATAAAATAATAAAAAAAGAAGAAAATATATATTTAAAAAAACGAAAAAATTAAAAAAAACGAAAAAAAGTAAAATGGAGCATATATCTGTTTACATTTTTTTTTTAATTTTTTTAACGAAAAAAAACCAAAGTAATCAAAAATAAATAATAAAACGCACTTAAAAAACGTTCTATGGACGTACGTCGCACATGATAATTTCCTCAAAATCGTATTACGTTACAGGGACATGCGAACACGTAACGACCAAGTAAATGAGATTAACGTTTCTGTCATTGATGAAATTATTGGTGGAGAATAGTCCTCGCGGTTCCTACAATGTTTTGGTTCGTATCGGATCTTGACCATATATATATATATATATATATATATATATATATATATATATATATATATATATATATATATATATATATATATATATATATATATATATATATATATATATCAGTGTTGTAAAAATCAATCTAGTGGCCGATTAATCGGGGATTAATCGCTAGGCGGTCTTCAATCGAATAGGATTAAGGCTAATCGGTTGGCTTAATCAGTTTTGGTCAAAGGGGGTCAAAGTCGGAGCTAGACGGTTCTAATCGGTCCTAGGCGGGTCCTAATCGATCCTAGGCGGCCTATTCGGCTAAATTTCAAATTTTCAAATTTTTAAATATTAAACCAAAATTTTCAAAATTTCAAAAGTTCATATTATTTTAATGTTCAACTAAAATATAAAAAAATAAATGAAAACAAATTTAAAGCTTTTCGCTAAAATTTTCAAAATTTCTATGTTTTCTAATATACAAATACCCGAATTTATTTATTTTCTTAAGATATATTAAAATTTGAATAATATTTTTTACTAATTGGATGATAAATTGTTGTGTTTGTTAAACTTATTATTAAACTTTTATACTTATTTATTTATATTCTTACGAATAAAGTTAGATTTATAAAATTTTGAATAATTTTCTTAATAATTAATGGTCCCTGATTAATCATCCGATTAATCCCCGCCTAGCCGATTATTTCCTAAACTCCAGTCCACCGACTAGCTAACGTCTAACGTTTTCTACAACCTCGATATATATATATATATATATATATATATATATATATATATATATATATATATAGAGAGAGAGAGAGAGAGAGAGAGAGAGAAACGTCTGTGCCCTTGATGAAATTGGTGGATAATAGACCTCACGTTCCTACCATTTTTTTGGTTCGTATCGGATCATATATATATATATATATATATATATATATATATATATATATATATATATATATATATATATATATATATATATATATATATATATAGAGAGAGAGAGAGAGAGAGAGAGAGAGATTTAATCATTAAGAAAGAAAATCAAAAATAAATTAAATAAAAACAATTTAGTCATTTCAAGATTTAGAGGGATTAAATCACAACAAAAGATACTCAAAAAGACCAACTATCCAAATATGTCAGGGTTTGGGCTAACACCTAAACAAAATGCAAACTATATGGACTATTTTTGTCATTTTGTTTGAAAACTATAACTTATGACTGTGAGTTGTGTGGAGTTTTTGATCAAAATAATGTTATTGAAAAAAAATATTTACCAAATCAAGTATAGATACAAAAATATTTACCAAACTAGTGTTTTTCTCATTTTCTTGTATTTTTTCATTTTTTCGTATTGTTTTTATTTTATTTAAATATCAGTTTTTTTCTTTAATTTCAGTTTTTACTGATTTTTTTAACAATTTTTATTTTTTTTAATATATGTTTAACACAATATAGAAAACAAAAATAAAACACATAATTTCATGCATTATATGGTCAATTAAAAAAAACAGTTATTTAACTTCACTAAGAAAAAAAGTACACCTTACTTTGTAAATCAAAATAATAAATAGAAGAAATCATTTGTGTGTACATGAAATTCATTGACTTTCAGGTCTTTACTTAAAGAGATAACGATTTGATAGGGTAAGATACTTTTTGAAATATACGCATTTAGTCCTTATTTTTTTTTCTTGTTATGTGAACCCTTATACTTTATTTTTTGTAACAATGCAGTCGTTGTGACCGGCTATACCCGGTATACCGGTTATATACGAATTTGCTTTTAGGGAAAATGACTTGATATGGTAAGATACTTTTTGAAATGTACACATTTAGTCCTTATTATTTTTTTTTGTAAAATAAACCCTTATACTTTATTAATATGTACACATTAGGTCCTTTTCACCGGATTCTACAGGTTTTGCTGATGTGGAAGTACAAGTGGCACTAAATAACAATTAATTAGCTTAGTCACCGGAGGTGGGTGATCCTCCAGCAATAAGAAAAGGGCGACGACCCTTCTCTTTCTCGTCTCTCTTCCTTCAGGTCGAACAACAACAGCCAAACACCCTTTACATGTTGTGTTTCTCTGATATGTCTCTCTTTGCCTCCATCTTTGAGATATGTTGCCAAAAAAGAAGAAAGAATCAACGAGGGGGCTACCAGAGCAGCTCCTCTTAGCCAACTACTGTCTTTACTTCCTCCTGCCTCCCCATTCGACCTTGTTGTTTTTTCCATCATTCCTCCTTACTACTAGTGATGTGTAGGAACACACAAAGGAGTCGCCGGAGATCGAGGTTCTCCCTTTTTTTCATGATGAATAAAAATTGGAAAATTCTCGTAGTGGATATGTGGATGCCACCTGGGTACTCCATTTCAACAAAATAAAAGAAAGAGAAAATGACTTGATAGGGTAAGATACTTTTTGAAATGTACATATTTAGTCCTTATTTTTTTTTTTTTGTAAAATAAACCCTTCCACGCCAGCAAAACCTGTAGAATCCGGTGAAAAAGACCTAATGTGTACATATTAATAAAGTATAAGGGTTTATATTACAAGAAAAAAAGAATAAGGACTAAATGTGTATATTTCAAAAAGTATCTTACCCTATCAAGTCATTATCCCTTACTTAAATTACATCTGAGGTAGGTATAGTGAAGAAAAGGGAAAAACATTTTTAAATAATTTTACTTGTGTATGTCTTTTTAATACTTGAATGAATATTATGTCTAATATGGATTTTTTTGTTTTTTCTATTTCAAAAGAAATTGGAAAGGATAGTTTAGTAATATATTATATTATTTTGATTTTTAGATTTTTGATCAGTTTTTAATACTAAACTGATTTAGTATTACCGAAAATATAAATTTGAACATATACATAAATTTTATAACTTTAGAGGGATATATAATTTTAAAATTTATATAGTTATTAACATAATATTAAAACTTTATAAAATATAAATGAAATTCACCTAAAATCATAAATTGACTAACATAATTTATTAAAAAGTTGTCTTATCATTTCTAGTATACATTTAACAAAGATGTTTTGATTTAATTTAAAAATGAAACATTGTATACTATTAGAAAAGACTCTAGTGGAACAGGAAAAATCTACTTTTTTTTTTCTCTCGATGGGTAACAATAATCAATTATACTAGCGCAATTTATTAAAGTATCTTATTTTTAATTGATGATAATGCTTGAAATTATATATATTTTTTGTGCTATATTAAACATATATTAAAAAATAAAAAATTAATATTTTAAAACAAAAAAAAAAAGATAGTAAAAAACTAAAATGAAAATAAAAGTATTTAAATTCAATAAAAACAACAAGAAAAAATAAAAAATACTAGAAAAATGAAAAAAAAAAAACACTAATTTGATAAATATTTTTAAAACTATACTAAAATGGTAAATATTTTTTTTCAATAACCATCTTTTGGTCAAAAACTCCCTTAAAACTAGAAAGATTTGTATTAATTTTGTGATGTTGTTTTTTCTCATACCAATGTCACATCATATTTACAACACCTTTTCCATTTTTTTCATTTAAAAGGAATAGTTTATCATGAAAAGTTGCTTATTTATAATATTATTTTACAAAATTTACAAAATTGAAACTTCATTAAGTCTTAGTAAAGTTACATGACATTCGATTAAAACATAATATTAAATTAAAAACATAACATTAAAAATAAAATTTAGTAATTCACTGTAACCCATTTTTTATACTACCTGACAACATTCTAAAACTTCAAATACTTGAAAGGATTTTTGTTTTCTGCTTGGAAAATTTAAAGAACTTTGTTTAAAATGATTTCATATTCATTATTTTCACCAATATCATCATCATTTTGCCAATGTGTCTCAAGTTATTAAACAAGGTGTTCAACTCCAATATCACCTTGTTTGTGGACCTTCATTTTATGTAGACATGATCATTTGATCAGTAATTACCTTGATTTATTTTTTGAGAAACATGTGGTAATTCACCTCGAAAAACTTATCCCGTTGTGTTTGTTGATTTATTTTTTGAGAAACATGTGGTAATTCACCTCGAAAAACTTATCCCGTTGTGTTTGTTTCCAGCCATAGGGTCCTTCGATACAAAGAACCATGTATGGGGCAAAGTCATTTATTCTCCATGGTATAATCACAAACTTCTCATTTCTTGAAGAAGGCTTTTGCTAAGATGGAATTGAAAGAGGTAAATTTAGGGTTAAAGGTTTGAAAATGGTAAGAATTGAATTAGTTGTGAGTATTTACTTTTAGTAATATTTGAATTTTTAGTAGAGAAAAATATGTTAATTTTATAGAGGTGGTAATTCACGACCCAACTCATAACCCGACACGAAAATAAAGATGTTTTAGTTAAGATTATTGACATGTGAACCCATATCTTATATGTGTTGGGTTATTTATTTGGGTTTGCAGATCAACCCGTTAACCCATTTATTTATATTATATTTAAAAAATATTAAAAATTTATTTATAAATGAATGCAAATATTGGAATGTATCAATTATCATTCAATATATAACATGCCCTAACTAACACTCTTAAGTCCTAACCCCAACTGAATTCTCGAATCCATCCAGACGCGAACCTATATACTTAAATGTATGTGGGTTGAGATGGGATAATGTTTCCAACCCGCCAACCCATATATTATATGTATTCTGAGTTGTGTTAATGTATATTGACCCACCAACCCGAGCACAACCCAATTAACAGGCCTATAATTTTCTACCCACACAGGATACTTGAATAGAGTTGGCAATGGTTCGAATTGGGTTGTGTTCGTGTTTAATCCATTTATTAATGGGCTTGAATATTTCAAGCCAACCCAGCCTATTAATTTAAATAAGTTAATATTTACAACTCATCCCAACCTTTTAGATAAATGGGTTTTCACTAGGTTAACATGTTAATGTAGTTCCCAATCCAACCTATTAAATAAATTGGTTAAACCATTTATAATTGAAAAAGTAAATAAAGTAAATAATGATTACACAATTTAAATTAGTTCCAAGCCTAGATAAAATTTCAAAGTATGACCAAAACACAATTGTTAATACATGAAAAGTGAACCTCTAGCAATTTGAACCAATCAAGATCTGAAGTGAACATGTTTCCGATATATGAAGAAGTTCTAAAGCAAGATTGAATCCGAGATGAAGATATCCATAAGTCAAAAGTTTGTACAAGCAATTATTGCTTTCTGTCTTTTTATTGATGTAGCAGTTCTTAGGACTAAATCGTGTGAATATTTGAAGTGTTAGTTTGTCAAAACACTTAGTTGTAACAAGTCCTTAGAATTTGTCAGGGCTTTGTACCAAGTTCCAGTTTTTTTTTTTTTTTTTTAATTATTTTTTTTATTTAAGGAGTGAATGTCTCAAGAATTAAACATCACGAATAGAACTATAGATATTCACTTCACATCAATCTAATATATCTTGCAAGTTAAACTTCTTTCATTTACATTCTTCTTGTCTTAAATTGTCTTTGCATTGATTATACTCAATCTTACTTCATTTATTTCTTGAATACTTTGTTGATTGTTTATCTTCAAGTCTTGACTGGTTTACCAGACTTGACTGGAACTACTTAGTAAAAGCGGATATTGATCTTAAAAATTAACTCAAGGTTTGAGTTTTAAAACCTTGTTCGTGCATTATTTCTTGTTCTCACAATTGGTATAAGAGCTTGAGTGGTTGTCCTTTGAATCTATAAGAATATATTATAATTGATCAGAGATAACCTTGGTATCTCAATCATTTTTGTGTTTAGGATAAAAGTTGTTCTATATACCATTTCTACTCTTATATCCTAACTTCAATAGTTTCTCCTAATTCATCTCAATAAATGTATTTGATGCAAATAGAAAATAGCATGGGTTACCCATCTCTTCCCTCATTGCTAATTGTTTAAGAGTATGATCACTAGAAAGTTAGAATGGAATGATTTTTATTTGCCAAAGAGAAAGATGAAGAACTATAGAGATCTATGAAAGAAGGTCCACATGTTTCTGTCAGAAAAACTGTGAGAGATGCCACTACAACTATCATAGGCCATAAGCCACGATACTCCATCCATCCAGGTTTGGATAAGATGTACCGGGATATCAAGCAACATTATTGGTGGCCGAACATGAAAGTGGAGATAGCTACCTACGTGGGCATGTACCTGAATTGTGCAAACGTTAAGGTAGAATATCAGAAACCCTCAGGATTATTACAACAACCAGTGATGCTCGAGTGTAAATGGGAGCGAATATCAATGGATTTTCTAACCAAATTGCCTAAATCGACCGACAGATTGGATGCCATTTGGATGATTATCGATCAGTTGATTAAATCCGCCCATTTCCTACCAATAAAAGAAACATACAAAATGGAGAGATTAACTCGGATCTACATCAAGGAGGTGGTGAGACTTCATGGAGTGCCGATATCTATCATCTCTTATTGAGATAGTAGATTCACCTCACGATTCTGGCAATCACTCTAGAAAGAAATAGGAACCAACTCGATATGAGTACCGCCTACCACCCCCAAACCGACGGTCAGAGTGAGCGAACCATTCAAACCCTTGAGGATATGCTCCGATCTTGTGTGATAGATTTTGTCAAGGCATGGGATACCCACTTTCCACTAATCGAGTTCTCCTACAACAACAACTACCATACAAGCATTAAAGTCGCTCCCTTGGAGGCCATGTATGGTAGGAAATGTAGATCACCTCTTTACTGGGCAAAGGTAGGAGACACCCAGTTGGCAAGATGGAATACGTCGTGTTGGGTTCAATATGTGTTGCTTCTTGGGCTCGTTTCTTAACCCAGTTTTGTATCCGGATTATGCTTGTCAATCCGTGATTTAATATTTATGGTTTTAGTATTTATAGATGCTTTCATGCATCTTGGTACGTAGCTGTTGAGTCGATCATTCATAACGTTTTTGTTTCTATTGATTGTAACCCTAAAAGCCTCTACAACGGAAGTTCTTCATTGAGCTCTACTGAGGCGTGAATCTATTGAATCATTTAGGTCATTGTTGGTTCATTCTTTTGTTTGTTATTTTGATTGCATGATTCAGATAAACCTATGTAAGATCTAATCGATCAAAGAGTATTTTCATCTCATTAATTGGTATCAGAGCAGGAGGCTGTGTAATTCATACACATCTCTTCTATCAAAGAAGTGATTAGGGTTCATTCTGCATTCATTGATATTTATTGAGCCGTCACTCCTTAATTGATTATCTCATTAATTATTAATCTTGCCCTAATATTACGTATTACAAAGTCTGATCTTATAACAGGTTAAACGATCAAGCATGGACGATTCTCAATCCAATCCCATCAACATCTCTAACAGCATCGGATCAACAACCAAGATCCCAATCCTCTACGTTCAAGACTACGAAGTGTGGACACACCATTTTGAAGATTACGTTATTAGATCGGAAGATAATGGGTATTTGATATGGGAAGCAATCACAGTTGGCCCATTCACTCATTCAAGCACTTCAAGAATCATTAAAACTCAGAAGGAGTACAATGATCTCTTAAAAGATGTGAAGGACATCGCTCAGGACGAAAAGGAAAAGTTCCAATGCAACATTAAAGCATTGAGATTAATTCGATTCGCCCTTCAATCTGACATGTTTCGATTGGTAAGTTCTTGTGGTACAACAAAGGAAATCTGGGATCAGCTGTGAGAACTATATTCCACAGATGAATATCTGGAGAACTCGATTCAGACCTTACTTCTCTTAGAATTTGGAGAGTTCAAGAAGAAGCCAGAGGAGGTTGTTACACAAACGTTCGATCGGTTCAATCATCTTCTCAGTAAGATGATCAAACATGATATAGAAAGAAATCTCATCGAACAGAAGGTCACTTTCTTAAATGGCTTAAGACTCGAATGGAGAGCGGTTGTGTCGATAGTTAAAGCACATGAGCAGTTTAAGTCATATTCTTTGGCGAAACTTGTGGGGATTCTGAAATCCCAGGAAAAGACTGTGTTACAAGAGAAAAGCGTGGTTTCAAACTTTGGGTCCTTGGCCCTTCTGTCAAAGGGTAAGAGCGCAGCAGATGAAGAAGAAGATATGAATTTGGGTGACTACGATCTGACATCTGAAGACTATGCCATTATGGTAGCAAATTCTAGGAGGTTCATCAAGAAGAAGTTTCCTACCAACAAGAACCGAAATTGGCAAGGAAGCTACAGCTCTGAGAAAGCAAAAGAGGAGCTGAAGGTTGAAGAACCAAAGAAAGAAGCGAAGGGTGAAGCTGATTCTGGTATCAACTGTTTTTACTGGGGAGGGAAAAATCACTACGCAAAAGATTGTGTGTTGAAGAAAATGGGAGAGAAGGATGAAGAAGCGAGTCTCCTGAAAAGACCAGAGGAGAATAAAAGGAAGAAAGCTGCTACTAATCCCTCCATGAATGATTTATTTGTGCAAGGTTCGGTAGATGATGATGAGTTCGGTGGTGTACAGGTATGGTCAACCGACTTAGAAGATGATGAAGTGAGAAAGCCTATTCATGGAAAGGCTTATGTGGCGAAGAGTGGTGACGCTAGTGGAAGATGCTTGATGGTGACATATGTATCCCAAATGAGGGGATATAATACTGATGGTGGAAACGAAGTGACTAAGGAGTGAGAGGATGTGTGCTTTACAGCGAAGCCTCTCAGTGTGCAGATTAATGAACTTGATGAACTGATCAAGAAGGTACAATCCATTTTTGTTTCATTTAAAATCCCACAATGTAACGACCAAAAATTTTCAAAAAATTTTTAACTTTTAAAAACATCCCAATTACTTTAAGTTTTTACAAAAAGGTTTTCAATACATTTATTATCAGAGTATTCCCAGAAACATAACATAAAACATAAACACGAGGAGCGGTACGATCACGCCTTCGCCTTGCCACGGTCTCCTAAAGAACCTGAAAAACATTAAACCACAACTGTAAGCCCGAAAGCTTAGTGAGATACCCCCAACATACCAACCACATATACCATACAGATATAATATATCATATCATAATTGATCATTAAACAACCATGCATATCGGGTCTACTGTGTGACTGGTCCGCCGTATTGGGCCTTCAGTCCACCGGGTCCACCCTCCGAGTCTAGTCATGTCCCTCGAGTCTGCAGTGTGGTTGGTCCGCCCGCACCGACTTCAACCCACCTGGTCCACTCTCTGAGTCTACAATATGACTGGTCCGCCCGCATCAGGCCTTCAGTCGGCCTGGTCCACTCTCCGAGCCTCGGCATGTCTGGTCCGCCCTCATGGGGCCTACAGCCTATCCGGACCGCTCACTGGGCCTTCGGGAAAACCGGTCCGCCTTGGGTATCTTTGCTTACAACACAAAGCAGGACCCGCCTCAACCTAACTCTAGTCCAAACAACCATGTGCACATAAACATACAATCATATAAGAATTCACAGTCAACAAGCCGATCAAACAGATCACATAACATATCATCATCCTAACCAGGATACCGACCTAACCGGTCACTAGCATATACCATCCTAGCTACTAGGATGCAAACGTATCAAAGCAATAACATAACAACAAATACTCGGATCTCAATCCGATAAAGGGCCGGCGTTGGTGCCTTAGACCCTGCTTATATAGTGAGGATAACTCACCTCGCACCGTCGAAACTCTGAACTGAAGAAGCAGATTCCCCAATCACCGACTCACCGAAAATCCCAAACTAGCCATCATAACAAAATAAACATTAGGCCAAGTACAACACTCTTCCAATGGTAAATTGACCATTTTACCCTTAACTCAATCTGGCCCACACTAGGTAAGCTCCCAAGCCCACTAATGGCCCAAAGTCCAAAAGTCCTAAGCAAAGCCCACTATTGGCCCAATTTACTAAATTGGGCCCACCTCATCAAAAGGGACTAAACTCAAGATCTATAAAAACAGATGGGCCCACAACACTCTAGCCAAAATGTCCAGACACGACCATATACAAGCAGCCCAAACTCTAAGGCCCAAAATGGAAAATCCAACAGGGGGAGTACGTTGGGCGTACCCTCTCTGGTACGCTGTGCGTACAACATTGATTCGCTGAAGGGAATTGGGGAAAATACTCTCTACACGGGGCGTACTCAAAGGTTATGCGGGGCGTAACCTTGTTGCTCAACAATTTCACATAATGACTTAATGGCTTAAGCTCTTAAGCCCAAACTTTAGATTCTTAGGCCAAATATGATTAAAATTCATAAAGTCCCAAACTTTATCACTTGGGAAGTCCACAAAGCTCTTAATCCAAGGTCTTAAATCATTAAGACCTATATATCTCACACATGTAACAACTACAGCCCTGGGACCTCATTTTTCTCACTTAAGACCTCTCCAAAGGTCTAAAAGGATAGATAATCTCGGCCAACACATAGCATGAATCAAGATGAGGACTTTTGGGACAAGAATGATGCCAAAACTTCCCAACACTTAGATCTATGCAAAATAATTGACAAGCAAGAAGCTTTATACCTCAAATAAGCTCCAAAGGATGATATCTTTCCAGATCTATAAGCTCCAATCGTTCCTCTCCTTCTTTGACAACTTCTCCTTTCTTCTTCTAGCTTCTCTTTTGCCTAAATGAGCTTTCCAAGACCAAACACACCCAATAATGGAAGGAATACGGGTTTCTAGGATTTCTGAGGTTAAGGGTGAGCTTATGGAGGCTAGGGTATGAACCAACATGTTCCTTATATAGTGGCTGACCCTAATTTTAGGGTTTTAGAACTCTGAGAGTACGCTGGGCGTACTCATCCTTTCACCCGCATCACGTACGCCCTTACGCTGGGCGTAATCCCAGATTACGCTGGGCGTACTCGGCGAGTCTTCAATTTTCATACTTGGCCCCATTTTCCACTTTTTCCCACAAGATAACTAAAATACCATTTCTCTGAAATCCCGGGAACTCACAATTAGGTACTCTTAGGAACGGGGCATTATAATTCTCCCCCACTTAAATTAGGCTTCTTCCTTGAAGCCTGCGGCCACTCTACTCCAGAACTACCCCCGCAATGCACCACCTGACATTCACCGGACCAGGTTCCTCAAGACTCGACCATCAAAATCCGATACCCAACTTTACCATATTTACCTTTATTTCTGACAAGATGACACATGCTTCAGCCTTTGAGCAACTTCCACGAGTTCTCCACCGCAATCTCATAACCACATTGAACTGGCCCTAGCATCCTCGGGTTGGGAAAACCCGATACACTGAAGACACCTCCAATCATTTCCCCAGGATGAACCACCACTACATCCACAATTCCTTGATCAGAATCAAACTGGGAGTCCAAGACTCCATTCTTGCATCCCTTCCGAGCCTCTTGGCTCTACACCCGCGAAATTCCTTCCGCGACCTCAGCAGACACCCAAACCGGAAGTGATCCCATACCATTGCCGCAATCACGCTGCTCAATGAACATAATTTGGACCACTCCAATCGTAACTCTGTGCTGCTGCTTTCACTTCCGTGAACCTACTCTCCGTCTCGAAGCTACGTTAATCTCTCTTTCCTTACCAAGGAAATCCACTTGGCCGCCTTGTCACTACGACAAGTGCCACGGTGCTCGCCCAACGCTACACCACTCCTTTATAGCATAACCGCTATCCGTGCAACACACATGCTCTGAACCCGCACCGTAAGGACTCTCGAGGCCTGCACCATCTCCACTAATCAAGATCAATACCCGGGGCCAGACCCTCTAATGCTAAAACATCGCAACATACTCAATCCATTTCCTCGAATCGATCTAATAATACCTGCAGAGTCTTAAGCGTGGCTGGACCGCCTTACCAGGCCTTCAGCCGATCTGGACCACTCTCAGAACCTTCACCCAATCTGCACCGCCCTCCAAGGCCTTCAGTCTGGCTGGACCATCCTCCGAGCCTTCAGCCTGACTGGTACGCCTACCGGCCTTCAGTCTATCCGGACCGCCCAACTATCATTCATCATTTCGAGTTATCTCTCCAGGTAATCCTCCCATGCATACTGTTCTAGCCCTCTAGGGGTTCCGAACTCTATCTCCATCACACATACTCAAACCCGGCCTGATCCCGGCTCTCCACAATCAAATACCCTTGGTCTGTATCCCGCGCTGCATGCCTGCCACTTACTCATCCCAGCTTACGCTCTCGGCTGAGAGAAACACTGCTGAATCCCATGCAACTAAACGACCTCCTAAACTCGTCGATCTCCTGGAGAATTCTTCAATTCTCCCCCACTTAGAGCACTGACTATCAACCACCGGTCGCCATTACCGACCTCCCTCAACAACCCTTCACGACACAAACACTTACACGCGAACTCATTTCTACTGACACGAGCAATCTTCGCCAAATACCATATTAATCACTGATCAACCCGAGCTCAAAAGAAACTCAATCTTCAGCTAACTATTCCTCAGACCGCAGATGCTACCCGACATTCAGACCAACGCAAGATTTCCACTAATAACCCTCATGAATGATAACCAACGAAATCCCAAAAACTAACCCATAACTGTACCAACCCTCAAAGAACAACGAAAATCAAACCGAATACCACACAACGAGACTAGCAGATAAACAATACTCCACAATAATCACAAGATAACAAGGTATCAAGAAAGGAACATACCCGCAGCGGCATCCGACACTGCTCTGACCTCCTTTGTTGTAAGCTGAAAAGCACGACCTTGAGCCCTTGGGGGCTCTGCTCCACCTTGACCTCCACCCGTGATCCTCAAAGTGGCCGGTGCAGGAGCCTGCACCGGTCCCGCAGCAAGCTGTGGACAGTTGACCCTTAAGTGCCCAACCTGATGGCAATGATAATAGATCCTCAAATCCCGACCCGGGGCTGCCTGCCGACAATCCCTCGCATAGTGCCCCTCCTTCCCGCACTTGCGGCATGCACCACTGGACCTACAAACTCTGGTGTGACCCCTCCCACAATTCCCACAAGCGTGGCTGCTCTGATTTCCCACCCTGGAATCAACGGTCTTGGATCGTTTCGGCGCCGACTGCGACTGCACCGGAGCCTGCCTCAGCTCACGCAACTGCAACTCAATCTCTAACTCACGCCACCTGGCGGCCTCCTGCAACTCTAACAAAGTCTCGCACCTCTGCGTAGACACGAACTGTCTGATATCCCTCTTGAGCATACTCAAATATTGGGACATCTCAGCCTGCTCCGAAGCAAACTCGGGGCAAAACATCGCCCTCTCAGTGAACATCCTGGTGATCTCCGTCACCGACTCCGAATCCTGCTTTAGCTCAAGGAACTCTTGAGCCAATCTCTCCCTCTCAACCCGCAGAACATAACGAGTGCTGAACATCTCTCTGAACTAATCCCATGAAACCGCAGCCCTCTGTGCATCCGAATATGACCTCGTGGTCAGTCTCCACCAATACTTTGCCCCGAGCCTCAACAAGTTCAGAGCACACCTCACCTTCTGATTAGCAGGGCATGAACACGTGAAGAAACACCCCTCCATGTCCGAAAACCATCTCATAGCTACAATCAGGCCCTGAACTCCATCAAAGGTAGGAGGCTTCGTATTATCGAAGTCCCGATACTGAAAACCTCGACTGGCTCCTCCCCCTGCCGCTGCTACAGCTGCTGTAGCTGCCACGACAACCGTCTCAGTGAGAGCCGCATAACGCTCATCAAAATACTCAACCATGGCGGTCTTGATCGACCCAAACAGTTCTGGCAGCTCGGCCCGGAACAACGCAACAACCTCATCGTGCAGGATCTCACGAATCATGGCATCCAACTCGCCTGCGCTCATCTGACCAAAAACCTCGGGCGGTACTGACCCGCCCTGACCTCCCTCTCCTGCTCCCGATCCTGACCCGGATCCGCTCCCAGCATGCCTCGTGACCACCATATTGAAAAACATCACAAAATCTCAGATACTTCCCACAAACCCGGGGACCAACTCCCAACCCAACCCTGGAGGTCATGGTTTCTCTGATACGTGTATAGGTCCTGTGCTTTCAGTAGTACGGGCCCATACTACCTTCCACACCTACCCATATTTGTATGAAGTACTACAACAACACCCTAGTGAAAACAACATAATAAGAACTCAAGCCTCACTCATAGAGGAACACTGGAAATCTCATACAGAGGGAAACCCTAGGCTAGCATGCATCATAAAACAAGCAACATTATCATCAAATCCTGAAGATCCCTAGCCTAGTACTAGCATGTTGTTTTATCAATGCTCGAAAACAAATATCATGCATGGTATTTTGGGGTTACTTACTGGCTTCGGCTGATCGTATCTCCGTGTCCTCCTTTTACTTAATTCGAAAACCATTTTAAATTCTTTTTTAAAAACTCTCCCTGATTTGAGACTGGATTCAAATGAATGTTCCTCCAATTCAGTCAAACCAAGGCTCTGATACCAACTTGTAACGACCAAAAATTTTCAACAAATTTTGAACTTTTCAAAACATCCCAATTACTTTAAGTTTTTACAAAAAGGTTTTCAACACATTTATTATCAAAGTATTCCCAGAAACATAACATAAAACATAAACACGAGGAGCAGTACGATCACGCCTTCGCCTTGCCACGGTCTCCTGAAGAACCTTAAAAACATTAAACCACAACTGTAAGCCCGAAAGCTTAGTGAGATACCCCCAACATACCAACCACATATACCATACATATATAATATATCATATCATAACCGATCATAGAACAACCATGCATATCGGGTCTACTGTGTGACTGGTCCGCCGTATCGGTCCTTCAGTCCACCGGGTCCACCCTCCGAGTCTAGTCATGTCCATCGAGTCTGTAGTGTGGTTGGTCCGCCCGCATCGGGCCATCAACCCACCTGGTCCACTATCTGAGACAACATTATGACTGGTCCGCCTGCATCGGGCCTTCAGTCGGCCTGGTCCACTCTCCGAGCCTCGGCACGTCTGGTCCGCCCTCGTGGGGCCTACAACCTATCCGGACCGCTCACTGGGCCTTCGGGACAACCGGTCCGCCCTGGGTATCTTGGCCTACAGCACAAAGCAGGACCCGCCTCAACCCAGGTCCATTCTAAACAACCATGTGCACATAAATATACAATCATATAAGAATTCACAGTCAACAAGCCGATCAAACAGATCACATAACATATCATCATCCTAACCAGGATACCGACCTAACCGGTCACTAGCATATACCATCCTAGCTACCAGGATGCAAACATATCAAAGTAATAACATAACAACAAATACCCGGATCTCAATCTGATAAAGGGCCAACCTTGGTGCCTTAGACCCTATTGATATAGTGAGGATAACTCACCTCGCACTACTGAAACTCTAAACTGAAGAAGCAGATTCCCGAGTCGCCGACTCACAGAAAATCCTGAACTAGCCATCATAACGAAATAAACATTAGGCCAAGTACAACACTCTTCCAAAGGTAAATTAACCATTTTACCCTTAACTCAGTCCGGCCCACACCAGGTAAGCTCCCAAGCCCACTAATGGACCAAAGTCCAAAAGTCAGAAGCAAAGCCAATATTGGCCCAATTTACTAAATTGGGCCCACCTCATCAAAAGGGACTAAACTCAAGATCTATAAAAACCAATGGTCCCACAACACTCTAGCCAAAATGTCCAGACACGGCCATATACCAGCAGCCCAAACTCTAAGCCCCAAAATGAAAAATCCAACAGGGGGAGTACACCGGGCGTACCCTCTCTGGTACGCTGGGCGTACAACATTGATTCGTAGAAGGGAATTGGGGAAAATACTCTCTACGCGGGGCGTACTCAAAGGTTACGCGGGGCGTAACCTTGCTGCTCAACAATTTCACATAATGACTTAATGGCTTAAGCTCTTAAGCCCAAACATTAGATCCTTAGGCTAAATATGATTAAAATTCATAAAGTCCCAAACTTTATCACTTGGGAAGTCCATAAAGCTCTTAATCCAAGGTCTTAAATCATTAAGACCTATATATCTCACACATGGAACAACTACAACCCTTGGACCTCATTTGTCTCACTCAAGACCTCTCCAAAGGTATAAAAGGATAGATAATCTCGGCCAACACAAAGCATGAATAAAGATGAGGACTTTTGGGACAAGAATGATGCCAAAACTTCACAACAGTTAGATCTATGCAAAATAATTGACAAGCAAGAAGCTTTATACCTCAAATAAGCTCCAAAGGATGATATCTTTCCAGATCTATAAGATCCAATCGTTCCTCTCCTTCATTGACAACTTCTCCTTTCTTCTTCTAGCTTCTCTTTTGCCTAAATGAGCTTTCCAAGACCAAACACACCCAATAATGGAAGGAATACGGGTTTCTGAGGTCAAGGGTGAGCTTATGGAGGCTAGGGTATGAACCAACATGTTCCTTATATAATGGTTAACCCTAATTTTAGGGTTTTAGAACTCTAAGAGTACACTGGGCGTACTCATCCTTGCACATGCATCACTTACGCCCTTACGTTGGGCGTAATCCTAGATTACGCTAGGCATACTCGGTGAGTCTTCAGTTTTCATACTTGGCCCCATTTTCCAAATTTTCCCACAAGATAACTAAAATACCATTTCTCTTAAATCCCGGGAACTCACAATTAGGTACTCTTTGGAACGGGGCGTTACACACAAGCATCGTATGAAAAAGAATTAAATAACTTGAATTCAAGAATTTCAAATCTAGATAGTTGTTTAACTCAAACGCGTGTGACGAATTCTAACCTAACTGACCAAATGACCAGGGTGTCATCCAAGAGTAAGGAGCGAAGAATGTGGATTGAACAGAAGGAGTTGGAGCTGGTTCGGTCTAGGGTTGAAAATATCTATTTGCAAAGAGACAATCTTAAATTGTTAAAACAAAGAAACATTTTTTGTTTGATTGCAAAAAGACTTTATACTAACATTACACAACTGCATTTGAACTGTGAAATAGGCCAGAAAATACATCGCATGATTTTGCCCTTTCTTGAGCTAAAGGAGGATGAAATTGATGCCGAAGCATACAACTGTGAAAGTGTTGTATCTTCAGATGATGTAAGTCCCACTTATATGTTTGGTTTGGACAAAATTGAATCATTTATTAAGTTCAAAGACCATAAGAACATGCTCAAAGACCTTTTGGATGAAAATGACAAGTTGAAACTCAGAGCCGAAACCATACAAAAATTTAACTCATTGAGTACCAAATGAAGTTCAGAAAATAAAATTGATGTTGAAAATGCATCTGAACTTAATGAGGACGATGACATGAGTGAAATCTCTATAGACGATGAGGTTGACTGTTCAGAGTTTATTAAGAGCGAACCTGAAAACCACAAAAATTTGAATTCTGAAAATTCTGTGGAATTCGCTCATTTATCCAAAAGTAAGTCCCCAATTCTTAAAGAAAAAGCCGTTGTTTACCAAAAGGTAAGAACAACTCCCAATCAAGTTTATAAGGTCACAGGAGTAACCGGACATCAGAAAACCGAACTTACTGTGCTATTGAATGAAGATATTGCAGATGGTTGTGATGAGTATTTCTGGTCTGCACCGATAGACAATGCAGATGAAACAGTTGGTTTGTCGGAGCGAACATCATGGAAGGCCAAAGGTAGATACGTGGCAGAACCACTAAATAAACCTACCAACTATGACGTACCTAGTACCAGTGGAACAAAAGAGGTTCCAGTGGAATATGTCTCCTCAAAAAACAAAACCTCTTCCACGAAAAGTGAACCTGTTGTTCAAAAGCCGAAACAGAAGGCAAATATTCACAAACAACCGAAACAGGTGAACAATCAAAAGAACTAGAGGAATCTGAGATATAAGAAAAATCTCTCAGAGCGAAAGCAATTTTGGCACTCCCAAAATCCTCACTACACTCATTTTAATAGAAACTCCAAGCCAAAAGGAGAAGAGAATAAAGATAAAAGGAGCTTCGGTCGGTTGGATCAAAAGAACCGAAAGAAGACTTTCGGGCAACAGAAAGTTCAAGACCGAATGAATAGGTTCGGTCCTGATAGCAACAGCAACTGAAAATCCAGTTACGGTCCAGCAACTCACAACATCCGAAAAGGCAGTTTCGGTCCATCAACAAATAGCAACCGAAGGTTCAGCTTCGGTCCCTCAAATGATCAAAACCAAAAGGATCATTTCAAACTTGAAGTCAGGAAAGATTCTCATTCTAAATTCTATTCCTATAATTCTTCTCGTTCTCATTCCTCTTCTAAGCCTAATTCGCGTCCTACACCACGCTCATAATCGACGAAGGATTTGAAAGGAAAAAGAAAGATTTCCTCAGAAAATGAAGATAGAAAGCAAGCTAAAGTGCAAACTCCTGAACCTAAATCCAAAGCACTTGAAACTAACCCTAATAAAATCAAAGTGTTTTAGTATTAAGATGAAAGATAAAACAACCTTAATAAAACGAACTTATCTTGTTGATACTTCTCTTGCTATTACTGTTTCTGTGAAAGGCTCACAAGGACCCAAGAAACCTTGGGTTCCTAAATCTGCTTAATTTTTTCAGGTTATAAGTTACGAGCAGTTCGACAAAGAATTGTACATAGACAGTGGCTGCTCGCGTCACATGACAGGAAGAAAGGAAGAACTAAGGGAGTTTCGGTCCCTTCAAAATGGTGGTAACGTCAATTTTGGTAAAAACTCCTATGGAACGATCAAGGGTTATGGGATGATAACCAATGGGGATTTTACAATCAGGATGATGGCTTATGTAGAGGGATTGCATCATAACCTCATCAGTGTGTCTCAACTGGTGGGAGGAACAGGCCTCAAAGTTTCATTTGATGACGAAGGTTCAGAAATAATAGAGAAGAGGACCAACAAAGTGATTCTCAAGTCAGAAAGAAAAGGTGAAATGTTCCCTCTGAATCTCAACCCAATCAAAGGAAAACCAGCCATATGTTTATTGTCTAAATCTCATTCAGACGAAAGCTGGTTGTGGCACCGAAGGCTCTCACACCTCAACTTCAAAGACATCAACAAGCTAGTCATCGGTGATCATGTTCGGGGTCTTCCACTGCTCAAGTTCGATCGAGAAAATTTATGTGCTGCTTATGAAATGGGGAAACAAGGTCACCAAAGTCACCCAACAATCATAAATACAAAAGTTGTTGAACCACTTGAGTTGCTTCACATCGAATTATGTGGTCCATCATCAATTGAGTGCATTGGCGATAACAAATACATTCTTGTTATTGTTGATGACTTCTCAAGGTTTACTTGGGTGTTCTTTCTAAAACTTAAATCCGAGGTAACTCCCAAGCTGAAGATCTTTATCAAGCAGGTTGAAGTGCAACTGAGAAAAGTTGTTCGAAACATCAGGAGCGACAATGGACTAGAATTCAAGAACAAAGAATTAGAATATTTCTTAGCAGACAAAGGCACAAGTCACAATTTCTCATCCCCCTATACTCCTCAACAGAACGGAATTGTCGAAAGGCGAAACACATCCTTGTGTGAGGCATCCCGAACCATGCTAAGTTTTGCCTCTCTTCCTTTATATTTCTAGGCAGATGCCATTGCCATAGCTTGCTGCACTCAAAACAGGTCTTATCTCAATAAGCGTTTCTCTCTCACCCCCTATGAGATTCTTAACAACAGGAAACCGAATGTCAAGTTCTTCCATGTGTTCGGCTCGAGGTGCTTCATCTTCAACTCCAAAGAGCATCGCAACAAATTCGATGTCAAAGCTGATGAAGGCATCTTTCTGGGATACTCTCTTACTTCAAAGGCATACAAGGTTCTGAATAAGCGTTCTAAACGTATTGAAGAAACCTATTATGTGTCGTTTGATGACAATTATGTCAAGAAGTTGAAGTCTACCGAAGGCACAATTGGAGAGATTTTCTCTCAAACTGGTCAGGTCACAACATCAATCACCAATCTTTTTGACCAGTTCATGGATTTATTCGATGAACCTGAGAAGGCAATTCATTCTGAAGCTGGAGCTGCAGACAACAAAGTAGATCACCTTAAGAAGATTGTTGAAGTTGCAGCCAAACGAATGATAGAAGAAGAACCAGTTAGAAACGAACCTCCTCAAAGCAATACTTCAGTCGAGGGGGAGAATCAAGTCTCTTCAGATCAAGATGACTCACAAATCCAAGGGTAGAATCCAATCTTTGACACACCCGAAAGTCCGGAACGACCTGAAAGCCCGAATACACCCGAAAGTCTGGCACGACCCGGAAGCCTGGTTACACCTGAAAGTTCGGAACGACCCGGAAGTCCTGTAGCAACCGAAAGTCCAGAAGAAACAACAAGTCCTATAACACCCGAAGGTCCGGAACAGCCGGAAAGCCAAATAGAAGAAGGATTTTTTGGTTCACATCCACAAGTTCCATCATCTGTCGAGGGGGAGAGTTCCGATAAGCTTTATGATGATGATTTACAATCAGAGTTGGAAGAAGAAGTAAATGCTGAGTTGGATCCCTCTTATGATCCAAATTATCCTCCTCTCATCAAATGGACCAAAGATCACCCAGTTTCTCAAATAGTGGGTGAAGCATCAGAAAAGGTTCTAACTTGATCACAACTAAAAGCGAAGCAAACTACTCTATTCTCCAAAGTAGAATTATTCATGTTTAATTCATTCATCTCCAAAATAGAGCTGAAAACCATCAATACTGCTCTCGATCATTCTGATTGGGTTCAGGAAATGCAAGACGAACTCAATGAGTTCGAAAGAAATAAGTTCTGGAGACTTATTCCAACACCGGAAGATGCCTCAGTTGTAGGTCTCAAATGGGTATTTAGAAACAAACTGGACAAGGAGGGCAATGTGATCCGGAATAAGGCTCGGCTAGTGGTGAAAGGATATTTCCAGGAAGAAGGAATCGATTACGAAGAGACATTCGCTCCAGTTGCAAGACTGGAATAAGTTCGAATATTTCTTGCCTATGCCGCACACAAAAACTTTAAGGTCTACCAGATGGATGTGAAGTGTGCCTTTCTGAATGGCGAACTTGAAGAAACTGTGTATGTGGAGCAACCTCCTGGTTTTGTAAATGAAAAGTATCCAGATCACTGCTAGATCTTGGATAAGGCAGTTTATGGTCTGAAACAAGCTCCTAGGGCATGGTATGAAACTTTAACTAAGTTTTTGAAGATGTCTAAATTTAAACAATGTTCGGTTGACCCAACCTTCTTTCATTAAAAAGAAGGTAACCACCTTATGATTGTTCAAATCTATGTCGACAATATCATCTTCAGCTCCACGAATCCCAGCCTAACAGTTGAATTCAGGAAGTTGATGGAGACTAAATTTGAAATGAGCTCAATGGGTCCGATTATCTTTTTCCTTGGTTTAAGTATTAGACAGGGACCCGAAGGCATCTT
Organism: Lactuca saligna; assembly: GCF_052625555.1. Classification (NCBI taxonomy): domain Eukaryota; kingdom Viridiplantae; phylum Streptophyta; class Magnoliopsida; order Asterales; family Asteraceae; genus Lactuca; species Lactuca saligna. The sequence goes on from NC_136420.1 coordinate 148,975,728, forward strand.
TATCAACCAGGAAGCATACACAAAGACTCTCCTTGCCAAATTCGGCATGATAGGAGACTCAAAGGTCAAAGTCCCTATGGCGTTCGACACCAAGCTCACACCATCTTTGGAAAAACCGGCAGTCGACATCATGCTATATTGCCAAATGATTGGTTCCCTAATGTACCACACAACTAGTAGGCCCGATATAATGTTTTTAATATGCTATCGTGTTAGGTTTCAAGCAAATCCTCGTGAACCACACATGCTGGCAGTGAAGAATATTTTCCGGTATTTGAAGCGAACCACCTCTCTCGGTCTCTGGTATCCCTCAAACTCATGCTTCTTTGTTCAAGCCTACTCAGATGCAAACTTAGGCGGATGCGGTCTAGATCGAAAAAGTACCACATGAGGTTGCCAATTCCTAGATGAAAAGTTAGTTAGCTGGAAATCGAAGAAACAAACATGTGTTTCTCTATCTACAGCCGAAGTAGAGTACATTGCAGCCGCCTCCTGCACATCACAAGTGATTTGGACCCAAAGCCAACTCCGGGATTATGGACTCAATATGAAAAAGATCCCACTATACTGTGACTCAAAAAGTGCAATTAGGATCTGTCATAACCCAGTGCAACACTCCAAGACCAAGCATATAGCACTAAGGTATCACTTTATTAAGGATCATGTGGAAGATAGAAACGTCGAAATTCACTTTGTACGAACCACTGATCAACTGGCTGACATCTTCACCAAAGCCCAAGCTAAAGAAAGTTTCAATAAAATCCTACAAAGCCTAGGTATGCTAGAATCGAAGTCAGTACCAAAAGCACCTTCTCAAAACTAAAAGTTGAAAGCGAGATGAACCGAACGCTCGGTCTATTTCGGGCGTGGTTCACACGGGAACCGAAATGACACGAACGCTCGGTCTATTTCAGGCGTGGTTCACACGGGAACCGAAATAAACCGAACGCTCGGTCTATTTCGGGTTCAGTCCCACTAAACTTGTTTTTGCTTATCTCAAAAAGGTGATGTTTTTGGTTGTACACTTTTGTTTTATTCCTCTCTTTTCTAACATATCAAAACTCCAAAAATATTTTCTCTCCTTTGTCTTCACTTCTGTTCACATTAGCGGTTTTTGGAATATTCATGGGGTAGGTATCATTCTCACACTTTATACTAGCTAAGTGTCCCTAGAAGCATGCTGCCGTATGTTGTCCAAAGCCTCATTTAATTTTGAATAAAGCCTTACTGACTGGGTATGCACAAACCTTGTCTTCCCAATTAAGCTGTTAAAGTTATTCTAATCATGAGCTACCTTACTCTTTTCAAATATGAGTTAAGAGTTTTCTGCTTGGTCACTATTTTATACTGGAGGTACTTTGGTTTCTTTACAACACCTCAAACATTATTTCTCCATTATATTTCGGTTCATTTATGTAACCCTTGAGACTCTCAGTTATAACCACTGAGGTTTATGGTTATACAATCTCTGTGTTTATGATCTTAGTTTCGTGTCACTTCGTGCTAAGTGAAACCCACAATTCAATACCCACAATGCATTGATGGTGAACAATTAAAATTGCTCTAGCTTTCACCCATGAATTAACGCATCCACCCAAGTGGTTGTACCATGAAATCTCAAAAATTTTTTGTGTGATTCTTATGAAATTGTTAGATACCATAACATTTCTTCCCTTAGAATTCAGTTTTAATTTTTTTTTTTGGATTTCATACCAAACAAATTTCCAATAAGTCACTAAATATATTCCAAACCTACTTGTTCAACAGATCACATCGGTCTCATAGGTACTTTGTTTGGTTTCGGTCTTATGTCAAGATCCGGAATTCTGAACCGAAGCGAAAGCCACCCTTCTAAGCCTTATTAAAAGATGCCTTTCAACACTTCTTAACAAGTGCTTGATCGTAATTCAACGGGAAACCACACAGACACTTTAAAGTTTCTCTTAAGTTTGAAGGAAGAGATTCATGCCCGGGATCCGTTGTTTCATGTCTATATTGACATCACAAATTCCCACGTAGATATAACTTTATTTCTTTATCTTTGACACTCTATGCACGAAAATATCTGATTTTCCAAAAGTCTGGTTCGGTTCTCTACCAACTACTTTCCCTTATGAAGCTATGGTTATTGATAATGTACTCAACAAGGCAACGCTGTGGTTTTTATAAGTCCTTTCTTTTCTTTACTGATGACAACACATTTAAAAGATAAGATGCTGACTCAGCCGAAAGATTTACGGCTTCAACAGTGATTTGAGGGGCACGCGTGCAAAAAGGAAACAATATTCTCTCTCATGTGTAATCATCAGGGACGCTAACTGTCAATTTTCAATCACATCAAGCGCCGTTCTGAGTTCCGAGAAGATTTGGGGGCGAATTTTTCTCTCTCCTCCATAACCGATATAAAGGGTTCAACCCCGGATGTTTTCCCTCTTCATCGCAACCCACAAAGCAAACAAAGGTTTTCTCGCACTATTCATCTTCTTCTTTGAAGCGTTCAACAATGGCGGATTCCTCTTCAGTCCATGAAACCTCTTCTTGATCTATCATTCTTCCAATCAGACCTCAACAAAGCCTGGTCATCGATCTCAACCCAATCTCCTATGATGCATTTATGTATCCCATAGTGGAGTGTCTCAAATACTCTCCACTGATTCTTGCACTCTCCAAGGTTGAAATCGTACCTATGGAATGTCTCTCGCAGGTTTTCTCCACCGCTCACTATGACAAATCTGTTGATCGTATTTACTTTGACATTGTTGACAACAAATCCTCTATCTCCAAGCAGCGATTTTGCTGGCTTCTAGGGTTTGAACCTGACGAATCGATGGTTAACCCTGATTCAATCTCTGTGGGTCAACTCTTCTCCATGTTTTACAACATGGATTACACAGAAATCCTTACGACCGTGACGAAATTCAAGAAGTCATGCCTTCCTCCTCAATGGATTGGCTTTTTCACGATCTTATTCAAGGGTTCATCTGAGCGGAGTGCAGGTTCTAACGGGGCCATCCGATTATTCATGACCATCCTTTATGGTCTGTACAATGGGATCAACCTTGATTACGGCTCGGTCCTGTGGCAACAGTTTATTCAAAGCCTCATGTCACAGGATGACTCTTTTAGACTAGTCAATACTGTGTGCCACTTAGTGCTTCTTCGACTAAGTCAGGCTTGGAACGCTTCCTTACGATGTACTAACGACTAGGATAGCAAGAGATGCGATAAGGAATGCTACGAAGTAAGAAACGAAGCTTATATATAAGACCCGACTACTTTACAAGGCAACTTTTCAATGATTCTTACAAATGAGTCATCCTTCCTATTTATAGGCACCTTACACCTCCTCAAATGGAAGTTTCTAGGTCCCGATCTTTCTTGACTAATCTAGATTCTTCTTATTATTTACATGGCCTTTACATGACTCTAGAAAATGGTATACTTGTCTACGATGCTGTAGAAGGTTCTAGGTTGTTCCGACATTATCCATATTGCTCTTGTATGATCTAGCATATTCTAGATCATTCCAAAGTCTTCCAGGTCGTTCTAACTTCGTCTAGCGTCCTCTTGATTATTCCAGATTGTTCTCCTTTGTTCCACGGATATCTACAATATTCTAGCATTTTCCAGGGTCTCGTAGAGCATTCACGATCTCTCCGGAGACTTCTCGAATATACTTGATCGTTCCGGAGTTCTCTAGACGATCGTGGAATTTTCCAAAAACTTGGTCCGTGACACCCTCCCCCACTTAAACCATTGACGTCCTCGTCAAGTCTTCTATACATATGTCTCGATGTTTTCAAGGGGCTACTTCGTGTCTTTTCGTTTTCTCCAAAGTATCTCTTCGAGTAAGGCGTGCTTTTATTTCTCAATGTACGTTGAATCCTATTTCTTCTCTCATCCTCGTAAAACCTTGAGTAGCTCTTCATGTGGAATATGGATCCCTGTTCCTTCAAATGTGCCTCGCTTATTCGAACTTCCCCTTTTGGCTTCATATTCTTCTTGATTATATTGCTCTGGTCATAACACATCTTCATAGTTGAAAGGGATCGAGCTTTTGTCTTTCTTCTTTCCAAGGGAATTATATGGATAGTTGATCCCTTGGTTATACGCAGGGTGTTGTCTCTTTCGAACGACCAAGGACATACCATATCCAGGAAATCCATTCCTAGTACCATGCGATAGTCGTCCATCGGAACCACTATTAAGTCGATGACCCCTTCCCATTCTGCAATCTTCATGGGTATTCCACGAGAAACTCTGAGGATCGGATTAGATGGAGAGTTGACAACCTTCAACCGACCTAACTCCTTTGTATAATGAATACCCAACTTCATTGCTTCTTCCTCTGCGATGAAACTATGTGTTGCTCCAGAATCTACTAGCACCTTAGTGTTCCTTGCATTCACTTTAACTTCGACGAACATGAGACTCCCTCTTTTATTTTCTTCCTTCTTAGAAGATTTTATCTCATCTTTCGATATTGAGTTCAGAAAATGCATTGAGCTTATTTGTGCTTCATCTTCTTCTTCTTGCAAAACCATCGCATAGAAAGTCTTTTTCTTCGGACAGTCTCGGATCAAGTGAGGACCATCACACAAGTAGCACTTGATCTCCTTTCGCGCTTCTCTTCGGCTTTTTCCTTCAATTTCTTTTCCTTTCGTATTTAAAGGTTGGGGTGTGTTTTGTTTTGGTTCAGGTTCCGTCATAGTTTGTTCTCCCCCACTATTCTTCTTAACCGTGCTTTCTTTTCGAAATTCCATTAGATCTTCTGCCACGACAATAGCTTCGTCAATGTCATTGACATTTCTCCTCTTGAGCTCGTTGTAGGCCTAATATTGTAGTCCATCCATGAAATAGAAAAGTTTGTCCTTCTCCTGCATGTCGGGTAACTCTAGCATCAAGCTCGTGAACTCGACTATATAGTCTCGGATGGATCCCGTATGCTTTAGCCCACGAAGTTTCTTCATCGCTATGTCTTCAGCATTATGTGGGCAGAATTGTCTCTTAAGTTGCCTCTTGAATTCTTCCCATGTGTCTATGCTATATAATCTTTTTTCAATATCACCATGCTTCCTTCACCACCATAGAGCTGCACTCTCGCATAGATAAAGTACGGTTATATCTACCTTCGTCTTGTCATCCTTCACTTGACTAGCATTGAAGTAGCATTCCATCGACCAAAAGAATTCGTCAAGTTCTTTGGGATCGCGTTTACCTCCATACTTCAATGGTTTGGGTGCTTCTGTGTGTGGAAACGTTCTTGCAATGGTCCCTCCAGTGATTGCTGGCTTGCACAGGTTTACTTCGGCTTGTAATGCGTCTACCTTTTCACAGAACTCACTCCGCAGGGTGTTGATAAGTCCAAGGACTTCTTCCTTGATGACACCGATGGTCTCCTTCAATCCATCGCTCGTGTCACTTATCTCAACAACGAATTGATCGACAGTATCCTTCCATTCAAGGATCTCACCGACGTTAATCTCTGTCCTTGTAAGCTTGTTTTCTAAGCTTGCCAAGGCATCTACCGATTGATCCCTCTTCTTGGACTTCCTTCCTTTCTCCTCGACGACAGGGAGAATGTTGAATACTTCACTTGCTCCTTCCATCGTAATGGTCTCTTGCTTGCTCGAACCTGGCTCTGATACCACTTGTCACGGGATGACTCTTTTAGACTAGTCAATACCGTGTGCCACTTAGTGCTTCTTTGACTAAGTCATGCTTGGAACACTTCCTTACGATGTACTAACGACTAGGATAGCAAGAGATGCGATAAGGAATGCTACGAAGTAAGAAACGAAGCTTATATATAAGACCCGACTACTTTACAAGGCAACTTTTCAATGATTCCTATAAATGAGACATCCTTCCTATTTATAGGCACCTTACACCTCCTCAAATGGAAGTTTCTAGGTACCGATCTTTCTTGACTAATCTAGATTCTTCTTATTATTTACATGGCCTTTACATGACTCTAGAAAATGGTATACTTGTCTACGATGCTCTAGAAGGTTCTAGGTTGTTCCAACATTATCCATATGGCTCTTGTATGATCTAGCATATTCTAGATCATTCCAAAGTCTTCCAGGTCGTTCTAACTTCGTCTAGCGTCCTCTTGATTATTCCAGATCGTTCTCCTTTGTTCCACGGACATCTACAATATTCTAGCATCTTCCAGGGTCTCGTAGAGCATTCATGATCTCTCCGGAGACTTCTCGAATATACTTGATCGTTCCGGAGTTCTCTAGACGATCGTGGAATTTTCCAAAAACTTGGTCCGTGACACTCGGCTCTACCTCTCGGCACACTGAAATCTCTTATTCCAGGTTTTGGACGATCGCCACTAAATGGGCTATGGACAAATATCATGTCCCCACTGTGGCCAATTCTCCTATTTCCTCGATTGGTGTGTTTCATACCACCAATATTATTGTGACTGATCCATCCAAATTCATTTGTGTTGGCTCAATTCCAGAGTCAATGTATGCTGGTGTATACAAGGAGAGCAGAATCTTCAAAACCTACATGGAGTTTCCTCCTTCGGGTCCAAGAGACTTGACACCCGAGATGCTTCAATCTATTAATGAAGCAGACAAACTTGCCACCAGGGGAAAGAAACCAGCGAAGGGGAAAATCAAGAAAGCAGCAAAAGGCCCTACTCCTAAGAAGCGAAAGTTGACATAAGCCGCCCAATCACCTCCACCGAAGAAGAAAACACAACCTAAGCATAAACTTCTTCTTGCTTCTTCCTCAAGCGATTCAGACGATGAAGGTTCAGAATCTGAAGAGTCGATTCGAGGAGACTCTCCTCCCCGTTCTCCTATACATGAGGTACCTGTTGTAACTAAACCTATCTCTTCTCCACCTATCACTATATCTGTTTCCATTCCCATTATAACCTCCTCTATTTCTATTCCCCCCATAACTACCTCTACTCACATTCCACCTACTTCTATCCCTATACCACCACCCATTTTCTCTGAAGCCACCAAAACAACAACTACTGGAGTTCGAACCAACGTATCTGATACGGGGGATTGTACTTCAGCAACCGAACATACACCTACACCCGAACCAACTTCATCACCCGAAGCTACTCCCACAACTGGACCATCCACATCACCCTTATCTCCCACTCACTCAGCCAAAACCGAGACATTTCTGGGAGGGGAAGATATGACCTTCGATTCCATTTACTACAGCCCTTACCAGGTTCAAACCGATGATGATGATGATGCTCTTGTCACCAAAAAGCACATCAAGGAACTCCATGAGAAGATTGATAATCTCGTCGCTTCTTCCTCTTCCTCAAAGTCCTATATCTCGGAAGCTGCCATTAAGGGGATGGTGGATACTTTCACCAAATCACACGAAGCCTCAATCAACTGTGCTACTGTTGCTATCCACAAATCCACAAAGGCTTGTGTTGTGGCTACCAAAAAGTTGAAAAACTATTTCAAGATGCTAACATGTTTCTGGAGTCTTTGCAGGGGGCAGCTGAAACTAATGCCACAAAGGTTAGTTCGGTGTTATAGAAGATGGCCACTTCCCTAGAAACAGAAAAGCAACATTTCGCTAATCTTCGTCAAACCCTCAAGGTAGACAACCAATCTTTTCAGTCATCTGTTGATGCTCGTTTGCTCCATTTCCATCAAACCCTTGCAACAGAATATTCTTCAAAGGATGAGCTAGCCCGCAAAACATCTGAGCTCCAACTTTCAAATCATCAACTCTCCCAGGCAGAGAAGGAGGGCGACTCTCTTCGGTCGGAGAAAGCTGTGATCAAAAGTTATGTTTCGGATGTCCACGGAGCCCTCTCGGACATCATTGAAGCCCATGATCTGATTCTCAACTACTCGGTGAGGCAAACTCTTGCTGAGAAGCTTGCTCCTGCCATTTCCTTGCTTAGCCGAATTCAGGGGATTCTTGAGCAAGTGGACCATCCGAAACAAGGGGGAGAAAAGACTTCAAAGGGCACAGATCAATCTCAACCTCCTCCTATTTCGAAAGCTCAATCTCAACCACTTATAGTTTCTTCATCAGTTCCAGCTAAAGCAACCGAACCAACAACTGTTCTTGCATCAGGTTCGGGTGCTCAAGACAAAGGCAAACAGGTTCTTAATGACAGTGATGGAAGTAAATATAAAGAAACTATTGCTGACATTCTTAAGAAATAGGCCAGGGAGAAGGAACTTGATACATATGCTCGGATTACTAGGGAGGTCGAAGCTAATGAAAGGAAGATAAAGGAGGCTCATGGTCTCCTTGAAAGACGAAAAACCCTATTTCCTCCTTGGACTCTTGAAGAGCTTGTCAAAGAAGCTATCGAGTCCCCCAACATCCTTTGGCTTGAACCTGTGATCTCCTTGGACCGGGTCAATTCGGTTGATTCTCAGTTTGACATGCCCTTGACCCGAAAGGCTTTCATCTTTCATGCATTCTACCACATAGCTGAAGTCCCTCATCCTTACCCGAAGGTTGATAGGGAACTTATCGATTTCTATATGAGGACTGCTCAACCTCAGTATCAGATGTGGAGTGCACAAAAGATTATCAACATTCGGGTTCTCAAACCTGTTCGCGAGGGTAACTTCACAAATGTTAGATTCAAGGTCTTGAGGGGGTCTGAGAAAACTGAACATGCCATCTCTCTCGTTGATCTTCCCAATCTAAATCCTCATGACTGGATAATCCTGCACAACATCCTCCTCATCAAGGAAATGGAATATGGGCCAATCATAGATCATTTCAAGAGGATGTTGGTGTGTTACATTTTGGAGGTTGCCAAGTTGGATCAAGAAGTTTCAAGTGTCCTCAGAAAGAAGCCTACTATCACTCCAGTTGGTTCTGCAAGCGATTTGAATAGAATGCATATGGGGAAGATTGACCCAAAGTGAAACTCAGTTATGTTCACCATGGCAGAAGGTCAGAAATGTCTTTTCGCTTTGGCTGACAAACATCTTTACACCACTTCTTGCTTGGAGCATGTTCTGGGATCATCAATCAATGCAAGCAGAATTCTGAAAGTGATAAGAAATACTTCAACGACATGATCAACTGGTATATTCATTTCCAACAAACACTTCTGGCCATTATTCCATGCTTGTTCAAGATTGTGAAGAAAGCTAGTGTCGCAGGTACAACTAAGCCGAAGTAAGGTCTCGCCCCAATTGACGCAAAGTGGGAGATTGTTGGGTTCATTATGTGTTGTGTCTTGGGGTCGTTTCTTAGCCCAGTTTTGTATCCGGATTGGGCTTGTCAATCCGTGGTTTAATATTTAGGGTTTTAGTATTTATAGATGCTTGCATGCATATTGGTACGTAGCTGTTGAGTCGATCATTCATAATGTTTTTGTTTCTATCGATTGTAACCCTAAAAGCCTCTACAACAGAAGTTCTTCATCGAGCTCTGCTGAGGCATGAATCTATTGAATCATTCAGCTCATTGTTGGTTCATTCGTTTGTTTGTTATTTTGTTTGCATGATTCTGATAAACCTGTGTAAGATCTAATCGATCAAAGAGTATTTTCATCTCATCACGCCGAACAACACACTCACAGGATCTAAGATCATTCGAGAAACAACGGAGAAAATCATTCAAATCAGGTGACGACACTAAGCATTGCGAGACCGAAAAAAGAGGTATACTGATAAAAGTCGAAAGCCTATGGAATTTCAAGTAGGTGATCGCATGCTACTGAAGGTCTGTCCCTAGAAGGGAATGATACGATTTGGGAAGCGGGGAAAACTAAATCAACAGTACATCAGACCATTCAAGATTCTTGCCCGAATTGGCCCGGTGGTCTACAGGCTACAACTACCCTCTAAACTTAGCAACGTACACCCTGTCTTCCGCATATCAAATTTGAAGAAATGCCTATCGAACGAAACCCTCGTTTTTCCACTTGAGGAGATTAAAGTGAACGAGAATCCCTTGTTCATTGAAGAACAGGTTGAAATCATGGATAGAGAAGTGAAGCATACGAAACAATGCTGCATTCCAATTGTGAAGGTTCGATGGAGTGCCAAACGCGGACCGAAATTCACATGGGAACATGAAGATCAATTGATGTTGAAGTACCCTCACATCTTCTCTGGTTCTTAAGGATAGTGTACAAAAAAATTTGGGATGAAATTCCATCTAACAGGGGAATGATGTCACAACTAGAAATTTCAGGTCAAAACCAAGTCCAATAGTCTTGTATATGCAAGTGTTTTAACTATGATACAACTATGATATTTAATTAAGGTCCATATTACCCTAAGCCCTAATGATTATAGCAAATTAAATAATGATCATGATATAGACATAAAGACTTGTGTATATGTTACAATCTTGAACATTTGAACTATAAACCCAACATAATTAAGTTGCTAAGACCATGAACACCTTTAATCGACCAAGTTAGGCAATGAATCTCCTTACTAGACCTCTTTGGTGCATAAACACCTTTAATAGACCAAGTTAGGTGATGAACCTCCATAGTGGACCCCTTTGGGGCGTAAACACGTTTAATAGACCAAAGGTAGGCCGTGAACACATTCCTAGGTAGTGTCTTCATCGTAAACTACTTCATGATTGGATTTTTGGGCATGAACTCTTTAAAGAGGAAAGTCTTGGGCGTAAATACCCTTGGTGGACCACACATGGGGCGTAAACTCATGTGTTTATGCCTAGGGTTGAAGGATTTGAAGTGTTTACGGGTTATGATTTGTCTTTTGGCACTTTCCCATGCAAATCTCAGTAAAACATGTATTAACCATTAATAACAAAGATTTATCCATTAGTAATCCAAGCAAATATCAAATCATTTCCTTATCCCTTAAGATGAACGTAAACCACACTCTTCATTTCACCAAAACTCATTTTCACTTACTGAGAAGTCCGTGAACACTCTCATAGAATTCAAGCCAACTTCCAGGAATTTTATTTGTTTTCAAACTCTTCTAAATCTTTGTAAGTATTTCGTGCCTAGTAGAAATTTTACACATTACCTCGTTGTAATTCTTCCTAATCACACATAAATGTATGTGTTAACAACCTTAGGGTATCAAAGTCTCTAAGAGTTTCATCAAACACTACAAGTGTTCTATGCTCCAAACTTTCACCTCATCACTTCCACTACACCTTTTCTCTACCCAAGGTGACCTTCATACCCCACTCTTTTCAAGTTTTCATTATTTTGGCGGAATACAAGTCAAATATTGACTAAATCCTTGGGATAATTGCATGTATTTGTATGTTTAGGTGTTTATGTGTGTTGAAATGTTATTATTTCATATTAATACTTCATAAACTTGAGACTTTACAAATCTCATGATGTTAGAACTAAGTTATCTTTGTGGAGTTTTACATATGATGGTATTACCTTAAACATAAAATATAATTACTAGGTAAAAATATGATGACTTACACCCAAAATGGTAAATTTGTGGTTAAAAAATGCTTTTTCCACTAAAACTTGTGCAAACATTGAGACATAATAAATTTCATGGATTTATATGAGATTTTGGTGGAACTAGTGACATTATTTTAGTCACAACAAAAAAATAGAATATTTTGTTTACAAAGATCTCAACGAAAGTTTGGGTATGTCAAAACAACCTACAAAACTTGGGTATTTTTCTAAAAATAAATGTTGCTAGTAAGACAATCATGTTATGTTGATACCATTTCAAGGGCTTTAAACTTAGAACATTATATCATATTCATAACCTTTTGCAAGTTGACAAACTATTTGTGATTATTTATACTTATCAATATAAATAATTTTATCAAGTCAATATACAAAACTTAGTTTTTATGACAGTAATATTTGCGTGTCATAAATTGCCCAACATAAGACTTTCGGAAATACAAGTAATAAGTTATATATCATAAAGCAGTAAAACGCGTGTCATAAAGCTGCAGTCATAACTTTACACAAGGAAAACTTTAATTGCATTATTTAATAATGGGAGTCAAAACTCCCGTAAATTCCGTTAACGCTCTTGTGAGATTTTTTTCTTCTTCACCGTACCTATCTAGTGTATATTATAATTCTTGTAGTTATAACCAGAGTCCCCTGGAGGGGGAGGGGATTAATTGTGTATAGATCTATACGGGGTTGACACCCCACACCTGCGCTATTCGCTACAGCTAGACATGCCAGTCTAAGGTGAAAAATATCTTTCATAATAGCTGAATCCTGAAGAACATCATGATATGTGTTCTCGTCATATTAGTATGGTTGTAACGATTCACATAGAGTAGGGTCCTATTAACATTGGAATTTACAAAGAATATACACTCCGTAAGTTTTATGAAAGACAGAACTATGTTTCGTATAGTTTGTAAACTGATTTCACAACTTCGGAGTTAGGGTTTTAAGACCACAACATCTTTTATATATAGAAAATATAGGATTTTCTGCGAACACGCTCTTTTCAGAAACAAACAAAGGAAAACTAAAGAACATGCATGCAATTATACACTATTTTGGAACGAGACTTATAAACTACTTTTTATAGAAGATATTGGATTTGCTAGAGTTTTAAAACTTACTATGAACAAAGATAATACAAAGTTTATCTACAACTAGGCTTATGAACTCACCAAGATTCTGTATTGATGCTTTTTAAAATGACTTGTATTCTCAGGAACTCAGTGAGTAGGTACTCGAGCTTGGGATCTGGACATGTTACTATATTTAGAGAAATCATACTTTTTAGTGATTTTGTGTAATCGAAGAACAAGTACACTTTGTAAACAATGAATGTTGGTATATTTTATTGTTTGATATTTGGTTGCTATGTATCATTTATATTCAACTGCTATGATATTACATAATGATGTCAACCGCCCCCGGATGTTTCCGCCGTCCTGGTTCGGGGGTGTGATAGATTGGTATCAGAGCATTGTTTATAATTAACTAGTATATCTGACCATACATGATATACAACTATAATCACAATGGGACTGAAACACTCTAAATAAAAGTATGCTTCCAAAATACAAGTATTTTATAAAAAGTATACTTACCTGTAAGCACATTATCAGTAGAGTCTTAATAGGGGAAACAAATAAAAGTCCTTAGAGGAGTTGGACATCGAGACTAAACTTGGACAGTTATATAATCATATCTAGAGTAAATTAGCGTGATCAACTATATTTATTCGAGATATGACCAACGTGTGTCTAAGAGTGGTCGAGGTGAACGACAAATCTAAAACATACCAACTTAAAACCACAAGAGTCTGATAAGAAAACTAAAAGAAATAAAAATACTATAGGAGTATTATGACATTCCATCTATTTTCTCGTACTTATATATTCTCGTATAGACGACATGGAAGGCTTTCACCTCCTCGGAGACCCTTACTTCCCCAATAAGGGGAATAGGGGTTGGATCGAGGAAGACCCTGAGGATCCCATGGAGGATCCCGAGGAGCTGATAGAATTTGAAGAAGATGATATCGATGAAGAGATCGAGGAAGATGACGATGAGGAGGTTAAGGAGGACGATGATTTGGATGCATAATCCGAAGTTGTAAACCCTCCCTACATGGAAAGAGCACCACTCAATAGAATGGGCTACAATGTCCCTACAACTCCTTGGGCTGATGATATTGAGAGGTAGGGCCGACGCCAGGGTCAGCAGCCGCCATTTGGGATGAACTAAGGTTTCTATAACCTCTACCATGGAGTACCAGTGGATTGCACATTTCTTGTCATGGTCAGGCCTATTAGGGACATCAGCAACCATGCTCAAGTGACCGCCGACCGGATGATGCAAATGCGGGCGCCCATGCAGGTTATGGATGCTCACACACGAGACCTGGAGCGATACTTCTATCGATTGGAGTGAGTCACAGAAGACCTTGCTGCTACGCGAGTCGAGGTCAGGGAATACCAGGATAGGCACGTTGCTCTGGAGGAGCATGTGTGGATTGCTGAATGCCGGTTAGCCGAGTTACAGGGAGCATCTACCTCCTCACAGACTCCGCCAGAGGATGCTCGTCAAAATGCCAAGAGGAAATATTCACAAGAACACTATAGCACCACTAGTGCCGCCTCCTCCGAAGATGAACTTTGCTGCTTTCCAGGCGGCAGTCTCTGCGGCGGTCACGATAGCTTTAGCACACATTAACCAGGGCAACAACGGGAGAGGTAACGGTCAAGGGACTGGAATTTCTTATAACAGTGATCTTCATGGATAACCAAAAACTAGCACTTATAAAGATTTCACGAATGCAAAACTAAAGACTTTCAATGGGAGTAGGGGCGTAGTATCTCTCATTCGATGGATCGAGAAGATTGTATCGGTTTTCGAAATTTGCGGTTGTTCCGAGGAGAACAATGTGAAATTCGCTGCATGTACCTTTGCTGATAGGGCTTTATCGTGGTGGAACGGCCATATCAAAGTCCTTAGTCTCCCGGTCGCCAATGCCATGTCATGGGAAGATATTAAGTCGACGATGCTGGAAGAATACTGTCCCCGGGGCAAAGTTCAAAAACTTGAACAAAAACTATGGAACCTGACCGTACAAAACTCTAATATCGAAGCATGCATCACATTTAGTGAGATGACACTTATGTGCCCTGGAAGGATAACATCAGAGGGCAAAAAGGTCAAACGCTTTATTTACCTCCAATTTAGGGGAACGTGATCATTACAAACCCCTCGACCTTCGATAGTGCCAAGCTTCTAGCACAAAAATTGTATGACCATGGGGATGGAAAAAGTACGCAAACTTCTAGCGATAAAACAAAGAAAGAGGAAAACAACATGAACAACAGAGGAAACAAAAGAAAAGGGCATCAGAATCAAGAATCATCCAGGAAACAACAAACCGTAGCAGTTCACGCTGCTACCATGCATGCCACACCAACCCTAGCCTTACGAACGTTGACCACACCAACACCTGCAAGACCTTACACAGACACTCAACCGAAGTGTGAAAAATGCAGCTTCCACTACCATGGCGCATGCCGAGACTTGTAGTACACTCACTACAATAGAAAATGTCACATTGCCCGGTATTGCAGTTCTCGGATGCAACAAAACAATCAACCCAACAATACCAGGGCCAGTCAAACCTA
Organism: Lactuca saligna; assembly: GCF_052625555.1. Classification (NCBI taxonomy): domain Eukaryota; kingdom Viridiplantae; phylum Streptophyta; class Magnoliopsida; order Asterales; family Asteraceae; genus Lactuca; species Lactuca saligna. Next base: position 148,990,809 of record NC_136420.1, read on the forward strand.
CTATGTGTGACAACCTGAAATTTATTCTGTCACTGTAACCCATTTCCGTTAATAAAACTCATTTTTATTAAAATTTTCTGTTAACATTTTGGATTAGGTTAATTAAATTAAGACTTTTATTATGACTTCATAAGTGTTGAAACACGTGAAACAACCTCAAATTCTTTTAGAAAGATTTCTAGTTTACGACTAAGTCGGATTACGAACGTTTAATCGGGTACGAACATAAACTTCGTTTAACGTCGGGATCGGGTAGATTCCCATCGGGCCACAACCACAACCCCTATATAAGGGATTGAGCGGTCACATTTGAAGCTTTTTTTCCACTCTTAACACACACACACACACTCTCTCTCTCTCTCTCTCTACAAGTCGATTTTGATACAAAAACGCCCATTTCGAGCTCCAAAATCGTAACTAATCTTTCCTAGCTTATTATTTAGCTTGGTATGCATGCAAATCCGTGTTTAAATCATCCAAAACCCTGAAAATCATGTGTTTATGGTTGAGGAACACCCTCAAAACCGTAAACACCCATAAGTGGGTTTTTGAACCCCAAAACCCCTCAAAAACCTTTCTAGTGCTTAGCTATGACTTAGGGACTTGCTTGTATGAGCTTAGAACACCAAAAAAATGTCACAAGGGGAGTAAACATGAGTTTATGGCCCATGAACATTCATGGACCGTAACCACCTGTTCATAGACCGTAAACACCTTTTTAAGGTGTTAAATTGCCCTTAAACACCTCTTATGGCTTGGATTAATGTCTACAATCAACCACCATCGAAGTAGGGACCTTAAACATCAAAGAAACCATTACCTTAAAGAGATTACGATCGTAAACCCCCAAGGAAATGGTCCTTTGGCTGTAAACTCCCTTAAGGAGGTCAAATGATGCCCTAACTTCCCTCCATGGCTTGTGTAAAGGACTAGAAACATGTATGCTTAACCTAGAACCATCAAAGCATGACATGAAGGGGAAAGTAAGAGTTTACGGCCATAAACTGTATGTTTACAGCCGTGAACTCCCCTAAATGGTACATTTGAAGCCTTAGTCACTTCCTATGCCCTAGAATTGAACCTAGCTTATTTCCCCATGTGATATAAGACCTTTGAGCAACCAAAAACATCCCACCCATGAGTTTACGTCTGTAAACTCATGGGGATATGGTCTTTGGGCCGTAATCTCCCCGAAGGGTTTACTCTTGAAGAGTAAACTCTCTAACTAGGCCCTACACTCCTTAGATGCAACCCTTATCATTTCCAACACTTGAGATAAGGTGTTTTCGCGCAACGGAGTGTATCATCTTACTTAATTAGTGGTTTAATTTCTAATTAGATACAATTGTGTATCTCCTGATGTTACATAGGATCTTCGCATGTGTTCAAGCCCTAAATTGAACAGTTAGCATCCTACCCGACGCATTCTCGTCTGGTGAGTTCATACCCCTACACCTTTTTCAGTGTTTTTCATGTTTTCAGGGGGGCAATACAAGCAAAAGTATAAGGAAATCTTGTCCTTAAACTTATTATCTCGTATGAAATGTTACATGTTCAGTATGTTGTTAACACAGAAAACCGTATTACCAACCGTTTAACTTGTAGAGTTAATTTTCAACTAATTGTGAAACTCATTATAAAATGTTATATTTTATATTTCACAAAGGATTTCATGTCATTCATAAAACACGATTTTCCATATTGTTACTTGTAAATTCGTTATTCTTAAGATTAGAGACACGTCCTCAGTAGCACTCCACGAAGATACGCGAGTTGAGGACCGCCCCTGTAACCAAAATCTCCTGGAGGGAGAACGTGACTTGAGTGTATAGATCTATACGGAACTGACTACCCCGCACCTTGCTGCTACCTACGGTGGGACCGGTAGGTCTACGGGTGACAAAAGTCATAAAATGATACCGGCCATGTTACGAGCCATATCTAGTTTATCGTATGGTTATAGAACTCGCAAACTTAGATAATGGAGATTTACTTTTAGTAATAATGAACCTAGTGAACTAATACCCTTAGGAATTAGTTTACTAGATACTTATTAGTTTTATAAACTTGTTAAAACTAATGTAGTTTTCAAAGATAACCAGGCTTTCAGGGAAACTTCACTTAATGGTACAAGTATGGTAGATACTAGTACACTTCATTCTGGATCGATAACCAACCACCACCTTTGAAGGAAAATAAGGGTACTTCCTAGGATAACTTAACTTTTCACGAACAGATTGTTTAACAAATGAATAACCAAACTACTTTTATAAGAAAATATGGGATTTTCTTGGGAAACAACTTTTCATAAAACCAAAGGAAACTTATAATTTTACCAAAAACAAACCGCTTATGAACTCACCAGCTTTATGCTAATATCTTTAAAAACTGCTTGTATTCTCAGGTTCTCGTTAGACAGGTATCACACATTCTTTTGGAGAAAACGGAGCATATAGAAGTCATGTCTTTACTTTTGTTCAAACTGATGTATATATAAAACATGTATTACTTTGCTTTCAAACAAATGTAAATATTTCTATGTAATGTAATGGTTGCGTTTACTATGCTTGCTATGTACATTGGTTGTGATACTACGCATGACGTCCTCCACCCCGGAACGTTTCCGCCTTTGGTTTCAGGCTGTGAAACTATGGATGAGCAGAGACTGGTCATTTTAAACGTAACTTCCCCTAAGGCCATCACTCAGGGTACAGGAGGATCGGGGAGGGTCCTAATAATGGGACAGGTGGAGGCGGTTCAAGATCTGGCAGTGGTTACAGGTACGTTTCCCGTTGACAACACTTACCCATGTATTTTATTCGATAGTGGTTCTGAGCGAAGTCTTGTGAGTCATAAATTCAAACACCCACTAAATCAAGAACCCCAAAAACTAAACAAACCCTTCACAGTGGAGAGGGCTAATGGGAAGATTGAAACAACAAAAGATATATACGTAGGATGCACGTTAACACAGAATAACCACTCATTTTTAATCAATTTAATGTCGGTTAATATCCAAAGTTTTGATGTGATCATCAGCATGCTTTGGTTAAGCCCCCACCATGCCGATATTATGTGTCACGAGAAGGTCGTTCGCCTTCACATACCCACCAACGAAACTCTAATTGTTTACGGCGATAAACCAGGTGTAAATCTTCACCCTATCTCGTGCACCAAGGCACAAAAGTTCCTACACAAGACAAATCAGGTCTATCTAGCCCACATAGTGGACAAAAAGAAAGAAGAAAAGAACATCAACGATATTCTGGATTTGCATGATTTCCTAGACGTATTCCCAGAAGAACTCCTGGGGATACTGTTGGGTTATGAGCATTCTAACACTCCTAAGTGTACATGCAACCCTAAATACCTTGGATCTATGTTTTCTCTAATATACATGCAAATATGAACATCCAAGGTATTATCCTAATCTAGCATACAAAACTATCAATATAACAAGATAGAATACATACCTCTTTGATGGTGCTTGTCTTCATGAAGCTTGAGTGCCTAGTGCCCCAAGTGTGACACCTCAAATGGTTCACACAACACCATAAGCACTTGGAATAACTTATAGAGAAATTAGAACACTTCATGAAATCGTGTAGCCCTCATACATACACATAGTGTTAGTCATAGTCACGATTTCTTGAGCCATGGGTTTCTTTTATATGGTGGCTATTAGGGTTACACCATGTAACTCATGACTTTACCCATTCCTTATGCTCCATGGATTTTAACCTCCATGGAGTATCCATGGGTCACCCCATGGACTTAGTCCAACATAAGGAATCTTGGATCACAAGCCCACATATATAAGAATGAATGATTTACACAATCAACCCATATATTTAATTAGTCTTCTTTTGATCACTTAATTAATTCTAGATTAATTCTTGATCAATACTAATTAAATAATCTCATTATTCTTATTATTAATATACTAGAACTTATAATATATTAATAACCGTAAGTGTCTTATTTCTCTCATTATAGTCTATCCAAGTGCATGATGCCATGCAACCCAAATGGACCATGCCGGGTCGGGTCAAGTCTTACCAATTATAGTTATGGACTTAGACATTAATCCAACAGTCTCCCACTTGGATAAGTCTAAAACTATTATTGCGTATGACTTCAGGAACCAACTAGCAATCGTAGCTCTCAAAAGCTTCTGTCGAACTCTGACCTTGTAGATGAACTCTGATCTTTTTCAACGACTTGTCCATTAGATAAGGGATCATATATTCCTCCATTCTAGATATCATATGGACTGAGACATGGATTATAATCATTCTCTCTGTCCATTAGTTGTTTCCCGATTTCCGATTTATGACGACTGACTAATTGAACAAATCAAATCAGTCCTGGCCCGGCCGAGCACTTCCATTTGTCATCATCAAATCATCGAGGGGCCCACAGATATCGCTTTTATCCCGAAGGTAAAAGGAATGGATAAACTTCGACTCATATGGCTTGTTCTACTACTTGTTGAATCATACACAAAGGCACGTTTTATAGCACCGAGTTACCAAATGCAGTTTCGTGCAATCAATGTACAACCAACTCATAGTAACAACTCATATCTCTAGGTTTGAAGAATATAAGATATTATCGTCTCATGATCACTCGTGATAAAATCCATGAAGTAATTCCAATGAGCGCGGGTTGAATCCAATACTCAGAACTTATGAGCACTCATGAGTGTTGTAGCCCTTTGTCCAACAACTTAGACCTCTACAAGCCAACCCATGACAGTCTTAATTCATATCTACTTCCAACATATGACCGACTGTGGATGGTTTGAATAACTTAGTCATTCCGGAAGAATAACCTAGTTTATTCGGGAAGTCAAAACATGCAAAGTGAAACACAATAATAATTGAATCCAATATGGTCTCAGAACTTATGAATATAAATAAAACTCCTTTTATTTATCACCATATGATTATACATTATTCATTGTATATTGTTTCAGCTATCAACATTATTCTTGAATTTAAAACAATAGTTGTCCCATGCTCCAAGCATGCACACTATGTTTTCTAAACAATAGTCATGCCATACACCAAGTATGCATAATAAGTTTGACTATGATCTTTATTTTGTGAACTAGATCAAATAAACATAACTTCAATGATTCTCTTTTCACACTCCCAAATCCTTACTGCAAATGCAAGAATTCCAAATTCATGTCATTTACTGAAATCTGTTAGATTCTAAACTTATATGCATTGATCCTCTTGTAATGATTATGCACAAAGTCAGAAAGACTTAACAACAATCATTACAGAGCATTCCAAAGGAGATCAAGTCCTTGGAACCATCCTTCTTGCATTAAGTTTCCATAATCTTACACAGATTGAAAATTCTAACTTTGAAACATTTCCAGATTCCATTTCGACTATCACTTCTGAACAAGAGTTGCCTCCTTACAGATTATGTCAATATGGTCCTTCCAGAATTATCACTATACTTCCAATTGTCCTTGAGAAACCAATCTTTGGTAAACCTTAGATTGTCCTTGACAATTGTTTAATCCTTTTAGTCATATCCAGTTCTAAACCTTTTTCCCTTCTTAATGCCCTAGACATTTGGAAAATTTTAGAAAGGATGAATATAGCACATGTAACCGGTCCTATATCCGAAGCATATGGGACACGATTCATGATGTCTCACATAAAGACTAAACCAGTCTTTTGCTATAACATTTCCATTTCTATTTGCCAAGTTTTCATAATTCAGATTATGAAAAGGGATGCCGTAATCATAATCGAATTTAAGAACGCAAATAATGGACCCATATACAGAATTTCCTTATGTTGAGCCATTCCAACATGAAATTCATATATATCCTTGACTAAATGATTAAAACCTCACGATCTAAGCTTATAGATTTGAGATGAAGTATAATTTCCTCTCCCTTAATTATAGCAAAACAACTTTTTCCCAATTGAAACCTTTTGTTTTCTATAATTAACATTGCTAGCTTGCAATACTTATCGTAATTATCATGCTCCCACTAACATGATGATTATTAGCATAACACTTATGCTCCCACTAGCTTTGACATGTACTCAGAAATCAGCTGGACTTCTAGAAATCAATACTTTATTGACTTTCTTACCAAAGTTCAGATTTCTGATACTAGATTGTTTTGATAAAACTTTATCAAAAAACATACACCTTTCCTTAGATAGCTCATGGGTGTGTCAAAACAATTTTAAGAACTATGAAAAGGGATGCCGTAATCATAGTCTTGATTGTTTTGACCTTTGTCATTTCTCACAAGGCCATGTTAGTGTGCCGGTTAACCACACGCGCTCCACTAACGACTTTGAGAATGCAAATATCACAATTGCTATCTAGCTAAAACCTACTTAGTGAAAGTGTTTCCTCACCATCATTTTCATGAATCGGAGAGAAACCTTATGGCACTTAGATTTAATGGTGTATGAGTTCTTATCCATGTGAATTGTCATAACCATAGTCACAAGACAAGAATTATGATAAACCCAAACTCATATGGATTGAACTCAATCTTAACTTCTTGCCACCTGGCAGCTCAAGGGCTTACCATTGCATCCAAGTTGTTGTGCAACACATTGAGAACTCTAAGAACTCATATGCAAAGCCAACTTTAACTAGAATGGGCACAGAATATGTCAACACGATAGGTTATAAACCTCAAGTCGTGTGCTAGTGAAGAACTTTAGGTTTCATTCTTGATTAGTTCTTGAGAATTTCAAGACCTTTAAGACTCCCACTGTCCTCTTGACCTATAAGACTTCCTTGTCAAACATCCAAGAGATAGTGCGGATTCTAATCAAGACAAACATTTCACACAATTGGCCTTAGTTGGTCTTTGTTTTATCCAAAACATCACAACTTACCAATTTCAAATGTACAAGAGTAGAAAACTTTTACTCTTACGTTTGTCAAGTGTTTTTAAACCTTCTTTAAGACATGTCACTCAAATTACAATCTTGGAGTATGACTCTAAGACTTGTATTGAAACGAAGTATGACTCATCTTCTTGATTTAACCATTTCAACAATTTCAAGATCCCTTCTTCTTAGTCATAAGAATGCACTAAGACTTCCTTAGAGAACTAATTTTGATATGGTTTCTTAATCATTAAGATGATCACAAAACTGATACTAAAGTACTCTCCCATCTTTTCAGATTTGAGAGACTTTTATCCTTCTGCCTAATTTGATTCTTCTTATTCGCTCTGCCATACGTTGGAACCTTTTCCAATGTCTCAGAGTTATACTTACGCTTGTAAGTATAATCATATTTACTAAGCTTTAGTAATCTATGACGAATAGCCTTATATCTTTTGTGGTGGACTTAATCAATGCACATGACTATGTACTCGATCCCTTAGTCCATTACTTAACTCACACATCCATGTGAATAAGTAATTAGTCTTAATTTTTCCAATACTTGAAAGTTCTCATTCATCATGCTATACAACTTGCATGATTCCAAGTCCCGGTCCAATTGAGACTTTGGATGATGAGAATCTTTCCTTATTTGGTAAATTTAGACGTTACCACAAATGAAGGAATCAATTTCATATTTCCACTCTTGCTATTAATGGAATCATATAAGCAACAATTTTTTTTTCTCAAATGCCATTGTAAGGATATTTTTTTTTAAAATAAATAAAATCAAAAATTTTCTTTTATTTTAAAAACTATGCGGAAAAAACTTATCCTTACAATCCATATAAAAACTTGTTGTTATCTATTCCTTAGCAATATCTCATAACTCCTAAGAAGTAGCTCAAGAATCCGATTTTCAAACTACGCGATACAAATCCATCTATGCGATCAGATTCAGCATATTCTTTCTTTAAGTTCCTTTACTTTTTCTTTGATTCTAAAAACATTACCATGTGACCCAGTCACATCATGTATTAGGAATCTGAAAATAGAAACTTAACAGAGTTAGATTAGTGGACTTTTACCTGAAGTAGAGTCAATCTTATTGACTTTAACATCCTTAGGTAAATTAGGCAGCTTCGCAACTAATGACCCTTACTTTGGCAATATAAACATATGGACCCTTTGATAATGGTACACGGGACTATCACAGACTTAGCTTTTCTCTTTACCATTTGTTCAACCGAGTTGACTATGGCCGATCCCTTTCCATTGGGAAGAGAATGCTTGTTCTGGATTTCCTGTGTCACTATTGTCAATGTCCATAAAGTTTCAGGAAGTTGATCTTAACAATAGATAAGATCATTAAGGGTCTTGTCATAGTCTATTTCATAGGTGTCCCAAAAGAACTCACTATGTGACTTAGAAAGTGATTGAACCACCAACTTTTTCAAGACTTTGACACCCAACTCTCCCGGCTTGTCAATATGTGACTACATCTCCAAGATGTGATCACACCTAGACCTTGCCTTGCCATTAGGGCTTGAGTGATCTTAAACTTTTCAAGAACTTGTGGGTTAGGGAGAATAATTAGAGGAGGAGAGAGAAGTATGATATCCATGGGACATCATCTTCATTTAGGAAAGCTTGTTTCAAGAGATTTGGGAAGATCATAAATGTCTAAACCAGACATGTTTTGGGAGATATTCAAGATAGTTGATCTAAAGTCCTTAATATGACACCCAATATGAAAATATTAAGGCTAGGACCCAACAAACTATTTTATAACTTAGAAGAGGTATGCCGTAATCCAAGCTATAAAACAATTCGAAGGTAGGTGAATGACGATTCACCAATTTCCACCAAGATAAACGAAATGTATTATTAGGTTTTAATTGGTTTTGAAACTCCTAGATCTTTTGAGATTCATTGAACTGTTCAATGGCATGTTTCAATCTCGAGTGTGCCCTTCAGGTTTTGTGACTGGGATGCCGAGGATCACAAAACAAGGTGTGAAGTAACCATGCAAATTACTGGGTACCCTTAAGTGTTTATCCCTCAATCGATGTGCCGGTTAACCACACACGCTCCATCGATACTATGATAAACATTAAGTTACCCTTTGCCTACCTTGTTAAATACGAGTTAGTGTGTCGGTTAACCACACGCGCTCCACTAACCGACTCAAACAAAGTGCAAAGTGTAATTTCGTGGATTAGCACCTTATTCACATTTTTCTAAGTAACTAAGATTGGGTATTATTAAAAGTTTAGTTACTTAGTATTTATCATTAATACTTTTAATGAAGGGAGAATTATAGTCATGTCAAACCCGTTCGGCTAACGACCCTCCACCAGTCAAGCGAGCGGTGGGTGAGAGTGAACACCCATTAAATTGCCATTTTATAGGCAACAACCTTATACCCACCTTATAGACCGGCTTCGTGAATGAGGCTTACTAGCGGTAAGACCGACTTTACTCTTATACATATAAATATTATTAACTTATAATATTATAAAGTATAAGGGTTGAATTTTAACTTTTAAAATTCTAAGGGCTAACTTGGAATTAAAGTATTCATAAGAGAAAACTTTACAAATTCCAAAACTTGAGGGCAAGTTTTGAAACTATTCAAAACTAATTAATTCCATAACTTATGTATTTAAAGTAGTTTTAATCCAAAAACTCTTCAAGTTCCATAACTTGTGGACAAATTATGGAAGACTTTAAACTAATAAAGAATTAATCTTTTCTTTATTTTATAACTTATGGAATTAATTAAGGTTACATATTTTATTTATTTATTTATTAATGAAGTGACTCTTGAACCTCCATAACTTAAGGACAAGACTCTTCATCTTTTTTGTAACCTTTGCCAACTTTATGAGTTTTATGAGTTTTTAATGTGACTCTTCATGTAACTTAAGGATAAGTTACACAAACACATTTTATACTCAACTCTTAGATTAATTTGGATTGAAAACAACTTTTTCACTCAACTTTTCTATTAATCTAAGCAACTCATAAGAACAAGATAATTCAAATCAAACTTTTTCATGTAATTAGTCTAACCTTTAAACTAATACAAAACATGAATCTATTGACAATTATCTTGAAAATGGATTAGCATGAACATTACCACATTTAAAAACAAGTTTATAAGTTCAAAACAACTTAGGGTAATGTTCCTAGTCCATTTCTAGCCAAAAACCTCGAAGATATATGTTGTCTGGGGTCCAACTCGTCGAGTGCATGAACACAACTCGGCGAGTTGGATGCATTTTGCCTTGGACTCGTCGAGTCCCTTCATGGACTCGGCGAGTCAGCTGGGCTGACAGCATCAAAACTCGATTTTTCAGCTTCTATTGCAGGTATAACAAGAAAACAAGCCTAGGCTCTAATACCACTGTTGGGTTATGAGCATTCTAACACTCCTAAGTGTACATGCAACCCTAAATACCTTGGATCTATGTTTTCTCTATTATACATGCAAATATGAACATCCAAGGTATTATCCTAATCTAGCATACAAAACTATCAATATAACAAGATAGAATACATACCTCTTTGATGGTGCTTGTCTTCATGAAGCTTGAGTGCCTAGTGCCCCAAGTGTGACACCTCAAATGGTTCACACAACACCATAAGCACTTGGAATAACTTAGAGAGAAATTAGAACACTTCATGAAATCGTGTAGCCCTCATACATACACATAGTGTTAGTCATAGTCACGATTTCTTGAGCCATGGGTTTCTTTTATATGGTGGCTATTAGGGTTACACCATGTAACTCATGACTTTACCCATTCCTTATGCTCCATGGATTTTAACCTCCATGGAGTATCCATGGGTCACCCCATGGACTTAGTCCAACATAAGGAATCTTGGATCACAAGCCCACATATATAAGAATGAATGATTTACACAATCAACCCATATATTTAATTAGTCTTCTTTTGATCACTTAATTAATTCTAGATTAATTCTTGATCAATACTAATTAAATAATCTCATTATTCTTATTATTAATATACTAGAACTTATAATATATTAATAACCGTAAGTGTCTTATTTCTCTCATTATAGTCTATCCAAGTGCATGATGCCATGCAACCCAAATGGACCATGCCGGGTCGGGTCAAGTCTTACCAATTATAGTTATGGACTTAGACATTAATCCAACAGATACCTCCCAAGAGACAAGTTGAATTTCGAATCGACCTGATACCTGGAGCCACATCAATTGCCAAATGACCCTATAGATTAGCCCCGACGGAAATGCAGGAGTTATCAAGTCAACAAAGCAAACTCCTCAATAAAGGATTCATCAGGACGAGCTTCTCAACCTAGGGAGCTCCGGTCTTGTTTGTCAAGAAGAAGGATGGATCTTTCAGAATGTTCATCAATTATTAGGAGTTAAACAAGCTCACCATCAAGAACCAATACCCTCTTCCTCAGATTAATGATCAATTCGACCAGCTTTAAGGAGTCAGTTGCTTTTTCAAAATATATCTATGGTTCAAATATCACCAACTACGGTTCCGAGAAGAAGATATTCCCAAAACTACATTTCGAACTCGCTATGGACATTTCAAGTTCATAGTAATGCCCTTTGGTCTAACGAACGCACCTGCAACATTCATGGACCTCATGAACCAAATTTGCCGACCATTCCTCGACAATTTTGTAATCGTCTTCATCGATGACATACTTGTTTATTCGCAAAGCAAGGAAGAGCACAGTCAACACCTAAGGTAAGTCTTAGAAACTCTAAGGTCGGAGAAGTTGTACGCAAAACTTTCCAAATGTGAGTTCTGGATTTGTAGTGTGGAATTCTTGGAGCACGTAGCCAGTGAAGAAGGGATACACGTGTACCCTTCTAAGAACAAGGCTAATGAGGGTTGGGCAACCCTGATGACGCCAACGGAGATCAGGCAATTCTTGGGCCTTGCTGGTTATTACAGAAGGTTCATACAAAATTTCTCCAAAATCGCCAAGCCTGTCACCACTCTAACCCAAAAATGCATACCCTTCAATTGGACTGACAAACAAGAAGTCGGTTTTCAAACTCTAAAGCAATCCCTCTACAATGCTCTGATTTTCACGCTTCCAGAAGGAATGGATGATTTCGTAGTATATTGTGACGCTTCCAACCAGGGTTTTGGGGTTTGTGCTAATGCAGCATGGAATGGTAATTGCCTACACGTCCAAGCAACTGAAAAACCACATGGTGAATTACACTACCCACGATCTCGAGCTAGGAGTTGTGCTCTTCGCACTAAAATTTTGGAGGCACTACCTTTATGGTACAAAGTGCACCATCTACACGGACCACAAAAGTATCCAACACATCTTGAATCAGAAAGAGCTAAGCATGAGGTAGCGGCGACGGGTAGAGCTGTTAAACGACTACGAATGCGAGATCAAGTACCATCCAGGCAGGGCTAACGTGGTAGGTGATGCCTTAAGCAGAAAGGAATACTCGTGCCACCAAGTAAAAACACTAAACATGACCATCCATTCCCACTTGTCTTCACAGATCAAAGAGGCTCAACTAGAAGCCTCGAAACCGAAGAACGCAATGAGTGAAGCCCTGCGTGGGATGGAAAAGAATCTCAAAAACAAAGAAGATGGAGTTTACTATTTCATGAATTGAATCTAGATCTCAAAATTTGGAGGGTTTAGAGACGTGGTCATGAATGAAGCTCATAAGACACGATACTCCATCCAACCAGGTTCGGATAAGATGTACTTGGATATCAAACAACATTACTGGTGGTCGAACATTAAAGCGGAGATAGATACCTACATGGTAAAGTACCTGAATTACGCAAAGATTAAGGTAGAATATCAAAAGCCCTTAGGATTATTACAACAACTAGTGATACCTAAATGAAAATAGGAGCAAATATCAATGGATTTTCTAACCAAATTGCCTAAATTGGCTGACGAATTGGGAACCATTTGGGTGATTGTCGATCGGTTGAATACATCCGCCGATTTCCTACCAACAAAAGAAACATACAAAATGGATATATTAACCCGGATCTACATCAAGGAGGTGGTGAGACTTCATGGAGTGCCAATATCTATCATCTTTGACCCAGATAGTAGATTCACCTCGTGATTCTGATAGTCACTCCAGAAAGCAATAGGAACCCAATTCGATATGACTATTGCCTACCACCCCTATACCGACGGTCAGAGTAAGTGAACCATTCAAACCCTGGAGGATATGCTCCGATCTTGTGTGGTAGATTTTGGCAAGGATTGGGATACCCACTTGCCATTAATCAAATTCTCCTACAACAACAACTACCACACAAGCATTAAAGTCGCTCCCTTCGAGGCCTTGTATAGTAGGAAATGAAGATCACCTATTTCATGGCATGAGGTGGGAGACACCCAGCTGCTAAAAGGGAAAATGCCGAACAGCACACTAACAGGACCTGAGATCATTTGCGAAACAATGGAGAAAATTGTTCAAATCAGGTCATGACTCCAAGCATCGCGAGACCGATAAAAGCGGTATGTTGATAAAAGGTGAAAGCATATGGAATTTCAAGTAGGTGATTGCGTGCTACTAAAGGTCTCTCCCTAGAAGGAAATGATACAGTTTGGGAAGCTAGGGAAAACCAAATCTACAGTACATCAGACCATTCGATATTCTTTCCCGAATTGGCCTGGTGGCCCACAGGCTATAACTACCCTCAAAACTTAGTAACGTACACCTTGTCGTCCACGTGTCAAATTTGAAGAAATGCTTATCGGAAGAAACCCTTGTTGTTCCACTCGAGGAGATTGAGGTGAACGAGAATCTCCTCTTCGTTGAAGAACTGGTCAAAATCATGGATAAAGAAGTGAAGCATACGAAACAAAGCCGCATTCCAATTGTGAAGGTTCGACGGAGTGCCAAATGTGGACCAAAATTCACATGGGAACGCGAAGATCAATTAATGTTGAAGTACCTTCACATGTTCCCTGGTTCTTAAGGATAGTGTACTAAAAAACTTTTGGGATGAAATTCCATCTAACAGGGGGATGATGTCACGACTAGATATTTTAGTTCAAAACCAAGTCCAAGAGTCTTGTATATGACAGTGTTTTAACTGTGATACAACTATGATATATAATTAAGGTCCATATTACCCTAAGCCCTAATGATTATAGCAAATTAAATAATGATCATGATATAGACATAAAAACTTGTGTATATGTTACAATCTTGAACATTTGAACTATAAACCCAACATAATTAAGTTGTTAAGACCATGAACACCTTTAATCGACCAAGTTAGGCCATGAACATCCTTATTAGACCTGTTTGGGGCGTAAACACCTTTAATAGACCATGTTAGGCCATGAACCTCCATAGTGGACCCCTTTGGGGGGTAAACACCTTGAATAGACCAAAGGTAGGCTGTGAACACCTTCCTAGGTAGTGTCTTGGGCGTAAACTACTTCATGATTGGATGTTTGGGCATGAACTCCTTAAAGAGGAAAGGCTTGGGCGTATATACCCTTGGTGAACCACACATGGGGCGCAAACTCATGTGTTTACGCCTAGGGTTGAAGGATTTGAAATGTTTACAATTTTGAGTTGTCTTTTGCCACTTTCCCATGCAAATCTCAGCAAAACATGTATTAACGATCAATAACAAAGCTTTATCGATCAGTAATCCAAGAAAATATCAAATCATCTCCTTATCGCTTAAGATGAATGTAAACCCCACTCCCCATTTCACCAAAACTCATTTTCATTTACTGAGAAGTCTGTGAACACTCTCAAAGAATTCAAGCCAAGTTCTAGGAATTTTATTTCTTCATAAACTTTTCTAAATCTTTGTAAGTATTTTGTGCCTAGTTAGAATTTTTACACACTACCTTGTTCAAATTCTTCTTAATCAAACATAAATCTATGTGTTAACAAACTTAGGGTATCAAAGTCTCCAAGAAGTTCATTAAACACTCCAAGTGTTCTAGGCTCCAAACTTTCACCTCATCACTTCCACCACACCATTTCTCTACCCAAGGTAGGCTTCATACTCGACACTTTTCAAGTTTTCATTCTTTTTGGGGAGTACAAGTCAAATCTTGACTAAATCCTTGGATAATTGCATGTATTTGTATGCTTAGGTGTTTATGTGTGTTGAAATGTTATTATTTCATATTAATACGTCATAAACTTCAGAATTTACAAATCTCATGATGTTATAACTAAGTTATCTTTGTGGAGTTTTACATATGATGGTATTATGATAAATATAAAATAAAATTACTATGTAAAAATATGATGACTTCCACCCAAAATGGTAAATTTGTTCTTAAAAAATGCTTTTAGCACTAAACCTTGTGCAAACATTGAGACATAATAAATTTCATGGATTTACATGAGATTTTGTTGGAACTAGTGACAATATTTTAGTCACAAGAAAAAAATAGAGTATTTTGTTGACGAAGATCTCAAAAAAAAATTTAGGTATGTCAAAACACCCTACAAAACCTGGGTATTTTTCTAAAAACAAATGTTGCTAGTATGACAATCATGTTATGTTGATACCAATTCAAGGGCTTTAAACTTAGAACATTATGTCATATTCATAACCTTTTACAACTTGACAAACAATTTGTGATTGTTTATAACTATCAATATAAATAATTTTATTAAGTCGGTATACAAAACTGACTTTTTTTGACAATAATATATGCGTGTCATAAACTACCCATCATAAGACGTTCAGAAATACAAGTAATAAGCTATATGTCATAAAGTAGTAAAACGCGTGTCATAAAGCTGCAGTCATAACCTTACACAAGTAAAACATTAATTGCATTATTTAATAATGGGAGTCAGAACTCGCGTAAATTCCGTTAAGGCTCTTGTGAGATTTTTTTTCTTCTTCACCGTACCTATCTTGTGTACATTGTAAGTCATGTAGTTATAATTAGAGTCTTCGGGAGGGGGAGTGGGATAATTGTGTATAGATCTATACAGGGTTGACACCCCACACATGTGTTGTTCATTACAATAACCTCTTGCTGACTAGTAAGTACTACGGCTCCCCGCAACATCACAACAACCTCTCGCTGACTAGTGTGTACTACGGCTACCCGTAGTATCACAACAACCTCTTCCTGACTAGTGAGCACCCCAGCTCCCCACAGCATCACAACAATCTCTTTCTGACTAGTGATTATTGTGGCTCGCCACGACATCACAACCTCTCGCTGCAATCCATTTTCTAAAATAATCTAACTTGCTGCCATTAGCTGAATGGCTCCCACTGGAACCATAGATACTTGATACACCACTTTCCGTCTCAAACTTAAGACCCAAAATAATCCGAAATTCAACGTATTAAACTCGGATGCCTCGGTACACCATCACAGAACTTCATGATGTCTTGCCTCAGCCACTGATCTCCTATTTACGACATCATACTCTGATACGCAACACATCCCTTCAGATATCCTTTCACCACCGATCTTCCTGAGACACAACCCGAAATTTTGGAATATTACAATTCCACATTTTGAAACACATAGATATGGTCAATGACTCAGAAAATGTTGACGACAATCCGAAACTCCCTCCTATAATGCTCAGAACTCATGTAAGCATACTCATAATGACCTAGAAGTTGGTTGCCTAATCAACTTCTACCCTTCCCAACTGCAAATACCATCCCATACATTGCACCAGAAATTCTCAATTGCCGAACTAACCTTACGGGACAACCCCCATCGAATTCACCATTATAACCTTGAAGAATTCCTAACCACTACAAGCTCTTCAACCAATAGCCACCTACCGTGGAGACACTTATCCTTTCTCAAACATGCACAACATGCATTACCTTGCTCTGCACCTCACCTTGACCACCAATAAACCTGGTCTCATGAATCCATTCCGCAGGTCTCTACATCCAGTTCTCCAACCGCTCTTGAACAAATCTATGATCCCTTCAATAAAATACCCGGTTCTCCCGCATTTAGGGTTCGACTCAACACCGATTGGCGCAGTAACAATCTATCCCACATACTGTTTCTACCAGTAGCATCGGACCCACCCTTGGAAGGTGCTGCGTAACGCTCGATGATCTCCCGCTAGAGATCAAGCAACTCCAAATACCCCTAATCTCAGATGAAATCCTCAAAAACTTCTCATCATGACCGCCTCCAGTCATTCATAATCTCATACCATCCCATTACTGGACATCTCAACTATCCCATAGTAAACTTGACTCTCATTCTGGAAATAGTGAACTATCATACCCCTCATCCTCAACTATCCCATAGTAAACCCGACTCTCATTCTGGAAATAGTGAACTATCATACCCCTCATCCTCGACTCCTCAACCAACTTTCCATCACGTGAGTTATCATAAGAGCAGAGACCTCATTACCACACCCGATACCCATCATTAACAATAAGAGCCACCGCCTCGATATACTACCCTTGATCGTCCGTCGCTACAGCTAATACATGCCCTACTATACTCAAAGAGAGAGCATCCTTGTCCTTGACTATCTCAGTCCCCACTGACAACCTGCTCATGCTATATAGTTACCTCGTGGCAGACTAACTGCCCAAATACTCTGGTGGAAGATCGCCATCAATGGTAACCCTCAGGGTTTACTCCTGTAACACCGTGATTTTCAAGACAAGATTTTTCATTTAAATAATCAATTTAATATTAAAAACACTTGTTTAAAATCTTATTCACATTCGAATTACAAAACATAGTTTCATTTTCATTATAATAGAAGACCAGGATCCTCCAAAACACAACTCTTTCTTCGGTGTGTACAATCGAACCGTTGCCATCCCGCGTTACTGTAAGAACCTGAAACAACATAACATAAACAACGTAAGCACGAAGCTTAGTAAGTTCCCCAATATACACCTTACGCACGTACGCCTTTCCAGGCCCTGACCTTCCGATCCACTGCACAATGCCTTCCGGCCCATGAGATAATCGCCTTCCGGCCCATAAGATATTTGCCTTCCGGCCCATAAGATAATTGCCTTCCGGCCCATAAGATAATTGCCTTCCGGCCCATAAGATAATTGCCTTCCGGCCCATAAAATAATTGCCTTCCGGCCCATACACATATATAACACATAATACAAATACTCTAACACATAAAGCACATATATCATATATCAACCTGCCTTCCGGCCCGTAACATACTCTAACACATAAAGCACATATATCATATATCATACCTGACCTTTCTGTCACATAATACTTTGCCTTCCGGCCCATATATAAACATGTATATCACGCGTAGCAGCTAACTTTCCATTTATAGCATATAAACATAACACATAACATACTTGACCTTCCGGTCACACAATCAAACCCTTCCGGGTGAAGTATAGTGAGAAGACTCACCTCGCGGATGCTGGGAGATAGCAACTCCTGAAGTCCCTTGCACTTGATCCTCCGAGCTACAAGCTCCCTGTAACATCATATATCTCTTATTAACACTTCTACCTTCCACGTTAACTGACCCTAAGAAATCACACCGGTCATCTCTGGTCAACAGTCCATTGTCAGCTCGACTGGACTCGGCGAGTTCCTTGGCGACTCGGCGAGTCTGGTCGTTCTTCAATCCTCTAAAATTCCCCTTCTACTCGTCGAATATCCCCTTTGACTCGACGAGTTACTCCTGGAAGAATCGCGGGGCCACCCCGACTCCACTCGCCGAGTCTGAAGAACAAACTCGGCGAGTCCCAGTGAATCTTCAAGCTACTCGCCGAGTCTGACCATCCGACTCGGCGAGTCCACGCCATGCAGTCGATCGAACTGCTTCCTGAGGTACATATTTTCCCGAATATACAAACATGGATCCTTCTGGACCTCTAAGGGTCCTAATGCAAGGTTATAAACGTTGAATAACAACACAACAAACCATCTAGACTCCAAATGGGTTCCATAAACCCTAAATCTATATACACATCAATCACAGGAGAATGTAATCCGAGTTATTACCTGAATGATGTACCTTCCATGTTCCCCAAACTTCAGAACTTGAACTCCCTGCAGTTCCTTTAACTAAAACCCTTCTCCTCCTTGCACAACAATTCCTTCAAGGTCACCCATGGCCTTCAAGCTTGCTCTAGACGCCTCAGTCGTTTAGGGTTCTCTTCAATCGGCCAAAAGACAAGCAATGACGGCATAAGATCCCTTATATACGTCCCAAACGGAACGGCTAGGGTTTTCCGCTGAACAGCGTCGACTCGCCGAGTCCATACCTGGACTCGTCGAGTCCAGCCACAAACCCGCGACCACAACTGCGACCCTACTCGGCGAGTCTGGATCCAACTCGCCGAGTCCCCCCTTTAAAACACCCCAAAATGCTATTAAACAATACTTAAGATTTTGGGCTGTTACAATTCTCCCCCACTAGAATTAGACTTCGCCCTCGAAGTCTCACTCTGAAAATAGTTCTGGCTGCTGCTCCCACACCACACGTTTCGGCTTCCCTAGACACTTCCGATCTCTTCCGCGGTTGCCACTGAATCAATACCAGAGGTACCTCCTTGTTCCTCAGAAACTTGATCTTCCGATCCCTGATGGCCACTGGCCTCTCGGCGTAACACAGGCTCGCATCCACCTAATCGTTCTCTAGTAGAACCACTGCTGACTCATCTGCTATACACCTCTTCAATGGCGACACCTAAAAGTGTCATGGATCCATCCCAATTCCGTTGGCAGCTCCAACCGGTAGGCCACCTTCACACACAGACCCAACATACCGAGGCCCCCACTTACCCTACTTCCTGGATCGAAACACCCCTTCCCAGGGAGAGACTGTCAGGAATACGAAGTCGCCGACCTGAAACCCATGCTCGAAACGGCGTCTGTCAGCATAACCTTCCTGTCAACTCTAACGATCTTTAACCTCTGGTTAATCCTGCTGCATCTGCTCTGTCGACCAAAACACGATCGCTGTACTGTCCACCGCTTCCTGCAACCGAGAATTACCCAAGATGCGACTCTGATCTAAATTTCAATGATCACACGACCCATAAGGGTTATGAAACTCTGAATCACCGGTTCCCCGTTCCTAAGCCCACTTTATGCATATCGGACAACTGAGGGACCCATTCTCAATTCTCAGGGCAACTCTCACGAGTTCTCCTCTTGCAATCGTATACACATGCTGCACTCGCCCCCCACGTACCTTTCTCTTCCCTTACCTAGGAAATCCGCTTGACGACCTTGTCACTATTCCATGTACCGCACCCGTTCCGGATCTGCTCGCAAGGACTCTCGGGTCCATGCATTACCTTTCCTCAACGAACGAGATTCCGACATCACCTTCCATGCAACAGCTCAAAGGGCGGCATACTAATGCACTAATGATGGCTGTTAATATGGAACAACTCAACCAATGATAATTACGTACCGCAGCTTCCTCCGACAGCTAATACACATGCCCGAAACATGTCTTCGAACGTCCGCATCGTTCGCCCTCTCTAAAGTGTCCTCAGATGTCATCATGATAAGCTCCTTTCCTATATTCCTCTTCAAGACTAAGTACCAGATCAACTTTTGGCTCCACCTCTGAGCCCCCAACGGTCACCCATATCGCGATCCAAATATTCCACTAACTTTTCTCCCCGTGACCACTATCCCGACCCAGTGACACGTAAGTCACAAAATCTTCTTTTCCTCGTGAGAGAAAATACAATCCCACCGAGGATCGTCTCAACTCTAATCTCTGGTTTTTGCTGTGCCTCTTCCTTGCGTATCGCCCTGCATCTCCCGACAGAGACGAAGACCCCCGTCTCGCCCCCGACTCAACATCCAAGCTCCAAAGACTCAATACCAGGGCTACCCAAACTCGAAACTCTTCCACCTCATACGCTGCTCGAAAATATTCCAACATAAAAATTCTCTTGTCACCCAGTGAGTACTGCAACTCCACGCAGTATCACAACACCCTCTGACTAGTGAGTACTGCAACTCGAACATCCACCACAGACTATGGAGGCAATCAACATAACGAACGCCCATCTTGCGAAAATCCATCCTCTCAAATAATCTCCTAAAATGCCCATACTCGAAGACTCCTACTAAATCCGCAGATACCTAATATGCCACACGTCGATTCAATTCGGGATTCCCGAATAACTCCAAAATAAGGATATCATACCCGAATATCCCAGAATACTACCACCACCACTGATCCCCTGCACCCCATAATTAATCTATATTTTCCCCGCCTTACAACCTTGGTGCATATAATTTCTCGATTGGAATGCGAGATAACGTTGACGTACGAAATGCGCTGATAATTCTCCAATCCCTTTTTCCCGACACTCAAAATCCAAACAAGGATACGCATACCGACTCCGGAAGTTGACTGCCCAATCATTCTCTATCTTCTTGCAACAACACCAATCAACTGTCATGAATACGTTCGTTCTCCTCTTCAAGTACTTCCCGCATTAACTCACTCTGACCCCTTTACTCGATCATCGACACCTCTGGTCTCATGATTTCCTACTGCATCTCTATACTCCACTTATAACTACTCTTGGCAATTCTTTGTTTTCTACGTACTGCACCCGGTTCTCCCCCACTAGGGTTCGAACCGTCACTAGTTAGCATACCATCAACCCACGACTATCTTTCACCAGCGAAATCGTACCTGCTCCAGGAAAGTGCTATGCAACACCCAATAGTCCCTCCCCTTATAGAGTCGATCAACCCTCTATACTCTGAACCTCTGGTTAACTCTCCAAGAACTTCTCATCACGGCTGCCTCTAATCGTTCCAAATCCCATACCAACCTAATACTAAGCATCTGCACTGCTCGATAACGTCTTTGACTCGTAGACTGCACCGCAAAATCATCGTTTCTCTCATCTCAACTCATCAACCCATATCCAACGTCGGATTTGTCCCAAGGACATGAACTCACTCTCAACATAGACGAAAACTCTCTGCACTGCAAAACTCGACTGAACTCTTCACGGCTACCACTATAACACAACCTATTAATCTCAATTAGGTGTGGTGTGGTTCTCGACTACCTCAGTCCCAACTGACTGTCTGCTCACGGTAAATCACTGCCTCGCGGCACACCCGCCACCTGATGCTCTGAGGGAAATCATTATCGATAACTACCTGCAGGGTGTACTCCAATCCAAAACTGAAACACCAGACCTCTCGTGTCTTGCACACGAACATAAATGGCACTACCCACCTAGAAGGTGACCTCTCCTCTATCGACTGATTTCTCGACTCAGACCGAAATTTCCTCTCCTTTTAACTCCCTACCACAATACTCTGATAGGTACTCGCCTTTCCCCTCAAGGAACGCCTCTCCATCCTCAATCATGATCTACTGGCCTAAAACCCATAGCGTCCGATCTTTACCTCATCGATCATAACCGGATAACAAGATAGTCACCAGCATCATCCACTACGAACCATGGTACTCATCCCATGACATCCCTTCTCAATTTGCTTCGGTGTATGGTACCTGAACCATAGCATCACTCCTCAATCTGCTCCAATGTATAGCACACGGACCACAACATCTAACTTAATCTGTTCCGATGTATGGTGCCCGGACCATAACATCACTCCGCAATCTGCTCCGATGTATGGTACTCGAACCATAACATCACTCCTCGTTCCGTTCCTTAGGACCTTCAGAATGCTCCCTGTATCAAGTATGGGTCCTCTGCTTTCAGTAGTACGAGCCCATACTACCTGCCACATCTACCCATACTTTCTACACGGACCATCCCAAAGTTCCTAAGTAGCTGATCAATCTACTCTTTCACCAATCCCATCGCCCGTGCTCGCTCTCCAGCGAAATCCTCTACTCTACCAGCGCACTCATCTGGCTAGGTTTACTCCTTAGTCCCTTCCGCCATCCCCCCACTTCTTTGCTATCAGCTGCTGAAGAGTTCCTAATGATGCCAGCCATCTACCTCCTGAGTATCGTCATACTCACTTAGTAGCTGACTCCCATCATCGAGAACTCCACAAAGCACGAAGCAAGTAGCATTCGAGCATCGAAGCATACATAGGACTCCCTATCTGTGATAGCTCCACCTTCTCCGATCATCCTCGGAAGTACTACTGTACTCTGTAGCTCTACCCCTCGTGCGTTCTAACTAGATACCCTCACTCATCACATACACACAAAAGCATAACGCACATATAACAACCAACCCTAGACTAAGGCATCACAAATCAGGCCACTCTAGTCCTAAGATATGAAATACCTAGCCTGTCTCTAGCATGCAATAATATCTCATAAAGTGCATAATAAATATTTCATAACACAAAAGTAAGGGTATTTTGGGAAATCACCGTTTGGCTCTGGCTGATTGTACACACTGCTCTTTCTTGCTTTCTCTTTGAACTCTTATTCACTTTTAGAAAACCATTTATTTGGAAAACTTTTTCTTACTTCCTCAGTTTGAGTCCAGATTTACCCGTAGGCGCGTCCGAATCCCTCAAACCAAGGCTCTGATACCAATTGTAACACCGTGATTTTCAAGACAAGATTTTGCATTTAAATAATCAATTTAATATTAAAAACACTTGTTTAAAATCTTATTCACATTCGAATTACAAAACATAGTTTCATTTTCATTATAATAGAAGACCAGGATCCTCCAAAACACAACTCTTTCTTCGGTGTGTACAATCGAATCGTTGCCATCCCGCGTTACTGTAAGAACCTGAAACAACATAACATAAACAACGTAAGCACGAAGCTTAGTGAGTTCCCCAATATACACCTTACGCACGTACGCCTTTCCAGGCCCTGACCTTCCGGTCCACTGCACAATGCCTTCCGGCCCATGAGATAATCGCCTTCCGGCCCATAATATATTTGCCTTCCGGCCCATAAGATAATTGCCTTCCGGCCCATAAGATAATTGCCTTCCGGCCCATAAGATAATTGCCTTCCGGCCCATAAAATAATTGCCTTCCGGCCCATACACATATATAACACATAATACAAATACTCTAACACATAAAGCACATATATCATATATCAACCTGCCTTCCGGCCCGTAACATACTCTAACACATAAAGCACATATATCATATATCATACCTGACCTTTCTGTCACATAATACTTTGCCTTCCGGCCCATATATAAACATGTATATCACGCGTAGCAGCTAACTTTCCATTTATAGCATATAAACATAACACATAACATACTTGACCTTCCGGTCACACAATCAAACCCTTCCGGGTGAAGTATAGTGAGAAGACTCACCTCGCGGACGCTGGGAGATAGCAACTCCTGAAGTCCCTTGCACTTGATCCTCCGAGCTACAAGCTCCCTGTAACATCATATATCTCTTATTAACACTTCTACCTTCCACGTTAACTGACCCTAAGAAATCACACCGGTCTTCTCTGGTCAACAGTCCACTGTCAGCTCGACTAGACTCGGCGAGTTCCTTGGCGACTCGGCGAGTCTAGTCGTTCTTCAATCCTCGAAAATTCCCCTTCTACTCGTCGAATATCCCCTTTGACTCGACGAGTTACTCCTGGAAGAATCGCGGGGCCACCCCGACTCCACTCGCCGAGTCTGAAGAACATACTCGGCGAGTCCCAGTGAATCTTCAAGCTACTCGCCGAGTCTGACCATCCGACTCGGCGAGTCCACGCCATGCAGTCGATCGAACTGCTTCCTGAGGTACATATTTTCCCGAATATACAAACATGGATCCTTCTGGACCTCTAAGGGTCCTAATGCAAGGTTATAAACGTTGAATAACAACACAACAAACCATCTAGACTCCAAATGGGTTCCATAAACCCTAAATCTATATACACATCAATCACAGGAGAATGTAATCCGAGTTATTACCTGAATGATGTACCTTCCATGTTCCCCAAACTTCAGAACTCGAACTCCCTGCAGTTCCTTTAACTAAAACCCTTCTCCTCCTTGCACAACAATTCCTTCAAGGTCACCCATGGCCTTCAAGCTTGCTCTAGACGCCTCAGTCGTTTAGGGTTCTCTTCAATCGGCCAAAAGACGAGCAATGACGGCATAAGATCCCTTATATACGTCCCAAACTGAACGGCTAGGGTTTTCCGCTGAACAGCGTCGACTCGCCGAGTCCATACCTGGACTCGTCGAGTCCAGCCACGAACCCGCGACCACAACTGCGACCCTACTCGGCGAGTCTGGCTCCAACTCGCCGAGTCCCCCCTTTAAAGCACCCCAAAATGCTATTAAACAATACTTAAGATTTTGGGCTGTTACAACTCCCAAGCTCAGAAACTGAAATCTCAACACCTCTTATGTTTCCCCAAAGGAAACAGAAATAAATCCACTTAGGTCACAAAAGGTGACATCTCCACTATCGGTTGATTGCTCAACTCAAGCCGCATTCCTCCATAAATTCCATCTCTACTCCTCCTAGTCTTGCGACTTCATATAACATCTTACCAAAAATACCTTGGAATCATCTTGACTTCCCTCACAGGGAATGATTCGTGGAAACTCGTTCAACATGGCGCTCTGACCTCATACTCTATCGCATCCGATCTCCACCTGATCAATCGGGACGGAATTACTGGAAAATACAAACATTATCATCTACGAATAATGGTACTCGAACCACTTGTATCACCTCTCAATCTTCTACCAAGCATGGTACTCGGACCATGACATCACCTTTCAATCTTCTACTTAGCATGGTACTCCAACCATGACTCACTTCTCAATCTGCTACTTAGTATGGTACTCGAACCATGACATCACTTCTCAGTCTGCTACTTAGAACCTCCAGAATACCTCTTGTTTCGAGTATGGTTCCTCTACTTTTGGTATTACGGGCCCATACTATTATCCAGATCTACCCATACTTTCTACATGAACCATCTAAGAGTTTCTAAGTAACTGCTCATCCTTCTCGGCCACCAATCCTATCAACCGTGCTCATTCCTCAATGAAATGCTCTACTTTGCCAGCGTACTCATCTGACTAAGGTCAATCCCTAGGCTCTTCCTAGGTTCTTACACTTCTAGGCCATCAGCTACTGAGAAACTCCTATGATGCTACTCATCTACCTCCTGAATATCGCCACATTCACTTGGTAGCTGTCTCCCATCATCGAGAGTTCCACAAAGCCCGAAGCTAGCGACATTCGGGAATCGAATAAACACATAAAACCCACTCTATGTTACAACTATATTGCTCTAATCATACTCAATAGGTGTCACTGAACTCAAGAAACTCTACCCCATGCGAGCATCTAGCTACTCTCTCAGTAGGCTCCTCTAATGCTCATCTAGGTGTCTCTCCTAGCTTACTCCTCTACGTGAAACTCTATCTCTGTAATATTCTTGCTGGATACTCTTACTCCGCACATACTCGGAAGCACATCACAGATAACAGCAACTCCTAGGCTAAGGCATCACAAATCATGATGACTGGAACAAAAATCCATCAAGGAGGCATTAAAACATGCTGATTGGATTACAACCATTCAAGAAGAGTTAGCAGAATTTAGCAAAAATGAAGTATGGACTCTCATCCCTCTTCCTCATGATCACCCTATTATTGGAACAAGATAGGTATTCTGAAAAAGCTAGATGATGCAAGAGATATTATCAAAAACAAATCAAGATTGATGGACAAAGGATTCAATTAGATCGAAGAACTTGATTATGACAACACGTTTGTAACACTAATTTTTCAAACAATTTTTTTTTTGATTTTTATAAAACATAATTCCATCAATATTCATAGAAACAACCCCTTTTAATTGTTCAACAAAATAGTACAAAATCCCAAGATCAAAATGTCAAGCTCCAAACATGTGTGTACGGATCAAGCCGGCGCCTTCCCACGGTCGTCACTAGTACCTGAAACAAATAACATCAACACTGTAAGTACAAGGCTTAGTGAGTTTCCCAAAATACTGCACATAACACATATTAGCCACTCGAGGCTATAACTCTGTGGGTCCGTGCACCCAAACTCTGTGAACCCTCAGGTTCTAACTCTGTGAACCTTCCGGTTCTAACTCTGTAAACATGCACAACATCAAACACATAAAAGTAATGCAGTACAACACATAACATACATAGCATACAAATACTCTATCACATAACTCTGGTTACCTACTCAAGGTAAAGTATAGTGAGAAGACTCACCTCGCGTGTCTCGGTAAACCGTAACCCTGAAATCGCTAAACACTCGATCTGCCGAGCTAAAGTCCCCCTATAGCACAATATATCTCTAATTAACTCTTTCCCAACTAGGGTTGACCATACCATAACAGGACAATCTAGGTCAACGCTGGTCAACGGTCAACTTGACCGGACTCGGCGAGTGCACTATAGCGACTCGGCGAGTCTGAGCGCATTCACCAATTTCCCTGGAATCCTCTCTTGACACGTCGAGCATCCCCTCCCAACTCGACGAGCTCCACCTGGCACGAGTTGTGGGGCCACCACGACTCAACTCGCCGAGTCTCAAGAACAACTCGGCGAGTCCGGTTTGACTCGGTCCACCTGTCCATCCTGACTCCCCCTTGACCCACTGAGTTCACTCATCCCAACTCGGCGAGGCCACTCGCTGAGTGGTCGTGCAACATTCAAGCTACTCGCCGAGTCTGTTCTTCGGACTCGGCGAGTCCGAGCCATGCACTGACTCAATCTTGCTCTAAAGGCCAGATCCAGTCCACTAATCCATAGATCCAGTCCCCCCATGCTTATTTAGCACGTAAAGTCACAATCTTGATGCATAAATAACCTCTACATGATCACAAATGATGTTTTTGACTCAACTACTTCAACACAAGGCCAAGGACTCCACTTCCACCCATAAAGCTTGATGAGTGAGGCCCTCTGGACCTCTATGGATCCAGATCCATGGTCTCAACTCAAAGAGGGAATCAAAGGGGCACCAAATCACCCCATAAATGATCATATTAAGCCCTAACTTGCATCAAATTTCACCAAACAGAAAATGGTCCGAAAATAATACCTCTAGAGTGATGATCCAAGCTCCAAATCCACGAAATAGCAACCTCCTTTGCTTCCTCTTGCCTAGGGCCTCCTTCTTCTTGCTAAACAACACACACAAGATCAAGATTGGCTCTCTTTCCTTCACAAAACGCTCAAGAACTCTAGGGACACTCTCTGGGGGTTGGGTGAGCGCAAATGACGGCCATAAGGCCCCTTAAATAGGCCACAAACCCGGAGATTTAGGGTTTCATTACACAGTGCAGACTCGCCGAGTCCATACCCTGGACTCGCCGAGTCCAAGCGCGCACCATCGATCAATTCCGCGTCCCTACTCGGCGAGTCTGAGCCCCAACTCGCCGAGTCCCTTTCACAATATAACACAATTAAACTTACATCATACCTGGTAAAATCCGGATGTTACAACTCTCCCCCACTAGAACTGGACTTCGCCCTCGAAGTCCAGCTCTAAAAAAGCTCCGGATGCTGCTCCCGCATCATACCCTCCAGCTCCCAGGTCATCTCTGATCCCTTCCGATGTTGCCACTGAACCAATACCAGAGGTACCTCCTTGTTCCTCAAAACCTTGATCTTCCGATCCCTAATAGCCACTGGTCTCTCCGCATAATTCAGGCTCGCATCAACCTGAATATCCTCAAGTGGAACCACTGCCGACTCATCGGCTATACATTTCCTCAACTGTGATACATGAAAAGTGTTGTGAATCTACCCCAACTCTGCTGGTAACTCCAGCCGATAGGCTACCCGGCCTACCCTGGCAATCACACGAAACGGGCCTATAAACCGGGGCCCCAATTTGCCCCTCTTCCTGAACCGGATCACTCCTTTCCAAGGAGAGACTTTCAGGAGAACAAAGTCGCCGACCTGAAATTCCAGCTCGGACCGGCGTCTATCCGTGTAACTCTTCTGTCGGCTCTGAGCGGTCAATAACCTCTGCCTGACCAGCTGTATCTGCTCTGTCGTCTGATTCACGATCACTGTACTGCCCATTACCCTTTGCCCAACCTCTCCCCAACATATGGGAGTCCGACACCTCCTACCATACAACAGCTCAAAGGGCGGCATACCAATGCTCGAATGATGGCTGTTATTGTAGGAAAACTCCGCTAAAGGCAAATACGAGTCCCAACTACCCCCAAAATCCAATACACAAGCTCGAAGCATGTCCTCGAGTGTCTGTATCGTCCGCTCACTCTGACCGTCGGTCTGGGGGTGGTATGCGGTACTAAAATGCAGCTTAGTACCCAACTCCTCGTGAAATTTCTTCCAAAAACGGGAAGTGAACCGCACATCGCGGTCGGAAACAATCGAGATCGGCACCCCATGCCGAGATACAACCTCCCTCACGTAAATCTCCGCCAACTTCTCCGCTGAAGAACTCTCACTGAAGGCAAGAAAGTGAGCGCTCTTAGTCAACCTATCCACGATCACCCAAATTGCATCAACTCCTCTGGCAGTCCTCGGCAATTTGGTGATAAAGTCCATAGTGATCTGTTCCCACTTCCACTCGGGAACCTCCAATGGCTGCAACTTGCCATGCGGTCTCTGGTGTTCGGCCTTTACCCTTCGACAGGTCAAACACCTCTCGATAAACCACGCTACATCCCTCTTCATACAGGGCCACCAATACTCCTTCCTTAGATCCAAATACATCTTCGTGGCCCCGGGGTGGATCGAAAATTTCGATCTATGAGCCTCCTCCATCAATGTAGCACGGGTACCGCCCACAAACGGTACCCAAATCCTGCCCTGATAAGTCATAAGGCCTCGACTATCCGATATAAACTCAGAAACCATCCCAACAACCCGCTCTCTCTTCTGCATCTCCGGACGCACGGCCTCGGCCTGAGCCCCACGAATGGCGTCCAGAACTGGAGCTATCACGGTCAATCTCAAACATACATCTCGCAGGGGAGTACTCTCCGCCCTGCGACTCAACGCGTCGGCTACCACATTAGCCTTGCCCGGGTGGTACAAGATCTCACAATCATAATCCTTGACCACGTCTAACCATCTCCTCTGCCGCATATTTAGGTTAGGCTGATCCATCAAGTACTTCAAACTCTTATGGTCCGTGTAAATCGTACAACGAACCCCATACAAATAGTGCCGCCAAATCTTGAGGGCGAACACCACTGCCCCCAACTCCAAATCATGTGTGGGGTACCTCGTCTCGTGAGGCTTCAACTGCCTCGATGCATAAGCTATCACATGACCCTTCTGCATCAATACCGCTCCCAATCCTAGGATCGATGCATCACAGAATACCACAAAACCTTCCATACCTTCCGGAAGGGCTAATACTGGAGCTTCACACAACCTCTGGCGAAGCGTCTCAAAGGAGGTCTGCTGCTCGGGACCCCATGCAAATGCCACACCCTTCCGGGTCAATCTGGTGAGTGGAACCGCAATCTTGGAGAAATCCTTAATAAACCTCCGATAATACCCTGCCAACCCGAGGAAACTCCGTATCTCAGAAGGTGACCTCGGCACCTCCCACCTCATCACTGCGTCAACCTTGGCCGGATCGACCAATATCCCCTTCTGGTTAACGAGATGTCCCAGAAACTGGACCTCCCGTAACCAGAAATCGCACTTGGAGAACTTTGCATAAAGTTTCTCCGCTCTCAAAACCCCAAGCACCTCCCTCAAATGCTCCTCGTGCTGCTCACTAGATCTCGAATATACCAGAATATCATCAATGAAAACAATCACCGACCGATCCAACATCGGCCGACAGACCCTGTTCATGAGGTACATGAACACAGCCGGGGCATTAGTGAGCCCAAAAGGCATCACCACAAACTCATAATGCCCATAACGCGTCCTGAATGCTGTCTTCTGGACGTCCTCGTCCCGCACTCTCACCTGATGATAGCCCGACCTCAAATCAATCTTGGAGAACCAAGATGCTCCCTGTAGCTGATCGAATAAATCGTTGATCCTCGGCAGCGGGTAACGGTTCTTGACCGTCAGCTTATTCAATTCCCGGTAATCAATACACATGCGATGCGAGCCATCCTTCTTCTTCACAAACAAGATGGGTGCTCCCCACGGCGAGCTACTCGGCCGAATAAACCCCTTCCCCAGCAACTCCTGAAGTTGCGAGGATAACTCCTGCATCTCTGGAGGCGCAAGGCGATACGGCACCTTAGCAATAGGCGCGGCCCCCGGAACCAAATCGATGCCAAACTCCACTTGCCTCGCGGGAGGCACACCTGGTAACTCTTCGGGAAATACATCTGGAAACTCCCGCACCACTGGAACTTCCTCCACAGAGCTCGGTCTCTCGGAGATCACTCGCGTATCCATCACATACGCTACATAACCCTTACAGCCCTGCTGTAAACACTGTCTCGCCCTAGCAGCCGAACAAAAGGCTGATCCAGAACGTGTACCCTCGCCGTATACTGAAAGAACTCCCCCACTAGGATCTCGTATAGTCACCAGCTGTTGCTCGCAATCGATAACCGCACCGAATCGGCTCAACCAATCCATGTCCACTATAACACAGACATCACCCATCGTAATCGGAATCAGGTCGATCGGAAACTCGACCCCGAATATCTCCAATACACATCCCCGGAAGACCTCTGTAGCACAAATCACTTTGTCGGCGGCTATGGAAACCCGCAGGGGCCGACTCAATACTCCACGACTAACACTGATACACTGACTAAATGCCAAAGACACAAAAGATCGACTCGCACCCGAGTCAAATAACACTAAAGCAGGTACAGAATTCACAAGGAAGGTACCTAAGCATAGCATGATATAAGCATAATATCTCAACACCATAAACAATAATGAAAAGGAAACATACCAGCCACAACGTCGGGTGCAGCGCGGACCTCTTCCGCAGTCAGCTGGAAGGCTCTCCCCCGAGCCCTCGGTGCCTCGGCCTTCACGGGCCGACTCTCTGTAGCAGCAGCTCTGATGGCGGCGGGAGCAGACCCCTGAGATGCCCCGCGCAGCAGCGGACACTCCGCCTTCCGGTGTCCAGTCTGGTTGCAGTGGAAGCACACTGCAAATCCCTTGGGGCAGTCCTTAGCCATATGCCCCTCCTTGCCACATTTGTAGCAAGACCCTGCCCGACAGGCGCCATCGTGACCCTTGCCGCACTTCCCACAAGTGCGGCCCTTCTGGCTCCCGGGTCTGGGATCAGCGGGCTTGGCTCGCTTGGCTACCAGCTGGGACTGTGCCGGCCGCCAATCCCTCCCCATAGACTCCGCCTCCTCCCTGGCCTGAGTCTCAAGCTCAATCTCCCTCTTCCGAGCATTTGCCTGAAGCTCGGCAAATGTCCGGTACGAGGAGTTCGTAGCGAACTCCCGAATATCCCGCCTCAAAATGCTCAGGTAACGGCTCATACGTGCCTGCTCGGTGGACACGTGCTCAGGGCAAAACATCGCCCTCTCCTGAAACATCCTCGTAATCGCTGTAACTGACTCGGTACCCTGCTTGAGGGTCAGAAACTCCTGTGCCAGACGTTCCCTCTCCACCTGAGGAACATACTCATCTTGGAACATGGAAGTGAACCTCTCCCAGGTCACTGCCGAAAGCTCAGTCGGTGTGAAATGCGCAGTCACAAACTTCCACCAGTCCTTCGCTCCCAAGCGAAGCTGGTTCAGCGCGAATCGAACATTCAAATGCTCAGGGGACGAGCAAGTGAAGAAGCATCCCTCCATATCAGATATCCACCTCATAGCTGCCACCGGGTCCTGCCTACCATCAAACTCTGGTGGCTTGGTGTTGCTGAACTCCCTGAACAACATCGCATCACCTCCCTGGGGTCTTGCCGCAGCAATCGCTGCGGTAGCTGCTGCAACCGCAGCCTCAGAAAGAGCGGCATAACGCTCGTCAAATGTCTCAATCAAAGCGGTCTTAATGGACCCGAACATCTCTGGTATCTCGGCTCTGATGACCGCAGCCACCTCCTCATGAATGATCTGTCGAATGTCCTCATCACTAGATCCGGCATCCTCCGGCATGTGTCGTGTCCTCACCATGATCAACCTCTGAAATACAACATGCCATAATTAGAATTCACTCGAACACTCTTACATTCAACAATCCACCCCTCCTTGATTCTTGGCATCCCCAGATTCTTATTTGAACTGTGTATCGCTCCGGTGCTTTTAGTAGTACGGGCCCAATACTACTGTCTGCACCGTCTCGGTACACACCCCAAATCGTCCTCTTCGGATCCCAGTCCCCAAGTACTCTATTATACTTAAATCTCTCTGAACAGATCACACACAAAACCCTAGCTGCTACCTACTTACTCTCAGCGTCTCATAGCAGCTCACCATTCCCTAAGCTAAGGCATCACAAAATAGGCCACACTAGCCCTATCAGCAATACCTAGCCTACTCTAGCATGCACACACATCACAATAATAGTTATTACATAACAAGAGATATTTTGGGAATTCACCGTTCGGGCGCTGACTGATCGTACACACGTTTCTTCCTGGAAAACCCTTTACTCTTAGAAAATTTTGGTTTTTATTTTGAAAATATCTCTTTATTTCCTCAGTTTGAGTTCAAATACCCCCGCAGGTGTATCCGAATCCCTCAAACCAAGGCTCTGATACCAATTTGTAACACTAATTTTTCAAACAAATTTTTTTTTGATTTTTATAAAACATAATTCCATCAATATTCATAGAAACAACCCCTTTTAATTGTTCAACAAAATAGTACAAAATCCCAAGATCAAAATGTCAAGCTCCAAACGTGTGTGTACGGATCAAGCCGGCGCCTTCCCACGGTTGTCACTAGTACCTGAAACAAATAACATCAACACTGTAAGCACAAGGCTTAGTGAGTTTCCCAAAATACTGCACATAACACATATTAGCCACTCGAGGCTATAACTCTGTGGGTCCGTGCACCCAAACTCTGTGAACCCTCAGGTTCTAACTCTGTGAACCTTCCGGTTCTAACTCTGTAAACATGCACAGCATCAAACACATAAAAGTAATGCAGTACAACACATAACATACATAGCATACAAATACTCTATCACATAACTCTGGTTACCTACTCAAGGTAAAGTATAGTGAGAAGACTCACCTCGCGTGTCTCGGTAAACCGTAACCCTGAAATCGCTAAACACTCGATATGCCGAGCTGAAGTCCCCCTATAGCACAATATATCTCTAATTAACTCTTTCCCAACTAGGGTTGACCATACCATAACAGGATAATCTAGGTCAACGCTGGTCAACGGTCAACTTGACCGGACTCGGCGAGTGCACTATAGCGACTCGGCGAGTCTGAGCGCATTCACCAATTTCCCTGGAATCCTCTCTTGACACGTCGAGCATCCCCTCCCAACTCGACGAGCTCCACCTGGCACGAGTTGTGGGGCCACCACGACTCAACTCGCCGAGTCTCAAGAACAACTCGGCGAGTCCGGTTTGACTCGGTCCACCTGTCCATCCTGACTCCCCCTTGACCCACTGAGTTCACTCATCCCAACTCGGCGAGGCCACTCGCTGAGTGGTCGTGCAACATTCAAGCTACTCGCCGAGTCTGTTCTTCGGACTCGGCGAGTCCGAGCCATGCACTGACTCAATCTTGCTCTAAAGACCAGATCCAGTCCACTAATCCATAGATCCAGTCCCCCCATGCTTATTTAGCACGTAAAGTCACAATCTTGATGCATAAATAACCTCTACATGATCACAAATGATGTTTTTGACTCAACTACTTCAACACAAGGCCAAGGACTCCACTTCCACCCATAAAGCTTGATGAGTGAGGCCCTCTGGACCTCTATGGATCCAGATCCATGGTCTCAACTCAAAGAGGGAACCAAAGGGGCACCAAATCACCCCATAAATGATCATATTAAGCCCTAACTTGCATCAAATTTCACCAAACAGAAAATGGTCCGAAAATAATACCTCTAGAGTGATGATCCAAGCTCCAAATCCACGAAATAGCAACCTCCTTTGCTTCCTCTTGCCTAGGGCCTCCTTCTTCTTGCTAAACAACACACACAAGATCAAGATTGGCTCTCTTTCCTTCACAAAACGCTCAAGAACTCTAGGGACACTCTCTGGGGGTTGGGTGAGCGCAAATGACGGCCATAAGGCCCCTTAAATAGGCCACAAACCCGGAGATTTAAGGTTTCATTACACAGCGCAGACTCGCCGAGTCCAAGCGCGCACCATCGATCAATTCCGCGTCCCTACTCGGCGAGTCTGAGCCCCAACTCGCCGACTCCCTTTCACAATATAACACAATTAAACTTACATCATACCTGGTAAAATCCGGATGTTACAACATTCTCTCCTGTTGCTCATCTTGAAGCCATCAGAATTTTTCTTTCTTATACAGCTCACAAAGGATTTAAGGTTTACCAAATAGACGTTAAAAGTGATTATGGTGAAATAGATATCGAAGTGTATCTCCAACAGCTCCCCTGATTTGGTATCCGAATTATTGCTACAAACTCCAAAAAGTTGTTTATGCCCTTAAGCAAGCTCTAGGCTCCTGCTACGAGACTCTCACTGATTCTATCAAGCGTTTCGGGTTTCAAAGAGGAATTTTCAATACTACCCGCTCTTAAGATAAAATGGAAAAAATCTCATGTTAGTCCAAATCTGTGTTGACAACATCATTTTTGGATCCATAGATTCATCAATGGTTACTGATTTTGCCATGTTAATGGTTAGTCGATTACAAATGAGCATGAATCATTAATTAAGTTACTTCCTTGGATTCCAAGTCAAGAAAACACCAGATGAATATTTATTCACCAGGAGAAATACATTTCCGAGCTTCTGAAAAACTATTCAACGGACACTTGTGTTGGGATTTCAGCACTATAACACTCCTATGGTGCACATACAACCCTAGATTCTTTTGATCTATGTTTTCTCTAATTATACATGCATTTTTAATTTTCCAAAGCACAAAGCCGAACTAGCATACAATCGAGGTTATACAATACAAAAACTCATAGTTAGATGAATACCTCCTGATGGAGTTTTAGTTCTTGGCCTTTGAAAGCTTTAGCACCTCAAGTGTGATGCCTCTAATGCATCACAAGCACCAAATGCAAGAGGAGACTTGGGAGAATAAGATAGTTAGCCCAAAATCAATATCAAAATCTTAGAATTATGTGTGCAACCGATTTTGGCTCTACGGGTGTCCTTTTATAGTGTTAAGAATACTAGGGTTACATCCATGCAAACCCTGATACACCATGACCTTTCATATTACTTAGGCTCCATGGGATAAACCTCCACGGACTATCCATAGACTATCATATTACTTAGGCATCATGGATTATCCATGGCCCACACTATAAGAATCATTGATTTACTTAATCAGTACTTGCATATTTAATTAGTCTCTTTTGATCACTAAATTAATTTCAAATTAATTCTTGATCAATACTAATTAAATAATATGATTTCTTAATTAATATATTATACTTATAATATATTAATAAATCACAAATAGCCTTATTCTTAAAAGTATATCCTATCAAATTTTACTGGTGAAGGCAACCAAAAGGACCATGCTACAATCGGGTCAAGTACATCCCAGTTATAGCTATGGGCTTAGACACCAAATCCAACAGTCTCCCACTTGGATAAGTCTAATAACTATAGCTGCCAGTGCGACTTCAGGATCTGACATAACAATCGTAGCTTTAAAATGTTGATGTCAAGCTCTGAGCTAGTTAGTGACGTGTCCTTTAGATAAGGGAAGATATATTCCTCTGTTATTCAAGATATCATGCAGACAAATACATGGAACATAGTCATACTTATTGTCTTGTAGGTTGTTTCCCGATTTCCAATTTTTCTGACATAAAACATAACTGAACACATCAATTTAGTTCTAACCGGTTCCGACACATAAGTCAAAACATATCATAGAGGGGCCCAAGATATCGCTTTTAAGCCTATTAGGATAAAAGGAACAGATAAACTTCGACATTATATGCTTTTACTAACTACTCATTAGATCATACACACCGATATGTTTTATAACACCAAGTTAATGATACATTTTCGTATCATGAATGCACAACCAACTCGTAGTCAACAATTCATATATCTTGGTTTGAAGATTATATGATATTGTCGTCTCACAATCAATCGTGATAAATCCCATGAAGTAATTCAGGTGAGCGTGGGTTTAGTCCAATACTCAAATCTTATTTCAAGAGCCCTCATGAATGGTTTAGGAAAAAAAAAATTTGCTATGTCTAACACCTTAGACAATCTACAAGCCAACTCATGATAGTCTTGCCTCATACCTACTTCCAAAGTATGATCAACTGTGGATAGTTTGAATAATCTTATTATTCTGGAAGTCAAAACATGCAAAAGTGAAACAATAGTAAATAATTGACACAAGACAGTAACTTTCCTTATAAATAAAACTCCTTTTATTTAGTCATCAAAATGTCAATTAAAATTTAGCTATTACAAGTTTCTATTTATCTAATCACTACAACTAATATCGTCCTTTAGCCCAATGCCCCTTGCATGTTGCAAGTGTCTAACCCTACTCAATCCCTTCATAAGGGGATCTATCGGGTTGTCTTCTGATGGTATCCTCTTCACCACGAGGTGTCCTTCTTCTACTTGATGTCTTATGAAGTGGTACTTTCTATCGATACGTCAGGATCTACCATGATCTCTCGGTTCCTTCATTAAGGCAACCCCCCCCCCCCTCATTATCACTAAAAATCTCCACAGGATTCTTTATGGCTGGCACAACTCCATTGTCTCTGATGAATTTCTTCAACCATATTGCCTCTTTTGATGCTTCACGCACTGCAATGTACTCCGATTCACACGTTAAATCAGCTACAGTCTCTTGCTTGGAACTATTCCATGTTATTGCTCCTCCATTTAGGGTAAACACTTGTAACACTCAAAATCAAGTACTACTTTGTAACCCTTGAAGTATTTCAAATATGTCATAAGAAGCCCTTAAGTATGCTAGGCGTACTTATGAGTACGCTTAGCGTACTTGGCAAGAAGGATCGTGGAGGGGAAGTACGTACGCTGGGCCTATGTGCCGGATGTCCAAACCCTAAATTCCAGCTTGAGACCTATATAAACATCCTTAACTCATTTAAGCCTCACCCTAGACAGCCTCCTTCACCTTCAAACATCTCTAGAAACCCTAATACCAATTATGAGTGCATTTTGAGCTTTAAGAGTGCATTTTTCATCCTTATAGTCTTCATTCAAGAAGGAAAAGTTGTCAAGGAAGTTTAGAGTGTCATTTGGCTTCAAGAATCTACATATAGTCAACCTTGAGAAGCTTATGGAGGTATAAAGCTTGGACCTATCCACCTTAATCACTAGATCTAGCTAGGGTTTTCTAGTTTTGTCCCCTTTTCTTATTTTGGACATTCTCTTGTGAGTTGAGCAACTCCAGAGGATGGAAATGTCAAATTTGAGGTCCTTTGCTCCGTTTGCCACATAAAAATGGGGTCTTGATGGGTGTTTTGACCTCATGCATGGGTTAAGAACCTTAGAAAGGTCTTAATGGGGGTGTTGGGAACATATAGGACATGCAAAGGCATAAAGTTTCCAACTTTATGCCCTAGGTCGTCTTAATAAGCTTAGATTGTAATTTTGGATGTAAGGGAATTGAGTACTAAGCTCTTAATGGACAAAGTACTTAATCTGTTAGTACGATGGGTGTAACCCAGCGGACGCAGCGCGTAAGTCCCAGAGACTCAGTACGTTGCGTGTACAAGGGAGGTACACTAAGTGTACGCACCACAGATGGGCTTGGATCTATTTTGGCCTTTTAGTTGTAGGGCCTCATTTGGTTATTGAACCTTATTGCATTTTGGGAATAGTGGGTCATCTTATCTTTTTTGGGCCATTAATGTTGTGGTAGGGCCTTATTGGGCCATAAGGCCCATTAATGATTTCTGGACATGGACTCTGACCCCATTAACAAAGAAAAGATATTTAGGCCTTCATGGAAGGACTTGGGGTTTACGTTTCTCTTTGATTATGTGATATCCTAACACAGGTTAATGCTATTACTTAGCATGGGAGGTTATGGTCAGTTAGGAGAGCAGTTATGGATTCTTCGGACAGAGGTGAGTCTTCTCACCATACCCACGGGTCTAAGGCGAGAAGGTCAGCTTATTATGTAATTATCCTTTTCGAGAATGATGTATTCCTTTCTAGAATATCCTATTCCCCTTAATAGGAATTCTCTCTCTCTCGTCGATGCTATTGAATTTGATGTTATTTCATATAAGTCACTATCCGATTCCATAAGAGAAAGAGATGTGACTAGAGTTTTTGTGCTTTTTATTTGTTGGCATTCAATAAGCTCGTTGAGTTCGAAAGAATAGGTTTAAACTCTTGTTGCATGGTATGGTCAGAGAATAAGCATATGAAGAAGAGTTTCTAGGCACTTTTCAAAGGATCTCATATGTGTTAGTCATTTCTGTTATTTGATATGTTATGTAAGTATGTGTTAATCCATGGAAGACGCCGGGAGAGCCCATGGCAATTGGATGTAAGACCATGTGGGGTAGCCTATAACACGTGGATGTAAGACCATGTGTGGTAGCCCATGGCACGAAGGTGTAAGACCCTGGGGGAGCCCATCACATCCTTATAGGTTTATGTATGCATGGCTTATGTGTTATAGGTAGCTTTTATAGCTAACAGAATATGTGATATGTGTGTTGTATGTGTGGGATGCTTTGGGAAACTCACTAAGAATTTATCTTACATGTTGTGGATTTGTTTCAGGTACTTCAGATCCTAAGGCTAAAGGCAAGGCATGATGTCATGGCGTGCACTCTCTCCCAGGAATTTTTATGGACATTGTGATGTTTGGAATATAAGTTGTACTTGACATGTGTTTTGAAAAACAATATGATTGGATTTCTTAAATTATGGAAATGTATTTGACTATTCCAAAAATGAAAATTTTCGTTGAAAAATTGGGTAATTACCAGTTGGTATCAGAGCCTTGGTTTGAGGGATTCGGGTACACTCTCGGGTGTTTCAAAACTCAAACTAAGGAAATGGTAAAATTGTTTTCAAAAATAACATAAAAGGTTTTTGAAAGAAAGGAAAAGATAAGAGTGCAACATGCGTGATCTGCAGAGCCAAGTAAGTAGTTCCCCAATATGTTAGCCATGTTATACTGATATTTGAGCTTTGATAATCATATGGAACTTGCTATGTGTATGCTTTTAAAATTGTATACAGTTAGGAGCTTATAGCCTTAGAATGATTGATTTGGCCTTATTTCTTGTCTTTTGTTTGGTTGCGGTCCTAGGGTAGAATCTTTTATTCAAAAGTCTATTTGATCAATTTCTATGTACAATTTGCATGTATAGAGGCAATCTGTTATGATTGGTTTGGTTGGTATAAGTAGAGAAAATCTTAGGACAACCTGAGATTTGATGTAATTGGTAGTTGTATTATATGGGTTAGTTTTTGGATGATTTGAACTTATCAGGTAGAGCCTTGGGGAAAGGTACAAGTAGGTTTGGAAGGTAGTATTACGCCCGTACCACTAAAAGCACAGGACATGTTCCCGAACCAATGTTAGATCTGATGACTTCAAGGAGGACTGGTGTGGGAAGATCCCTTATATGAAAATCCTAATCTTTGTGATTTATGACATTTCAGTTCAACATGGTGGTGACACGATTTGAAGCAGGGGGTCAGGATCGGGATCTAGATCCGGGGCTGGATCAACAGATACTACCGATGTTATTGATGAGAGGATGCACGAACTTATTGCAGTTGAGGTTACCAGGGGCATCCTTGACGCTAACCCAATCATATTTGGGACGGTTAAGGAGCGTATGATGGAGATTACAAAAGAGAGACTCAGGGGATTCAGGGTTGATATTGTTGAGGGTCGGGTTGGGGCCCGAACTCCCTCATTCCGAGAGTTCAAGGCATGTGGGGCGCCAGAGTGTTTCGGGGCCAGGGACCCCATTTTTAGCCAACACTGGGTGGCCGATATCGAAAACGACCAACACATGATTTCTTGTTCGAATGCGGAAAAAGTTATATTTGCTTCTTGCATGCTGAGAGATAGGGCTTGGGATTGGTAGGGCGAGGTTACAAGCTAGGTAGGAGCAGCTGGGGTGACTGAGGTTACATGGGCCAAGTTTATCCAACGGTTTGATTTGGATTTGGCACTAGCGATGAGGTGCAGAGGATGGTGAAGGAGTTTCAGGAGCTCCAACAGACCACCGAGATTTTGGCGGAGATCACCACCAAGTTTTGTAAGCAAGCTTTGT
The DNA here is from genome assembly GCF_052625555.1 of Lactuca saligna. Lineage (NCBI taxonomy): Eukaryota > Viridiplantae > Streptophyta > Magnoliopsida > Asterales > Asteraceae > Lactuca > Lactuca saligna. Next base: position 149,031,983 of record NC_136420.1, read on the forward strand.
TGATTCTCGTATGCTACTAACGATGATATGCACAAGACGAGATATTCGGGAGTTTGTGAGCTTTACATGGTGCAAAACCCTGAATGAGATGGTGGAGAAGTCCTAGGAATAGGAGATGGAGTTAAAATTCCTCACCAAGCGGAAGCCGGAGCAGGCACATGCAACAGTAGGTCAGGTTAAGAACCCTAAGACTTCACACACTTCCAGCAGGGGCCAGCAGGGTTGGGGCCGGTGTGCCAGGTGCGGGAGATTTCATACTGGGGCTTGTCGGACAGCCAGGATATCAGGATGTTACTCTTGTGGTCAGTAGGTCCACTTGAGCAGGGATTGCCCCAAGAAGGGCTTGATATGTTTCCACTACAACCAGATTGACCATAAAAAGACTGATGTCCGAGGTTCTATGGAGCGGGATGAGTAGTGGCATCACCTACACCCACCACCCTGAGGATCAGCGATGGCCTCCCTGTTAAGGCAGAAACTCCAACGGTGAAGAGTCGTGATTTTCAGCTTACTACCAAGGAGGCTCGGGAAGCACCGGACATCGTGGCTGGTACGTGTCTATTATTCTTTGTTCTTATTATTTGTACGACTTATAGATACTTTATGCTTGTATAGGGACCTTTTTGGTCAATAGTATGTCTGCCCATGTTTTGTTTGATTCGAGTGCTACCCGATCGTTCAATGTCTCTTGCGCTTAGCAAGAAGTTCCACAACACGCCCGGAACTTTGGTTTCCCCGCTCGACGTAGAGATTCCATTTGACCACATTGTGAGTGTCGTGAGGGTGTATCAGGGTTGCATCCTGAATGTGTTGGGCAAGAAGTTTTGCATGGATCTGGTCCCGATACCATTGTGAGGGCTGAAGGTGATCGTTGGGATGGACTAGTTAGGGGCCAATGGGGCCATGATTGATTGTGAGCACTAGTTGGTAAGGGTTCGAACCCCAAGTGCGGGACAACTGGTTATTCATGGTGAGAGAGCCTCATAAGGCCAAGTCTCTATTCGGCTGCAAGGGCTAGGAGGTTTCTACAGCAAGGTTGTATGGGATTTCTAGCTTATATCTCAGATACGAGGGTAGAGACCACGACAAATGTGGGCAGTGTGTCCGTTGTACAGGACTTTTGGGATGTTTTCCCCTGAAGAGTTACCGAGAGTTCCTATAGAGAGGCAAGTGGAGTTTCGCATCTACTTGGTGCCTGGTTTCGCTTCGATAGCAAAGGTACCATATCGGATGGCACCACCTGGGATGTAGGAGTTATCTACAAAGCTTCAGGAGCTGCTAGACCAAGCGTTATACGTCCGAACAGTTCCCTGTTAGGAGCACCGATCCTTTTTCAAAAAAAGAAGGATGGATCATATAGGATGTCCATCGATGATAGAGATCTAAACAAACTAATGGTGAAGGACCTTTATCCATTACCAAGGATCGATGATTTGTTTGATCAGCTACAGGGTACGTCTTGGTTTTCCAAGATTGATCTTCGGTTAGGATACCATCAGTCGAGGATTTGGTATGAGGATATACCGAATATGGCTTTCAGGAATCGGTATAGGCATTATGAATTTATGGTGATGCCGTTTGGGCTTACCAATGCCCCCATAACATTCATGGATCTCATGAATAGGGTGTGTAGACGGATGCTGGATCGGTCGGTGATAGTTTTTATTGATGATAGCCTGGTCTATTTTAAGACAATGGAGCAGCATGAGCAACATTTGAGGGAGGTACTAGAGACACTGAGGGCGGAGAAGCTTTGTGAAAAGTTCTCCAAGTGTGATTTATGGCTGCGAGAGGTACAGTTCATAGGGCATATCATCATTCAGGAGGGCATTTCGGTCGATCCAGCCAAGTTCGAGGTTGTGATGTGGTGGGACGTACCGAAGAACGCATCAGAAATTCATAGCTTCTTGGGTTTACCAGGCTATTAATGGAGATTTATCCATGATTTCTCCAAGATTGTTATGCCATTGACCCACTTAACCAAGAAGAATGTAACCTTTCGGTGGGGTACGGATCAGCAGATGGTTTTTGAGACCCTAAGACGGAGGTAAAGTGAGGCCCTAATCCAAGTACTACCTGAGGGTTTAGACGATTTGGTGGTGTATTGTGACACATTAATTTCAGGGTTAGGTGCGATACTGTTGAAGATGCGGCACGTGATAGCTTATGCATCGAGGCAGTTGAAGCCTCATGAGGCAAATTACCCCTACTCATGACCTGGAAGTAGCGGCAGTGGTGTTTTCCTTCAAGATTTGGAGTCACTATCTGTATAGAGTGACATGCACCATTTATACCGATCAAAAGAGTATGAAGTATTTGATGGATCAGCAAAACCTTAACATGCGATAGAATAGGTGGTTGGATGTGCTAAAGGATTATGATTGTGAGATCCTATACCATCCAGGGAATGCCAACATGGTGGCCAATGCTTTGAGTCGTAAGATGGTAGGGTCCCCGATTGGGAACATTTTTATGAGGATGACGGTGATTTCTCCGTTGTTTTATATGATCAAAGAGGCCCAGGTCGAGGGAGTGAAGAAAGAGAATTGGAAGATAGAGAAAATGTGGGGCAGTATCCTATGTTTTTTAAGGATAGTCGTGGCCTCTTGACGTTGTGTGGCCGGGTGTGGGTATCGGTGACTGGGGGAGTGAGATAGAGGATATTAGAGGAGGCACATAAGTCCAAGTTCTCTATACATCCAGGGGCTAGGAAAATGTATAGGGACTTTAGACTGAGTTATTGGTGGCCCTTCATCAAGTGGGAGATCACCTGGTTCGTGAAGCGGTGCTTGACCTGCAGGAAGGTAAAGGTCGAGCATCAGCAGCCTCATGGCAAGTTATAGCCACTACCCATTCCCATGTGTAAGTGGGAAAATATCACTATGGACTTCATCACAAAGTTACCTAGGACTGCGAGGGGTGTGGACGCTATATGGGTGCTCGTAGACACACTGATGATGAGTGCCCACTTCATTCCGATTTCCGAGAGTATATCCGCGGAGAAGTTAGTCGATATTTATGTACGAGAGGTGGTGGCAAGGCACGGGGTGCTAGTGTTGGTAGTCTTTGAAAGTGACGTCTGGTTTATATCTAGGTTCTGGAAGAAGTTCCACGAGGAAATGGGTACTCAGCTACATTTTAGTGTGGTGTGTCACACGCAGACTGATGACAAGAGCGAGAGGACGATCCAGACACTAGAGGACATGCTTCAAGCATGCGTGTTGGATTTTGGAGGCATTTGGGAAACATACCTCCCACTGGCAGAGTTTTCATAAAATAATAGTTATCATGCCAGTATCGACCAAGCGCCATTCGAGATCTAATATGGTCGGAGGTGTCGAACCCCGGTTGGCTGGGACGAGGTTGGACATCAGGTCATGGGGAGCACAGAAATTTCAATACTACCATATTCTGAAGATCAAATGGAAAAACTCTCATGTTAGTCCAAATTTGTGTTGACAACATCATTTTTGTATCAACAAATTCATTAATGGTTACTGACTTTGCCAAGTTAATGGTTAGTCGATTCCAAATGAGCAAGAATCATCAATTAAGTTTCTTCCTTGGACTCCAAGTCAAGAAAACACCCAAAGGAATATTTATTCACCAGGAAAAATACATTATCGAGATTCTGAAAAACTATTCGATGGACATTTACGTTGGGTTTTGAGCACTATAACACTCTTATGGTGCACATGCAACCCTAGATTCTTTGGATCTATGTTTTCTATAATTATACATGCATTTTCAATTTTCCAAAGCACACATTCTAACTAGCATACAATGGAGGATTTACAATACAAAAAGTCATAGTTAGATGAATACCTCTTCATGTAGTTTTAGTTCTTGGCCTTTGAAAGCTTTAGCACCTCAAGTGTAATGCCTCTAATGTGTTACAAACACCAAATGAAAGAAGAGGCTTGAGAGGATAAGCTAGTTAGCACAAAAGCAATATCAAAATCTTAAAATGATGTGTGTAATCGATTTTGGCTCTAGGTGTGTCCTTTTATACTGTTACAAATACTAGGGTTACATCCATGCGAACCCAAATGCACCATGACCTTTCATAGTACTTGGGCTCCATGGAATAAACCTCCATTGACTATCATATTGGTTTAGCTCATCCTAATTAACCACAGATCTTTGGCCCACACTATAAGAATAATTGATTTAATTAATCAGTCCCTATATATATATATATATATATATATATATATATATATATATAGTCTCTTTTGATCACTAAATTAATTTCAAATTAATTCTTATCAATACTAATAAAATAATATCATTTCTCAATTAATATATTATACTTATAATATATTAATAAATCAAAAATCTATCCTATCAAATTTCACTGGCGAAGGCAACCCAAAAGGACCATGCTACAATCGGGTCAAGTACATCCCAGTGATAGTTATGGGATTGGACACCAAATCCAATAGTCTCCCACTTGGATAAGTCTAATAATTATAGCTGCCAATGTGACTTCAGGATCTAACAAATACATGGAGACAAATACATGGAACATAGTCATATTTATTGTACTGCAGTTTGTTTCCCGGTTTCCAATTTGTCTAACATAGAACATAACTGAACACATCAATTTAGTTCTGACCGGGCCCAACACATAAGTCAAAACAAATCATCGAGGGGCCCAAGATATCGCTTTAAATCCTCCTAGGATAAAAGGAACATATAAACCTCAACATTATATCGTTGTACTAGCTACTCATTGGATCATGCACAATGATACATTTTATATCACTAAGTTACTGATAGGTTTTTGTATCATCAATGCACAACCAAATCGTAGTCAACAACTCATATATCTTGGTTTAAAGATTATATGATATTATCATCTCACAATCAATCGTGATAAATTTCATGAAGTGATTTAGGTGAGTGTCGGTTTAATCCAATACTCAAATCTTATTTCTGCAGCACTCATGAATAGTGTAGCAAAACTTTTGCTATGTCTAACACCTTAGACAATCTAGATGCCAACTCATCACAGTCTAGCCTCATACCTACTTCCAGAGTATGATCGACTATGGATACTTTAAATAATCTTATTATTCTGGAAGTCAAAACATGAAAAAGTGAAACAAAAGTAAATAATTGACACAAGACAGTAACTTTACTTATAAATAAAACTCCTTTTACTTAATCATCAAAATGTCAATTAAAATTTAGATATTACAAGTTTCTATTTATCTAATCACTAAAACTAATATCATTCGTTAGCCCAATGCCCCTTGCATGATGCAAGTGCCTAACACTAGTTAGTCCCTTCGTAAGGGGATCAGTTGGGTTGTCTTCTGATGATATCCTCTTCACCACGAGGTGTTCTTCTTCTACTTGATGTCTTATGAATTTGTACTTTCTGTCGATATGTCTGGATCTACCATGATCTCTCGGTTCCTTGGTTAATGCAACCACCCCTTTATTATCCCAGAAAATCTCCACAGGCTCCTTTATGGCTGGAATAACTCCAAGGTCTGTGATGAACTTCTTTAGCCATATCGCCTCTTTCGATGCTTCACTCGCTGCAATGTAATCCGATTCACACGTTGAATCTGCTACTATCTCTTGCTTGGAACTTTTCCATGTTGTTGCTCCTCCATTTAGGGTAAACACCTGTAACACTCCAAATCAGGTACTACCTTGTAACCCTTAAAGTGTTTCAAATATATCTTAAGAATCCCTTAAGTACGCTGGGCATACTTATGAGTACGCTTAGCGTACTTGGCAATAACGATTATGGAGGGGCAACACGTATGTTGGGCATACCAGAAGTACGTTGGGCGTACGTGCCTGATGTCAAAACCCTAATTTATGGACTTGACACCCATATAAAAACCCTTATCTCATTTGAGCCTCACCCTAGATAGCCTATTTTTACTTCAAACGTCTCTAGAAACCCTAGTACCATTGTGAGTGCATTCTGAGCTTTAAGAGTGCATTTGTGGTCCTTATAGTGTTCATTCAAGAAGGATAAGTTGTCAAGGAAGCTTGGAGTGTCATTTGGCTTTAAGAATCTACATATAGTTGACCTTGATGAGCTTATGGAGGTATAAATCTTGGACCTTTCCACATTAATCACTAGATCTAGCTAGGGTTTTCTAGTTTGTTCCCCTTTCTGGATTTTAGACCTTCTCTTGTGAGTTGAGCAACTCCAGAGGATGGAAATGTTAGATCTAAGTTACTTTGGTCCATTTGCAACATAAAAACAGGGTCTTGGTGGGTATTTGGACTTCATGCATGGCTTAAGAACCTTAGAAAGGTCTTAATGGGGGTGTTGGGAACATATGAGAGATGCAAAGGCATAAAGTTTCCAAATTTATGCCCTAGGTCGTCTTAATAAGCTTAGATCTGAATTTTGGACGTAAGGGAATCGAGTATTAAGCACTTAATGGATAAAGTGCTTAATCTGTTAGTACGTTGGGTGTAACCTAGCGTACGCCACACATAAGTCCTAGAGACTCAGTACGCTATACGTACCAGGTTGGTACGCTAAGCATACGCACCACAGATGGGCTTGGATCTACTTGGGCTTTGTGCTGTTGGGCCTCATTTGGTTATTGGACCTTATTTCATTTTGGAAAAAGTGGGCCATCTTATCTGTTTTGGGCCATTGATGTTGTGGTAGGGCCTTATTGGGCTAAGAGACTCATTAATGATTTTTGGAGATGGGCTTTGGTCCCATTAACAAAGAAAAGATATTTAGGCCTTCATGGAAGGACTTGGGGTTTAGGTTTCCCTTTGATTATGTGATGTCCAAACATGGGTTAATGCTATTATTCAGCACAGGAGGTTATGGTGAGTTAGGAGAGCAGTTCCGGATTCTTCGGACAGAGGTGAGTCTTCTGACCATACCCATGCGTCTAAGGCGCCAAGTTTGGCCCATTATGTGATTATGGTATATGTGTTAGTCATTTCTGTTATTTGATATGCTATGTGAGTGTGTTTTATTGCATGGAAGACGCCTGGGGGAGCCCGCGACAGCTGGATGTATGCCCATGTGGAGTAGCCCATGGCACTCCAAGGTAAAGACCATGTGGGGTAGCCCATAGCATTTGGATGCAAGACCATTTGGGATAGCCCATGGTATTCCTAGGTAGAGGCCATGTGGGGTAGCCCATTGCACGAATGTGTAAGACCCTAGGGGAGCCCATGACATCCTTACAAGTTTATGTATGCATGGCTTATGTGTTATAGGTAGATTTTATAGCTAACAAGATATGTGATATGTGTATTGTGTGTGTGGGATGCTCTGGGAAATTCACTAAGAATTTAGCTTATAGGTGGTGGATTTTTTTCATGTACTTCAGAACCAAAGGGCAAAGGCAAGGCGTGATGGCATGGCGTGCACTCTCTCCCAGGCGTTTTTATGGACATTCTGATGTTTGGAATAAAAGTTGTAGTTCACATGTGTTTTGAAAACAATTATGATTGGATTTCTTAAATTATGGAAATGTATTTGACTATTCCAAAAATGAAATTTTAGTTTGAAAAATTTGGTCGCTACAACACCAAGCTCGACTGAGAGTGCAAATTATCTTTTTCGGTCTGAAAACTGTTGTAACAATACCCTATCACTCTTAAGTCATTACTCCCACCGAGGGTAAGAACCCAATCCTTAGTCCTTTGCGGGTACTTAACATGTTTTTAACTGTAGTCCAATGAGCTCTACTAGGATTTCCTTGATATCTGTTGAGCCTGCTTAAAGCAAAGGCCACATCAGGGTGAGTACAAGTCATAGCATATATGATCGAGCCAACTACGGAAACATATGGTACTCGACTCATCTCCGCTATCTCAGCCTCTGTACTTGGACAGTGAGTCTTACTCAGTTTGCTATTTCTTTGGATAGGTAAGTCACCTTTCTTGGAGTTCTCCATGCTGAAATGTTTCAACACCTTGTTCAAGTAGGTACTTTGACTAATTCCTATTAGTCTTTTACTCCTGTTTCTCAATATCCTGAAGTTCCTTCATAGCGAAACACTTCCCAAGCTAGGACTTAACCTCCTGCAAGGTTGGGATGTCGTTTCCTATGAGTAGTATGTCATCCACATACAACACCATGAAGTTAACTATACTCCCACTGGCTTTAACATATACACAGGACTCATCCTCACTTCTCGAAAATCCGAACTCTTTGACTTTCTCATCGAAACAAAGATTCCGTCTGCGAGATGCTTGTTTCAATACATAAATGCATTTCTCAAGCTTACACACTCTATTAAGGTACTTCACATTGACAAAACCCTGTGGCTGACTCATGTAAACATCTTCAGCCAACTTTCCATTTGCGAAAGTGATTTTGACATCCATTTGCCATATTTCATGGTCATAAGATGCAGCTATGGAAAGCATAACTCTTATAGATTTAATCTTCGATACTGGTGAGAAGGTCTCATCATAGTGAACTGCCTGAGTTTAAGTAAAGCCCTTCGCTACCAATCGTGCCTTATATGTGTGTACTTTCCTATCCATGTCGATCTTCTTCTTGAAGATTCATTTGCACCTGACTGTCTTACGACCGGGTACATTGTCAACCAAGTTCCAAACTTGATTTTCATACATGGACTGATTCTCCTTGTCCATTGTCTCTTTCCATTTAGCAAACTCAGGGCCTGCCATGGCTTCCTTGTAGTTGTTAGGTTCGTCGAGAATTATCATTGTGCTATCAATGATAAATGTATCACCCTCAGATGTTATATGAAAACCATATAACACATGTGGAACACTAACTCTACTGGAACGTCTCATAGGTACGGAGTGGTCAATCTCCTCGGGTTGAGTGCTAGTGTGTAAGGTTCCTTCATCGCTTAACTCTTGAAGCTCTTCAAGGTTAATTTTCCTCCCATTGTCCTCTTGGTATATGAGTTATCTCTCTCGGAAAGCCCCTATCCTTGCAATGAAGACAATGTTGTTACCCGGTCTATAGAAGAGATATCCAAAGGACTTATGTGGCTAGCTGATGAAAATACATCACTCACTACGAGGTTCGAACTTTTTGCGAGTTTGTTTTCTCACAAAAGCCTCGCAACCCCAAACTTTGATGTGATTCAACGAGGTAACCTTCCCTGTCCACATCTCCTGCGGTGTTTTGGAAACCTTCTTAGTAGGGACTAGATTAAGGATATCGGTTGCAATCTCTAAAGCATACCCTAGAATGAGATAGGTAACGAAGCTTGAATCATCATGGAACGAACTATGTCCAACAAGCTTCGATTGCACCTGTCAGCCCCACCATTCAACTATGGTGTCCTAGGTGGCATCAGATGTTAAACAATTCCACATTCCTTATGATAGTGTAGGAACTTGATACTAAGATACTCTCCTCCTCGATCGAATCGCAACATCTTTATCTTCCTGCCCAATTGATTCTCCACTTCTTGCTTAAAGTCTTTGAACTTTTCAAACTCATGTTCTCCCTCTAGCTAGCAGTAAGGTGTAGGATAGTCAATCTAGTATAGATCTATATGCAAACTCATGTTCTCCCTCTAGAAGATTCTGGCTACGCCATGGCAATGAAAGCATGCTCCGATACAGTGGATCGCATATATGTTATCGTATACTTGTAAATGTAATGTATGTACCTGTGTAATGAATGTATTGTTTCTCATTATAGTATAGTTGTATATGTTCTCATCATAGTATAGTTGTATATGTTCTCATAGTAGTAAGTAATGACTCATGAATGAACTGACTCTTGTATGCTTCATTGGACTAGAAGTAGTAAGTAATATAACCCTAAACTATACATATTATAGTTTATTAGTAGACTTGTTTGTATGACTAAATGTACTGAACTGAGATAAAAGTCCTTATATCTATACATATATACATAAAATATAACTAATGATTTAACGACACTCGGACAAACAACCAGGTACTTTAAGACCACAACCAAACAAGGACAGGAAGTAAAGTGGGTTATCTCTCCTAAGTCCTTCAAACTTTATTTATATAACTATATATGTAGTAGACATGGTTTTAACAATATATAAGTTTGAAAACTGTAAAAGAAAAGTTCCGTATTCAAAAGTGAATTTTATAAAGAGTTTGACATGTAAAATAGTTTGATAAACAGTTTGAAGTCATTTGTTTGGTAAAACAGTTTAAAGTATGAAAAATCTATTTGTATGCTAGTTATTAATCACATGTGATTGATCTAATAACTAACATGGTTCAACTTGTACCCCCTATAAAAGTATTTAAAAACATTTCAAAGGTTAATTAAGAGGTATGAACTCACCTATAGTGAGTGGTTTGTACGGAAGTGTTGGACAAGGTGCTAGGTGTCAAGTGAAGACTTGAACACACACAATGATCCTAGTTAACATATAATAAACATATATGTATATAATTAGTCAATTAACAACTAATTAATCAAGTTAAGACACCCTAGGACATGTAAACACTTTGATTCAAGTGCTATAGGTACCAAAGGGTTGCATCTAAGGGTTGTATGGCATGACATTGGAGTTTATGGCCCAAGAACCACTCCTTAAGGAGTTTACGGCCCATGACCATTTCCCCATGATTTCATGGCCGTAAACTCATGGTACTAAGTGCCAATTTGTGTTTTGAGGTCTTATAAGTCATGAATGAGCATCCAATGACCAAGTCTAAGCCTTAGGAAAGCATTAGGGGCACAACAAGACTACTTAGTAGAGTTTACGGCCTAAGGACCATATCCTTATGTGTTTACGGCTGTAAACTCTTATAAGGACATTTTTTGATTGTTGTTTAAAGTCTTACACACTTCTAGGAAGGATCAAGGTTGGCATCCAAGGCTTAAGAAAGGACTAGGGTTCATTTAACTACCTTAAGATGGGTTTACGTCCCAAGAACATCCTTGGTCGTAAACTCCTTTGTTCTTATGATTCTTGATGATTTTCAAGTGTTATCAAGTTCATATTAAGCACACAAGAAGCTAGGTCAAGCGTACTTACAAGATAGAAGCTTGATTTGGTGTTTAAGGTCCAAGAACAATAGTGTGTGTGCTTGGTGTTTTGAAGAACACTTGAAGATCTAGTTGAAAAGCAAGAATGAATGGATGAAATGATGTATAAATACTAGATGGTAGCTTATAACAACAAATCAAGTTGAGAAACACTTATGTTTTCGGGAGATCGGGTGAAGAACGGGATGATAGTTGAGAGAGAATGGGGAGTGTTCTTGAGGGTGGAAGTGAGAAATGAAGAGTTTGGGGAGTAAACTCATGCCTAAGGCATGAGTTCATGGCCACATGGGATTTTATGGCTTAAACTCTAAAAGTTTGGCCGTGAACTCTTTATTAAGGTGTATTGGGTGGGTTTACTACTTCAAGACCCGAAACGGTACTTCCTTTCCTTCGTTCGTTTGAAGAATAAACACTAAAAACACTCAAACGGACTATTAAATTGGCTAACAACTATTAGAAATGTAATTGGATTTTAATTGAAGTGATTGACTTTAGAGTTTGTACGAATGAAAATTTTGGGTTGTCACAAGCTAGTTAGCAAAAAAATCAATATCAAACTCTTAGAATGATGTGTGCAATCGATTTTAGCTCTATGGGTGTACTTTTATAGTGTTAGAAATACTAGCGTTACATCCATGCAAACCCTAATGCACCATGACCTTTCATATTACCTAGGCTCCATGGGTTAAACCTCCATGGACTACCATATTGATTTAGCCCATCCTAATTAACCATGGATCTTTGGCCCACAGTATAAGAATCATTGATTTACTTAATTAGTCCACATATATTTAATTAGGTTCTTTTGATCACTAAATTAATTCCAAATTAATTCTTGATCAATACTAATTAAATAATATAATTTTTCAATTAATATATTATACTTATAATATATTAATAAATCACAAATAGCCTTATTCTCAAAAGTCCATCCTATCAAATTGCACTCGTGAAGGCAACCCAAAAGGACCATACTAGAATCGGGTCAAGTACATCCCAGTTATAGTTATGGGCTTAGACACCAAATCCAACAACCCGTGTCTCTGAAAAGGTTCCTATGGGTTTTAGACACAAGAGCTTCTGGGAACCATCAGATGTTGCTATTGTTCAGAAGAAGTACATGGGAATAATTGGATTGCTACTCTATCTTACAACAAGTCATCCGGATATCATGTTCTCAACGTACATGTCTGCCAGATTTCAGGTCAATCCGAAGATGTCTCATCTTCTGATGGTCAAGAAAATATTCTGATACCTTAAAGGAACAAAGAGGCTCGGAATTTGGTATCCAGCAAAAGTGCATTGCTCTCTCAACAACCGAAGCGGAATACATTGCTGCTACAGTTGCACCTCTCAAGTTCTTTGGATGAAATCTCAGCTTTTGGAGTATTGATTAAGTATTGAATAGAGAAATGAAAACAAAACCAAAGTAATGAGAATGAAGAACACAGGGAGTAAATAAGATCTTGTTTCAACTCATATTATGCTTCACAGTTACAGAGAGAAAATACACAAAACGGACTTCAAGCTCTTATCTATCTCTAAGTAACAACTCCTATTTATAGGAGAAAAGTAAAGCATACAAAAAAATGCTGAGGACTAAGCATCTAGACTTCGAAACATAAAATTCCTTAGTAAATAGATAACATACTATTCAAAACTTCTAAGATATACTTCGACACATTACAACAAATTTGACACTAACAATCTCCCCCTTTGTAATAAGTGTCGAAGTCAGTTGATTAACACTTGAGCAGTTTTATGCAATGTCTTCCAAACTTCAGCATATGAATTCATGATCTTTCTCATTTCATCATTATCTACTTCATAATTCTTCTTACAGCTATTCATACGAAAATTAAGTTCATATATTGAGTTTTTGTCTACCTTTCTACTTCATTTGCTTGAAACAAAAAGCTTAATTGTCTTCCATTCCTGCCCTTCCCAACAAAAACAATCGCATACTGCTTTAAGCATCTTTCACCATCAACATATGCAATCAATTCAACTTTCTTTTTCACCAATGACTGAGGAAAATAAAGTTCTTTCCCAAAAGACATAGTTAATTCTATGTTAGTCAAAGCTAGACAATCGTAATAATTGTCTATGAAGAGTTTAAGATGTCCCAATCTCAACACTTCTTTGCTGGTTCCCTGAAGCTTTGACGCATCTGACTCCTTAAGAATATATGCAACTTGAATAAGATCATTCAAGTTCATTAGTGGAAAATCAGCAATGGTGAAATTACATGCCACCTTGTTAGCTCTCACAACATGATATCGAAAGTTTTGTAACACATTTTTGAACAACTCATCTTTTGTAATACTCAACACTTGAACAATCTTCATAGAAGACCATACTTCCTCCTATTCTTTCCCCAAGACAGCATGAAACCTCAGCTTCATGTGAATAAAGTCATTTGGATTCTTGAATTGATCAACAATTTTATACTGGACTGTTATGAACATCATCTCATTAATTGGGAGGTCAAGTTGATTCATTTCTGATTTTTCAATGGCATAGCTCTTTGTAGGTTTCTTCTCAAATTCATGAATTTCAATGTATGCCACCCTAGCTTCGATATATTCGTAGCTGTGCAACTTCCTGGGATCTACCTTGTTTAGATGAGGAGGATCATTTTGTTGAAGCCTATAAATACTTTGAATCTGCCTCTGCCTTCCATCTCAGCCTCAACCTCTACCTTTCTTTCCTCTTTTGATTTTTCCACCATAACCTTTTCCCTCTATCTTGTATTGTTGGGATTTCTTTGGGTTTCGAAGCACTCCCTTCTCCACTTGACCCAATCACTATGCCTTTTAACACTTGCCTTGTAGTTGTAACAGTCGAAATCACAGGGTTAGCTTTCGATATGATTGGATTTGTTGGGGGAATGTTTGTTGTAAAGACTTTACCAACTACTTTTTCTTCTTCACCAGTTTTTTCAGAAGCTCCTTCACCAACATACTTCCTTTGTCCCCATTGCATCTCTGTGACAACAGGCGGGGCATTTGTTGGTAAAATACTGGTAAGTTGAGATAATGGGGCTAACTGTTTGTGAAGAACAGATTCGAAGAGAAGGAACTTTTGAGACAAAAATTCTAGAGTGATTAAAGGAGACGACCCTGTCTTCGAAACAAGGTCTTTTAATTCAATCAGGAGTTTGTTGATTTCTGAAAAGCTTTGAACTTCATCTTTTGATATTTGATCAACCTTAGGGCCAAGTACTTCATACAGTTTGACAAATTTTGTCACTGCATCTGCAATGATGTCCATCTTCTAATTAAGAGAAGCATAATCTTGTTGCATAACTACTATCTCTTTGCTCATATCCTCCTAAAGTTCCTGAATCTTGAAATTCACATCCTCCCTTACCATCTTAACATCTTGAGAAAATAAAATATGACATTCTTTTGCAACAACTTTCAAGTCTTGAAGATCAGAAGAAAAAGTAGACAATTGATTCTTCACAAGCTTATCATTATTTCGATCTACTTCAGAAATAGCCTCATGAAGACCGGTTGCTTGCTTTTTGAGCAGAAGATCAACTTCTAGACTCGATACTGAATGTTTCCCTCCTACATCAGCTTGAAATTTCAATAATGAATTAAACTTCTGATTCAGGATTTTGAATTGTTTGCCAGTGAGTATCATATTGTCAGGAATCTCCTCCTCTTCAGGATCAATTGAATATCTCCATAGGTTCCACCTAAAATATTTTCATCATCATATGATGAATGATGAGCTTCCTCATGAGTAACCGGTGGTTCAGTAGATTAAGAAGAAAATAAGGAAGTAATTGGTTGGTTGAGAATATTATCGAAAGTTGGTGAATGTGTGTCAAGAGAAGTGGTTACAAATGGAGGTAAAGTAGTTATAGTATCTATGGTGGAAGTTTCCAAAGTAGAGGAAACAATGATAGGTGTAACTTGAGACTGGGTTATTTTGATACTTGTTTCCAATGGAGAGAAACAATATTTGGTTCTGTTTAAGAAACTAAGGAAGATACAAGAATCATTTCGACATTTGAAGTGTCGGCTTGAGATGTTGGCACTGGTGGATACTGAAGAACTTTGTCTTCGGTAGATTCGTCATTTATCACCAATTTTCGAATCTTCTTCTTCTTCTTCTGTTTCTTTGAAATATGTTTAGCCATATCTTCGGATTTATGCTTCTTTGATGAGGGTGAAATGGGAACTGGAATTTATCGAATCAGCACACCTTTCCACTTAACATGTGGTTTTCGAACCATGGATGGAGAAAAACTTGGAGATCTATCAGAAGAGCTTTGTGACCTATGAGCATGGTTGCAGAAATCGGGATTAATCAGCGATTAATCGCTTGGCGTTCTCCAACCATCGAGGATTAGAGCATTAATCGGAAATTTAGGATTAATTGGTATTGGCGGTATTAATCGGTCAACAAAAGTCAAAAAGGTTGAAAAAAGTTTAAAAAAAAAAAAAAGTCAAAAAAGGTCAAATTTTTTTAAAAAAAAAATCAAAAAACCAAAAAGAAATTTTACTCCAAAATTTTCAAATTTTCAAATTTTCAAATATTATTCCAAAATGTTCATATTTTCGTATTTCAAAATTTCCAAATTACAATTTTTCTTATTTTCTAATTTTGAAGTACTTGTTTTTCTTAAGATATATTAATATTTAATTAATTTTAATATTTTATTAATAATCTATGGTATCCGATTAATCCCCGCCAAGACCGATTAATCCCTTAACACCAGTCGACAATCGAGCTACCATCAAGCGATTTTTACAACCTTGCCTATGAGTAATCTTCTTGAGTCTCTTGAACACTCCAGTTTACAACCTTGCCTATGAGCAATCTTCTTGCCTCAGGCTTCGAAACAATGACTTTGTCTGTTGGTTTCTTCTTTGGAGACTTTGTTTTCTTCTTCTCCTAAATGAGTTTCGTAGGACTCTCTTCCACCTTCTTCGAACGTCTAGAACGTTTGGAAGGACCTGCCTCAGATCGAGATAATAGAATGCCAGTTTCAACTGAGGGGTTGATAGTTTTCAAGTAAGCCTATAAAACTGAATTGGAAGAATCCACCTTCTTAAGCATTACATCAGGAATCCTAGCAACACTAGGAAATTCCTCAGCATTATCCTCAACAGCCTTCGGAAAATTGTAATTCAAAAACTCTATTGTGGCCTCATCAACTGGTAGTTGTATTCCTTCCTTTTCGTATTCAAATTGAAGATTTAAACTCCAATATCTTGCACATGAAATTCCATCCACTACATTGGTGTTTTCCACACTCTTGAGAAGCTCCCTCCACATCTGTGTAGAATAATCCATAAAAAGATCGTAATAGATACCAGCCACCATGGCATAAATTTCTAATCGCCCTTTATCTAATCCAACATTCCGGCCAGTAAGTGATCAAAGATAAATGCCAAACAAAAAAATCAAAATACATGAAAGGCTGGATTTCTTGAATTCACTAATCTTTGTAAGAGTGGGTTGATAACCTATCTCGTTGAACATGTGTAGAACTTGCTCATTGGTGACTTTGTAGAAAGGATGTGAGTAGTATTTCCAGTATTTGACATAAAAGCTTCTTAGTTAACCATAACTTCTTATCATTGATCAGATTGAAGGTGATGTGATCTAAGGTTTTGCTATATGTGGCCATAGAACCTGCTAGTGATAACCAAGACATCGGAACTGCATAAGAACTAAACATCGTCGTCCTCAAAACAGAATGTTGTAGCGCCATGGTCAACATTTGTAGTTCTTCAGGGTAAACTGTAACATCACTTTCGACTTGATACTCGTTGCTCTGAATTTCATGATGGGTTGAGAAGAAACATCTTTTGTGGTTTGAGATGGTGCATCAACTATAGCAGGATTAGCCATGATTAGGGTTTGAAGATAAATGAATGATCAAAGAGTTATTTCATGATTTGTGAATTTTCAGAAAGCGTAACCATGTAATGAACCCTTTAAACCCCTTTTGTAGGTGACCCTTGGATTTGGAATTGAATCGGGATCAACATTAAATGAAAGTTGATGTGGCCCCTTGAAAACCACACCCATACACCGATTAAGTAGCCATGCGTGATAAAGTGAACATTACTTCTCCTAGAAACTCGGACAAAATACTAAACCTCTAGTCATACAGCCTGTTAACATGCCCCAATGGAATAACAACCGTCACAAACCTTCGGAATGTAGGTAAGGATAAATCTCGGGAAAATATTGCTTTGTTATTCACCAAGAGAGATGACTAACAGCTTGTGTGGTGTCCCGTGAATTACAATCGAATACTTGTTAAGAAGTATTGAATGGCCTCTTTTTAATAATCTTCGTGGGTGGTTTAATATTTCGTTACATATCAGAACTTAACATAAATGTGAGTAATTATAACATAAATTACTTGTTTGACCAGTGTAGTCAGTGACAAGTAGTGTAACAGCCCGGATCCCCGGGTACCTTCATTTCATATTTTTGACATTCTGTGAGGGGACTCGGCCAGTTGGAGGTCGAACTCGCCGAGTCTGGTCGCGGTTTTGGGTGGGGGTTTGCGTCCGGACTCGGCGAGTCCAAGGGATGGACTCGGCGAGTCCGCGTTGTTTAATGAAACCCTAATTTCCCGGTCCTAAGCCCTATTTAAAGGACCTTATGGCCCTCATTTGCGGCCACCTTGAACCCTAAGAGCCCCCATACGTCTGTGAGCCCTTGTGAGTGTGTTTGGAGGCTATTTGTTCATCATTTTGTGTGATATTGCAAGGAAAGGAGGGAGAGGATCAAGCTTGAAGAGTTGGGGAGCTCGGATCTGTTGCTATTTCATCAAAGGAGTCTTCCTGAGGTAATTTTCAGAGCCAAAACTTCGTGTTTTGTGTTGATGTGCCAAATCTAGGGTTTCTTCTTGCATTTCTTGGCTTGAATTGGAAGTATGAAAGGTCCCATGGAGATATGGAACCTAGATCTGGACCTTAGCAGGTCCAGGAGACCCCATTTGTCAAGCTTTATGTCCATTCTTTTGAGTTAGAAGCTAAACTTGCCATATTAAAGGTTGTTTCCTCAAAATAAGCCTAGTATGCATTGCATGGCAACCAAGACTGAGACTTTACGTGACAAATAAGCTTGGGAAGGCCAGATCTATGTATGTATGGAACGGATCTGACCGCAAAAGCCAGTTTTAGCTGGTGCATGGCATGGACTCGCCGAGTCTGAAGAACAGACTCGACGAGTCGCTTGAAGATTGTCCTTGAGACCACCCTGTGTGTAGTCCTGACCGGGTTATGGGTGACTCAGTGAGTCGCAGAGAGTTGGAAAGGTTTTGACAGGTGGACCGAGTCAGGTTGGGACTCGCCGAGTTGACCTTCGACTCGGCGAGTTGAGTCGCGGTGGCCCTGTGATTCAGGCCCATGAGGAACTCGTCGAGTCGGGGGAGTAATCGACGAGTCAAAGGGGAAAAACCTTGAGAGTTGGTTAAAATGCGTAGACTCGCCGAGTCACTATTGTGCACTCGCCGAGTCCGGTCCAAATTGACTAAAGACTGTTGACCAAGTCAACCTGTGTTGACTTGATAAGGATGGTCCACCTTTGTGGTACAAGTAATAATTATAGATTTATAATATCATAGGAGGATTGCAGCTCGAGGGTTCGAGCCCGAGTGATTCCAGGATTCACGATTAGCGACTTAGCGTCACATACGAGGTGAGTCTTCTCACTATACTGTACCCGGAAGGGTTTTGACTGTGTGACCGGAAGGTCGAATACGATATGAGATATATGCCTTATGTGTGTTAAGTTATTCGTTATATGTGCCATGTATGCTATGTTTGATTTGGGCCGGAAGGCAACATGATATGGGCCGGAAGGCGTGGTCATATGGACTGTAAGGTTGACGTGGGTAGGACCAGAAGGTTTACCCAATCAGGACGGAAGTCCCCTAAGACACATGGACCGGAAGGTCAAGGCCTGGAATGGCGTACATGCGTAGGTTGTATTTTGGGGAACTCACTAAGCTTTATGCTTACAGTTGTTGTATTATGTGTTTCAGGTACTAGCGAGGACCGTGGGAAGGCGCCAGAGTGACCGTACACACACTCGGGGAAACCATTTTGTTATCTTTTGTTATGTAATCGGTTGTGACTAAATTGTTACATTGGAACCTAAACTTATTACTCATGTTTTGATGATTGTAAAAATGAAAATTTTTGGTTAGAATTTTATGACATTACAAGTAGGCTATGGAAAAACTTTTGTATGTGATTTCAAGAAACAAATAATACTCATGCTAAAATCATATTCAAGAAAAACAAAATATTAGTTGGATATTATTGGGAAACAAATGTCGGGGGTTTTGAGCATTTGATCAAGACAACTCAAAACAACTGAATATGATTTGGAGTATCAAAGAAGGCTACAAAAATAAATGTTTTGTTAAATCTGGAACAATGTTCCCCGTTAATTCCTTAAAGGGTTTCATCACAGTCTCATGATGTTAGATCATTGACATAGAATGTTGATATATCTAAATCCTTATTGGTTGTACCAGAGATCTCTTGGAGATATATCATTGTGTGTAAAAGTGTAAGAACTTTGGGATGAAAAAGATTGGTTAAAGAAATTCGAATGTACCACTGTTATTTGTTGGACGAAATAGATTACTCTTAACTCATTTGAGTAGAGTATGGTAGCTCATGGACTAATGTGAATACAACCTAATTGGGTAGAAATTTCCATGAGGAAAACTTCATTAAGGGTTCTAGATCACACATTGAGTCAAAGGGGGCTTGAGTCAACATGCTGCAGCATGATTTTAGGGATATTCTAACTAGTACAAAGTTTTTCGAAAATATATCTAACCCTAGAACTGCAAGCATGAACCATCAATGATATTCACATTAAGCTGTAACAATAATTAGAAAAATAACCAACAAACAAACAACAAAATCTTTTTGTAGTTTTTAATTTTTCGAAATACAAAGACAAAACAAAAGTAAAATCTTTTTGGTATTTTTGATTTTTCAAAATATAAAGACAAAAAAAAAGTAAAATCTTTTTGGTATTTTTGATTTTCTAAAAAGAATTTTAAAAAATTCGAAAAAAGTAAAAATAAATGTACCAAACTCACGAATATTTTTCATGGTAGTCATTCACAAAGATGTCGAAAGCGAAGCGTATTGAAACGTAGACTATGAACAGTAACCATTGACTCCGACAACTGTCATTCTTTTCACCTTATTATTCTTTCGAATCACATCCTGGAACTGAACCTCCTTCGATCATTCCTAATCCTAATAAAATACAAACAAATGATTTTTCATCAAGTAGCTTTCTGAAAATATCAGCAAGTTGATAAGTTGTTTTCACAAAATGAACTTCGATATTGCCATCATCAACATGATCTTTATAAATGATATCGAAGAGCAATATGTTTAGTTTTTGAATGTTGGACAGGATAATAACAAATGTGAATAGCACTTTGAGAATCACAATACAAAGGAATTTTCTTCATATGGATTGTAGAGTCACGTAATTGGCTTTGAATCAAAATAATTTGAGAAGTGCAAGATGCATCAGCCGTATATTCTGCTTCTTCTGTTGAAATCAAAACACATGTTTTCTTTTTCGATTGCCAACTTACCAGCTTCTCATTAAGAGGTTGACATCCTCTACTTGTGCTTTTTCTATCCAGATTGCATCCCCCTAAATCCGCATCAGAATATGCTTGAATGAAGAATCCGATTTTCGAAGGATACCACAATCCTAACAAAATAGAACCTTTGATATATCGAAAAATGTTCTTCACTACTATTAAATGTGGTTCTCGTGTATTCGATTGATATCTTGCACAATTACAAACAGAAAACATAATGTCAGGTCTACTTGCAGTTAGATAAAGTAACGAACCTATCATGCGTCTGTATAAAATAAGATCAACTGCAAGTTTATCTAACGAAGGTGTGAGCCTTTTTCCCACAGCCATTAGCACTCATAATTTTGTGCTATTCATCGATCCAAAATTTTCAAGCAAATTCTTTGTGTATTTTTCTTGATTTATAAATATTCATTCTCTACTTTGACGAATATTCAATCCAAGAAAGTTGTTAGTTTTTCCCATCATACTCATCTCAGATTTTCTTTTCATCAGATTTTCGAATTCACTAGACAAAGTAGGGTCAGTAGAGCCAAAAATAATATCATCCACATAAATTTGAACGAGCATTAGATGATCCCTAACTGTCTTTCGAAAGAGAGTGGGATCAACTGATCCTTATTTAAATTTTGATTATTTTAAGAAAAATGTTCCATACTATGCTCTTGGTGCTTGTTTTAACTCATACACTGCTTTATCTAAAATATAACAATGATCAAGATATTCTTCATTAATAAAACTTGGAGGTTGTTCCACATACACTGTCTCTTTGAGTTCACCATTTAAAAATGCACATTTGACATTGATTTGATAAACATTGAAATCTTTATGAGCTGCATAGGCTAATAATATTCGAACAACCTCGAGTCTTGCAACAGGGGCAAAGGTTTCTTCATAATCGATATCTTCTTGTTGCGAATAACCTTTTACAACAAGCCTAGCTTTATTTCGAACAATATTACCATCTTTGTTAGTTTAATTTTTGAAAATACATTTTAATCCGACAATTGAAACATCATTTGGTTTAGGAATTAATCTTCAAACCTTGTTTCTTTCAAATTTAGCTAATTCAGATTGCATTACAACAACCTAGTTAGAGTGTTCCATTGCATCCTTAACTGACTTTGGTTTAATTTTCGAGATAAAAACATTAAACATGCAAAACTCTTGATGAGTATTGAGTTGTAACAGCCCGGAATTTCAGGTATTTCTTTAAATTATTTTTGGGGCACATTTAGGAGGGGACTCGGCGAGTTGGTGCCTGACTCGCCGAGTAGGACCACGGTCTTGGTCACAGATACGCGACTGGACTCGACGAGTCCAATAGGGACTCGGCGAGTCGACGCTGTTCAGCTGAAACCCTAGCCGTTTTGATTCTGAATCGTATATAATGTCTTTAGGGCCGTCATGTCTCGTCTTTTGGCCGATTGAAGATATCTTAGGAGTCTGTGGGCATCTGGAGCAAGGGTGAGGGCTAGTGGAAGCTTGAAGAGGTTGTTAGACAAGGAGAGGCAAGGTGGTGATTAAAGGAGGTTCAAGGGGTCGAGTTCTGAAGGTTGGGGACACAGGGAACACGTTTCCAGGTAATCTTCGGATCATAACTGTAGCTTTTACGTTGTATGCGAATTTAGGGTTTAGGAAACCCATTTAAGGAATTGATAGATTATAGTGTTGTTACAAGTGTTTAAACCCCTGTAAGAGTATATGTGAAAGTCCAGGAAGCCCCATATCTATATACTACGGAATCATGCGAGATACAGGAGGCAGCGGATTGACTGCATGGCGAGGACTCGCCGAGTCCAATGATCAGACTCGGCGAGTAGCTTGAAGATTCACTAGGACTCGCCGAGTTGTTCTTCAGACTCGGCGAGTAGCTTGAAGATCTACTGGAACTCGTCGAGTCGTTCTTTAGACTCGGCGAGTGGAGTCGGGGTGTCTAGACTCGCCGAGTTGCCTTTGCACTCGACGAGTCCGGTCAAGTTGACCGTTGACCTGTATGTAATTTAGTAGGGTCAGTTGTCTTGTTTGATAAGATCATTAATAAAGGTATGTGGTATTATAGGGAGCCTGCAGATTAGTGGATCGAGTGCGAGTGGCTCGAAGGGTTTATAGCTTGCATACTACGAGGTGAGTCTTCTCACTATACTTCACCCGGAAGGGTTTGACTGCGTGACCGGAAGGTTGTATGTGTTATATTTATGCTATGTCTAGAGAGGTAGATGCTTTATATGTGATGTATGCTTATACGGGCCTGAAGGCGAGACTTTATGTGATAGAAAGAATGGTATGATGTATGACTTATGTGTTATGTGTGATATGTTACATGTGTTATGTTTTATACTATTATGGGCCGGAAGGCAAAATACTATGGGCCGGAAGGCAATTTAATACGGGCCGGAAGGCGATATGTTATGGGCCGGAAGGCGATTATATTACAGGCCGGAAGGCAATGTTATGTGGACCGAAAGGTCCGGGCCGGAAGGCGTATGTGGGTAAGTCGTATACTGGGGAACTCACTAAGCATTTATGCTTACTAGTTGTGTTTATGTTTTTCAGGTACTAGTGATGACCGTGGGAAGGCGCCGGCGTGACACGTACACACTGCCATTGTTGAAGATCTTGAGGATTCGTTATTTATATTTTTGCAATAAACTGGGAATAAACTCTTTTGTCGAATAATGATGTTTTATTTTAAATGAAAAATTTGTTTGAAAATTTGAGCTGTTACAATTGGTATCAGAGCCTTGGTTTGAGGGATTCGGGTGTACTTTCGGGTGCAACTGAACTCAGACCGGGGATTTGAGGAAAAACCTTTTTAAATAATAAGGACACAACATTTCATAAATGGTAAGGCGGTAAAACAAGAATGGAGCAGTGTGTACGATCAGCCAGCGCCCGAACGGTAAAGATCCCCAGAATACCTTACAATGTTATATTATGCACTGAATTATGAATTGTTATGCATGCTAGAAGACTAGGTATACATGATAGGACTAGAATGGCCTGTTTTGTGATGCCTTGTCTAGGGAGATTGCTTATATGGGATGTTTGGTAGCATACAAGTAGATAGTGCATACTAGAGGTAGAGTACTCATTATTCGGGATTTGGGGAGGAAGACTTGGGACGAATACTGATACGGTGTGGTCGGTAGTATTGGGCCCGTACTACCGAAGACACCGGACCAGTGGAAGACCCAAGTAAGAATCCCTGGAAATCGGAGACTGGGTAGGGCGCGTATCGAGTACCATTGTACTTGGTGGAGTCTCTGATGATTTTATGTTGTGTTTCAGAGACATCATGGTCATCACACGCAATGGGGCGAGTTCGAGCGGTGCGAGTGACGAGGAGATTCGTCAGATTATTCAGGAAGAGGTAGCTGCGGCGGTTTGGGCTGAGATCCCGGAGATGTTTGGGTCTATTAAGACCACTCTGATGGAGGAGTTTGAGGAGCGGTACGCCGCACTTACTGAAGCTGCAGTTGCCGCCGCTACCGCAGTTGTGGCTGCTGCTAGGCCGCAAAGGGGTGATTCATTACTATTAAGGGAATTCAGCAACACAAAACCCCCTGAATTTGATGGGACGCAGGATCCGATTGCGGCTATGAGGTGGATCGCCGACATCGAGGGGTGCTTCTATACTTGCTCATGCCCGGAGCACTTGAGGGTACGGTTCGCCTTGAACCAGCTCCGTCTGGGAGCGAAGGATTGGTGGAAGTTCGTGACGGCGAACTTCACTCAGGCAGAGATTTCAGCGGTGA
Source organism: Lactuca saligna (assembly GCF_052625555.1). Classification (NCBI taxonomy): domain Eukaryota; kingdom Viridiplantae; phylum Streptophyta; class Magnoliopsida; order Asterales; family Asteraceae; genus Lactuca; species Lactuca saligna. The sequence continues at coordinate 149,056,347 of NC_136420.1, forward strand.
CATGGGAGAGGTTTACAGAGATGTTCAGGGACGAGTACGTTCCCCCGGTGGAGAGGGAGCGATTGATTCAGGAGTTCTTGACCCTTAAGCAGGGTACTGATTCCGTGGCGGTGATCACACGGAAGTTTCATGAGAGGGCAATGTTCTGTCCTGAGCTGGCATCTACAGAGCAGTCGCGGATGAGCCGGTATTTGGGCGTTTTGAAGAGGGAGATCCGGGAGTTTGTGTCAAACTCCACCTATCGTACTTTCACTGAGCTTCAGGCGAACGCCAGGAAGCGCGAAATCGAGTTGGAGACTCAGGCGAGGGAGGAGGCTGAGTCTCGGCAGGTGGATCGACGGCCGGCTCAGTCTCAGCCGGCAGCCAAGCGGACTAAGTTCGCTGATTCGAGAATGGGAGGTCCGAAGGGGCGCACTTGCGCGAAGTGCGACAAGAGTCACGAGGGGGTGTGTCGAGCTGGTGGTTGCTACAAGTGTGGCAAGGAGGGACATATTGCCAGGGATTGCCCTAAGGGGTTTATGGTTTGCTTTCACTGCAACCAGACAGGCCATCGGAAGGCCGAGTGTCCGCAACTTCGTCAGGGAGCTACACCTACTACCCGGACTACTGAGACCCGACCGGCGAAGGTCGAGGCCCCGAGGGCTCGCGGGAGAGCCTTTCAGCTGACTGCGGAGGAGGTCCGCGCTGCGCCCGATGTTGTGGCAGGTACTTTCCTTGTGAACTCTATGCCTGCTCTAGTGTTATTTGATTCGGGTGCGAGTAGATCGTTTGTATAGTTAGCTTTTAGTCAGCACATCGACATTAGTCGTGAGCCGTTAAGTCGGCCTTTGAGCGTTTCTATTGCGGCTGAGAGGGTGATTTGTGCTACGGAGGTTCTTCGAGGATGTGTGCTAGAGATCTTCGGGGTCGCGTTTCCGATTGACCTAATTCCTATTGCAATGGGGGATGTCTGTGTCATCGTAGGCATGGACTGGTTGAGCCGATTCAGCGCTGTTATCGACTGCGAGCGTCAGCTGGTGACTATACGAGACCCTAGTGGGGGAGTTCTTACGGTATACGGCAAGGGTACCCGTTCGGGATCAGCTTTTTGTTCGGCCGCTAGGGCGAGGCAATGCCTACAGTGGGGATGTAACGGTTTTGTGGCATATGTGATGGATACGCGGGAGATTTCCGAGAGACCGAAGACACTGAAGGAGGTTCCAGTGGTGCGCGAGTTTCCAGATGTTTTTCCCGAGGATTTGCCGGGAGTACCTCCTGCGAGGCAAGTGGAGTTTGGTATCGATCTAGTTCCAGGGGCTGCGCCTATTGCGAAGGTGCCTTATCGTCTTGCACCTCCAGAGATGCAAGAATTGTCCTCGCAACTTCAAGAGTTGTTAGGGAAGGGATTTATTCGGCCGAGTAGCTCGCCGTGGGGAGCACCGATTCTGTTCGTCAAGAAGAAGGATGGTTCACACCGGATGTGTATCGATTACCGGGAGCTGAACAAGGTGACGGTCAAGAACCGCTATCCGTTACCGAGGATCGATGATCTATTCGATCAGTTGCAAGGGGCATCTTGGTTTTCCAAGATTGATTTGAGATCAGGGTACCATCAGGTAAGAGTGCGGGATGAAGACGTCCAGAAGACAGCATTTAGGACGCGGTATGGGCATTACAAGTTCGTGGTGATGCCTTTTGGGCTCACCAATGCCCCAGCAGTGTTCATGGATCTCATGAACAGGGTATGCAGGCCGATGCTGGATCGGTCTGTGATTGTATTCATCGACGACATTCTGGTGTATTCGCGGTCTAGGGAGCAGCATGAGGGACATTTGAGGGAGGTCCTTGAGGTACTGAGGTCGGAGAAGCTATATGCAAAATTCTCCAAATGTGACTTCTGGTTACGGGAGGTCCAATTTCTGGGACACGTTGTAAATCAGGCAGGGATATTGGTCGATCCGGCCAAGGTGGAAGCGGTGATGAGTTGGGAGGCACCGAAGTCACCTTCTGAGATCAGGAGTTTCCTTGGGTTGGCGGGGTACTATCGGAGGTTCATTAGGGACTTCTCCAAGATCGCGGTGCCGCTCACCAGATTGACCCGAAAGGGTGTTACATTTTCATGGGGACCCGAGCAGCAGACTTCCTTCGAGACACTTCGTCAGAGACTGTGCGAAGCCCCAGTATTAGCTCTCCCGGAAGGGATGGAGGACTTTGTCGTATATTGCGACGCATCGATTTCAGGATTGGGTGCAGTGTTGATGCAGAGGGGCCATGTGATAGCCTATGCATCGAGGCAGCTGAAGCCTCACGAAGCGAGATATCCCACGCATGACTTAGAGTTGGGGGCAGTAGTGTTCGCCCTCAAAATTTGGCGTCACTACCTGTACGGGGTTCGTTGTACCATATACACGGACCATAAGAGTTTGAAGTATTTGATGGATCAACCCAACCTAAACATGCGTCAGAGGAGATGGTTAGACGTGGTTAAGGATTATGACTGTGAGATCCTATACCACCCAGGCAAGGCTAATGTGGTAGCCGATGCATTGAGTCGTAGGGCGGAGAGCACTCCATTGCGGGACGTATGTTTAAGATTGACGGTGATGACTCCGGTATTAGATGCTATTCGTGGGGCACAGACCGAGGTTGTGAAATCTGGGATGCAGAAACAGGAGCGGGTCGTCGGGTTGATTTCAGAGTTCGTTATGGATGGACGGAGACTTCTGACATTTCAGGGTCGGATCTGGGTACCATTCGTGGGCGGTACGCGTGTTACTTTGATGGAGGAGGCACACAGATCGAAATTCTCGATCCATCCCGGTGCTACGAAAATGTATTTGGATTTGAGAAAGGAGTACTGGTGGCCTTGCATGAAGAGAGATGTTGCCTGGTTCGTTGAGAGGTGTTTGACCTGCCGTAGGGTTAAGGCCGAGCACCAGAGACCGCACGGTAAGTTGCAACCCTTGGAGATTCCTGAGTGGAAGTGGGAACAGATCACGATGGATTTCATCACCAAATTGCCGAAAACTGCCAGGGGAGTCGATGCGATCTGGGTGATAGTGGATAGGCTAACAAAGAGTGCACACTTCCTTGCCATTAGCGAAAGTTCATCAGCAGAGAAGTTGGCAGAGTTATACGTGAGAGAGATAGTATCTCGGCATGGAGTGCCGACCTCGATTGTTTCGGACCGCGATGTACGTTTCACTTCCAGGTTCTGGAAGAAATTCCATGAGGAGTTGGGTACTAAACTGCATTTTAGTACCGCATACCATCCCCAGACCGACGGTCAGAGCGAGCGGACTATTCAGACATTGGAAGACATGCTTAGAGCGTGTGTGTTAGACTTCGGGGGTAGCTGGGATGCGCATCTGCCGTTGGCTGAGTTTTCCTACAACAACAGCCATCATTCGAGCATTGGTATGCCACCTTTTGAGTTGTTGTATGGTAGGAGGTGTCGGACTCCCATTTGCTGGGGAGAAGTGGGACAGAGAGTGCTGGGCAATACAGAGATCGTACTTCAGACGACCGAACAGATTCAACGGGTGAGGCAAAGGTTATTGACAGCCCAGAGCCGACAGAAGAGTTATGCGGATAGACGCCGGTCCGAGCTCGAATTCCAGGTCGGCGACTTCGTTCTCCTAAAGGTTTCTCCTTGGAAAGGGGTAATTCGGTTCAGGAAGAGGGGAAAATTGGGGCCTCGGTTCATAGGTCCATTCCGGGTAATTGCAAGGGTAGGTCGGGTGGCTTATCGGTTGGAGTTGCCAGCGGAGCTGAGTCAGATTCACGATACCTTTCACGTATCACAGTTGAGGAAGTGTATAGCCGATGAAGCGGCAGTGGTTCCGTTAGAAGATATTCAGGTGGATGCGAGCCTGAATTACGCCGAGAGACCAGTAGCTATCAGGGATCGGAAGATCAAGGTTCTACGGAACAAGGAGATACCTCTGGTGTTGGTTCAGTGGCAACATCGGAAGGGATCGGAGATGACTTGGGAGCCGGAAAGAGAAATGCGGGAGCAACATCCGGAGTTATTCGCAGAATGAGACTTCGAGGGTGAAGTCTAGTTCTAGTGGGGGAGAGTTGTAACAGCCCGGAATTTCAGGTATTTCTTTAAATTATTTTTGGGGCACATTTAGGAGGGGACTCGGCGAGTTGGTGCCTGACTCGCCGAGTAGGACCACGGTCTTGGTCACAGATACGCGACTGGACTCGACGAGTCCAATAGGGACTCGGCGAGTCGACGCTGTTCAGCTGAAACCCTAGCCGTTTTGATTCTGAATCGTATATAATGTCTTTAGGGCCGTCATGTCTCGTCTTTTGGCCGATTGAAGATATCTTAGGAGTCTGTGGGCATCTGGAGCAAGGGTGAGGGCTAGTGGAAGCTTGAAGAGGTTGTTAGACAAGGAGAGGCAAGGTGGTGATTAAAGGAGGTTCAAGGGGTCGAGTTCTGAAGGTTGGGGACACAGGGAACACGTTTCCAGGTAATCTTCGGATCATAACTGTAGCTTTTACGTTGTATGCGAATTTAGGGTTTAGGAAACCCATTTAAGGAATTGATAGATTATAGTGTTGTTACAAGTGTTTAAACCCCTGTAAGAGTATATGTGAAAGTCCAGGAAGCCCCATATCTATATACTACGGAATCATGCGAGATACAGGAGGCAGCGGATTGACTGCATGGCGAGGACTCGCCGAGTCCAATGATCAGACTCGGCGAGTAGCTTGAAGATTCACTAGGACTCGCCGAGTTGTTCTTCAGACTCGGCGAGTAGCTTGAAGATCTACTGGAACTCGTCGAGTCGTTCTTTAGACTCGGCGAGTGGATTCGGGGTGTCTAGACTCGCCGAGTTGCCTTTGCACTCGACGAGTCCGGTCAAGTTGACCGTTGACCTGTATGTAATTTAGTAGGGTCAGTTGTCTTGTTTGATAAGATCATTAATAAAGGTATGTGGTATTATAGGGAGCCTGCAGATTAGCGGATCGAGTGCGAGTGGCTCGAAGGGTTTATAGCTTGCATACTACGAGGTGAGTCTTCTCACTATACTTCACCCGGAAGGGTTTGACTGCGTGACCGGAAGGTTGTATGTGTTATATTTATGCTATGTCTAGAGAGGTAGATGCTTTATATGTGATGTATGCTTATATGTGATGTATGCTTATACGGGCCGGAAGGCGAGACTTTATGTGATAGAAAGAACGGTATGATGTATGACTTATGTGTTATGTGTGATATGTTACATGTGTTATGTTTTATACTATTATGGGCCGGAAGGCAAAATACTATGGGCCGGAAGGCAATTTAATACGGGCCGGAAGGCGATATGTTATGGGCCGGAAGGCGATTATGTTACGGGCCGGAAGGCAATGTTATGTGGACCGAAAGGTCCGGGCCGGAAGGCGTATGTGGGTAAGTCGTATACTAGGGAACTCACTAAGCATTTATGCTTACTAGTTGTGTTTATGTTTTTCAGGTACTAGTGATGACCGTGGGAAGGCGCCGGCGTGACACGTACACACTGCCATTGTTGAAGATCTTGAGGATTCGTTATTTATATTTTTGCAATAAACTGGGAATAAACTCTTTTGTCGAATAATGATGTTTTATTTTAAATGAAAAATTTGTTTGAAAATTTGAGCTGTTACAATTGAGTACCTCATTCTTTGCACGTATTTGACCTCTTGTTAATCCTCCTTCAAGAAGATTCCTAATCACTTGTTCTTTAGGATGGCTTTTTACCCATCTATCCATTAGAGGATATGCTGGATCAAAATCTAAAGGTTCATCCTCGAACATATCTTCAGTTTCAGAACCTGTAAAAGAAACATTATCAATTAGATCATGAAAAGTTTCATCTTGATTGTTATTTGACATATTTTGCTCCCCCTCAATGTTATCATCCATTCTTCTGTTCTCCCCCTCGAAAGAATGCTCCCCCTCAACATGAGAATTCGAATTTAAGTTCTCCCTATCCACTTGATGATTAGGCATACTTTCGCCATTTGTAGAAGAAGATGGTAATAATTGTGCATTAGTGGCATCTGGAGTAGATGTCGAAAAATCAGAATGTTTTGACAATTCTGGAATTTGATTATCTTGAACATTTATTTCAGCATCCACAGCCCTGTCAGGAACACCAAAAATTAAATCATAATCAAAATCACATGAATCTAGACTTCAAATGCATCTTTTGATTCAGTAAGTATTGGTTTTTGTTTGAAACGATTTTCAACTTGTTTGATATAATAATCATCAAACGTGAGATTCAAAGTTTCTTTAATTTTCTTTGTTCGTCTATTCAACACTCGATATGCAACCGAATTGTGAGAATATGCCAAGAAAATTCCTTCTTCAACTTTGGACTGATATTTCGAAAGATTATCTTTGAGATTCATGATAAAACACCTGCAGCCAAAAACATGAATGAATTTGACATTAGGTTTTCAGTTATTGATAATTTCATAAGGAGTGATGTTAAATTTTCGATAAATAAAAGAATTGTTCTGAGTAAAACACGCAGTAGAGACTGCTTCAGCTCATAGATATTGAGGAAGGTTCGCATAAATAAGCATTGTTCGTGCTGCTTCGCAAAGTGATCGATTTTGCCTTTCAACAACACCATTTAGCTGCGGTGTGTAGGGTGACAAAAAATTATGCGAAATTCCCTTTTCAACTAAAAACAAATCAATAACATTGTTCTTAAATTCGGAACCATTATCACTCTTGATTATTTGAACTTTCTTCTTTAAGATTGTTTCCATCTTTTATATAAAACCAATCATTATTTGAGAAACTTCGGATTTCAACCTGAGAAAATAAACCCAAGTAAATTGAGAGAAATCATCAACAATAACTAAAATGTACCGTTTCTTGTTGAGAGTTTCAACTGTCGATGGACCACATAAGTCAATGTGAAGTAATTCCAGTGGTTCAACAATTTTTGAATCGATGGTAATCGGATGACCTTGTTTATGTTGTTTTCCTTGTTCACACGCTGCACACAAAGTATCATTATCAAACTTTAAAAAAGGTAAACGTCTTACCAGATCATAAACCACCAATTTGTTCAAATTTCAAAAGTTCAAATATGAAAGTCTTCGATGCCAAAGCTAGCTAATATCTTATGACGCTTTAAAAAGTAAGCACACTGAAGGTTTGCCAACAATAGGATTGATGTCCAGAGTAAACATGTCGCCTTTTCTTTTGGATTTGAGCAACACTTCTTGTTTATTAACATTGAAAATTATGCTACCTTCTTCATTAAACACCACTTGATTGCCAGTGCCCACAACAAGTTGTGAAACACTTATCAAGTTATGTTGAAGACCTTCGACATATGCTACTCTATAACAATAAACTTGTCATTCGTGACTTTTCCATATCCTTTCACCTAACGCTTGTGATTATTTCCAAACTTCACCACTCCTACATTCTTTAAACTTCGATAATCACGCAAAGTCTCCTACTTTCTAGTCATGTGACGAGAGCAACCACTATTAATGTATAATTTATCATCATATTGCTTGTCACATAAAACCTGCATTTAATGAAAGAATTTAGGTACCCAAGGTTGTTTGGGTCCTTCGTAATTAGTTTTAAAGACGGAGTGAAAAGAAGAACCTAAAACCCAATCACAAACTTTTGATCGGAAAGTATCAATTAAATCCACATCATTGGATAAAGGAACAGAAACATAAGGTTTCGAAGGTTTAGTATTGCCATTGACATTCGCCTTTATCTTCTCAGCTTGTTTTTCAACTGGCTTATCTTTCGAAACTGGTTTCCAAGCTTTCACAGAAATATTTGATTCTTTCGAAGACGAACTTCCATTTGAAGAATCATTCACATACTTCTCATAAGCTTCTTTGATTTGTTGTTGTGAAAACTTTCGTGATTGAAACATCTTTCCTTTTCCCGCCAATGATCTATGTTCGTCACATTAGATGAACCCTTAGTGTATGAAACTTTCGAATTTTTTTTCCCAGAAGGATTTGGAAAATTTGGATGTTGTGGAATAAAATCAACATTTGATTTAAGACAAAAAATTTCAGTTTTTCGATTTTTAATATTGGTTTCAACATATGTTTTTTGAGAATCTCGATTTTGAAAATTTTGTGAGTGATTTGGGAGACGTGTGTGTTGTACGTATTGATTTTGAGAAAATCTTTTTTTTTTTGGATAATGGGGAAAATGATTTGTGAAATGTTGATTTTGAAATTTCTTGAACGAATGATTGACATTTTCCGAAAAAGTGGTTGTTGATTGAGGTTTAGATTTCGAAAATGTAGTTCGTGAAATGGATTCAGACAATGGTCTTTTAAATTGAACGTGATTTTTCTGATTCCCTGAATTTGTTGATGATGTGGTCTTAACAGATTTAGACTTTGTCTTTTCAAATAATTTCTTTTTCACACCTTTTGTTGCATTCGAGACTCAACAACTTTTCTTACGTTCTATTCTCTTTGAAATATCATTATCTTTGAAAAACTTGTCAATTTGATCTTTAAATTCCTGAGAATTGATTTTAACAACCTTTTCAACATCCTTAACGACTTGATTTTGAATTTCTTTTGAAACTTTTTGTTTTTGAACCCATTTTCTTTGAGGTTTTTGTCTTTTAAAAATGTAATTGTTCTTTGTGAGATTATTTTCGTTAATACTTTGATTTCCAAAGAATCCTTCATCAGTTGTATGTTTATTATCTTCTTCAACCAATTTGTTAAATTCAGGTTTAATGTTATCAACATTTCCTGTTGTCGCAAATACTTGATTTGGAAAGATGACATCATCTGTACATTTGGAGTTAGGATACACCACTGAATTTGTTTCAACATAATAAGCACCCTTTTCAGTCATTACTTTGTCGAATTATTTTGTACCTCCATACACCTGATCAACAACAATTCTATGAATGTCTGTTTCTTTCGAACCGTTGTTTGTTGTTTTTGGTTTGTGCGAAACTCCATCATCACTGCTATCAGTTTAACTATCTCTGACACTCACATGATTGAAATCATAAACTTTTGAAGTTGAGGGTTTGTCAGTGTCAATCTTCACCAACAAATCATTACATTTTTCTTTTCCTTTAGACTTAGATGTAACATTAACGATATACAACTGAGAACAATCAACAACCTCAATATCAGTAATTTCGCTAATATTATCATAATTATCATCGATATTAGCAAAATTAGATTGAGAATCAGATGTCGAATTTTCAGTCCTTTTCAAAATTTTAATTTGTTCATTTTTGGTCAAGGTATCATTCACAATATCAACTAATTCATTTGCATCAATATATTCGTCTATTTTGACAATTCCATAAGCATACCTATCATTAGGAATTCTTTCAAATTCAGCGATAGTTTTCTCATAATCAAAAGAAATATTATCAACCTTCTCTCTTTCGTAGGCTAGAAAAGGTAATAACTTCCTATGTTGGTCCTTGCTAATATCAGATGAATGATGCAAAGCAGTCAATTTTGAATAAAGTCATTTAGCAGAATTACAATAGATGTTTCCTTATGCTAGCAACAATTTTACTTCACTACTTAACGAATCTCTATCACACATCATATTTGTAATCTGTAACTCTAGATATTCAATTTTTAATTTCTTGGAGTCTAACTGCTTATGAACCTCAAGTAACTAAATGGTTGATTTTTTAGCCTCATTACTAGCAGAGATAACCAAGGTATTGAAATATGCAACATTATCATCAAAAGCAATTAATTCATAATCATAAGCATTTAAAGGAATATTGAAAGATTGAAGAATAGAACATACCTTTGTTGTCATTGGTGATTTGTCTCTTCCTTTGGTCATAAAACAGCGACCAGTCACCACTTCATTATCTTCCTCCTCAAACTTCGCATACATAGCTCCATGCGTAAGATTATGCATTTCCTCGTCATCTGAACCCGAAGACCAAATTTTGTAAGTCCCTTCATCATTATCCTCACCATTCGCCACAAGAGAAATTCCTTTTGCTTTAGCCCAAACCTCCTCCAAACGTTCAACATAGTATGCTTCGTCTTTCACCTTGTTTTTCTTTTCTTCCTTCTTTCGAAGCATACAGTCACTTTCCATGTGGTTTGAACCATGATAATAGTGACAATCAATTCCGGAGTCTCTTTTAAGCTTCTTCTCAACTTTCACCTCTTCTTCCTTACATCACTCTTCTTTTTCTCTTCTCCTCCACCTTTTGTAACGAACTTTCTTTTGTCATCACCAGTTTTCGACTTTGAACTAAACGGTTTTTTGAAGAAATTTTTTACCCTATTATTCGAGTAAAACGCAATAGCTTCATCATCAGATTTTATCAACAATCCTTCATTATCATAATCTTCCTTTACAACAGATTCCTTCTCATTAACTTTTGACATCAAAGCTAATGGTCCTCCAAGGCTTATTTTCGCTTTCTCTGCAATTTCATTTACTTCTCCTTCATGAGTTTTTAGAAGATTATACAAGTAATTTAACGTTGATGTGTCGAAGCTTTGCTAAGTTTTTACCATTAGTGTCACATTCCTCCATTCTTTAAGCAAACCCATGATGAAGGTCAGATTGAATTCCATGGTTTCTCGAGTTATTCCATGGCGATTTCACTTTTAGATTAATTCGTTCAATCTATCATAGTGTCCTTTAATCGATTCACCATCCTTCTATATGAATTCTTTCAATTCAATAAAACTGTAACATCCCGAAATATCAAGAGTAGAGTTGAAGGGCTAAAAGAGTAAATTGGGAAAGAGTGACTCGGCGAGTCCATGTGCGGACATGGCTAGTAGAGTCGCGACTTGGTCGCGTGTTAAGTGGCCGACTCGGCGAGTCAGTGTAATAGACTCGGCGAGTAGGCGCTGAGTGGAGAAAACCCTAATTCTCGGGGTTGAGCCTTATATAAAGATCATTATGTTTCCCTCCCAGCCTCTTTATCACCCCTTGAGCCCCAAAAAACCCTAAATCACGGAGAAGCACCATTGTTGAATGGATTGGAGCTTGGAGAAGTAATTGTGAAGGAATTTTGGGAGATTGAAGGCTTGGAGCAAGGGGCTTTGCTTGGATTCGAGTTTCATTTCAGTTGGGGTATTCCTTTGAGGTAATATCTCGTTTTTTAAGCTACTATTTCTTAGATGCATCATTTTGGGGGTGTTGGAGATCATATCTTTGGATGTATTGGAGTTTAGAGGTTAGATCTGAGGTTGCTACCTCAGATCTGGAAGGGAGAAGGTCTAGAGTGCATGAAAGTCCCTGTTTGTGAGTGGTTGATGGAGCCATCTTGTCCCAAACCCTAGCCCAATGTGCAAACGGCTTAGATCTCTTTGGATTCACGTAAAGTTTGCCACTTTACGTGATGGATGGGTTGTAGGAGGCTAGATCTATGTTTTGGATCAATTGCATGGCTTGGAGTGCTTCTGAATGGATTCAGACCGGTGGTACTCGGCGAGTCACATGGGTGGACTCGACGAGTTGGATGAAGATGGCCTGGAACTCGGCGAGTTGTATGAACAACTCGGCGAGTAGGTTGAAGACAGCCGTAGACTCGGCGAGTCTGTTCTTGGACTCGACGAGTCTTGTCGAAGAATTCCAAATATTTTCTGGTTGAGTCGAGAATCGGTGAGTCAAGGGATGACTCGGTGAGTCGTGTGTCAGTGGACTCAGAGTTGTAGGACTCGGAGAGTCTCGGGGTGACTCGGCGAGTTAGGTCGCGGATTAAGTGAAGTTCTGATTATGGGAACTCGACGAGTCACAGGGTTGACTCGGCGAGTAGGGTCAGTCAAGGGTTGACTTAGACTGAGGACTTTGACTTGGACTAAGAGTTGACCGTTGACTTTTAGGGCTTGGTCAGTGATGTGGCCTTTGGGCCAAGAAAGGGGTAAAATAGCCTTTTACCCTTAAGAGGGTGCCATGAGAGGGTTGATTCTAGTCTCGAGAGTTATATTCATGAGAGTATTTGCCTTACGTGTTAGGCGGTGGCGAGTTCGAGATTCAAGTGTGAGGATATCTGCTTTCTGTTTGCCAGGTGAGTCTTCTCACTATACTTTACCTTTAGTAGGTAACCAGAGTTATGTGATCAGAGTATTTGTATGCTATATGTACGTGATGTGTTGTACTACATTACTTCTATGTGATTTATGCTGTGCATGTTTATAGAGTTGGAACCAGAAGGTTCCCAGAGTTAGAACCTGAGGGTTCACAGAGTTTGGGTGCACGGACCCATAGAGTTATAGCCTCGAGTGGCTAATATGTGTTATGTGTGGTATTTTGGGGAACTCACTAAGCTTCGTGCTTACAGTGTTTTGTGTGATGTTTTCAGGTTTCTTTCAGTATCACGGGACGGCACCGGCTTGATTGTACACACCAGAGGAAGAGTCATTTTTTGGAGGATCCTGGTTTTCTATGCAAGTGAAAATGGAGTTATGTTTTGTAATTCAACTATGAATGAGATTTTTAAACAAGCGTTACTAAGAATAAAATGATTATTTTAAATGAAAATTTTGTCTTGAAATTTACGGTGTTACAAAAACAATGTTTCACATAATTGATCTTAGTCTTCTCACTCCCTTGAAACTTTTCTTTAAGAGCGATCTAGATGTCTTTTGCAGTTTTATAGCTTCTGACATAGTTGTAAACTACAGGTCGCAATGCACCACGCAATTCCCTCATACATCTTTTCTCATTCTTCTTCAATCTATCAGATTGATCAGCAACACTTGGAGTACCAAATGAAGCTCCAATTTCTTGAACATATGGTGTAGGAATACCATTTCCAGTAATACATGACCATAGCTCCTCATCAAGCTCATTCAAGTAGACTTCCATACGATCAACCCACTAATCATAATATTCAGGGATGAGCATAGAAATCTTCGTTGAAGATCCTAGCAAATGAGAATAAGAAGTCATTAAATTCATGGTAAAATTAGCCATTGGAAAAGCTTCATAGATTTTGGAAACAAATATCTTAAACGATCAGAGATTTTAAGCAGAACACTAGACTCAACAAATCAGTTGTAGAATCGAAGCACAACTACAGATCAAGAACAATTTTAAAAACAAAAGGCGAGGAAATTCTTGAATCCATAATTGATTCAAAAACCTTTTGATTTAGAATGAACATTAGATCGCAGAGATATGATTCCTGCTCTGATTCCAATTAATGAAGTATTTAATCGAGAAATGAAAACAAAAATCAGAGTAACGAGAATTAAGAACACAAGGAGTAAATAAGATCTTGTTTCAGCTCATATTATGATTCACAGTTACAGAGAGAAAATAGACAAAACAGACTTCAAGTTCTTATCTATCTCTAAGTAACAACTCCTATTTATAGGAGAACAGTAAAGCATACAAAAATACTAAGGACTAAACATCCAGACTTCAAAACATAAAATGCCTTAGTAAATAGATAACATACTATTCGAAACTGCTAAGATATACTTCGACACGTTACAAAAAATTTGACACTAACAACTATAGCTATCGATTTCAACAGATTCCAATCTATTGTGATTCTCAAAGTGCCATTGCGATTTCTCATAATCCAATTCAGCACTCAATGATGAAGCATATCGATATTTGGAACCATTTCATTAAAGATCATGTTCTAAAAGGAAACATCGAACTTATTTTTGTTCCATCTGATGATGAAATTTCTCATGTCTTTACTATGGCATTAGACGAAACCAAATTTAATGAGCTTCTGAACAAAATGGGTATGATGATACCTGACCCTCAATTTTTCCAAGAGGCTTGTACTCTGTGATGGAAACATCAGAAAGTGAAATAATTTTGAAGTCAAAATCTTTTCATCTCAGAAACATTTCCTCTCATAATAAATAGGATCATTTTACGAGTCTTTTTTGTCTAACCTCTTCTTGGCGGAATGGAAACAATGAGAAAGGATTGCTTTTATGTCATCCACAACATCTACTCCTGAAGGAACGATGAAGTTGATCTGACGGAAGTTCTATGACAAGACTTTCAGAAGTTTTCCATCAAAAGAAAGCCACATGAGATCTCCAGTATGAGATTATGGACTCTCACACTTCAACAACTCTATACGAAAAGAAGAGAGCCAATCCCCATCAACACTGAACCAAAAGAGGAATTTCTTTCCTTCAAATCTATTAAAACATATAGGCTTCCTGACCAGTTCACTTTCAGAACTGTTCGTAAGTTGACACAACATATGCTAGCAGTTCATCCATCCGACTCACTTTTTATCAAAAATCACTTGGAGTCCTCAATTGTGTTTGTCCCAACATAATTTGCCCTGGTCTTGGATGAACAACAACCCTCAGATATGAACAAACCAACCTCTTATAGTGGTAAAAATAAAAAGATGGCAAAAAGAAAAACTTCTCCTTCCAAAGCCCCAACTAAAAAGAGATCCAAAGTCAGTGATTCCTCTAAAAAAGAATCACATAATGACATTTTGTCTGACTCTAGATGTCCGAAAACCCCTCCTGGCTACTATTCCGAAGTACCCTTCGGAGCTTCATATCACAGGCACACACTCACAGGGAGTCTCCACATAATCCACCCCCTATTTTCCCAAAAAGATGGTGTAGGTGTTGACCAAAGTTCCTTGTACCCCATGGAACAAACCCACTTGTCTCTTTACACATTCTTATTCTTTCTACACAAGCATAATCTGGGGAACCTGCCTTAGATTATAATCACTTAAAAGCTGTAGTTGTCCCACTAACTTTTAGAGCCACAACTGGTCTGATACTTGGTTTAGGTAAAGGACGACCAGGTTCTGTTAACGATAAATAGAGTGACGTTGTTGATGGGGCACATACTAGACATCCAGAGTTGACACAAGATCAAGTTGAATTCACTCTCATCTCCATGCGAAAAGGGTCATTCAGAGCAACTTTGCGTTCATTGCTCTTATCGATGAAAAAACAAACCAAGAGTTTGCCTCTTCGAATTCATCCCAGACCACAGGAGAAACTCATGAAACAAGAATCATCTTGGATGATCCTCCAAATTCTCCACATAGTGATGACTTCTATCCGCACTTAGATAAATAATACTCAACAAACTTCATGTCTGACAATGATAGCGCTTCCGTTGGTGCTCTTCCACTCTTCTCTATGTTCAAGAATCTGCAAAAGGCATCTTTTTCAAAGCTACTTTATGACATCAAATTTTTTTCATCCTCCTCGGAACATGTCAACAAAGAAATTTAAATTTAGGACAAATTCCAAGAAACCCAAGGAGATGAAACATAAATAAATCCTCCTCAAGGAAATCAAACAGAAACTCATCCCTCTCCTTCCGAACCTCATGGCAATAAAGGTGGTGATGATGATGAGTCTGAGAGTTCCACCTCAGACACCGGATCATCGGATGAGAACATCGCTGAACCATTTTCCCTCTTGGAACTCTGAGACAATGTAGCAATATCTGTCTCCAAGGTCGACTCCTTTGACAAAATCGTGACACAACTCAACTCCAAACTTGATCAAAAAGTCTCCAGCCTCGACTCAAAGCTCAATGTTATTCTGAGATCTCTTTCCAAGATTAAACAAGCTGGGCGCTCGAAAACTAAAAGAGAAGATCAGCTTGATCAACTCATCTCTATAAGATTCAACCATACCTTGGAAGAAATAGAACAAAAGTACAACGATAGCCTGGATCACCATATTTACACCACTTCTACTATGCTGAAGATCCATGACGACATGATCAGCGTAACCAATGAGTTTGTAACGACCCAAAAATCACGACCAAAAATTTCTTTAAAAGCATTACTAGAATCATATTTATAAAAACTGTATCAAAATTCATAACATAAATTCTCGAGTATTAATTCAAAACATAATATCATTATCAGAGTCGATCATTCCCAGGCTAACTGACTACGGTGTGTGCACTACAATCTCCCCGAGCTCCTATTTTGAAAACCAGGTACCTGAAACCAAAACTGAAAACCGTAAGCACGAAGCTTAGTGAGCTCCCCCAATCTAACACATACCATACAAAAACATATAAAGCACATACTGGGCCTTGCCCACTGCATCGGACCAATGTCCGGACTAACTGGGGCCTTGCCCCCTGCATCGGACCGAAGTCCGGAGACTGACTGGGACCTTGTCCCCTGCATCGGACCGAAGTCCGGACTAACTGGGGCCTTGCCCCTTGCATCGGACCGAAGTCCGGAGACTGACTGGGACCTTGTCCCCTGCATCGGACCGAAGTCCGGACTAACTGGGGCCTTGCCCCCTGCATCGGACCGAAGTCCGGGCTAACTGGGTGAACACAGCATAGCATAACATATCAACTAGCATGAACACATATACTGCATACTACATCGGGCCGTAGCCCGGAACACATAACACATAACACATAAAACATAGCACATAAATCCTGTCTGAGCCACGAAGGCATCAAACATGCTAACTACTGCATCGGAAACTACTACTAACTGGACGGGCCGGCATTGTGGCCTTAGACCCGTCCCTACTGGAAGGAAACTCACCTGAGACTGCTGAACCCTACTGATAAATCTCTGGCTGCTACTCGACAATCCCCTGATCCGCTACTCCTCCAGCTCTCCGAGCTATCAATATACATATAACACTTAGTCTGACAGTCAACTAAGTCAACTCTGGTCAAAGTCAACCTTCCAGGTCAACCCTACTCGCCGAGTCTTCCTAAAGACTCGCCGAGTTCATAAACTCAGGGTCTTTCTTATTCGCGACCCGACTCGCCGAGTCAGCCCATGACTCGCCGAGTCCTAGACAATCTTCAACCAACTCACCGAGTTGCTCATCCAACTCGCCGAGTTGCTCATCCAACTCGCCGAGTCCATGCCTAACTTCATCCGACTCGACGAGTTGTTCATCCTACTCGTCGAGTTCCTCCTCATCTTCAAGCTACTCGCCGAGTCCACTCGAAGGACTCGCCGAGTCCAGTCGGTTCTACATACATGCAGAGGACCTTTGAGTCATGCATGGACTCCAAACTGTAGATCCACTCTTTTAAGGTCTATTCCTTACGTAAAGTTGCAAACTTTACGTGTAGAGAAGGAGATCTAGGCAAGATATGCCATTAACTAGGGTGTAAGGCCAAGGGACTTCAAAATCAACATAATGACTGATACTTTATGCTTCTCCAGGCCCTAAAACACTTGAATCTGAAGTAGCAACTCCAGATCCGGCTTCTAACCCAAAATAATAACATTATGGCAAAAGAGACCCAACAACCACACATAGATCTAGGTGCAAAAAGGGTCCAGGAACTAGTTTATTACCTCCAAGTGCTCAAAATGAACTCACAATCCCAGATCTATAGCTCCTTCTTGCTCCTCCAAGTTCCTTCTTCCTTTTTCCAAGCTTTAAAGCACCTTCCAAGGCTCAACTAGGAGATATGACGGCTAGGGTTTGATATCCAGGGCTAAAGAGGCAGTAAGGAACCCTGGGAAGAAGATTAAGACATTTATATAGGCCCCAAGTCCCGAATTTAGGGTTTTCCACGCACATACCAGACTCGCCGAGTCCCCCTGGTCGGCTCGCCGAGTCGGTCACTTACTCCCCGACCCGGATCCCGCTCGGACTCGCCGAGTCCCTCCTTAGACTCGCCGAGTCGACCCCTAAACTTAGGGTTTTCTTTCCTTTCTTGGTCTTCGAAACTTTGGGTGTTACAACTCTCCCCCACTTAAACTAAACTTCGTCCTCGAAGTCTGCTATGGCCCACTGCCTGCGAGCTACCTCTAAACCCAACCAACTATTCCAACACCAGCTGCCTACCCTTGCTGGCTTTTGCTCGATCCTTCCGACTAACCTTAATCCCTGCAGACAACACCTCGGGTCAACCCTGACCCTGAACATCCTGGAGACCCAACTTACTCAACTGGCAATCCTTCTGGTACTCACCGAGTGCTGAACTGAACCTATAGGGGTTCACCCCTTCCTGTCCCTGCGCAAATCTCTTTCCTTCCCAAGGCAAGGTTCTATAACCAACTATTTCTCTATAACTGTGAAGGTCCTATACTTCACCAACTCCATCACCCCCGCCAATTCCAGTACGGGTCAATACCGCCAACAACCACCGACGCCCCTATCTGACATAACTTGGTGCCGAGCACCCCCGGTCCTTACTGACGTCTCCATATTTGGGTTACCGAACCCTACCGGTTACTACACCCCTTCGCAATCTCCTAGTCGCTTCCAGCGACTCCTGAAAATACTTCGACTATCTAATTGTTCTATCCATTCTTCCGCTCATACTGAAACGATGCTGCTGGGAATAGCTTGCTTATATCCCATCTGATTACTCAACTCCTACTAACTCGAGTCTTTCATCCCGAAGAAAAGCTACTTGCCTAGCTATCTTTACATGTCACTTATACTCGGCCGAAGGCTCAACTGATCCTGCTGAGAGAGACTTGTCATTTCCACATCAACCAACTATACCGTCAACACTAGTATTCCAACTCAAATACAATACTGACCCAAACTCTGAAACCTTTCAAACACTGAATTGTCTGCAATACCGAACCTGCCTGAAACATTAAACTGCCTGAAACGCTGATCTGGCTGAATCACTGAGCTGCCTGAGACACTGAGTTGGCCGAAACACTGAGCTGCCTGAAACATTAAACTGGCTGAAACACTGAGCTGCCTGAAACACTAAACTCAAGTCCAACTGTGGAGTCAAGGGACTCCTCCCTTAGTCGCTTCCACGACTTCTGAATGAAATCTCCCTCAAGGACTAGTTTCCACTAATTATCCTGTCACTGAGGCTCTAACAACCTTCCGATCCAACCGATCGGGTCCATACTTCACATCCTGACATCATCCATTCTATGACTAACAACATGATGGCTCCCAGACTGACGGTAGCCCTTAACATACCCGAACCTCAACGGTCCACTGCTACTCTGATCTCATAACTGATGTGACGATCTATAGCCAAGATTCGCTGACTTAGCCATAACTTAACCATTTGGGAAATCCGAATCTAATCCGTGGATTCCCATATTCCCACCGCTGCACCCGAACGGGTGGGAATTACTACATTCCCGCGTTCAGCCACGCGCTCATGCTGCTACCAATCTGATAAAAGCCACGGCTACACCCTCGGATTCACAAGTCTCAAATACTATCTGGCTGCTACTGAACGCTACGGCTACCCCCGCAGGCTTACAACACTCCACTACTATCTGACTGCTAGTGAATGCTACGGCTACCCCCACAGGCTTACAACACTACTACTACCATCTGACTGCTAGTGAATGCTACGGCTACCCCCGCAGGCTTACAACACTACTACTACCATCTGACTGCTAGTGAATGCTACGGTTACCCCCGCAGGCTTACGACACTACTACTACCATCTGACTGCTAGTGATTCTTCATCCCGATTTCTCAAACCAGCCCTCAGTCTTTGAATTCTGCATCATCCTCGACATCTTTTATCCTTGATATACTTAGTGCTTCGTCGAGGAATTCTCCGGCTTGGTTCCCAACCCAACTGTCTACTAATCTGAATACAAGAAGCTATTGTTGGGAAGTTTCCAACCTCCCAACTCCTGAATCTATGCAATCTGCATGCTGCCTCAGACACTGGCTACCAATGCTAAAACATCTCCTGCTACCCGTTCTCAGGGTCTTCATTCCGACTCTCATGCGTCCGACAGGTGACCCTCAATCTTGGATTCCCAACCAACTTCTAACCATCTCGATTACATGAACTAACTGCTGGGAAAAATTCTCGAACTCCTAATTCTGAACTTCTCAATCCATCCATCACTGAGCTACTACCATTTCTTCTTAGAGGCCGCGCACTCATTCTGAGTCTACGAGACTCTTATCCAAATATACCCGGAGGGTTCTCCCCCACTTCGATCCTGCTTAACCCTTTCGGCTTCACACTCAAAAGAGATCCCGATCCTTTACTACCATTCCAAAACTTTTACTGGGGAACCCGAGCCCGCCAGGTAGGAATTTGACCACTCCATCCAACCCACTATCCACTCCGAACTAGCGAAACGATCCAGATCTCTCCCTACCATGCTACAGTTACTGCATCCTCCGAAACTTCTCCATATGAGCACATCCCCTAACTACCAACCAATTATCCGAGGTATGAAAATGGCATATGACGTAATCACAAGCAAGCCACTCCATAACACAACACTTATACCACCATTGATGCAAAAACCATAACAATATAATCATAACATAAGCTGATAAACACAAAGTTACATACCTCCATTACTCAGTGCTGCTCGAATCCCTGCTGAAATCTACCGGAGAAACTCGGCTCCGAGCCGTAGGCACCCTTGCCCGGCCTTGATAACCACTGACGGTACTTGAAGTTCCAAGGGCAGGAGCTGGCACCTGCCCTGCTGAATACAAACTCGGACAGTGGGCCTTCTTGTGGCCCCTCAAACTGCAATGGAAACACAACAGATCAAGTCCCTGGGCGATGGTAACAACACAGTCTCTACTAAAATGACCAATCTGTCCGCACTTGAAACACCCAGCATCGCCACCACTTCTACGCCTACACACACCCATGTGCGTCCTTCCGCACTTCCCGCATCGACTGCGGCTCTGATAGTTCCTCGTCCTCAAATCTGAACCCTTGGGCCTCTTACTCGAACCTGTGGCAACCTGAGTCTCATCCATTTTCCTCTTCCCTTCCGGCTCCCTGCCCGACTCTCGCTCCTGTGTTACCCCAACAGTAACGTCTGCTAACTGAACAACAGATGTCTGATCCTGAAGCCTCGCTATCAATCTATCAGTGATCCTCACAACCATGTCTGGCAGACCCTCGCGAATGGCTCGCGAAACTTCCTCAACTATCCAATCATGCAATGGTTTCTCTTGGAGACAGAATGCCCCACACACCCCTGCCCCCTGATAGCAGAAACTAGAAATGGGATCTCCCTCCCTGATGGATCCCTGAACTCCATAGGATTCGGGACCTAGACGAGCCCCAATCTGTCCTGAAACTAATCCGGCCCTAAAGGCCTCAAGATGACTGTCCATGAGCTCCACAATAGCCTCTCTAACTGAACCGAAAATCACTGGAGTCTGATCGATGATGTTGCGCATAATCTCTGCAGAAATGAAATCCCTCATCTGATCATCAAGCTGCCCGGCTCTAAAGCCCGAGCCAGAACCCTCCCCTGCACCTGAACTGCCAACTGATATCTCGCGCAACGTCACCATGCTGAAAAATATAACAATCCCTGATCAATTACATACTACTGCTGAGGGATCTCTCACATACTCTACTAGTTCCCTGGTTTCGCCTCGGCCCCTCTTGAATCGAGTACGGATCCTCTGCTTTCAGTAGTATGGGCCCCTACTACCTTCCACATATATCCGTACTTTCCTCAAGAGTTACCTCAACTCCACCAAGTCCCCTTTACTCTTCTACTGATCTCTGCTACTCTCATCCTAGGCTTGCCCTAGGGAACCTCTAACTCTACCCAAACAGTCCTCAGCTGCCGAAGGCCTCCTTGTAATGCCAATTAGTCACCACCTGAATACCATCACATGTGACGAGGCTCAGATAATCCTTCAAGTAAAGGACTCGTCCCTACAACGGTTGGACTCAAACAAGAGCTGCGCAGTAGGGCCAAATCCAGCACTCTGAGATTATTCAACCCTGATCACATGTAATGTGACGTATTCACCTAATGGCTAACTCTCATCACTCAGAGTTCTACAAAGCACGAAGCAAGCAACATTCGGATAAGGGAAACATACTCAGGCAAAACTATTCTCATAACAAGAAAGTGCACTAGCATACAATGCTAAGCTCATACTATCAGGCATAACCTACCCAGGCTATCCTACTACTGTCTACTCATTACTAACATGTAATTCTCATCAAGCTGGAACACATAAAGCAGGCACATAAGGCATCATCCTAGATCCTTAGTCCTATTCTAGCATGCTATTCTACTGAAGTTGGAACTGAAACTGATACTGAAACTGATATCGAAAATAATAACATAACTTGTATGGGTAAATTGGGAGTACTTACTTGAGCTCGGCTAATTGCATGCACCACACCCTTTTCTCGTTTTTAAAAAAAATCTTTTCTTTCTATGTTCTTTTTCCAAAACCCTTTTTCAAAAATGTTTTTCTTTTGAAAATCCCTTATCGTGCCCTTAGTTTGAGTTCAGATACACTCGAATGCATATCTGAATCCCTCAAACCAAGGCTCTGATACCAACTTGTAACGACCCAAAAATCACGACCAAAAATTTCTTTAAAAGCATTACTAGAATCATATTTATAAAAACTGTATCATAATTCATAACATAAATTCTCGAGTATTAATTCAAAACATAATATCATTATCAGAGTCGATCATTCCCAGGCTAACTGACTACGGTGTGTGCACTGCAATCTCCCCGAGCTCCTCTTTTGAAAACCGGGTACCTGAAACCAAAACTGAAAACCGTAAGCACGAAGCTTAGTGAGCTCCCCCAATCTAACACATACCATACAAAAACATATAAAGCACATACTGGGCCTTGCCCACTGCATTGGACCAATGTCCGGACTAACTGGGGCCTTGCCCCCTGCATCGGACCGAAGTCCGGAGACTGACTGGGACCTTGTCCCCTGCATCGGATCGAAGTCCGGACTAACTGGGGCCTTGCCCCCTGCATCGGACCGAAGTCCAGAGACTGACTGGGACCTTGTCCCCTGCATCGGACCGAAGTTCGGACTAACTGGGGCCTTGCCCCCTGCATCGGACCGAAGTCCGGAGACTGACTGGGACCTTGTCCCCTGCATCGGACCGAAGTCCGGACTAACTGGGGCCTTGCCCCCTGCATCGGACCGAAGTCCGGAGACTGACTGGGACCTTGTCCCCTGCATCGGACCGAAGTCCGGACTAACTGGGGCCTTGCCCCCTGCATCGGACTGAAGTCCGGGCTAACTGGGTGAACACAGCATAGCATAACATATCAACTAGCATGAACACATATACTGCATACTACATCGGGCCGTAGCCCGGAACACATAACACATAACACATAAAACATAGCACATAAATCCTGTCTGAGCCACGAAGGCATCAAACATGCTAACTACTGCATCGGAAACTACTAGTAACTGGACGGGCCGGCATTGTGGCCTTAGACCCGTCCCTACTGGAAGGAAACTCACCTGAGACTGCTGAACCCTACTGATAAATCTCTGGCTGCTACTCGACAATCCCCTGATCCGCTACTCCTCCAGCTCTCCGAGCTATCAATATACATATAACACTTAGTCTGACAGTCAACTAAGTCAACTCTAGTCAAAGTCAACCTTCCAGGTCAACCCTACTCGCCGAGTCTTCCTAAAGACTCGCCGAGTTCATAAACTCAGGGTCTTTCTTATTCGCGACCCGACTCGCCGAGTCAGCCCATGACTCGCCGAGTCCTAGACAATCTTCAACCAACTCGCCGAGTTGCTCATCCAACTCGTCGAGTCCATGCCTAACTTCATCCGACTCGACGAGTTGTTCATCCTACTCGTCGAGTTCCTCCTCATCTTCAAGCTACTCGCCGAGTCCACTCGAAGGACTCGCCGAGTCCAGTCGGTTCTACATACATGCAGAGGACCTTTGAGTCATGCATGGACTCCAAACTGTAGATCCACTCTTTTAAGGTCTATTCCTTACATAAAGTTGCAAACTTTACGTGTAGAGAAGGAGATCTAGGCAAGATACGCCATTAACTAGGGTGTAAGGCCAAGGGACTTCAAAATCAACACAATGACTGATACTTTATGCTTCTCCAGGCCCTAAAACACTTGAATCTGAAGTAGCAACTCTAGATCCGGCTTCTAACCCAAAATAATAACATTATGGCAAAAGAGCCCCAACAACCACACATAGATCTAGGTGCAAAAAGGGTCCAGGAACTAGTTTATTACCTCCAAGTGCTCAAAATGAACTCACAATCCCAGATCTATAGCTCCTTCTTGCTCCTCCAAGTTCCTTCTTCCTTTTTCCAAGCTTTAAAGCACCTTCCAAGGCTCAACTAGGAGATATGACGGCTAGGGTTTGATATCCAGGGCTAAAGAGGCAGTAAGGAACCCTGGGAAGAAGATTAAGACATTTATATAGGCCCCAAGTCTCGAATTTAGGGTTTTCCACGCACAGACCAGACTCGCTGAGTCCCCCTGGTCGGCTCGCCGAGTCGGTCACTTACTCCCCGACCCGAATCCCGCTCGGACTCGCCGAGTCCCTCCTTAGACTCGCCGAGTCGACCCTTAAACTTAGGGTTTTCTTTCCTTTCTTGGTCTTCGAAACTTTGGGTGTTACAGAGTTGATCAATCAAAAACATGTGCATCATGAGAAACCAATCCAACGGCTAGAAAAGGAGATCAAGAAGAAGGAAGAACTCAACCTGATTCTTTAACAGGTCTTGATTAAACTCCTCCGAGCTTGTTAGAACATTGTTGATGTTCCGAACAACAATTTCGATGGAATGCTTTGTATCTTGGGCACCTTTTTGATCATTTGAAAGCCTAATCCCCCACTGTTGAAGCATATGATACTCTCTTAAAACAAATCAACATGAGTTTTCAAATAGTATTCAAAATATTATCTGAAGTCCAAGCCATTGTTATACTTGCCTTGGATGGGGGGCCTTCCTAAGCAAGAGGGGGACAAGGACCTAGTCACAGGGGTAGTTCAATTTAATGGAAACCTGCCTCAAAGGTCTTTCTCCGAGTTGAATTTAATGATGACGATGTGATACATGTTGAATCCATGGACCCTCCCATAAAAGATGATGATGAAGAAGAAGATGACAACCTAATGAAGAATGTTGTTGTAGGACTTCAAGCTCCTAGGAAATATCTGACAAAGGTTCTTTCGGAGAAGATGACAACCTAATCAAGAACGTTGTTGTAGGACTTCAATCTCCTAGGAAATATCCAACAACGGTTCTTTCGAATGAAGAAATAAGGATATGGTCTGCTGTTAATTGGGCATCATCCTTAGCATACTTACTTCAAAGAAGCTGTGAAATGGCCAAAATCAAGACGAAGCTCACTATTGATGCATTTTGAGCTATACAATCAATGTTGCCTCCTATCCCATCTCCGAGAATCATTCTAATCGATGAAGGTTCTCCTACTCGGAAACTAGATGATATTCTAGAAGAGCCCCTGATCACTCCTCCTCCAGAGTTTATTATTTCTGAAAAATTCAACAAGTCATTTCTAATTTAGCAAATCGCCTCAAGATAAAGGGAAGAAAGTTGCCTCGAAACCAATCACCCCCCCCCCCAAGGAACTTCAAAAAGTCCAAATGTTGGTCTTAAGCTCAAATAGATCAAGAACTTGAAGAAAGCATCCGAATTCAAGCATTGAAAGACAATCCAAATTCGATGTTGGGCATATGCCCACCTTTCCAAGAAAGGATCATTCATGATCAAGATATAGTGCCCTTCATGTACTTGAATCTGCCTACTCAATACTCCGACCAAATCGATCTTCTAATCTCTCTCTTTGGAAAATACTACATCAAGTTTGCTCCTTTTTATCCAAATGATGATCCTTAGACTATCATTAGAACTGAGCGAGAGAGGCTGGAGACATTCTATTCCATTA
This sequence comes from Lactuca saligna, assembly GCF_052625555.1. NCBI lineage: Eukaryota > Viridiplantae > Streptophyta > Magnoliopsida > Asterales > Asteraceae > Lactuca > Lactuca saligna. The sequence goes on from NC_136420.1 coordinate 149,081,916, forward strand.
ACGCACATCCTCAGAAAGAAGTGTGGTCTCGAAAGCGAATAACACAAATTGATGGGTTTGGAAACAAGGTTCAAAGCAAGTTCAACCTGAATTGCATGATGTATAAATATCACATTTCTCAGAACAAAGAAGCCACTATCACTATAACAGATGCAGATTTTCCATCTATTAACCCTAACGATATTCTCACAATTGTTGCTTATTTCCGAAGTCATCAAATGGATAAATTGAGCATTGGAGCTTACAGTGCTGCAATGAATTTCTTAAAGGATTATGTAGTTGGATGCTATAGATCTGACATCGAGTTCGCACAAATGTTCGGAACTGAAAAATGTTGGCGAAAGTTACTTGTGAACTGCTTGAAGCTCAAATCTTGGCAGAAGGTCCAATTGAAGAACCTGCACTCGGATACATCTATCTGAGAAAGAGGGCCAATAGAAAAAGAATTCTTCCGAGTCTTGATAAGAATCTCGTTCCTTTAGCCATTTTGCAAAAGTTCATCGCCAATGCAGCTAAGAGTGATGCTCCTGAGCATATGAAGAATAAGTTTATCAATCATCTTGAATGGTATTTGGAAGTCCGAAGTTGGATCTATAGTGCTTACTTTTTTATATCCTAAGATATCAACTAAGTTGACTGATTGCTAGGTTCACTTAGGGGGGAGATTGTTAAATGGTATGAAAAGTGAACCTCTAGCGATTCGAACGAATCAAGATCCGAAGTCAAGCTGTGTCCGAGATATGAAGAAGTTCCGAAGCAAGATTGAATCCGAGATGAAGATATTCAAAAGTCAGAAGTCTGTACAAGCATTTATTGCTTTTTGTCTTTTTATTGATGTAACAGTTTTTATGACTAAATCATGTGAATCTTTTAAGTGTCAATTTGTCAAAACACTTAGTTGTAACCAATCCTTAGAATGTGTTAGCGGTTTGTACCAAGTTCTTCCTTTGCTATTTAAAGAGTGAATGTTTCATGAATTAAACACCAAGAATAGAATTATCGATATTCTCTACACATCAATCCAATATCTCTTGCAAGTCAAACTTCTTTCATCTATATTTTTCTTGTCTTAAATTATCTTGTCATTGATTATACTCAATCTTATTTCATTTATTTCTCCAATACTTTGTTAATTGTTTATCTTCAAGTCTTGACTAATTTATCATACTTGATTGGAACTACTTATTAGAAACAAAGATTAATCTTTAAGATTAGTTCAATGTTTGAGTTTTCAAACCATGCCCGCGCATTATTTCTTGTTCTCAGAACAATCTCAATTCACAAATACAAATTGAGTTAAAAATGTTTAATTTTAAAATGATTTTGGTAGTGACTAGTATTGAAAGATGTGAATTCGAATCGATAACACAATATTATAATTTATAAATTAATATTTTGATTAATACATCATAATATTTAAATAATTATTAAATTAAATATTTATTAAAATTAAAAGGATTAATCAAATAAAAATATTTTTATTCAACCCAACAAATCTAATTAAACCAATTTTTGCTCCACGTCTAAATAGAGTGCTAAAAGGAGGAATATTTCAATATTCCCAAAACCATTAATTTTAATCTACTCTCAATCTCTGTCTCCGTAGTACCTCGATGGCTTCGCTTCAAAAGCATCCGCTTCTATATATCCCCACCTCTCACCACCATGTTCTTCTCTTTCGCCTTCCATGGCCTCCCGCTTCTCATTTCGATCTTCATACAACCTGTAAGCTCTCGCTTTCTCCAATTTCATCACATTCATATGATGTTTGCTTCAATGTTACGCGTCTTCTTTTACAAACCATTATGTGTTGTTGTTGATTTAGGTTTTCTTTTACCAGTTAAAACTCATTGATTTATCTCTCTATTTCACAGGGATTCCACTCGATCAGAAGACACAACCAGTTCCAGATTACCTAATTTCGCAAAGTTCAGCAAAAACCAGCAACTAAAGCGTAGCTCGCTCAAGAACAATCCACTTCGAGCTTGCATTTCATCATCTCGTAACATCTTATTACATCGTTCATCATCAAAATCTCTATCATCAATTCGCTCTTCTGGTATCGATAATTTCATTCTTGAAGATGAACCTTCATTGGGTATTACAACACACACAAACGAATTCGAATTTAACCATGTTAATTGTCTTATATGGGTATTACATCATTCCGCCAGAAGCTTTTCCCTCGCTGTTCAATCTCTAGATTTCGCTAAAACTGGCCCCGAGCTTTCAAATGCCTGGAACGGAATCGATGTAAATGCATGGCATAAACACACTGCATATCAGGTGACCTATAATCAAAAGATATTATAAATTTAGGATCGTTACTATATAAACCATAAATAACCATATCATTGTTTTTACAGGTAGCAGTTTATGCTTTACTCAAATCTGCAATCGAAGTGGGATCTTTTCTTTCTCAGAAACGAAGCAACAGTCAAGTCTACGAAATGTAAATCTTCTGAATTTCGACGCATTCTTTGAACAACTTCTACAAATTTATCCAATCTTTAAAGCTGTAATCCTTTTCTACTTCAGTTTATCCTCGAATACATCATTCCTTGGCGAATTCATAGAAACCCAGTTGAATTCAAAGCATCCGAAACTAATTCAATGGTTCAGAACAGTAGAACTTCCACGAATTACAGGATTATTCATTCCACTATTCAGCAAATGGTCTGCGGAATATTCCGGAAGGTATGTAAAAAAAAATTGTTTTTTTTTTTTTTGTAAATTAAACCAACAGATCAAATTGCATAATCTATAATAACGTAAAGTTATTCAGTGGTGTTGCAGGGGTGATTCTTGCGATAACTTGTTGTACTTCGATTACAAAATTGGGGTCACATCGTGTTTCTTGCGCTCAATTTACTGCGTCGATTGATAATTCATTGGCTGAATTTAGGGATTTATCATGTGATCTTGTATCGGTAGATAAATTGCATAATTTAGCAATCAAATCAGGATTTGAAGAAGATTTTTTGTTACATTGTGGTAAAAAGGTATTACCGAGTAAGAATATAGAGGATGTGGAATTTTGGATTGGACTCGTGAAGAAAAAACTTTCTTTAGCATTTCATAGAGAAAGTGTTATAATACCTCAAGAAAACTTCATAGAAAAGGTCTGTTATGTTGTGTATTATAATTGTGTTTATGTTTATGTTCACTTTTATGTGCAGTTAGTTAGATAATTAAAGTGGTTTTGGTTTAATAATAATTATTTAGGTTGAAGAAACTACTTTAGCAACTCTTGGGATATTTGCATATTTGGGAAGAGAGACAAGGTTGTATTTATCAAATATGAATATAAAAGAGATGGATGATCAAATTAAGGACTTCTTAAGGTAGATTGTGTCACAAATTTGTCTCTCTTGAGATTAATTTAAATATGAATATAAAAGGTAGATTTAAAAATGTGTTACTTTATTTTTGGGGCTAATCACAAGAATAACCAAAAATGGGAAGAAAATACGATCACCTATTTCGCCAAATACCTTTTTTCTTGAAATTAATTTATTAGTGGTCCAACATAAATTTCATTTCATGAAAATTAAATCGTTCTTTTTACAAAATTTATTTTTCGTGAAATATATTTTTTTACGTTAAAATGTGACCACTAAGAAAGGTAATTCCTTGAAATTATTTATCAATGGTCAAACTAGAAAAATCATTAAAAAATAGAAAAAATATACAATTTTTTTTTATTTCTATAAAAGAAACAATTAATTTTTACATGAAAAAATGTAGTGGCACTAAGAAATCAATTTCGCTAGAAATAAATAGGGTTATTTTGCAGATTTTTTGATAAAACCTTAAATTTTGTTTTTTTGAATAGAAAAGTCGTGATTATTTAATATTTTGTCCAAATTATCGATTTTTTTAAAAGAAATGACAGATTATATGATTTTCCCAAATAATGATGTTTTTCTGTTAAAAACAAATATTTAGAACTTTGTTAAAAAAATTTCCAAAATAATGAAACTTTTCTGCATAAACCCAAATAAATATGTATTTTACGAAACATGTGATATTTTGTGATAAAAGTTGCAAAGTGGTCATTTTATTTATATATATATATATATATATATATATATATATATATATATATATATATATATATATATATATATATATATATATATATATATATATATTTGTTTTTTATTATTAGCCCATTATTTTTTATTTATGATTAACAATCATGAAGGTTTTGAACCTTGTGTAGTTACTTGGAGTGTGGTAGCTTGTATATCTATCCTGAATTTAACTCCCTAGCAAAGTATCAACTCTTTATCGAGGTTTGTTTAATAATACAATTTCTCATAAAAACTAAAAAATATTGCATCTTAATGATTTCATCATCTATTTTTCAGGTGGTTATAGATGAAATTTCATGGCTTGATTTTTACGCCCCACTTAAATGCAAATTCCAGTATGATGGAAGAAGATCTAGAAAACATCAAACAGAAAAGGAGTTAATTTTGTACACAGTTCTTACTGTTTGCTATGATGTTTTTTCCGGATTTGTACATTATACAACTTCTTCTCAAAAACCACTAAATTCTGATGTGCTTTCATTTTTGTCCCAAAGGTAGTATTTTTATAAAAAAAAATATACTTATCATAAAATGTTTTTATGTCACAAACTTATATATATGATAATTGATATGTAATTTGTAGTCAGGCTTTGTTGTCAAATTGCCTAGAGGAGTATTGGGCGACTTATGATAAGTCAGGGTAAGGTGTTGTTTCTTTTTGACTTAATACAGATAAAATGACTTAATACAGAAAGAACAACTTAATTTATTATTTATTTTTTTCCCTTTGCAGTGAAGTAATGAAATTTGGTGAAAGAGTTGTGCATGAATCATTTATGTTATTGGAAGCTCACTCAAAGCCGATTGAATTGATGAAAAGAGGGAATCATGAAGAGGTGTCTAGAGAGATTAAGGTATTAATTTCACCCTAATTTAACTCATGAAATGTGACTTTTTAATTTTGTTAGTAAGAGTTTATGATTTCTTTAATGGTAAATGGCAAGAAATAGCAACATGGTTTTCTCTTTTTTTACCAATATGAGCAATGTACTTTGTTTATTTACTAAAGTATGTTGCTATTATGGTAATAAATGTAAGTACAATGCTATTGTGAGTTAAAAATACATAAAGTATGTTGCCATTATGGGTGAAAGATAAAGGTACATTGCTAATAGTGGTAAAATGAGAGTAAAGTAGGTTGCTATTCTTTGTGATTTTTTCTTTGGTTGATTAAAACGTTAATATTTTGGCAGGGTATAAGCTTATTAGCAGGAATCAACCATTTAAAGGTTGCCAGGAAAAGAAAGCGTTTGTATGAACGTTTACTTAGAAAGTCCACGGAGAAGGTCATATATGCCAGTAATGTAAGGCACTAATTTGGTTCGTGTATTCTGAGGGAATTGGAATCCATGATTCCAACGGAATTGGAATTCATGATTCCGACCGAAATGGAATTCATGATTCCGGTGGAAATGGAATTCGTGATTCCAATGGAATTGGAATACGTGGTTCCATTCCAGGACTTGTTTGGTTGCCAAATCGACGGAATGGAATTCAATTCCTTCAAATTCCATGTTTTATGGATTTCACCTTTCTTAGGGGGAGAGGCCGGATGGAATTCAATTCCATTTCTTGCCAACGAAACACGTGACAGATTCCAATTCCTTTGACAGATTTCATTCCTTCAAAAAAAAACATTCGAATACTAACATTAACCATGATTTACAGATTGTTTGTATGGGTACTCAACTACTATTCATAGATGTGGGGGATGTTATTGGACTCCTTGTAAAGCAATTACGTGGCAAAAAGATTACAAATAGAGAAAAAAGGAAAATAAAAAGAACATTGAATGACATGGTGACACTTGTCCCTGTCACAATCCTAATGCTAATTCCTGTTTCGGCTGTCGGGCATGCAGCAATCTTAGCTGCAATCAACAAATACGTCCCATCATTGGTACATTTAAATTTTCTTTTAAATGTTTATTTTATGATTGTTAATTTCTTGTTTTGTTATGATAATAATCTTGTTGTATTATGTCCACTAGATTCCTTCCCCGTATTCATCTGAACGATTGAATTTGGTGAGACAACTAAAGAGAACTAAAAAAATGGAAGTGGGGTCATGGGTCATTAGAGAAACTAATGAAGAGAGTGAAGGAGGTAAAAGTTTTACAGTGGTTGTGCCATAGAGATACAATACAACAAAGGGAATGAAGAAAGATGATAACTTGATAATAAGGCATAAATAAGAAGCAAGCTTCATGGTTTATTTGTATATAAGTAGATGGTTTTGGTGCATAAGTGTATGTAAATAAGTGCATGTCAAAGTTTTCTTCATCTTTTGTACATGTTTCTTGAAGTTGCGATTGCTGTAAAAAAAATGCATGTTGCTATTGTAAGTGATGAGAGGCCACCCAAGTATATTGTAATTTGTTAAGAAAAAAGGATACTAATTATAAATGAACAAATTATGGAGAATAATAACTTTATTTTACTCGCTACCAAATACCAATATAGGCAAATGTATTTAATTTTTTTTACCCATAATAGAAACGCACTTGATAGAAGTTAGGCAATGTTGTAGAATCATGGTGGTTAAGGTAATAGTAGTAGCCCTGTCGAAAATAACCAATACCCGAATTACCCGTTCGATTTTTTCGGGTATCGGGTAAATTTTTCCGGGTAATCGGGTTACACGATTTTTTTCGGGTTGGGTAAAGGGTAAATTTTTTGGGTTTCGGGTATACTCGAATTACCCAAATTATTTTAAAAATTCTCTTTTTTTGTAGAGCTTGTACTATATAGCAAGTATTTGATCACGTTTAAACTAACTATCATTATTGTAAAACATAAATATATTTATTATGACAATATGACACTAACAATATTACAAGTAATTTTTATATATCATCACGTTCTTTAAAACTTAATTGTTTTCTAGATTATAGTTTTATTACAACTAACAAACTCATTATCTTGACAAAACTTCAACTAATAGCAAAACTTATGGCTACATTTATCTTAAACATTTTAAACTTTTAAATTAAGATCTTTAGGTATTTGTTTTTTTAACATCTTATTAGATTAGATTAAGTTGTTAAAAAATTACTTGATATCTCATGTATTATTGACTAAAAAATCTCAATGTTCAAAGTTTGAGTAACTTTGTTTATGTATCGTTTGTTTATATAGACAAGACGAATAAAGCACGACGTATTTATTTCATTAAATTTATTTTCAGGTGAAATTCAAAAAAAAATTTATATATTTCGGGTAATACCCGAATTACCCAAACCCGACCCGATACCCGAATTACCCGAATTTAGTTTGGGTAGGGTAACGGGTAATTTTTCTAACATGAAAAACCCGAATTACCCGACCCCAATTACCCGAAACCCGAAAAAATTACCCGTTCAACACCCCTAAATAGTAGAGGAGAAGGTGAGTGTCATGTGTTTATACCCGGATATGGGGTTATATGAGTGGGAAAAGAGTAGTTTCGAGGATGCATTGGATTATAGGGTGAGAAGCATTTTGGAGGATAAACCTTTAGCATGGTTCTAAAGATTTGTCAAGACTGCGTAAAGGCGTACCATAGCACCAGGCGTGACTAAGCCTTCTCAAAAACCTTCATGGTGGCGATGTTAGACGAGGTGCATGCCAAGACGTGCCAAAGCCTGTTATGGCGTAAGTTTTTATTTTTTCAAATCGGACATGACATCATTGAATTTTTGTTAACTTTTTGTTATTAAAGGTTGATATAATTCTTCTAAGAATATGATATATTTTATATGAATATATAATTATGAGGTTTCACTTTTTTAAATACAAAAATTTGTTGTCTTAAATCATGTGTTGAAAAACGCTATGACTCGTCATTAGACCTATCAGTAGGGCGGGTTTGGAGCGAATCACCATTGATCCAAACCGTTTAAAAATTTTAAAAACATGACCTGTCTCGCTCCAATAACCGTCAGGGTTATGAATAAACGAATGCCCGACCCTTTTACAATATTAAAAATTCATTATTTTGATGTGTTCCACAAGATAATATTTATCAAAAAAGATAATATGTCTACTTAAACAAGTTATACATTACAATTTACATAGATATAGAGTTGCATACTTAAGCGTCATATATATATATATATATATATATATATATATATATATATATATATATATATATATATATATATATATATATATATATATATATATGGGGCGGATTATAAGTGGAGCGAATCGAGAATGATCTATACGTAACACATTTAGATGTTGTTTGTTTTTAAAAAAAACCACTTCAGACCATTTATTGATGTATCGCGCAACACACACACGACACTTGACTTTTCGCAGCTGTTTGTTTTTCAGAAGACTTCTGACTTAAAAACTGTTGCGCGTGTGCTGCGTGGCGCAACACTAAACCAACTGATTCAAACCTCTTCACGCCTTAGTTTAACTTACTGCATCAGTCTGCAGACGTTAAAAAACAAACATACTTTTTATTACATGTTGCAACCGTTTGTTCCATCTCTTGTGCTACAGATGATTGCAGAGGTGGTCCGCAGACTTCAGACATTTTCTCTTCAAAAAAACAAACAACACCTTATTAAAAGGGTTAACGAGTATGTGTCATAAACATGTATGGTTCATAAACGGGTACTAGTACAAAACTGAGCTTTATCCACGCAAAAAGCTCGTCATTATAGACATTTTGTGTCGAGCTTTTTTTAATAACATGAGAGGAAAGGTCGCGTCATTGAAGATAACTTCTGATGTCGTACAATTGTGGTGAGTATAACCCATAAAAACCCGTTATTATAGGTTAAACCCATCATTATATGCTATGATGTTTTTGGAGATATATCTATTTTATATTGATAACCATCATGAATAATAGTGATGCGGTTTTTCCCATAGTTATAAATGTTCATTTACGGTCACTGTTTATACATATTATTTTGGCCATTGTAGACTTTCGGAGACACAAATATAATTAAGTTGTAAGGATAAGATATCTTTACTAACATGTTTAATGGTTTATCATTACTATTGTCTACATACACCAACAAATAAAAAATCCAGACCTCACAAAAATGCTCTATATTAACATGTTATTTCTTTCATTATGATTATTGATCACTTTTAGTGATATGTTTAATATTATATCATGAATATTTTGAACGTTTACTCACTCACAAGGAATTAAACGACGAGCATAAAATACTTGTAGTGATGTGTTTTTTCATATGGAGTCATAAATGTTCATCTACGGTCACCATTTATAAATATTATCGAGACAAATATAATTAAGCTGTAAAGAAAATTTCTCTTTCCTAACATTTTTAATGGTTTATCATTATTATTTTTTTAGTAGGAGCCTCAAGTTATCGGAAGTTGAGTAACTAGTTGGGAGATAAGCACAATAAATTCGGGCGATGATTCAGTGTGGGCGGTCTGTCAGGGAGACAGACCATCTCGAGACTACAGATTTCAAACAAAGTAGATGTGAATCATGTGATCATGATTCAAGGATTCGTTCATCTTCGGGTTTTAGAACCCTGCAAGGGATGATTTGGTTGCCTTGGAATGGCTAGGTTATGCTTGTGGTTGTGGCTGTGGTGCTCAAGTTGTTTGATGTGTCAGGAGTAGTAAGGAATGAATTGGCGGACAAAATCTAATTTAAGTGGGGGAGAGTTTTAACACCCGTTTCGAAGACAAACCCTAACATCCAAAAATGTGTTTTAAGTATTATTTTATTCCGATACATATATATATATATATATATATATATATATATATATATATATATACATACATACATATATATATACATATACATATACATATACATATATATATATATATATATATATATATATATATATATATACATATACATATATATATATAGACACATATAAGAGTTTAGTGAAAAAGTGTTTAATTGGCATTATAATTTCTTTAGGAGGTCTAAAGAGTGCTATCGGGTTCGTGGTGTAAAGAATATTTGAACATAGGGCTAAAGAATAATCAATTGTGCTCATTTTGTAGTTTTTGGGCTTATATTGAAAATATTTTGTAGAGGACGGGCTATTTGGGTAAATTTGGATTTAATTTGAAAGAAAAAGAGAAGAAAGGGTTGAATATGTCCTAATTGAGATTTTGGGGGTTAAAAGTGTAATTTCGGGATTGACTTTGCAAAGAATTTCGAAAGCTAAGGGCTGTTTGGTAAATTATGGTACTTAAGTTGAAAAGAATTGACATGGAGGGGCTGAAGGTGTCAATATGACCAAATGTTTGAGATTGGAGGGATGCATATAACCTGTCAACCCCATCCCATAACCGTAACCCTAATGAGTCTTCCAGCCTCCACCCTCACTACTCTCGTTCCAGCCACCGCCGCCAATTGCGTCGCCACCATGGGCCACCGGACATCGTAATGCTGCCTCTGCTGTCGGCGTAGACGAAATACTTTGCACCCAACGACGTGTTAAGCAGGGGTTGTCAGGAGAATTCATCAAGACCAAGGAGGGATGCTGCCAAACCCTAGTTGCCGTTGTTCTCGGTTGAAGATGCGCAACCTTATTCCATCCCTAACCGATGCCTACTGCCGCTGTGAACAACTGATGTCGCCATCTCCATTTCTTGCGGCTATCTTTACTTCTAGTGAGATCAAGTAGCCACCATGAGCACATCCGCTTCCACCATCCTTTCTTCTTCTTATTTTCATTTCTGTCGCCAACCTCAGCCGCGCACGGTAGTTGCCGTTGCTGTCCCACCACCACTTCGCTTCTCACCTCGTCCCATAACAGCTAGTCCTTCACTGCTGCTGCCTGTACAATTCTTCTATTGCTCCGGTCATCATCCATCACCGCCTGCCGCCGGAAGGAAGCTGAGTCGTGTACGTGTTCAGCACATGTTTATGAGTGTGTGCGTGTGTTTGCTCGGTTGTGAATCAAGAGAATCCACCACCACCACCACCACCACCACCACCGTGAGGTGGTCGTTGCCACCCTCTACCACCGCCTTCCGCCACAAGTATGGCTGAGTGGTTGTGTGTATTTTATTTTGTGTGTTTATTTTGGATAAATAATTTTTAGCTTATTAGCTTATTGCTTATTTGCTTATTGTGGTGAGAATAAGCATTTTTTTAAAATGTGTTTGGATTAGTTTATTGCAGTAGGAATAAGCAATAAACATTTAAGTGTTTGGCAAAATAAAACAGCTTATATGAGTAAAATGACCAATAAGCAATAAGTAATAAGCATTCCCCCATTGCTTATTAAAATCAGCTTATTTTGCTTATTCCTACCGCAGTAAGCTGATTTTTAAAGACTACTATCCAAACACTTAAATTTGCTTATTACGGTGGGATTAAGCAATAAGCAATAAGCAGCCTATTTTTTCCCTATCCAAACACCCCCTACGTTGTATGTATGTATGTTATTAATTTGGTCGGAAAAACACCCCACAAGGGTAAAAAGGTCTAAATAGCAAAGATCTATCCCACCAGCAACATAGAGAGCATAGCAGACCACAACAAAAGCAAACAGATGATCAGAGGGAGAAAACCTCAGTCAACAAGCACCACTCCAAAAAATGCCAAGCAGGGGCACAATGGTCAAGAAACCAATAAAACCCACCAACATTTAGAAAGCAATCAGGAACCAGGAGCACAAATAGAACCAGAGAAGATCAAGAAAGTATGCCAGTAACTCCAAAGAACACGGGAGAAACGGATCAAGAAACCACCACACAGATGCAAGACAAAACTTGGGGAAAATTTGTCAAAGTGATGAACTTATCTCAGCATCAGACAACATTATGATCCAGGATCCAAAAAAAAAAAAGCAAACTATCTAAATCATGACAACACCTTAAACAACCGGTCTAATCACAACTGCATCAAAGGTCTCAATGTATAAATAGACCCATATGAATACCATAAATGAATATCCAATTAAGAAACAACCAAAAACTGAATTCACACATAATTGAAAAAAACTTACATATCAAAAAACCTGAACACGAGAAAGAAAAACATACACCAGCAAGACTAGTCTAAAATTTTTATTTTCGATCTATGAATATAGAGATAGCATTCCATACACATAATGTACAAAGTAGCCAAACCACAAATAAATTTTAAAATCCACGCCAAACCACAAATGAGTTTTAAAATCTACGCCAGGTACTAAACAAAAAAATTGGGTTGGAATAGATGAGGCCTGCATATTTCACTATTTAATATCCTTATCACTTTTGAAATTCATGCACTTTGCAAAAAACAGGTATGATACACTCAAAAACTTATCATGAATAAAATTTAAAATTTTAAAGCTTAATAGATATTGATAAAAAATGTAAGATAATTACCATTGATTCCATTGATTATGTACTTAATTTCTATTTATTCATTTTTTAACCCTCGTCGTCTGTGTTCAAATTTTCACACGGTTGATGTTTTAAATTTGAAAACTATATCTAGTCTTGCAGTAGCCTTTAGAATATACCCTCAAAATTAAAGATATCGTAAACCCTTTCCCTTTCATCTTTGGCACAAACAATCAACAACACATTCAAAGGTAACTTCCAAATAAGAAAATAAAAATTCTTTACATGTAAGTAGAACTAAAAATCCGAAACAGTGTTGATATTGAAAACCTCAAATTGTTTTGACAAAATACCAAAAACCTAAATTTGGTTTCAATAAACTTGATTTTAGTAACTAAAACACGAGACCTTAAGAATTATTACCTCAAATCAATGTAAGATTCAAGATCATTATGCATTCCTTCTATCCTTCACACTTCAACAGATGCAATAACACTAAACGAGTATCAGGAGAGCCGATTACGATTCTTTTTTTACGTTATTGGTCTCTCGTCCCTGTCTCTCCTTTTTTTCATTATCCTGTCTTGTCTATTAAGAACCAAATAGGTGTTTGTCTATAACAGAAAAATGTAGCTAGTTCAATTGTATAGAGTGGGAGTAGGTAAGGCTTGGTATATATCATGTATATATATTGGATTAACGATGATGAAATCTTTGGCGGGAAAAGTCCCGCCTTCCATTAAAAACTATCGAAAACATTAAGGTAGATAAAAGATTTGTGAAGCATCTATTATATCTATAATTAATAAGAGGTTATTTTTGTCTAATTCATATTAATTTCATTATACAACGTTATCATCAATAATTGAGTATACTCCTTATTAGACTATTCTCATTCATCCATTGTTATATTGTTTGCTTTTATCCCTCTTAGTAAAATTTATCTTCATATGCTATGAGGACAATCTTATGGATGTGTAAAAATTTTCCTTTCATTCATATTAGTTTTTAGGATATTAGTTTTTAAAGATAATGACATGAAAGGGTAACATAGTTTATATCGTGTACACAGTTAAAGCTTTTTTGGCTTGACCTAATTGCTTGGCTAGTCCATAAAATACATTTAATTCAAATTAAGTTTGGGTGATCGTTGAAAGGCATAGCTTATCCATGGTCGTTGAAATATTCTCCTTTAATGCAAGTATTATTTTGTCACTTATATTTGCTTCCCCCACATGATTGTCAAATAAACTACATGTTAACTAAATGTCATGTTGTGGATGAAGATGAAGTGATGAATGATAATCTTATATGTGGAATTGAAGCAACGATTTGAATAATTACAGTGCCAACTTATAAACTATTCTTCTATAATTGTGTTATAACCACAATATTGAGGGTTTTCACATCTTTTCTTGATCTTGTTTGTTATGATTGAACATCAATTTTAATATTATGATGTGCCTTTTGTATGGATTATAATTTGGTGGATGACAATCTCAAGAAATTAACGTTATTATATAGGAATGTTGGTATAGTTTTATGTAAAAAAAATTATGTACTGTGCAAAAGAAGCAGTCTTATACCTTCTTTCAATTAGGTGGACATCAATCACATATACACTTTGAATTAGAAATTATACTAAGAAGGACCTCTATAATCATGTTGGTTTTTACATGTTTTTTCCGTTTGGTCTGTATCTTTAAAATATCTATGTTGCAATTGTCCATGAGTATTATGTATCTTTAAAATATCTATGTTGCAATTGTCCATGAGTATTATGTTCGTTCAATTAAATGGTTTTCAGAAGATAAAATGTTTCTTTGTTATCCTTTTTTGGTTTTTAATTGGTTCGTGTAGGTAATCAAGCATTTTTCAAATCATTTAGAATAAAGATGATGAATGATCATCGACCACAAGAACCGATAGAACAGGCACAAGCACAAACAAGGGGGGAAAAGAACAACAAAAGTCTACAGTGCCATAATAAGTTGACTTCAACATTCTTTGTTAGCATGTAGCGATAGACAAAAAAAAACGTTTGCCAACTTATGGTTGACTATCAAGTATCAAAGTTTTTTTTATCTAATACACATTAAATGTGCTTTCATTTAGTCAATATATGTTACTAATAATTATAATTTGTTGAAACAAAAACAGAACAACTAGAATATCCGTGATGATAAACGCAAAGCCAATGTGCTTATGACTTGCAACCATAAGTGGAGATCATTCAAGAATTGGCTTAAAAGGGATTTCTTGGCCAATGAGGATTAACTAGATCCACTTGAAACCTACTCATATCTGGAGAAGACTACATTGCAAAAGTTTAAGGAGAGAATTTAGGAATAATTACAAGCATGATGTTGTCTAAAAGTATACAAGGTTAGTTATTAATCTTTATAACATCATACTTTTGTTAACTTCAACTTTTTTGAACTGTTAGACAAAAAAACTGATTATTTATTGTGTTTCTTTTTCAGTGAGGATTAAGGGTAGCTGCTACACATGATTATAGGACAATTCCTCTACCATGTAATAATAGTTTCTTTTTTGAAAATTTTGATGTGGTAAGAAATGACAAATCAAGAAGTTTTTTTTGTGACACTCAGATATGTTTATATCAATGAAAATAATGCTTGGTTATTTATCATGTCTACATTAGCATAACTTGTTCGTTAGAGCATACTCTTTGTATTGAATGTGTCGGATATAAGTCTCGGTTTCTTTATATTTGTGTTGTATTTGTGTTGGTGGTTAATCGTAACATAGTGTATTTTCAAATGTATGTCCAATAGTTATTTCCACAAAAAAGTTTCATAAAAAAATCATTGTTCTTTATATGACCTGGTGAACTTATGCATATTTAATCATTATATGACCCGGTTTTCGGGATTGAAACCGGGCTCTTATCTCCTTATACAACACGGTTTTGTGTGGTAGAAGCGTGACCTAATCTCCCTAGTGGCCCAGTTTTGTGTCTTCTATTCTCCCCATATATCCTGTTTCTTTATAAACAGCCGTGTTCTTTACAAACTAATAGGTCCCGGTTTTTAAACTGGGTTCTATTTCTTTTTTCACATAGGACTCACTGACTTTAAGTCCCAGTTCAAAACCGGGTTCTTTAATTGATTCCTATGTACTTTTTTGTAGTAGTACCTAAAGTTGTTGTCAACAGTTTTTGGATCACAAAAGGCTCCTCTGTTTCACCATCTGTTCGATAAAATGCACAACTGAAACCACTGCCGACCAATCTTCTAATCTTGTGACTTTACCATAATTTTTTCCATCTTTAATTGTTTGTTTCTTTACTTGTCTAAAAATTTACTCAATATACCCTATATATATATATATATATATATATATATATATATATATATATATATATATATATATATATATATATATATATATATATATATATATATATATATATATTTTCTGTAGGAGTGAGGGGATTCGTGGAGGTGAAAGAGTATGGTGTTCAAGATACACTGAAATCAATGTCTTGATGTGGGGAAAACATGTGTGGGAGTTGTAAGAGAATACACGGTATTGAATGACACATTACAGTCAAAATTGTGGTTGCTTACAATCAAATTTTATATAATTACATTCGTGGGAGAATTATGTTTACTTTTATTTATTGTACTTTGTATACATGGCTATTATGTGTTTGATGTTAGCGGTTGAAGTTCATGTTGCTAAGCCTATTGTTGTTCAACCAAAGCCTAATCCAGTAAAATAAATTTCATTTGTAGGTAAATAGGAAACTTTATACATGAAACTCTTTATATTTTGATTATTTTCTTATGAATTTGTTGTAAAATGAAGAAATGATGATTGCGGGATCTAATTATTTTGTAATCTTTCATATGTGATCCAAATTTCCAGTCTTTTTGAAGTACTTGGTTCAAGATCATATATTTACTCTTTCAAAAAAAATTTGTTAAAAATGTTGATCTTTTTTATATTAATTTGTGGTGAAATGGAAAAATAAAGTTTATGCATATTAGAAAATTGCTTTAATTTTAAAAAAAGTGATCGAAATTTGCAATCTTTTCAAAAAAAAAAAAACAAAAACAATAGTTGGTGAAATGGAAAATATGATATTTTTTTTACTGATAAGTAAGTATAAAGATTCAAGATCATGTTTTTACTCTCTTTAACTCCCTTTCAAAATGAAAATTATGATTTTTTTACTGATTTGTGTGTAAAATGAAAAAAAAATGAAAAAAAAAAAAAAAAAAAAAAAAAAAAAAAATTACCCACATCAGAAAATTGTTGTAGTCTTGGACATATGATCAAATTTTACATATTTTTTTAAAGGACCCAAAAATATTGTTCTTTTTTTAAGGTAAAATGAGAGTTTAGGATTAGAGCTTCCACAACAGCATAAAACCCAACCTTAAATTAGTTATCGGTCATTCCTATAATCTTCTTTTTGCTAAAAAAAAAAAGAAAAAAAACAATAATACATTTTCAAGAATTTTACTGATATGGAAGTTGATATCTGATTAATAAAGGCAGTTGGTTATCACAATGATGCAACAATTGAGTTCATTGTTGGTACTCTCCATCATACTAAACACTTTCAAAGTTTTGCATTTACCTCGAAGATGAACAAAATACCAAAAATAAAAACAAACGGTATTTTTGTAAAAAATGCTTAAACTTAATATATAATATGTATATGATTGATTAGTGGAATTGTAAAACTCACCCATGTGATACAATAAATAACAATGCACTATGATTAATTTGTGTATTATAGCAAATTTAAAAAAAAAAAAAATTATAGCATCTTACAGCTGGAAATGATGTAACAAATCACCAATAACACAGAGTTGACCAATCTAAAATGCTTACGCCTCTCCATCATAACAATTAACTGCTGTAATGCTATATTAAAAATTTTACTTTTGCTTCTTTTTGTAACTGATTTTATATGTAATTTACTAAAGAAGATTCAAAATCTGCATGAAGATGGCGCAGGGAATTTCCACTAGTTTAAACTAAAAATATGTTATTGTTGTGTTTATTTACAAGTGTTTTTGATTTACAGTTTTTATATGATGTAAGATAAAAGTGGAAACATAGAAAAATGTCAAACACAACTATTAATAATTAACTATTAAAATATTTTTTAAAGTTTGTATATAAAAATAATACCTATCATAGTTTTCTCTTTAGGTTTTATGTTTTTACTATTCTGTTTTTAATTTAATCTAAACTTGAAAATATGTTATATTTTATGTTTGTTTGAAAGTGTTTCAAATGTTTATATTATGGTAAGATAAAAGTGGAAACATATGTAAAATAAAATTATTAATCATTTTATTAAAGTTTATATATATTAATATAATCTTGTACTTATTGGTTATATTTTTAATCGTAATAACATTAGTTAATCATCAGTAGAGAATCAAATTTAGTGTTTTTATAATTTTATATTGTTTGCTGTAGATATCATCTAGAGAATATTTTAAAACTGTTATTAAGTATGGGGAAATTGAGATAAGTAACTAAGGTGATATAGTTGATACAATTAATTTTAGACTTCCAAATTTTAAGATCAAGACTAAAAAATATGATGCCAAATGTAGGGCTGTCGAACGGGTAAAATTTTCGGGTTTCGTGTAGAACGGGTATTTCCTTAAGAAAATAATACCCGATACACGACCTATATTGTAATTCGGGTTTTCGGGTTTCGGGTATTCAGGTTTAAGGTCGGGTCGGGTAATTATCGGGTATACCCGAAAATTTCTTAAATGCCACTTATTGATTTTATTTTTATTTATTTTTAATTTTTTTTACATCTTCATTGGTTTAATAAATAATTGGGTAGAAAAATACTTCATACAATTAACAAATACATATATAATAACAATACATATCATTATAATATGTTATGTACTTTTTTTAATTTCATTCCAAATTCTTGATTAAAAAAAACCATGAATATGATTAACATGGAATAATAGGTCTAAACACAAAAAAAAAAAAAAAAAAAAAAAAGTCTAAACACAACCCAACTAAACAATAAAAGTCTAAACATAACAAAAGAGTAAAATTCCTAAGTCATAACCCAACTCCAAATATAAAAGTCTATACATAACAAAAAGAGTAAAACTCATAACTCATAACCCAACTCAAAACATAAAAGTCTAAACATAACAAAAAAAAAAGTCTTGCATCTTCACGTTGCCATATTCATTTTCATTTCCAGCTCTAATTAGACGTGCCAACTTATCTCAATCCTATACAAATAGTATAAGCATTAAAAGGATAAAACATAACATGTGAAAATATTAAAAAATATTAAACATAAACAACCACCTTTATCAAATTTTTGTAGGTTTTCTCAATCTTGTTCAAAATCGATGTTGTCACTTATACCACCCTGAAGCCAATCTTGGGTACAATTTATACTTTCAATAATCTTAGGAGTCAAAGAACTCCTATACGGATCCAAAACCCTCATGCTAGTGCTAAAAACAGATTTTGAAGCCACTGTTAAGATGGGAATGACAAACAAATCTTTAGCCATCAAGGATAGAATCGGAAATCTTGGACTATTCACTTTCCACCACTCTAAAATGTTAAACATTAACGAATCTTCTTCAACACTTTCTTTCAAATACTTTTCTAACTCACCAATTGATTCAACTATGTTTGTTTTCATCTTTTCCCTTAGTTTATTCCTCAATGGTGGTTTTGGTGTCGTAGCATCCGGATTTTGGCGTTTCCCTAAAATCGGTGATGAATTATTAGACCCGGTAGTACTAGCAGTAGTACTTGAAGAATGAATTCTAATGTAATTATTATATAATTCATACATAAAATCCATAATATATTTCTTTTTCTCCTCCATCTTTTCATTTCCATAACGATCATCAAGTAGTATAACCAAATACTTTACTTTGTTCCTCATGTCAAGAATCAAAGCAAATAGAGCAACAAATTCATTTTTTCTACGTCACCAAAATACTTATCAAACTTTACTCTCATTGCCAATGTAATATCACAAAGGCTAGCATCGGAAATAGCATCATCTAAGAGTATACACATGGAATAAATATTTTCAATGCACGTGTTTGATGTCACGTATAGTGTCCCGGAAATCTTTTCAGTAACATCACAAAATGGTTTTAAAAAATGACACAAATGGCTAACGTGTTCGCTATCTCTTGGTGAAGGAATCGATAAACCCACCTTTTCAATGTTGGAACGAATCTCATATTCCTCTAGATCATATCTCTCAAAAGTTTTTTCATAACCGTGGGCAATATTCAACATACGATAAGTAGAGTTCCATCTTGTTGGAACATCTCTCACCAAGTTTTTCGTTGTACCCAGATCAACAAGCTTAGCAAACTTGGTGAATTTGCCAATTCATGAAGGTGATTGCCTAATCCACTTTACCGTCCATCTAATTATCTCAACCGGCTTATCAACCTTTTTAATACCATCTTGCACCACCAAGTTTAAAATGTGGGCAACACATCTCATGTGTGTCCATTTCCCATTTAAGAGACACTTGTTGGAATTTTGAATGATTTTTTTTTAAACTCAATTGCCACATCAATAGCACTTGCGTTGTCAACGGAAATTGTGAAAACATTTTTTATTCCCCGATCTATTAAACATTTCTCAACCACTAATACAATATCAACCCCTTGATGACTCTCTTGAGGACAAAAACACAACACTTTTTTTTTTTAATTTCCATTCATTGTCTATAAACTGGGCGGTGAGACACATATAACTTGATTGTTGTGTAGAAGTCCAAGTATCAGTGGCCAAACAAATCCTACCAACGTTTTTTAATAAAAGCTCGAAAATTTTCTTTTACTTCTTGAAACAATTGGTAGGTATCGTAAAAACCGATGTCGTGCGATGACTGTTCACGACTTCAGCTTCAATGTCGTAATCATATTCCCTTTGCGAGTTTGCGTCGACTGTTGATTCGTCGTTCATAAGAAGGAAACGAAGAGTTTTTTTTGAAGTGTGCATACATTGTATATTTGGTATTATTTAAAAAACGAATTCGGGTATTCAGGTATACCCGAAAATAAATATTCATACCTTAAACCCGACCTATATTATTATTGGATTAACCTATTACCCGAATGTTCATATCCGTTACCCGTTCTACCCGACCCGTTGGTCGGATGGGTAGAACGGGTTTCGGGTTTTTTCGACAGGCCTACTTAAATGTTAAACATTTGGATCAAAGAATTAAACATGAAAGATGATTATTGTCCATAAATTTAAAACATTTTTTAGTTCATAGAATTAAAAATTTAAACATCAAAGATGATTATTGTTCATAGCGTTTTTGTTAAATTAAAAAAAGAAATTTTTAACGAATTTTTTAATAAGAAACAATACATATATTTATTTTAACCCAGAAACAACTTACATATGTAATAACCTCACTAAATATTAAGAAAATATTAATCCAAAAACAACTTTTATGTTTATTTTCTTTATTTAATTTATCATACAAAAATATATATGATTTATGATTCTGATATAATTCTTCCAACTATATTTCATCCATATCAAATAATACTCTTGAGAAAACTAATAAATAAACAATACAATCAAAATAAAATAAAATAAAAATTAAAAGTCAAATAAAAAGATGATTACAAGTACACAAAGTGGCTACATAATATATTCATATGAAAATAAAGGAAATGTTATATTTGAATAAATAAAATACAATAATAATATTATTGAATTTTCACATGCATGGTTTAATGAAGAGTGTATAAATAACAAAAAAAATTACAATTTCAAGTAAGTTCTTATTAAGAGTAAATGTTTAAGTATATTATGTTATATAAAATAAAGGAAATGAAAACTTTGAGAAAGTTACATCTTTCTTTTTTAACTTGAATTTTTAAAAAGATTCACATAGTTTTCTGAAAATATATAAATTGTCAAAAAGTTATATTTTTAAAATAAAAATAATAAATATATAAAAATGGAAAATAAGTTATATGGTTAAAATTAACATCAAAATTCTAAAATTCTAAAATTCTAAAATACAAAATGTTATTTAGATAAAATTCACGAATGGTCAATATTGTTACAAAATAACACAAATGTATTCCTTATGGAAAATGTAACGCCTCATTTCTGATATGTAATTTAAATATAATATTTTCCCTTCTTATGAGGAACTCGACAAGTCAGTAGCCCGGCTCGACGAGTAGAGACGGGATTTGCACGCGTATTTAGCGGGCGACTCGACGAGTCCGTTTCCCGAACTCAGCGAGTCCGCCAGTCTGGGTGAAACCCTAAATCCCACGGTTTGTATCCTATTTAAATGTCATTATAGCCTCCCATCCCAACCTCCAGCACCTCCAGAGCATTACTCTATAAACCCTAGTCCCGATTGTTGAGCTTGAGTGTTTTGTGCTAGCTTGGGAGTTGTAGAATAAAAGGAAAGGAAAGAAGACCAATAGAAGAGAAAGGAGATCCAAAATGTAGCTTCCATTTGCTACATATTCTGGTAATAAAGTTATCACCTTGCTTATTCTTCCATTAAACCCTCTTTTATGCTTGTTTATGGTTCTCTTGGAACGATATGATTCGAACTCGAGAATTGAACTCTCCTTAGGATGGAAACCATAGATTTGGATGTTATTGAGCTCTAGGAGCTCAATGTAGCTACCTTTATGCAGATATAGCCTTGTTCCAAACCCTAAGTGCTTATTGTTGGATGATTTTGGTGTTTAAGCCCCATTCTCTTGTGCATGCACGTAAATTTGGAAACTTTACGTGTAAAACTAGCCCAAGAAGGCCAGATCTATGAACCAGATGCATTGAAATCGACTAGAATTGACTGTATAGTAATGGCATGCATGAGACTCGGCGAGTCTACGCCATGACTCGGCGAGTCCAAGGCAATCTTCTTGCCTCAGGAACAGACTCGACGAGTTGTTCATATAACTCGGCGAGTCATAGTCTGGACATGTTCATGCGATGAAGGAGAACTCGGCGAGTTGTTCATACAATTTGGCGAGTCGGATGAAGTTAGACTCGATGTTAGCATCAAAGAAGAACTTGTCGAGTCTTTGCCAAACTCGACGAGTTGAAGTGGGAAGAGGATTAAAAAGGATGTTGGGACTCGGCAAGTTGGCGGCCTAACTCAGTGAGTTCGGTCAACTGAAAGTTGACTTTGACCAGGGGTAAAATAGTTATTTTACCCTGAGAGTAGTTATCAGTATCTGATCTAGTGTTTATGAGATTTGTACCCAGGGAGTTCCGGAGCAGCAGTCAGCCAGTTTCAGATTTAGCATCTCAACTGCCAGCATTACGAGGTGAGTTTCCTTCCAGTAGGAATGGGTCTACGGCCATAATATCGGTGCGTTTAGTTAGCAGTAGTCCAGACTTCGGTCCGGTGCAGTAGTTTAGCATGCTTGATGTCTTTATGATTCAAACATGTCTTGTGTTATGTCTTCCGGACTTCGGTTCGATGCAGTATGCAGTATATGTGTTTATGATAGTAGATATGATTATGATATGCTATGTTCAGTCAGTTTTCGGACTTCGGTCCGATGAAGAGGGCAAGGCCATGGTTAGTTCTGGACTTTGGTCCGATGCAGTTTCCGGACTTCGGTCCGATGCAGAGGGCAAGGCCCTGGTTAGTTCCGGACTTTGGTCCGATGCAGTTTTTGGAATACAGTTTGATGCACGGGGCAAGGCCCTGGTTAGTTTCGGACTTCGGTCTGATGCAAGTTCCAGACTACGGTCTGATGCAGGGGGCAAGGCCCTGGTTAGTTCTTGACTTTGGTCCGATGTAATTTTCGGACTTCGGTTCGATGCAGTAGGCAAGGCCCAGTACGTGTTTATATGTTATTGTATGGTATGTGGTAGCTTGTGGGAGCTCACTAATTTTTGTGCTTACGATTTCAGTTTTTGGTTTCAGCTACTTTCGCTAGTAATGGGAAGAGCTCGGGAAGATGGCATGGCACGCACCACAACTTCAATTTATCCTGGGAGTTTATTTTGATATTTTTTTGATAAGTTTTGACAACAGTTGAACTGATACATTCACTTTTACAGTACGTTTGAGATATGCGATTCGTGGTTTTGCTAAAATTTAGATGATTTTATGATTTGATAATGTTTTCAAAACAAAATTTTTGGGATGTATTTTTGGGATTTTTCAAGTTGATATTAGAGCCTTGGTTTGAGGGATTCGGGCACACTGTTGGGTGTGATTGGACTCAAACTAAGGAAATGGTAAAACGATTTTCAAAAGGAAAATGCTTTCGAAAGAATTATTGAGAAAGAAACTTAAAAAGAAAAGAGTCTTTGAAAAAGAGAAAGGTGTGTGGTGCATGCGATCAGCCGAGCTCAAGTAAGTACTCCCAAATTACCCATACACATTTATGTTATGATTATCAGTTTCAGTTTGAGTAGAACAACATGATCTAGGAGTATGCCTTATGGTTTCAGCTTTATGAGAATTGCATGCTAGTATGGAGTAGAGAATAATAGGATAGCTTGTTTAGGTTATGCCTGATAGTATGAGCTTAGCATTGTATGCTAGTGCAGTTTCTTAATATGAGGATAGATTTGCCTGAGTAGTTTCCTGTGTCTGAATGTTGCTTGCTTTGTGCTTTGTGGGACTTGGAGTGATGGGAGTTAACTATTCGGCGGGTACATTAAGTCGCATGCAATCAGGGTTGAATAATCTCAGAGTGTTGGATTTGACCCTATTGCGCAGCTCTTGTTTGAGTCCTAACCGTTGTAGGGATGAGTCCCTTACTTGAAGGATTATCTAAGCCTCGTTGCATATGAGGGTATCCATGTGGTGGCTAAATGGCATTATAATGAGGCCTTCAGTAGCTGAGGACTGGTTTTTAGGAGAGTCAGAGATTTCCCTAGGGCAAGCCTAGGATGAGAGTAGCAGAGATCAGTAGCAGTAAAAGTGACTTGGTGGAGTCATGGCAGTTCTTGAAGAAAGTACGAATAGATGTGGAAGGTAGTATGGGCCCGTACTACTGAAAGCATAGGATTTGTACTTGAATCAAGGAAGGCTGAGATAAGACCAGGAAACTTGTAGTAGTAGCGATCCCTCGAGATATATCAGTGTTTCTGATGTTTATCATGATGTGTTTTCAGAATGGTGGTTTTACGCCCTAGGCCAGCAGTCGGCAGTTCAGGAGTCGGCGAGGGATCAGGATCAGGCTCACAGGTTGAGCATTTAGATGAGCAGACTAGGGAGTTCCTCTCCTCAGAGGTTACTCGCACCATACTCGAGCAGACTCTTGTGATCTTCGGGTCGATCAAGGAGGGTATTTTGGAGCTGATGGATGAGAGGTTGAACACATTCCGTGATGAGATGGCAGCCATGATGGGGTCGCACACACTCACCTTTTGTAAGTTTCGGGCTTGTGGAGCTCCATACTATCAAGGGGTGTAGGACCCCATAGCGAGTACTAGGTGGTTGGCAGATGTCGCTAACGCATTCCGCACCAGTAGATGTCCCGAAGGGGACAAGGTTAGACTAGCATCCTGTCTCCTAAATGACAGGGCGAGAGATTGGTGGGAGGAGATCGGGCATGTCATCAGGGATGACGCAGCTCTTGATGCGATGACCTGGGCTGATTTTACTACCAGGTTCAGAGCCGAGTTTGCACCGGTTATTGAGGTGAAACAGTTAGCTAGGGAGTTTTAGGATCTCACTCAGACTACAGAGTCAGTGGCGGAGATTAACGCCATGTTCAGGGAGAGGGCTCTCCTCGTTCCTCAGTACGCAACTAATGAGGAAATTAAGAAGGCCCGTTATCATGAGATGTTGCAGAGTGATATCCGCCAGTTTGTGAGCTGATCCAGCTGTAAAACACTGGATAATATGATTTGCGAGGGCTCGTGAGAGAAAGAGAGAGAGAGAGAGAGAGAGAGAGAGAGAGAGAGAGAGAGATTTGGAGATGGAAAAGAAAAGGAAGCCAAAGGTAGAATCTAGCACAGGGAGTTTGGGCAAAAAGCCCAAGGTATTGGATCACAAATGTAGAGGATAGAAGAGCCACAGTCGGTGTAGCAAGTGTGGGAGGTTGCACGATGCGGCATGCAAGGCAGGGAGTCCCGGTTACTACAAGTGCGGCTGGACCAGGCATATGAGCAGAGATTGTACAGCTACTACCACCGCCACCACAGCATCTGATCTGCTTTGCTTCCATTGCAATCAGAGGAGACATAAAAAGTCCCGGTGTCCAAGTTTGTCAGCAGTAGGGAGGTGACGACACCTGCCCCTGCTACATTGAGGATTACAGACGGCCGTCACGGCCGGGGTGAGGAACTAGTGGCGAAGAGTAAATCTTTCCAAATGCCAACTGAAGAGGCGTGAGCGACTCCTGATGTGGTGACGGGGTCGTTTTTAGTGAACGACATTTCAGCTACAATATTGTTTGATTCGGGGGATACCCGATCATTTGTCTCGCTTACGCTTAGCAAGCGATTTAGCCGAGCTCCAGGGGAGCTGGACAGTCCACTTGAGGTGGAGATAGCTGATGACAGGACCGTCAGGGTCGCGAGAATACATAGGGGGTGTTCACTGCAGTTATTTAATGAGCAGTTTTCAGTGGACTTGGTACCTATTCCCCTGCGAGGGAATAAGGTTATATTGGGTATGGATTGGCTGAGCCCCAATAGGGCAGTGATTGATTGTGATCTACAGTTAGTGATGGTTCGCACTCCTAGTAGGGGAGAGTTACTGATTCAGGCCAAGAGTGGTGGGTTAGTGTCTAAGCCTGTAACAATATTTGGTAAGTACTTGGTCCTTTTGGGTTGCCTTCACCATAGCAACTTGACAGGGTAATTTATGGAGAGAAAGAAGATATTATGATTTATTAATATATTATAAGAATAATATATTAAAAGAGAAATCATATTATTTGATTAATATTGGTCATAAATTAATTAGGAATTAATTTGGTGACTAAAAGAGATTAATTAAATAAAGGGGTATAAACTATCAAATGTTTAATAGTTAAGTTTTGGGCTGGGAAACCTAATGGACTAAGGGGGAATGAAATTATGATGAAGGATCATCATATTTTCGTCCAAGGCCCCATTCCAGAAGGTTCGATGGACTGCTTGGGTATTAAGTTTTCCATTAAGGTTTTGGCAGAAACCCTAGCAGCCTACAATATAAATAGGACCCTTGGGGTATGAAAATCGGCTACACTTGATCTCAAGAGAAACCCTAGAGCTGATTTTAGCATTCCCTCTTCTCTCTCATAATTGTCTTCTTGATTTTTGGTGTTTTTAAGCCATTAGAGGAGTTACACTTGTGGCTCTAAGCTCCAAGACAAGAAGAATCAAAAAGGAATCAAGCAATCAACAAAAGGTAATCATCTAGATCTGATTTGTTATGTTATATTTCGAATGCATACATCTAGATCTAGGGTTTGCAAGTCTTGGATTCATTGCATGTACAATAGAGAAGCCTAAATCCAAGCATTAAGGTTTGCATAAGCACATAGGATGTTTATTTGTGTTAAACCCATCAGTGGTAACAGAGCATTGATTGGCTTCTGTTGTATGTGATGCAATGCTTGTTTATCTGCTGAAAATCATTTTTATGGCATCTGCCCGACACGACTCGGCGATTCAGTAAATCGTTTTTGACTTATAAAATCCGAATTTTATTGTTCATTTATGATTATCCTTGCCAAAACAAAAGATAATTACTAATTATTTGAATAATGTTTTCCTTATATGATAAAAGATGATTATTTAAATTATTTGGTAAATTATCTTGCAAAATAATGGATTAGGTCAAATATAGATAATCATTAAATTAATTGTTTATTTTAAAATTATTTGCTTTTTGATCATTTGTGTTTTGAAAAGTTCAAAAACTTTTCCTCAAGTTTTGAAATTTAAATTTTTTACGTGAAAAGTTTAATTTAAATTATTTAAATTTCAAACCCTATAATTTTACAAGTTTAAAATTCATCTTATACAATTATATTATTACAAGATTAATATATATATATATATATATATATATATATATATATATATATATATATGTATAACTTAAATGCTAGTCTTACCGTTAGTAGGCTTCATTCACGAAGCCGATCTATAAGGGGGTATAAGGTTATGGCCTATAAAATGGCCATTTAATGGTTGTCCACTCTCACCCACCGCTTCCTTGATTGGTGGAGGGTCGTTAGCCGAATGGGTAGAGGGTAACTAAACGTTTTTACAAAATTCTCAATCTTAGTTACTTTAGGCAAAGTGAATTGATGTAATCCCATTAAATTACACTTTGTACCCTTGCTAAGAAGTTAGTGAAGCGTGTGTGGTTAACCGACACACTAATTGGTTATAAGCAAAGGTGGAAAATGGTGACTCATTGTTTGTCATAGTTCGATGGAGCGTGTGTGGTTAACCGATACATAGAATATGTGACTGTAACAATGAGGGCACCATGTACATTCGCAGTTATTCACACCCACTTTGTGATCCTTAGCGTCCCAGTCATAAACTACAGGTGCATATCGAGATTTAAACATGCCATTGAAAAGTTCAATGAATCTCAAAGGAATTTAGGAGTTTTGCAATACATTTAAAACTTAATCCTTTTATGTTTTTCATGGTGAAGAAGTAGTGAATTGTCATTCACTTACCTTAAAATTATTTGCATGTTAGATTACAACATCCCTTTTCTAATGTGTAAATAATGTTGTTGGATCCTATCCCTAATTTCTCATTTTTGGTGTTTAATTAGGGATTCATTTCTAATCAACTTTGTTCTGTTCTATTTCAGATGTCGAACACTAACAACAAAAATGCTTCCGACTCGTTCTCATTCATGAATTTGTGTGGGAGAGTGATCTTTGACGGGTCCAATTTCAATGATTGGGTCCGTAACATCCGAATGGTCACTCGTTACGAGGACAAAGAATATGCCCTCGATAAGGAGCTGAAGGATGTCGCACCCCAAAACCGGAATGGCGGAAACGTTCAGGGGTGGAGGACGTCATGTTTAGTATCACAAGATATGTATATGGTAAGCAAGTAATGAACAACCATTTCATTTAGAAAGAAAGTGTTTACAATGTGTGTGTTCACAAAACATAGAATTCATACACAAATAAAAAAAAACAAGACTTGAAGCTATAATGCTCCATCTTCTGAATCCCCAGCACGAGCACCTGTCTAATAGTCTCATGAGAATACAAGTTATTTGAAAGAGTTGATCAGCAATTAAGCTGGTGAGTTCATAAGATTTTAGTGATGTGAGTAAGCTGAAAAGCGTTGTGGAAAATGTATATGTAAAAGTGTTGTAAGTTGTAAGTTCTATTTTGAAAAGTTCGCCTGTTCCTCTAGAATATCATATATTTGCTACTTGAATGAAAGTTAAGTAAAATAACACTACAAGCCTTTCTATGGGTACTAAGTGGTTACAAGTTATTTATAACTCAGAGTAAACAAAAAATCGATTGTGCACATCTTCCCTAAGCTCACAACCCAACGGGGAATAGAAAGTAAGGCGGATAGCACACATTCCATTTGTTGTTAGATAATTGTCATAAATAACCCTAGTGTAATCACTTGTTACTCATAGAGTTATTTGTAATGGTTCCTTTATATCTAATGAAAACTTCTTTTAAGAAAACCTATATTTCTTATAGTAAAATATCGACCACAGTGACTACTTTTATAATAGCTTAGTTTATACTGCTATATATAATTTGATATCAGGTAGAAAGTTAATTGAGTGAATATGCCCTAAGTCCACAACCCAACGGGGAACATGAGGTAAGGCAGAGAACACACATTTAACTGCCTATTGGGTATTAGTTTTATATATCAACATGGTGTATAAACTAAGGTATTACAGAGTTACTCACCTAAAGTCTTTTAGAATTAAACTGACTTAATAAAATGGATTAAGCCCTTATCTGGGAAATCTCTAGTTTGTATACCAAAAGTACTGACTTTGAAAAGTAAGTGTTGTACTAGAAAAAATGTGTTTCAACTCTGTGTCTTATAACCTGATCCATATCTGGTACCCTTATGATGACTTAATGTATACTAAGCATAAATAAATAAATAAATAAATATATATATATATATATATATATATATATATATATATATATATATATATAATCGAGTAGATAATAGATTGAGTGAACTTGTTCCAAGCCCACAATCAAACGAGGACAGGAAATGAAGAGAAGAGCACACATCCTATTAGATGTCGGAACCTATTGATATATATATATATATATATATATATATATATATATATATATATATATATCCTGTGATGTATACATTAAGGAATCATAAGTCTAACATTATGGCCCTATCCTTTAATCGTATCCTTCTACCAAGGCGTCTTCTATTCTATGCTAGACCCGACTGTTCCTTTGTCAATTTGTAAAAAGTATATTTTCCTTAGTTTATAACTATCTTGATTAGAAAATAGTTCAACTTTCAAGTGGTACTGTCACTTTATGAAAGTAATGGGAAAGTAAGTACACAGATGTCATTTATAATGACATACAGATGTACTAAATAACCTAAAAACATATCTGTTTTATTACGGTCATAATGTGAAGGCTAGAATCCCTACTAAACGCTCTCCCTGTCGAGAGATTAAGGGAACCAAACGCGACCCCTGCAAATTCGTGCAAGCCGTGTAATTCACATTAAAGTTATATGATCATGTATACCTGATATAACTATCACATTTTGTTTAAAACAATGAGTTAGTGATTCATTGGTATAATTAAATCCTGTTTGTGTGTTCTCATGCTATAGTAACCTGACTTGTTTGTTATGTTCTGTTTTGTTATGTATCTCTTTACTACATGTTATGTATGGTATTGTTGGATTATCTTCACTGATTGTTTGATTCTTGCATGAACTGACTCTTTGTGTGCTTCATTGTACTAGAAGTAACGAATAACATTCTCCTAAACTACACCTATTATAGTTTACTAATGTTCTACTTGGTCTGTTATTGTAAATACTCATTTATATACTAAGTTATGCTGGTACTTTAAAAACGGAGTTTTGTGTAACTATAAAGTAACATAACTTTAAAGAGTTTGAAATGTATTGACAACTTATAAATAACATAAGTAACATTTTGAAAGATGTTTAACAACAAACATTTACACAATTGTCATTGTGTTCAACTTGTATTTCCCTCCTTAAATAGTTTAAAACATTTAAAAGATTCATTATGGGGTATGAACTCACCTGATGTGGGTGATTCAATCGGGTATGTGTGTAAGGATGAGAAGTTCCACGAATGAAGTATCGAGACACAAAGAGTCCAAAATGACATATAGGGACACATATTGACATAAATATAGTGTTTATAAATAACTATATGAAAGGATACACCTTCCAAGACTAGGAAACACCTTGAATAAGTGTTGGAATCACATGTGATTCATCAAAGTGAAGTGAAATGGTATCTAAAGGTGTTTACGGTTTTGTAACCAACTCCACTTGAGTTTACGGCCGTAAACCCATGAGTTAACGGCCGTAAACTCTTGGTACTTTAACCATTGTGTGATTTGAAGTCTTACAAATCATACTAAGCATCCATACTTCATGTTTAAGCCTTAGGGAGTGTTTGTAGCATCAATACACTCTTGAATTGAGTTTTCGGCCCATGGACAATTTTGACATGTGTTTGCGGCTGTAATCACCTATGGTTGATTTTTTTTGAGTCGTAAACACATCAAGGTAAGGTGCTAGGCTAGTTTCTAGGCATAAGGAAGGAGTTTAGGGCATCTTTGCACCATAAAAGGGAGTTTACGGCCCAAGAGCATGCTTGGCCATAAACTCTCTTCCAACCTTTGATTCTTAATGTTTTTAAGTGTCTAAACATGAATCCTAATTGAATATGTAGTATAGGGAAGAGCACTTATGATCTAGAGGCTTGAAATGGTTGATATTGGCCAAGAACACTAGTGTGTGTTCTTGGTGTTCTTGGTGTAACTTGAATATCTAAACAAACATGATTTTCATGGATGAAATCAATGTAAGAATCTAGTTAGTAAGATGTATTAACTAATCAAGGGATAGAATACTCACTCTTTTGAAGATCTAGGGTGAAAGTATTGAGGAAAATCGACCAAAGGAAGGAAGAAATGAGAAGAAATGACCCAATGCTATATATATACTCTTGAGTTTTCGGCCACATGAGTTTATGGCCGTAAACTCATGGTCTTGTGGCCGTGAACTCATTTAGATGGGGTTTAGGTTTGATTTGCTACACTGGGGTTCTAGCGGGTACTTTCTAACACTTATTCCTTAAAAGTATTAGTCTCAAAACTTCTTAGAATGACCTGTAACAAGGCTAGAATTCTGTACTAATGATTTTGACACCCAGTTTAGTTTACTGACCAAGCTTATAATATAAAAAATTTCAGGTTGTCACATCATCTCCCTGTTAGAGGGAATTTCGTCCCGAAATTAGATTTCTTAACATATCTACTGGGGTCGCGCTCTTTTGATTTGTAGAATACTCACTCATAGACCTAGCCACTTTGCCCTGGTGTTCATGGTAGGATTCATACTTGGTCCATCTGTCATTACCTCATGTATACAAGCCGTATATAATTAGGATTAGTAGGAGTGTCGGATGTGCGACTCTGCCCCAGGTCCACAACCCAACAAGGATAGGAGATAGGGTGGAAACACACATAGATCTGCGTAATCATAATTATATACCACCCTCATGTATACACTAAATAATAATAGGTGGGTTGTATTCGTCCATAGCCTCTGTGCTCGAACTTGGTCTGTTGGACGGGTGGTATTTCATGACGGTCTGCGGACATCTGTTGATAAGGATCCGGAGAATAAAGTACTCTTCGCACGAGTACTTCGGGGTTTTAGAATACGAAAGATAAAACTGAGGTTTAGGTCGGACCTTCGATACGAATAATGAAAGTTTCGAGAACTTGACAATCGAGGCGATATAAACATATGAACTCGGTATGGTCAGGACCACGGCAAGTAATGAGGAAAGAAAACAACAGACTCTATACTGAACAAAGTTTTGGTCAAATGAAAGAAACGTCTGATAAACGATGATGTATCCTTAGTATGCTCGATACTGTACTCCTAGTATGTTTCAACAATGTACTCCTTGTAACTGTTCTCGTGTTTCCTGTTTTCTATTTGAAATTAACACTTCTATGTATCATACCACTATGTGCGCATACGTACAAATAAAAGTGCTTTACTAACTGAAGGGATACTTTTATACCATGATCCCCCATGGTACCACTACCATCATCCGTTATATACAAGTTGTAAATAATTAAGATGAGCCAGGCAGTTGACTGAGTATCTCTACCTCTAATCCTCAACCAATTAAGGAAAGGGGACCTAAGCGGAGTCACTCACTCTAATTCTGCAACATCTTAGTTGTGCAAAACCCTGATGCATATGGTGAGCCATAATAGCTTCTCTATGGGATCTTTTAGTTCTCTAGAATACTGTCACCTATTTCAACATGTGAGTTGTTATAGTTACTTTTAAGTGCCATCCCCAAATTTTAATCTTATATGAATATAAATTAATTTTAAAAGTAATTACTATTTTGAAAACGTACCACTACTCGTTGATGACTCCGAGGTAGATTCTCCTACGATGATCATCAGAATGCATCGATTCGCGCTTGAGTTCCTTATTATTGGGCAGTCGTTCTGGCGGTGTCCAGTCTCACCACAACCATAACAGGCTTGGTTTTCTTCAGTTCCAAGGACATGGGAGATCGGTTGAGCCGGTGCCCTGCAGTAACAGATAGTGTGTCCTTTTCTGTGGCAGTTCAGACACTGCAATTCCCGGCATACTCCGGTGTGGTGAAAGTTGCACTTTCCAGACTTCGTAAGGTTTCTAGCATATCAACTGGCAGGTGTTGAAGCAGTAGGCATCGTAGTGGCGTACATAGTACTCTCTTGTTGCTCTTGCAGAGAGATATGTGTATTATATATATATATATATATATATATATATATATATATATATATATATATATATATATATATATATATATATATACATTATCTCTTAATATTTTAGCCTTTATTATTCTCTTTTAGAACTAAAAAGTACTTGCTTTGAAGTATGATTTGCAGCTATTCATTGTTGATAGATCACAAAAGAAAAGAATGGAGCGGAATTATGGCTTAGAGGCTAAAAGAAAGAAAGAATGCTGGAGGAGCCGATTACGCCCAACATAAATTGACTAGAACACTTAGCGTAATGGCAAAACAAGGGTTACACCTCGCGTACTTTATAATTTCACCCCGCGTAACTGTTGCATCCGGATAACCTCTTCGCGATAAGTTTCTGAGTACGCCCAGCGTAGTCCGACTTACGGCTACCGTACGTAAGTCGGTTCCAAGGGCTATAAAAAGCGATTATCAGCTAACCAGAGGGGGGATTCGACTTCTAACCTAATTTAGTCGATAATTAACTTTTGTTAAGCTGTTTTGAGGGTTTAGAAGGCAGCCGGTAGGCCGTTAAGCTAACGGGAGCGGAGATCGGAATGATTGGAGAGCGATACATGTCGGTAATCATATGGGTTGTTAACGTTACCATGTTTAGCATTCCATTGTGATACTATTATGTACTTGGTTTCCGATTTAGGTGTAAAAACATTTTACTTTTGTTTATGATTGAATGAAACCTTGATTATTGGACTAATTGCTATATTTTATGTTTAATTTATATTGCCAAGCTTGTTAAAAGATCCTTATGTGTTAATGATAATTATTTGTTGTTAATTGTCAAGTAAATTAAGTTGTATGAACATCTGCTTGATTGCTTGTATCTTATGACTTTGATGACCATCAAGATTATAAGTCTAGGAATAACGAATGCGAAACTAGGATTAACTTGGGAATAAATAAGTTAACGTGTGAGCCTTGTTTGATGACCATCAACAAGAGGTTAATTGAACGACCAATTCGATTAACTATTATTACAAGTCTTGCTAGATACGAACTGAACACTAGGAAACTTGTTAGTTTAATCAACTGATCATTGTTTGAATTGACTTGTTTGCTAAAGGATTAGTTATGGTGAACGCGAATCTAATCATTTTAGGAATCGGTGAACACGAATAAATGAATTTGTGTATGCAATTGTCTATGCTTTTAAGGTGTAATTTATCTAAACCAAAGTACTTGAAGAGATTTGTTTTCCTGTTAGGTTATCGAGATTTGCTATTTAAGTAATTCGTTTGAGATTCAATAACCATTTCTTTATTCCTTTCGTGTTTCATGTAACCTATAATCAAATATTTTAAATTAATTCACCACCGTTCCCTGTGATCGACACCCAACTTACCTAAGCTATACTGTAATCTGAGTAGGTACACTGCCTATAAGTGCATAGGTAGTCTAAGTTTGTTAGGTTATAAATATTAAAATTAGTGGGTACTTTCGTGCACATCAAGTTTTTGGCGTCGTTGCTAGGGAACGACTTGTAATTAATTT
The DNA here is from genome assembly GCF_052625555.1 of Lactuca saligna. Classification (NCBI taxonomy): domain Eukaryota; kingdom Viridiplantae; phylum Streptophyta; class Magnoliopsida; order Asterales; family Asteraceae; genus Lactuca; species Lactuca saligna. The sequence goes on from NC_136420.1 coordinate 149,116,818, forward strand.
AGTTTATTTGATTATTCGTTATTTGTTTTTAGTTTAGTTAGTTTTTTTAGGTTTATTTTCGATGATATCATTTCACTTGTCGGGAAAGTTCTTGTTGTTATTTGCAGGAATTTGGGATCATACACATTACTTGGTTTTACTTTTTGCATTGGTTTCGAGAATGCAAGCGATTAGGGAATTCTTGACCTGCTTAGCCTACTACTTTGTTGATTTGTCCAACTCAATCCATGAGGCGTAGTATAGCAAGGCGGATTGTGGTGGTTAAGTAGAAGACCGAGCTCTTGCTGTTCTTGACTAGTTAGGTCACTTCTTGTTCTACTTCTAGTTAAAGGTGCAAAGAAAACAAAGGAAATATTCTAACGGGTCCCGAAAGTGGTTGTTTTCGCAAACCAATTCTTGCATCCAAGGGTTTTAATCAACCATTGTTGTGTGATCTCGACAAAAACAAGTGATCATGATGTCACATTTTTTAAAATATGTCACTCGTTGGAAATTCATGGCTGTTGTGGAAGCAATTTAAAAAAAAAATTATAGAAGTTCCCAAATTTATTAAATGGAAAAAGGAATTTCATATCAGGAAAAGGAAAATATTCCAGCTAAATTACGCCCAACGTAATGGAATTTACGCCAAGCGTACTCAACATTGATCGCAGATGACTCTTTCTCGGCATTGGAGGTACGCCCCGCGTAAGTGTGCATTTACGCCTAGCGTAAACCGACGACATGTTATATCTTTTTACCCTTTGACTTTTTTGTTATTCTTTCAAATCCCTTTTACTTCGCCGCATACGTTGTGACGGCCATCTTATTCACAAAGACTCAATTTTTCTTCTTTCTTGTAAAATTCATCACAAAGGTATGTTATTCGGTTACTCTATGTAGATGATTTGTGTTTAAATCAGTGAAATTTGCGGTATTAAGCCTAAATCAAATTCTAGGGTTTATACCCTTCGTCAACTGGGGGCGATTTCATACAAATTTGGTGTTTGATTTTGTCTTAATACACCGATTCATACCATTAGACTAAACCCTAGGACTTAATTTGGCTTTAATCCCGAGCAATACCCATCGATTCGACTTTGTGGATGCACACCTAGCGTTCGCTGGATGACTGCTATCTGATTGGTCCCGTATTTTGACTATCCTTGTGTAATGCCCTGTGAATACATATTAATAGCAAATATGGATCATGAACAACTACTTGATTGAATTTTGGCTTGAGACTTGAGCATCTAGATTTACGCACTCTTGTGATTCCGTATCTTGACTACCTTCTCAGTTTGACTACTTGTATATGAGTCATAGCTTGACAACCCCGATGTAACCCCACTACACATATATTTTTGGATTTATTGATTATAATAGAATAAGCAGAATACAGTTCCACTTCCTGGACATACGCCCAACGTATGCTGGATGTACGCCCAACATACAGTCCATGCCCCAAACCATTGTTTTTAGTCTAAATTTGTTAATAGTGGAATTATTTTGTTTGGTTTTGTGTTTGGTGTTTATTTGTGCAGATTATGGCCCGAAGAACTCAAAGGACCAACCCACCCGAGGACGTGACTGATCACTGTTTCTTACAATTTCCGCAAACTCTAAACGATGCAACCCGGGCACGATATGTCAACAATTTGAGTTTGCTGCTAAGGAGATCGACATAGCACCATCATTCGACTTGGAATTGGTGACTCAGACTGGACTTGCTACGTTGATCCAGGATTTTTTGCAATACACGCACTCGGATGTGAGTGGAGTGCATTTGTTCATATGTCAGGGTTGGGCACGATTGTTCAGGATCCAGGAGCCTGTGTATCGGGAATTTTTGCTGGAGTTTTATGCTACAGTTTCCTATGACCCTAGGAAGACACCCAATGATAGGACAGCCTTTTCCTTCAGACTGGGTGGTGTGAGACGGGAGTGTAATGTGATAGAGCTTGCCAATCGAGTTGGTATATACACAGCAGACGAGACGAGGAGTGTCCACTTTCTGGCATTCCTTGCTGATTGTCTCATGAGCCGGCCGGATGACTACAATAAAAACACTTTTTGGGCCGAGATTACTGGGGCAGTGTACACGCCATCTACTGCACAGGGGAGGATGATTAGGTCTACCACATACAGATTGCTGAACCGTCTGATTTCCATATCTCTCACACACCATAAGAATAGTGAGAGAGTGCCATCTACAGACTTATATTTCTTATGGGCACTTGTTACTCCAGGGAGGCACCTGAACCTTCCAGTTGCTTTAGCCGCGTATTTGGGTAGGAGGTCCAGGGGACTTCAGGAGGATAGCCCGATTTGTGGGGGGCATTTTATCATGCGATTAGCTCGATCCTATCAGTTGTTGACGCGTGAGATTACGAGAACAATGGTGTTACATGATATGAGGCCAATGAGCCTTCAGTTATTGGAGTCGATGCGCGTACTTGAGCGACGCGCGAATGGTGTCTTACGGGTACGACCAGATGACATGGCGGACGAGGAGGGTGCAGTCGAGCCACATCCGCGACGAGCCCAACGGCGTAGACCTACTCCTCGAGGAGCGCATCAGGGACCTGAGCTGGAGATTGATATATGTTATCTGGATCAACGCATGGAAAAGGGATTTCAGAGCCTGGGTGAGCGCGTTGCACACGTGGAGAGACAACGCAATGGTATGGGGATGCGTTGACCGCATTCTTTGCCCACCAGGGGTTCAGTACTCGGTTCCTTTTCCACCACCATTCCAACCACGACCTGATGGAGCCGGTACATCTGGGACACAGCAGCATGATGATGAGGATGACGAGTGACTTAGTTTATCCTTTTTATTTTTATTTTTATTTTTGTTTTATTTTTGCGTTGCTTAGTATTAGCATTTTTATTTGGTATGTAACTAAGTTTAATTTAGGATGTTTTACTTTTGTTTTCCATGTTGATGCTCTTTGGTTGTTTAGATCTTTGCAAAATTTTCGCCCTTAGAAGCTGGCACTAAGTTCAGCAGCTAGGTCCGACTGTTGCTAAAGAGAGCCATGTGAGAGATCGAAGATTATAGTCAAGACCCACAATTTGTTATAAGTGTGGGGTGCATATTGATTTCGTGAGCGATTATTTAGAAGAGTGGCATTTTTACTATATTTTGACTCTTATGTTATGGATGAGCTGTTTCCACACCATAGAGTTTTATTTCGACGCGAGGAAGGAGTATCATCCCAGCTACCACGACATGGTTGACACTTTCCTTTGTTGTGGGAGAGTTTTCATCGCGAGAAGCGGCTACCATTCTTGTCGAGACGATGTGGTCGACACTTTCCCACGTCATGGTTACTATACATTGCAATTGTTTGCAATCTTTTGCACTACATTCTCGAAGTTGGCATTCTTGATTTTATTTATCGGCAAATTTAGAAGCAGCAGTTCCAGTTTCCAGTCTTTCAGCAATATTTGGAGCAACTTGTAGCAGCCCAATTCGATCTCGCCAAAACTACCAGGGGAGTCTGTTCCTTTTTCTCCCTTTTTATGTGCTTAATTAGTTTTGTGCATACAATGAGGACATTGTATGAAATAACTGTGGGGTAGGGGGTCGGTAAAAGTAGTAAATTAAAATTAAAAACAAAAGGAAATAATAGTTTGAAAATTGCTAGATTTAGGAAAATTTAAAAAATTTAAAACCTTGAAATAATAGTTTAATTTAGAAAAATCTAGTGATAATTTAAAAGATTTGCTATTATTGTATGAGATGATCCGATGAGAACTCAAATGTTTAGTTAAGCCTATATTCGTTCTAGTGCATTTGTGGCCTCCTTATTCTAGTGAAATCATGGGACAAAAACACAACCTCGCTTAGTTTGAGGGATGCAATATGTTTAGCATCGTGTACCAGAAATGTATCCAGGAAAATTATTATCGTTAACCAATAAAGGTTGAAGTTGAGCGCCTCTGCTTAAGCATGTAGGGTTTTGAGTGAAAAAAAAGTGAGTACATGTTAGAAAAAAAAGAGAATTACAAGAAAAGTTGTAAGAATTTTGGAGCAGTTAAAGTGAAGATCAAAAGATCAAAATTCGAAGAAATTCAAAAAGTTGAAGATACCAAAAATCAAATCAAACAAGGTGGTGAATTCAAAGAAATTAAAGTTCAAATGTCAAAGAAGTGAAGAATTCCAAAAGAGCTCCATAGTGGTATCATAAATTGTAATTGTCTAGATTATGTATGCTTGGGTTGCTCAACCAAAAATACCTTGAGGTTAAGAGGTTTTCTGAGGATGGATTCGGAGGGATGCATAAAATGAGTATTGTTCGGAAAAAGTGGGCGAGTGTTTATGAGAATTGTGAGTATTTAGAGTATGGGGGGTTCTTTAGGAAAAAAAATTTAGACACAAATGCATGCGTTGCGGTCTTGGCATAATAGTTGAGTTTAAAATGGATTGTTGAGTGCGATATTGGTAAAATAAAAGTAAATTTGCTTGGGGGCAAGCAAAGGCTAAGTGTGGGGTATTTTGATATGTGTATTTATATATATATATATATATATATATATATATATATATATATATATACACATTATATCTTAATATTTTAGCGTTTATTATTCTCTTTTAGAGCTAAAAAGTACTTATAATGCTTTGAATTATGATTTGCAGCTATTCGTTGTCGATAGATCACAAAAGAAAAGACTGGAGCGGAATTAGGGCTTAGAGGCTAAAAGAAAGAAAGAATGTTGGAGGAGCCGATTACGCCCAGTGTAATTGACTAGAACGCTTAGCGTAATGGCAAAACAAGGGTTACGCCCCACGTACTTTATGATTACGCCCCGCATAACTGTTGCATCTGGATAACCTCTTCGCGATAAGTTTCTGAGTACGCCCAACGTAATCCGGATTACGCCCAGTGTACGTAAGTCGGTTCCAAGGGCTATAAAAAGCGATTATCAGCTAACCAGAGGGGGGGATTCGACTTCTAACCTAATTTAGTCGATAATTAACTTCTGTTAAGCCGTTTTGAGGGTCTAGAAGGCGGCCGGTAGGCCGTTAAGCTAACGGGAGCGGAGATCGGAAGGATTGGAGAGCGGATACATGTCGGTAATCATATGGGTTGTTAACATGACCATGTTTAGCATTCCATCGTGATACTATTATGTACTTGGTTTCTAATTTAGGTGTAAAAACGTTTTACTTTTGTTTATGATTGAATGAAACCTTGATTATTGGAGTAATTGCTATATTTTATGTTTAATTTATCTTGCCAAGCTTGTTAAAAGATCCTTATGTGTTAATGATAATTATTTGCTATTAATTGTCAAGTAAATTAAGTTGCGTGAACATCTGCTTGATTGCTTATATCTTATGACTTTGACGACCATCAAGATTATAAGTCTAGGAATAACGAATGCGAAACTAGGATTAACATGGGAATAAATAAGTTAACGTGTGAGCCTTTATTGATGACCATCAACAAGAGGTTAATTGAACGACCAATTCGATTAACTATTATTACTAGCCTTGCTTGATACGAACTAAACACTAGGAAACATGTTAGTTTAATCAACTGATCACTGTTTGAATTGACTTGTTTGCTAAAGGATTAGTTATAGTGAACGCTAATCTAATCATTTTAGGAATCGGTGAACACAAATAAATGAATTTGTGTATGCAATTGTCTTTGCTTTTAAGGTGTAATTTATCTAAACCAAAGTACTTGAAGAGATTTGTTTTCCTGTTAGTTTATCGAGATTTGCTATTTAAGTAATTCGTTTGAGATTCAATAACTATTTCTTTATTCCTTTCGTGTGTCGTGTAACCTATAATCAAATATTTTAAATTAATTCACCACCATTCCCTATGATCGACACCCGACTTACCTAAGCTATATTGTAATCTGACTAGGTACACTGCCTATAAGTGCATAGTTAGTCTAAGTTTGTTAAGTTATAAATATTAAAATTAGTGGGTACTTTCGTGCACATCACGGGGTATCTTGTGTTGTTCGCTTCTTCTTTCTCTTGTTCTCCGACTTCTGATTATAGTCCGCTTCCCTTGATGACTCGGGAATAAGGACTTTTACACCATGGCGGACTCCATGGTCGATGAGTCGCTGAGCCAAGCGTTTAGCACTATTAAATGTGGCTGGGTTAGAAGACAGCACATTTCCTTGGGTCGGAGCAGTCAGACCATAAATGTATCTTTCTATCTTCTTGCTCTCTCCGAGTTAATCATCTCGGGGCATAGAGCTGCTAGTTCATTGAACCGGTCAGTGTAGGTCATTATGTCTGAGCCGACCATAGTGAGATCCCACAGCTCTTGTTTCAGTTTTTGAACCTCGCCTAACGGGCAGTATTCCTCCTGCATTAACTCTTTTAGGTTTTCCCAACCTATTGAGTTTGCCACTGATAGAGTCAGTGACTTAACATGGTTGTTCCACCATGTTAGGGCCTTACTAGAGAAGGTTCAGGCAGCAAACTTCACTTCGCTTCCTTTTGGGCATAAACAGATTTCGAATACCGACTCTGTTTTCTCGAACCATTGCATAAGGGCAATGACTCCTTCAGTCGCATTAAAGGAAAATGGTTGGCATCTGGTGAAGTCCTTGTAGGAGAACTCCCCCGGCCGCACAGGTACCTCACCTTGAGTAGAATCAGTAGGCGTTTTGCCTCCACCTATACTGATGGGGTGATATTAAGCCATGGTTGTTGCCACACCTACAGCCACTGCAGCGTGTATGGTTGCCATATCTATTTGCGAAGGAGGCGGTATTGGAGTTATCGGATTAGTGTGCCTGGGTGATCTGCGAGGAGGCATCTTTTCTATAAGAAAACAAAGATGAGACAGAATAAGTCTATAGCAATGGACACAAGCCGAAAGCTGAAAAGACAAGGTTATCCTAGTTCTGGCTGCATCGGGTCCTAACTTCCACAGGATTCTAGGAACAATTCATAAATGAGTCTATACCTAATAAACTCTATGAATTTGAAATAACTATCCTTGAATGAATATTTGTTTCCTGAATAACTGTTACCAGCTGCATGTAAGAAATTAATCCTAACACATGTAATGTGGGCCGTGTTTCCATTCGCTCGATAAACTAACACGATTAATTAATTATTAGTGTGACGTGTAAGACGTTTTGGTTACTTCGGCTAATCTTTTTCTGAAAACTTCTCATGAACTTTTCCTTGTTCCTCCTGGACTCTTCTGTCGTATACTATGAGGGAGTGGTTACATTTATCTGGGCTTATCGTGCGAGAATGGAAGTAACTAAAGAATCTATGAGCTTTAAGGTACCTTTATGGGGTGATTCTTACGGAGTCTTCTTATAGTTTTACCAGGTACACAAGTTCGTATATAACTGAAGATTAAATAGACCTTCGAATAATTGATCCCACCTCAACACTACACCCTTAAGAGGATTGGATAGCGAAGCGTAGGCCATAGATTCTATGTCTATAAGACCCTGATTATATAACACTTTAGGAATATGCCTTGTAAGATTATAGGCTTATCCGTATGATTCTTTTAAGTTCTCACATAAGTTATTTATCTGGACTAAAATACTCCTATAGTATTCTAACTCTAAATCTACTCGTTCTGTGTTCTCTTGACTGGTGTTCAGGTAAGTTTTAACTCTGTTGCAACACCACATCATTCCCAAACACATGTCGGTCACATCTCGAATGAACATAGTTGATAAGGCTATATTGATCCTAGCTATGATTACATAACTGTTCAGGTTGACGATAGTGTCCAACCTTTAAATACTTTAGTTCTGTTCTCCTCGTGACACTAGTTAAATTATGTACATGTATGAGCAAGTAGGTATATTTTTATAACTTGTAGTTATACTACAAAATATATCATTATCCAGAGCATGTAAGCCCCATTATATTTATAGATGTATATCTTTTATCGGTTGATATACTTAGTTCACTATAAACAATGCTATGATACCAATATATCGCACCCCAAAACCGGAACGACGGAAACGTTCATGGGTGGAGGACGTCATGTTTAGTATCACAAGATATGTATATGGTAAGTAAGTAATGAACAACCATTTCATTTAGAAAGGAAGTTTTTACAACGTGTGTACTCACAAAACATCGAATTCATACACAAATAACAAAACAAGACTTGAAGCTATAATGCTCCATCTTCTGAATCCCCTGCACGAGCACCTATCTAATAGTCTCTTGAGAATACAAGTTATTTGAAAGAGTTGATCCGCAATTAAGCTGGTGAGTTCATAAGATTGTAGTGATGTGAGTAAGTTGTAAAGCGTTGTGGAAAATGTATATGTAAAAGTGTTGTAAGCTGTAAGTTCTATTTTGAAAAGTTCGCATGTTCCTCTAGAAAATCATATATTTCCTACTTCAATGAAAGTTAAGTAAAATAACACTACAAGCCTTTCTATGGGTACTAAGTGGTTACAAGTTATTTATAACTCAGAGTAAACAAACAATCGATTGTGTGCATCTGCCCTAAGCTCACAACCCAATAGGGAACTGAAAGTAAGGCGGATAACACACATTCCATTAGTTGTTAGATAATTGTCATAAATAACCCTAGTGTAATCACTTGTTGCTCATAGAGTTATTTGTAATGGTTCCTTTATATCTAATGAAAACTCCTTTTAAGAAAACCTATATTTCTTATAGTAAAATATCGACCACTGTGACTACTTTTATAATAGCTTACTTTATACTGCTATATATAATCTGATATCGGGTAGAAATTTAATTGAGTGAATCTGCCCTAAGTCCACAACCCAACGTGGAACAGGAGGTAAGGCAGAGAACACACATTTAACTGCCTATTGGGTATTAGTTTTATATATCAACATGGTGTATAAACTAAGGTATTACAGAGTTACTCACCTAAAGTCTTTTAGAATTGAACTGACTTAATAAAATGGATTAAGCCCTTATCTGGGAAATCTCTAGTTTGTATACCAAAAGTACTAACTTTGAAAAGTAAGTGTTGTACTAGAAAAAATGTGTTTCAACTCTGTCTCTTATAACCTGATCCATATCTGGTACCCTTATGATGACTTAATGTATACTAAGCATATATATATATATATATATATATATATATATATATATATATATACATATATATATATATATATGTGTATATATATATATATATATATATATATATATATATATAGAATCGGGTAGATAATAGATTGAGTGAACTTGTTCCAAGCCCACAACCAAACGAGGACAGGAAATGAAGAGAAGAGCACACATCCTATAAGCTGTCGGAACCTATTGATATATATGTATTCTGTGATGTATACATTAAGGAATCATAAGTCTAACATTTTGGTCCTATCCTTTAATCGTATCCTTCTACCAAGGCATCTTCTATTTTGTGCTACAACCGACTGTTCCTTTGTCGATTTGTAAAAAGTATATTTTCCCTAGTTTATAACTATCTTGACTAGAAAATAGTTCAACTTTCAAGTGGTACTGTCACTTTATGAAAGTAATGGGTAAGTAAGTACACATATGTTGTTTATAATGACATACGGATGTACTAAATAACTTAAAAACATATTGGATAGAAACCCTACTAAACGTTCTCCATGTCAAGAGATTAAGGGAACCAAACGCGACCCCTGCAAATTCGTGCAAGCCGTGTAATTCACATTAAAGTTATATGATCATGTATACCTAATATAACTATCACCTTTTGTTTAAAACAATGAGTTACTGATTCATTGGTATAATTAGATCCTGTTTGTGTGTTCTCATGCTCTGTTTTGTTTTGTATCTCTTTACTACATGTTATATATGGTATTGTTGGATTCTCTTCACTGATTGTTTGATTCTTGCATGAACTGACTCTTTGTGTGCTTCATTGTACTAGAAGTAACGAATAGCATTCTCCTAAACTACACCTATTATAGTTTACTAATGTTAGACTTGGTCTGTTATTGAAAAGACTCATTTATCTACTAAGTTATACTAGTACTTTAATAATGGAGCTTTGTGTAACTATAAAGTAACATAACCTTAAAGAGTTTTGAAATGTATTGACAACTTATAAATAAAATAAGTAATAGTTTGAAAGATGTTTAACAACAAACATTTACACAATTATCATTGTGTTCAACTTGTATTCCCCCCCCCCCCCCCCTTAAACAGTTTAAAACAGTTAAAAGATTCATTATGGGGTATGAACTCACCAGATGTGGGTGATTCAATCGGGTATGCGTGTAAGGATGAGAAGTTCCACAAATGAAGTACTGAGACACAACAAGTCCTAAATGACATATAGGGACACATATTAACATGAATATAGTGTTTATAAACAAGTATATGAAAGGATACACCTTCCGAGACTAGGAAACACCTTGAATAAGTGTTGGAATCACATGTGATTCATCAAAGGGAAGTGCCATGGCATCTAAGGGTGTTTACGGTTTTGTACCAACTCCACTTGAGTTTATAGTCGTAAACCCATGAGTTTACGGCCGTAAACTCATGGTACTTTGACCATTGTGTGATTTGAAGTCTTACAAGTCATAATAAGCATCCATACTTCATGTTTAAGCCTTAGGGAGTGTTTGTAGCATCAATACACTCTTGAATTGAGTTTTTGGCCCATGGACCATTTTGACATGTGTTTGCGGTCGTAATCACCTATGGGTGATTGTTTTGAGTCCTAAACACATCAAGGTAAGGTGCTAGGCTAGTTTCTAGGCATAATGAAGGAATTTAGGGCATCTTTGCACCATAAAGGGGAGTTTACGGCCCAAGAACATGCTTGGCCGTAAACTCTCTTCCAACCTTTGATTCTTAATGTTTTTAAGTGTATAAACATGATTCCTAACTGAATATGTAGTATAAGGAAGAGCACTTACGATCTAGAGGCTTGAAATGGTTGATATTGGCCAAGAACACTAGTGTGTGTTCCTGGTGTAACTTGAATATCTAAACAAACATGATTTTCATGGATGAAATCAATGTAAGAATCTAGTTAGTAAGATGTATTAACTTATCAAGGGATAGAATACTCACTCTTTTGAAGATCTAAGGTGAAAGTATTGAGGATACTTGAGAGGATTTGGAGGAAAATCAGCCAAAGGAAGGAAGAAATGAGAAGAAATGACCCAAGGATATATATATATATATATATATATATATATATATATATATATATATATATATATATATATATATATATATATATACTCTTAAGTTTACGGCGACATGAGTTTATGGTCGTAAACTCATGGTCTTGTGGCCATGAACTCATTTAGATGGGGTTTAGGTTTGATTTGCTACACTGGGGTTCTAGCATGTACTTTGTAACACTTATTCCTTAAGTGTATTAGGCTCAAAACTCCTTAGAATGACCTATAACAAGGCTAGAACTCTGTACTAATGATTTTGACACCCGGATTAGATGACTGACTGAGCTTATAAAATAAAAATTTTCGAGTTTTCACAAAGGAGGTGAACATCAACACTTCTACTCCCGAAGAGATCGCCGCCTTTGAGGCCCATGAGCATGATGCTACGAAAGTCCATTGGATCATGCTGGTGACCATGACTGTTGAGCTTCAGAAGTCCTATGAGGACTACTATCCCTATGAGACGCATCAAGACTTGGTGGACCGTTACCACCAAAGTGTGAGGCAAGAGAGGTATGAGATCATCACTTCGATGATAACTGCCAAAATGGGGAATGGAGAGTCCCTTACCACTCATCTGCAAAAGATGCAGAGATATGTTGACCGCGTGCTGAAGTTGAATGTTAACTTTGATGAAGAGCTGGAAATCGACATTATCCTTCACTCCTTGCCTCCCTACTACAACCAGTTCCGCAGGACCTACCATATGACTAAGGAAGAGGTCACCTTGAGCAAGCTTCAAGGATTGCTTAGAACTGTTGAGAGCAATCTCAAGGACAAGTCTGTTGCGTCAACTCCCACTCGAACCGCTGCTCCTATTTTGGCCATTGGCCAAGGGAGGGGCAAGAACATGAAGGCTCCTTCAAAGAGCCACCACAAGGTAAAATCCCAAGATGGTACCTCTTCTAGTGGAACTAAAGTTGGTTCTGCTAAGCCCAACTCTAACCCAAAGGAGGCAGAGTGCCACCACTACCACAAAATAAGGCATTAGAAGAGAAGATGTCCGGAATATCTGCAAGCCATCAAGGATGGGAAGATCAAGCCATCTTTCACAGGTATGTACACAATTAAGTCTAATGATTCATCACATGATATTTCTTGGGTTCTTGATACAGGATGTGGTTTTCACATATGTTCTAATTTGCATGGACTAAGAAGAGATAGGGATGTGGAGCATGGAAGAATAAATCTAATCATGGGGAACAGAAGATTGTCGCATATCACCAGGATTGGAGTGTATTCTCTAGCGCTTATTAATGGATTAGGTTTAGATTTAAATAATTGTTGCTATTCACCAGATATGGCTGGAAACATCATTTCATTTCATGGTTTCTTTAGACAAGGATTTAGATATTTGCTTGATAATGAAAAAGGTTATATCTATGCTTATCTAAATGGTGTTTTATATTTTGAATCATTGCCTTGTAATGGAATTTATGAAACTGTTATGGTTGTAGATAACCTAGGAAATGATGTATTATGTGTGGATTCTTCCAATAGTATGGATAAATCATGCTTGTGGCATTGTCGTGTTGGACATGTTAACAAGAAACGCATAGCCCAACTCCAAAAGGATGGAGTGTTAGAGTCATTCGAACTTAGGGATGATGACATGTGCGAGTCTTGTTTACTTGGAAAGATGACCAAGTCACCCTTTACTGGCACTTGTGAAAGGGGTGAGGGTCTATTGTATCTCATACACACCGATGTGTGTGGGCCCTTTAGATCCATTACAAGGGATGTGAACCGCTTCTATGTGACTTTCACTAATGACTATGGTAGATATGGGTATATCTACTTAATCAAACACAAGTCAGAAACCTTTGAAAAGTTCAAAAAGTTTAAACAAGAAGTGGAGAATCAATTGGGCAAGAAAATCAAGAAGCTTCGATCCGATCGAGGAGGAAAGTACCTAAGTCTTGAATTCCATGACTACCTCAAGGAATGTGGAATAGTTTCACAATTGACGCCACCTAGGACACCACAGTTGAATGGTGTCGCTGAGAGGCGTAATCAAACCTTGTTAGACATGGTTCATTCCATGATGAGTCATGCTTCACTACCTATATCATTCTGGGGGTATGCCTTAGAGACTGCCGCCCATATCCTTAACTTAGTCCCTACAAAGAAGGTTGCCAAAACACCTCATGAGATATGGACAGGGAAAGCTCCCTCGTTGGCACATGGGGTTGTGAGGATTTCGAAATATGAGAGACTCATGACAAGCTCGAACCTCGTAGTGAGCGGTGTATTTTCATCGGCTACCCGCAGAAATCCTTTGGATATCTCTTCTATAGACCGAGTGACAATGTTGTCTTCGTTGCAAGGAGAGGAGTTTTCCAAGAGCGAGAACTCATAATCCAAAGAGACACTGGGAGGCAAATCGATCTTGAAGTGATTCAAGAGCCAAGCCATGAAGGAGCCTCTAACGCTGGCGTTCAACTCGAGGAGGAAAGTCCAATCAAACCGATTGACGAGTCCTTACCTCTTAGACGTTCCAAAAGAGTTAGGGTTCAACCCCGGTTTTATGGTTTTCATATTACTATGGAAGGGGATACGTTCATTAGCGATAGTACACTAATGAATTTGGATGAACCTAACAGCTATAAGGAAGCCATGCCAGGCCCGGAGTCTGCAAAATTAAAAGAGGCGATGGACAGCGAGATTCATTCCATGTATGACAACCAACTTTGGAATTTGGTTGACCATGTGCTCGGACGTAAGATGGTTGGGTGCAAGAGGATCTTCAAGAAGAAGACCGATGTAGATGGGAATGTGCACACATATAAGGCGCGATTGGCTACGAAGGGTTTCACTCAAACTCCTGGAGTTGAATATGATGAAACTTTCTCACCAGGTGCTAAAATAAAGTCTATTAGGGCGATGTTGGACATTGTTGCATTTCATGATAATGAAATATGGCAAATGGATGCCAAAATTGCTTTCCTTAAGGGAAAGTTGGTTGAGGATGTTTACATGGCTCAGCTAGAGGGTTTTGTCAATGCAAAGCATCCCAATAGAGTGTGTAATCTTGAGAAGTCCATTTATGGACTTAAGCAAGCGTCTCGCAGATGGAATCTTTTCTTCCTCGTATTGTATGTCGATTACATACTACTCATAGGAAACGACATCCCGACATTGCAGGAACTTAAGTCCTAGCTCGAGAAGTGCTTCACTATAAAGGACCTCAGAGAGGCTTCCTATATTTTGGGAATAAGGATAGTGAGAAACCGAAGTAAGAGACTAATAGGACTTAGTCAAAATACTTACTTGGAAAAAGTACTAAAACGTTTTAGTATGGAGAACTCAAAGAAGGGAGAGTTACCAATCCAAAGGAATGCCAAGTTGAGTAAGACTCAATGCCCGAGTACTGAAGTCGAGATAGTAGAAATGAGCCGAGTACCATACACTTTCGTAGTTGGCTCGATTATGTATGCTAGGACTTGTACTCGCCCTGATGTGGTCTTCGCTTTAAGCATGGTCAGTAGATATCAAGGGAACCCTAGCAAAGCGCTTTGGACCGCAGTCAAGAACATTATTAAGTACCTTTGGAGGACCAAGGAATGGTTTCTAGTCCTCGTTGGGAGTGATGACTTAAAGGTGCGAGGGTATAGTAACGCCAACTTTCAGACTGACAGAGACAACTACCGTTCGCAGTCGGACTAGGTCTTTACCCTTAATGGAGGAGCAGTGACATGGAAAAGTTCCAAGAAAGAAACTGTAGCTAATTCAACGTGCGAATCAGAGTACATTGCAGCGAGCGAAGCATCGAAAGAGGCGATATGGTTGAAAAACTTCATTGGAGACCTTTGAGTTGTGCCTACCATAAAGGAGCCCATGGAAATTTTCTGTGATAATGAAGGAGCGGTTTCCTTGACCAAGGAATCGAGGGATCATGGTAGATCTTGACATATCGACAGAAAATATCACTTTATTCGACATCGGGTAGAAGAAGGACTCCTCGTAGTGAAGAGGGCATCGTCAGAAGATAACCCAACATATCCGCTTACAAAGAGACTGAGTAGGGTAAAGCACTTGCAGCACGCTAGGAATATTAGGCTGAAGGACGATATTAGTTTAGATTAGATAGTTTGGAAATCTGTAATAGATAAATGTAATTGACATTTTATGATTAAGTAAAGGAGTATTATTTATAAGTAAAGTTACTGTCTTATGTTGATTGTTTAACTATTGTTTCACTTTGCATGTTTTGACTTCATGAATAATTGAATTATTTAAGAATAATCGAATTATTCGAATGGTCCATAATCGTTCATATGTTGGAAGTAGATATGAATGAAGACTATCATGAATAGGTGTGTAGATTATCTAAAAGGTATTAGACATAGCAAAGGTTTGATACAACGTTCATGAGTGCTTATGAACAAGTTTTGAGCATTGGAATAAACCCACGGTTGCTGGAATCACTTCATGGAATATATCACTAGTGATCACAAGACGATAATATCATATGGTCTTAAAACCTAGATATATGGTTTATTTTTTACTGGTTTGGTGTACATTGATAATGCGAAAACACATCAGTAACTTGATGTCATAAAATGCATTGTTGTGTATGATTTGATTAGTGAATAATAAATGCATACAAGTCGAATTTTATCTATTCCTTTTATCCTAAGAGGGTAAAAGCGATATCAGGGCCCCTCAATGATTTGATTTGACTTATGTGCCAGGCCTGATCAGGACTGAATTAATGTGTTCAATTAAGTTCTATGTCAAATGAATCTGCGATCGAGAAACAAACTGTTGGACAATAAGTATAACTATGTTCCATGTGATTGTCCGCACGATATCTAGAACAGAGGACTATACGATCTCTTATTTAAAGGACATGTTACTGATAAGATCATATTTCGACGTCTTTGAGAGCTACGATTGCTAATAGGAATATGCTTACATTATAGTTACTAGACGTATCCAAGTGGGAGACTGTTGGATTAGTGTCTAAGCCGGTAACTATATTTGGTAAGTACTTGACCCGGTTATGCATGGTCCTTTTGGGTTGCCTTCACTATAGCAACTTGACAGGGTAATTTATGGAGAGAGAGAGAGAGAGAGAGAGAGAGAGAGAGTACTATGATTTATTAATATATTATAAGAATAATATATTAAAATAGAAATCATATTATTTGATTAATATAAGTCATAAATTAATTAGGAATTAATTTGGTGACTAAAAGAGATTAATTAAATAAAGGGGTATAAACTGTCAAATGTGTGATAGTTAAGTTTTGGGCTGGGAAACCTAATGGACTAAGGGGGAACGAAATTATGATGAAGGATCATCATATTTTCATCCAAGGCCCCATTCCAGAAGGTTCCATGGGCTGCTTGGTGATTAAGTTGTCCATTAGGGTTTTAGCAGAAACCCTAGCAGCCTACAATATAAATAGGACCCTTAGGGTATGAAAATCGACTACACTTGATCTCAAGAGAAACCCTAGAGCTGATTTTAGCATTCCCTCTTCTCTCTCATAATTTCCTTCTTGCTAGTTGGTGTTTGTAAGCCATTAGAGGAGTTACACTTGTGACTCTAAGCTCCAAGACAAGAAGAATCAAGAAGTAATCAAGCAATCAACAAAAGGTAATCATCTAGATCTGATTTGTTATGTTATATTTCGAATTCGTACTGCTAGATCTAGGGTTTTCAAGTCTCGGATTCATTGCATGTACAATAGAGAAGCCTAGATCCAAGCATTAGGGTTTGCATGAGGTGGAGATACCTGATGATAGGACCATCAGGGTCGCGAGAATACATAGGGCGTGTTCGCTGTAGTTATTTGATGAGCAGTTTTCAATGGACTTGGTTCTTATTCCCCTACGAGGGAATAAGGTTATAGTGGGTATGGATTGGATGAGCCCCAATGGAGCAATGATTGCTTATGAGATGCAGTTAGTAAGGGTTCGCACTCCCAGTGGAGGAGAGTTAGTGATTAAGCACGAGAGGCCACAACGCGGACCAGTCCTTTATTCGGCAGCGAGAGCTAGACGCTACGTTCAGCAAGGTTGCGCAGGGTACATCGCCTATGTGATAGATTCTTAGGAGAAGGGTAAGGCGACAGTTTATGATGTACCAGTAGTGCGAGAGTATCCAGATGTATTCCCGAAGGACTTACCTGGGATACCTCCGAAATGATAGGTCGAGTTTTGAATTGACCTGGTTCCGAGTGTGGCTCCGATAGCCAAGGCACCATATCGGTTGGCTCCTCCAGAGATGCAAGAGATGTCTACACAGCTGCAGGAGCTGCTAGACAAGGGTTTCATTAGGCCGAGTAGTTCACCATGGGGAGCCCCAATCCAGCTAGTGTGGAAGAAGGATGGGTCGCACCGTATGTGCATAGATTACCGAGAGCTGAACAAGGTAACGGTGAAGAACCGTTACCCACTACCGAGGATAGACGACATGTTTGACTAGCTTCAGGGAGCATCTTGGTCCTCCAAGATTGATCTACGGTCAGGATACACCAGATGCGGGTCAGGGATGAGGATGTGCAGAAGAACACTTTTAGGACCCGTTATGATCATTATGAGTTTGTGGTGATGGCGTTCGGGCTCACCAACGCTCCAGCTGCTTTCATGGATCTCATGAACCATGTATGCAAATCAATGTTGGATCGGTCTGTGATAGTGTTCATTGATGACATCTTGGTTTATTCCAAGACTCAGGAGCAGCATGAGGAGCACCTGAGAGAGGTGCTAGAGACACTGAGGAGGGGGAGACTTTTCGCGAAGTTCTCCAAGTGCGAGTTCTGGTTGCGCGAGGTGCAGTTCCTTGGACACCTCGTCAACTAGAAGGGTATACTAGTAGATCCGGCCAGGATAAAGGTCGTGATATAGTGGGAGGTCCCGAGGTCTCCAACTGAGATTCGGAGCTTCCTAGGACTGGCAGGGTGCTACAGGAGATTCATCCAGGATTTCTCCAAGATAGTAGTTCCACTCACCCGACTAACGAAGAAGTCAGTGCTTTTTCGTTGGAGGCCTGAGTAGCACGCAACATTTTAAAATAACTTATGTTGTGGATCTTAACCGCTATACATGCTCATATGGGAAATAATGCAGTCTCAGTATAGTGTGCGATCAAGCTATTGCGGTATCATCTTATTCAAACATCTCATAATTAGAAGATATGGTTTATATATTATAGGGTTGACATGTTTCAAAGTACATACCAGACGCAAAATGTGAATCTTTTTCCCTTACATATGAATGGGAAATACCAGACCCATTAACGGTTGTCTTAATGTATATGTAATCGTATATTTATTTTCACTTATTTTTATCACAATTAAGTATGTTCGCAATCGATTTGGAGTGACTAGTGAAACTTATTACCTACATGTTACAAATAAAAACATAAATAATTTACAAATACATAATCTTATTAAACCTACAAATAACAAAAATACATAATTTAAATATACGAGACATCATTTAAAAGATACCAAAAACATTCATATGGAAAACCAACCCCTTACTTTTATGTATGTATTCCACCTTTGGCAGCGGCAAAATTACTTGTTCATCTTCATCAAATAATTCATTGTCGATCTTGTGATAAATTTTAATAAACGTCTCCATCATCGATCGTATGTATAGAAACTCTTCATTTCTTCTTCATTTTGATACTCTACAACATATAACTCATAGTGAAACACATTTTTCAAGTGGACCTATCATGACCCGTACATTAGATGTGGCAAACTAATGACAACCATAACATTTATGTCATTGATTCCCGACTCACATACTCACATACCCAAATTATTGACACACGGTCACAGACTCAAATTTCGGACACACCGTGCCAAGCACCACATTCTAGACACCCCCAATTCTGGATACCACATTCCAAACACATTCCGGACCCCAATCATTTATTTCATAGATTCCTGAATCAAGGACACATATTCTGGACACCCCGTTCAACACAAATTTAGCCTATCAATATGCAACTATCATACACCGTAAACGTAGTAAAACCTTGAGAATGAGTTCACTTGAGATTGATGTTTGGCGTTGTGAAGAAGACGATTGCTATGTTTTTTTTGGATATAAACACGTTTCTGGAAGGCCTAGATTTCCCATTCACTGATAAAATGTTTGATGTCATTTTTGAAGCTATGAAAGCCGTAATGAATGTGCAGACGATCTAGCGCAACAAGTAAATGAAAAAAATGGGTTGTTGAACTATGAAAAAAGTCAAAGAACTGTGAAGTGGATTTAAGATGCAAATGTGGAGATTGATAAACTTTCGACAGAATAGGGACGTCAAACAAATGATAGAATTAGAGGAGATTTTATTGACTGCAAAACAAAATATGTATCCTTTATAATTTCCTAATACGTGGAAACTAATCTAAGTATGTAATAGCTTTTGGAATGCTCGTTTATCTAATGTTAATGAAAAGCATTGCCATTTTAGAAAACCTCATAATTTCTTTTACATAATTAAGTTTGAAATGAAAATAAAAAATTAAAAGAATTAGAGCACATATCCAAGATAACTTGGAACTTGAATCCAGTGCAAAAATACAGTATCTACATGATTTTCAAATAATTCCATGTATGTCTCAATTAGGCTAAACCCATTATCAGTTATTTGCACTCTTTTTTCTATTGTTACACTTATCCTATGTGCTTCTTTGATGATGTACATTGTGTTCACAAAAAGGCATATATCATTAGACATCATAATGAGGAGCATTTTCATGTTAAACAATTCTAGTTTACTATGCTCCTCGACCCAAGAAGGAAGTAATGAGATTTCCAGTATTATCATTCATTTTTTCGTACATTGATAATCTTGAATCATTTTCTAACGTAGTTGTATCGACAAGACATTTTTGCTCGCCATCAAGCCGTAGTATTTCATATTCTATTGGCAATGTATCCTAATCAATCGAGTCCCTAGATGTTGGAGACTAAAATTCAAATATATTAAAATACACATTAAATAAAGGGAATGTTCCAAATTAATGCCAAGTTGCATAAAAATATTCATAACAAAAAAAAATATATAAGGTCCCAACTAGTATAAAATTACAGGTATTTGTAAACTTATTGGGGTCCTATATTTGAAGTTCTACCTGCTTTCAATCTAAGCTTTAACATTTTTTTTTCTAATTTCTTTCTTAATTTTATAGTTGTCCAGCGTGGTTTACTATTTATTTCCTACATTTTATTTTTTTATCTGAAAGAAACATTCCAATATCATTTAAATATATTAACATTAAAATACATTATATTCATAACAAAACTTTGGAAATTAGTTTTACCTTTAGCGGACGTAATTTTGTAATATCCTCAAAATGGAATACAATTTGTTCGTCTGTAAAACCCATTTTTTAACAACATCTAGAGAAATTGATCTTCAGGCTAATACGAGTTCGGTTTAATGCAAATAAATATTAAAAATAATTTCACAATATCATAAACAATACTAAACAAATATTGAAATGTTATTCCAGAATGTCATTTCGAAACAATTGCATTTCAGACACAGGTACTTCGTATTTCATGCTACGTACTTTGTATTCTGGAGTGCAAATACTATTCAAGAATGACTTGTAATGGCTAATATAGAGCTTTTTCCTCACTACAAAATGGTGTTACTCACATTTCATGGTATACTGTTACTCACATTTCATGGTACCTATACGGTTCTTATATATCTAAAACTAAAAATAGTACAAAAACTACATATTCCGGACTTGTTCTTCGAATTGCGGACATGGTCTACACATTTCGGAATACAAAAAAGTTATTTGTAAAGCAAGATGCAAGTATAAGAGTATAGATCACCTGATTTTTTGAATTCATGGTCAATAAGCTTAAAAAATTACGCCTATGGTGGTAAGAAGAACTTTAGAATTCCAATTTTCGGAATGCTTATTCTGATTATCTTGGTGTGGGCCCCATATATATATATATATATATATATATATATATATATATATATATATATATATATATATATATATATATATATATATATAGTGATGAAAGTGGGTCCAAACCAAGACCGGATGGAACCGGACCTGAAAAACCAAGAACCGGTTAACAAGATATTGTAAAATCGGAAACCAGACCGGTATATAGAAACCGGTTCCATTCGGTTTCGTGTACGGTACCAGGTAAAATGAGTCTCGAACCGAAAAACCCGGAAACATTAAAGTGGGTAGGTTGAAACCGTAAAAAGTGGATTTAGAACCGGAAAACCTGAAAACCGAAATTTTTTAATAATTACTTAGTACTTAGTGCGTTGAACTTTAAAAATGAAACTAAAATTCACAAAATTATAGTTTAAAATCACGCACAAACTCAAAACTATACTCTAGAAAAAACCATATGTTAATTTGACTTTAAACGAATGAGATATGCATGTGTTAACGTTTTCATTAAATTAAAAATAAATAAAAAAAAAAAAAAAAAAAAAAAAAACCCTAAAAAGTTGAAAATTTTAAGCTTTGATATCATGACTTCGGGGAACTGTAAGTTATTGAATATTTAAACAAAAAGAACAACATTATACTCTAAAATCATGTACAACTTTAAACTACAAGTTGGAAAAACTTAATGTCAATCCGACTTCAAATGAATTAGATATGTATGTTTTAAAATATTCACAGAATACCAAAAAGCTGAAAAACCTAAAAATTTCCAACATTTATATTTCAATTTTGAAAAACTGTAAGTTAATGAATATAAAACTAAAAATAACAAATTTATAATCTAAAATCATGTACAAACTGTAAACTACATGTTGGAAAAAACCGTATGTCAATCTGACTTGAAATTAATGAAATATATATGTTTTAAATGTTTCACGGAAACCAGTTCTGATCCTAAAAGTGGTTCCGATTGCTGATACCGGTTCCGGTTCTATAACCCGGTTTGCTCGGTCCCGATGGACCAAAATCTAGATTACCCAAAACCCAGAGAAAACCAAATTTTAAACTCGAAACCGAAACATCTTCAATAAATTCCGGTTCTAGTTCAATTTTCCGGTTATAAATCTCATCCCTACCCCCATATATAGCATTAAGCTACACTAATAGGCTTTTGGTTTGTTTTGGTTTGGCCCTGAATGGCCATTAAATTGTTATTATGTTAAAAAAAATGATTATTTTCATTGATAGTTAACTAAAACGTGGTTACATTACTCAATTTTCCATTTATTAAATTTGGTTCTTAATTTTACGCTCCAAATCGATAAGTTGTAAGATATCTTTGATAATTGGAATTTTTATTAAAATGCATAACCGATAATTGATGAATTGACTGAGTCAAATGATTTTGAATTTTTATAAATTGTCAAGTTGATTTCACTTCATACATTCAACTACTTTCGTAGTGAGCTTTTATATCTTTGTACTGTCATAACAAATGGAAGATTGATATTGCACCTGTTACCTTTTGGAATTTATTATATTACGACGATTGATATTGCACCTACTACCTTTTGGAATTTATTATATTATGATCTGGATTTAGGTTTTTCGTTTTATTTTTGTAGAATGCGTGTTTCACAAAATGCCAAAATTGATGTTTCGATTCAAGTCAATCGATAATTTATGGCATTCATAGTTAGTGACTATTTCAAACTAGGGTTGACAAAAAAAAATTAATTATTTCCAAAAGTTCACCACAGTTGACTCAAGGTTCTTCGGTATGCTCTCACCACAATCTTTTATGATAAATACATCACCATGGTACTTGAGAAAAATGTATCGCTAGCTTCTTCCATTCACTCCCATCGTTATTGCTACAAACATTTAACTTTTCTTTGACAATTTAAGTCGATTTACTAAAGCAAGCATGTCCTCATCTTTCATGAGAGAGTTTGCACACCTCCAAATTCCACTGGAATCCATTATATGTGCCACTAACAACTTTGCTAACAGCAACTTCATTGCGCAAGGTGCATATGGTAAAGTATACAAAGGAGATTTCTCAAGCTCGGAGGGTCCAACCATCAGTGCTGTAAAGCGCTGGAATCCTTTGAATGAAGATGGAGGTCCGGAGTTTCGAAGGGAGATCATGTTGCTTGCCGAAAATATACATGAAAATCTCATCACACTCTTAGGATTCTGTGATGAGAAGAAGGAAAGAATCCTTGTGTATGAGTATGCACCTAATAAAAGCCTCGACTTTCATCTAGCAGACCCCAAATTGACGTGGGTTCAACGTCTCAAGATATGTCTTGAGACTGCACGTGGTTTGCAGTACCTTCACAATCCCAAGGAAGCCCAACGTGTCCTGCATTGTGATATCAAAAGTGGCAATATATTGTTGGACGAAAACTGGAAAGCCAAAGTTTCAGATTTTGGCTTATCCAAATATGGCCCTGCCACAGTATTCCGTTCGTATCTTATCACTCAAGCCAAAGGCACATTAGGATATGTTGATCCCGCCTTTATGGAGACGTTGGTATACACAAAAGAATCGGACGTCTACTCCTTCGGGGTGGTACTATTCGAAGTTTTATGCTCAAGGGTTTGTATTGATTTTAGTTGTGATGATGATGCGCACCGATGCCTAGTTGCATGGGTAAAGAAGTCATCAAAAGAAGAAATTCGAGATACAATTATTCATTCTAATCTAAGGCAACAAATGAAACATCATTCTTTTGATAAGTTCTTAAAACTAGCATTACAATGCGTGGAAAAAGAGCCCAGACGTCGCCCGTCAATGGATATCATTGTGGGAACGCTTGAATCTGCACTCAAATCTCAAGTATGTTCTTTTACTCTTTTCATTGGATTTATATATGGAAGAAACCAACAAACGCGACAAATATAATTGAAATAATATCGTTGGAAACAACAATGCAAATACTTCAAATGGATTAATGTCAACATGTTTGGAAGTTTGTTTTAAGAATGTAATTAATTATATCATAACAAGATTTTCTTTGCTGGTAATTTTAGGAAAGATTTGTGAAGTTCAAAAAAGCATCAGGTATCATGTTGGACATTGCTGCAGCCTCTCTGATACGGATATCTCCAGAAGCTTCTCGAGTCCCTTTAATGTTGAAGTCAGCGTTGTCGGAGGATAGGCCCTTTGGGATCACCTGCAAAAACCTTATCCGAACTTTCCATGGTTCTAAACAAATTTCTCCTAAAGATGAATCCAGCCATCCAGAACCTTAACACGATGGATCCGAAAGTTTCCTATGCGTCTGACATGGTTTTCAACACCGTCGGTTTGACCAATTCAACCAGCAACCGGTCAGATTACTTGTTTTATCGCATAAAAACTGTTTGCAGGCCAACCACCAAACACCGTCGATCGGTTCATTAAAAAACCGGACCTGAACCAGTATGATAAACCCATAAAAAAGTTAGAAATTTTATTTATTTTAAGTTGAAAAGTTAGAAAGTTTATATATGTATCCCAAAATAGAGGGGACACTTTTTTTAGGTATATGTTGTAAGGAACGGATATATATATATATATATATATATATATATATATATATATATATATATATATATATATATATACTAGTCGTTTACCCGCGCAAAACGGCGGACGTTGAATGATGTTTATTCGGCAAATAGTTTCCGGCAAACAAATATAATTGTGTTTTTGTTTTGGGTTAAAAATAAAAATGTGTACATAATTTTTGTTGAAAAAATTTTGTTTTTGTTAAATAAAAATGTAGGTACATATTTTGGGTTAGAAAAAAAAATATAGTGTAATTTTGCGTTAACAATGATCATTTTCCAATTGACATTGATAAAAAAAATGTCAATTTGATAAAAAAAAAAAATGTCAATTTGATCCGACTAAATTATACACTCATACCCAATCCACATTTGACTTTTTGCAGCTACTACTTTCACTTTAAAAATATACACCTATTTAACATTAATCGCATGCAATTATCAACATCTTGGCATAAATTTGAAGAAATCAAAACATTAAAATGGTCAAAAAAAACTTAGCCAATACTTTAATTCTATGAATTGCTTCATCTTTTTTTATGTCCAATCGTAAATGTTCATATCCTGTGAGAGAATCCAATTTTTCTTGTAGTTCAAGTAAGGAAGGGACTCAATTTAAACCAAATGACACATTGTTACATATGAATAAAGATCATATACTAACTTATTTCTCCTTTTGTAGTGCAACAAGAGCACCGACAGATGAAACACCAGAAAGTACAAGAAATCATAAAAAGATCTTATTGCTCTGATTTCTCTGTTTGAATATTTCATGTTGTTATAAAGTAAAGCACTTAAAAAAATTGCAAACCTCAAAGAAGCAAAAATGGATAGATCTGTATGTACAATTCATCCATGGAGAATGAACCATCATCCACACAAAAACCATCCTCGACTCAACACTCCAAAGTAGCTTTGACATCCGCTCTAAAAAGGGGAAACCATTAAACCGGTGAGTAATCGATATCCATTTAATCAGCAGGTTAGTGAACTTACATTCCTCCTGAAAAATCACAGTACTCCAGCAAATCTTCTTATTCTTCAAGCTTATCTAAATTTGATGTAAATTTTATACATGGGAAAAAAAACATATTTGTCATTGCTTTTATTGAAGCTTGTAGACTAAAAAGTAGATGCTATACCTGAAACTGGCGAGGAAGAAGAAAGTCCAAATTTTTAAACAAATCCCTCATGCTTGAGAAACAAATCATATACACAAAGAGAGAAGAAGACATGTTAAAATCTCAAAAATATAGTTTTCAAAAACATAGATGTACAAACCCTCAATTCTCAATTACTAACTTTAGGTTTAAAGAGAGAGTGACACGAAAATAACTAATAGTGTTTATATTTATGAATAATGTCATGGAACCATAAATCAAAAGAAACTTGCTTACCTATTCAACATACAAAAAACTGGAACCTAGGAAATAAATACATAAAACTCGAACCTGTGAAAACAGAAAAACGTAATGATATGAAATCAAAAGAATATAAATATCGGTTGGTAGTTAGAAATCAAGAAAAGAAGAACCAGACATCCATCTTTCTATATCGACCCTAAAATCAATCTTGGTACATCCAACCTGACATAAAACAATAAACGAACCAGAAAATGAAAGAAGCCGGGAAAGAATATAAACCATGCTACATGTTTTGAAACATACTTATTGAAAGCATCATAAAATTTCGATTTTGAACTACTATCCACTAAACAAACACTGCAAAACACAACCATCAAACGTCAATCGCCTCTAGAGGGGTGATTCGACTAAAAAGGACTAAAAAAAAGTATACTATAAGCATGAACATTGGGGTTTGACAGAGTGTCCGCATTAATCAAGAATAAAAATTATGATATTTTGTAAAACAATTTAAAAAGATAAAGTACGTATAAGTCGATACCTTAAATTGGTCATCCTGCTAGTTTTTATAGCATGAGAAGTAGTGAACCTCCAAGCGATATTTGACGGCTAGAGATAGAGGGTGAGGTCGAAGGTGAAGGAGACAAGCCCTAACTTAATCTCCAGAGATAGATGGATATATTTGGGTTGAATGCTTGGAGCGGGACTTTTGGGTTCCTTCGATTTGAATGAGTCTCCCACTTTAAATAATAAATGATTAGAGAATTGTTCAATTTTAGCTAGAAATGGGGAAAGTCAAAATAAAAGTTGGGTCAATTATATGATTATAAGGCTTGATTATTGGAAATAACATTTATTCTTTATTAGATACTTGTACACATTGCTTCATCATTTATACGATTTAAACAATTACATAATTATAATATATATATATATATATATATATATATATATATATAATATTATTTTATTGATGGTTACTTGTACTATTAGCTTAATGGTTTGAACGTCTTAAAATAATAATATTATTATATTCAATCTATTTTTGGAATTAGTGAGATTTCTTTTATAAGATAGTAAGATATATATATATATATATATATATATATATATATATATATATATATATATATATATATATATATATGTTGTAAGGAAAGGAGTTATAAGATTCAAAAGCGGGGTAAACTGAATCCGAGGTACATAACACCATTCGAAATTTTCATAAAGAGTTATTTAACCCCAAGAGCTAAATAACGTGTATGATGTCTTTCATATGTCTAATCTTAAAAAGTGTCTTTTTGATGATACACTTATCATTCCGCTTGGTGAAATTCAGATTAATCCTGAACTGAACTTTGTCGTAGAGCCATTCGAAATCATGGATAGAGAGGTCAAACGACTCAAGCAGAGTCGGATTCATATAGTCTAAGTACGATTTAACTCTAAGCAAGGACCAAAGTACACATGGAAACCAGATGAGGAAATAAAGTACAAGTACCCTCACTTGTTCAAAGGAATCTAGACGATAAGGTAAAATTTTGGGATACAAATTTCCTAAACAGGGGGAGATTGTGATAACCAAGAGGATCCCGTTACTAATTAATCACCATTTGGAACATGTAGGAAAATAGATGAAAAAACTTAATATTGTAATATTTGATTTTTGAGATAATAAAGATCAAAGGTGCTATTGTATTTGTTGTTAAATGATGGTTAAGGCTAAAAATTAAGTGTCCAAAAAATTGTATCGTCTTCTAAGTTGGTTAACATACTTGGAAAGTACTCGTTAACCTGATCTCAAGGATATAAGATTTGTAAAAATTCGACTCAAAACGAAAGAGTTATGGATTTTATAAAAATAAAAATCAAACACGTAATTAAAATTGATTACGTCAAAGGGTACTTAGAGATTGGTTGAGTTTTGACTAAAAGTGAAAGACGGAGATTTGCACTACTCCTTAACATAAAAACTTTAAGACAAAGAATGTCGAAAACGGGATCCATATGAGAGAGATATGATTTTTGTAGAATCATTTATTTTTAACCCCGTTAGGCACAAAAATAAAAGTTAAAACTAGTTAAAACAACCTAAAGGAGACTTATTTTACTCCTTGAGATCATTGTATATATATAGAGAGAGGGCTTAGATCGAAACTCGCACGAAGAAGTTATGATTTTTCAAAATTACTTCATGTGTGTGCAGTATGCATCTCTGCACGTTGCGCACCTGACACCAGATTCGAGTAGATTGCGAGTAACGTGGCCAATTAGGGTGGCGATACGTAGCCTTCTCTGGATGGAGCCACGATGATCATGCATGACGTGCATAGATATTTGTGACGCCCGCACCCAAATTCTATGCCTATAAATAGAATGTTAGGCAGAACCCATTCTGTATACTATCTGTTCTCTCACTCTCCCTCTCCTCAAAGTAGCTGCCCTTGGAGCGGTCGTCGGAGTCTTGAGCTAGTTTCAAACCTACATCAAAGGTCTCATGCGACTAGGGTGAGCTCACAGACCCTTTTTCACTATTTGAATTTATCCGGCGGGGGGGGGGGGGGGGGGGGGTAGTACATTCTTATAGAACTATTTTATCAAAGTATTTATACATATAAATATCAAACATTTTATAAAGCTAGAAACCTTAGTATAATGTAGCTATAGATATTATGCCTAGTTGTAAGTTATGATATTATTCCTCAGAATTATGATATCTGATAGTCTAAAAAGAGATATTATCTAGATTTTATAAAGGTCAGTTTTCTATGGTAACATAGTACCTAGAAGTAATGCTGGTCAAATATAGGGATATGCACTGATGCACTGTATCTGATCATTAATCTTCCAAAATATCCTATCACTCAAAATAATCATAACTAGGCTATATATGACAAAATAATATATATATATATATATATATATATATATATATATATATATATATATATATACTAGAAAAGTTTGAGTCTCGTGCTAAGCACGGCCCACGGAAGGCTATTTAGGTAATTTTTTTAGTGTAATCTAATGTCACACAATGAAGCTATGGTGATATAGGTAAAAAGCCTTGTTATGTTTAAGACAAATATGAAATAAGCGTAAACAAATTCATTAACATAACATACACTTCAAGTAGTACACTGTAAAGGTATAGAGAAACATATCATTAACATATTCAGTA
Organism: Lactuca saligna; assembly: GCF_052625555.1. NCBI lineage: Eukaryota > Viridiplantae > Streptophyta > Magnoliopsida > Asterales > Asteraceae > Lactuca > Lactuca saligna. The sequence continues at coordinate 149,145,955 of NC_136420.1, forward strand.
ACTTAATATACATACATTAAGCTACATTGGCAGGTGTTTATTGCTTGACCATCAGGTAATACAAAGAAGGAATGAAATTTATAACATGTGAACATCCCTTAGAAATAACTTGGACCCTGCAAATGAATTACAAATTAGAATTAAAATTAATATGAAAACAAAATATAGTTGCAATTAATGTAGATTGTATGCCAAATTCGATTTCAAGTACAAATAGACTTTGTGCCTGAAGTTGAATATTCACCAAAAGAAGTTACTAACTTACTTTAATATATTCTAAATTAAAACACATGATGAGGGTATTGCGTAATATTTGACTAAGTTTCCTATGCGTCTGACATGGTTTTCAACACCGGACTGTACTGGACTAGTCGGTGAAACGACCCATTGTACGACCTAAAAATATTTTTGTTTTAATATTTCTAAAAATCAAATCATCGAGTATCATACATAATAAAAATCATGGAATGAGTAACTCAAATGTCATAGTAACTGTGTCAAAACAAAGTTGTATCAATCATCAAAATATCCAAAATAAACTCCTAGGATGAACTCAAGTTGTAATGTGTGCGATGTCATCATCCTGAGCTCTTCCCTTTGCTAGCGGAAGTACCTGAAACCAAAACTGAAACTGTAAGCATGAAGCTTAGTGAGCTCCCCTAAACTACCACATACCATATAATAACACATAAACAACTACTAGGCCTTGCCCACTGCATCGAATTGAAGTCCGGAAACTGCATCGGACCGAAGTCCGGAACTAACCAGGGCATTGCCCTCTGCATTGGACCGTAGTCCGGAAACTGCATCGGACCGAATTTCAGAACCGACTGGGACCTTGTCCCCTGCATCGGACCGAAGTCTGGAAACTGACTGAGCATAACATAGCATAGCATAAACATATCAACTAGCATAAGCATATATACTACATACTGCATCGGACCGAAGTCCAGAACACATAACACAAAACATGCTTGAATCACAAAGACATCAAGCAATCTAACTATTGCATCAGACCGAGGCCCGGAACTACTACTAACTAAATGGGTCGGCATTGTGGCTGTTGAGATGCTAACTCTAACACTGGCTGACTGCTGCTCCGGAACTGTCCTACAAATTCCAAAAACACTAGGCCAGGTACTCATAAATGCCCTCAGGATAAAATGATTATTTTACCCCTGGTCAAAGTCAACTTTCAGTTTACCGGACTCACCGAGTTGGGTCGTCAACTTGTCGAGTCCCTATTATCCATTCTAGTCCTCTACCCGCTTCTAATCGTCGAGTTTGGCAAAGACTAGACGAGTTCTTCTTCGATGCTAACATCGAGTCTAACTTCATCCGACTCACCGAGTTGTATGAACAACTCGTCGAGTTCTCCTTCAACATATGAACACATCCAGTCTGTGACTCGCCGAGTCGGATGAACAACTCGTCGAGTTTGAAGAACAACTCGCCAAGTTGAAGAATAACTCACCGAGTCCTAAGCATGCTATTACTACACAATCGATTCTGATCGATTTCAGTGCTTCCAAATAATAGATCTGAGCTTCTAGGACTGGTTTTACACGTAAAGTTTCCAACTTTACGTGCATGCACAAGAGTATGAAGCTAAATACCCAAAATCAACAAATACTAAGCACTTAGGGTTTGAAACAAGGCCAAGATTGCATAAAGGTGGCTATAATGAGCTTCTGGGGTTCAATAACGTCTAGATCTAAGGTTTCCATCCAAGGAGAGTCCATAACTCAAGTTTTGAATCATAAAAGGATCCAAAGAAGACATAACAAGCATAAAAGAGGTCTTAATGGAGGAATACACAAGGTCACAACTTCATTACCTGAATGAGAAACAGATGGAAGCTAACTCCTGGATCTCCTTCCTCTTCTAAGGACCTTCTTTCCTTCCTTCTCTTCCAAAGCTTCCAAGCTAGCACAAACACACTCAAACTCAACAATGGGGCTAGGGTTTTACAGGGGAAATGCTCTAAAGGTGCTGGAGGCTGAGGTGGGAGGCTATAATGATGTTTAAATAGGGTACAAACCCTTGAAATTAGGGTTTCATCCAGTAGAATACCCTTCTGGTTGACGAGGTGACCAAGGAACTACACCTCGCGCAACCAGAACTCGCACTTGGAGAACTTTGCAAAAAGTCTCTCCCTCCTCAGCGTCTCTAGCACCTCTCTCAAGTGCTCCTCATGTTGCTCCTGAGTCTTGGAGTAAACCAAGATGACATCGATGAATACTATCACAGACCGATCCAACATCAGCCTGCATACGCGGTTCATGAGATCCATGAACGCGGCTGGAGCGTTGGTGAGCCCAAACGGCATCATCACAAACTCAGCGAGTTGATGGCCCAACATCGGCCTGCATACGCGGTTCATGAGATCCATGAACTCACCGAGTTGGGCCATCAACTCGCTGAGTCCCTATTATCCATTCTAGTCCTCTACCCGCTTCTACTCGTCAATTTTGGCAAAGACTCGATGAGTTCTTCTTCGATGCTAACATCGAGTCTAACTTTATCCGACTCGCCGAGTTGTATGAACAACTCGTCGAGTTCTCCTTCAACATATGAACACATCCAGTCTGTGACTCGCCGAGTTGGATGAACAACTCGTCAAGTCTGAATAACAACTCGCCCAGTCTGAAGAACAACTCGTCGAGTTCTAAGCACGCTATTACTACACAGTCGATTCCAATCTATTTCAGTGCTTCCAAATCATAGATCTGAGCTTCTAGGACTAGTTTTACACGTAAAGTTTCCAACTTTACGTGCATGCAGAAGAGTATAAAGCTAAAATACCCAAAATCAACAAATACTAAGCACTTAGGGTTTGGAACAAGGCCATGATTGCATAAAGGTGGCTATAATGAGCTTATGGGGTTCAATAATGTCCAGATCTAAGGTTTCCATCCAAGGAGAGTCCATAACTCAAGTTTTGAATAATAAAAGGCTCCAAAGAAGACATAACAAGCATTAAAGAGGTCTTAATGGAGGAATACACAAAGTCATAACTTCATTACCTGAATGAGAAACAGATGGAAGCTAACTCCTGGATCTCCTTCCTCTTCTAAGAACCTTCTTTCCTTCCTTCTATTCTAAAGCTTCCAAGCTAGCACAAACACACTCAAACTCAACAATGGGGGCTAGGGTTTACAGGAGAAATGCTCTAAAGGTGCTGGAGGCTGGGGTGGGAGGCTATAATGACGTTTAAATAGGGTACATACCCTTGAAATTACGGTTTCATCCAGACAACCGGAGTCACCGAGTCCCATCATATGAACTCGTCGAGTAGCCAGCTCTATTTGCTTGATCATCCCGTCTCTACTTGACGAGTCGGGCTACAGACTCGTCGAGTACCCCTTAAGAAATGGAAATACTTTATTTAAATTACATAACAGAAATGGGGCGTTACAGTCGGTTCGACCAATTCACCCAGCAACCTATCAGATTACTTGTTTTAACACATAAAAACTATTTGCAGGCCAACCACCGAACACCGTCGATCGGTTCATTAAAAAACCGAACCTTAACCAGTATGATAAACCCATAAAAAAGTATAAAAATTTTATTTATTTTAATTTGAAAAGTTAGAAAGTTTATATATGTATCCCAAAATAGAGGGGACACTTTTTTTTAGGAATATGTTGTAAGGAACGGATGTTGGGACACTTTGTTTTAGGTATATGTTGTAAAGAAAGGAGTTAGAAGATTCGAAAGCGGGGTAAACTGAATCCGAGGTACATAGCACCATTCGAAATTTGCATAAAGATTTATTTAACCCCAAGAGCTAAATAACATGTATGATGTCTTCGATGTGTCTAATCTTAAAAAAAATGTCTTTTCGATGATACACTATCATTCCGCTTAGTGAAATTCAGATTAATCCTGAACTGCACTTCTCCGTAGAGCCATTCGAAATCATGGATAGAGAGGTCAAGCGACTCAAGCAGAGTCGGATTCATATAGTCAAAGTACGATTTAACTCTAAGCGAGGACCAGAGTACACATGGAAACGAGAGGAGGAAATGAAGTACAAGTACCCTCACTTGTTCAAAGGAATCCGGACAATAAGGTAAAATTTTGGGATACAAATTTCCTAAACAGGGGGAGACTGTGATCACTAAGAGGATTTTGTCACTAATTAATCACCATCTGGAACGTGTAGGAAAATAGATGCAATAGCTTAATATTGTAATATTTGATTTTTGAGATAATAAAGATCAAATGTGTCGTTATATTTGTTGTCAAATGATGGTTAAGGCTAAAAATTAAGTGTCCGAAAAGTTGTATCGTCTTCTAAGTTGGTTAACATACTTGGAAAGTACTCGTTAACTTGATCTCAAGGATATAAGATTTATAAAAATCCGACTCGAAAGGAAGGAGTTATGGATTTTATAAAAATAAAAATCAACCGCGTAATTACAATTAATTACGTCAAAACCATACTGAAACATCCCAAAAGTATAACCCAAAATTTTCGTGTGATAAATATTATAAAAACTATAATCATCCATAATCCATAAGAAAACCAAGTGTCATGTGTCCCAACATATCATATAAAACATTGTATCAAAACAAATGATAAAATATCAGAGTCTCAAATAAATCCCAGGCTGAATACTATGGTGTGTGTCATGCGATCACCCCGAGCTCTTCCCCTTGCTACCAGAAGTATCTGAAACCAAAACTGAAAATTGTAAGAACTAAGATTAGTGAGCTACCCTAAACTACCACATTCCATATACATATAACATGCAACTAGGAGATACGGGTCCCACCTACACTCATGGAGATACGGGCCCCGCCCACACTCCGCTAACAAGGAGATATGGGCCCACCTACACTCCTGCTAACTCTGAGATATGAGCCCCACCCACACATAGCTACTTCAAGATACAGGCCCCGCCCACACTCGGCTGCTATGGAGATACGGAGCCCGCCCACACTTAGTTTTGACGAGATACATGCCCCGCCCACTCTCAGCTACTAGACAGACAACAAGTATAACTAAATCTATCATTCAGGCATATATCCTAATCAAACTCGGCTATGAGATACGGGCCCCGCCCACACTCGACTAACTAGGAGATACGGGCCCCACCCACACTCAACTACTAACATAACATGCTACGGACCGGCCTTAGTGCCTTAGGTCCTACTGAAGGGAAACTCACCTCGTATGACTTTCGGCTGAAAACTATAGTGAGGAATCCCTATCTGCTGCTCCGGTAACTCTCCGGCTATAACTTCCATAATGACACTTTGTCAAAAACTGATAACTATTCTTAGGGTAAAATGATCATTTTACCCCTGGTCAAAGTCAACATCCTGGTCAAAGTCAACCTTCCAGGTTGACCAAATTCGCCGAGTCAGCCTTGTGACTAGCCGAGTCCTAAAATTCATAACCCTGAAATCGCGACTCGACTCGCCGAGACACCCCATGACTCATCGAGTTCCCAAGCTAATTTTCATCACAATTTGTCGAACTAATTCGTCGAGTCATCATCAGACTCGGCGAGTCCTGGCATAAATAGAAAAGGGTGAAGATCCTCCTACTTGTTGAGTTTCTTAATCAACTCGCCAAGTCCTATAAGCATCATCGGGGTTTCTTCATCGGACTCACCGAGTTCCCTTATGAACTCATTCAGTCCCTTGCAGATCTAACCTCGTTAACTGGTTTCACACTTTTACAGCTCCCTAATACAGATCTAGGTTGTTTCCATGGTTCATTTCCATAAAGTTGGAGACTTAATGGCTTTGCACACCTCAAATGGACCCAAACTCAAGTTATAGCAACCTATTTCTATGAATATGACTATGGCTTGGATAATAATGGGTTCAAGACACTATTTATGGCTTTAGAGGCTCAAAATCACAGGAAAGGGGGATTGTTTGCATACAATCGATGAGAACAACTTTTCCTAATAAAAAGGGTCAAAAATACCCATGAATCATCATACAAAGAGATCTAAGCTATAGTTCATCAAGCTAAGAGCTTTTTACCTCAGAAAGTTGCCTAAGATGAGTGTGCCCCTGGATATTGTTCTCCTTCGCCATGCTTGTTAGCTCCAAGCTCTTGTAACTATCTTCAATGGCACAAAAACGCACTCAAAAACTCAAGGGTGAAGCTCTCAAACGAATTAGGGTTTCTGGAGGACATGGAGGCTGATAAGGGAGGCCCAAAGGGGGTTTAAGAAGTATAAATAGGGTGCAAAACCCTAAAAATAGGGTTTCCTTGGTAGGCCTACTCGTCGAGTCCAGTTCTAACTTTGATGGGGTGAATGTTAAGGTGCAAAGTCACTCTTGGATGTAGTTTTTTAGGCTTACCCTCTTGTATGTGTAAATGGGTTGATTCTTTCCTATAAATAGGAAGTGAGTGACTCCCATTATGTAAGGAACCATTTGGAGTGTTACACTAGAGAGAGAAATTGTGTACAAACCCATTTGTATATCCTTTCTAGATCTAATATGAGCTTACACAGATTTATTTACTCCTTGTATTCTTGATTTTACATGATGATTCACTAGATCTTTCTAATTTCGCACATGTCATCATAATCAACACCACTACAATTTGTATTAGAGCGGGTGTTCTTGATTTGATCAAGAATTGATCCTTGATGGCTTTCATGATTTGGTGATTCATTGTTTGATCTTTGATCTGTTTTAGAGAGCTTTTGGATTCTAGAAATCGAATTCATCTTTGATTCTATTCAAAATTCAATTTTCTTCACTAGCATTCAAGTGATTTTTACATTCTCTCTCTACAAAACCCATTCAAAATCACTTTCTCTCTCTAGAAATCTTCAATTTTTTGTGATCATGGTGTGTTTCGAGTATGATTCTTGGGTTGTGATCGTTAAAGATGTGAAATACAAATTCAACGAATATCAATTCTATGGATTGGTGTTAAGTTGGTTGATTTCACATGAAACTTTGATTTCTTATGGAGGTTTGAAGGGCGATCATGGAAGATTGATATTTCAACCACTTTTAAAGATTGAATGTTTGTATGGTCTTTTCATCCTCAAGTTAGTTGCAAGTGATAATCGAAAAGAAGGAGAAGAAAGAGATTTGTATAACAAAAGATACATTTCTCTTGTTGAAAATCCAAGTGATCTTCAAGCTCCTATGGTTGTTGAAGATGTTCTTGAAGTTCAAGAAAAAGGAGTTCAAGTTGAATCTCAAGATGAAAAAGTTTTTTGCTCGATTAGAGTTCAAACCGATGATATTTTGTGTTCTTGTGATTCGTTTGAAGGAATGATTCCTTATCGAAAGCCGGTGATCCAAGAAATCCACAAGTTTCAAACTCCAAAAGATTTGATTCAAACTCACAAAGTTCAAGTTGTGGAAAGTGGGTTTGTTCATGGAGTCAAGTCTTCAAAATACAAAAAGATGAGAAAGAAAAAGAAGAAAAAGATTAAAATGAAGAATAAGCGGGTTTATTGACAAAAATCATCAAATTTTGTTGTGAAATTGAAATCCGTGAAGAAAATTTGGGTTCCAAAGAAACAATCTCCAAAGGTTCCATTGAATTTGAAGTTAAAACCCAAAAGTGTTGGTAGTTCATTTGAAGATGTTCTTAGATCGTTGAAGAACACGAAGAACGAGTTGTACATCAAGCATAATGGGTGGTACAATGTTCAAATTGGAGATTTTCTTGTTCCAACAAAAGAACCAAGATCTTCTAAGTTTGATTCGTTCGTTGCAAACGGGTCTCGATTCGTTGAAAGGTATCTCAAATTTTCAAATGGATTCCAAAACGTCCATGATTTTGATTTGTATTTTTCATTTTTTTTAGCCCAAATTATTGGTTACTATTCGAATTCAGAGACATGAGAACGAATAAAAGTCAAAATCTGACTTTGATGGTTAACTTGGGAAAGGTCGACTTCAATAACTTGATGTCGATGAGGATTGATCAAAGAACAAAGTATTGCAAATTGAAAGTGAAGACTGACAAGATGTAATTTCGAAGGGATGTTGTCAGTATCGACTTATAGAAGTTGATTTCTGTAAATCGAAATCAGATGGGATAGAACGATTTGGAGTCGATCGCTTTGGAATCAAAATCGACTTTGATGATAGTTGATTAGAATCGAATTGAAAGGATCGAACGATGTTCCTCAGAGTGAAACGATTTTTAGAATGCTTTTGATCATTAGCAATATTTGATTTTGGAGTCATAGAGGATTGATATCGATATAAAGAAGGCTTCGTTATTGATCGATTTTGTCAGAAAACGAAGGATGAAAGAAGAATAATTTTTCAAATCAAAGATATTTGTAAAAAACGATAGTTTGGAATCGTGGTTCAATTGATGAACAGATTTGAGGGTTGAACTAGAATCGAATGACTTGATGTGTGTATCAAGTCATTTGATTTCTTGAGAACAGATTATTAATGCAATGTCAAGTTTCAATTGGAATCGATAATTGGATGATTGACTTTCGAAAGTCAAAGAACGTTTGAGAACGAACTCAGATTGTTTTGATCTCGTTTTTTATCGAGGATAGAGAATAGAAGACGTTGAGTTGTTGCTTGGTATCAACTACAAAAAAACATGATGTTAATATTTAATGGTTGTTTTGTAAATGGGAAGACTTGGATTTGATGTCGAATTCGATTGAAGAACAAGTTAAATTGAAGGTCTGTTAACGAAGGCTTGGATGCCTAATTGAATGAAAATTGACTGGGGAATGAATTGGTCGACTGATTTTGTTGAAAATTGTCGAAGAGTATGTGATCAACAGTATTGGGAACGATTGGTAATGAAGCGATGGTAATTGATTTGGTTTGAAATCTAAAAATAAAACCTTGTTGGGTTGATGTGCAAATGGTTTCTGAATTTTCGAGGAGTTTGGTTTTTGGTGTGTGATGAAGGGTTAAACTAACGAAGGTTATGGTGCTGCTAAATTTCGAAAGTCTGGTATGAGAATCGGGAATCAATTAACCAAGACTTATTGTTAAGTAACGAAGGGTTGCTTTGAATCTAACGAAGGGGAGAGAAAAAGAATTCGTACGAAGGGTGCTCTGATTGAACGAATAGGAGAGAGAAAATGGGTTGTGGATTTGGGATTAAAACTAACGAAGGGGAAGGAAAAATCTTTCGTTAATATGGTTTCTGGTCCACGCAGTTTTTGCGAATTAACATTTTCTACCCAGTTTCGCAAATGGGGGAAAATTTCGCATATTAGGTTGGTTTTCGCGCAATGGGTCCCTGCAAGTTTCAAAAATTGATGATTTTTACCCGGATTTTGGAAAATCTTGCAACTTTCATGTAACATCCCAAAAAACGAGGCCAAAATTTTCATTTTAAAGTAAGTAATTCATAACATAATTTACCAAACATTGCCAATGTCAAATCAATTTATAAAAACCATAACAGTGTGTCTGAAAACCATATCATCGAAAGTAATAAAGTCAAAGTACAATCCCAGAAAAATCCATGCGGAAATCATGTGTGTGATGCGCTGCTAGGGATGAGCATAGGCGGGTACCCGCCTCATTTAGCGAGAACTGGAACCGGAACCAGAACCGACGGTTCCTAGAAAGTTAGAACCGGAACCGGAACCGCTCTAGGCGGTTCATAAATTTTTGGAACAAGTCCCGGAACCAGAAGTTATGGTTCTGGGAGCGGGTAACCCAGTTACATTAACTTTGTTAATTTCGTTGATAAAACCACAACTTAGTTCGATCCAAATCGAATCAATTCGGACCAAAGAGGGATAGAATCGGACCAATATATTCTTAATCGGCATAACTAACACACACATATTTATGTGATATATATATATATATATATATATATATATATATATATATATATATATATATATATATATATATATATAAACCGGTTTCGGTGGATATCCAGCGGGTAGCAGTTCCGAAAAAATGAGAATTGGAACTGGAACCGCTTAAGGCGGTTCCATAGCTTTAAGAACCAGAACTGGAACCAGAACCGCTTAAGGTAGTTCTAGTTCCAGAACCGGAAGTTCCGAGGCGATTTCGGTTCCAAAAGTGGATACCCGGTTCTGATGCTCATCCTTATGCGCTGCTACACCGCCGGCTCCTTCCCCTTTGACGAAGAGGTACTTGAAACCACAACCAAAATTTGTAAGAACAACGCTTAGTGAGTTCCCCCATCATATCGCATACCATATAATATCGTCAGTATCTTACAACCGGTAACTACCATCGGTATCTTTCAACCGGTAACTATCATCGGTATCTTTCAACCAGTATCCGCCATCGGTATCTTTCAACCGGTAATTGTCATCGGTATCTTTCAACCGGTAACTGGGGACTATTTCACCCCTACCACTAGCATACAATAGCCAGATATAAACATACAGGCAGGCATATCGGGTACTGCCTACCCATTGGTCCTAACAACCTATGCCAGGGAAAAACTATTCCCTGCCACTACCACTATCATAGCATTCATATTACGCAATCATATCTTATGACCAAGTCATGTAACCAAACCAAGATAATTATCATAAAGACAATTACCTACTAAATATCCCTGTTGCTGGGTCGGCATTGTGGCCGTAGACCCACCCCTACTGGAAGGTAACTCACCTCGATGTTGTATAGTGTCTGAACTGCCCCCAGCGTGAAGGTCGACTTCCCTTGACTCCTCAATCCCTACACGACAATCCTCAATTCATCAAACAGAACATATGACCCTATTAGGGTCAATACCATAACCATACAAGGTCAACCTTGGTCAAAGTCAACATCCAGTTGACTTGACTCGCTGAGTTGGCCCACCAAGTCCACACTCCACTAATCCGATACAATCTCAACTCCGCTCGTCGAGTCTAGCAAGAACTCGACGGGCTCTTCTTCCTAAAAACTATCATGAATATCTTCTTCCGACTCGCCGAGTTCTTCCTTCAACTCGGCAAGTTCATCTCCTTCATAAGAACATGTCCAGACTATGACTCGTCGAGCTGTAGAACAACTCGTCGACTCCATCTTCAAAGGTTGGGATATTGCCTTGGACTCGCCGAGTCTGTTCATACACTCGTTGAGTCCCATGATTCTCAGGTCCTTTTCACGTCTAAACATCTACAGGACTTTCCTCCCTAACAACTGGTCCATTCGCAGAAAGGATTAGGTGGTCATTACGCATCGGCTCGCCGAGTCCAAAGAACAACTCGTCGATTCCATCCTTGACCATTACTATGCAGTCAATTTAAATGGGTCTTAACACACCAAAACCATGGATCTGGCCCCCTAATGTCCATTTTATACATAAAGTTCCAAACTTGGTGCACACGCATGGGGTTTTTAGCTCAAAAATCCATAAAAGGTGCTCTACAATGTGCATGGGGCTGTCATGGCCATGGAGTTGGCACCTTTATGCCATGATACCCCTCCAATAACTCAGATCTAAAAGTAGAACTCCATGAATCACTACACAAATCCATAAATGGCTTAGAAAGCCCTAAATGCACCCAAAAGCTAAGCCCTAAAGATGAACAACCAAAAGAAAGACCAAAACAGGGGCATTTACCTTGATTGAGCTGAAGATGGAATAAGATCTTTCGATCTACAAGCCCCAACTCAAATTCCCAAGCTTCCCCCTTCCTTCCAACCTTCACAACCACCCAAAAGCACCAAAAATGGCCTTAGATCACTCAAAGCGGCTAGGGTTTCGATAAGAGGTGTTCTAGGAGCATAAGGGACAATAGAGGCTACAATAAGTCGTTTAAATAGGGTGCAAACCCTAGGATTTAGGGTTTCTCTCAAACAGCACCTACTCGCCGAGTCGGTCTCCCGACTCATCGAGTAGGTCACTTAAAATGCCCGTGGATCACGACCTTACTAGGTGGAAGGCGATGCTAAAATGCAGTCGACTACCCAACTCATCATGAAACTTCTTCCAAAACCTGGAAGTGAACTGTATGTCCCTATTTGAAATCACCGAAACTGGCACCCCGTGTCGCGCCACTACCTCCCGGGTGTAGATGTCGGCCAACCTTTCGGCCGAAATACTTTCCTGAATCAGAATAAAATGGGCGCTCTTGGTCAATCGATCAACGATGACCCAAATAGAATCCACCCCTCGCGTGGTCCTAGGAAGCTTCGTAATGAAATCCATAGTAATATCCTCCCACTTCCATAGCGGGATATCCAACGACTGGACCTTGTCGTGAGGTCTCTGGTGCTCAGCCTTGACCTTCCTGCAGGTCAAGCACCTCTCCACAAACGAAGTTATGTCCCTCTTCATGCAGGGCCACCAATAATCGAGTTGAAGATCCCTATACATCTTCGCGCCCCATGATGGATGGAGAACCTGGATTTGCGTGCCTTTGCCATCAGTACCTGGCGCACACCTCCATGATAAGGGACCCACACTCTATAGTGAAGAGTCAACAATCCCCGTCTATCATAGTCGAAGGAGAAAACCTGGCCCACAATTCACTCGCTCTTCCGATGTTCCTCCTTTATGGCCTCCTGATGGGCCTCCCGGATCTCCTCCAACAACAGAGTCACATCTGTCATCCTCAAGCAGATATCCCTGATCGGTGCCACCTTGCGGCCAAACGCATCGGCCACGACATTGGCCTTCCCCAGGTGGTAGAGGATCTCGCAATTATAATCCTTTACCACGTCAAGCCACCAACGTTGCCTCATATTCAGATTTGGCTGGTCCATGAGATACCTCAGGCTTTTGTGGTCCGTGTAAATGGTAGAACGAACCCCATAGAGGTAATGATGCCAAATCTTTAGGGCAAAAAAAACAGACCCCAACTCTAAATCATGTGTCGGGTAATTCGCCTCGTGAGGCTTCAACTGCCTGGAAGCGTAAGCTATAACATGCCCTCTCTACATCAATACCGTGCCCAAACCATAGATGGACGCATCGTAGTATACCAAGTTGTGCTCCATGCCCTCTAGCAGGGCTAAGATTAGCGCCTCGCACAATCTCTGTCTCAATGTCTCAAATGCAGCTTGCTGCTCAAGCACCCAGCAAAAAACCATGGCTTTCCTCGTCAACCGGGTCAGGGGCACGGCTATCTTGGAGAAGTACTGAATGAACCTCCGATAGTAGCCTACAAGTCCCAGAAAGCTCCGAATCTCAGATGGAGACCTCGGAACCTCCCACCTCATCACGGCCTCCACCTTGGTCGGGTCAATCGAAATCCCGTTCTGGTTGACAAGGTGCCCAAGAAACTGCACCTCGCGCAACCAGAACTCACACTTGGAGAACTTAGCATATAAGCTCTCCCTCCTCAATGTATCCAGAACCTCCTGCAAGTGCTCCTCATGCTGCTCTCGCATCTTGGAATAAACTAAGATGTCATCAATGAAAACTATCATAGACCGAACCAACATCGGTCTGCACACACGGTTCATGAGATCTATGAACGCGGCAGGAGCATTGGTGAGCCCGAAAGGCATCACCACGAACTCATAGTGGCCATAGCACGTCCGGAACGTAGTCTTCTGACATCCTCCTCTCTGACCCTCATCTGATCATATCCTGAATGCAGATCAATCTGGGAGAACCAAGATGCTCCTTGTAGCTGGTTAAAGAGGTCATCAATCCTCAGGAGCGGGTAACAGTTCTTCACTGTTACCTTATTCAGCTCCCGATAGTCTATATACATCCGATGCGACCCTTCCTTCTTCTACATAAACAGAATCGAGGCTCCCCAGGGTGAACTGCTCGGTCTAATAAATCCCTTGTCTAACAACTCATGCAGCTGTGTAGACAACTCCTGCGTCTCAGGAGGAACCAACTGATATGGTCCCTTCGTTAGCGGAGCCACACCAGGGACTAGGTCGATCCTAAACTCTACCTGCCTCTTCGTAGGTATCCCAGGCAACTCCTCAGGGAATACATCTGCAAACTCTCGCACCACGGGCATATCTGTCACACACCGCTAAAGTAGAAACACGAAGCATGACAGCGATAACGGTTTCATAGCAAAAGTTAAAGATACATCACCATCATAAAAACATTTATAGTTTACAATACATATTTAAAGAAAACACATCCAAGACAAGTCTCAAAATAAACATCATTGTTCAAAAACGAAAAACACAAAAGCATTTTCCCACTTGATGCAGCATACTAATGATAATGAATCTTTCGACCACTTACTAATTATTTCCTGAAAAAGCATGTAAAACGAGCGTCAACTATAGAAATAGTTGGTGATTTCACAGGTTTACAAAAATAATGGTTTCATAAATCATAATCAAAGTTTTTATGGAAGTTTCCATAAATAAAAGTACATTGCTAAAATTAGTAAATAAGTTCGTTGCCATCATAAGAAATAAAGTTTGTTGCTAAAACAAGATACAAGATTTGTATGTGCACAATGATTATACCATGAGTTCACAACCCAAGCCTAATGACCGAGGGTTCCCTCTTCTATGTCTATCGCTAACATAGGGAAATATGGCAAAATGCACTCAAGCGAATCGTGCGAGTGAGGAGTTGTCTACCTCCTAATAGCGCTATCCACAATAACCATAGGCTCAAATGAGTTAATGAGTTGTGTGAAATGATTCTAGGGAATTAAACGCGATAAGGCCTCATGAATTAACAATAACATACACATACATAGCAACATATAACAACCAAGTTTGATACAAGTCAAATTTAATACAACGAACATAAATATTTTACGACATGCTTTTCCACCCCAAAACATAAAAAATGAAAATAAGGGAGTGCGTGAATACTCACAATGTTTCAAGTAGTTACAAGTGGTGCCTCGGAATACACCAACGCCTTACTACCGGGATCCTACAACATCAAACACACACTAGTGAGTTTCTATGTTGAAATCTAATGCTAATATACTAAACTCTACATATAGAGAAATGCCAAAAAAAAATTGTTCTAATATTGGTTTTATATTAATTGGTTACTATTTTTCTAAAATTATAAAATTTTATAACTCATGTGGTTAAGACAATTTTGGATATTAATTTTCAATATTTTTTTGTAATATTAATTGAGGGTATTTCAACAGATTTTAAGGTGTTTTAAACTCCTAAAAATGTAAAATATTATCAAATAGTTTCCAAAAATTGTCAAATCTTGTATTTTCGTTCTAAATACAGTAGATGTTTTCCAAAAATTTCCCTTGAATTTTTGATGTGATTAACTATTTTTCCAAGTTTTTAAGCCTTCATAACAATATAAATTCATGAAAAATATCATCAAAGGGATAAAAAATCCCCAAATTTTTATAACACTTACACTAGATATACTTAAGTTGGGAAAAATATAAAAATGGATTTCTAAACTGTTTAACTCGATTTTATGATTTTTGTGCATTTATTTTAATAAAATTTGAAATACAGAGCAAACAGATTCCAAAATTACCCAAACTTTTTATATTACTTTTATTAAATATTATTAAGCTGAGAAAAATATAAAAATGGATTTCTAAACTGTTTAACCAGATTTTATTATTTTTGTGCATCTATTATAATAAAAAAATAAAATAAATAGCAAACAGTTTTCAAAATTACCCAAACTTTTTATGTTACTGTTACTAAACATTATTAAGCTAGGAAAAATATAAAAATGGATTTCTAAACTGTTTAACCCGATTTTATGATTTTTGTGCATTTATTATAATAAGAAATGGGTTTAAGTGTATTTGATGTTGGGAAAATAGGAAAAAAATAGCATACAGTATCGAAAAATCATAAAACTTTTTATGTAGCATCCTAATGTATTATAAGGTGTTTTGGTAAATGTTCGTGAATTTTAGATAAGTAGAATGTTTTAATTTGTTTTTGGTTCATTATCAATACAAAAATCGGGGAAAATAGGAATGCTTGATGAAAACTTCTTAAAATATTTTTCTGGGTCTTTTAGTTTTAGTAGGAGCTGCAAAAATTATCATATATCATTTTCACATTCCCTAAAGTGGCTTTATGATTTATTGGGGATATACAAAAAGAAAATCAAAAGTCATACTAAACAGCAACAAAAATCGATGAAACTTCATGAGGTGCCATCATTTAGTTCAGGGGTCATCCATGAATTTATCTAGGATTTATAGACCTCATAAAGTATTTTATATGATTTAAGCCCTTGTTTTCTTGTAACAATTTTAATAAATCAAGGAAATGATAAAAACCCTTGGAATTTTCCAGATATTCACATCATCTTACTGGGAATCTGGAAAAATTTTATTTCGAACTAAAAAGGAGTTTTAGATTTTTATATAAATAAAATCATTTACATGCACTATTAACAATGTACTTTGATCATCAAACTCTTTAGCTTGGTGTTCATCACATGCATCACATTTTGAAGACCATGCATGGACATATGTTGGTCATAGTGATGTTTTCAAAGGAAATACATGAATGCATAAGGTATATGAGCCTTTAAAACTTGTAAAAATCCGTATTTTAGGGTTTGACATAGGTTTTGGTCCTTGGATTTTACCATTAAACAACATGCATGTTGTTCTTGGGTGAAACCCTACCACCATCATCATCAAACTCGTGGATATGGTATGTGGTTCAAATTCTTTTCATAGAATGGAGTAGAAGCAGAAAGAAATGCATAAAATAGTGAAATTTTAAGTAGAAATAAAGGAATGATGCTTGGGTTTTGTGATTACCTTAAGAAGAACACTTAAAGAAGATGATTTTTGGTGTTAGAAGAACTTCTAGGCTGCTAAATTTTGTGGTTTAGAGAGGGAGAATGAGAGTGTTGAGTGGTTGAAGTGATAGAAAATAAGAGAGAGTGAGAAAGAAGTTAGAGTGTAAATGTGGTGAAAATGGTTAGGTGTTGGGAAGGGGAAGAGTGTATTGGGAGAGGGGAGGCCGAATTTTTTGAGTGTATTAGAGATTCTCCCTCTCACTTATTTCTTATAATTATAATCTCTTCTATTTTTATAAATTTTTCCATATTTTTATAACTATGCATTAACCTATTTTTCTTTTCATAAAATCTTGACATTTAACATGTAGATTAGGGTTAAATGTTAATAATTAAATTTTCTTTCCATAATTATATTTACTAATTTTTTTTAACTTAAATTGATCTTATGAGTTTAGGTGTTAAATTTCATAAAATTTAGGTTTTTAGGGCTTTTTAAGGCTTTGTGATTTTGTTAGATATTTAACAATATAATGAAGTGAAATTAGAATATTTTAATTTATTTTAGGGTTTTATACCCTTCAATTATATCAATGTTTGTATTTTGTTCTAATTTGAGTATTGGCATTCTCTACAGTAGTTTAACAATTCACTTGAATTGTAAGAGTCAAGTATTTTAGTCCTAAATTTTAGTTGGATCCAAGTTTCTACAAGATTATGACCTAATATCTATTACTAGGCCATGGCATGTTGTATATATATGGTTAATGAAAAGATGCATAAGTCCGAGAATGACTTGAATTTGATAGTTGTCATAGTATCCCCCACTCAAAAAGAATTCCGTCCCAAAATTCATTCTATGTCATCATTTGTCATCGTACGGAAAAAGTTGTGGATACTTTTCCTTCATGAAGTCCTCACGCTCCCAGGTGTACTCCAGCCCGCGTTTTGAGTTCCATCGAAATTTTACAATTGGAATCTTACTCCGCTTAAGTTGTTTCACCTCTCTGTCAAGGATTTCTATCGGCTCCTCAATAAAATTCAGCTTATCATTGATCTTGATTTCCTCCAGAGGTATTACCAATCCTTCATCGGCTAAACATTTCTTAAGATTAGAGACGTGGAATGTGTCGTGAATGGCGCTTAACTCTTGGGGTAATTAAAGTTTATATGCCACCGGATCGATCCTTTCAATGATCTCAAAGGGTCCAACATATCTTGGGATTAGTTTTCCTTTCTTACCAAATCGTACAAGCCCTTTCCAAGGCGGCACCTTTAGAAGTACCTTGTCTCCGACTTGGAATTCTAAAGGTTTCCGACGAATTTCTGCATAACTTTTCTAACGATCTCTGGCAGCTTTAAGCCTATTCTTAATGATGGAAATCTTGTCCGTTGTTTCCTGAATAAGGTCGAGTCTAGACAATTGTCTATCTCTAATTTCTGTCCAACACAAAGGAGAACGACACTTGCATCCATACAATGCTTCATACGGAGCACATTGGATACTTGTGTGGTAACTGTTATTGTAGGAAAACTCGATTAGAGGCAAATGAGTATCCTAATTTCCTTTGAATTCAATCACAGACGCCTGTAGCATGTCTTCCAATGTTTGTATTGTTCTCTCCGTCTGCCCATCTGTCTGAGGGTGGTAAGTTGTGCTCAAATATATCTGGGTTCCTAGTGCCTTCTGTAACATGCACCAAAATCGTGATGTAAAACGACTATCTCTATCAGAAATGATAGAAAGGGATACAACATGCATAGAAACAATTTTATCGATGTAGATTTAGGCCAATTTTTCCATCTTGAAGTCTTCCCGAATAAGGAGAAAGTGAGCAGATTTCGTCAGTCGATCCACTATGACCCAAATTGAATCGTGGCCTTTAGAAGTTCTAGGAAGTTTAGTAATGAAATCCATGGATATCTTCTCCCATTTCCATTGTGGAATTTCAGGTTGTTGCAACAAGCCGGATGGTTTCTGATGTTCTGCTTTGACTATTGATCATGTCAAACACTTCCCAACATACAAGGCAATATCCTTTTTTATTCTAGGCCACCAATAGTACTCTTTAAGATCCTTGTACATCTTATCCGCTCCAGGGTGGATTGAGTATTTAGATCGATGAGACTCCTCTAGTACTATGTCTCTCAGATTGTTAACCCTTGGAATCCAAACTCTGTCCTTGAAGTAACGTACTCCGTCGGGTTTGGTTTCAAATATCTCTTCTAAACCATGTAAAGTTTCACCTGGAAGATTTTCCTTGATCAAGGCTTTCTCCTGGGCATCAATGATTTGAGATTTCAAGCTTTTCTGAATTACCATCCCCAAAGCTCTCACGCGGGAAGGTTTTACTCTTTCTTTTCTGCTAAGAGCGTCGGCTACTACGTTAGCCTTGCCTGGGTGATATCGTATCTCATAGTCATAATCACTAAGCAACTCTACCCATCTCCTTTGCCACATGTTTAGCATTTTTTGATCTAGGATATGCTGAAGGCTTTTGTGATCGGTTTACATGACGCACTTGGTTCCGTCAAATAATGCATCCATATCTTAAGAGCGAAAACTATTGCTCCTAGTTCTAGATCTTGGGTTGTATAATTTTTCTCATGCGGTTTGAGTTGTCTGGAAGCGTAATCAATAACCTTTTATTTTGCATTAACACACATCCTAAACCTTGATGAGATGCATCACAGTACACTACAAAGTTCTCTGATCCATCCGGTAAGGCCAAAATTGGTGCATTGCACAGTTTATTTTTCTAGATTTCGAAAGCTTCTTCGTGTTTCTCTTCCCAGAGAATTTTTCTATCCTTTTGGGTCAGATATGTTAGTGGTTTAGCAATCCATGAGAAATTCTCAATGGAGCGTCTGTAGTACCCAGCTAATCCTAGAAACTATCGTATTTATGTTGGGGTTTTGGGGGCTTCCCACTTCTTGATTGCCTCAATCTTAGCAGGATCTACATGAATTCCTCTTTCACCGATCACATGACCAAGGAAATATACTTCTTGAATCCAAAATTCACACATAATGAACTTGGCATACAATTTTTGCTCCTACAATAGCTCCAACATTAGCTTCAGATGTCTCTCATGATCTTCCTTTTTTCGCGAGTAAACAAGTATGTCATCGATGAATACGATTACAAACTTGTCTAGGTATGGTCTATAGACCCTGTTCATCAAATCCATGAAAGCAACTGGCGCGTTCGTTAGTCCAAAAGGCATGACTAAGAACTCATAATGTCCATAACGGGTTCTAAATGTTGTTTTATGAATATCTCCTTCATGAACTCTTAGTTGATGATATCCTGATCGGAGGTCGATCTTCGAGAAGTATGAAGCACCTTGCAACTGATCAAACAAGTCATCAATTCGAGGAAGAGGATATTGATTCTTGATTGTCAACTTGTTCGGTTCTCTGTAATCAATGCACATTCGGAATGACCTGTCTTTCTTTTTGACGAATAACACGGGGGCTCCCCAAGGTGAAGAACTTGGTCGTATAAACCCCTTGTTTAGAAGTTCTTGAAGTTGTTTGGACAATTCTTGCATCTCGGATGGCGCAAGGCGATATGGTGCTTTTGCTACAGGTGTCGCTCTGGGGATTAGGTCAATCCGAAACTCGACTTGTCTGTGTGGGGGTAGTCCATGTAATTCCTCCGGAAACACTTCAGGATAGTCTTGCACCACTGGGATTTCTTTGATTTTCTTTGCTTCATGTTCTCTTTCTACCACATGCGCCATGAATGCAACACAATCTACCTTTAGGTACTTGTGAATCTTCATGCTTGACACAATGTTTAAACTTCTTCCCGACTTCTCACCATATATGATAAGGGTTTCATTATTGGGGACAGGTATTCTAATGACTTTCTCATAACAACCAATATCCGCCCTATTCATGGATAACCAATCCATTACTACTATTACATCAAAAATACCTAGCTCTATAGGAATTAGGTCAATGCTAAAGAGTTTATTAGTTAAGTTCAAAGTACAACCTGGAATTATTTCATTAGCCCTAATTTCATACCCATCAGCAAGTTCAATAGCATAAGTATTCCTCATCTTTCTCGATTTTAAGTCAATTAATGGTCTAAATTCTAAAGACACGAAACTCCTATATGCTCCCGCATCGAATATTACTGATGCAAAGTGATTATTCAGGAGAAACATACATGTAATCACTTCAGGGTTTTGACGAGCTTCTTCTGCACCAATCACAAAGGCTACACCCCTAGCCTGCCCACCTTGATTCCTCTGGTTGACTTGCCTTCCCAGGTTCTGACCATCGTTACCAGGCCTCCTGTTCAATTTTGGACAAATATTTTTGAGGTGGTTTGTACTCCCACACTCATAGCACGCCCTTTTCTCACCCTTATTCAAACTACAATACTTGGTGAAATGGCCTGTGCGATTACACTTCTGGCACAATCGACAGGCTCCCATATGATGGAAACCACACCTATCACACTTTGGATGCAGTCCAGCATACTGGAGTCGTTCCTTAGTCTTCACTGGTTCTTGTTCTTGTGTTTTCACCATGAAATTCCTTGTGGTTTTTTGCTTCCTCCCTGAACCACCATCCTTTTTCATTTCTCCTTGATTTTCTAACTTTCTCTTTTCACCTAAACTTCCCTTTATTGAATTCTTAGTTCGAATCATGTCGTTAGTCAATCGATTTTCCAAAGTCATTGCACTCTGAATGGTGGTTGAGTTTGATGAAGTAACCATTCCTCGAATCTCTGGTGCCAAACCCCAGATGTAGCGATCAATTCGTTCCTATTCAGAAGTGACCATGTGAAGCACCAACTTTGCAAGTTCATGGAATCGGACTATGTACTTCTCTATCTGTGTTCCAACCATGGTATGATTCCAGAATTCAGGTGCAAGCTTCTGAATTTCATCTTTGGGACAATACTCCTCCATCAACATCTTCTTCTATTCCTCCCATGCTATTTGATACGCCATTGCAAGACCTCGGGTTTGCACTTGGGTATTACACCATGTCAATGTCCTATCCTGGAGTAGACAAGTTGCATATTCCACTTTGTTGCGTTCGAGACATTTGCTAATGTGAAGGACCGACTCCATACTATCAATCCACTTCAGCAACCCAATTGTGCCTTCTTTTCCATGAAACTCCTTTGGATTACATGCCATAAAGGACTTGTAGTTTCACTCTCTTTCATTGTTACCCTGATTTCCACTCGGATTTCCTTGAGTAGCGTTTAGACCCGCTGTGACTTGAGTGACGATGTTTGGGATTGCCGCCATGAGCTGTTGTGCTACCAGTTGAGCAACATCAGGTGTTTCGTTCTGTGGGCGTCCACGAGTTAGCCTTCCTTAAGGCATGGTTCTAAGACACAATAATAAAATACATATAAGTAATTATTTTTAAAATAGTGTAAAGTTTTTCGGTACTACATTATTTTCCAAATCATTGCACAAAGTCAAACCATATTCTGCACCACTATTGTGCATACAATTTTATTGTTTATGCAAAATCTTTTATCTGACAATAAACATTTATCATAAATTTCATAATTAAACTTCACATTTCAAACTTTTGACAAGCATAATATTAGTTTTTCAACAAAATATTTAAAATAGTTTAAACATTCCAAAACATTACATCATTATGAAACAAGGTTTTCACTTTTCTTCCAAAAGAAATTTCAAAAGACATCCCACATGGGTATTCAAAACATAATGAAGTAAAGTACAAACATCAGAACCAAACATGGATCACTATCCCAACGAAAAACATCAACACCATAATCAGTAGCAGTCCTCGAAACATATAACATGTGGTCACCAAATGATCCACAACTCTCTCTGCATTCCTGGAAGTCTGGATAGCTTCTGTCGCATACTGATGTAGGGTATCCATTCCTACCATCATCTCATCCAATATCTGTTGATGCTCATCAACCACTACACGATCCTGACGTAAACCTGCTGCCATCCACTGAATCCTCCTCGACTCCTCCGGGGATAGACCTGTATTCCAAACAAGAATATCGATGTCTCGTTGTGGTGGGGGTACTCCCGATCCTGCTATGCTAGGTCCTACCATGCTAGGTCCTGCTCCGTCAGATGTCATCCCCATAGTTCTAGGGACGCTCTTCCTTGTCGTCCGTCGAACACAAAGACCGTAGAGTGGCGGCTGTGGTATCATCGATGCAGGTGAAGCTTCACCTTTCTGACTCGAGGAGTCATCGCTACTAGTGCCATGTGAGTCTCCTATGTCTCTCGTGTCTTTGGATGGATCTTCCTCCACAGAGGCGGGCGGGTCACATCTTGGAAATGTCGTAACATAACTGGACTCGTCGGCCGAAAAGGTAGTGTGGGATGAAGATGATTTTGACATAGTGTACTGAGACATAAGTATAATGAGCTATAAAATACATAATAATGAATGCCTATAGTATGCAATGCTTACACAAAAAAAAAAATCATTTTAATTTTTGAAATAAAGTTTTCATGAAAATTTAGTTGAACATATTCCCATTGTAATTATCTCAAGTCTTGTAAAATCTTTTCTTAATTAAATATAGTTGATTAGGCTATGTTTAACTGAGGTCCAATAATACAATTCCCAACCTAGTTATTTTAAAAATATGTTCGATGTTTCAAAATTCATGTGTATATATATATATATATACATATATATATATATATATATATATATATATATATATATATATATGTTATAGTTTTGGTCTTCTAAAAGAAGACTGATGTTCTCTATAACCTTTGGCTCTGATACCATTTATGTCACACCCCGCTAAAGCAGAAACACGAAGCATGACAGTGATAACGATTTCATAGAAAAAGTTAAAAATACATCACCATCATAAAAACATTTATAGTTTACAATACATATTTAAAGAAAACACATCCAAGACAAGTCTCAAAATAAACATCATTCTTCAAAAACTAAAAACACAAAAAGCATTTTCCCACTTGATGCAGCATACTAATGATGATGAATCTTTCAACCACTTACTAATTATTTCCTGAAAAAGCATGTAAAACGAGTGTCAACTATAGAAATAGTTGTTGAGTTCACAGGTTTACAAAAATAATGGTTTCATAAATCATAATCAAAGTTTTTATGGAAGTTTCCATAAATAAAAGTACATTGCTAAAATTAGTAAATAAGTTCGTTGCCATCATAAGAAATAAAGTTTGTTGCTAAAACGAGATACAAGATTTGTATGTGCATAATGATTATACCATGAGTTCACAACCCAAGCCTAATGACCGAGGGTTCCCTCTTCTATATCTATCGCTAACATAGGGAAATATGGCAAAATGCACTCAAGCGAATCGTGCGAGTGAGGAGTTGTCTACCTCCTAATAGCGCTATCCATAATAACCATAGGCTCAAATGAGTTAATGAGTTGTGTGAACTGATTCTAGGGACTTAAACGCGATAAAGCCTCATGAATTAATAATAACATACACATACATAGCAACATATAACAACCAAAGTTTGATACAAGTCAAATTTAATACAACGAACATAAATATTTTACGACATGCTTTTCCACCCCAAAACATAAAAAAAATGAAAATAGGGGAGTGCATGAATACTCACAATATTTCAAGTAGGTACAAGTGGTGCCTCAGAATACACCAACGCCTTACTACCGGGATCCTACGACAAAAAAACACACACTAGTGAGTTTCTATGTCGAAATCTAATGCTAATATACTAAACTCTACATATAGAGAAATGCCAAAAAAATTTGTTCTAATATTGGTTTTATATTAATTGGTTACTATATTTCTAAAATTATGAAATTTTATAACTCATGTGGTTAAGACAATTTTGGATATTAATTTTCCATTTTTTTTTGTAATATTAATTGAGGGTATTTCAACACATTTTAAGGTGTTTTAAACTCCTAAAAATGTAAAATATTATCAAACAGTTCCAACCATGGTATGATTCCAGAATTCAGACTCAAGCTTCTGAATTTCATCTTTGGGACAATACTCCTCCATCAACATCTTCTTCAAGTCCTCCCATGTTAGTTGATACGCTGTTGCACGACCTCGGGTTTGCACTTGGTTATTCCACCATGTCAATGTCCTATCCTGGAGTAGACAAGTTGCATATTCCACTTTGTTGCGTTCGAGACATTTGCTAATGTGAAGGACCGACTCCATACTATCAATCCACTTCAGCAACCCAACTGTGCCTTCTTTTCCATGAAACTCCTTTGGTTTACATGCCATAAAGGACTTGTAGTTGCACTCTCTTTCATTGTTACCCTGATTTCCACTCGGATTTCCTTGAGTAGCGTTTAGACCCGCTGCTCACACCCCCAAAACCGGAACGGTGGAAACGTTCGGGGGGTGGATGACATCATGTCAAGTATCACGAGATATGTATATGGTAAGCAAGTAATGAACAACCATTTCATTTAGAAAGAAAGTGTTTACAGTGTATGTGTTCACAAACCATAGAAGTCATAAACAAATAACAAAAGAAGACTTGAAGCTATAATGCTCCATCTTCTGAATCTCCAGCACGAGCACCTGTCTAATAGTCTCCTGAGAATACAAGTTATTTGAAAGAGTTGATCAGCAATTAAGCTGGTGAGTTCATAAGATTTTAGTGATGTGAGTAGGCTGTAAAAACGTGGTTGAAAATGTATATGTAAAGTACTGTAAGCTGTAAGGTGTTGTTTTGTAAAGTTTGCCTATTCCTCTAGAAAATCATATATTTCCTACTTAAAATGGGAGTTAAGTAAAATGACACTACAAGCCTTTCTATGCGTAATAAGTGGGTACAATTTATATATACTTGGAGTAAACAAACAATTGATTGTGCGCATATGCCCTCAACCCACAACCCAACGGGGTACAGTAAGTAAGGCGGATAGCACATATTCCATTGGTTGTTAGATCGTTGTCATATATAACCTTGGTGTATTCACTTGTTACTCATGGAGTTATTTGTAATGGTTCCTTTATATCTAATGGAGAGTTCCTTTTAAGAAAACCTATATTTCTTATAGTAAAATATTGACTATGGTGATTACTTTTATAATAGCTTTGTTTACACTGCTATATATAATTTGGTATCAGGTAGATAGTAGATTGGGTGACCTCGGTGTAAACCCACATCTAACGGGAACAGGATGTACAGCGAAGAACACACATCCTATTAGCTGTCGGATATTAGTTTTATATATAAACATGGTGTATAAACTAAGGTGTTATAGAGTTAACTCACTTAAAGTCTTTAAAACTGTACTGGCTTAATAAAATGGATTAAGCCCTTAACCGGGAAATCGCTAGTTTTGTATACCAAAAGTACTGACTTTGAAATGAAAGTTTTGTACTAGAAAAATTGTGCATTGACCCTGTGTCCTATGACCTGACCCGTACCTGGTACCCTTATGATGACTTAATGTATACTAAGAATAAATATATATATAGATTCGGGTAGATAATAGATTGGGTGACCTCGGTGTAAACCCACATCCAACGGGAACAGGACGTACAGCAAAGAACACACATCCTAGTAGCTATTGGAATCTACTTAGCATATATGTATCCTATAGTGTATACATTACGGAATCATAAGGTTAGCATCATGGTCCTAACTTTTTAAAAGTAGCCTTCTACCAAGACTCTACTGTTATGAAAGCAATCTTCTACCAAGACTCTACTGTTCCTTTGTCAACTGAAAAGTACATTCTCCCTAGTTTATAACTAGCTTGACTAGAAAATAGATTAACTTTCAAGTGGTATTGTCATTTTATGAAAGTAATGGGATAAGTAAGTACACAGATGTCGTTTATAATGACATGCGGATGTACTAATAACCTAAAAACATATTTTTCTTATTACGGTCATAATGTGAAAGCTAGAACCCCTACTAAACGCTCTCAATGAAAAGAGATTAAGGGAACCCAATGCGACCCAAGCAAATCCATGCAAGCCGTGTAATCCAAATTAAAGTTATATGATCATGTATACCCAATATAACTATCACTAATGTAGAAGTGATTCATTGGTATAATTAGATCCTGTCTGTGTGTTCTCATGCTATAGCAACTTAATTTGTTATGTTCTATTCTGGTATTGTTCTGTTCTGTTCCGGTGTTATTCTGTTATGTTCTGTTCTGATATTGACTCTTTGTGTGCTTCATTGTACTAGAAGTAATGAATATCATTCTCTTAAACTATACCTATAATAGCTTACTAATGCTCTAACTGGACTGTTACTGAAAAGACTCATTTATCTACAAAGTTATGCTTATACTTTAAAATAGAGTTTTGTATAACTATAAAGTAACATAACCTTTAAAAGAGTTTTGAAATGTTTTAACAACTTATAAATAACATAAGTAACATTTGAAAGATGTTTATAACCAACATTTACACAATTATAATTGTGTTCAACTTGTATCCCCCCCCCCCTTTAAAACAATTAAAATAGTTAAAAGATTCATTACTGGGTATGAACTCACCTGATGTGGGTGATTCAAACGGGTATGCGCGTACGGATGAGAAGTTCCACGAATGAAGTCCAGAGACACAATAAGTCCTAAATTACATATAAGGACACATATTGACATGAATATAGTGTTTATAACAACTATATGAAAGAAAACACCTTCTGGGACTAGGAAACACCTTGACCAGGTGTTGGAATCACATGTGATTCAACATAGGAAGGTATAAAGGCACTTATATGAGTTTACTACCATGAGTTCACGGACCAAGGGAGTTTACGGCCGTAAACTCGTGGTTACTCATGGGTTAGTGCAAGTATGAAAGCTAGGGAATTATTTAGGGACATTAGCTCTACCCTAGGATGAGAAAGACCACTTCTTTTGGCACTTTTGGGGTGTTCACGGCCGAAATGAGTTTACTACCATAAACTCATGGTCAAATATACTTATGGGGGTCCTAAAGGTCATAAATAAGCATTCTAAATTCATGCCTAAGCCCTTAGAAGTGTTTGTGGCATCAAAACACCCCTAACTTGAGTTTTCGGGCCATAGACCATTTGGTCATGTGTTTGCGGCCGTAAACACTTATGCGTGGTGATATTTTGATTGTTTTGGGTCCTAGACACATCATGGTAAAGGGCTATGCTTGTCTCTTGGCTTATGGAAGGCATGAAGAGCATTTTGGCACCCTAAAATGGAGTTCATGGCCCAAGAACTTCCTTGGCCGTGAACTCACTTTTGGTCCTTGATTTTTAATTATTTTGATGCCTAAACATGTCAAGGTTTGTCCCATGTTTCGTTTCCAAGGTTTAGGGGGACATTGGGCACACTTTGGCCCTTAAAATGGAGTTTACTCCCCAAGGTGTTCTTGGGTGGTAAACTCACAGATCTTGGTGTTTTCCTATGATTTCTAGTGTATTAAGCTTATATGAAGCTTTAAAACAACACTAGATAGAAGTACTCACTTTCCGGAATAAAAGTCCAAAGATCTTTGAGAGAGAAATCGAGTTTTCTCTAGTTGGAAATGTCACAAATGAATTCAAAATGGCTAAGTTTTTCTTATATAGTCTCGGGGTTTTTTGATCCAAATACGGTTTTTGGACTGTAATATTCCAAACTCTTGAAGGTTTGGGCACTTATTGAAACATATTAGACCCTAGTGTATCCTCTCTCCTGGTACCCTCTGGAAGCACTAACTTTAAAACACTCAAACTTACTCCAACAAGCTTGAAAGTTAGTAGAAACAGTTTTGACTTCTATTGAAGTGGATGGTTTTACCGAACGGAAATTTTTGGGTTGTCACATGTGACTTGAGTGACGATGTTTGGGATTGCCGCCATGAGCTGCTGTGCTACCAGTTGAGCAACATCAGGTGTTTCGTTCTGTGTGCGTCCACGAGTTGGCCTTCCTGAAGGCATGGTTCTAAGACACAATAATAAAATACATATAATTAATTATTTTTAAAATAGAGTAAAGTTTTTCGGTACTACATTATTTTCCAAATCATTGCACAAAGTCAAAACTTATTCTGAACCACTATTGTGCATACAATTTTAATGTTTATGCAAAATCTTTTATCTGACAATAAACATTTATCATAAATTTCATAATTAAACTTCACATTTCAAACTTTTGACAAGCATAATATAAGTTTTTCAACAAAATATTTAAAATAGTTTAAACATTACATCATTATGAAACAAGACCGCTTTCCTAAATGGGAAGTTGGTTGAGGATGTTTACATGGCTCAGCCAGAGGGTTTTGTTGATCCGAAGCATCCTAATAGAGTGTGCAAGCTTGAGAAATCCATTTATGGACTTAAGCAAGCATCTTGCAGATGGAATCTTTGCTTCGATGAGAAAGTCAAAGATTTTGGATTTGTACGAAGCGAAGATGAATCATGTGTATATGTCAAAGCCAGTGGGAGTATAGTTAGCTTCCTCGTTTTGTATGTCGATGACATACTGATCATAGGAAACGACATCCCGACTCTGCAGGAGGTTAAGTCCTGGCTCGGGAAGTGCTTCGCTATGAAGGACCTCGGAGAGGCTTCCTATATTTCGAGAATAAGGATAGTGAGAGAACGAAGTAAGAGACTAATAGGACTTATTCAGCATACTTACTTAGATAAAGTACTAAAACGTTTTAGTATGGAAAACTTGAAGAAGGGAGAACTACCGATACAAAGTAATGTCAAGTTGAGTAAGACTCAAAGTCCGAGTACCGAAGCTGAGATAGCATAGATGAGCCGAGTACCTTACGCTTCCGCAGTTGGCTCGATCATGTATGTTATGACTTGTACTCGCCCTGATGTGGCCTTTGCTTTGAGCATGGTCAATAGATATCAAGGGAACCCTAGCAGAGCTCATTAGATTGCGGTTAACAATATCCTTAAATGCCTTCGGAGAACCAAGGAATGGTTTCTAGTCCTCGAAGGGAGTGATGACTTAAAGGTGCGAGGGTATAGTGACGCCAGCTTCCAGACTGACACAGACAACTACCGTTCGCAGTCGGGCTGGGTCATTACCCTTAATGGAGGAGCGGTAACTTGGAAAAGTTCCAAGCAAGAAACTGTAGCTGATTCAACGTGCGAATCAGAGTATATTGCAGCGAGCGAAGCGTCAAAGGAGGCGATATGGTTGAATAACTTCATTGGTGACCTTGGAGTTGTGCCTGCCATAAAGGAGCCTATGGAAATTTTCTGTGATAATGAAGGAGCGGTTGCCTTGACCAAGGAACCGAGGAATCATGGTAGATCTCGGCATATCGACAGAAAATATCACTTTATTAGACATCGAGTAGAATAAGTACACCTCGTAGTTAAGAGGATATCATCAGAAGATAACCCAGCAGATCCGCTTACGAAGGCACTGAGTAGGGTTAAGCACTTGTAGCATGCTAGGAGCATTGGGCTGAAGGATGATATTAGTTTAGATTAGATAGTTTTAGAAACATATAATAGATAAATGTAATTGACATTTGATGATTAAATAAAGAAGTGTTATTTATAAGTAAAGTTACTATCTTATGTTAATTGTTTAACTATTGTTTCACTTTGCATGTTTTGACTTCCAGAATAATTGAGTTTGTTAAGAATAATCGAATTATTCGAATAGTCCACAATCGTTCATGTGTTGGAAGTAGATATGAATGAAGATTGTCATGAATTGGTGTGTAGATTGTCTAAATGATGTTAGACATAGAAAAGGTTTCCTACAACGTTCATGAGTGCTTATGAGCAAGTTTTGAGCATTGGAATAAACCCGCGCTTGCTGAAATCACCTTATGGAATGTGACAAAAGTGATTGCAAGACGATAATATCATATGGTCTTAAAACCTAGATATATGGTTTATTATTTACTAATTGGTTGTGCATTGATAATGCGAAACCGCATCAGTAAATTGATGTTATAAAATGCATTGTTGTGTATAGTTGATTGGTGGATAAGTAAATGCATATAAGTCGAGGTTTATCTGTTACTTCTATCCTAAGAGGGTAAAAGCAATATCACGGCCGCTCGATGATTTGATTTGACTTATGTGTTGGGCCCGGTTAGGACTGAATTGATGTGTTCAATTAAGTTCTATGTCAAATAAATCTAAGATCAAGAAACCAACTGCTGGACAATTAGTTCCATGAGATTGTCCACACAATATCTAAACAGAGGACTGTACGATCCCTTATCTAAAGGATAGGTTACTGATGAGATCAGAGTTGACAGCGTCTTTGAGAGCTACAATTTCTAATCGGATTGTGTTTGCTTTTATAATTACTAGACTTATCCAAGTGGGAGACTGTTGGATTAGTGTCTAAGTCCGTAACCATATTTGGTAAAAACTTGACCCGGTTGTGCATGGTCCTTTTGGGTTGCCTTCACCAAAGCAACTTGACTGGAGAAATGAATAGAGAAAGAGGTTATTATGATTTATTAATATGTTATAAGAATAATATATTAAAGGAGAAATCATATTTGTTTAATTAATATTGGTCAACAATTAATTAGGAATTAATTTTGTGATCAAGTGTAATTAATTAAACTAGAGGGGCTGAATTGTAATTATGTGATAGTTGCAAATAAGGCAACGGTTATCCTTGGAGAAGGGTGGACGAATTCAAGGGATTGGATATCCTTGAAATCGTCCATATGGTCCAAGAGATAAGGGTTATCAAGGCTTATCTTGTGGTTGCTTGGTGGGCAAGTAACTAGATAAGGATAAGGACTGAAACCCTAATCATAACCCTATATAAAGACCCCTAAGGCATAAGAAATCATCCAATTGATCCCTAAGGTATCTAGAGCCGATTTCTACCTCCTCCCTTCTCTCTCTATAGCCTCTCCAATTGCTTGTGGTGTTTGTAAGCCATTAGAGGAGTGACAATTGTGACTCTAATCTCCAAGGAAAAAGAAGTTTTTCAAGCAAGTAACTCAAGGTATTCTTCTAGATCTCCTTTCATATGTTATGAATTGTTTGTTTACACTAGATCTATGATTCAAAGTCTTGGATACAAAGCATGTTCAATTAGAGAAACCTAGATCCAAGCATTAGGGTTTGCATGTGCACATAGGAAAGTTCTTATGGCTCAAACCCATCAAAAAGGACTAGTAGCCCAATAAGGCCCAAAACCCTAGTAGTCTAAATATGGCCTAAAACCCAAAAGTCAACAAAAGTCAATGGCAGCTAAGTACGCCCAGACTACACCTTCTTTGGCCAGTATGCGTAGCGTACAAGCTGGTTATGCCCAACGTACTCCGCAGCCAACCCCAAATCACCATTAAGCGCTTAATCAGTTTAGCCATTAAGTCTACTTCTCAGATCTGATCCCAAATAATGTATTAACCCATAAAGTCTCTGACTTTAAGTCTTTGCATGACTAAGGAGGGCTTAAACCTCAAAACTCTAACTTCCACAACACTCAAGGTCACTTAACTCATGCATGGGCCAAATGAAATGATCAAACAACCATTTTTATGGATTAAGGCACCCAAAAACATCTAAAAGGATAGCCAAGAATCTCTAGAGTACCTCATACTCACAAAGGTCCAAACTTTTGGGACAAAAGTTCATAAATACCCATCTAAAGAGATATAGAAAGAACATCAAAAAAGTATGGACTGTATACCTTCAAAAGATGCACAATATGAAGGAGTTTCTGGATCTACAAGCTTCCATGCAACACCACCTTCTTCAAACACCTTCTTCCTCAACAAGAATGCACAAAATCACCAAAAGACTCCAAGATCTTCACTCTCAAGGCTAGGGTTCAATATTATGAATTTAAAGGATGCGGAGGCTAATTATGGGAGGTCCGAAGGTGAGATAATGTGTTTAAATAGGGATGAAACCCTAAAAATAAGGGTTTCACATTAGCTTGTGTATGTCCAGCGTACTCCTAGTACGCCCAGTGTACTAGGTTAGACTCCGTGATCAGGTAGTACACCCCGCATACACCCTGCACGCCCAGCGTACTAGGCTCAACCTAAAAACCCTTTTAACTTCAAACGGCCATAACTTCTTTATTCTAACTCTGATTTCGATGTTCTGTATATCCACAGAAAGGTGACAAAAAGCCCCACAATATTATCTAGATATCTTGGACTAAAAATTCCTCGAACAAAAATCCATATTTCATGCAAGGCCCCGGCTTATAACTTTCCATTTTCCACTCTTCGGCACAAAACATTATTCAAAGGGTTGATCTCCCAACCATCATTACCTCTTTCTCAAGGACTAACTTCGCCTCTTTAAGGCCTTAAAATTTTTACGAAATCGATCTCCGACCCACGACCCTGAATCACAGAATGGCTCGGAACAGGGTGTTACAGATAGACCTATGATGCTACTTGATCCCTATTATTCAAAACATATTAAACATTAGTGGGTTAGAGTATGAATTAAAAATTGTAATTTGGATAATACATACCATACAAAGGAGGTCCGAAGATGCAGATCCCCTTAAAAATTGCAATTCCATGGATATCAATGTCATAATAGATTCATTGAAACCTCAATACATAAAATGATACTTTATGGTCTTAATACTTCTCGAATGAAACTGTATCAGAAGAAATCGAGAGAGTAGAAACAAAGAATTGGGAAAATTAATGCATCAAAGATGGATTAAATCCTCGTACCATTTCTTTCAACAAACAAATGCAAGATTAAATAGGACAAATAATAAAAGAAAGGATATAGAAAAAGCAAATGAGAGAGAGAGTACCCGTAGAGTTTGAATTTAATGAGAATGAATGTATATATGAAGTCGAGATAACATGTATTCAATTTTGAATAAGATTTTATTCCTGGTTTTTTGGTATTGGGTTGAATATATAGATAATTTCAGAGTAAAATTAGGAAACCGAATGAAATTGAAATTAGAAGGCAATAAAATCGGCTTATCAATTGTTTAGGAAGGAAGAAAGAAAACGAGGGCTTAGAATGATGACAGGTGGCAAATACAGGGTCTAGGAAGATGCCTTGTGGCAATTTCAGAGTCTTTTATTAGGAATAGAGATTGTTTGTGTATGCTTACTCGCCTCCTGATGTACCCTTGTTACACGTTTGTGATTCATATGATGGAAGCCATCTAAAGAACAGTCACTTTATCCTTACATAAAGGCAAGGCCGGCTATACATCTACATTCCATTAACTTATTCTGATGAGATTTTGGGTTTTGTTGTACTGTTATTATATATTTGCCCATAGTAATGAGATATTTTTATAGTTTTTTAACAAATAATAGCAATATACAACTTGAACCATGTAAAAAGCTTACAACTTTCATGTTAGATGTTCCTTTATTGTTAAGATTCCATATCCAAATCCAAATATTAATCTTAAGATCTTACGATTTTAAGATCCTACAAACGAAACACGATTTTGATCATATTTGGATTTATCATCTGAAGCAAAATCTATTAGGATCTTAGGTTTCTACTGAGTATGATATGAAGATCTTAACTCGATCCGATCCTACCTCTTTAGTTTTTATTATATAGTGGAGCCTGAAAAAAAATTCTAAAATAATTGTCTATATAACCTTAAAATCAAGCATCACATGTTGCAAGAGGCAAAAAAAAAAAGTCTTATTGAATATTGTCACATAACTCATTCACTTTGAATTAAACAAAACATCATAACACCCATGCTATTCTCTTTATGATTTGTCTTTAGTTGTATACGATCACAATTATCTTGTTTGTTTTTATGTTTTTGATGTTTTCTTCCTATTTTTTGCCGTTTATAGCAACAAAATTTATGATTCATGCTTAAAAGATTATAATTAATTTGATTATCAATGCCTTAACCAATATCAAATTATAATAGGTATTGCACAAACAAGACATTACAAAATACAAACAAATTTAAAGACTAGTTCATTTTCATAGAATCTTTCGTTCCGGATCCACTCTTATTATCATATGATCTTGAAAAGCATAAAACAGTTTTAGATAAAACCTCGATCTTAACAACAATGAAAAAGATATATATATATATATATATATATATATATATATATATATATATATATATATATATATATATATATATATATATATATATATAAGTACTTTGTTGTTATGTAAATATAGGCATTTTTGTTATCATGTGTAGAAAAAAATCAAAGTAGATTGATATTACAGATAAACAAAATTTTACGAATCAGGCGATCATCAATAAAAGTTGTAATCACTAAGCACATCATCACACATTACAAGTAATGACATGTAAGTGCATTGCTATTATTAGTAAAAAAATAAAGTTCATTTTTACAAGTTTCAAGTTATCATTTATATTATATGTAAGCACATGACTACTAAGTGTAAATAAATGTAAGTGTAAGAAATGTAGGTACAATGATAGTATTGGGTAAAAACCAAAATACATTACTCATTGATTAAAAAAAAGAGTATAATATCCTGCTATTTCTAGCAACTTTGCCCTTAAATGAATTAAAGAAGTATAAAAGACGCCCTCCAACTAAGCAACAAGAAGAATTATTTACACCCACTAAAAAAGAAACTCGCCAAATCAGGTCCCTAAACTTTAAGAACAGTTTCCATTCAAGAACATAATCAAGAATCCATAAGAAAAAGTCGAAGACATTTAAATTCATGCAGCAGCAGTGGCAACATTCTCAACATCGTCCGCTTCATCAACAACCATTTCATTCTTAAACAGAAGTTTAAGGTAAGGAAGCACTCTTGGAAGCACATGTAAATCAGCAAAATTTACACTCATCATATCAAAAGCAATGCATGTTTTATGCATATAAGTTTCATCAAAAACGGGTATTTTCGGGTATCTTTGACTAAAATGGGTAAGAATTATCCGATATGCGCCCGCACTGTTCCCCACTCCAATCGCCTCTTCAGTTGTACTATGGTTTCTTGCTATCGCCTCCTCCACCAATGCATCCTCAAAAGTTGCCTAATATTTATTAACATATTGAACTTTTAATATTTCTTCCTACACAAAATTGCAAAAATGGTCCCTGTGCTTTCTCATTTTATGTTGCTAAGGTCCAAACCTTTGAAAAGTTTCAGATTTTGTCCTTTTCAACAAGTTTTGTTGTGGTTTTGGTCCCTCTTCCATTAACTTTTTTAAAATGACAATTTTACCCTTAGGGACCATTTTTGCAACCAAATTACAAGAACCATTTCTGCATATCTTCTTTTTAAATACTTAAGAGTAAATTACACAAATGGTCCCTATGGTTTAGGGTAATTTGTGCGTTTGGTTTGGTCCCTAACTTGTTGAAACGGGACCAAAACCACAACAAAACTTGTTGAAAAGGACCAAATCCGCAACTTTTCAAAGGTTTTGGACCTTAGCCACACAAAATGATAAACCATAGGGACCATTTTTGAAATTTTGTTTTCTTCCTATTATCAGTGTACTTTATAAAACTTCTATGAAGACCTTTGACTTTGAAAAGTCAAACATTGTTACTTTACCTCATGTATAAGAACCGTTGCTCCTTGAGCAGCTTTGATTAATTCAGGACATGGTCGCGTGTCACCCGAATAAACAATCTTCCACCCGTTTATATTTTCACCATTATTTCCAATTTTAACCCTACCTTTCAAAACAACACCAAAAGCTTGAGGGCAATGAACAACAGGGAAACTAATCACATCATCTAAGCCTGCATCATTCAACACTTCCTTCAAGTTGTTAATAATGGGAGACACTAAGGTCATATCCACAGGGCTATTTGGTCTTTTCCACTGACTCTGCATTTGACTTCCTTTTGTAAACAAATTAGAATGTTCATCAAAAGTGTTTTTTGAGTCTGTTGTATGCCTACAATCAAGAAACTGCATGTCTAAATCCTCGAGTCTTTGATATGCATCGAGAAATCTTTTTAATTGTCGAGGGCCAATGACAATTAATGGATCATGTGGGACCCGTTTTAATAAATCGCGTCTCAAAGCAAGGATTCTTGCAAGACCTGTGTGGTGATCTGCGTGGATATGTGAAATCCAAATACATTTTAAACCTTTAACTGCATTATCTGCCCCTTCGATCCCAAATCTGTTGAAATATATTTTTGTTAAAAGTAAAACATCAAAAGTTTGTGAATTTTAATGTAATATCATAAAAGACCGTATATTTTGGATTATTTCTGGATTAAACCTCAGTTTTATTTTTTTTCTTTAAGAGTAAATTACTGAAATTGTCCCTATGGTTTGGTCAAAACTGCACGTTTGGTCCCTAACTTTATGCATGTAAGGGACGAAAAAAACAACAAAATCAAACCACAGGGACGACCCGAATGCAAAAAGAAGAGTTAGGGACCAAACGTGCAATTTTGACCAAACCATAGGGACGATTTCAGTAATTTACTCTTTCTTTAAATAACCTTGTATTTTTTCCATTTTATCGATTTTGCCCTTTTAGCAGGTTTACTGGTAATCTTCAAGTTTTAGACAATTTTTTTCCAGAAAAAACCTCAGCCTTTTTTTTCCAAAAAAGCCTCACATTTGACAATTTTTTTTTGGGGAAAAATATTTTTTAGGGTTTTTTCGGAAAAAAATAAAAAGAAAAGTAAAAACAAAGGGCTGTTCGTGAAAAAAAAAAAAGTAAAAATCAAGGGGCTTTTTCTGAAAAATAAATAAATAAATAAAAATCGGAGGGTTTTTACATAGGAAAAAAAAAAGTTTGATGGTTTTTCTAGAAAAACTGTCTAAAATCGGAAGATTACAGATAAACCTGCTAAAAATGAAAAAATGGAAGGTCTTTTATGGGGGAAAAATAGAGTTGAGGTTTAATTTGGAAAAAAATCCAAAGTACAGGGTCTTTTATGAAATTAACCAAAAGATTTATAATTTACCTTCTTTTTAGTTGTCCAAGAGTTCCTTCACCACAATCTAAAAGCACACTACCTTTAGAGAAAAGATTGATGAAGATAGAACTAACATTTCTATATTTAGAAGGTTGAGAAGAACCAGTTCCTAGAAGGACAATTTCGACATTTTCCCGTGTAATATCCTCCAAACAATTTGGAACGCCACTTTGACTATTCAACCAAGGTTCTTCTTTAATTGTGTTTTGGTCAACTTTCCAAAGTTGACCAACTTGTTGGGATGCATCACATATCTCTGGTATTTCCAAAAGTAGGTCATTGATGATCTCAGTGGGACCCACGGTTTTTGGGACATTGGATCTGTCTAACCCTAGCTGTGCTAATGGGCGTAAATGGAACTGTTGAAATAATAATATAAAAATCTTGATTTGTTTATATAAATGGTTAGAAACTGTAAAAAGGAAACAAATTTGTATTGAAATTTGAAACAAGTAAACACACCTTGAGGAGATTTTCAGCAGATATGGTTTTTAAATCAGTATCCTGCATGATTAAAACAATGTCGATTATGTTTTTGAGGGATATTTACAAAAATGCCCAAAATGGGTGTTCCTATTTAACAAATTGACCACCTTCTTTTATCTTTTTAACAAAATGACCACATATTTAATGGGTCAATTACTAAATTTCGATAAATTGTGAATTACTTTTACATACATAAGGCTGTTAAAAACAAAAAAGCTTTAATTTTAATATTTGCAAAATGATATCATTATTTCACAAAGTAAGACATTTCACAAGATAATATATCGGGTTAATCTCATAAAAGACCTTATATTTTGTGTTTTTTCCGGATTAAGCCTCAAAATTATTTTTTGCATGAAAAAGACTTTGTATTTTTTTCATTTCTTCTGATTTGGCCCTTTTAGTCATTTTTTGCCAAAAAAAATTGTAAAATGTGAGTTTTTTCGAGAAAAACTAAAAAAGTTGACGGTTTATTTGGATGCATTTAAAAGGTTGAGGGTCTTTTTCGGATAAAAAAATACAAAGTTGAGGGCTTTTCGAAAAAAATGAAAAAATACAAGGTCTTTTTAAAGCAAAAAATAAATTTGAGGTCTAATCCAGAAAAAAACATAAAAAATATACGATCTTTTTTGAGATATTATCCAACATATGATTTTTTTTCAAAATCTTTTGCGATGGGGCCCATGCAAAAAGCAACATTGCAAAATCCAAAATGCAAAACTGGAGTTCACTTTGTTAAAACTTAAAAGGATCAAAAAGGTATTAACTTTGTTAAATGGGCCATACCATTTTGATCATTTTGTGATTTTCCATTAAACTACTGTCATTTAAGATGTCATAAAACTCAAAATATACCTCATTTATGACAGGTGGCATTGAACTTTTTAAGCTTTCAAGAGACCAATAACCAGGAGCTGGAAAGAACTGTGGACATAAATAATTAAGCCGAGCTGCAACTCTTGCACTAGATTGCAGAATTGGGATCTCAACATTCTTCCTGATTATTTTTCTCACATTTTAATTCACCTTTCATAAAAATCAACAATTTGGGGATGAAATTAAGACCAAAACTTACATCTGATGTCCTGCAATAATATGCTCTGCTCCATGAAATCTTGACATCCATTTTTGATAATCACTAGAGTTTACAATCAATGCAGGACTTAAATGAATCACACAATTGACCCTTTTGTTAGGTGTTTCACCATAGAAAGTGTCAAGAGCTGATGTTGATGATAATAATATTTCTTGAAAATGAGATAAAGTAGGACAATCTACAAGGAGGACAATTGGCCCAGGGACAGAAGGTCCTAGAACATCATCAGGATGAACCTGAAATTGTCAAATTGAATCAACAAGAAAAAAAAAATTATTATATAAAGTTAAAGAAAATTCAAAAAGTAAAGAAAGAATGAAATACGATATACCATGATGTCTTTTAAATCTGATTTCACAGAAATCCCTTCTTGTAATTCGCGATATTTTGGTCCAGGTCTTAGTCCAAGTGATCTGGCTTTTTCTAGGTCGAATTTACCCCTGATTTCAGGTAACTCACAGATATACAAAACGGAAACATCACTAGACTTTAATGAAAAATCATCTTCTTTATGCCCCTGAGTTTCAGGGCAATTTGGTCTTAACAAAATAGCGGATATTTTGACAACTTCATCATCGATAAGCTTGAGTTGATCATGGAGTTTTTCAGGGTTTTTGTCCAATGAACCAAAACATCTGCTATGAACCATGGCTGCATTTGGAATGAATGACTTCATTGCATCAACTAAATACTTGAAATCTGAAGGTCCCCATACATTTACAGATATACCCTCTTCACCAGTTCCAGCTAATGTCAGTAGAAGACCTGAAATATATTACAGAATTCAAAATTATTGACCTTTTTCAACATTATATAAAGCTAATCTTGAAATATAGAGATAAATTCAAGAACTATAAGCAAACCTGGTAGTCCACCAGCGGTTTCAGAGCAGACACGTGAAAGAAATATGTGATCAATCTGAAGTAGAAGAAGCAAGTAATTCCCATTAACGAGATGAATGTAAATGTAGATGTTTTATGTTTATGTGAATATTTGTGACAAATTTTACCTTTGATAGCTTAATCTTATGTTCTGTACAAAATCGTTGCAACCCCTGATCAAATTATAGAAAAAAAAAAAAAAAAAGGTTCAATGAAGGGGTAAGCTTTTGATTATTGGCACAAAGAGTCGTAGTTGTATTCCATTCTCTAATCAGTTAAACATTTTGACAAAAAGTCGTAAAAAGAGTAGATCAAAATAGTTACTTCTCCAGCATTGAATATAAATCTCTGTTTGTCGAAGAAGAGCAAAACTGAAGGAGATGTGTCTTGAGTATCCATACCGGTTCCTAAAACCTGCGTAATATGTCCCATTTTCATGTACAAAAGCAAATAGCTTGTAACGATAATGTAGGGTTAACAGCGGATACCTGGACATACGAAATTGTATTAACAGGATTAAGTCTTCGAACTTTTAGTTTAAGGTCTTTAGGTCTACTACTTTTATCTCTACCCTCTGCCCTTTTCTTATTAAACCCAGCAGCCATTCCAGCCTTCTTGGGGTCTTCCATTTCAAGCTCCATTTTCTTTGATGATAACCCAATTTCCTCCTTGTTATCACTCTGCTTCAAAGAACTGGTGTTGCCGGTACTGATTCTGCGATTGGGATTGAAGGATTTGGAATTGTATCTCTGCGGTTTCCTTGACGATGAAAGACAGGTGAAGAAAGGGTAAGAAGAAGAAGAAGGGGATTTGTGGAGTTTAGTGGGAAATTTGTTGTTGAATTTGAGGAGGGAATTGGGTTTGAAAGAAGAGAGAAAGAAAGAGGGATTAGGGTGATTGGTAGCAGTGGAGAAAAGGAGGCGAAGGTTTGTAATTTGGGGCATTGTGTTCATTGCCGGAGCCCTAGAAAAGGGGTTTAACCATCATCCTCTAAACCCCCCCACGCCTCTCCATTAAACAATCCATCGGTTACATGAACAGATCTGCACATTTCAGTTGAAATTGATTTAGTAAAAGGAAAACAAGGTATCAAACACCAAGCTGGAATAGCTCAGTTGGTTAGAGCGTGTGGCTGTTAACCACAAGGTCGGAGGTTCGACCCCTCCTTCTAGCGAATTTTTAAACCTTTTTTTGCCTGGATGTTAACAAGTTTATCAATATAATTTTTTGGGTAAATAAACCTTAGTAGGTTGCTATAATAATCACTAGGGATGGAACTTGTGTAATTTAAAAAAATATTAAATATTAAAATGTAAAAAAAAAATAATAATAAATAATTAATGTATAAATTTAAAATAAGAAAAAAAAAGAAAAAAAGATACGTATTTGTTGCAATTTAATATCATATATATATGATATTTAATATTTTACGTATATAACTTTAATTTTAAAAAATAAAACAAACCAAAAATTAACAAGTAGATAATATTTATTTCAAAAATACCACAAAAATTAACAAGTGGATAATATTTATTCCAAAAAATACCACAAAATGACAAGTATTAAAACTTATTAGAGATTGACATGTGCCAAAAAAACATTCATTTATTAAGAAGAATTTGTTAAATTAGAGTTTTATGTTAATGTGGTGGTTGAGTCGGTGAATCTTTGACATGGTAGTTGACCGTTGATATTTTAATAATTCTATTAATACATAACTATTTCTTCTTGGAAACTGCTTCATACACAACAATTTTTTTCCATACACAACAATATGTGTTTTAAAATGTTGTATTGTACAACGCTACGAAGCATAAGTTGTTGTGCATGGAGAAAATTTGTTGTGTACGGATCACTACCCTTTCTCCTTGTACAATAACATGAGCTCCGAGAGTCGTGAGATTTTTAATTCCATATTCCATATGTATCTACGAGCTTATTCTTATATTCTACTTAAATGTCTTTTATTAATATTTTATTTCAAATCTATTTGATGATGTTAATGTGGTAGTTGAGCCCATCAATATTTGTTGATATGTTAAGTTGACTTTTGATATTCTAATAATTTTATAAATCTATCACCATTTGCTCTTTAATAATGACATGATTTGAGATTTTTAATTCCACATTCTACATGGATCTTTGAATATATTACATTTTTTCTTTACAATCCCTTTATCAATATTCAACATTTGTCTTAGTTGTTAGAGAAACATGAGGTTTGGTTGAGTTAGGGTGTGGTGATCATTGGACCATTGTTGATATTTTAAGAGTGCAAAACAATGGCATATTGTTCCACCTTTCGGTGGAAAAGTTGTTTTTAAGGGAATTTCAAGAAGATACTACATGTCATACCAAAGGGAAGTAGATAAGATATTGTTCATGTATCTCTTAGTTCTTAAAATTTTTAGCACACTTGTAAGATAACTAAGTTAACTATCAATATGCAGTTATGAGTAGGTTGTAATCTGAAACACATGCCTGATGTTCAAGGATTGCAAGTGGATATTGAAGATTAGTAATGGTGTCGTATATGAGGATAATAATAGGCAAGCAAATGTTGAAATTCTTAAGCACATATTAATAAAAGATGTTTGTGATCCTCTTAAGGCAATTGTTGATGTTCTATATCCTTCTTTCTTATAAGAATTACAAAGTACTTAAAGTATCATCTTTTTCCAGCAACGTGCTATTTTGGCACCTACAAATAAAGAAGTGGACGAGATAAATGAGTATATGCCTAATCAGATACCCGGTGATTCACAAACATATCTAAGTTCAGCAAATTATGCAATTTTGAGAAATACAATTCTATGACTGAAACATTGTACTCGCCTGTTGTTTTAAACTCCATCAAATTTTCAGGAATACCTAACCATAAATTAAATTTGAAAGTAGGTGCTCTGATAATGTTATAATCTTGATCACTCTTTAGGGCTATATAATGGAACACACATGCGTGTAATCAACCAAGGAACACACATGATGAAGCGGAAATCATTTATGGAAATAATATTGGAACTCAAACATTCATGAATATTTGTTTAAATCCATATAATAAATGAATGACATTCAAATTTATCCATAAACAATTCCCTTAGTGTTGTGTTTTGTAATAACAATCAATAAAAAGTCAAGGTTAATCTCTGTCTGGAGTTGGGTTATTCTAGCAAAACCCTTATTCACACATGGACAATTGTATGTTGCTTTGTGTAAAGTAACAACAAATGAGGGTATAAAGGTGGTAATCATGGATGAAGAAGGGAATATATCAAAGACAGTGGATAATGTTGTTTATAAGGAAGTACTTCAAGGTTTATAAATACCATATTGGTCATCAAGATCGGGTTGATGATGTTTGAGTACACTTCACAATATATGGCGCACACACACACACACACACACACACACATATATATATATATATATATATATATATATATATATATATTGTGTTTGATATGTTTAGTAATTCCTTGATTTTAATTCCATTGATATGTTTGTATGTAGTAGAATTAATTTCAAGATCAATATCATCGACCCTTTGTTCATACGAGCCTATCACCTAGTTGAATTATATAATAGTAAAAAAAACACACAAATTTTATTGGAAAACTACCAGGAAGCTAACCAAACAAATGCATTAAGAAACTGTAACACCTGGTTTTAGTGATGTTCTAATTTCGAGACGTCAAGCTGGAATTTTATCAAGTAATGGTGTTGGGCTTCAAATGAATAGGGTTTAGGCTCTTTTTGGATATTGGCAATGTTGGATTAAGTGATTAAATCCATCAAATTTCGCCTTGTAGTAAAGGGTAAATTTAGGAAGGTGGATATCTCTAGCTTCTTGCATGAATTAAGGATTTTAGTTCGATATGTTTTTAGTCAAAAGTAACTAGATAAGATTGTGGGGCTCGTCAATACCTTTCCGTTCATATAAAGACCATCGTAAACAGAGTTGAAACAAGGAAGTTATGACTATTTGAAGTTGAATTGGAAGATGTAGGCTTTGCATCTACGTAGGGTGTTGGCAAGCTACGCATGACGTAGATACTGAAAGAGGAGCGCATTTTTAAGAAGATACGCGTGGCGTAAATGCATAGCGGCTACTAACCAAAACCCCAATCCTAAGGTTTTGGGCCCTATGTAAGGGCTTTACTTCTTGGAACCCTTCACATTACCATCCTCCATCACCTCAAATCGTTCGTTTAAAACCCTAGTGATAGCTTCATTTTATTTACTTATTTTTATAGTTTATTTTAGTACATTTCATTCGCATTTTAGTTAACTTTCATGCATATTTTCCCTTTTGTTATTTTTATGACCATTTCGGGGTACTTTCTAGTTTCTTGAGCATTATTGCAGATTTTCTTGGAAACTAGCGGGGCGACACTCTTGCGAGGCGATTGGGCTTGAAGGGAATTGGAGATTTCATGTTTGATGGCTATGAAGGTGATTCATGGGGTGGACTTGTCAATTGCTTGAAGGCTTGGAAGAATTGAGCTTTAAATTTGAAAGATGCGGGGGAACATTCAAGCGTATGAAAATTATTAATCGGGCGAGTTCACGAGCTTTGGAGGATTTGGAGAGGATTTGGAGAGGTCAAATTGGGCTTTAAATGAAGAAAAACTTGAAGAAAATGGGCTAGGAGGTGATTGGATTCGATCTGGGCTAGTGGGATATGCTTTAGAGGCCCAAAATCTCAAAGAAGCCCATGTCAGGCACCACCCGCGCAGCAGCACGCGGGTCGCGCAAGGCCCTGCAGGGGTAGTTTCGGAAATTCTTCTTTTGAGCTATTTGAGGAAGGTTGGTTCCCATCTTTTGCATACACTTGCACATCCGATTTTTGGAGATTCTCTCTGGAGTTTTGAAGACTTTTGAAGGCCAATAACCCTTGAAGA
This sequence comes from Lactuca saligna, assembly GCF_052625555.1. Lineage (NCBI taxonomy): Eukaryota > Viridiplantae > Streptophyta > Magnoliopsida > Asterales > Asteraceae > Lactuca > Lactuca saligna. The sequence goes on from NC_136420.1 coordinate 149,190,759, forward strand.
ACATCATATTTTTACCTCTTGATTCTTGCTTAATGTTTGGTACAATTTTCTCTAACTTTGTTTCTTTGTGTTTAGCCATGCTTGGCTAAACTAATCTTGGTTGACTTTTGGTTAATCCTTTGAACTTTTGTTGAATGTTGAAGAATCCATGAACATGTTCTTGAATCTTTATGGAAATGTTTTGTGTTTTAACATCTTATCATTACTTGTATGTGTTTAGTTCATGAGTTTAAATGTGTTTGTGGTGATTAGTTGGCTAATTTCTTGATTAAGTAAAGGATCCTCAAATTAGCAAGCAACAAATGATTTTTGTGTTGTTTTTGCTTCACACAATCATAAAAACATTTCCTCCAACATGGTGGTGAAAGCATTTGACCCCTCTTGGATTTGGTGACTTTTTGGTTCTTAATGCTAGTTGACTTTCACTAATTACATGCTATTTGGAATTAGTGACTTTGACTAAGGAAATTGTTATGAGCTTCTCTAGCCATTTCAACAATTAAGAAAAGTCTAGGTAATCTCAAGCTCCTTGGATTACTATAGCCAAATTGAGGATTTAAAACAAGTATTGCACCATTGAATTCTAATGATATGTTCATCAAAAGTCAAAGTGAGAAAACTTTAAGTCAACCATCTTTCCCTTATTGAGTTTACATCAAATTCTTATTTTTGTTGCAATTGTCTATTAAAATCATAGTTAATTCTAGTTTGTTTCAAGTATTTCAAAACATCAAAACCCCCATTTTTAATTTATTGTTATATTCCAAGTATTTTACAAAGAGATTTTTCATAGAGTTATCAAATTGAACCAGTCTCCGTGGATTCGATCCCTTTACCACTATATACTATTTTAGTGTGTAATAATTAGGATTATTATTTGTGTTGGCCTCGACAACCACCAAATTTTTGGCGCCGTTGCCGGGGATTGGTTTATTTTTAATCAGTTTGTTTCTCTATGCCCAGATCTCAGCGTACAGGTGACTTGATTTACAATCTAGAAATCGAAAAAGAAGCAAGGCGTTTAGCAAAGGAAAAGCGAATTGAACGTGGTCAAACTTCTAATCCTCACGGGGATCCGGAGGTCGAAACCGCTTCACTAAGTGACATAGAGCCCGATTCTAGTCCCGACCTTCGCCAAGAAATTCCCGAAACACCACCCCTACAACAAAATCCACCCATTATTGAACCAATTGAAATGGCGGACGGAGGAGAAGTTCCCGAAAGAACTTTGAGGCAAATGATGGAGACCGATGTTACACAAACTCCAACCGGTATCAATTACCCGGTTTTGGAAGGAGGCTCGGAGTTGAAGTCAAGTTTAGTCCATCACCTACCGACTTTCCATGGATTGGAGAACGAAGACCCTCATAAGCATTTGAAGATATTCCACATTATTTGCACTAGCATGAAGCCACAAGGGTCAACCGATGACCAAATCAAGCTAAGGGCATTCCCCTTTTCATTGGCCGATAGAGCAAAAGATTGGTTATTCTATCTTCCACCGGGGTCGATCAACTCATGGACCGACATGGCAAGAGCCTTCCTTGACAAGTTTTATCCCGCCTCAAGAGTCTCAAGTCTTCGAAATGAGATTTGTGGAATCCGCCAAGGTCAAAATGAGACTTTCCATGATTATTGGGAGAGGTTCAACAACTTGTGCTATAGTTGCCCACAACACCAAATTCCGGAACAACTCCTCATTCAACACTTCTATGAGGGATTGTTGCCAATGGAGAGAAGACTAGTTGATGCCTCAAGTGGTGGAGATGTCTTTAGTAAAACCCCACAACAAACAAGACAACTTTTCAACACCATAGCCGCAAATTCACAACATTTTGGCCCTCGCCAAGACATGAAGAGAGACACACAACACAAAGTTAATGAAGTGGGAACGTCGAATCTTGAGTCTCAAATAAAAGATCTAACATCCGTCGTCCAAAAGCTAGCCATGGGACAAACTCCACAAGTGATGGTTTGTGGAATATGTGCAACCATGGGACATCCTACGGATATGTGTCCCATCCTTCAAGAAGATGCGGAGCATGTGAATGCCACGGGAGAATTCCAAAACTACCACAACAAACCATCCGGGTACCAAAATGCATATAATTCAAGTTGGAAACCAAATCCCAACGGAAGCTACAACCCAAGACCATTGCCTCACAATGCATTGGTTAGACCGTCCTATCCACCACCACAACCTCAATACCAACATCAACAACCGCACTATCAATCCAAACCGCACCCTCCACATCATCATCAACAATCTCCTCAATCTCAACCAAGTAGCTCCGGAATGTCTCTTGAAGACATTGTCAAATCTCTAGCCACTAGTACCCAACAATTCCAAAAAGAGACAAGGACTAGTATCTCCAACCTTGAAGCACAAATGGGAGATATAGTTACATCTATAAGCAAGTTGGAATCTCGTGGTAAACTCCCTTCTCAAACCGAAAAGAACCCAAATGTCAATGTGGTGACCTTGAGAAGTGGCAAGCAAGCCGGAGAAAGTAGTTCAAAGAAGAAGCCAAGGGAAGAAGAGGAAGAAATAGAGATCATTCCCATTGAAGAACCTACAGTCAAGAACGATGCACAAGCCGGAGTTCCAAAGAAGTTCATCCCTCTAGTAACACCAATAGCCACTCGACCACCGTTCCCCTCTCGACTTGCAACTTCAAAGAAGAATATGGAGGAGAAAGAGATTTTGGACACCTTCCGAAAGGTGGAAGTAAACATCCCTCTACTTGATGCAATCAAGCAAATCCCGAGATATGCAAAGTTCTTGAAAGAACTTTGTACCAACAAGAGGAAGTTGAAGGGAAATGAGAAAATTCTGATGAACGAAAACGCATCCGCGGTTTTACAAAGGAAACTTCCACCCAAATGCAAAGATCCCGGAATGTTCACGGTTCCTTGCAAGATTGGAGATGTCACTTTTAGTAGTGCTATGCTTGATCTTGGTGCTTCTATCAATGTCATGCCTTATTCAGTGTATGAATCATTAAATGTCGGACCCTTAAGTGAAACCGGTGTCATAATCTCTCTTGCGGATAAATCAAGTGTCTTTCCTAGAGGTGTTTTAGAAGATGTCCTAGTGCAAGTGAACCAATTAGTCTTCCCGGCGGATTTCTATGTGATTGATCTAGATGAGCAAGTGTCCTCCAAATCGGCTCTAATCTTGCTTGGGAGACCGTTTTTGAAGACGGCTAGGACAAAAATCGATGTGTATGCGGGAAGCTTGACAATGGAGTTTGATGGTGAAACAATAAGTTTTAATATTTATGATGCCATGAGATATCCTAGTGATGTTTCATCTTTGTACTTTGTTGATGTTGTTGAGCCAATTACTCAAGAATTGTTTGAGTTATCTAACGGTGATATGTTGGAGATGATCTTAAGCAAAGGATTCGATTGTGGGAAGCTAGCCGAGCAATTAAAGTTTTATTCTTTGGATCCGGAAGTTGAGAAGTTGGTAAATAAAATGGAAATGAAAAAATCCACAAGATTAGATGTCAAGCAAATTGAATTGTCCCAAACTCATACAAAATTGTCTCCATCCCTTGTTCAACCACCCGAATTGGAATTAAAGGTCTTACCTCAACACTTGAAGTATGCCTACTTGGGAAAGAATGAAACCCTTCCGGTTATCATCTCAACTCATTTAATCGAATTTGAAGAAGAGCAACTCCTCAAGGTGTTGAAGGAGCATAAAGAAGCTATGGGTTGGACGATTGCGGATATCAAGGGTTTGAGCCCCTCCACTTGTATGCACAAAATCTTAATGGAGGATGAATGCAAGCCAAGTAGAGACGCGCAAAGAAGGCTAAATCCACCAATGATGGAAGTCGTGAAGAAAGAGATATTAAAGCTTCTTGATGCGGGGATGATCTATCCAATCTCGGATAGCAAGTGGGTGAGTCCGGTGCAAGTCGTTCCAAAGAAGACGGGAATCACGGTGGCCGAGAACAACAAAGGTATGATGGTTCCCACCCGTGTGCAAAACGGGTGGAGAGTATGTATTGACTACCGCAAACTCAATGCGAGCACACGAAAAGATCATTTCCCATTGCCTTTCATTGATCAAATGTTAGAAAGGTTAGCCGGGAAATCCCATTATTGTTGTCTAGACGGGTACTCTGGTTTTCACCAAATCCCGGTGGCACCGGAGGACCAAGAAAAGACAACATTTACATGCCCATTTGGTACTTTTGCATACCGGAGAATGCCATTTGGATTGTGTAACGCCCCGGCCACTTTCCAACGTTGTATGGTTAGTATCTTTTCGGATTATGTTGAAAACATAATTGAGGTTTTTATGGATGATTTCACGGTACATGGCAACTCTTTTCAAGAATGTTTGACTAATCTCACAAAAATTTTAAAAAGATGCATTGAAACAAACTTGGTTTTGAATTTTGAGAAATGTCATTTCATGGTGAGTCAAGGTCTCATTTTGGGTCACATTGTGTCTAAAAAAGGAATTGAGGTAGATAAGGCAAAAATTGATGTTATTCAAAGCTTACCTTACCCGACTTGTGTTCGGGAAGTTCGTTCTTTTCTGGGCCATGCAGGTTTCTACCGAAGATTCATCAAGGATTTTTCAAAGATAACAAGACCAATGTGCCAACTCTTGCAAAAGGAGGTCGATTTCAAGTTCAATGAGGCGTGCAAAGAAGCTTTTGACAAGCTCAAAGAGTTGCTTACATCCGCTCCCATCATGCAAGCACCAAATTGGGATCTCCCTTTTGAGATCATGTGTGATGCAAGCAACTATGCGATTGGCGCCGTTTTGGGTCAAAAGAATGGGAGGGCCTCCCATGTGATTTGTTATGCATCAAGGACACTAGACAATGCCCAAAGCAACTACTCTACCACGGAGAAGGAGCTATTGGCCATAGTGTTCGCCTTGGAGAAATTTAGACAATACCTACTTGGTACCAAGGTCATAGTGTATTCGGATCACGCAGCTCTTAAGTACTTGATGATGAAGAAAGATGCAAAGCCGAGACTCATCCGGTGGATCCTACTGTTACAAGAATTTGACTTGGAAATCCGGGATAAGAGCGGATGCGAGAACCTCGTTGCCGATCATCTAAGTCGGATCACTTCAAATGAAACTCCTCTCCCATTGCGGGACGAGTTTCCGGATGAGCATCTCTTTTCCCTTACCCAATCTATTCCTTGGTATGCCGATATCGTTAACTTTTTGGTCACAAAAAGGTATCCCGACACATTCACGCGTTCTCAAAAAGACAAGTTGAAAAGTGATGCAAAATACTATGTGTGGGATGAACCTTATTTGTGGAAGCATTGTCCCGATCAAATCATTAGGCGATGTGTGCCCCAACAAGAGCACCAATCCATTTTGCAATTTTGTCATGAATTTGCTTGTGGGGGACACTTCGGACCTAGCCGGACTTTGAGAAAAGTCCTTGAATGTGGATTATTTTGGCCAACCATGTCACGCGATTGTTATATGTTTTGCAAAAGTTGTGAGCGGTGCCAAAGGACGGGAAACATTTCGCAAAAGAACCAAATGCCCCAAAATCCAATCCTTGTTTGTGAAATTTTTGACGTATGGGGGATTGATTTCATGGGCCCATTTCCCGTGTCATTTGGCAACGTTTATATTTTACTCGCGGTTGACTATGTTTCCAAATGGGTTGAAGCCAAAGCCACAAGATCGGACGATGCCAAAACGGTTATCGAGTTTTTAAAGTCTAATGTTTTTGCGAGATTTGGTGTGCCTAGGGCTTTGATTAGTGATAGAGGGACGCACTTTTGCAACAAAATGATGGAGGCTCTATTGAAGAAGTACCACGTGACTCATCGTATCTCCACTGCCTATCACCCTCAAACGAATGGTCAAGCGGAGGTCTCGAATCGTGAAGTGAAGTCTATTCTAGAGAAAACGGTGAATCCGACAAAGAAGGATTGGAGTTTGAGACTTGACGATGCCTTATGGGCATATCGGACCGCTTATAAGACCCCGATTGGAATGTCGCCCTTCAGATTAGTTTTTGGAAAACCTTGTCATCTTCCCGTCGAGTTAGAGCACCGAGCATTTTGGGCAGTCAAGAAATGCAACTTCGACATTGACGAGGCTGGAAGGCATAGGAAACTTCAACTCCAAGAGCTAGAAGAATTGAGAAACGAATCCTATGAAAACGCAAGGATTTACAAGGAGAAAACGAAGCTCTTCCACGACAAATCCATCACCCGGAAGAATTTTGAACCGGGACATAGGGTCTTACTTTACCATTCACGGTTGAAGTTATTCCCGGGCAAATTAAGATCAAGGTGGATTGGCCCATTTGTTGTAATAAAGACTTTTGACCATGGAGCGGTGGAAATCCAAAGTGAAGAAACGGGACATATTTTCAAAGTTAACGGGCACCGATTAAAGCCATTCTATGAAAGTTTTAATGCGAGTGTTATAGAAGTCATCCACTTGGATGTCCCGGAGTGTTGAACCAAGCTAGAAGGACGTCTCGCCTAAGACGTTAAAGAGAGGCATTTTTGGAAAAGCTTTATGCTTTCGTGTTTCTACGTTCGAATAAAGAAGTTTTGAAAATGTTTTGATACGTCTTTTGAAGTCATTTTTGAAGAAATCAAGAGTTTCTAGATGTTTGGGGCATTTGGGATCAAGAACTAGTGAAGAAACGGAAGAAAACAGAGAAAAATCAAATTCCGGGAGCAGGAGCCTGCGCGACCCGCGCACGGGTGCGCAGCCGGTGTGCGCGGCCGGTCTTCAACATGCAACAAAGATCAAGCTCCAAATTGCAACACATGCGCGACCCGCGCGCCCCCTCTGCGCGGCCCGCGTGCTGCTTTGACGACTATCCCCTATTTTGTTGACCAACTTTGACTTTCGTTGACCAGATGGTTTAATGAGTTGACCAACATTGACCGGGTGTTGACCACACTTGAATATGGATTGAAAACCTCCAGCAACTCTCCTTCTTCATTTCATTCTCTCAAAACCCTCTCATTCTCTCTCAAACTCTCAAGAACACATACACCCACTTTTCACAAAAATTTGATTTCCCGGAGTTCCACCGGTCGGAATACGACGAGACCACCACCATTCTTCACCATTTTCCGTGCTCTACAAACCCCACCTAAAGTTTACTCTGATCCATCGCCAGATCTAAGGGCGCCACCACCACCCAACTCGCGGTTTTCCGGCCATTTTCCGGCCAACTCCCACCACCTCTCGCAATTCCGACACCACCAAAGTGTTTCTTTTTCGGGGATCTTTACGTCTAACCAAACAAAACCTCAAAATCTCACAAAAAAATTTTCCCATAATTTTTGAGCCACCACGAGCCGCCGCCGGATTTTTCACACAAATCAAGTTGAAAATATCCCTTCAATGAACAAGACTTGCATTTAGGCACCCACGAATAACCAAAGCTTGGGGTGCACGGTAGCGGATTCCGGGTTCAAGTTCAATTTTGGAATAAAACGGGTATTCTCTTTCCTTGGTTTTTATTACATTGCATTGTTTCAATTCAGTAATTGCATTCAATTGTGCTTTGGAAATTGCCTAAGATCGTTAGTTGTTGCCCGGTTTATTTGGAAACATTGATATGAGAAAGGTTGAGATTGGTTAATTTGTTTGGAAATTTGTTCAAAAAAAAATTGTTTAAACTTTGGTTGGGATTTTCTCATTTTGTCTCGTATTGCTGTCGAATTTTTGTTGGGATTATCAAATTATCCGAGTGTTGTTGTTGAAACCATTTTACATTGTCAAAAGTCGGGTGTCATTATTTCTTGGATTTTTTTTTGTGTTCGGTCTAAAGATAGTTGCATTGATTTGAGAGTGGTGAGGTGAGGGATTACGTTGGTGAAGTTGTTTTTGATATTATAGGTTTCGAAAATGGGCAAAACCACGGCTCGGACACGCACCCATGGATCATCGATCGATCCTAACCCGCAAAAGGATACCGCCGGTCCATCACGCAAAGCAGCCGGTAAACGAAAAAAAAGAGGAGAAGAGAGAAGCGATCCTTCCCTTACAAATGCTGAGATCAAAACCTATCACTCCAATCTTCGGGGTTGCGCAATCCGGCCGACAAAATTCTACCACAAAAAGTCCATGAAAAAGCTTGGGGTGCATGATGGTGTATACCATTTGTTCATAAAACTCGGTTGGCATGGTTTTCTTCGACTTTGTGACAGAACTTACGAAGAACCCACAATGGAATTTCTTAGCACATATGCACGAGATGATGACACGGAAGTCCTCACGTTCCAGTTGAAAGGGGAGCATCATAGACTCACATACGCAGAGCTTGATTCTATCATGGGTATAGACGATCCGTTCCGCATCAGCCCCCAAAGTCAAGAGTACCAAGATTTTCTGCGTTGCCCTGATGCAAACTTCTGGATGCAAATTTCCGGTCTCCCAACCTTCAACCCAAGCCGACAGCGAGCCAAGCACATCGTTCACCCCTGTTGGCGAATTGCTCACCGAGTCCTTACGACGAGTATCTTCGGGCGTCTCGAGCCCGGTCAAATCAACAGATGTGAGCTATTTTTCCTCCGAAGCATGAGGCATGCACTCTCCCTCAGTTTTTCAGGCTTCTTTTTAGACAAATGTGACTCCATACGCCAACGTTCCTCAGGGGAAATTTTCATCGGGGGACTTATCACGATCATAGGTCGAGCCGTCGGCCTAGACTTCCCGGATCCCGAGTACACACCTGTCGATACCCCACCGAACTTCCTGCTAGATTGTGACACTCTCATCCGGATGGAGATGTTGCTCGATCAGGGAACCCGCACGTACAGTTGGTTAGACGCTGATAAAGCCCCGGTTTACATCCTGCCAAGTTGGATCGGTTCTTCATTCGATACAGGCGACCCCGACACTTGGCTTCCTCCAGATCAATTGACCCAAGCAGGTGTATTCCCAGAATTCGGTGATGATGAGGGTGACGACGCAGAGGAACAAGAGGAAGAAGATGACGAAGAGGACGACGAGATGCCCGAAGCTGAAGACCATTTTGACCAACCCTCGATGCAGCAGCCGATGTTTCAGCATGATCAGTTCCAGGCCCCTCCACATCATTTTGACCAGCCGCATTAGCAGGAGGGACACGAAGTCCCACCATATTTCCCCCCCACGTTCTTTGACCAATTTGCCACAATGTTCTCCACGGTGCAGCGTATCGACGCCCAAACGCAAGAGAATTCGAGAGCCATCCTAGATGTGGCAAGCCGTGTTGATCGATTGGAGCAGTCCTCCTCTCACACTTCCCGCCAGCTCCAGGATATGTGGGACTACCACCATTGCCACGAGCATTTTCCGCCGCCCGACCCCCCGATCTAGGTCCTTTCTGCCCTTTCCTTAAGCATTGAGGACAATGCTTGTTCTTAAGCTTGGGGTGGGGCATTTCCTTTTTTTTCTTTCTCTTTTTCATTCATTTTTAGTTAGGTTGCATAACATATTAGTTTAAGTTAATTTGCATTCATTTTTTTTTTATTTTATTAAATTTTAAGAAGATTTTATTTTCTTCTTTTCTACTTTTTATTTTTGCATAACATTTAGCTTAAGACATTAGCATTCATGCATTTTTGTTGTCTGTTTATTCTCACCTCTCTTGGATGCCATGGAACAGGTTCATAGTTATTGTATCATTATTGGTCCAGGATCTTGTTGCTATCTCACCCATCGAACCGGGACCACTAGCTGCAGTTTGGGATTTCATACTTGGGATCAGATGCTGGTAGCTTAAAGGGGTAAGTGATCATGGACAGCTAGTTTTCATGAAGAATTATGCATACAATACTAACAACTGTAGGATATACTATAGCAATGGGTGTTCTTAGCCTTGCGGTCACTACCGCGGAGAGGATCACACTTGATCATGTTTGAACTGTTAGGATGAAGCATTGGTGCTTGTCCCCGAGTAGAATCCATATCCGGTCTCTTTACATCACCATATCTTTTTGCGATTTTCTTAGAATTTAGAGAGTCTTTTAGTCCACATTTGTACATTTTCATTTTCTTAGAATTTAGAGAGTCTTTTAGTCCACACTACATCTTTATGCTCCACACATGGTCATTTTCACACTTAGGCCATTCGGATTATACCATTACCCTTTCGGTTCCACCTACACACCTTTGGGAACCAAATTTTGATTCAAAGGGTTTTATCATTAAAAAAAACAAAAAAAAACAAAAAAAAAAAACAAAACAAAACAAAAATAAAATGAAGCATGCAAATTTTCAGTTGCAACTATCTTAGATAGGTGGCCGGTTCGATTATTGAACAAATTTCCCAACATCTTGGTCACCCGACATTTGATATTCATTTGTATAGATCTGTTTTATTGTATATAGATCGAGTTGTTATTTTTTTTCTTTCTCACAAATTGGTGATGTTAGAGAGACTGTCGAGTCGGATACTACGGGAGGTTTGGGCCAACACTAAGTGAACTGATTCCTACAACGGTGCCCGAGCGATTAAACCTAGTTACACATGAGAGAAACCAGCAAATGTGAGATCAGAGTGTACCCTTAAAGAAGAGCTCCACCTGAGCCCATCCAGTTGCTTTCTCCCTACTACAGATGTTCTTCATTGTATACATGTTCCATTGAGGCTGCGACTGCTCATCCCTCCTTACTCACCTAAAGGAGTTGTCCTGGCTGTGGTTTATGGTTCCATTGTCATCGGATGAAAAAGTTGTGAGATAGCAGCGAAATCAATTCTGACCATGTTGACTAACGTCAGACAGGTTCCATGGTTCTATCCATTCTTTTTATTTCTAGGGTAGTTCATCCCAAGTTCATTTAGTCTTGTCTTACTTGAGGACAAGTAAGGTTTAAGCTTGGGGTGATTTGATAGCTTCATTTTATTTACTTATTTTTATAGTTTATTTTAGTACATTTCATTCGCATTTTAGTTAACTTTCATGCATATTTTCCCTTTTGTTATTTTTATGACCATTTCGGGGTACTTTCTAGTTTCTTGAGCATTATTGCAGATTTTCTTGGAAACTAGCGGGGCGACACTCTTGCGAGGCGATTGGGCTTGAAGGGAATTGGAGATTTCATGCTTGATGGCTATGAAGGTGATTCATGGGGTGGACTTGTCAATTGCTTGAAGGCTTGGAAGAATTGAGCTTTAAATTTGAAAGATGCGGGGGAACATTCAAGCGTATGAAAATTATTAATCGGGCGAGTTCACGAGCTTTGGAGGATTTGGAGAGGATTTGGAGAGGTCAAATTGGGCTTTAAATGAAGAAAAACTTGAAGAAAATGGGCTAGGAGGTGATTGGATTTGATCTGGGCTAGTGGGATATGCTTTAGAGGCCCAAAATCTCAAAGAAGCCCATGTCAGGCACCACCCGCGCAGCAGCACGCGGGTCGCGCAAGGCCCTGCAGGGGTAGTTTCGGAAATTCTTCTTTTGAGCTATTTGAGGAAGGTTGGTGCCCATCTTTTGCATACACTTGCACATCCGCTTTTTAGAGATTCTCTCTGGAGTTTTGAAGACTTTTGAAGGCCAAGAACCCTTGAAGAACATCATATTTTTACCTCTTGATTCTTGCTTAATGTTTGGTACAATTTTCTCTAACTTTGTTTCTTTGTGTTTAGCCATGCTTGGCTAAACTAATCTTGGTTGACTTTTGGTTAATCCTTTGAACTTTTGTTGAATGTTGAAGAATCCATGAACATGTTCTTGAATCTTTATGGAAATGTTTTGTGTTTTAACATCTTATCATTACTTGTATGTGTTTAGTTCATGAGTTTAAATGTGTTTGTGGTGATTAGTTGGCTAATTTCTTGATTAAGTAAAGGATCCTCAAATTAGCAAGCAACAAATGATTTTTGTGTTGTTTTTGCTTCACACAATCATAAAAACATTTCCTCCAACATGGTGGTGAAAGCATTTGACCCCTCTTGGATTTGGTGACTTTTTGGTTCTTAATGCTAGTTGACTTTCACTAATTACATGCTATTTGGAATTAGTGACTTTGACTAAGGAAATTGTTATGAGCTTCTCTAGCCATTTCAACAATTAAGAAAAGTCTAGGTAATCTCAAGCTCCTTGGATTACTATAGCCAAATTGAGGATTTAAAACAAGTATTGCACCATTGAATTCTAATGATATGTTCATCAAAAGTCAAAGTGAGAAAACTTTAAGTCAACCATCTTTCCCTTATTGAGTTTACATCAAATTTTTATTTTTGTTGCAATTGTCTATTAAAATCATAGTTAATTCTAGTTTGTTTCAAGTATTTCAAAACATCAAAACCCCCATTTTTAATTTATTGTCATATTCCAAGTATTTTACAAAGAGATTTTTCATAGAGTTATCAAATTGAACCAGTCTCCGTGGATTCGATCCCTTTACCACTATACACTATTTTAGTGTGTAATAATTAGGGTTATTATTTGTGTTGGCCTCGACAACCACCACCTAGCCACCAATTATGATTTTTGGAAGCCTTAGTGTGATATTTGGTGCATTCTTAAAGAAGAAGTCCATTGGAGAAGCATATGTGAGCTTCAAGCTTTGTAGATCCAGACTTTGCACTTCATCACCAATATCTAGAAGGTATAAATCTTACATCTTGATGTTCCATTTGTTAGATCTAAAATTGCTCATGGTTTTTATGCTTTTTGTCCCCTAATATTGGTTCCTGTGAGTATGGGTTACTCCAGACCATTTGAGTGACTCATTCTGATGTTTTGTGGATATTGAGTTATAAAAATGAGAGTTTGGACACTCTCATCCATCCATGCATGAGTTCTTGAGCAATATATAACTTTGTGGACCTAGGTTTTGGTATTGTGCTCTTTGTGACCATGTAAATGGATAAAGTTAGAGACTTTATCCATTAAGACATTAATTTAGATCAGATTTGGAAGTTTGAGAGTTTGGTTTTCTATATTAAGTGCTTAATAAAAGTTTTTGGCTTTCTGTCTTAAGAGCTTAATAGAAGTTTTTGCCCAAAGGAGGTCTAATTGTGAGCATAGACCTTTCGTGAGCCATTTATTTCATGGATTTTTAATTATGTTTTTATTGTAGATATCTTTAGCAAGAGGAAGCTTAATATTATCAGCTCGAGTGGGTGGTTTATCTTGTTTTCAGGATTGAGGTGAGTTTTCCTTAATGTACTCGTGGGTCGAAGGCACCACTGTTGGCCCACTAAGTTGTGTTATGTATCTTGGTATATAGGATGTTGTTATTGTTTGATTAGGTGTCTAAGCCCATAACTATTTTTGGTATGTACTTGATTTGATTTTGAGCATGGTCTTTTTGGATTGCCTTCACCATAGCAATTTGATAGGATAAATTACAGAGAAAGAGGTTAATTGTGATTTATTAATATATTATAAGAATAATATATTAATTGAGAAATCATATTATTTAATTAGTATTGATCAAAAATTAATTTGGAATTAATTTAGTGATCAAAGGAGATTGATTAAATTGACGGGGACTGATTATGTAAATCACTAATAGTTGTAGTTTGGGCTCATGGACCCTATTGGTATAGAGTGGACGAAATCTTTATGAGAGTCCATAACTATTTCATCAAAGCATTACCAAATAGGATTCTATATGTTGCTTAGGGCATAAGGAAGGTAATTAGGGTTTCCAAGTTGTAAACCCTAAGAGTCTCAACTATAAACGCAAAATGGTGCGAGAAGTGAAAAAACAAACACTCTAGAAGGGAAGTGACTTGCTTCAAATGTGGAAAGCATGGGCATTACGCCAATGAGTGCGCGTTCGACGAGAAGGTTTGTTTCGGATGTAACGAAGAAGGGCATATTTCTAAGAATTACCCAAGGAAAAATGAAATCGCAAGAGCAATCGTGCCTCCAAAGTTGAAGGAAAGAGCATGTCAGACAATCCTCGATGAAACAAGTGACGATGCGAGGAATCAAGGATGAGGACCTCATAACCTAAGATTAGGATATGAAGTAGTCGTAGTAACATGTGTTGTAGCATGTTAGTGGCATAGTATAGGTTAAACTTGAACGTTGATGTAATTGTTTTAGGAAGTAATATAAAGCTTCGTTTTGTTATCTAACGTGTTAAATGATTATGTGAAATTTTTGAATGGTGACATGGAAAACTGTGAGACAATACTTGGGACGAGTATGAGTAGGTGTAAATGGTAGTAGAGGCCTATAATACCGAAAGCACAAGACTCACACTTGGATCAGGGAAGGTCACAAGGTTACCAAGAAGCTGGTAATTAATTCCGTTTTATTCATATCTGTCATTACCATCGTTTCGGTAATGACTAAAAAGAAGATTGTTACTCCGAACCTAGAGGCCATATCAAATCGAGTCCGACTAAGATGAGTATGTTATGTGGTTCAGAGAACCAAGTTCGATGTAGTATCCCACTCAAAATAGGAGATTGAAGTATCGCAATCATTGTTAAAGTAAGAAGCTTGTAGCTAGAAGTACTACATGATAGAATGTGATATTATCACACTGGAACGTGAAGGAAGGTATATTCCGTTTAGAAACTCGACTCTAAAATACATGAGTCTAAACAGTACATCATACGATGAAAGGTCATTAAAACATGACCCATCGGTCTACTATGGTAATCGAAGGAAAGAACTTATCTTAAGTTTGTTAAGAAGAAGGAGTAGTCTCCAATAAGGATCGAGATTATGACTTGAAGATCACAATTGAAAGTTAAACATGGGATAGGGAGTGGGTGCAAGATTGAGCACCGCCTGCAGAAAAGAATTCCAAAAGTTAGATACTCATTCGAAGGAAACATAATAGTTACGATTATTACCTAGGATGAAGAGATAACGTATGGAGTCATTATACAATCCATGTCTTGTTGGTGTTTCCGAGAACGGAGTTGAAGACTTCGAAATCTGTAGCGATGCATATGGAGTTGGATTGGTTTGTGTTCTAACCCAGAGGAAAAAAAAGTGATAGCATATGCATCGAGAAAACTGAAATAGCACGAAAAAAAAAATACCCCATTCATGATCTGGAGTTGTAAGCGGTAGTATTGGCTCCAAAGATATGGAGACATTATCTTTATGGCACAAAAAGCAAACTTTTCCCTGATCATAAGAGTCTCCAGTATCTGTTAAATCAGAAGGAATTAAATATGAGACAACGACGCTGGCTAGAGTTACTCAAGGATTACGACTATGAGATACCTTACCACCCCGGTAAAGCAAATGTTGTACTTGATGCTCTAAGTCGAAAAGAAAACCTTGAAAGAAAAAGTCCAAGAGCGTTAAGAATAGAAGTTGTCTCAACGATTGTGGAAAGCATTAAGAAAGCTCAAGAAGAAGCTTCAGAGAAGAATGACCGAAAAGAAGAATGTTTAGGCAAAACGTTAGTGTTCGGTACAAATGGTCAAGGATTGAGGATATTCCAAGATAAGATTTGGGTACCTAAGATGGGATGAGTAAGATATCTTCTGATGGAAGAAGCTCACAAGACCATGTACTCGATTCATTTCGATAACACTAAGATGTATAAGGACTTGAAACCCTACTACTGGTGGCCAACAATGAAGCTCGATGCTCCAAAGTATGTGGTCGAGCGTGTAACATGTGCAAGAGATAAGGCACAACATCAAAAACCATATGGGAGTTTATAACCTTTACCTGTACCCATGGGTAAATGGAAAGATATCACCATGAATTTTGTGACTAAACTGCTCAGGACGAAGAACGGTCACGACATGAATTGGGTGGTCGAAGATCGATTCATTAACAGTGCACACTAGTAGCCAATGAGAAATGGTCTATGGATAAGCTTGCAAATGCTTACGTGAAAGAGGTAGTAAGACTTCACGATGTTCCTTTAACGATTGTATCGGATCATGATAGTTGTTTCACATCAAGGTTTTGGAGGAGTTTACAAGAGAAAATGGGTACAAAGTTGTGTTTAAGTATAACTTACCATCCGCCAACTGTTGGTCAGAGTGAAAGAAGGATTCAAACACTAGAAGATACGCTAAGAGCATGTACCCTGGAATTCCAAGGTAATTGCAATGAGAACTTACCTTCAGTAGAGTTTTCCTACAACAATAGTTACCATTCGAGCATGAAGATGACACCTTACCAAGCTATGTATGGACAGAAGTGTTGTACGCCGTCTTGTTGGTTTAAAGCTGGAGAGAAGTAGTTTATGGGCCCTGAGATAGTCCGTCCGACTGTTGAAACATTGAAGATGATTAGAGAAAGGATTTTAGCAGCTCAGGATCATCAAAAGAGCTATGTTGATAAGAAAAGATGACCGATGACATTCAAAGTTGGAGATTCGATTTTGCTTAAAGTCTCACCGTAGAAGGAACTTATAAGATTTGGGAAAAGAGGAAAGTTGGTTCCAAGGTTTATTAGACCATTCAAAGTTCTTCAGAAGATTGGGAACCAAGCTTACAAGGTTGAATTACCAAAAGAACTAAATGGTATTCATAAAAGTTTCCATATGTGTTATTGAGGAAGTTCACGGGAGAAGTTCCCGACATAATTCCAATTTCAGAGTTAAGAATGGATGAGAATAAGAGGTTGATCAAAGAGCCCGAAGTGATTGTTGACCGTAAGACAAAGAAGTTACAACGCAAGATGGTTGACTTAGTGCTTGTGCGATGGAAACATACGAATGGGTCGAACTTCACCTAGGAAAGAGTCACATGATGATTCGCTATCGACATCTATTCGTTGATGCATGATTTCGGGACGGAATCATCCTAAGGGGGGGAGAATTGTAACGCCCGTGTTTCTGGGCTACACATTAGTATAAGAATGAAATAGTCAAGATCAACCATTGTAACTCATTTTGAAGTAATAAGGAGGAATTACCTGAATATTATGTGGATTATGTGATTTTATGTGTTTTACACTTGTTTATAATGATATAATAAATCTAGAATGAAAATAAGTTAAAAAATAAAATGTTAGATAAACCTGATATCTATGAAGAAAGTTGTAGTATTCGTGACATGGATTCCGGACATATAAAAAACGCTAAAATCCGAGTTATAACGAAGAAGTTATGACCTGTCGAAGTTTCGCGACAAAACTAACACGATGTTGCGTGACATAAAAAGTGAGTTTACGATAAAGTGCTTTTCAGCCTTAGTGATCAAAACAAAAATCGTAGTGTTCGCTAAACCGAGAGCGTGCATAAAAAGAATTCCCAAATCTAACTTCGTATGAGGAAGTTATGATTTTTCCAAGTTTCAGATTTATAGTACACAACCAGGAATTGGAATAGTAGATCAGACGGTTTTTGGCCGACACAATCTAAACGAAAATCGAATGTCTTGTTAATAGTATCTCAACGGTAAAAAGACAGACGAAAACGGACGTCAGATGAAGAATTTATTAATTTTTAACAGACTTTTCGTGTCCCGATCTGTTAAAAATATAACTTTAAAAATAGAGTCAAAATTAGCCGACGGTTTCTAAACGAAAGTTGTAGAGTACGGTCCCACCTACACGTGGATATAAAGAACGTTGAAAACAGAGCTCGTATGAAAAATTTATGAAATTTTGAAATCGGGATGACAATTTGCGAGACTGTCTAAGTGGGTACGCCCAACGTATCCTCGGACGCCAAGCGTTCCGGAGTATGCCCTGCGTACGAGAAGTGAACGCCCTGCGGTCTGACTTTTTCTGCGGTTCTGAAACGGCCACGAAGCTCCATCCGCCTATATAAGGGTGCGAGGTACAACCCTATTTTTCACACTTTTACACCTTTCTTTCTCTCTCTACTCTCTCTCTCTCTCTCTAGCCACCTTAAACCACCCCGAAGCCTAGGAAACCTCCCTAGCACTAGAAGAAAGTCTCGGAGCGCCCAAAGGCTCTAAGAAAAAGAGTTTTTCGGTTCGGAAACTCTGCCCTGCAGAGCCCGGTTTTCAAGCAAACCTTCCGTTTTCGTCAAAGAAGATTATTTTAAAAAACGAAGTGATGTCCGAATCACCACCTTATCAAGTGAGTGCATAGTTATTTTCATCTTACACATAGATATGATGTATTTTATATAATTTACGTGATATGTGTGCATATTATCTATTTACTTGAGATTTGTGTTCAATGGAAGATCCAAACTTTTTCTTTCAGATATGAACCTTTTCTTTTTAGATATAAGCTTTCCTTTTCAGATCTAAACCGTATATGTATTTTATACTTGAGATTTATGCTGGATGAAAGATTTAAACTTTTTTGTTTCTTTCAGATCTAGACCTTTTTCTTCAGATCTGAATAGCATGTGTATTTTCTTTCCAGATCTAAACTTTTTCTTCAAATCAGAACCGTATGTGTATTTTCTTTTTAGTTCTAAACTTTTTCTTTAGATCTAAACTATATATGTATTTTATATCTACAAATATGTTGGGTAAAACATGGGTAAATGAAATAGTTGGTGCGTGGTGAAAAAATAAGTTTGCGGATGAGATGAAAAAGTGATTTAGATAATGAGATGAGGGTGAGGGGTGAAAAATGTGAGAAACATTTACCCAAGTGTTGGCCCCGTAATCTAGTAGAGTATGAATGACAACCATGGACTATTCTAGACGGTCCGTGGAACACTATAAAGCTCGCAACGTATTGGTGTTGTGAATGATATGTTCACCCGGTGTACTCTAAAAACCCATTGACATGTATTGCAGGTGGACTCCCGCAAATAATATTGTCGATAAATGAGAGCTATGGACTTAGCACCCGTTGGATGAACCCTGACAACTATGGATTTAGTTTCTATTGTATAAAACATGGCGACAATGGACTTCATGCCTATTCCTTAGGAAAATCCTTAGGAATGAGTGATAGATGATTCTTAGGGTAGATTCTTAAGAAATAAATAAGATAATGGGGATGGGTAATTGGGTTAATTGTTTGATGATAAAACATAATAACTTTATTATTGTAGGTTGAAAACCTTATGTACTCACCAGGTTTCCCACCCTGACCTACTCAGTTTATTTGTATCATAGGTCGATATAAAGCTACACAACACCGAGAGATTAAAGAGATGTAGATCATTAGTGAAAATGAATATAAGTTATGTTTATGTTTATGTTTTTATATTGACGATGACATCCCAAAGTTTTAAAATGAATAAAATACATTTTTTTGGAAATGCTTTGATAACATATTTATCGTGTTTTCTGGGAACAAATTCCGCAACACTTTTCTTTAAAAAGTTACTCTGATTTGAAAATAAATCATAAACAAATCGGTCTTTTATGGTCGAGAAAATGAGTATGTCACATTAATGCCCAAGGAAACCCTATATAGCATTCTAGAATTCGTTCCCCACCTAGGGAGGTTCTAGAATTACTCAATGTTCAACTATTGAACATTGTCACCTTTTGTCCTCCTACAGGGATCTGAGGCTGAGTTATTGGTGGCCCTACATGAAATGGGAGATCGTCTGGTTTTTGGAGCGGTGCTTGACCAATAGGAAGGTCAATACCGAACATCAGCGGCCTCATGAAAAGGTTCAGCCGCTACCCATTCCTATGTGGAAGTAGGAAGAGATCACCATGGACTTCATCACGAAGTTACCAAGAATAACGAGGGGTGTAGATGTCATATGGGTCATCGTGAACAGATTGACGAAGAGTGTCCATTTTATTCCGATCTCCGAGAGTAATTCTGCTGAGAAATTAGCAGATATCTATGTGCGGGAGGTGGTGGTCAGGCACAGAGTGCCAGTATCGGTGGTCTCAAACCGCAATGTTCGATTTACATCCAGGTTTTTGCGGAAGTTTCACGAAGAGTTAGGAACTCAGTTACACTTTAGCACTACATACCACCCCCAGACAGATGACCAAAGCGAGCGAACGATCCGAACGATTCCATGACATTTGGTATAAGCCTTTGGAGGGTTTCCAACGCATCCTAGTATGTTTACATGTTTAGCTCGTATGATATTTATTTGGTTGGTAAAGACCATGTGAAGGTTTCCATGGCAGGTAGTCAAGACCACGTGGGGTTCCCATGGCAGGTAATTAAGACCACATGGGGATTTTAGTGACATTCGGTATAAGACCTTGGAGGGTTTCCATATTTAATTTTATTCATGAGTAACCAGCAGGTAGAGGCTATTGAGACAATTGAAATTATTACATTTTAAAAGATGTCTACATTATCATATAATTCAAAACAAACAATGTTTATACCAACTTATTATAAGATTTATTATATAAAAGCTAACAACAACATCATTGATATATTTAAAAATATATATTTATAATGATTTCAAATACATTGTTGTATTACGCGTAACGCACGGATATTCGTCTGTTAATATAATAACGATATCATCTACTCTTCAACCCATTAAAGCATTGAACAAAAAAAAAAAAAAAAAAAAACTGCCAAGTCTACTTTAGAAAATACAAAATGATATGATTAATAAAAAAAATGATATTTTTTTGAATAAAACAAAAAGATTGCTATTCTCACTAGTCATTTTAATCCTCTTCTAAATTCCCGAATCCCGCTAACTTCTTGTCAATCCGCTAGTTCTTCCCCGTTCCCCCCTTGGCCCCTTTGTGCGTGCGTGCATTTGAAGAAAAGGAAGGGGTAAAAATGGTAAACAAAAAGAGTTGGGGCTTATAAAGGAACAAAATAGTGAAACACCACTGGTTGCAACCCCCATATCAGCAAACGCAGATAAGATCGACCATATCCACACACACATGAACCTAGAATGGTGGGTGTAACACCAATCATAAGTGCTTAATTAGCTAGAAACTATATCAATCAATCATCTGATATTAGCTTCAAAATGGGCACAATTCAGCCCATGAACGCTTATGGCATCTCTTCATTCTCACACTCTCTCTGCTCCAATTTCAAGAACACCATTAACACCAGTTTCGCCATTCAAAGACCCTCCACCAAGTGCCAAAGTTACTCAAGGTCAAAAATCCGAGCCATGGCAACCTCTGAAGATGCATCATCACAAGAACCCCCTTGTGTCAATTTCGCTTTCGTTAGTGTAAGTCATAAACATCAACCACATTGCGTATTACTCGTTCATCATCGAATGAATATCTTTGTGTTTACTTCAAAAATGTCAGTCGGTGTTGCTACCAGATGGAACTCCCGACGTACATTTTAGAAGCGCGACTGGTGGACAGAAACTTAGGGACATCATGCTAGATTCTCATATCGAGTTGTATGGACCATATGTAACTATCTCTACTCTTCAATCCATTATCCTTTTTTTGAATCTTTAACTGTTTTTAAACATATAAGCTGCTTTTTGTTTTTGGTGATTCAGTCTAGACCTTTGCTAAACTGTGCTGGAGGAGGAACATGTGGTACTTGCATGGTGGAGGTAAGTTGATTACCATCTGCATGAAATGAGTTTAAACGTGTTTAATGTGTCGATTTGTGGGTGGATTCTCAGGTTATTGAAGGGAAGGAGTTGCTTACACCACGAACA
This sequence comes from Lactuca saligna, assembly GCF_052625555.1. Taxonomy (NCBI): domain Eukaryota; kingdom Viridiplantae; phylum Streptophyta; class Magnoliopsida; order Asterales; family Asteraceae; genus Lactuca; species Lactuca saligna. Next base: position 149,212,177 of record NC_136420.1, read on the forward strand.
GACAAAGAGAAGGAGAAGCTTAATCGGGTATGACAAATCAACCCCATTAATCAAGATTAGTTCATGATGGGTTTCATAATCTTAATGATGAAATGATGAATTGTAGAATCCGAAGAACTGGAGGCTCGCTTGTCAAACAACTGTGGGGAAACCGGATTCAACAGGCCTGGTTAGTAATTATTGATGTATTTGGGAGTTTATGATATTAATGGCTGAGGGAAACTTGGTTGATGCAAATGCAGGTTGTGATACAGCAATTACCAGAATGGAAAGGACATGAATGGACACTCGGAAAGGAGCCTCCTCCAGAATCTTGAATTTTGTACCTAGTTTTCTTTACGATGTTGTAAATGATGAGCATGATGATGGTAATAGTGTTGTAATGTTGACACATTCTTGAAAAATATATATATAGAATCAGTTCATTTAGTTCATAGAATTTTGTTGGTTTTTTTCTTTGTTTTTACATGTGAGGGATGCCTTTCCGATTCTTCTCTTCTTGGTTCTTAGACGAGGGTCCAGGGGACGTGGTTAAGGATTCTTGGTTTGTAAATACTAGATGCTTAACGGTATTCTCAAAGATTGAAAGGTTATCCCGGAAGTTGAGAATCCTTAAAAAAAATATAAAAGCTTGGCGTCTAGATATTAACAAAAAGAAGGATGAAGAAGTGAAATCTCTTAAAACCAAAGTAGTGGCTTTGGATGTGTTAGCCGAAGTCATTGACCTTGATGAAGCCTCCATAAAAGAATGATAAGACACTATTTTAAAAAATCATGACATACAAAATAAAAAAGTGCTTGATTTAAGACAAAAGACGAGGTGCAAATGGGTTCTTGAAGGTGATGAAAATTCAAGTTTTTTCCATGGGTTAGTGAATATGAGTATTAAAAGCTCGCGTATAAATGACTTAAATATTAACGGGGTGTGGAACATAAATCCAGGCATTATAAAAAATGAGGTCTTTAATTTCTTCAAAGACAAGTTCAAAGAAAAAGCCACCAGTAGACCTCGATTCATTAGCTCTAAGTTTCGTACCTTAGAGGATCATGACAGGAACTTCCTAGAAGCTCAGTTCACTACGGAGGAGATCAAAGAGGCTGTGTGGGGTTGTGGTAATGACAAATGTCTGGGTCTTGATGGGTTCTTGTTCAAGTTCATCAAGAGGTTTTGGGACATTATTGGGAGGGATGTTGTGGAAATGGTTAAGTACTTTGAGCATCACAAGATCCTTAATCTGGGGAGCAACATCTCCTTCATCTCTCTTGTCCCTAAAACAATTGATCCTCTAAATCTCACTAAATATAGACCAATAAATCTTATTGGGCGCATCACAAAATTCATATCCAAGACGCTTGCTGGTAGACTTTAAAAAGTTATTGGTTCCGTTGTGAGTAGTGAATAATCAACTTATGTTAGTGGTAGGAACATTTTGGATGGTCCTTTGGTGGTCAATGAAATTATCTCATGGGTTAAAAAAAGGAAGAAAAAATCTTTAATTCTTAAGGTTGACTTCGATAAAGCATTCAACTCGATTAGTTGGAGTTACTTGGATGACATCATGGGTCAAATGGGTTTTGGGGTCACATGGAGAACTTGGATAAGGTCCATTCTCTCCTCGTTTAGGGTCTCTATTCTTGTCAACGGATCCCCTACCAAGTAGTTCTTCATGGAAAAAGGTGTGAGACAAGGAGATCCTCTTTCCCAGTTTCTTTACATCATCGCTGCTGAGGGTCTCAAAGTGGCTTTAGATGAGGCTACCAACAATGGTATCTTTGAGGGGATTGCTATGCCTAATTCTGGACCTACTATATCCCTTTTCCAGTATGCCGATGATGCAATCTTCTTGGGAAAATGGTCTAGGAATAATGCTAAAAACCTAAAAAGAATCCTCACTTGTTTCCACTTAGCCTCCGGCCTAAAAGTTAACTTACATAAAAGCAAGTTATTGGGTATTGGTGTCCCGTATAGGGAGGTATCTTCCATGGCAAGGTGGTACAAGTGTCTTGTATGTAAGCTTCCATTCTCTTACCTCAGCTTGCTGGTGGGTGGAAACCCGAGTAGAGTTAACACATAGATCCCTCTTGTGGATAAATTTAACAATAAACTTTCAACGTGGAAAGCTAGAACTCTCTCTATTGGTGGTCGATTGACGCTTGTTAGGTTCGTTCTTGGTAGCCTTGGGTCCTACCTATTCTCCATTTATAAAGTTCCAAAAAGCGTTATTGTTAAACTTGAAAGTATCCGTAATGCATTCCTTAGGGGAAATGCTCCGGGTAACAAGGATATAACGTGGATTGCATGGGGGAAAACGATGAACTCCAAAGATCATGGAGGCTTGGGAATTGGGAGCTTAAGAGCTTTCAATCTTGCACTTCTTTCGAAATGGCAGTGGAGGTTTATAGACAACACAAATTCGATCTGGAAAAATGTTATCACTACCATATATGGGGTTCATGGTGGTCTGGTTGTGTCAATTTCTCGTTCTATCAGGAACACGGTTTGGGGAAGAATTAGCAAAATCAACATCGATTTAGAACAATACAACTTAGATTTAAATAATCCTTTTTATAGGAATGTTGACACAGGAGGTACTACTATCACAAATAATTGGGGATGGAGTCTTAATGAAGGAGGGAAGTATATAGTGTCTACTCTAAGAAAGGAAATCGACATTCAACAACTGAAGAGTACAGACTTGCCAACCATTTGGTCCAAGGTGGTTCCAGGGAAAATAAATATCTTTATATGGCGGGTGAGACTTGGCAGATTGTCCACCAAATTAAACCTTGCACGGAGAGGAGTAAACATTCCTAACACCTTCTGTCCTTTATGCAATGCTTTTGAAGAGAACGAGGTATACATATTCAAGAACTGTTCCAAGACACTGGAGATTCATGGGCATATACACACTTGTTGGAATGATTTTCCTACCTCAACGAACTCTTTAGAAGACGTGTTGGGGGTAAATGCTACTGTAAAAGTGGGAAGTAGGTATTTAGACACCTTAGAAGTGATATCTAGAGCATTTTTATGGATTATATGGAATTATAGGAATGACGTGATCTTCAACACCAATACTAAGGTCAAGAGTCCGTTAGCTTTAGCTCATGATGTCAAGGCTTTGGCCTTTTTACGGATTAGGAGTAGAGCCAAATGGGGTAGGGATTTGATTTGGAACTTTTGGGTTGAAAACCCATTGTATTGTACCATGTAATTCCAACTTTTATTTGTTTTAGTTGAAGTCTAGATGTTAAAAAAAATCCCCAAATACAAGGTTTTCTTCTTTAGGGTTTTGACTGTTAAAGTGCGAAATAATATAAAGCACACACAATGATTTTTCTCGTTCACAAGCTTAAGGTATTTATTCTATGGCCACAAATGAAATAGAAAAGCTTATTAATTTTGTAATAATGTTTACAATTACATCGAGATTTATAGTCAACTATTTGATTTTGACAATAAAACTATCAGGTGCACAATTTGGACTCTAAAATTGGATACACGTTAGGCACAAAAGAAATTACTTCTTTGGCGTTGAATCTGTACTCCACAACCAGGGACAGAGTTAGGATTTAAGAATAAGATGGATGGAATCAAGATTTAAGAATAAGAAGGGTCGAAAGCCTTACATCGTAATAATATATTAAAGTATAATATTATACCCAAATAAAGTAATAGAGGCAAGAAAAATTCTTTTAAATAGAAGTTAGATCGAACATTACAACCTTCCATAAACACATGTTTTAATAACAAAAAAGAAAACAATGTTGTGATAAAAAGAAGAGAAAATTATAAAAATGGTCTCTATGATTTAGCACAACTTGTACGTTTGGTCCTTAATTTTTTTTTAACTCGGAACGTCCTTATAGTTTCTTTTTGTTACAAGTTTGGTCCCTATCTTACCTAAAAAAGCCATTTTGCCTTTGATTTTTAATTTATTTAAATAAACACACACCAACTTCACATCCCTCTCCTTACCTTACATACCCACTATTTCTCCTTAGTTAAATAATTTGTAGCACTTGGTTTCCGGTATGTGAATATTATTTGAGCATTGCCCTAATTTAACCTTGGACTCGGCGAGTCATAGGGTCCGACTCGCCGAGTAGGGACGAGACTCAGGACACGTTTTAAGTAGGCGACTCGGCGAGTCCACATCCTGGACTCGGCGAGTCACCGCTGCTGGATGAAACCCTAAGTTTCAAGGGTTTGCACCCTATTTAAACTCTCATTCCGCCCCAACTCGTCCCCATTCACCCCCAGAACTCCCCCTACATCGTTTTCCCTTGTTTCCTTGAGAGTTTGAGGTGTTCTTGGTGTGTTCTTGAAGGTTTTGAGGAGTAAGAGGAGTAGATCAAGAAGAGGAGAAGGAGATCAGCCATCTTTGTGTTATTTCAACATTTCCTTTGAGGTATAACCCGTTTTCCCCTTGATTCTATGCTTAGAACTTCATTTGGGTCCTTCTTGGTCAATTCCCCAAGTTTGTATGTGCATAATATGTCGTAATAAGGCGTTTGGCCTTTGGATCTATGCAAGATTGAGCTCCAGGAGCTCAGATCTGTTAGCTTTTTGGCCCCATGAGGCTTGTTAGCCCTAGATCTACCCTTTTGAGACATTTTGAGCCCTATAATCCATTTTGGTGAATATCCACATGTAAAGTTGGAAACTTTACGTGTGATTCGTGTCCTAGAAGTCCAGATCTATGAATGGCATGGACTGGAATCGAGCAAATCGGTATATTTAAGGAGTGCATGGCGACGACTCGGCGAGTCGCATAGGTGACTCAGCGAGTCTGGTCGCGAGTCACCGATTTGGTCCCTTCTTCATGTGTCGAGTTGAGCCATGAGTCACAGGGGGTGACTCGGTGAGTTGGGAGCTGAACTCACCCATGTTAGGACTCGGCGAGTCAATGCCCTGACTCGGCGAGTCCAAGGCAATCTTCATAGATCAAGAACAGACTCGGCGAGTTGTTCATACAACTCGGCGAGTCTTAGCATAAAGTGTTCATCGGATGAAGATGAACTCGACGAGTTGTTCATACAACTCGGCGAGTAGGATGAAGGAGTTGAATGACAGTTTGAAGGTGAACTCGTCGAGTCATAGCCCGACTCGACGAGTAGAACCAGGGACCCAGGACATTGGTTTGCTAGGGACTCGGCGAGTGGTGATCCACTCGGCGAGTCGGGTCAACTAAAAGTTGACCCTAACATTGGCTTAGAGCTAAACCAGGGGTAAAATGGTCATTTTACCTAAAGGACAGTTAGCAGTGATTGATTGAGTATGTTGTGGGAATTGCAGCCGGAGGACTCCCGGAGCAGCAGCAGTCAGTTAGTTCCCGATCAGTTCAGCAGCTACTTTGAGGTGAGTTACCTTCCAGTAGCAGTGGGTCTAAGGCCACAATGCCGACCCACCAGTAGGAGATGTATGATAGATGATTGTCTTTGTGATATCATCTAAGTTTGCTATTACCTGACATGTTATATGCTAGCATGATATGTTGTATGTGATAGTAGTAGAGTTTGGTTGTTAGGACCGAAGGGTAGTCAGACACCCCAGATACGTCTGACAGTACGTGATGATATGTATGCATGCTGGCTTGTTATGTTACATGTGATCGTAGTAGTAGGGGGTGAAATAGTCCCCGAGGATCGGTTGTTAGGACCGATGGGTAGTCAGCACCCCAGAATGGCTTGACATGGGTAGTCAGTACCCTAGAATGGCTTGACACGGGTAAGACGGCACCCTAGAATGGTCGTATGGGTAGGTCGGCACCCCAGAATGGCCGTACCGGGTAGTCAGGCACCCCAGAATAGCCTGGCAGTACGTATGTTATGTGTTTGTATGGTATGCGGTACGTTGGGGGAACTCACTAAGCTTTGTGCTTACGTTTACAATTTTGTTTTCAGGTACCTCTGCATCGAAGGGGAAGGAGCCGACGCGGTAGCGACACGTTATACACACACTCTTCGGTTTCCGCATTCATGAGATTTACTGGGATTGTACTCTGATATTTGATGGGATGTACGGTTTGGCTTTTTAGAACATGGTTGCAATGTGTTATGGTGTGAACAAACAATGTTTTTATTTATTAATGTTTTCTAAAGTAATACCTTAAAAATGAAATTTTCGGACGTAAAAATTGGGTCGTTACAAGTTGGTATCAGAGTCCTGGTTTGAGGGATTCGGACACACCTTCGGGAGTGTTTGGACTCAAATCGAGGGATTGAAAAATTTTCCAAAAGAAATTGTTCTTTAAAACCCGGAAAAGAGTCATAAGAAAGAGCAAAGTGTGTGACGTGCGCGACCGGCCGAGCTCAAGTAAGTATTCCCCATAGTACCCATACAAGTTTATGTTATGTTTATCAGCTTTATGAATATTGCATGCTAGAATAGGCTAAGGATCTAGGAGTGATGCCTTATGTGCCTGTTTATTTGCTACAGCTTATTGAATATTGCATGCTAGAATTGAGTAGACAGCAGTAGGATAGCCTGTTTAGGTTATGCCTGATAGTATGAGCTTAGCATCCTATGTTAAGTGTCGTTTCTTGTTCTAAGAACAGTTTTGGCTTGAGTCTGTTTTTCCTTATCCGAATGTTGCTTGCTTCGTGCTTGGTGGGATTCTGAGTAATGGGAGTGAGCCACTAGGTAAACACGTCACACCACATGTAATCAGGGTTGAATAATCCCAAAGTGTTGGAACTGGCCCTATTGCGCAGCTCTTGTTTGAGTCCAACCGTTGTAGGGACGGATCTTTTACTTGAAGGATTATCTAATCCTCATCACATGTGATGGTGTTTAGGTGGTGGCTAACTGGCATTATGAGGAGACCTACAGCAGCTGAGGACCAGTTGTGTTGAACTTGAGTTTTCCCTAGGGCAAGCCTAGGATGAGAATAACAGAGAGTAGCAGTAGTAAAGGGGAGTTGGTGGAGTCGAGGAATTCCTCGGAGAAGGTACGGATAGATGTGGAAGGTAGTATGGGCCCGTACTACTGAAAGCAGAGGATCCGTACCCGAGCCGAGGAAGGCCAAGACGAGACCAAGGAACCTGTAAGTAGTTGAGGTCCCTCAGAAAGTAGCAGTACCACTAATGATTATTATGATGTTTTGCAGAATGGTGGTACTTCGACCGAGACCGACAGATGGCGGGTCAGGAGAGGGGTCAGGTTCGGGATCTGGCACCGAGCCGATTGAGGAGAGGCTACGTGAGTTCATCACGTCGGAGATCACTAGGGGCATCCTTGAGTCGACCCCCATCATCTTTGGGTCGATCAAGGAAGGGATCGTGGAGTTGATGGAGGATCGCCTACGGGCATTCAGGAGCGACTTGGCCTCTAGCCAGTCAGGATCTCGCACACTGTCCTTCAAGGACTTCAGGGGCAGTGGTGCGCCGGATTTCCATGGGGTGAAGGACCCCATTGTCGCCAGGCGGTGGATTGCGGATATTGAGTCCGCCCAGTTGACCAGCTTCTGCCCCGAGGGGTCGAAGGTGAGGTACGCAGCAGGGTGTTTGCGGGACCGGGCCCGAGATTGGTGGGAGTCAGTGGGTGACTCGTTGGGAGCCTCGGCTATCGAGGAAATGACCTGGTCGGACTTTGTGGCTAGGTTTAGGGCAGAGTTTGCGCCAGCGGTCGAGCTTCAGCAGCTGGCCAGGGAGTTTCTAGACATGAGGCAGACGACAGAGACCGTGGCGGAGATCACCGCCAAGTTTCGGGAGAGGGCTTTATTGGTGCCCCAGTATGCAGGCGACGAGGATATGAGGAGGACTCGTTACCATGATATGCTACGAGCTGACATTCGGGAGCATGTTAGCTTTTCGGCTTGCCCTACCCTGGACTCCATGATTGCCAGGGCTAGGGAGAGAGAGATAGATTTGGAGCACATCCGGAAACGGAAACTTGAGGATGGTCAGGCATCAAGGGCTTCAGGGAAGAAGCCCAAGGGATCAGATGGGAGGCCAAAAGGCCAGTCGGGACTGAGCCGCTGCAGGAGGTGCGGCAGGCCGCACGAGGGGGCGTGCAGGATGGGATCGTCAGGCTGCTACAAGTGCGGCAAGTTTGGGCATATCAGCAGGGATTGCACTGCTCCTGCGACAGTTATTCAGACATCGGAGTTGCTGTGTTTCCACTGCAACCAGAGGGGCCACAAGAAGGCCAATTGCCCCATGTTGACAGCTTCAGCGCCAGTGAAGGCGCCAGCTCCAGCGACCCTGCGGATCACGGATGGCCGTCAGGGCAAGGCAGAGGCTCCAGTGGTGAGGAGTCGGGCATTTCAGTTGACTGCCGAGGAGGCACGCGCCGCGCCCGATGTGGTGACGGGTATGATTCCTTCCTTCTATCTTTTATTTTTCGTTGTTATGATATTGATATGTGCTCCGTGTGGATACATGTGTATTAGGATCGTTCCATGTGAACGGCATCCCGGTTCAGGTATTGTTCGACTCGGGTGCATCTCGATCGTTCGTTTCTCTTGCTCTTAGCAAGAGATTTCATGAGACTTCAGGCGAGTTAGATTGCCCGTTAGAGGTAGAGATTGCTGACGATCGATCGGTGGGAGCATCGATGGTGTTTCGAGATTGTGTTCTGCGGCTGTTTGAGGAGTGTTACCTGGTAGACTTGGTTCCCATTCCATTGCGTGGGAACAAGGTGATTATTGGTATGGATTGGTTGAGCCCTAATGGGGCAGTGATAGATTGCGCACAGCAGCTAGTGCGAGTCAGGACCCCAAGCAGGGGAGAGTTAGTGATTCATGGAGAGCGGCCGCAGTGTGGACCCACTGTATGTTCAGCAGCGAGGGCCAGGCGCTACCTTCAGCAGGGATGCGCGGGTTATGTCGCGTACGTGATGGACACCCGGGAGGCGGGTAAGGCGACCGTGAGCGAGGTCCCGGTGGTTCGAGATTTTGCTGATGTTTTCCCGGAGGAACTACCTGGGATACCTCCGGAGCGACAGGTGGAGTTCAGGATTGACCTCATTCCCGGTGCGGCTCCGATAGCCAAAGCACCGTATCGGTTGGCTCCTCTCGAGATGCAGGAGTTGTCTACGCAGCTGCAGGAGCTGCTGGACAAGGGATTTATTCGGCCGAGCAGTTCGCCCTGGGGAGCCCCGATTCTGTTTGTGAAGAAGAAGGATGGGTCGCATCGGATGTGTATAGATTATCGGGAGCTGAACAAGGTAACGGTGAAGAACCGTTACCCGCTTCCGAGGATTGATGACCTCTTTGACCAGCTTCAGGGCGCATCTTGGTTCTCCAAGATTGATTTGCGTTCGGGTTATCATCAGATGAGGGTCAGGGAGGAAGATATGCAGAAGACCGCGTTTCGGACGCGCTATGGCCATTACGAGTTCGTGGTGATGCCGTTTGGGCTCACCAATGCTCCTGCCGCGTTCATGGACCTCATGAACCGTGTATGCAGACCGATGCTGGACCGGTCTGTGATAGTCTTTATCGATGATATCTTGGTTTATTCCAAGACCCGGGAGGAACATGAGGAGCATTTGAGAGAGGTGTTAGAGACCCTGAGGAGGGAGAACTTGTATGCCAAGTTCTCCAAGTGTGAGTTTTGGTTGTGCGAGGTGCAATTTCTGGGACACCTCGTCAACCAGAACGGGATTCTGGTCGATCCGGCCAAGGTCGAGGCCGTGATGAGATGGGAGGTTCCGAAGTCTCCATCTGAGATTCGGAGCTTCCTGGGATTGGCAGGCTACTATCGGAGATTTATCCAGGATTTCTCCAAGATAGCCGTGCCCCTGACGCGGCTGACGAAGAAAGTCGTGGTCTTTCGGTGGGGACCCGAGCAGCAGGCTGCATTTGAGATGCTGAGACAGAGATTGTGTGAGGCGCCGATCTTAGCCCTGCCAGAGGGCGTAGAGGATTTCGTGGTTTATTGTGATGCGTCCATTTCTAGGTTGGGCGCGGTGCTGATGCAAAGGGGGCATGTCATTGCTTACGCTTCGAGGCAGCTCAAGCCTCACGAGGCGAACTACCCGACGCACGATTTGGAATTGGGGGCGGTGGTATTTGCCCTCAAGATTTGGAGACATTACCTCTATGGGGTTCGGTTTACCATCTACACGGACCATAAGAGCTTGAGGTACCTCATGGATCAGCCGAATCTGAACATGAGGCAGCGTCGGTGGTTGGATGTGGTGAAGGATTATGATTGCGAGATCCTTTACCACCCGGGGAAGGCCAATGTGGTGGCCGATGCGCCTAGTCGCAAGACGGCGCCGATCAGGGACGCTTGTTTGAGGATGACTGTGGTGACTCCCCTGTTGGAGCAGATTCGGGAGGCTCAACAGGAGGCTATCAAGGAGGAGCATCGGAAAAGCGAGCGTGTAGTAGGTCAGGCTTCCTCCTTCGATTATGATAGCCGAGGGTTATTGACACTACACCATAGGGTGTGGGTGCCGTATCACGGAGGCGTGCGCCAGATTTTGATGGAGGAGGCGCACAAGTCCCGATTCTCTATTCATCCCGGGGCGACGAAGATGTATAGGGATCTTCGTCTAGACTATTGGTGGCCCTGCATGAAGCGGGATGTAGCATGGTATGTCGAGCGATGTTTGACCTGCAGGAAGGTCAAGGCCGAACATCAGAGACCGCATGGCAAGATGCAGCCGTTGGATATTCCACTGTGGAAATGGGAAGATATCACGATGGATTTTATCACGAAGCTTCCCAGGACCGCACGTGGAGTGGATTCGATTTGGGTCATCGTGGATAGATTGACCAAGAGTGCTCACTTTATTCCGATTCAGGAGAGCATATCGGCCGAGAAATTGGCCGACATCTATATCAGGGAAATTGTGGCCCGACATGGGGTGCCAGTATCGGTGATCTCGGACAGGGATGTGCATTTTACTTCCAGGTTTTGGAAGAGATTCCATGACGAGTTAGGCACTCGTCTGCATTTCAGCACCGCCTTTCACCCGCAGACAGATGGTCAGAGTGAGCAGACCATCCAGACTTTGGAGGACATGCTGCGGGCGTGTGTTCTGGATTTCAGTGGTAGCTGGGATACCTATCTTCCTTTGGCTGAGTTCTCCTACAACAACAGCTATCACGCGAGTATCGACTGCCCTCCCTTCGAGATGTTGTACGGACGGAGGTGTAGGACCCCGATATGCTGGGGTGAGGTTGGCCAGAGAGTCATGGGAAGCACCGAAGTGGTGCTCAAGACGACTGAGAGGATCCAGCAGGTCCGGAGCAGGCTTCAGACTGCTCAGAGTCGGCAGAAAAGTTATGCCGACAAGCGTCGATCCGATTTAGAATTCCAGGTCGGGGATATGGTCCTCCTGAAGGTGTCGCCGTGGAAAGGCGTCATCCGATTCAGGAAGCGGGGCAAGTTGGGCCCGCGATTCATCGGACCGTTCAGGGTCTTAGCCCGGGTGGGCAAGGTAGCATATAGGCTGGATCTGCCAGCCGAGCTTAGACAGATCCACAGCACTTTCCATGTTTCGCAGTTGCGGAAGTGCCTAGTGGACGATTCTGCAGTAGTACCTTTGGAGGATATTCAGGTTGATGACAGCCTGAACTACATTGAGCGCCCAGTCGCAATCCTCGACAGGAAGTCGAAGGATTTAAGGAACAAGAGGGTGGAGCTAGCGAAGGTGCAATGGCAGCACCGCAAGGGTTCAGAGTGGACTTGGGAACCGATGGACGAGATGATGGAGCACTTGTTGGATTAATGTCTAAGTCCATAACTATAATTGGTAAGACTTGACCCGACCCGGCATGGTCCATTTGGGTTGCATGGCATCATGCACTTGGATAGACTATAATGAGAGAAATAAGACACTTACGGTTATTAATATATTATAAGTTCTAGTATATTAATAATAAGAATAATAAGATTATTTAATTAGTATTGATCAAGAATTAATCTAGGATTAATTAAGTGATCAAAAGAAGACTAATTAAATATATGGATTGATTGTGTAAATCATCCATACTTATATAGTGGGCTAATGCTCCATGGATTATCTAGTTGGGCCAAAACCCATATGATGCTCCATGGATGCTCCATGGTGTATTTGAACCCATGGATCCAAGGAAATGGAAAGTCATGACAATTAGGGTTTACCCTAATTGTAACACTATATAAAGATATGATTCTTCCCAAAATCGGTCACTAGATTATTCTAGAGAGGGCTAACCAATTTCATGAAGTGTTCTAGTTTCTCTCAAGTTATTCCAAGTGTATTTGGTGTTGTGTGAACCATTTGAGGTGTCACACTTGAGGCACTAAGCACTCAAGCTTCATGAAGACAAGCACTATCAAAGAGGTATGTATTCTATCTTGTTATATCCATTATTTTGTATGCTAGATTAGGATAATACCTTGGATGCTCATATTTGCATGTATAATAGAGAAAACATAGATCCAAGGTATTTAGGGTTGCATGTACACTTAGGAGTGTTAGAATGCTCATAACCCAACAGTGGTATCAGAGCCTAGGCTTGTTTTCTTGTTATACCTGCAATAGAAGCTGAAAAATCGAGTTTTGATGCTGTCAGCCCAGCTGACTCGCCGAGTCCATGAAGGGACTCGACGAGTCCAAGGCAAAATGCATCCAACTCGCCGAGTTGTGTTCATGCACTCGACGAGTTGGACCCCAGACAGCATATCTTCGAGGTTTTTGGCTAGAAATGGACTAGGAACATTACCCTAAGTTGTTTTGAACTTATAAACTTTTTTTTAATGTGGTAATGTTCATGCTAATCCATTTTCAAGATAATTGTCAATAGATTCATGTTTTGTATTAGTTTAAAGGTTAGACTAATTACATGAAAAAGTTTGATTTGAATTATCTTGTTCTTATGAGTTGCTTAGATTAATAGAAAAGTTGAGTGAAAAAAGTTGTTTTCAATCCAAATTAATCTAAGAGTTGAGTATAAAATGTGTTTGTGTAACTTATCCTTAAGTTACATGAAGAGTCACATTAAAGACTCATAAAACTCATAAAGTTGGCAAAGGTTACAAAAAAGATGAAGAGTCTTGTCCTTAAGTTATGGAGGTTCAAGAGTCACTTCATTAATAAATAAATAAATAAAATATGTAACCTTAATTAATTCCATAAGTTATAAAATAAAGAAAAGATTAATTCTTTATTAGTTTAAAGTCTTCCATAATTTGTCCACAAGTTATGGAACTTGAAGAGTTCTTGGATTAAAACTACTTTAAATACATAAGTTATGGAATTAATTAGTTTTGAATAGTTTCAAAACTTGCCCTCAAGTTTTGGAATTTGTAAAGTTTTCTCTTATGAATACTTTAATTCCAAGTTAGCCCTTAGAATTTTAAAAGTTAAAATTCAACCCTTATACTTTATAATATTATAAGTTAATAATATTTATATGTATAAGAGTAAAGTCGGTCTTACCGCTAGTACGCCTCATTCACGAAGCCGGTCTATAAGGTGGGTATAAGGTTGTTGCCTATAAAATGGCAACTTAATGGGTGTTCACTCTCACCCACCGCTCGCTTGACTGGTGGAGGGTCGTTAGCCGAACGGGTTTGACATGACTATAATTCTCCCTTCATTAAAAGTATTAATGATAAATACTAAGTAACTAAACTTTTAATAATACCCAATCTTAGTTACTTAGAAAAATGTGAATAAGGTGCTAATCCATGAAATTACACTTTGCACTTTGTTTAAGTCGGTTAGTGGAGCGTGTGTGGTTAACCGGCACACTAACTCGTATTTAACAAGGTAGGCGAAGGGTAACTTAATGTTTATCATAGTATCGATGGAGCGTGTGTGGTTAACCGGCACATCGATTGAGGGATAAACACTTAAGGGTACCCAGTAATTTGCATGGTTACTTCACACCTTGTTTTGTGATCCTCGGCATCCCAGTCACAAAACCTGAAGGGCACACTCGAGATTGAAACATGCCATTGAACAGTTCAATGAATCTCAAAAGATCTAGGAGTTTCAAAACCAATTAAAACCTAATAATACATTTCGTTTATCTTGGTGGAAATTGGTGAATCGTCATTCACCTACCTTCAAATTGTTTTATAGCTTGGATTACGGCATACCTCTTCTAAGTTATAAAATAGTTTGTTGGGTCCTAGCCTTAATATTTTCATATTGGGTGTCATATTAAGGACTCAAAGATCAACTATCTTGAATATCTCCCATAACATGTCTAGTTTAGACATTTATGATCTTCCCAAATCTCTTGAAACAAGCTTTCCTAAATGAAGATGATGTCCCATGGATATCATACTTCTCTCTCCTCTTCCAATTATTCTCCCTAACCCACAAGTTCTTGAAAAGTTTAAGATCACTCAAGCCCTATTGGCAAGGCAAGGTCTTGGTGTGGTCACATCTTGGAGATGTAGTCACATATTGACAAGCCGGGAGAGTTGGGTGTCAAAGTCTTGAGAAAGTTGGTGGTTCAATCACTTTCTAAGTCACATAGTGAGTTCCTTTGGGACACCTATGAAATAGACTATGACAAGACCCTTAATGATCTTATCTATTGTTAAGATCGACTTCCTGAAACTTGATGGACATTGACAATGTAACACAGGAAATACAGAAAAAGCATTCTCTTCCCAATGGAAAGGGATCGACCATAGTCAACTCGGTTGAACAAAATGGTAAAGAGAAAAGTCTAAGTCTGTGATAGTCTCGTGTACCATTATCAAAGGGTCCATATGTTTATATTGCCAAAGGAAGGGGCATTAGTTGCGAAGCTGCCAAATTTACCTAAGGATGTTAAGGTCAATAAGATTGACTCTACTTCAGGTAAAGTCCACTATCTAACTCTGTTAAGTTTCTATTCTGAGATTCCTGATACATGATGTGACTGGGTCACATGGTGATGTTTTAAGAATCAAAGAAAAGGTAAAGGAACTTAAAGAAAGAATATGTTGAATCTGATCGCATAGATGGATTTCTATCGCGTAGTTTGAAAAATCGGATTCTTGAGCTAATTCTTAGGAGTTATGAGATATTGCTAAGGAATAGATAACAACAAGTTTTTCATATGGATTGTAAGGATAAGTTTTTTCCGCATAGTTTTTAAAATAAAAGAAAAATTTTTGATTTTATTTATTTTAAAAAAAAAAATATCCTTACAATGGCATTTGAGGAAAAAAAAATTGTTGCTTATATGATTCCATTAATAGCAAGAGTGGAAATATGAAATTGATTCCTTCATTTGTGGTAACGTCTAAATTTACCAAATAAGGAAAGATTCTCATCATCCAAAGTCTCAATTGGACCGGGACTTGGAATCATGCAAGTTGTATAGCATGATGAATGAGAACTTTCAAGTATTGGAAAAATTAAGACTAATTACTTATTCACATGGATGTGTGAGTTAAGTAATGGACTAAGGGATCGAGTACATAGTCATGTGCATTGATTAAGTCCACCACAAAAGATATAAGGCTATTCGTCATAGTTTACTAAAGCTTAGTAAATATGATTATACTTACAAGCGTAAGTATAACTTTGAGACTTTGGAAAAGGTTCCAACGTATGGCAGAGCGAATAAGAAGAATCAAATTAGGCAGAAGGATAAAAGTCTCTCAAATCTGAAAAGATGGGAGAGTACTTTAGTATCAGTTTTGTGATCATCATAATGATTAAGAAACCATATCAAAATTAGTTCTCTAAGGAAGTCTTAGTGCATTCTTATGACTAAGAAGAAGGGATCTTGAAATTGTTGAAATGGTTAAATCAAGAAGATGAGTCATACTTCGTTTCAATACAAGTCTTAGAGTCATACTCCAAGATTGTAATTTGAGTGACATGTCTTAAAGAAGGTTTAAAAACACTTGACAAATGTAAGAGTAAAAGTTTTCTACTCTTGTACATTTGAAATTGGTAAGTTGTGATGTTTTGGATAAAACAAAGACCAACTAAGGCCAATTGTGTGAAGTGTTTGTCTTGATTAGAATCCGCACTATCTCTTGGATGTTTGACAAGGAAGTCTTATAGGTCAAGAGGACAGTGGGAGTCTTAAAGGTCTTGAAATTCTCAAGAACTAATCAAGAATGAAACCTAAAGTTCTTCACTAGCACACGACTTGAGGCTTATAACCTATCGTGTTGACATATTCTGTGCCCATTCTAGTTAAAGTTGGCTTTGCATATGAGTTCTTAGAGTTCTCAATGTGTTGCACAACAACTTGGAAGCAATGGTAGGCCCTTGAGCTGCCAGGTGGCAAGAAATTAAGATTGAGTTCAATCCATATGGTTTTGGATTTGTCATTATCCTTGTCTTGTGATTATGGTTTTGACAAATTCATATGGGTAGGAACTCATACACCATTAAATCTAAGTGTCATAAGGTTTCTCTCCGATTCATGAAAATGATGGTGAGGAAACACTTCCACTAAGTAGATTTTAGCTAGATAGCAATTGTGATCTCAAAGTCGTTAGTGGAGCGTGTGTGGTTTACCGGCACACTAACTTGGACTTGTGAGAAATGGCAAAGGTCAAAACGATCAAGACTATGATTACGGCATCCCTTTTCATAGTTCTTAAAATTGTTTTGACATACCCATGAGCTATCTAAGGGAAGGTGTATGTTTTTGATAAAGTCTTATCAAAACAATCTAGTATCAGAAATCTGAACTTTGGTAAGAAAGTCAATAAAGTATTGATTTCTAGAAGTCGAGCTTTCTGAGTATATGTCAAAGCTAGTGGGAGCATAAGTGTTATGCTAATAATCATCATGTTAGTGGGAGCATGATAATTACGATAAGTATTGCAAGCTAGCAATGTTAATTATAGAAAACAAAAGGTTTCAATTGGGAAAAGTTGTTTTGCTATAATTAAGGGAGAGGAAATTATACTTCATCTCAAATCTATAAGCTTAGATCGTGAGGTTTTAATCATTTAGTCAAGGATATATATGAATTTCATGTTGGAATGGCTCAACATAAGGAAATTTTGTATATGGGTCCATTATTTGCGTTCTTAAATTCGATTATGATTACGGCATCCCTTTTCATAATCTGAATTATGAGAACTTGGCAAATAGAAATGGAAATGTTATAGCAAAAGACTGGTTTAGTCTTTATGTGAGACATCATGAATCGTGTCCCATATGCTTCGGATATAGGATCGATTACATGTGCTATATTCATCCTTTCTAAAATTTTCCAAATGTCTAGGGCATTAAGAAGGGAAAAGGTTTAGAACTGGATATGACTAAAAGGATTAAACAATTGTCGAGGACAATCTAAGGTTTACCAAAGATTGGTTGCTCAAGGACAGTTGGAAGTGTAGTGATAATTCTGGAAGGACCATATTGACATAATCTGTAAGGAGGCAACTCTTGTTCAGAAGTGATAGTCAAAATGGAATCTGGAAATGTTTCAAAGTTAGAATTTTCAATCTGTGTAAGATTAAGGAAACTTAATGCAAGAAGGATGGTTCCAAGGACTTGATCTCCTTTGGAATGCTCTGTAATGATTTTTTTTAAGTCTTTCTGACTTTGTGCATAATCATTACAAGAGGATCGATGCATATAAGTTTAGAATCTAACAGATTTCAGTAAATGGCATGAATTTGGAATTCTTGCATTTGCAGTAAGGATTTGGGAGTATGAAAAGAGAATCATTGAAGTTATGTTCATCTGATCTAGTTCACAAAATAAAGATCATAGTCAAACATATTATGCATACTTGGTGTATGGCATGACTATTGTTTAGAAAACATAGTGTGCATGCTTGGAGCATGGGACAACTATTGTTTTAAATTCAAGAATAATGTTGATAGCTGAAACAATATACAATGAATAATGTGTAATCATATGGTGATAAATAAAAGGAGTTTTATTTATATTCATAAGTTCTGAGACCATATTGGATTCAATTATTATTGTGTTTCACTTTGCATGTTTTGACTTCCCGAATAAACTAGGTTATTCTTCCGGAATGACTAAGTTATTCAAACCATCCACAGTCGGTCATATGTTGGAAGTAGATATGAATTAAGACTGTCATGGGTTGGCTTGTAGAGGTCTAAGTTGTTGGACAAAGGGCTACAACACTCATGAGTGCTCATAAGTTCTGAGTATTGGATTCAACCCGCGCTCATTGGAATCACTTCATGGATTTTATCACGAGTGATCATGAGACGATAATATCTTATATTCTTCAAACCTAGAGATATGAGTTGTTACTATGAGTTGGTTGTACATTGATTGCACGAAACTGCATTTGGTAACTCGGTGCTATAAAACGTGTCTTTGTGTATGATTCAACAAGTAGTAGAACAAGCCATATGAGTCGAAGTTTATCCATTCCTTTTACCTTCGGGATAAAAGCGATATCTGTGGGCCCCTCGATGATTTGATGATAACAAATGGAAGTGCTCGGCCGGGCCAGGACTGATTTGATTTGTTCAATTAGTCAGTCGTCATAAATCGGAAATCGGGAAACAACTAATGGACAGAGAGAATGATTATAATCCATGTCTCAGTCCATATGATATCTAGAATGGAGGAATATATGATCCCTTATCTAATGGACAAGTCGTTGACAAAAATCAGAGTTCATCTACAAGGTCAGAATTCGACAGAAGCTTTTGAGAGCTACGATTGCTAGTTGGTTCCTGAAGTCATACGCAATAATAGTTTTAGACTTATCCAAGTGGGAGACTGTTGGATTAATGTCTAAGTCCATAACTATAATTGGTAAGACTTGACCCAACCCGGCATGGTCCATTTGGGTTGCATGGCATCATGCACTTGGATAGACTATAATGAGAGAAATAAGACACTTACGGTTATTAATATATTATAAGTTCTAGTATATTAATAATAAGAATAATAAGATTATTTAATTAGTATTGATCAAGAATTAATCTAGGATTAATTAAGTGATCAAAAGAAGACTAATTAAATATATGGATTGATTGTGTAAATCATCCATACTTATATAGTGGGCTAATGCTCCATGGATTATCTAGTTGGGCCAAAACCCATATGATGCTCCATGGATGCTCCATGGTGTATTTGAACCCATGGATCCAAGGAAATGGAAAGTCATGACAATTAGGGTTTACCCTAATTGTAACACTATATAAAGATATGATTCTTCCCAAAATCGGTCACTAGATTATTCTAGAGAGGGCTAACCGATTTCATGAAGTGTTCTAGTTTCTCTCAAGTTATTCCAAGTGTATTTGGTGTTGTGTGAACCATTTGAGGTGTCACACTTGAGGCACTAAGCACTCAAGCTTCATGAAGACAAGCACTATCAAAGAGGTATGTATTCTATCTTGTTATATCCATTATTTTGTATGCTAGATTAGGATAATACCTTGGATGCTCATATTTGCATGTATAATAGAGAAAACATAGATCCAAGGTATTTAGGGTTGCATGTACACTTAGGAGTGTTAGAATGCTTATAACCCAACAGCACTACCCCGAGCTGTTTCAGGACCAGGCAGCAGACTTCGAGGACGAAGTCTAAAATAAGTGGGGGAGATTTGTAGCACTTGGTTTCCGGTATGTGAATTTTATTTGAGCATTGCCCTAATTTAACCTTGGACTCGGCGAGTCATAGGGTCCGACTCGCCGAGTAGGGACGAGACTCAGGACACGTTTTAAGTAGGCGACTCGGCGAGTCCACATCCTGGACTCGGCGAGTCACCGCTGCTGGATGAAACCCTAAGTTTCAAGGGTTTGCACCCTATTTAAACTCTCATTCCGCCCCAACTCGTCCCCATTCACCCCCAGAACTCCCCCTACATCGTTTTCCCTTGTTTCCTTGAGAGTTTGAGGTGTTCTTGGTGTGTTCTTGAAGGTTTTGAGGAGTAAGAGGAGTAGATCAAGAAGAGGAGAAGGAGATCAGCCATCTTTGTGTTATTTCAACATTTCCTTTGAGGTATAACCCGTTTTCCCCTTGATTCTATGCTTACAACTTCATTTGGGTCCTTCTTGGTCAATTCCCCAAGTTTGTATGTGCATAATATGTCGTAATAAGGCATTTGGCCTTTGGATCTATGCAAGATTGAGCTCCAGGAGCTCAGATCTATTAGCTTTTTGGCCCCATGAGGCTTGTTAGCCCTAGATCTACCCTTTTGAGACATTTTGAGCCCTATAATCCATTTTGGTGAATATCCACACGTAAAGTTGGAAACTTTACGTGTGATTCGTGTCCTAGAAGTCCAGATCTATGAATGGCATGGACTGGAATCGAGCAAATCGGTATATTTAAGGAGTGCATGGCGACGACTCGGCGAGTCGCATAGGTGACTCAGCGAGTCTGGTCGCGAGTCACCGATTTGGTCCCTTCTTCATGTGTCGAGTTGAGCCATGAGTCACAGGGGGTGACTCGGTGAGTTGGGAGCTGAACTCACCCATGTTAGGACTCGGCGAGTCAATGCCCTGACTCGGCGAGTCCAAGGCAATCTTCATAGATCAAGAACAGACTCGGCGAGTTGTTCATACAACTCGGCGAGTCTTAGCATAAAGTGTTCATCGGATGAAGATGAACTCGACGAGTTGTTCATACAACTCGGCGAGTAGGATGAAGGAGTTGAATGACAGTTTGAAGGTGAACTCGTCGAGTCATAGCCCGACTCGACGAGTAGAACCAGGGACCCAGGACATTGGTTTGCTAGGGACTCGGCGAGTGGTGATCCACTCGGCGAGTCGGGTCAACTAAAAGTTGACCCTAGCATTGGCTTAGAGCTAAACCAGGGGTAAAATGGTCATTTTACCTAAAGGACAGTTAGCAGTGATTGATTGAGTATGTTGTGGGAATTGCAGCCGGAGGACTCCCGGAGCAGCAGCAGTCAGTTAGTTCCCGATCAGTTCAGCAGCTACTTTGAGGTGAGTTACCTTCCAGTAGCAGTGGGTCTAAGGCCACAATGCCGACCCACCAGTAGGAGATGTATGATAGATGATTGTCTTTGTGATATCATCTAAGTTTGCTATTACCTGACATGTTATATGCTAGCATGATATGTTGTATGTGATAGTAGTAGAGTTTGGTTGTTAGGACCGAAGGGTAGTCAGACACCCCAGATACGTCTGACAGTACGTGATGATATGCATGCATGCTGGCTTGTTATGTTACATGTGATCGTAGTAGTAGGGGGTGAAATAGTCCCCGAGGATCGGTTGTTAGGACCGATGGGTAGTCAGCACCCCAGAATGGCTTGACATGGGTAGTCAGCACCCCAGAATGGCTTGACACGGGTAAGACGGCACCCCAGAATGGCCGTATGGGTAGGTCGGCACCCCAGAATGGCTGTACCGGGTAGTCAGGCACCCCAGAATAGCCTGGCAGTACGTATGTTATGTGTTTGTATGGTATGCGGTACGTTGGGGGAACTCACTAAGCTTTGTGCTTACGTTTACAGTTTTGTTTTCAGGTACCTCTGCATCGAAGGGGAAGGAGCCGGCGCGGTAGCGACACGTTATACACACACTCTTCGGTTTCCGCATTCATGAGATTTACTGGGATTGTACTCTGATATTTGATGGGATGTACGGTTTGGCTTTTTAGAACATGGTTGCAATGTGTTATGGTGTGAACAAACAATGTTTTTATTTATTAATGTTTTCTAAAGTAATACCTTAAAAATGAAATTTTCGGACGTAAAAATTGGGTCGTTACATAATTGTATTTTTAAGTAAGACAGAGACGAAACGCGTTGCAAAAACAACAGTATGGACTAAGCACGTAAAAAAACAAACAATATGGACTTTCCGAGTTAAAAATATAAGTGAGGGACCAAGTATGCAAATTACCCAAAACCATAGGGACCATTCGTGTAATTTACTCTAAAAAGAAATAAAACTAAGATGCTATAATACACAAATAAGTGAGCAATGGAACCGGACGCCTGCTTTTGGAACCGCCGATTCCAAAACTGGAACCTACATAACCACTTTCATTTCGGTTCTCAAAGTTTGGTACTGATTTTCCGGTTCCGATTATTATATTTTCGTACTGCTACCCGTTGGGTAGTTGGCTTCGATTTTTGTATAGGATACTTGGAACAAGTGGGTGCCCATTGTTTTTTTTTAGTAAAAATATGTTTTTAATTATACATATTGATAGTAATTAAAAATAATAAGATTTTTAAGTAATTAAAAAATTATATATATATATATATATATATATATATATATATATATATATATATTTCTAAATAACTTTGATGTCCTCTAAAAGAAATTAACTAGAAATTGGTATTATATTACAAAGAAACGGATTTGATTATAATGTGTGTGTTGAGTTGTTTAGGTATTGAGAATGTAACAACTAGAAATTGGTATAATATTACAAAGAAAATTAACTAGAAATTAGCGGTTAAAGCCTCAAAGGTAAAGGTGTACATTTGGATTTGGATAGATAAATTCCATCATTTGGATTTGGATAGATAAATTCGATTCGACTCCATCAAATGAATCCAATTTAATTTTGGTTTTCAAACATGGATTCGAATAGTCTTAGATTAAATTAAAATCCGATTTGATCCAACAAAATTACTATTCGGTTGGATCGGTTTTGCAATTTGATTTTCAAGAATCAAGACACTGAAAAAAAATATATATAACTTGAATGTTAATAAACTCTATAAAAGAAACTAACACAAATTATTTATTTGTAATTTAAAATTCATAAACTACTACTAAAAAAATATATTATAACTTAATATTCCATAGACAAAAAAAAAAAAAAAGAACCCTTTGAGTAGAAGTACATAATAAAGTATTAATTTTAAAAAAAAGTAAATTGTACGAATGGTTCCTATGGTTTAGAGTAATTTGCGCGTTTGATCTCTAACCTTTTTTTTTTTTTTTTTTTTTAACTCGGAAGGTCTTTATTGTTTGTTTTTGTTACGCGTTTGGTTCATATCTTACCTAAAAAGACTATTTTGACATTGATTTTTTAATTTATTTCAATAAATACACCCCCAACTCTATCTCCCTCACCTTACTTTACCTACCCCACAATTTTTTCTTATTTAAATAATAATTTTTTTTAATTAGGTAAGACAGAGACCAAACGCGAAACAAAAACAAATAGTATTAGACCAAATGCATAATAAAAGCAAAAATTATGGACCTTCCGAGTTAAAAAAATAAGTTAGAGATTAAACGCGCAAATTACTCTAAACTATAGGGACCATTCATGTAATTTACTCTTAAAAAAAATTGTTTAGTAAGTTTATAAATGATTAAAAATATATGTTAAAATAAATTATATAAATAAATAAAGAACAAATTATTATTCAGTTATTGTGTACAAATCAAAATCTATCCAAATCCAAAAATAATAATTCAGTTTTGATGAATCTAAAAATATGAATATCTAAACCAAACAACCCGATCCAAATTATCCAATTAAATTTGGTTTTATCCGATTAATAAACGACCATACTCAAAAGCAGAAGATATACAAACCCTAGACACATAGTTAATAACAATTTCGCATATCTCCACTTCCACTTCCACTTCATCGTCTCTATATATACCTCCGTCCAACCAATAATTCATGTCATTGTCTTTCTTACTAAATTTATAAATAACCAATTATAAAATATAAAAAAAAGCCGAGTATCCAGAACCGGAACCAGTTCCAAGCTGTTTTAGGACCTATTACAAAGTCCAAGGAATCGGTGTGGCGGTTCTTGATGGCGGTTCCAGTTCCCGTCAGATCAAGAACCACTGATTTCAATTTCTAACATATTAATCGATACCTACCTATACTTACCCTACTACAACTAAGGTCAAGTTTTGCCATCTCAAGTTTCATTGGGACAATTATTTGACTATATGCATGATAACTCGCATTAACATTCAAAACTTTCGTCCGATTGGAACCGCCCCACATTTGAAAATAACTCCACGAAACCCAAGCATTAATAGTATCCACAAAAAATTGTGCATTCATTTAAAATGAAAATAGGTATGATTGCGACATTACGTGCATATTAAAAAGTCTAATAATACCTTAATATGAGGAATATGACATATACAAAAAATCTGTTTTCCAACCATATAAAGTAATAAGATTTGGAGACGGAAAATACATCCTATTATAGACACAATCCAACGTCGATGAAATAATGGCAGCGCCCAAGCTTTCCGTTATCGACTTCTCTTTGAAAAGCTTAAACTCTACACCAAGTTCTTGGATCACAACATGCAGTCAAGCTATGCGTGCTCTTGAAGAGCACGGTGTTTTCATTGCCATGTACGACGGTGTAACACAGGAGCTTGACGACATGATTTTCCACGCATCACGAGATCTATTTGATCTTCCTACCGAAGTCAAAGTCCTAAACACTTCAGATGCACCATATCATGCTTACATTGGGCAAATTCCCGCTATGCCTATGTACGAAAGCTTAGGTATTGAGAATGCAACAACCAAAGAAGCAGTTGAAATATTCACAAAACTCATGTGGCCTTCTGGAAATAAAAGTTTCTGGTAATTAAGGTTTCTTATCTTACGTCTTAAAGCTAATGAATAGAAGATCACTTTTGATTCACGGTTTTTTCAGTACAAGTGCATTGATATTCTCCAAGGCTGTAGCAGAACTGAATCAGATAGTTTTGCGGATGGTAGCGAAAAGCTATGGAATAGAAGAACACTACGAGTCGCTCCTTGGGTCAACAAATCATGTTCTGCGATTCATGAAGTACAAATGCCCTAAAGGGAACGATGAAAATCCTCTAGTCCTTCGTCCTCACACTGATAAGAGTCTCATGACAATTCTTCATCAAGAACAAGTCAAGGGTCTACAGATACAAACTAAGGACGGACATTGGATCGATGTTGATCCTGCACCCTCATCGTTCATAGTCATGGCAGGTGATGCTTGCATGGTAGGTAGCGATCGATATACTATAATACTAACCAGTCTCACTGTTATTATGCATATGTATGAAATTTAAGGTGTTTTGATTCTCTTAGGCATGGACAAATGGAAGAATCGAAGCACCATGTCACAGGGTGATTTTGGAGGGAAACCAAGAGCGATTTTCATTGGGGCTATTTTCGTTTATTAGGGATATGAAGATAGAGATACCTCAGAAACTCATTGATGAAGACCACCCTCAACGGTTTAAGGACTTTGATCACTACAAGTACCTTCATTACTATCACTACACCGATGAAGGGAAGAGGTCCACGTGCCCCATCAAATCCTACTGCGGAATTTGATCAGCTGTATATTGTTCAAAATAAATTAAGGTGCCAACATATATCGCACCACATGTATGTTTGATCATATGTACGTCTTGTTCAAATTGTTTCTTGTTTCTTTGTTCAAGTACTAATTACTAAATATATACATATAAGTAAGTTGTATTGTTGTTTTAAGAACGCTTTCCCAGATCGAAGACATTGGAATCTCGCGTGCATGCAGGAACTTGAGGGGGTTTGCGTCATGCAAATACTATGTTCAAAACTCCAATCCTATGAAGTTTGTAATTAAGGCTTCCGGAATACTACATAAGCCTATTTTACCTACATGACAAATTTTTTATTTATCTATTCTTAAAAAGATGTCTGGATATGTTTATATACTACAAGTGATTATGCGACCTTTTACTTGGAATCCTAGTCCCTTATGGGGTTTGTAGTCGAGTTTGAGATTACTTTGTAAAACATGTCCTACAATTCAACCAATTTAATAGTGTAAATTCAATAAATTTAACTCTTTAATTAATTTCATTCCTCTTTTTTTATATCTATCTATTATAATAAAAAAGAGTAGTTATTATGGACACAAGTTATTAATTATTACGAAGCTCCTTACTTTTGTTTTTTTTCCACCAATTGCATTTACATCAAAATTTACAATTATACCCTTTTTCAGTTTATCCCAATTACGGTCCACCTGCTCCAATTTCGCCTTCTCGCTTTTGAAACAAAATTACCAATTCAAACTTTAAAATACCCAAATTCTTAGCTTCATATTCCTCCTTTAGAATCAATTAAACCCTAAAATGAAACTACCAACTCTCTTCTTCTCCTCTCGTCTTCTTTTCCTCTTTATTTGTAGAAAACAATAAACTTTAGGTATTTTCATTTTCTTTAATGCTTTTAAAATCTTTGTTTTCTTGAAAAAATTCAACAAGAAAATAAGGGTTTTTATTTCAATCAATCTTTTTAAAAATATAACAAACACACACTTTCCAAACTTGATCAATTCATTCACTATGAACCACTTTCTTATAGATATAAGATTACATTTAAAACCCTCATTACAAAAAACATCATTCTCTCAGATTTACAGAAGGTAAACTAACCCTCGAAACCCTAGTACAACGAGAAAGTTTTCTCTAAGTATGCATTACTGCAATGAGCTGAAACATATAAAAATCTCACAATAAATTATAAGCGGGTCATGAGAATAACCCATAGAACAGACAAACTCGTGTTCCTTTCCAAACCTACAACAAATTCAACAATTGTAATGACCCAAAAACCTCATAGTGTGTATCTGCTATAAATATGATTAAGGATGAACTCAGTTAGTGAAACGGTGATGTTTTGATGATGTAATACATACATCTTTATACTTTCTGCATTAGTTTAGCTAGGTATTTGTGAAAGAAAGCGATGAGACGATTCCGTGGATATAGAGTTCGTCAAAATTGGAGTTCATATAAGAAAATTATGGTCGTTTAAAGTTGAGATAAAAGTACGTTGCTATTTTTAGAAAGCCAACCAAAGTCAAAGTCAAACAGTCAAAATCCGGCTCTATGTGGCGCAAAGATGTGGTAACATGATGTGAAAATGAAGTGAGTCACAAGGACATGTGTCGTTTGGAGAGTGAAACGTGGCGAGTGGCGGGACACGAGACAGGTGTAGAGCAAGATATGTGACCGCGGTACAATCACATGTTTGTCGTGGCAAGATATAGGTTTAGGTTATAATGTGGATTGTAAGTATTGAGTGGATGTAAGGCTACTTTGTGGTCCAAGTATTTTTCCTAATTTAAATAATTCTTTATCATTTAAAATTAATAAAAAATAATAATTTAAAATAATTTATTAAATGGGCACGAAAACCATTCCATCAAATTAGGTAATATATAGTTTTTTTTGTAATAGATTATCAAATCCCCAAATTAACGGAGACCTTCAAAGCGATCATCATCTTTATCATAGCTTATTTTTGTTATGAGTGTTTAGAATTAACAAAGATCAAGCAAGATTTTGAGAAGGTATTGCATATAATAAACGATTTTCTTTGCGACATTTGAATATTGAGAATGATCATTAGGGTTTGTTTGTGATACGTATTCTTGAAGAATGTGAAATACCATGTCGAGTGCGTTCAAGTCTAAGTTCACAAAGACGAAAAATACGATGTTGAACCTTGACGATGATGACGATTTCGTTTCTCCAACTCAAGGTATGAAGGGTAATTTCAACAAAATTGAGTGTTCTTAAGTGTATGTTGATGAAACTGGAAGCGTTTTCTAGGTTTTTTTTGTTAATAATTTGTTTGATTCTGTTTGTTTTCATGTTTTGTGTTAATGTTTTGTGGGGATTCTAAGCGTTGTTGAAATTTTATTCTTTTGGAATCCGTAAAGTTCCAATGGAATATAGGTTAATTTTTTAAATTTTTTGTGGGTTCTTTTGTTTTCAACATATTTTATATTTTGTTTTTTCCAAGTATGATATGTTCCTTCAGAATGTTAGTAGACTGGAAAATGGTTATTCTTTTAGCATGTTAATGTAATGTTGTAAGAATGTTCTTTATCATGCAGTGAATGCAGATACAATAGTAATTCCTAGTGTGAGTGTGAAAAAGAAGCAACGTCAACACTGATCAAGATCAACCTTAGAGAAAAAAACTTCGTCCCTTAAATGTGTTAATAAGAGAAAGGGTACTCAAGTCAACTACAAAACTTGAGAAGGTGCTTGTGATGTTAGAGGAAAAAAGGTTGAACGAGATGGTAAAAGAGAATGTAAAGGAAAGAGATGAATGAAACTAATAACTAATAAGAAGGTAAGCAATGTGAATGAGAAGATCAGAAAAATTGAAAGAGACTATTCACCAGGTTTAAGAAGGCTTCCTACAAGAATGACACCAAGTAGGATTAATGTAGTCGTTAAAGTGTTGTTAGCAGCACAAAAAAAGCAATTTATGATATGGGATTTGGTTCATTGTTGAATTTACATATGGATGTTGTACCAGGGTTGCTAAACTATTATCTTCTAGATGTATACAATCCAGTAACCAATAGACTTGTGATGGAGAATGGAGTCATTGAAATAACAAAAGAGCTGGTGCATAAGATGATGATTTTACCAATGGAAGGGGATGATTTGAGTAGAATGCCTTACTGTGAAACTGGTAATGAGATTCTGGAAGAATGGAAAGCACAATTTGTAGACAAGAAGTTTCATGGGGAAGCATATATGAAACATATTAGAAGTACAGAAGAAAAGAATATGATATTCAGGCTGAACTTTCTTACTATATTCATTAACACCTTCATAGAATCAATGGTTGGTGGTACCAATAGTGTCAAAGTGGTTGAGAAGTTAGTTCTGGTAAAGGACTTCTCGAATATTTATTGGTGTAAGTAAAGGTTGGACAACCTACGAACTAGAAAGGATATACGGAGAAGGGATGACAAAACATGCTACTACTCGGGGACTATTACTTTGTTATTGGTAAGCGATTCATTGTTTTAGATTAAAATGTGATTATTTCAAACATAAATAAGTTATTTAAGTTTTTTTTATATTTGTTTATTTATCCATTGTATTTCAGCTATCATATGTGTATAACATGAGGTATGAAAATATAAAAATGGATAAAAGGATACCATTTATTGCACATGTAAATGGTGATAAGCTGATAAAAATACAAGAAACCAAAATTACTTTGGGAGGGTTCGAGAGGCAATTCAGAGATAGTCATTCAGATGATGAGAGATTAGGGAGTGAAGAAGAGGAGGAAGACATATGCGGACTTTGAGGTAAAATTAGTATTGTTTTGAATTTAAGTTTTTTTTTCCGATGTTAATACTATGTTTTTTCCGATGACTTTCTAGGTTATTACCAACCTAGATCTGAGGTAGCAACCTCAGATCTACTCCAAACTCGAAATAGATCTCATCCATACTCAAAATGCCCAAAACTCAAACATAAGATAGGTCTATATGTACATAAGCCCAAACAACAGACTATTACCTCAAATGAAAGCTCCAACTGAAGTAAATCCCGGATCTACACCACTCCTTTGCAGCAAATCCCTTGATTTTCAAGCCCCTCACCAAGATTCTCTCCTCCAAGGCTCTATTCTCTCAAATAATGAAGGCTCACTCAAATCTAGGGTTTCTGGAACTCAAAAGGGGATCAAAGAGGCTGAGGGTGGGTTATAATGTGCTTTATATAGGGCACAACCTCTGGGATTAGGGTTTTTCTCGCCCATACCAGACTCGCCGAGTCGGTCACTTACTCAATGACGCGGATCCCGCTCCGACTCGTTGAGTTCCTCCCTGGACTCGATGAGTTAACTCTTGATTTAGAGCTTAACGTTTCTTTTCTTGGTCTTCCTGATTCTGGGTGTTACAACTCTCCCCTACTTGAACTAGACTTCGTCCTCGAAGTCCACCACGACCAACTATTTCACAACCCACTTACTGGTTACCACTAGCTATGCACTGGACACTTTTCGCTACTTAGTATTGAGTCAATCAACTAGTCGAATTCTACCATAGTCTTCTTTCCATTACTGCCACTGATTGAAAATTTATGTTGTCCCTTATCTGCCTTCCAGATGAACCGAGACCACCCTGGTCCCTACCGATGTCTCCATATCTGGGTTACCGGACTCCTACCAGTTACTACACCCCATCGCAATCTCCTAGTCGCTTTCAATGACTTCTGAAGATACCTCGACTACCTATAACTGTTCTACCCACTCTGCCACTCATACTGAATCGATGTTGCTGGAACCAGCCTGCTTATCTCTCATCTGACTAGTTAACTTCCAATAACTCGAGCCTTCCATCCAGAAAGAAAGGCTACCTGCCTAACTATCCTTGCAGATCACTTATACTTGGCAGAAGACTCAACTGATCCTGCTGAGAGGGACTTTCCATTTCAAATCGTCCAACTATACCATCAGCACTTGAATTCCAACACAAATACTGATACTGGCCATCACACTGAAACTATCCGAAACACTGAACTGCTTGCAATACTGCACTACCTGAAACACTAAACTACCTGAAACACTGGACTGGCTGAAGCACTAAATTGGCTAAAACACTGAACTAGCTGAAACACTGAACTGACTGAAACAATGAACTAACTGAAACACTAAACTGGCTGAAGCACTGAACTGGCTGAAACACTGAACTGACTATATGCCTGCTTCCCACAACATCTCAAGACCTTCCTGGTCTCCAATCATTCATCGGTTATCTGCAACACTGAGTTCCAACTCAACTGTGGAGCCCAAGGACTCCTTACTTAGTTGCTCCCACAACTTCTGAACGAAATCTTTCTCTGGAACTAGTTTCCACTAGTCATCCTGACACTGTGACTCTAACAACCTTCCAATCTAACCGACCGGGTCCATACGTCGAATCCTGACATCATCAAATCCAAGGCAAAAAATGGTGGCTCCCAGACTAACGGTAGCCCTTAACATACACGAACCCAAGCGGTCCACTACTTCCCTGATCTCATAATTGAGGTGACGATCTACTGACAAATTGCCGACTTAACCATAACTGAACATTTTTGGGAAATCTGAAATCTAACCCGTGGATTCCCATATCCTCACTGCTGCACCCAAACTGGTGGGTACTACTACTTCCCCCGCGTCCAACAACGCGCTCATGCTGCCTATCAACCTGATAAAGGCCACAGCTACACCCGCGGACTTACAACTCTCTAATACTATCTGGTTGCTAGTGAATGCTACAGCTACCCCTGTAGACTTACAACACTCTAATACTATTTGACTGCTAGTGAATGCTATGGCTACCCCCGCAGACTTACAACACTCTACTAGTATTCCGAGGACATCCTGACTATCCCTAATCCTGCTAGTGATTCCTCATCTTGATTTCTCAAAACCAGCCTTCAGTCATCGAATGTTGCATCAACCTCGACATCTTATATCCTTGATACACTTAGCAATTCGTCGAGGAATTCTTCAGCTTGGTTACCAAACCAACCGTCTACTAATCCGGATACATGAAACTATCGTTGGGAAGTTTCCAAAACCCCCAACTCCTGAATCCACACAACCCTGCATGCCGTCTCTGCCATTGACTACTAACACGAAAGCATCTCTTGCTAACCGTTCTCAAGATCCTCATTCCGACTCACTAGAGTCCTACAGGTGGTCCTATAACCCTGAATTCCCAACCAGCTACTAACCATCTCGATCATATGAACTCATTGTTGGGAGGTTCCTCAAACTCCCAACTCTGAACTCCTCAATCCATCAATCACTACACTACTATCTTTTCTTCTCAAAGGTTGTGTACTCATTCTGGAACTGCGTGCTCTTACCCTTGTATACTCGGAGGGTTCTCCCTCACTTGGATCCGGCTAACTCCTTATTGCTCACTGGTCGAAAGGATTCCCCAACCTTTCGTCCATTAAAAGGGTGATCTGCTGTCCGCCTACGTTTACCTCTGTCGGCGCTCCAACTAACTTTTACCAGATCCAAACCATTCTTGCTATCTAACTAAGCACCCTTCAATCCTTAACTATATTTGCTTTAGGGACTGCATCCTGAGAACCTGGGTTTGGGGTGCACATCCCCAACCCACTTCCTTACTGTTCGCTGGCTACCTCACTAGAAGCTCTAAATTGTCACTACTAAGGATTTAATTGATCAATCCCGAATGATACCTTTCGAAAGTAGTGAGGCATTACTGATTCTTACACATACATGCTACAGTCACCGCATCTGAAGTAACCTGATCTAGAGGGGACGACCTCCAATTTACCATTCTAATTCCAAGGTATGCAGATGGCATAAAACTTAGTCACAAGCAGGTACTATAATACCCCAATACTTATGCTTATTGATAACAATGTAGCAACATAACAATAATATCATGAATAATAATTGACAGGAAGGTAAAAGATATGTACCCCCATCATTTAGTGCTGCTCGAATCCTTGTTGAAATCAACCGGAAAACTCAGCTCCGAGCTGTGGGCGCCCTTGCCCGACCCTGATGTTTGCTGGTGGTTCTCGAAGTCCCAGGGGCAGGAGCTGGCACCTGCCTTGCTGTATACAAACTCGGACAGTGGGCCTTCTTGTGGACCCTCTGACTACAATGGAAACATATCGGATCAAGCCCCTGAGCGATGGTAACAATACAATCTCTTCTAAAATGGCCAATCCTGCCGCATTTGAAACATCCAACATCACCACCACTTCTACGCCTGCACGCACCCTCGTGTGTCCTACCACACTTCCCACATCGACTGTGGCTCTGATAGTCCCTTGATATCGAATCCGACCCTTAGGCCTCTTGCCCAAACCTGCGACTACCTGAGTCTCATCCGTTTTCCTCTTCCTTTCTGACTCCCTGCCCGAATCTCGCTCATGCGTTACCTCGTCGACCCCATCCATCTACTGAACAACTGTTGTCTGATCCTGGAGCTTCGCGATCAACCTACCAGTGACCCTTCCAACGATGTTGGGCAGCTCCTCGTGAATGGCTTGTGCAACCTCCTTGACTATCCAATCATGCAGAGTTCTCTCTTGGAGACAGGGTGCCCCGCTCACTCCTGTCCCCTGATGGCAAGAGCTAAAAATGGGATCTCCCTCCCTGATGGATCCCTGAACTCCATAAGAATCGGGCTCTAGACGAGCCCCAAACTGCCCTGAAACTATCCCGGTCCTAAAGGCCTCAAGACAACTGTCCAAAAGCTCCATAATGGCCTCTCTAACTGAACAAAATATCACGGGAGTCTGATCAATGATGTTGCGTATAATCTCTGCAGAAATAACATCTCTCATATGATCATCAAACTGTCCAGCTCTGGAGCCTGAGCCAGATCCTTCCCGGCACCTGAACTGCTAACTGATATCTCACGCAACGTCACCGTGCTGGAAACACATCACAAATCTGATCAATATACATACCGCTGCTGAGGGATCTTTCACACACTTTACTAGTTCCTTGGTTTTGCCTCGGCCCCTCTTGAATGGAGTACAGATCCTATGCTTTCAGTAGTACGGGCCCATACTACCTTCCACATCTATCCGTACTTTCCTCAAGAGTTACCTCAACTCCACCAAGTCCCTTTTCTCTATTGCTAATCTTTGCTACTCTCATCCTAGGCTTGCCCTAGGGAACCTTTGACTCCACCCAAACCATTCCTAAGCTACTGAAGGCCTCCTTGCAATGCCAATTATCCACTACCTGAATACCATCACATGCAATGAAGCTCGGATAATCCTTCGAGTACAAGACTCATCCCTACAACAGTTAGACTCAAACGAGAGCTGCGCAATAGGGTCAAATCTGACACTCTGAGTTTATCCAATCCTGACCACATGTAACGTGATGTATTCACCTAATGGCTAACTCCCATCACTCTGAGTCCCACTAAGCACAAAGCAAGCAGCATTCGGATAAAGGAAACATACTCATGCAAACTATTCTCAAGAAATTATACTAGCATACAATGTTGAACTCATACTATCAGGCATAACCTAAACAGGCTATCCTACTATTGTCTACTCAATACTAGCATGCAATTCTCATAAGGCTGAAACACATAACCAGGCACATAAGGCATCCTCCTACATCCTTAGTCCTATACTAGCATGCTGTTCTACTGAAACTGAAACTGGAACTAAAACTGATAATCATAACTTGTATGGGTAATTTAGGAGTACTTACTTGAGCTCAGATGATTGCGTGCACCACACCCTTTTTCTCTTTTCAATTTATTTCCTTTCTAAATATTCTTTTCGCTTTTTCTAATACTCTTCTCATTTCTCAAACTCCTTTTTACCAAAAATTCCTTTCGAAAATGTTTTTATTTTGAAAACCTTTTACCGTTTCCTTAGTTTGAGTCCAGACACACTTTCAAGTATGTCCGAATCCCTCAAACCAAGGCTCTGATACCAACTTGTAACGACCCAAAAAATCACGACTAAAAATTTCTTTTAAAACATTAAACCATATTTATAAAACTGTATCATAAGTCATAACATAATTTTCGAGTATTAATTCAAAACATAATCTCATTATCAGAGTAAAACATTCCCAGGCTAACTGATTATGGTGTGTGCACTGCAACCTCTCCGAGCTCCTCTTTTGAAAACTGAGTACCTGAAACCAAAACTGAAAACCGTAAGCACGAAGCTTAGTGAGCTCCCCCAAACTACCACATACCATACAATAACATATAAAGCACATATTGGGCCTTGTCCACTGCATCGGACCGAGGTCCAGACTAACTGGGGCCTTGCCCCCTGCATCAGACCGAAGTTCGGAAACTGACTAGGACCTTATCCCCTGCATCGGACCAAAGTCCGGACTAATTGGGGCCTTG
The DNA here is from genome assembly GCF_052625555.1 of Lactuca saligna. NCBI lineage: Eukaryota > Viridiplantae > Streptophyta > Magnoliopsida > Asterales > Asteraceae > Lactuca > Lactuca saligna. The sequence continues at coordinate 149,246,695 of NC_136420.1, forward strand.
CCCCCTGCATCGGATCGAAGTTTGGAAACTGACTGGGACCTTGTCCCCTACATCGGACCGAAGTCCGAACTAACTGGGGCCTTGCCCCTTGCATCGGATCAAAGTCCGAAAACTGATTGGGACCTTGTCCCCTGCATTGGACCGAAGTCCAGACTAACTGGGGCCTTACCCCCTGCATTGGACCAAAGTCCGGAATTAACTGAACATAACATAACATAAACATGTCAACTAGCATGAACACATATACTGCATACTGCATCAGGCCGTAGCCCGGAACACATAACACATAAATCCTGTCTAAGCCACGAAGGCATCAAACATACTAACTACTGCATCGGACCGAAGTCCGGAAACTACTACTAGCTAAACGGGTCAGCATTGTGGCCTTAGACCCGTTCCTACTGGAAGGAAACTCACCTGAACTGCTGAGCTCTGCTAATACCCTCTAGCTGCTAACCGAGAACCTTCTGAGCCGCTGCTCCTCTAGATCTCTGAACTACCAATATCAAAATGATACTTAGTCTGACAGCCCTTCAAAATTCAACTAAGTCAACTCTGGTCAAAGTCAAAGTCCTGGTCACAGTCAACCTTCCAGGTTGACCCTACTCGCCGAGTCAGCCTACTGACTCGCCGAGTTCATAAGCTCTGAAATCCCTTTCATCCGCGACTCGACTCGCTGAGTCAGACCATGACTCACCGAGTCTACTGATTTCCGAGTCCTGACCTGACCACTCACTGGGTCCCTACTCAACTCACTGATCCGAGTCTTAACTCGAAGGGTTTGGGGTTTCGCGACTTGACTCATCAAGTCCAAGAACAGACTCGCCGAGTCCAAGGCAATCTTCAATAGACTCGCTGAGTTTTTCTTCCAACTCGTCGAGTTGCTGCCTAACTTCATCCAACTCGTCGAGTACACCCATGTGACTCACCGAGTCTCTTCAGTTATTAATCCATACAGTGGCTTTTCAAGCCATGCAGGGGCTCAAATCCATAGATCCATTCCTCTAGAGCCTAACCCCCACGTAAAGTAGCAAACTTTATGTGTAACCAAGGAGTTATAGGCTTAGAACACTATAGGGCTAGGGTTTATAACAAAGGGGATTCACCAACAAATTATTAGCCTAAACTTTATGACTTTCTGGTTTATTACCAACATAGATCTGAGGTAGCAACCTCAGATCTACTCCAAACTCAAAATAGATCTCATCCATACTCAAAATGCCCAAAACTCAAACATAAGATAGGTCTAAATGCACATAAGCCCAAACAACAGACTATTACCTCAAATGGAAGCTCCAACTGAAGTAAATCTCGGATCTACATCACTCCTTTGCAGCAAAGCCCTTGATCTTCAAGCCCCTCACCAAGATTCTCTCCTCCAAGGCTCTATTCTCTCAAATAATGAAGGCTCACTCAAATCTAGGGTTTCTGGAACTCAAAAAGGGAGCAAAGAGGCCGAGGGTGAGTTATAATGTGCTTTATATAGGGCACAACCTCTGGATTAGGGTTTTTCTCGCCCAGACCAAACTCGTCGAGTTCATTCGCTGACTCGCCGAGTCGGTCACTTACTCAATGACCCGGACCCCGCTCCGACTCGTCGAGTTCCTCCTTGGACTCGACGAGTTGACTCTTGATTTAGAGCTTAAACTTTCTTTTCTTGGTTTTCCTGATTCTAGGTGTTACAATAACATGACAAAATAATCGAACCTAGTCATCCTCACGATGTGAGATGGATCTCCTCACACCGTGAGATCCATCTGAATGCCATATTTGATTCAAAAACTTCTTAATCCATCGTGACAAGCTACCATACCTTCCATACAGTATTATTCATTCCAAAACACCATACAAAATCATAGCTTTTTGGACATGCATGTCTAATACATGTCCCAACACCAATTAGGTCACAATTGGGGAAACATGACATCAAATCTTATGCAAGATTCATAAAACTCTACCAAACTATAGATCTAGCAACTATCACTCTCAAGGAACCCTAGAGATCCATAAAGTTGGCAACTTTATGGATTCCAATCACCACATCAACTTGGATCTAGAGAAATGAGCACACAAAATCTAGATCTAGGCTTATAGACACATAAAGAAATGAACTTGAAACTCACAACAAGTCCAGAAAATGCTAAAATGGATGATGGTGAGGCTTATATGCAGAAATGAGGGACTAAATGCTCTTCCTCTTATTTTTCAAACCTCCAAAACACCACCAAAAGCTCAAGAACACAAGGAGAGGCTAGGGTTAGGGTTTTATTGAGTTTAAGGGTGAAAGAGGATGGTTTGGAACCCTAAAGTGAAGCTTATGGGGTTTAAATACGATGAAAACCTTAAAAGATCGTGGGCTTGGGCTCCAACGTTCCTCACGTTGTTTGCTCTTAATTCTCACACTATGAGCACAATTCAAATCAACATTTCTGTTAAATTGATCCTCATGTTGTGAGCTCCAACTTACCCACCCCCAAAGGGGTCTAAATCTCTCTTTCCCAAGACCATAAGCCTTATGATAACTGATCTTCGGATCACGACCCCGAATTAAGAAATAATTCTGAACAAGGTGTTATAATGTCTATTTAAAATATGTTTTGCAAAGATAAATGTTTTTAATGAAAATCTAATAAATGTTTTGGGTCGCAAACCCTCGTAGCTCACAAGACATTTTTATCTTATGTATCTCTTGTTAATGTCATGTATCCCACATTGCAATTAAGCGGAAAAGATGATAGATGGAGGATAAAAGTTAAGAGAGAGAGAGAGAGAGAGAGAGAGAGAGAGGGAGATAGATAGATAGATAGATAGATAGATAGATAGATAGATCAAAAGAGAGAGAGAGAGAGAGAGAGAGAGAGAGAGAGAGAGAGAGAGAGAGAATGGAGTGGAACTTGTTAAATTCCTTTTTAAATGATCTTGATGTAATTCTTATTTGCGTGCTATAAATTGTATGATGTTTAATGGTAAGATCCAATAGTTTAATCATAAATGTTTTTGTGGGACCGGTTTTTGTTAAATGTAGGATAATACCCCTAATGATTTTGTTAAATCCATAACATTTTAAAGTTAAAAAAGATTGCAAAATTTAGGGTGTTGTTAACAAAATGGTATACCTCATTCATCCTTAAAACTTCACATCCATATATACTTTACTTTCACCCTTTCATACATTCAAGTAAAACTACTTGTCTTAACCTTTTATTGAAATTATAAAAGTATTACACCCCCTTAATATTAGTAGTTATGAGAAATAGGTGTTATATTTGGAGTTTTGTAGATGAAGTTATTACATGTTTTCCACAGGATATCTAGAAGTCCAAAAATCATTAACTTAATATGTTTGGAAAACTCTAGATATATAGTTTCTAATGAAATAAATGACAAGTCTTTTAGAGTTTTGTAAAGCGAGTTATGATGTTTTTTCCATAAAATATCTGATGTACAAAAAATTGTTTGGTAGTCTAAAAATATAATTTTAGACCAACTTCAATGAAAAATCTGGAACGATTCAAAAGTCCAAAAAATCATGTATTTTGTATTCTTGAAAGCTTTTGATATGTAATTTTCAATGAAAAAACATGAAGCCTTAGTAAAATTTATAGAGCAAATTATTACGTTTTTCCATATGATGTATACTGTACAAAAAAAATGTTCGGTGGTCTGAAAAAATATTTTTGGGCCAATATCAATGAAAAGTCTGAAACAATCCACTAGTATAAAAATCGTGTATTTTAAATGTATGGAAAGCTCTAGATGTGTATTTTGCAATTTAAAAACACAATTAGTCTTGTGCAGTTTTGTACATGGAGTTATGATTTTCTTTTTCCATAAGATATATAGGGTATAAAAAATATTCAGTGGTATGAAAAAAATATTTTTCAACCAACTTCAGTGTGATGTGTGGAAGGATCTAGAAGTTAAAAAATCGTATATGTTATCTGTTGGGAAAGATATTGATGTGTAGTTTCCATTGAAAAAAATGACAAACATTTTGAAATTTTGTAGAGGGAGTTATGATGTTTTTTCCATAGGAAGACCAATGAATAAAAATGTTTGATAGTCTGAAAAAAAATTGGACGAATAAAAATGTTTGATAGTCTGAAAAAAAATTGGACCAACTCCAACGTGAAAGTCTTGGATTATTGAGAAGGCAAAAAATCATGTTTATTATATGCTTGGAAAGTCCCGAATGTTTATAAAGAATGATAAGTCTGTTGGAGTTTCTTGGAGGGAGTTATGATGTTTTTTTTCGTAGGATGTCCGGTGTTCAAAATTATATTCGCTTGATTGAAAAAATATTTTTTTTTCTACCAATTGTAATGGAAAGTCTGAAACGATCCAAATATCCAAAAATCGTGTATTTTATATGTATGGAAAGCTATGGATGTGTATTTTCCAATTAAAAGAAGGAAAATGTTTTGGAGCTTTGTAGAGGGAGTTACCATGTTTTCCACGGGATATTTTATTGAATAATCTAGAATTAGAAAACCATTTATGTTATATTTTTGGAAAGATGTGGATGTATAGTTACCAATAAAAGCGGTAAGTCTTTTAAAGTTTTGTGGAAAGATTCATAACATTTTTGTCACAGGCTGTTCAGTATACCAAAAAAATATACGGTGATCTGAAAAAATATCTTTTGGACCAACTTCAACGAATAGTCTGGAATAACCAATATGTCAAAAAATCATGTATCTTATATGTTTGAAAAACTCCAGATAAAAAACAACAAAACTTTTGGAGTTTTATAAAGGAAGTTAAGATGTTTTTGTCATAGTCTATCTAGTATACATAAATATGTCTGTTGGTCTGAAAATATGTTTTGTGATATTAAATATTTCAGTGGGGTGAAAATATGTTATGTGACCTGAAAATATGTTTATATTTGTAAGATCAATAGTCTCGTGCCCGTGTTTATGCAGGTTTATCGCCTAGAATCTAGATTGCTTCAATATCATTTAGAAAATTAATAAACCTAAAGATAACTTAACAATCACTGCCAATGGAACATATTTTCTTTATTTTAATTATGGAATGATCCAGTTTATGGTTTATGGCTCATTGTTTATCTTGTGGGCATAGATATCATGTTTGAAGACGCTATACATGGTTGATGACTCATTGTTTATCTTGTTTTTTTTCTTGGAAACTTTTAAGATATTATTGTCATATTTTGCACCATATGGCATTATGGTCAAGTAATTGGTTAAATATAGTATTTTATATTAAGCAACGAGAAAAAAAAATCTTTGTTCCGTTTCACAGTCATATTAGTGCTCATAAACAAACAGTAAAAAAATCCAATTATTAGAGGTAAGCATCTCAGTAATTCCATTTTCAATGTTTAATAATGTTATCATTGTGGTAGAAAGGCTCACATGATACAATTAAGCTGATAAGAACAATCATAAACAATCATAAGAAAGTAATACCATGTCAATATATCACGTTACATCACTTGATCAATTTTATTCAACTTACACTCTAGGTGAGGTTGGATATATTAAAGGGTACCCCTATGTTAAAATATTAAGGACACTGTAGGTGACTACCACATGTCACATCCAATTTAACGCTCTTAATTAGAAAGATATTAAGATCAAATTATAACTTTTTATGTCATCAAGTTTTCATGATTTTTTTACAACCATAGTATTTCATAAGATGGTGAATCAAAGTTTAACATTGCATTCATCACGAAGAATACCCCCTCTTATTTATGAATGAAAAAACTGATTTGATCAATAAATCCAAATTATAAATTCACCCATTTCTCATAAATTTGTATCTATAACAAATTTAAACTTCAAGTCCCGTATATTACATCCTACAACTTTGAAGTTTGAACATATCCGCATTGGATTGGAATCACATGACATGCATTTATTGATCAAATAGGCCCACCACCCACTATATTCTGTTTCCCTTAACTCATTGAAAAAAACAACCCAAAGGGGCCCAAAACCTACCAAACCAAACTAAACACATAATGTGGTCCATTTACAAACCAATAATGCCAAATTAAACACAACACGTGGGTCCTTTTACTAACCAATCATGCATTTGTTCCATTACCCAATTACGAAAAAACACAATCTTATGAGCATCTCATAAATATGAATAAACAAGAACAAAGAAAAACAAACAAATTGCTTTTCTACTTATTTGTACAATTAAAAAAGCCTTGGAACTTAATTCCACACAATCAACCGATAACGATGAAAATCTAATAGTCGTTGGAGACGGGAATGTGTTCATCTGAGATGAACACATTTGGGTAAATGGCTCCGGCCAAACCACCGCCAATCAGGGGTCCGACCCAGTACACCCAGTGTCCAGAAAAGTCAAAGCTGGCTACAGCAGGTCCAAAAGATCTAGCTGGATTCATTGATCCACCAGAGAATGGACCTGCTGCCAAAATGTTGGCACCAACGATGAAACCGATTGCCATTGGGGCAATTGTGCCCACTGACCCCTTCTTTGGGTCACATGCGGTGGCGTACACTGTGTACACCAACGCAAATGTGATAACAATTTCGAAAACCACCCCTTGAATTGCTCCTAAGCTTCCAACACTGTGTGTAGGAACAGCCTGAAAAAAAAAATACATAAAACATAAGTATTATTTAAAAAAAAAACACTTAACATAACATAATAAGTGTTTATAACTTTATAAATATTTTTATATAAAAGTCTTCTAATATTACTTTTATAGTTATGAAATTATATTAATAAATTAATCATTGATAAAACAAACAAAAAATTGAAAATAATACTCCTCATATTATCCAAGTTGTTTCACCTGCTCATTTTGCTTACGTGTAGTACAAATCGTAAAGAAAAGTCTACAATGCTTACCAGGCCTCCGGTGACGAAGCTGAGAAGGAAGCATGCGACGGTGGAGCCAAGAAGTTGAGCGATCCAGTAAAACACGCCGGTAAGGACGGTGATCTGGCCGCCGACGGCCAAACCGAAGGTGACAGCTGGGTTGACGTGGCCGCCGGAGATGTTGGCAGCGATTGATACGGCAACAAACAGAGCAAATCCATGGCAAACAGCGATGGCTACAAGACCAGCTGGATCTAGGGCAGCATCTGCTGTTAATTTGCCTGTAACAAATTAACAAAAAAAGGAATTGGGTTATGGAGATATATCATGATAGATCAGTTAGTAATGGTTATGGGGAGTTCTGAACTTACCATAAGCGATGGCGGAACCTACTCCGGCGAAGACGAAGAGCAAGGTGGAGATGAACTCTGCAATGTAGGCTTTGATAGAGCTGCCACTGAAGGAGTCACCCAAACTACCAATGGCGATTCCAGGCATTTTGTCGAGAGTATTGTATTAATGGATAAGGAAAAGCTCAATTTGGAAAGGAGATGGAAATAGAAAGAGAGGATGATGTTGAATATGGCGCTCTATGTACAACACTGAGAGGGTTTATATACTAAAATTGCCCAAATGATGATCACGTAAATACAAGAGTATTATTTTATTCAGTTGATTTCAAGAAGAACATATATATTTTATTGAAAAAACATTTATTGCAAAATATTTTAATTTTTATCAACAATGGTAATTTAGTTCTTAGGACATCCACATGCATTGAATTCTATAGAGTTTAATGGAGTATCACATCATCATTCACTATTCCATACAATTCTATTCATTTTTATCTCATAATGTATTAAACTCTAAAAGTTCAAAGAAACATATTAAAAAAGTATTTATTTAAAGATTTAAAGATTTTTATTTTTTTTCCATTGAAGAGTTCAATGACCATTGAACTCCAAATCCATTGAATGTCAATGTGACATTTCATAATAGTGGAGTTCTATCCATTAACTGACAACTAGACATGACACCTCATTCAACTCTTCAATTAAACTATCTACTGTGGATGCTCTTAATTCTTTTTTTTTATTATTATATTTTTTCCGGAAAGGCAAACACACACTTATACATTATTGTTAAACTACTTTGTCACCAACGACACTTGAACCTTCAAACATTTGATCGAAGGACAACTTTGTACCAACAAAATATACGGCTAAGATACAATCTTTTTGGTTATAATTATGTGTTAGTATAGAATTACATATTATGTTAGACCATCCATCCACCCTTATGCGTATTTGTATTATAAAAGGTCTTTGTATATTGATATAAATATCATATAATATGGAAATATCCTTATGAAAAAATCATTCGTTAACATGATATTAAATAGCACACACTAAAACCTTAATCTAGTTGTTGTAATACCTTATTACCTTACTCCTCCCGATGTTTTCCTATTATCTACTCTTTTCCCTCCTCTTCTTTCTAAATTACCAACACAAACAACAAAGACTTACTTACTTTTGAAAAACCCTTTGAAATAACCGACATTAAAGCCCATGTCCATCTTTTACTATACCTTGAACAACTCAACTACCATGTTTGGAGAGTGCTTTTGAGGCTCTTTGCACTGGATTTGACATTCTTGATCATATGGAAAAATTGTGTGATACACCACAATCCATATACCACCTACCATGAACACAAATAGAAGAACATTGATTCCATTGTGATGCTTTGAATAGATGGCACCCTCTTGCAACTTATTATTCGAATGAAAAACAATGGCCCGTCACATTTGGATCAATTTGCAAATATTATTCTATGATAAAAAAGACACAAAGATCAACCAAGTTGACTAGGAACTTCGTATCATTAGTATCAATGGTTCATGCCTCACTGCATATTGCACTTGCATCAAATCTATCACATGCTTTCTCGACAATGTTGATGACATAGTGCCCGAGAAAATTATTTTTACCTACATGATCAACAATCTCTCCTCTAAATATGAGTACATCGTAAGCCTTATCCGATATCGCATCCCTCTCCTGACCTTTCTAGAGGCATGTCTTTGCTTCTTCTTAAAGATCAAAGAATGTGCCAAACAAGAACCAACACCTCACAAACCCTCTTCCTCTCCTACTGTGCTTACTGTGGAATCTTCCACCCATGGAAATCATCACGACAACAACCATCGGGGAAGCCGGGGTGGTTTTCGAAATGGTCTACGCCCAAAATAGCTTCACGATCCTTTATAGGGTCCTAGTTTCACGTATCAGCAACAACAATAACTTTACTAGTCTGATTAGTAGCAAACCTAGTTATGAAGTGTTATGAAATCAATCGAATATGTAATCAGAGTTCATATGAACACGGTGATGTAAATATAATTTTGATTCAACTCATATTATCTGGAGAGCACAACGTACATTTGTGAGAATAAAAGTGAAAGCACAAAGTTGCAAAAGTTACAAATAACTTAAGCCCTACACTATTTCTAGCGTACTTGACATATACAATATATATATATATATATATATATATATATATATATATATATATATATATATATATATATATATATATATATATATCAGGACTTCGACATTGAAAGAGATACAATATCAATTCCTGATAAAATACATACATAATCGAAGTCATGTATACCTTCAATCCAGACACTCTAAACAACACTTCGACTACTACCTAAGACTTTGATATATCAGAACATCTTCGACTCTACAATCCCCCCCCCCCCCTCTTTGTGATCAATATTGAATCTTCAAATTCTAGGTAGCGTCTTTATCACCATCAATAATACTCCTCTTATTTCCATATTCAAAATGATAATCTTCTTTATCGCTACTCTATCTTCATTAGAATTCTTATTACATTTATTATTGCGAAGAAGAATGCTAGAAAGATTCTGATTAGAATGCATTTCTTTATCATCAATATGGAAGAAGTATTTCTTTTTGCCTCCTTTCATGTTCTTTCCCTGAAACACTACACCCTTTGATTTCATAAGGATTTCACCATCTTCATAGTCATCAATGTTTAAATTACCTTTAAAAATTGACATAGGAACTTTTAGCTTTTTATTAAAGGCAGTAGGAAACTCGAAGTCTGTTAATGACAAATGAGCATAGTAACAGTCTACGAAGCTTTTGATATGCCTATATCTAATGATGTAAGATACTTTATCTTGAACTCGATCATTATTCATATCTCCCATAATCTTCGTAACAGTAATAAGATCATTCAAGTTCATCAGTGGAAAGTCAACAATAGTGAACTCATAAAGAGTATAATTAGCCCTGACCACCTTGTATCGATAATTTTGAACAACTACTTCGAAAATGACATCTGGAGTTATTGATACAAGTTTAATGATTTTTACTAAGGACCAAACTTTTTTTTTTTCCGAGAACTACATGAAATCTTATCTTCATACTTTTGTACTTCTCTGAATCTTGATAATTTCCAGCAAGCTTAAGCTGAGCGAATGTGAACATTGTATGATTGAATGGGAAGTCCAATTGATTAAAATCTGAATCTTCGATGGCATAACTTTTCTTTGGCTATTTTTCAAATGTATCAACTTCACAATAAGCTACTCACTCGATGGTTTCATAACACCACACTTTACTTGGATCCCCTATTTTCAAGACCAAGTGGGTCATTTGCTTTCAGTCTCATTATATTGTTAAGTTGCTTCATTTTCTGTATTTCAAGTTCTTGTAATTTCTTCTTTTCTTCTGCAGCAGGCTCAACATGAACACCTTTTTACTTTTCCCTTCGATTATGAGTTTGCAACAGATTTTACAGTCGAAGAACCTAAACCTCCTTAGTTTATATTCATCCCCTTCTTCAATTGAAGTTTTGAAACAACAACTTTAACATTTGAGATGACGTTGTTATCGAAGCTGTCTGATCATGTTTCACAGGAATTGGAGTTGGGATTTGTGTGGTGTAAATCTTTCCAACTACCTTTCCTTTTTCTTCCTCTCCATCCTTCGATGAACCACCCTTATCTTCTTATTGTGACATGAGCATTAATATGCGTGGATCATTTGTAGGTAATCGAAGAACAAGATCGAGAATTGGAGCAAGTTGAGTTTTAAAATAAATCTCTACTGAAGAAACAACTTTAGAATGTTTTTCCTCTGAAATTGAAGTTGTTGGTTGAACATCAAACTTTGATAATCTATCATGAAAGCTTGTTATTGAATTATTAATGCTTCTAAAGACATTCTCATCAGATTCCTTCTTCAACTGCAACCCTTAAGCATAATCCATATTGAAAGCATGAATGTCTTCGATCAATGTTCGTGTAACACCAAGAAGAATATCAACATTCTGTTGAATTTCAAGACAAAATTTATCCAACTTCTTGACCTCCTTCTTCAACTTCAACTTCTTGACCTAATCAACAAAGTATCGAATATTTAAAATAATAGAATCCTTTGAAATGGTCACCATCTTCTTAAATATCTCATGTATCTACCGATAAACATTTTGAAATTGTGTAATATCAAAATTGTAAGAAGTCATGTTGTACGTAAGACGAGTCTCTAACTGTGTAACTGCATTGGTGAAATAGTCTTTGTCTTTGTTTCTTGAGATTTCAACATCTTATTTACTTATAGAAGAAGCTGTAAAACCAGAAGAGTCATTCATAAACTGAATAATTATGATCAAATTGGAGTAAAGAAATATGTATTGCTTCCCGGACATGATTGTGTGATCTTCAACATCTTCTTCTTTAGGATCAAATTCTAATTCATAAAACTTAATCGTTTCATCTTCCTCATTATTTGTCATATCCTGATCAGTAGATTGAGAAGATAATAGAGCATCAATTGGTTGTGTCATGATACCTTCAAAAGTAGGAGAATTAAAAGGAAATTTTGTAGGCGGAATTATCGAATTTGGTTGTATTGATGAAGGTGTTGGTAGAACACTTGAAGAATCTGGAGCAGAAGTTGAAGGATTCTCACCCATGTTGACATTTAAGTCCTTATTAGATAAGTTCTCAATGATTCTCGAAGACCTATCCTCCTCCATATTGGACTTGGTAGAAGGACCTTCGGGTGGAATAACAGTTGTTGACTCAAGAACTGTAGTCGAAGTTGTTTCATGATTTATGATGTTTGTATCGATATTAGATGTGTGTATAGTGATGTGATATCCCTAATTTTACAGCAATTTTAAAACTTTTTATTTATGCTTATTTAAAACATAGTTTATTTATAAATGCGGAATTTGTCCCATAAAAGTATTTTTGAAGAAATGTTTTTCATTGATTATTAAAAAATTTGGGATGTCATAAATTATACAAGAAATATAAGCATAAACAACCCTTACACTATCTTAGACTATCAGTCTACATCTCCTTGAATCTCTTATCATGCATGTACCTATGTACCGCTACCTGTGATACAAAGAAGCTTAGTAGGTGGGGTTGGGAAACCTGATGAATACATAGGGATTTCAATCCCACAATGTTATAATGTGTGTGTGTGTGTGTCTATATATATATATATATATATATATATATATATATATATTAAAACTTATAAGATAATTCCTTATCATTTATGCAAGTATATCTCATATAAGCCATCTACCCTTATCCCGACGATCCTCACATATTGATCCTATATAACCTTACCACATTTAACCAGAAGGATTAATGTGAATAATAATTTAATTATGTTGCTTTAGGGATTCGATGGCAGTAAATGAGAATCAACAGAGACAACAAGGGAAATAATGGAATACTCGATTTATTATATCTAATCCATGCTCTTGGATTGGTGATGAATGACTATGCCTAATCCATGCTCTTGAACCAATGTGGCATGATTATACCTAATTCTTACCCTCAGATCTGTAATGAATGACTATACTTCATCCATACTCTCGGATCCTTAATGAATGACTATACTTAATCCATACTTCCTGACTAGTAATGAATGACTATACTTAATCCAAACTCATGCATCAGTAATGAATAACTATACTTAACCATACTCTTGGATAAATAATGAATTACTATGTGTAACCTATTGTCTCGGATCAAGAATCTCAGAGTTCTACTCTGCGTCCATGTCTCACATGTACTCTTAAAAAGATGCTACCGAATATCCAACTTATTAAACCTAACCTCATTTACACATCTTATCATATCTCTTGGTAGGACTACAACACTCAACACCTAATACCAACTCCGCTTTAGGCAACTCTATTCTACATTAGTGTGTTTGTTAGACACAAAGTATTTTAGGTATTACTACACCTTTTCTAATAACACTCTTATGATTATTATCACAAAATAATAGATATACATATTAACATATATAGAACCATATCTGGTTCACATGTTCACATGTCATATATTATCAAATACGGTTCTAACATATATTCCTGGAAATAAGCATATAGCTCACGTATAAACTCCTTGACATATATTTTAATACTTTAATTAATGCATGTGTTAAAATCACATTCATGTAAGGGACTGTGCACTCACTTGATAAAAGTGGATGCCTCAAAATATGGACATAACTTCTCCTTAGTACTTTATTTTTTCCTCTAACGTAACCTAGATTCACATTACTAAGTCTTAGTATTATATTTCTGGCGAATAATGACAATCTAGATTCCTCAGTAATCGTAATATCTACATCAAGACCTATCAAGTAAGGAACAACAAGGTAGGATCATATCGGAGGTAGGGTCCATTTAGTACTATTTGGAAATCCCACTTTAAACACCTCATTAAATCCAGCCTAGACATCATCCCAATAAGTAGATCAATCAGTATAATGACTTGGAATTACTGATAAATCTTATTTATATGTTCATAATAATGACTATGACGATAATTATAATTTACACTGAAAGCAATATAAGTGTAGCTTAACATAAAGAGATTTTCCTGAAAAAATCTAGAAATCGTGCTGGCTACTCAATAGCTGCTACTTGTCGAGCACTCAAGGACCTCATAGCTTTTCCATAATACTAAAAACTAAGGGAAAATTAGGCAAAATGCATATAAAATTGAGAGAGAATCGTTGCGAAGGTATGGGAAACGAAAGGAGCAAAAGAGGGTATTTATAGGGCCAAAATCCCCAAATCATGCCGCGCTTACCTACCATGCACACCGCACACGTGGTAGGTGGTGGTTCATCCCCCAGCAAATGACAGACACATGGTGCTTGGTGAATGGTTCAACGTGACAAAGCGGGTAGGTGGGGAAGATTTTTGAAAATTCATGTATTGGCCATATGAACTCTGTTTTCGACGTTCTCTATATCCATGCATAGGTATTTCTATGTACTACAACTTTCATTTATTCCCCGTTGGCTAGTTCTCAGTCGATTTTAAATTTAACAGTCTACAAAGATTACACTACTAACGACCATGTAAAATTCATAACTTTTACATATGAACTCCGTCTTTTACTGTCTTCCTATTGTTGGATTCCTATTAACGATATCTTCAACTCTCGTTTAGATTTATTCAGCTAAATATTGACCGATCTAAAATTTGATTTTTATGCTAACACAGTTTCGCTGAAACTTCAAAAAATCATAACTTCCTCTCACGAAGTTAAATTTGGTCATTCTTTATATGCACACTTTTGGTTTTAGGAATACTACAAATTTCATTTAGATCAATCAGGCTAATAAGTAATCTATCAAAATTTTAATTTTTACCATACATAGAGCTGTGTTGGTTTAATCATGAAACTTCGAAGGAGCATAACTTCTTCATCTGAAGTTGGATTTCAGTGTTCTTTATATTTATGGAATCCTTATCACATATATTATAACTTTAGTTAAGATTATTTATCCTAAATAATCTTCTATCAAAAAGTCATTTTTAACGCTTAATATATCTTTAATTAAATAACAACGAATCTGCGGGTTTTAAAATTATCTCCCATTTAGAATGATTACGTCCCAAAGTCATAAAAAAAATAGGGGTTGTATAGTGACTTTGCACGATAACTTTCCATACTATTCGATGATATATATCCCTGATCGGACCCTTTTATGTATTTAGGTGAATATGGTTAAGCCTTTCAGGTTTGGCCTCGACCAAAGAGGTTTGGCCCCAGCCAAATCAGGTTTGGCCTCTGCCTCGGCCAATCAGGTTCGACCTTGGACAGTGAGGTTGCTACTTCCCAAGACAAGAAGTACAACTTTGTGCTCCTTCCCATTGAACCATTCTCAGTCGTATGCTTCATCCCAAGAAAAGAAGAACCTTAACTTATGACTTCCTCCCTAAGGTAAAGAGATTCTCCATTATATATATATATATATATATATATATATATATATATCACAAACATACACCTTGAGGTAAATTAACTCTCCCCCTCTCTCTCTCTCTCATACAAATCAAACTCGAATTATGATCATCGACTAACTTAACCATTAGAGGGTTCTCCCGGGACCTGTTCCTGAACAACTCCTGCCTGGTTATGTTGTATTTCAAGTATGAAGTTTCAGATCTCTCTTGCATCGTCGGATTCGAGACCTTCATCGAGACCCGTGATATCTAAGGTTCAGCAAGTGGTGTCATCTGTGGGACCCTGAGCATAATAGTCATAGCCTCACATGATCCATCACAGTTCTTTCCTTAATCTTGATAGAGCTAATATATGTATCATAAAGGTCTGACAATGCAAAAAAAAAAAAAAAAACTACAAAAGGTCATATCGTTCCTTTGAAAACTTATACACATTTTGTCTTTGCTTTCTATTTGCTTATAATATCGTAATAACACATATACAAAATGCATGAAATCTTATTTACATAATCACTAAGTTTTAATATATTAAACATGTACAAGTTTCATTACGAAATGTAGTGTAAGGACACACCTTATGATCTGATGAGTCAAACACAAAACATGCTGTCGACCAGCGTCATCATCAATGTCAGCGACAACAACGACTTCATCTACGACAACATGATCCTTATTATATTCGTGATCGTTTGTATATTATGTAGATATACTTTGTAATTATATAATAGATATCTGATCCGTAATCTTAGCGGTTAGGATTAGACCTTACATAGATTAGACTAATCCCCAAAATAGTGGGATCTTTGTTTCTATAATCGTATATAGTATGCTATTAGGGTTAAACCCTAATATAGCTTTATGTCGTGCTTTGTGCGACTGTTCTCTTTGTGAGAACCTTTTCTTAGTGAAAACGTCTTTGTGATCATCCTTGTTTTTCTGTTCTTGTTTACTCATTGTTTGTTCTTCCTTATTCATACTTGAGTGTATCTGATCAATACATACCTCAATTGGTATCAGAGCAGGTTTATGATACATTCAAGTTATCATGTCTTCCTCCTATAATCCAAAGTCATATGCTGATAACAAGATCCCTCTTTTAATGAACACAACTTTGCAATGTGGAAATCAAAGGCTATGGTTGTTCTTGAAACCATGGACTTTGATATGCTTAACATATTCGATAATAGTCCACACATTCCCACGTATCAACCCTGCTGGTCATATGAAACAAAAGCCAAAGAATAGCTATGATGATGATGACAAAAGACTTATCAATCTTGATGTTAAAGTAAAGGCCACCATATGAAACTCTCTTCCTTATCATGTGTATCATTTGGTTCAAAACTGTGAATCTGCTCAATAGATGATGGAAATTCTAACTGTGGCTTATGAAGGCACTGTGGAAGTTTAAACAACAACCATCAACGATCTCAATAAGAGATACGAGCATTTCTTTTCTTAACAAGGTGAATCTCTAGCCCAAACCTTTAAGAGGTTTAACTATTTGGTAAATGATATGAGCAGGTTTGGGATTGTCAAGCACTCCTCTTAGTTGGTCTTGAAGTTCTTGGATTCTCTTGGGAAAAACTGGGAACATCGATGTTCTCAAGAATAGTGAGAAAATAAATCTCATGGATCTGAACTCTTTGTTTAGAAATCTACGAAATTACAAAAAAATAAATCACTTCATAAATACCTCATGTGGGACTCCAACAAAGAGAAATATGTGGCCCTAGTCTCCATAAAAGAAGCAGTCAGTCTCATCAGTGACTTTGATGATTCTGATCAAGGTGAAATAAATAATGATGAAACCTTTGAGGAACTTGATGCTAGTATTGCACTCATTGTTAAACGTTATGAAGAAAGCAGATCTACTGGATCTAGAAGAGTTTAGCCAAAAGGAAATAACTCAACGAGAAAGCATAACATAGAGAAAAGAAGTCCAGGTAATTGCTTCAACTGTGGAAGCCCTGACCAGTTTTCCAGGGACTGTAAGGAAAAGAGAGAATCTCAATGCCCGACAAAACTAAGAAGTCATGTACAAGAAGTTTCTATCCCACATGAAGAAAGAGAGCATCTCTCTCTACCAAAAGCTTTTATCGCAAAGCAGGAGGAATCTGAAGAAGAGGAATCCTATGAATATGAAGGACCAAAGGTTAAAGGTCTTATGGCTCTTATCACTAAAGCTACTGATGGCAGTTTCAACAGATGTGACACTAGCCCTTATCAAGTTATCAGGGAGTCAAAGATAAAAAGAAGGAATTACTCTTCTACTCGTTAGGGCTAGGAGCACATCTGGTACTTAGATAGTGGATGATCTATATATATTATTGGTCTCAAGTTGCTCTTGAATTATTTTGTGGAGAAATATGGTCCTCTTGTCACTTTTGGAGATAGCAGTGAATGAGCAGTTAAAGGCTTGGGTACAGTAAGGTGCGAATCAATCGAGTTAAAAGATGTGTTCTATGTCAAGGGATTTCAAAAAAAATCTCATTTCAATCAGTTAATTGTTTGACGTTGCCTACAAAGTTCTATTTAACTGCAATGAAGGAAAATTCATGGACTCAAGGAATGTAATTGTGCTCACTTCATTCAAGAACAATAACATTTACATGCTTTGATTCTATTTATGTCTAACAATACTGATTTATGCTTTCTTTACATTGCTTTTTTCTATCTTGAGATACTAAACATAAGCTTCTAATTTTTATTTTATTGCTTTAATTATAGAATTCTTTTTTCTCTAGAAATTCTTTCTAGCTTTCAATTTACCAAAGGAGTATACATTGTATATTGTACACTAATATTGACTATATGTTGTCTTATCTCTAAGTCTCTAAGTCTCAAGATCTTCTACCTTCGTCTTGACACTGACCATCATTCATTTTTCCTTTAGGAAAGGATCAACGTGTCAATCCTTCTGTACATGATCTTCTGAGTAGAACTAGTTGGAGTCGGCTCTACATCTTTTCTTTAGCACCAACTGCTCAATCCCTTAAGCTGATGATCATGTTAAATGACATGAATCATCTTACCGATGAGTCAAGATAAGAGAGAACTATGTCTAAACTCATTTTTCCGGACACAAATCTCATCTTTCTCTTGCACCCTATCTTTATTGCGATGGGATGAAGTGAAGTTGGGTAACATGGCATGTATAATTTTCATTGATTCTCTCACTACCACACCGATTCCCATCAGACATAGAAAGACCTCTTCAACAAGACAACGCTCCTTATCTCTTCTATCATGGATCTTAAAGAATGGAACCTTCGAGTTATGTCTTGATGACTCTCATAATGTGAAGATTACAAAGATTGGATTCTATTAATTCACTGATTACAAAGATTGGTTTTTTCTCCTCCTTTGTTCTTGGTGAACATGAATCTTGGAATCCATCTGCAACACTTCAATGATTAAGGATATCTCCTCTCTTTGTATGTTGTGAATTGTGTTTTGTTTTGATGCATTTGATCATGTTTATGTATTCTTTTATAAATAGTGTTGAGGGTTGTATATCTTGGAGAATGGAAACTTTTGGAATTTCAATTCAAAAGATTTTCTAGATCGATTTTTTATCTCTTTTTTGAAAAAGATGCACATATTTCGTTCTTAGAAAACTTCCTTGTTTGACTAACTCTTTTGTCTTATTCCCTTATTTCTTTATTCATTATGTTCCTTATTATTTTATTATATTGTACCATATTAAATGAATTGATGGTGAATTATAAATTCTAGACAACAACTTAACTTCATGATACACAAGATAAACCACTTCTCGTTGATAAGTTTACATTGTTTATGATTCGCGTTGATTTCACCTCAGCGTGATTAAAACATCTCATTCTCTCCTTTAACTTCTTCTCCATAAAACTTAACAATTCAGTGTGATATACCACACACTTATGAAAGTTTGAAACTCTATTTTGATTGTTAGTCTATGTACCGTAGGCTATCACAGGCACCAATCGATTCTCACCCAATATTTATTCTTAAAAGCTTATGATTCAACTTAACATAACATACGCTGACGAGAGCTTGCAAATCTATGCCGATGGTTATGCTATGTATCGTAGCTTATCACACGCACCGATCCATTCTTTCCATACATTCTTTTTTAGAATTTTATGATTCAGCATATAAAACCAAACATTGATGAGAATTCAAAAACTTTGTGTCAATGGGTATATCACGTACCATGATGTATTACTCGCACCTACCCATTCTCTCCCAACAAATCTTCTATTAAGGAAGTTGATGATTCACTTATTTATCATATACTGATAAAACTTCGACATTCTTTGTCGACGGGTACATTTAAGCACCAAAATGTATTACACACATCATACCATTCTTATTTATTTTCTTCTAACAAAAGAAGTTCATGATTCAACATATTAAACCATACACTAATGAGACTTCATAATACTATGTCATTGAATGATAGTACACACACATGCTATTAGGATACATCACAATCTTACTCATTTGACAGCTACAACCTTGATCCACCGATAATGCAAATCTGATACACCAATTGCTTCTGCTAATAATTCAATACCGTTGATGCTATGTATTACTTATACATAATTCTTTGATCTCAACGATAACTTTTAGATGACGATCAAGATTTGTCACATCATCTTGAAATACAAGATTTTTACATGTCACACCCCAAAACCGATAACGGCGGAATTCCTTTCGGGGTGGATGACGTAGTGTACAGTATCATCACAATTGTATAATAGTAAAAGCAAGAAACATACAACCATTTCATTTACATAGTAAGTGTATTTACAAGTGTGTTTTGTAATGTTTGACCAACACCAAAAGTAAACAAAAATAAGAGATGGGTCTTGCATCCTCCATCATCTCCAAAATGCTGCGGCTGTACCTGTCTATCTTTGACCTGAAGATACAAGTTATTTTGAAAAGAATATCAGCATAAAGCTGGTGAGTTCATAAGAGTTTAGTGTGAGTACTTGTATAAAAAGCATTAGAGTCATTAGCATGAAAACTGAAGTTTGAAATCATAAATAGTGGTAAAACCTAGAAAATCCTGTATTTTCCAGAACTGTATAGTAAATGAAAATCTTTAAGAAATATGTTATTTCTATCTTTGAATGCCATTTATCATAGAAGTGTAATAGTGACTCACCATTAAGTAATGTAATATAGTGAGTTATTCTTGGAGTATATAATAGTGGTGCAGCATCCTTTAGTATTAGATACTTATTTACTTCGGGATATTACTTCATCTTTCTTTTAGTATTTTAGTGCGGTTATAGTGTCTTTCTTGTATGTTCCCAATAGTGTGAGTAATAGCGGACACCCATGACCTTCCCAGTCATGCATAGTGTAGTAGAGTAAAGTCATCCCTGGGCCTGAGCGGCTCGGACTGAAGTTATCAGTCGGGATATAATAGCGTCTGCCCCGTATAGATCTATACATATAGTGTTGTCTTCCTATCGGAAAACTTCGGGCGTAGTGTGTAGCGTATAGAGTATCTCGTAGTGGATTAATGAATTATCTCATGATTAGTACATTCTCTTGTATTATAGTGTAGTAGTTGTTCGTATAACTTGTATTGTATTCTCTTATTAGTGTATTGCTTCATAATAGAGAGAATTATAGTAATGTAGAGTAATAGTTGAAACAAAGGATAGAGTCCTTAACTATACCTATTATAGTTAAATTAGTATGTGTGGTTCTAATCAGGTTAGTAATTTAGGTATTTAATGAAATAAGAAGTACTCATAATCCGTACTAATATACGAGATATATAACTAAGAAATCAATGACAGTCGGACGGATAACCACTACCCTAAGCCCACAATCAAACAAGAAACAGGAAATAAGGCGAGCCATCAGTCCTAAGTCCTTCAAGTCTTACTTATATAAATATATTAGTATGATTACATTCTTATAAAGAGTTTTATTAAACAAAAGTATTGTACGAAAGAAACATTTAAAACTTGTTTGTTAATCCAAGATAGTTTTGAAAACAATTGATTTATTTATAAAGCATAGTGATAAATCACATGTGATTTGAACTACAGGTTGTGAATCACATGTGATTAATTCTGAAATCTGAAAAATAATCTTGTATAACTTTTTATAAACATGTATATTCAACTTGTATCTCCCCCCTAAAACATATAAAACATTTGAAAGGTTCATTTAAGGGGTATGAACTCACCTGAAATCGCGGAAATCGGGTGAATCGGGTAAATGTGTCGATTGAGCGTTTGGTACCCAATAACCACTTGAGCACCTCCTAGGACCCTAATGTCATATGAAATATGTATTTTACAAGAAGTTAATCATCTCATGCTTTTCATTGTAGTATTTGGACATTCTAGCATCGTTTTCGGGGTTTTAAGGCCTAAAAAGGGTTCCCGGGAGTGGTACAAGGTCATGAATGATTTACGGGAGGGTCCACGAGCTCACTCCCTTGGAGTTTATGGCCCAAAGGCCATCCTTTGGGAGTTTACGGCCGTAAGCCCCCTAGGCTTGGCCTTAAACTCTTGTGACACTCCAAAATGTATGATTAGGGCCTTATTTCACTTCCTTAATTTAATGGTATGTGTCTTGGACTATTAGAAGGGATTAAACATCATAATTTGTGACATTTTTGGGGAGTTTACGGCCAAGACTTGTTCTTGGGCCGTAAACTCAATTAAACCCTTCAAGATGTATGTTTTAATGGTACAACAAAGTCTCATACACCTTAGATAAATCCTAGAAGGCCCTATAGTGAGTTTGGGACAATTTGGCATACATTTTTGGGGAGTTTACGGCCCAAGAACATCCTTGGCCGTAAACTCTTCATTTTGTGCTCAAATGTGAAGTTTAATGGTACAACACACTTCCAAAGGCCTTAGCTAAAATCCTTACATGCATTTGAGGGGTTTTGGGACTTGTTTGACCCAAAAATATGGGTGTTTACGGCCCAAGCTTAGCCTTGGCCATAAACTCCTCATTTTGCCATCAAATGATGTTGTTTGATGCATTTAAGCCTTCCTTGTTGTCAAGTCTAAATTGCCAAACACCCTAGATGAGTTTTTGGGACATTAAACAAGTGTTTTTGGGGTGTTTGAGGTGTTTACGGCCTAAGCACATGCTTGGGCCATAAACTCCTTTTTACATGTCAAATCCTTGTGTTTTAGTGTCCAAAGTCCCCTAGGTTTATGCCTTAACTAGTCCATAAGCTTAAAGGAAGGAAAAACAAAGTTTTTGGCATGATTTTGGGGGTTTACGGCCTATGAAGCTTCTTAGGCTGTAAACTCCTTTTTGGTCCTTGATTCTTATGATTTTGGACTCTAAAAGCAGTAAAGTATGTTTAGATTAAGTTAGGGGATGAATCCTTACGTTTGGAAGTCGGAAATTCGCGGATTTGGAGTCGATTTCGGGTCTAGAGAGAGAAAGTAGTGAGAGAGAGAGAGGTGAAAGTGTGATAAAAGAGTTCAATTGTAGTGTTCAAGCGTTTTTATATGTCTCGGGTATTGTACCCGATACACGGCTACCCGATGCTAAAGTTTAACGGGGTTAAAACTTTTTACCCGGGTGAAGTGGTTGAAATAGTAATACAACTCTATTAGGTTAAACTAGGTTAACACGTACAAGTTATATTGCTTATAATGATCTTAGGACATGCATGTAATTAGATATTCAGATATTGATGATTCCAAATATAACATAAAATAACGTATGTTGACGCATTCCGTTAGTGAAAATGGGATTTGTAACGGGAATAGATTTGGGGTTGTCACATCATCCCCCCGTTAGGGGAATTTCATCCCGAAATTTTAGAATTCATACATATAAGAATTACAGTACAACTACGCGAAGAGATGGGGGTATTTGAGTTTCATTTGATCTTCGCTTTCCCAGGTGAATTCCGGTCCTCGCTTGGCGTTCCACCGAACTTTCACAATTGGGATACGGCTTTGCTTCGTTCGTTTTACTTCTCGATCCATAATTTCCACGGGCTCTTCCACGAAGTTGAGGCTCTCATTGACCTCGATCTCGTCAAGGGGAATTACGAGTGTCTCGTCTGACAGGCATTTCTTCAAGTTAGAGACGTGAAAGGTAGGGTGTATGTTGCTTAGTTCGTGAGGTAGGTTGAGTTTATAAGCTACGGGGCCGATTCTGGCGAGAATCTCAAAAGGCCCTATATACCTTGGGTTCAACTTTCCACGCTTTCCAAAGCGTATCGTGCCCTTCCAGGGTGAGACCTTCAACAGTACTCGATCTCCCACCTGGAATTCCAAGGGTTTTCTTCGTTTGTCGGTGTAGCTTTTCTATCGATCCCTAGCGGCTTTTAGTTGTTCGCGTATCGGTACAATCTTCTCGGTCGTTTCTCGAATGATCTCCGGACCAGTGAGAGAGCTATCAGGAACTCTTTTTTTAGCTAGTTGAGTGTCACCCACCTCAGCCCAGCACAGAGGGGATCTACACTTGCGGCCGTAGAGGGCTTCGAATGGGGCTGCCTTGATGCTCGTATGATAACTATTATTATAAGAAAATTCCACAAGAGGTAAGTGTGTGTCCCATGACTTACCGAAGTCAATTACACAAGATCGCAGCATATCCTCTAAGGTTTGAATCATCCTCTCACTCTGTCCGTCGGTCTGCGGATGGTAGGCTGTACTCATGTCCAGCCTCGTCCCTAGTGCTTCTTGCAACGATTGCCAGAACCTAGAGGTGAATCTACTATCTCTGTCTGAGATAATAGATATAGGGACGCCATGTAGTTGTACTATTTCTTTAATGTACGTTCTAGTGAGTTTCTCCATCTTGTCCGTTTCCTTGATAGGTAGGAAGTGTGCGGACTTAGTCAACCTATCGACAATAACCCAAATAGTATTTAATCCACCCGCTGTCTTAGGAAGTTTGGTTATAAAGTCCATTGTGATCCGCTCCCACTTCCATTCTGGTATCTCAAGTTGTTGAAGGAGTCCTGAAGGCTTTTGATATTCAACCTTGACCTTCGCGCAAGTAAGGCACTTACTCACAAAAGTGGCGATCTCCGCTTTCATGTTTGGCCACTAGTATAGCTTTTTGAGATCCAGATACATCTTATCTGAACCTGGGTGGATGGAGTAGCGAGTGTTATGCGCTTCCCTCATAACCAAATCTCTAAAACCTCCATGGCGTGGAGTCCAGATCCGGTCCATGAAGTAGTAGGCTCCTTCACCCTTAACCTCCAGATTTGGTCTTTCGACCAGTATACTCCAGACCAAATCGGTGAAGTGGTTGAAATAGTAATACAACTCTATTAGGTTAAACTAGGTTAACACGTACGAGTTATATTGCTTATAATGATCTTAGGACATCCATGTAATTAGATATTTGGATATTGACGATTCCAAATATAACATAAAATAACGTATGTTGACGCATTCCGTTAGTGAAAATGGGATTTGTAACGGGAATAGATTTGGGGTTGTCACATTACAGTGCCTTTTTCTCCAGTTATGATTACAAAAAAGGTAGAAAATCCACAGATAAAATAAGAGAATTCTCTCTCATTGGGTTACTTTTACAACTCATCAAAGAAGTTGAAGTTCTCTCACAAAGGCTCTCTCGATCATCATCTTCTTTGTCTTAAGTTCTTCAAGATTTCATCATGTCAAAGGTTCTATACGTCTTTGCTCCTAATGCTAATGTATTCAAAGGTCCCCATGCTCCTGATACTCCTATCGTTGTCCAAGCAAACAACATTGGCTTCTCATATATCATCCCAAATCAATACAAGAACTCTGCAATTGAAGATTTTGACAACTACGTCAAAAACTGTCCTCTTCACTATATATTCTGTGATTTTCCGGAGCCGTTCTACCCTAAGCAAGTATGTGAGTTTTACTATTCTTGAACTATCAATACTAATGCTCACACCATCTTCGCAACTATTAGAGACGACCATTCTATGGTTGTTATCAAGGCAACCTCTTTTCAACTGGCTCTATGTATTCCTCAATTAAACAAATACTGTGAAACTCCTTCTTAGGAAAAATGTAGGTTTATTGACCCAAATTAAGGTATAATTTCTCTCTTCAGGGTACTACTCATGATCGAACTAAATATACTCTTCATCAATGCTATTGTTCCAGGTGGAAGTATTTGAAAGGGGTGATTGGCAAGTATCTTGGACATAAGACTGGTAGTTTAGACCAGTTGAACCTGTTTGAGCAATAGATTGAGTATGCCCAGGCCTGTAAAAAGAATACTGGACTTTTCTCAACTTTTCTTTGATCAACTGGTTGAATGCATCACCGGGAACAAAAATCCAACCTACGTTCCATATTCTTGTTGGCTTGCATTAATCCAGGCTCATACTAGAGAGGGTTACAATGTCAACCATGAAGTTTCCATACAACTTCTAGTTCTCTCATCAATATTATCAATGCTAGCCCCATTGATGCAGATATGCATCTTACTCAACATATGGATGATTGGGTTGCAATTCTTTATATAGTTGAATCCTCTGAATATGATGAAGAGTGTGGCGAGGGAAATAATGAAGATGAAAAGGATGATGTTGATGATGAAGAAGATGAATTTGATGTTGATACTAACACATTAGACGCTGATATGAGAGAGGATTTTGCTTAGGGAATGACAATTAACTCTCCCCCAAGATTAAAACAGCATATTCATTTTACTTCGTCCTCTCATTCATCAACAACTCCTTCTACATAAGCTATAACACAAAGTGGATCATCCCCACCTCCAATGGAAACCATTGATCCACTGATTCAAGCTATAAATTTTCCAAGGCCAACATCTACTCCTATTCAAGCTGCAATTGTCTTTCCAATGCCAATTCCTCTACAACCTACTGCTGCCGTTTAGGGGGAGTCTAGTCCGGACTTCCAAACGACTGTGCTCTCTCATCTCTCCTTACTGGTTCAAATGTCTCATTCACTCAGAGAAATACTGACAAAAGTTAAGAGTAATGTGGCTGACATCAAACATATAGTGGCTTCGATTGATGATGGCGATGAAGAAAATCCTCCTAGCTCTCCAGGAAATGATCAACCACCTCTACCACCACCACCATCTGGTAGTAATCCACCTCCACCACCATTTGGTAATAATCCTTTTACCATCACTATCTGGTAATAATCCTCAACCACCACCATTAAATTCCTCTCCTTGCACTCCACCTCATAACCCCCTCCCTAAAATGATGATGCCAAAAAGGGGAGAATCAAGAACTAGTGATGATGACTGTAATTCCATTTCAGAATGAACAGTGTGAATCAGAAAGGGAAGATAATCAGGGAGCAAAGGTTGTTTTAGTATGAACCAATGAGTAATGATTAGCCTAAACCAGAAGTTGATAATGATCAGTCTGAGACTGATAATCATGATTATGAAGGGTTTCTTGATGTGGACTTCATGGCATAGAACACTATTCCTCTGAGGGTTGTTTATCCTAATGCATCTTATGAGTGGTAGAGTCCTCTGGGAACTCGCAGTGACATTGAGTCTGATGATGATCAAGTCAATCCAAGAAAAAGAAAGGCTTCTTTTTTAGGGGGATCAAATGACGCTAAAGCTGGAAGTTCCTCAGCTGTTGGTTGCTCTTCAGTCCCTCCTCCTTCTAAAAAAAGAAAATTAACGGTTTATTTGGAAGAATTGGATCAGAACTGACAAATGACCATTGAGGAGGTCAAAGAAATCATGCTCGAGCATAATGCTTCAGCTCGAAAAAGAATAGATGAACGTCGATCCATCAAACTTGTTAAGATCCTTGCCTCAGTTGATGAAAGGATTAATGTTCAAACAACAAATATGTAGCATTTCAATATCGATGATACCAAACGAACTAGGGTTTCGAAGTTGAATGATCGAATTAACATGAATAAATTTTTAGATGTTCTAGCTCGAAGATATAAACTTGATCCCATCAAGAAGTTGAATTTAGTGCCTTTAGCTAGTCCATCTCAGTCATCCTCCTTAGACAGAACAAGCAAGCCCAAAGTGTCCATGTATACTAAGTTCCTCCTTCAGTATGACACTATCTAAATAAACAACAAACTGCTAGTAGGTGTTGAGCCAGTTCAACACATGTTCATTTGGGAACCAGAACATGGTATCTTTTATCTTGATGGTCAAAATCAAATATGCTTTCATAGCACTAGCGATCTTCCTGCTACTACCACTGAGCATCTGTTCAATCTTCGTTTGGAGGGCATGAGTCATAAAGAACTAGAACGAGGCTATCATGTGTTGATATCTATTGAACTCAGTAAGCATGTAGCTGATCTTCATCTTGATGACTTTAAGTGGTTGAAACCTAAGATTTTGACAGAATTAGAAAAGTTCTCCAATGATGATTTTGATGACTATTTTGTAGATTAGTTTTGAAATTATCATATAGGGGATATTATAAGGTCACACTTTATGTTCTAATGAGTCAAACAGATAACACGTTGTCCACCAGCGCCAACATTAATGCTAGCGCAAACAACAACGTCATTAGCAACATCGTGATCCTCATGATCTTAGTGATCGTTTGTGTATTAGGTAGATATACTCTTCAATTTTATAATAGATATCTGATTCGTAATCTTAATGATTAGGATCAGACCTTACATAGATTAGAATATATCCCTAAAATCGTGGGATCTCCTTTTTTGTAATTGTATATTCCTATTAGAGTTAAACCCTAATAGAGCTTTTTGCCTTGCTTTGTGCGTTTTTTTCTTTGTGAGAAGCTTTTCTTAGTGAAAACATATTTGTGATCATCCTTGTTTTTATGTTCTTTTTTACTCTTTGTTTGTTCTTCATTATTCTTACTTGAGTGTATCCGATCAATACAAACTTTCATGTATAATGGGTGGAAATGTCAAAATATCCCTTGGATTGAATCATTTTAAGAAACAAATGGGTCTTACAAGTATAATATCGTTCACAACATTTCACCTCTAAACTCCAATTAGCACATCAAAGAAATGTACATATAGAAATAAGACTTATACGAAATAATTATCGCAGTTGCAAGAAAAATGCAAATACAATAAATGGCAGTTGTTTACTGTTAAAATAGTACTATATATATATATATATATATATATATATATATATATATATATATATATATATATATATATATATATATATATTAGAAATGCATATTTATTGATAATTACATGATTAACTAAGTAAAGAGTGAAATTAAACTTAAATGCTAATATGATAGAAACAATTTTATGGAGATGGTGTTGAAGTTGTGTTTAACCTTTTTGGATATTATTTATTTTCCTTTTAGAATTTAGAATTTTAAGTGAATTTTCAGATTGTAAAAATAGCTATCTGTTAGGTTAGATACATAAAAGTTTTACATAATAAATGTAATGTGCCCTTTGAAAATTTATTAACCAATACATTGTGAGTTGGGTTTCCAACTAAAAATAAAAGGAAATAAAACGTTTTAATGTGAAACATGAAAAAGAAAATTAAAATTTTCTAGTTGAGCTTAATAGGAGAAGTCTATATGTGACCTTGGCATGAATAAAAACTCATATAAAAATATATAAATCTTCCATAAAATTTCATAGACTCTTTTAGTGGTATTTTGAAGGAAAATATCTAATATCCAAAAATATTTCATAGAAAGTTACGAGCTAATGCTAGTCAATTTAGCAATGTGCAATCATGTAAAACAAAAGGAAATAAATATACCAATGAAAGTGGAAAGTGATATCTAAAAAAAAGCATCATTCAAGGATAGTAGCAAAAACTTGAAAACATAGCTATATGACCTTGAGGTGAGAAAAAACAATTGAAGGGTGTAGTAAATAAGTTATGCAAAAATAATAAGTGTCTTATCTAAAAGTTTGCTTATTTACAACTAGAAGATTTGTTTCGATTATTAGAAGGACCACATTTATAGTGTTGATCATTGAAGGTTATTGACATGTTTTTTTAGCATTAATAATAATTGAGAATTTAAGAGAAATATCTAAATGAACTTAAATGATTGATAAAACTGCAAATTTTGTCCCTATGGTATTCAAAAAACTTTGGATAGGGTCCAAAAAGTTTTCAACTTGCATGGACCGTCCAAAATCAAGAATTTACTGTGATTTTGGTCCAAAAAATTTTGAAAAGATGGTTTTGGCCTTTTATTTTCTTTTTTGTATTTTTTATAATCATTCTAATACTTTTTTATTTTAAAAATAAAAAGAATAAAAAGAATTATCCCCCACCCCACCCACTCGCACCGTTCTCTCTCTCTCTCTCTCTCTCTCTCTCTCTCGTAAAGCCTGTTCGTATCCAAAAATATGTTCTTCATTTCTAAAGCCTGTTGCAAGAACAGACATACACATCTATTTGATTTTTGAATCTATTTCTACAAGAAGTACATCGTTCCAATATTAGTAACACATGGATCATAGATGCCACAATTCACCGCCAATTACAAGTGAAAATGTAAATCATACCTAACATCCTAAATCAAATCTAGCCACATCCTTTGTGGGAGGGAAGTTTACCTGATTCGCCTCCATTGAATAAAAAGTGTTGAGATCAAAAATCCGATTTTTAGAATCTAGAAAATCAGTAGGAATTGAGGGCAGCGAAGGGAGCAACTATCCATACTTTCCCATAGTTAACGGATTGTTGAGAAAAGATGACATATCTTCGGATTCAAGTGAAGAAGAAGAGGAAAAAGAGCGATCGTTGTTGGTTCCGTATAGATCCGCCATTACTTAACACCAACAACAACCCACGCCAAATTGGTTGAACGCAAGGTGTATTTAGATCTGGTTAGATTGTATAAGGCATCGGTGATGACATATGGTCGATTTGGGCGTTGGTGGAAGTTAGAGTCAAGAGAGGCGTGACGAAGGAGATGAAGTTGCATCGTCGATTTTGCCTTCGATTTTCCCTATTTTCTCTCCAATTTGGCTGAATGCGGAATAGGAATAGACATGAGATGCCAATTGAATCTTCTACTCCTCTAGAAGTTCGATAGTGCCTTCTAGTTGTCCCATTTAGCCTCCGATTCCTCCAATTTTAACTTTTGGATTCCATATGAACGAAAGATTCCTCTATGAGCTATCTGATGAAGTAGCTGTTAATTTCGACGCTCTTCACACCCAAAATCACGAAAAGCCATTGCTACAGCTCCTTTAGATCAATAATCATTTGTATTGGAAGTTTATCTTCAAAAGTAGTAAACTTAGGATTTAACCTCCATCAAAAACTAATCAGAAGACAACCACCAAGGTTGTACAACACAATGCAGTAGTTTGAATGTAAACTATTCAAGTTCTAAATTTCTTTAAAATTTTTGATCAACAGAGAGAGACAGGTAAATGAAGAGAATATTAATAAAATGTTGGATTTCATTTTCACCACCACCAGTGATGATAAGCAGCAGGTATGGACAATTTTAATGCCCCCAAAGCCTACTTGTTCGTGTCACTTATCTCAAATCAAGATGATAGATGGTGTTTATGAAACTCATATGCACGTGACCAAAGAGGTGTCGATATTTCTTATTCTAATTGTATTCTGATGATTCATGGTGCCATGGAAGCTTCAATGTTTCGTAAACAATGTGTGTATGCAGTTTAAATTGCAGGTGAAGTGAGGTGAGGTGAGGAAGATGAGGAAGAGAGAGAGAAAGAGAGGGAGAGAGAGAGAGAGAGAGAGAGAGAGAGAGAGAGAATGGTGCGGGTGGGGGATAATTCTTTTTTTTTTTCTTTTTTTTTTAAAACAAAAAGTATTAGAATGATTATAAAAAATACAAAAAAGAAAATAAAAGGGCAAAACCGTCTTTTCAATTTTTTTGGACCAAAATCACAGTAAATTCTTGATTTTGGACGGTCCATGCAAGTTGAAAACTTTTTGGATCCTATCCAAAGTTTTTTGAATACTACAATAACCAAATTTGCAGTTTTATCTAAATGATTAAAGTTTTGCTTGGGGAGGCAAGTATGAAGAATTTTGCTGTGTCCTTATATATATATATATATATATATATATATATATATATATATATATATATATATATATATATATATATATATATATATATATATATATATATATATTAAAGGACATTTTGGATACTTTTATGGATACTTTTATGGATATTTTAGTGATTAAAACATGACAAAATATGCTTAATTGTTTTATATTTATGCCTTACAACTTAAAAGGGCATAGTGATGAAATAGAAGCTAAAAAAAGATTGATTGGAGTTTATTTTCATGAAGTATTAAAAAAGAAAGACAACGGGAGGATAACAAAAAAAGGAATACAAAGACTCTAAAAATAATTACCGAATTTATAATTTTGCATCATGATTTTATTATCGTGCCACAGTTTCGAGTTGGTCAACAAAACTATAAATAGACCCTTAATTTTGACAAAATGGATATTAAGAGGAAAAGTATCAATAATCTAAGAATATCACGATCAAATAAAGCTGCTTTGAGGGTCCTTAGGCGATATCAGTGAGAAGGCTTATATGGTTAACTCTTTGATTTCTTAAATGTTCTTTTTAAGATTTGGGATCATACACTTTATGAATATTTGATATTTACGAAATTCTAGTTTTATTGTTGATTGATATTTGAATATTGAGAAATTGTTTAATATATTTTATTTTCTTTGGTTAAAGATCCATAAATATTAATATTGGTATTGTTATGTCTATGTAACTGAGTCTCATGATTTTTAGTGATTTCAGATCATGTTGCTTGAATGATACTATTTATTAACTTATCAAAGTTAGAAAACTCAGTCAAGAGTACACTATTGGTTTAGGCAATTTATTAAGTGTTGCATAATATGAATTAATAGAATGGATCTAGGAAATATATCACGTACTATTGGTAGAAAACTTAGAGACATATGAGTAAGGATATTGAGTTGGAATTAATCAGTTTAGAAATCAATAAAAAACATACCAATATTCATTGCACATAATACAAATCCTATGTAGAATAATGAATGATTAAATACCGATATGAGTACATTCAAATATGTTATCTAATACAGTCAGCTATGACTATTTATTTGTTTGTTTATTTGAATGACACTTATCCTAAATTCTGTTCACTTGCTTTCTTTTGAGATTGACTAATAATTAGATTTAACAACAATACTACATCTTTGTTTCTCATGTCTTCGAAACTCTTACTTATTTAAGCTATGTTATTTATGGTATCACTTTGATCTGTTCAATTTTATAATTTCAAAACTAAATTTGTATTTCAAATTTATTTTACAAGACTATTTTTACATATTAGATCAAAACTAAGTGTCGATATCTAAACAAAAGGGAGCAACTAAAATTTTATGGACTATATGTTTTCTCATAAAATTATGGGGTCCGCGAGGGTCCCTTTTCCCGATCATTAACACATGCCTCTGGTTGGTGATGTCAATATGTCATGTGGGTGCCTTTTTATTCTTATATTTGTGTAGGATTTAAAAATTTGATTTGATTGTTAATAGAATACTTTAATGTTTACAGCGTAAATCATTAATACCTCTATTACAGTTTAATTTATTTTGTTTAGATGAATTTATAAACTGTTAAACGAAAATGATATAGTTAGTATGTGTAATATATTTTAATAGAAATATACAGGCGAAAAGATAATAATTAAATCATCACATGATTAATTTTGTTTTCGACGAGTCCAAACATGATTGAAAAAGAAACAGCTTCAGTGGACCCTAAATTGAACCGACCAATTTTGTATAATTAGTGCAATCATGAATATATGTTTGATGTCGTTATTTGCGTTTGTAAATACGTTTGCTTTTGGACTTATTTTTCTACAAGAATTTTCTGGATGGGTATTAGATACCCATGTCTATTATCCACTTCCATTTTATACCATTATAACAATATTCTATTTGTTATATTACACCAAATTTTATAATTATTTTTCACTCAAATCTCCACTCAACTTTTACAATTATTTTCTACACCAATAAAATAACAATATTTTTTTTTTTCAAAAATAACTTCCACTGAGACGTAAACAAATTTATTTTTTTAATGTTTTTCTTATTATATAAACATTTACAGTTCTCTCTTAATAGTTTAACATTATCTTATTTCTAATCGATAAAATTATAAATAGTATAATGTAACAACATAGCATTTTAATCTTTAATCCTGTAAATATAAAATTTATATAATACTAAATTTTTTATTTGGTGCTCATTTAGTTATTTGATTATTTCTTATTGTTTTTTTTTATCAAAATGTTCATTATGACCGGAACGATAGGTTTATATATTTTTTGGTTATTATCTAAGATCACTAAATTCTCCATAGGTTGAATTATTTAATAAATGTTTTAACAAATATATTATGTTGAAACTAAGTTACTATGAAAAAATAATGATCACACAATTAATTATTAAAGTATTCAATAATCTCTACTCATAGTTGGTACGTTGATAAATTTAAAACTAAATATCAATTTTCTGTTACTCTGTAACAAAGTATAAACTCAAAGCACAAACTCAAGAATACAACTAATTCCCAACATCAAAATTTCATTCACTAAGAAAAAATTGGTTTTCATCATACAAATACAAATAGAAAACTTCACTACAATCACACTCAAACTGTCACTCAACATAAGGAATCAAGAAACTACACATAATCTTGTTATACAAAAACCATATTATGAAAACACTTTTCTGAAGAAGAAGGAAACTAACAAGAGAGTATTACACATAATATATCTTGAGTTATGACTAAATGAACCTTCCCTTGAACTTTAAATACCCATGGCAAGATATGGTTCATGGATAACCCACGGATACGGATCGGATTATCAACCCGCATGTATATTCCATCTGCATAAACAATCACACATATACAACCCCTACACAAATAATAACTTGACACAATAAATCTTGCATTACTATTAAACACACAAATGACAAGTTTGTAAATATTATAATACTTTAACACCCCCTCTCAAACTT
Source organism: Lactuca saligna (assembly GCF_052625555.1). Classification (NCBI taxonomy): domain Eukaryota; kingdom Viridiplantae; phylum Streptophyta; class Magnoliopsida; order Asterales; family Asteraceae; genus Lactuca; species Lactuca saligna. The sequence continues at coordinate 149,280,844 of NC_136420.1, forward strand.
ATCATTTGAGACAATACCACGTCACTTACCTGCAAACATATTCAAAGACCAAGTCTTTTTGATATAAAATCATGTTGCAAAGAAGTTAAAAATTTATTTAAAATATCTGGATTTTGATTAGATGAATCAATCTTAACAATATTTAAAATTCCATTTTCAATTTTATCTCCAATGAAGTGAACATCTATTTCAAAATGTTTTGTTTTCTCATGAAAAACCAGGTTTAAAGCTAACTTTATGGCAGATTCATTATCACAAAACAATTTAACAGGAGTTAAACCTTTATAACCAAGATCATTCATAACTTTTAAAATCCACAACATCTCACATGTAACAAAACCCAAAGCACGGTATTCAGACTCAGTTGAAGACCTGGATATCGTGCTTTGTTTCTTACTCTTCCAAGAAACAAGAGAATTGCCTAAATGTACCAAATAACTTGATACAAACCTTCTTGTTGACAAGCATTTAGCCCAATCAGCATCCACATAACTAACAATATCAAAATAACTTTTTTTAGATAACAAAATACCTTGCCTAGGACAATCCTTTAAATACCTTAGTAATCTAGATGCAACATTTAGACGAGACTTACTTGGTTTATGCATAAATTAACTTAAACCTTGCACTGGATAACTTATATCAGGTCTAGTTACAGTAAGATAAATCAATTTTCCTATAAGTTTTTGAAACTCAGTTATATTACTAATATGTTCTGAATTATCATCACAATCTCTACTAAAAACAACATTTACCTCCAATGGTGTTTTAACAGGTTTACATCCTAGCATTCCAAACTCATGTAAAAGTTCCAAACAATATTTTCTCTGATTTAAACAAACACCATTATTTATAGGTAAAACTTCAATTCCCAAAAAATATTTTAACAATCCTAAATCTTTTATTCTAAATTGAGATTTAAGAAACAATTTGACATTTTCAATTTATATACTCCAACTTCTAGTCAAGATTATATCATCTGCATAAACCAATAAAATAATAATAGTGTTATTTTTGGATCTAACAAACCAAGAATAATTACTTACACTTTGAACAAAACCAAAACTAGACAAGGATGAACATAGTTTTTCATTCCACTTTCGTGGAGTCTGTTTTAGACTATATAAAGACTTTATTAGTTTACATACCCTATTATCATTTTAGTAGATATCCTTCAGGTAAAGTCATATACACATCCTCAATTAAATCACCATACAAAAAAGCATTGTTGACATCAAGTTCGTAAAGAGGCCAAAAATTATTAACAACAATGCATATAACAATTCTGACTATAACAATTTTAGCAACAGGAGAAAAAGTCTCCTCATAATCTATACATTCTCATTGATTATACCCTTTAGCAACAAGTCTAGCCTTATATCTCTTAACCTCGCCATTTGACTTATATTTAATCTTATAAATCCAAGGACAACCGATAGGTTTTCTATCTTTAGGTAGATAAACTATATCACAAGTATGATTTTTGTATAATGCTTCCATTTCTTCATTCATAGCTTTGATCCAATTAGGATAAGAAGAAGCTTACGAATAAGTTTTAGGTCCGGAGGTTTTATTAAGATTAGACACAAATCTTCTATTTTCATTAGTTGAAAAAGAATAATTCCCAAATCTTTCTAAACTATATTTATGTGAACTTTCTACAACAAAATCATTAAATCTAGCTGGCAAATGTACATTCCTACCAAATCGAGTGATTCCTAACAAGTGATCATCAGAAGGATTATTTGGTTCTACATTACTATCCTCAGCCACAATAGATGAAGCAGGAACATCCACATTAATTTGAGGCACATGTGCCTCGTCACTCTGGTTGCTGACCTCACTAGAGGAGTTCTCAGCCTGATTGTGGACTGCTCTAGCACCATCATATTGAAGGGTTACTCCTAAATTACCTATACTAATGTTTTCTTGAAGAGAACTAGACACTAATGGCTCATCATAGGAAAATGGGTCACTTGGGTCAGGTGACAAACTAGATTTATCTCCAAAAGAAGACTTAAGCTTGAAAGGAAATACTGACTCATAGAATTTTACATCCCTGGAAACAAAAACAAGATTTGAATCAAGACTTAAAACATTATAACATTTTTGTTAATAAGAATATCCAAGTAAAACACACTTTTCTGCACGTTCATAAATTTTATCAAAATTATTTAGTTTTGTTGCAAAGAAAAGGCACCCAAAAACACGAAGTTTATCAAAACTAGGAAAAGACTAATACACAAGTTCATAAGGAGAAGCTCCATTTAAAACAGAAGTGGGTGTTCTATTGATTAAAAAAACTAAAGTCAAAATAGCATCACCCCAAAACCTTAAAGACAATCCAGACTGAAACATCAAAGACCCAACAACATTCAAGATATGTCTATGTTTTCTTTCAACAACCCCATTTTGTTGAGGTGTGTGAACAAACGAAGTCTGATGAATAACACCTTTATTTATGAAAAAAGACTTAATGTTATAATTTAAAAACTCAGTCCCATTATCAGACCTCACCTTTTTAATTTTAACTTCAAATTGATTGAACAAAGTATTAAAGAATGTAGAGACACAAGTAAAAACTTCACTTTTAGACTTTAATAAATTAACCCAAGTTACCTTAGTGAAATCATCCACTATAGTAAGAAAAAACCTAAATCCTTCTGAAGTGATCACTCTATAAGGACACCACACATCAAGATGAATAACACCTTTAATACTTTGTTCAAAATGTTCACACACCATTTTGTTAAGGTGTGTGAACACACGAAGTCTGATGAATAACACCTTTATTTATGAAACAAACTTAATGTTATGATTTAAAAACTCAGTCCCATTATCAGACCTTACCTTTTTAATTTTAACTTCAAATTGATTGAACAAAGTATTAAAGAATGCAGAGACACAAGTAAAAACTTCACTTTTAGACTTTAACAAATTAACCCAAGTTGCCCTAGTGAAATCATCCACTATAGTAAGAAAAAACCTAAATCCTTCTGAAGTGATCACTCTATAAGGACACCACACATTAAGATGAATTATTTCACCCAAGCACGAAGTCTGATGTTGACTGGATGAAAAGATTCCTTGTTTGTTTGGCCTTATGGAAAACTTCACAAGGTGGTAAAGACTCATTAGCAAAGTTAAGTTTTGATTTTAAGGAGTTTAAGGCTTGATAAGATGGATGACCAAGTCTACTATGCCATGTTAACTTAGAAACATAACACACAACAGAGTTAGCATTAACACAATTACCTGAATGTACACTATCTACATAATAGAGACCTCCAGAATCACTACCATTCCCCACCATATCCTTTGACTGTAAATCATGTATTTTACAACTATGTTCATTAAACACAAACTCATACTTACTATCTTTACAAACTTTGTGAAAAGTTAACAAATTAACACAAAATTCAGGAACAACAAAAACATCAAAAAAAGGAACTAGAAATATTCAAATTTTCAATTTTTTCATTTTTAGCACTAATTCCATTAGGATGACTAAAAAGAAGATTAAGTTTGGATACACCCACAGTATCATTAAAAAGAGACTCAGAAGCTATCATATGTTGATTAGCTCCTGAATCAACAATCCATTTATTACAATTAAAAGTTGAATTTGAAGCATTGAGCAAGCAAGTACCTGCCATATTAGCACTGATAGATGCTTCTTCATTGCATTGTTTTTCACCAATCAGATTAAGAAACTTGACATACTGATCCTTAGTAAGTTGATGAAACTAAGATTCTCCAGATTCAGATGATCTAGAGGAAACAACAGATGAGTTAGCATTGAAGTTTTTAATTTGATTGTTTTGATTTACTTCATTTCTAGATTTAAAATATTTAGGATAACCAATTATGTTATAAAATTTTTCAATATAATGCCCTTTTAAACCACAATTCTTACACTGCACAATCTATTGGATTAGTGTCTAAGCCCATAACTATATTTGGTATGTACTTGACCCAATTATGCATGGTCCTTTTGGGTTGCCTTCACCAAAGCAACTTGATAGGGTGATTTATGGAGAAAGAGGATTAATTATGATTTAATAATATATTATGAGAATAATATATTAAATGAGAAATCATATTGTTTAATTAATATTAGTCAAGAATTAATAAAGAATTAATTTTGTGTCTAAAAGAAATTAGTTAAATAAAGGGGACTAAAACTGTAAAATTTATGATAGTTGAATTTGGGCTAGGAAAACCTAAGGAATAAGGGTGAATGAAATCTAGGAGGCTTAGGCATCCAATTTCATCCAAAGGGGCGTTATTCCAAAAGGTTCCTTGGACTGCTTAAGGCCTAAGTTATCCATTAGGGTTTTGGATTAAAACCCTAGCAGCACAAGTATATAAGGACCCCTAGGGCAAGGGAAATCGGCTACACTTGATTCTAAGGAACCCTAGAGTCGATTTTTTTCTCTCTTCCCTCTTTCTCATACTTCATTCTCTTGCTTGTGGTGTTTGTAAGCCATTAGAGGAGTGACATTTTTGACTCTAAGCTCCAAGACAAGCAGATTCAAGTCATTCAAGAAGAGGTAATTATCTAGATCTATTCTTATTTGATAATTTCGAATTACATATGATAGATTAGGGTTCTTGAGTCTTGGATGAATTTCATTTACAATAGAGAAACCTAGATACAAGCATTAGGGTTTGCATGATCACATAGGATTTTCTTTTGGCTAAAACCCATCAGAGGTATCAGAGCCTTGATTGATTTCTATGGTATTGATGCTTGGTGTTTCATTCTTGATTGCAAAGTTGGGTTTTTTGGCCATTTGTCTAACAAACTCATCGAGTCCCAATGTGTACTCCTCGAGTAGGATGAACTCAGCGAGTCCATATGGTGACTCGGCGAGTCTGGCTGTCAGACAGATGGATCTTTAGATTTTTTTTTTGTCTATTTTAACTTAGGATAATTGCCATAACTGTTACAAATTAATAAAATATGAATTTTATTGATTCCTTATGATCATCCTTGTCAAAATAAAAGATTTTTGTCATCTAATTAGATAATTGTTACCTTATTTCATAAATGTTAAATTATTTGAATTATTTAGTCAATTATCATGCATGAAATTGGATTAGGTCAAAACTAGATAATCACCAATTAATTGTTTAATTGTCTTATTTGTTTTTTGATCTAGATAGTTTTGAAAAGTTTCAAAACTTGCCCTCAAGTTTTGGAATTTAAATTTTTTATTAAAAAGTTTAATTTTGAAATATTTAAATTCTAAACCCTAATGATTTGAAATGTTTCAAAACTTGCCCTCAAGTTTTGGAATTTAAATTTTAATTAAAAGTTAAATTTTAAAACCCTAATTTTTGAAAAAGAGTAAATTACACCCTTATGGTTTTATTAAATTAATTAAGTGTATAATTAAAAGAGAGTTAATAAATCCATAATGATATGGTTTACATTTAATTAAATTAAGAGTTTAATATGTTAAATTAGACCACATATTATTTTAAAAGTGTAAAATACACCATTATACTATATATAAAATCAAAATTCTAATATTATATATGTATGACTTTAATGGTAGTCTTACTGTTAGTAGGCCTCATTCACGAAGCTGGTCTATAAGGGGTGTTTAAGAAAGCGGCCTGTAAAATGACCGCTATTGGGTATCCACTCTTACCCACCGCACTCTTGACTAGTGGAGGGTCGTTAGCCGAACGGGTAGGATAGGGAAAACCCTCTCCTTATTAAAAGTATAATGAATGTTAAAGTAACTAAATGTTTTACAAATATTCTCAATCTTAGTTACTTTAGACAAAAGTGAATTGATGCAATTCCTTGAAATTACACTATATACCTTTGCTAAGACGTTAGTGGAGCGTGTGTGGTTAACCGACACACTAAATGGGTTCCAAGAAAAAGTAGAAAAGGGTGACTCTATGTTTGTCATAGTTTGGTGGAACGTGTGTGGTTAACCAGCACATCGAATAGATGACTGTAACATTGGGGGCACCATGTAAGTTTGCATGGTTATTCATACCTTGTTTTGTGATCCTCGGTATCCCAGTCACAAATCGAGGGGCATATAGAGATTTAAACATGCCATTGAAAAGTTCAATGAATCTCAAATGATCTAGGAGTTTTTCAATACATTTAAAACTTAATCTCTTTTTCGTTTTTCATAGTGGAAAATTTGTGAATCGTCATTCACTTACCTTCAAATGTTCTGCAATTTGGGTTACAACATCCCTCTACAAAGTTGTAGAGTATTGTGTTGGGTCCTAGCCTTAATATCTCATTTGGGTGTTTTATTAAGGACTCAATCAATCAACTAACTTGATTTTTCACCCATTTTGTAGATGTGAAAGTATGACAACTCTGGTCTTCCCAGATCCCGTGGAACAAGCTTTCCACATGAAGATGATATTCCACAATTCGACCGAGGAACACAAGATCATCACCTCCTCCTATTGTTCTCCATAACCCACAAGTTCAAAGGCTTGAAAAGTTCAAGATCACTCAAGCCCTGTTGGTGATGAAACATGAAGATGGAAAACCCATGTGTGCTCACGTCCTAGGGATGAAATCACACATTGATAGGTTGATAATGTTGGGTGCAACTTTCCCAAGGAAGTTGGCTATAGATTGGGTTCTTCAGTCACTCCCTAAATCATATGATAAGTTCATAAGAGAGTATCATATGATGAATCTTGATGCAACCCTCATTGACCTAACTTACATGCTTCTTGCTGCTAAATCAGAAATGATTTGGCAAAGTAATGGAGCATCTTTGTCTGGTAATTCAACCAACCATGATTTCATGGTTGTTTCAGAAGAAGCCACCTGTTTCTGCTACCAAGAAAAGGGGCATTGGATACGAAGCTGCCCCGATCACCTGAGGAATCTAAGAGATGGGAGAGTCAAGGAGTATGGCTCTACTTCAGGTAAAATCCACTATCTAACTCCATAAAGTTCCTGTTCATTGATTCATAATACATGATGTGATAAGATTACATTTGGATGTTTTTGTAGGATCAAAGAAAAGAGAGGAAGCTTGTAGAAAGAGCGAGATGAGACTAACCACAAAGAAATGGATTACGATCACATATATTCGAAGATCATATTTTGAGCTTAGGAAGTTATGATAGAATTTGTTAGGAATATTAGATTACATAGTTTTTCAGTTGGTTTTGCATTGTAAGGGCATGTTTTCCGCTGCTTTTATGACTAAAATAAATTTTTGGTTTGTCTTATTTATATATATCCTTGCAATGAAATCACTGTGAAAAAATGATGTTTGTGTATTTCTATAAATGGATGTGATTCTTAGTTATGATATTTATGGAAGTGTCATAATTTTCTATGTGAGGAAAGATTCCCATCACCCAAGCTTCAAACGGGCAGAAAGTAGAAATCATACAACTGGTATTGTGTGATGTATGGAAATCCTGGTACTAGTCAAGCTCACCATAAATAACAATACCACTATTCGTCATGATTAACTAAAAGCCTAGTAAATGTTGTTATACTTACAAGATTTAGTGTAATTAGAAATCATTGAAAAGTTTAAATGAATAGCAGAATGAATAATTAAAATCAATGAAGGCAGAAAGATAAAAAGTTTCTCCAATCTAAAAAGAAAGGAGAATACTTTTGTATCGTGTTTTGTGATCGTCTTGGTAATCGTAAGAACCATATTTCAATTCATCCTCTAAGGATACCTTAGTGCAGTGGTTTGGCTAAGAAGAGGAATGGAGAATTGTTGAAATGGTTAAGTCAATAAGATGTATCGTACTTCGTTCCAAAATCAAGTCTTAGAGTCATACTCCAAGATTGTGACTTGAGCGATATAATATTAAGTAGGAATGTTCTTACACTTGCACATTTTGGTAAGTTGTGATGTCTTGAATAAGACAAAGACCCACTAGTACCAAATTGCACGTAGTTTTGTCTTGATATAGACACACACTAACTCTTGGATATTTGTTTGTCAAGAAATGTTTTCTTGACAAGAGAATCTAATATGTCAAGAGGTCAGTGGGAGTCTAAAGATCTTGAAAAGTTTCAGGAACAAATCAAGAACTAAACCTGTAAAACACTAGCACACGACTTGAGGTTTGTAACCTATCGTGTTGACAAAATTTTATTTCTGTGTCAATCCAGTTGAGTGATTATGCATATGAGTTCTACGAGTTCTCAATTGAATGCATATGGGCAAACACCTTGTTCAATGAAAGTACATTGACTGGCATAGGTGAGCTGCAAAATAACTCGGAAGCAATGGTAGGACCCTTAATGGCAAGAAATTAAGAATGAACAAGTTCTGTCCATAAGTGTTTGGATTTGTCACAAACATTATCTTATTATTATGGTTATGAAAAATTAGCATGGATAGGAACACATGAACCATAGAATCTATGTGTCATAAGGTTTCTCTCCTTCATGAAAATGATTGTGAGGAAACGCTTTCACTAAGACAGAATTTAAGGAGATAGCGATTACGTAAATTGCATTCTCAAATTCAATTATAATTACGACATCCATCTTCATAGTTCGAATTGTGAGATTTGACAATTAGTCTGAACATTTGGGACTTAGTAATATAAGTTCTGAATTAGTTTATACACACATGTGAGCTGTCCAAGGAAAGGTGTGTGAGTTTGAGAAGCTTAGATAAAAAGGCTTATCGAAGCACATCGTATTGGAAATATGAACTTTGGAGGTCAATAAGTATTGTCTTCTAGAAGTCTAACTGTTTTCTGAATGCGTGTCAAAGCTAGTGGGAGTATAAATGTTATAATGGGGAGTATAAATGTTAAACTGGAATGTATATAATCATCATGTTAGTGGGAGCATGATTATTATTATTTTAAGTATTGCAAGTTGGCAATATTAATTATAGAAAAACAAAAGTTTCACTTTGCAAAGTTGCAGGGGTTGAAAAGTTGTTTTCGCTATAATTAAGGGAGAGAATGTTATATTTCATTTCCAATCTAAAAGTTTATTATTTTCATTCTCAAAGTTCGATTATGATTACGACATCCCTCTTCATAGTTCGAATTTTGAGAACACGAAAAATAGAGATATTATGACAATATTATAGCAAGAAACGGGTAAAGTATCACATTTTTTCATTAAGAATCGTATCCCACACGCTTCGGGTATATGATCGATTGCATATGTTGTAATATTCGACCGTTCTAAAAATTTTCCAAATGCCTAGGGCATTTAGAGGGAAAAGGGGAATAGAATCGGATTTGCCTAAAACAATTAAACAACTGTTAAGGACAATCTAAGGTTCACCAAAGATTGGTCGCTTGTGGATAGTTGGAAGTATACTAATGGATGGACCATATTGACTATATTATGAATAGATAAGACTCTATTTAGAATGAGTTGTATAAAATGTTAGAATCTAACGTATTCTATAAGTGGCAAGAATTTGGTATTCTCACACTTGTGGTAAAGATTGGGAATTGTGAAATGAGTGTGATTGAAAATTTTATTCAATTATACTATTTCACAAACAAAAGACCATAGGAAAACATAAAGGGCGTGCTAAGAGTGTAACGCCCGCAGATCCGGGCTAGTCAATTTAGAGACGATGAGCATCAAAAATGAGTTTTTGATGGAAGATTATTTAGAAGGATTAATATAAACCAAATTTTAGTATATGTTACACGGGTTCCGTACATATAAAGAACGCCGAAATACGAGTTATAACGAAGAAGTTATGGCCCGTCGAAGTCTTACGGCAAAACCGGCACGACACCGGGAGACGTAAATAGTGAATTTACGGTAGAGAAATTTTTAGCCTTAGTGATATAAACAAAAGTTGTAGAATACATTAAACAGAGAATATACAAAAAAAGAACGCCCAAATCTGGCTTCGTATGAGGAAGTTATGAATTTTCTAAGATTTGGCTTAGTAGTGCACAACCCGAAACTTGAATTTTAGATCGAGCGGTTTTTGGCCTACACGACCTAAATGATAATAGAAGATATCATTAATAGGAACTCAACGGTAAAAGAAAAACAAAAACAGAATCCGTATGTAGAAGTTACGAATTTTATGTGGACTTTTAACATTATAATCTCTTCGTACTATTAAATTTAAGATCGGTCGAGAATTAGTTGACGGAGTCAAAATAAAAGTTGTAGTTATTATTTTTACCTATCCGTGGATATAAAGAACGTCAAAAACGGATTTTATAAGTCGGAAGTGTGCTGTGCGAAAATGGGTGATGTGGCACAATCTTGACCATTGCTTTCTCCCCAAATCTTTCCACTAGATGGTGACATGTGGCACCAAGTTCAGCCATTTTTCACCCTATAAATAGAACGTATCCCACCCCCATTTTCTTCACACATTTCCTATTCTTTCTTCTCTTTACTCTCTCTCCAGAACCTTTCTCTAGCCTCGAAACCCCCAAAAAGCCTAGCTAACCTCCCTAGCACGAGGCGGAAGCCTCGAGTGCTTGACGATAACGAGAAGAAGAACTTTCGGCTCGGGAACGCTGCTCCAAGCAAAGCCCGATTTTCTATAAAACCCGCTGTAAATGAGTTACACCTACGCTATTTTTAATATAGCTTTTATTTAATTATAGTAACGTTATTAGGAATTTATAATAAGTACTTGGACTTTTATTATGGGTTATATAAGTATTGTTTAACGCTTATATAATATTAATAATAGCTATACTATTAATTAGTCTCGACAAATAATATACTAAACTCTAGTTGTAATAATACTAGGTTTCGTCGAAGGAAATTATTTTTAAGAAGCGAAGCACTGTTTGAGTTCGGAATCACTACCTTTTCAAGCGCGTGCATGCTCCCTTTCATCTTACACATAGATATGAAGTATTTAATATAAATTACCTTCTATGTGTGCATATTGTCTGAATACTTGCTGTTTATGCTGGGTGAAATATTTTTATACACATTTTAAATGATTTTAATTGTATATGTATTATATATCTACAAAACGTGTTGGGTAAAACATGGGTCGATGTAATAGTTATGGTGTGACCAAATAAAATAATGAGAGGCCTCGATATAGATGTTATTGATGATCCAATCATCTAGCGGAGTATAGATGACGACCACGGACTATTCTAGACAATCCAGTGGAACGCTAGCAGGCTCACAATATGTAGGTGTTTATTTGAACTGTGTGCTCACCAGCAGTACACCATCCCCCACATGGTTGCCTTATTTGATATGAATTGCTGAGGAACCCCTTAAGCATGTGTTGTCACCCCAATGGAATTCCTTAGACTAGGTCCCTTGTGTTAGATGTTTTAGGGACGTAAAGTGAGGATAACGGGAACGGGTAATGTCACACCCCAAAACCGAGAACGGCGGAACACGTTCTGGGGTGGAGGACGTCATGTACAGTATCAATACAATTGCATAATAGTAAGACCAAGAAACAACAACCATTTCATTAATATAGTGATAATAATTACAATCGTGTTCTGCACAGTTAATAGACACCAAAAGTATAACAAAAATAAAAGATGAGTCTTGTATATGCTCCATCTTCTCCAAAAGCTGCCCTGTACCTGTCTATCTTTGACCTAAGGATACAATTTATTTTGAAAACGAGTATCAGCATAAAGCTGGTGAGTTCATAAGAATTTAGTGTCATTGTAGTATAAAAGTGTTTTCCAATTTATAGTATAAAAACTAAAATTTGTACTTATGAGTAGTAGAAATCCCTAGAAAATCCTATATTTTCCAGAAAAGTACATTTGTAAGTCAATCCTTTGAGTGTGTAAAAGTATTATCATTGAAACCATCAATTGTAAAAGTGTAGTAATAGTTCTCAGGTGAGTATTGTGGCTGAATAAATGTTATGCCTGCTAACAGTAGTAGTGTTGTAACTTTAGTTAGTAATAGATCTTTAATTACTTTGGGATATTAGTTTAGACTTTAAGTCTTAGTGTATTTATTTGGATATAAGTGTAACTTCTCATGTGACCAACTGTAAAGTAGTAGAGTGCACGATGACCTTCCCAGTCATGCGTAGTGAAGTAATGTAGTGCCACCCCTGGGCCTAGTCGGCTCGGAATGTAGTTAACAGTCGGGATGTAATAGTGTTAGTTCCGTATAGATCTATACGTGTAGTGTTGCTTTCCTTCCGAGAAGCCCTGGTCACATGGTGTAAGTGCAGTAGAGTGCCTTATAGGGGGATAGTGTGATATACTATGTATTAGTGAATTCTCTTATGCTATAGTATGGTACACTTTTAGTATAGTAAGTAGAGTGTTCTCTTATACTTGCATTAGCTTGTAATATTAACAGTTATAGTGAGTATAGTAGTAGTAGAGGTAAAGAGCAGTAACCTTAACTATACCTATTATAGTTAACTAGAGTATGTGAATTCCTGCCTCTGATCAACAAAGGTAATGAATGAGATGAAAACTTTCATATCTAACACAAATATATACGATATATAACTAAGAAATCAACGACAGTCGGACAGATAACCAATACCGTAAGACCACATCAAACAAGAACAGGAAATAAGGCGAGCTATCGGTCCTAAGTCCTTCAAGTCTTACTTATATAAATATATTAGTGTAGATATATTTTAAAAAGGGAAAGTAGTTGAAACATAGTTTTGAAAATAGTTTAACAACAATTTAACCTTAAAAACGCACTTGGTAATTAGTTAAAACAGTTCTATTGATGAGTATTTAAAAGTGTAGAGAAATCTCTTTTTGATGAAATATTGTAAATCACATATGACTTGCTAATAAAAACTTGTAGTATTATACTTGTATCCCCCCCCCCCCCCCCCACTAAAACATGTAAAAACATTTAAAATGTTCATTAAGGGGTATGAACTCACCGGACTAGAAATGTGTTGACTAGGATGTTTAAACGTTGGATCGAGGCTTGAAAACGTGAGAGGTTCCTATGTAATATTAAATGATACACCATTTTATCCAATTAGATTTAAATCACTAATTAATAGAGGATATACACTTCTAGTCGCAAAAACACTTCAATTCAAGTGTTTGGAGTGACCCGGGTGGCATTTATGGGCATGTATGGCTTGGATAAGGAATTACTCTTCAAGAGTAAACTCTTAGAAGAGTTTTCGGCCCTAAACACCACATCCCCATGAGTTTACGGCCATAAACTCATGGATGGTGTTCTTAAGTGCTAAATGGCCTTTTATCAATTGAGGGATGATGCTAGGTTTTGTTCTAGGGCATTAGAAAGGGACTAAATGAAACATATGGATCATTTGATGAGTTTATGGTAGTAAACTATGATTTTACGGCCATAAAATCTCACCCACTCATTTCTTATGTGTTTTAAAGGTCATAGGTTAATCACAACTGATTCTACTCATTTTTACGAGCCAAAGGGTGAATTTAGGGCACCATTTAACCCCTTTATAGGAGTTTACGGCCCAGGGACCCATTCTTGAGGGTTTTACGGCCGTGCACTCCTTATGGAGTTGTTTTTATCAAGTTTAAGGTCCCTAACTTGTTTGTGGTTGATTCTAGAATTTAATCCCAGGCTATTGGTGTGTTTAAGTGGCTTTTAAACACTTAAATATGAGTTTACTCCCCATGAAGGTGAGTTTACGGCCCAAGCATGTTCTTGGGCAGTAAACTCATGTTTAGTCCCCAAAAACTCGTTTCAAGGTGTTCTAAGTCCAGTACATTAAGTCATATAGCCATATCTAAGCTCCAAAGGTCGATTGGAAGGGTTTAAAGGCTTAAAAACCCCTTTTATAAGTGTTCACGGCCCAAGAGTGTTCCATGGCCATAAACACATGTTTAGGGTCTTAAAACATGATTTGAACACGAAAATGAAGGCCAAGGATGTTATACTAGAAGCTAGGATAGTTACCTTGGTGATTTGAAGCTTGAAAGGAGTGATTTTTGGAGCTAGATCTTAGATTGAGGAGAGAGGTTAGAGAGAGAGTGAAAAAGTGTTCAAATGAGGCTTAAACCACTTTAAATATGGTTTGGATTTGAGATACAATGGAATTCTACCCGATACTGATGTTTACCGAGGCTTTTGGTCGCACGCGATTAAGTTGTCGTCACTCGATATGGTCGAAACTAAAATTTTTCTAATTATTAGTTTGAGATGTTTTCTTGTGTTTCTAACATGTTTGGATACTTACAAGGTCAAAATAAAAGTCTTAATTTAATTGACCTAATCCAAAAATGAAAATGGAATAATTCGCTTAAGACGAGTTTTAGGGACGGAATGGGTAGTGGCGATGGAACAACTTCGGGTTGTCACATTATCCCCCCGTTAGAGGGAATTTCGTCCCGAAATTAGATTTCAAATAATAATGTTATTACAAGGTAACTAAGCGAAAAAATGGGGATACTTAAGCTTCATTTGATCCTCGCGTTCCCAAGTGAATTCTGGCCCTCGCTTGGCGTTCCATTGAACTTTCACAATCGGAATAGGGATTAGTTTCGTTCGTTTGACCTCCCGATCCATGATTTCCACAGGTTCTTCCACAAATTTTAGGATTTCATTGATCTCGATCTCGTCTAGTGGAATCACCAGGGTTTCGTCAGGTAAGCACTTTTTCAGGTTCGAGAAGTGGATGGTAGAGTGTATGTTGCTTAGCTCGTGGGGTAGGTTGAGTTTAAAAGCTACAAGGGCGATTCTAGCGAGAATCTCGAAAGGACCTATGTACCTTGGGTTCAGCTTTCCACGCTTTCCAAAGCGTATCATGCCCTTCCAGGGTGAGACCTTCAACAGGACTCGGTCTCCCACCTGGAATTCCAAAGGTTTTCTTCGTTTGTTCGCGTAGCTTTTATGTTGGTCCCTAGCGGCTTTTAATCATTCACGAATTTGTACAATCTTCTTGGTCGTTTCTCGGATGATTTTCGGACCCGTAAGAGTGCTGTCATGTAACAACCCGTCATTTCAAGTCAGTAAAAATCGAGTCTTGTAACCTCTTTGAAAAAGGGATTAGAATATCATCGAAAAATGAAGTATTCAAAAGCTCTGTTTGGAGTACGCTATGTGGTAGGTATCGTCTTAAGGTTTCCAAACATATAAATAACACAAAAATCCGAGTTATAACGAAGAAGTTATGACCATCCTAAGTTTTCCGACAAAAACCGGCAATACGAAGTTACGTAAAAACGCAAAGTTTCAATAAAACACTTTCTCATCTTAGGTGTCTAAATGAAAGTCATAGATATCGTTAAACTACAAACGTGCATAAAAAACGCTCAAATCGGACATCGTATGAAAAAGTTATGAATTTTTAAAGAAATTCCTTAATCACGTCATTTTAATAAATAAATAATAAAAATAATTTCGGAATTTGCCGACGGAGTCTAAACGAAAGTTGTAGATCTTAGTCTCACCTACGCGTGGATATAAAGAACGTCGAAAACGGAGTTCGTATGAAGGAGATATGAATTTTTGAAGTTTGATAAATAATTAATATATATTTTTATTCAAAAATTCGATATTATCCGAAGTCTGAGTCACGCGAGTACGCCCAGCGTACACGAGTACTCCCAACGTACACGAGTACGCCCAGCGTACTCGAGACCACGACCTCGGATCGTCCACGTTGCCCCTATACGAGCCTACCCCCCTGTCCCGTCCGAAGCGCGAGGCAGTCGAGGACTCGGTCACGTGTGACGTACGCGTACGCCCCGCGTACCGAGGCGGTTCCAGCCCCCTATAAAAGGGATGCGAGGGTTCCCGGAAAAATTTCTCACTCTCTCCTTTTTCTTGCGTTTTGCCTCGTTTTCCGTGCTCGCACTACCCCGAAGCCCTGGTCATTTTGTGCAAGTCCCAAAGGTCGATTTTACTCCCGAGAAATCTCGAGAATCCCGAGGAAAATCCATTTCCCGAGACGAAACTCTGCCCGGTTTTTCATCTTGCTATCTTCAAACTTTCAAGTGAGTTCATACCCCTTTTAAACACACTTTAAATACATTTTAAATGCTTTTATACTCTTTTACGGGGGGAATACAAGTAAACATACGGTTATTATCGTGTATTTTATAAAGTTTCACTTCACTTGTTTTACCGAATAAATCACTTGGAACTCATTACTATTATGGAAAACTCTTGTCATACTTTGTGTGCATTAGACTTATGCAAAGTATATAATGATTTCAAAGTACCTTTCATTGTTAAGTCGTTTTATACATTCTAAAAACTTATGATTTATGCTTTGTCAAACATTGTGAAAAAGGATAAACTTTGCATACAAGAACTATTACTTTAATACAGGCTTAGTTGAGAATCCATGAGACGTGTATATCTTTAAACGTTACTTTTCTTTATTAGAAAGTAATGCTGCAAGTCCTATCTATAACCAGAGTCTCCCGTTCGGAGAACGTGTCAAATGTGTATAGATCTATATGGGAAGTCATGATCCCGCGCCCTGACTGTTAGCTACAGTCTGTCCTTTGGGGTGACAGTTGTCATAATGCTGCGACGCATGAAGAACATCGTTACAGGCATATTATGTTTAGTATGGTTATAAAACTCATCAGATATACAATTATTATGGTATTATGCTTTTATGAACGAGTAGCTATTAAAACTATGACACAACTTTTAAGAACGTCGGTTTCTTGTGATTTTCGGTCTTAGAGACTGCCAGTTATGTTAGGAAAATAAGGGTTTTTCCTGTATACAAACCAAACAACTAATAGGAAAATAAGGGATTTTCCTGGTGCAATTATTTACAACTTATGACACGAACATTCATATGCATTTCATACTTGTATAAGAAAATAAGGGTTTTTTCTTGGAAAACACAACAATTCATATCTTAACCATTAGGGAAAATATGAGATTTTCTGGATCTAATACATTCATTTTCAACACAACCAGTCATAACTCTTTACATTTGAAATACTGAGTTTTCTGGAAAACATACACCCATTTGGGAATGACATTAAATTTTTCTAAACTACTTACGAACTCACCAACTTAATTGTTGACACTTTCTCTTTGAAATAACTTGTATTCTCAGGGAACCGCTAAACAGGTTTGGAAATCAACTTTTGGGATTAACGCGCTGGCGTTAATTACTTCTTTTGAAAGATGTTTATGTATGTATCTTTTGAATATGTAATGAATACAATTATGTAAACATCTTGGAAACTTTAATATATATGGTGGTGTGTACTTTCCTTTCTATGAACTGTTATGATACTGAATATGATGTCCTCCGCCCCCGAACGTTTCCGCCGTTCTGGTTTGGGGGTGTGACAGATTGGTATCAGAGCTTTGTTTATTGGGAATTAAGTATATCAAAACCATCTCTTTTTGGTATACAGCTATAAACTCAACTGGGCAAAAACACTCTGAGAAGAGTCATACTTTTGAAATTAGATTTATTTAGTTTTAAGATAAGCATGCACTCATTTCATACTAATAACAGTTTCGTATCGAATAACTTTAGAAGTATTATAAATAAGTTGTGCAGTACAGGTACGCCTTGGGACATGTAATCGGAACTGGGGAGAATATAGCCTGATCAACTATATTTGTCTGAGAGCCGACTCACGTATGCCAAGGAGTGTCTGCATCGGACAACGATTTTAAAACTTACCAAAAGCACATCATTACATAATATTAAGGGAGTTTTTGTGTTGCCGTCAACCATTAAACTTAAGGGTAAGTTTCATGTGCTCTAGCTTATAGTAAACTTTTAACCCTATTCTCGTACCGTCTAAATGGCGGGATTCCATCACCCTAATGACCCCTAGTATCCCAATCAAGGTAATGGAGGATGGATCGAAGAAGATCCTGAAGAAGACGAAGAGCCTATAGAGTTGGAGGAAGGGGATGACTCTGGCACGGATTCAGAGCCAGAAATTATCAATCCACCAATCCCACAACCTCCCGTCCACATGAGGAACTTCCAAGGACCCACTCCTGTGTGGGGAAGTCACCTCCATCATTGGAGCCAACAACAAAGCTTACGCCCCCCCTACGGCATGTGCCGAGACTTCTATGATGTCAGAGGT
The DNA here is from genome assembly GCF_052625555.1 of Lactuca saligna. Classification (NCBI taxonomy): domain Eukaryota; kingdom Viridiplantae; phylum Streptophyta; class Magnoliopsida; order Asterales; family Asteraceae; genus Lactuca; species Lactuca saligna. The sequence continues at coordinate 149,298,826 of NC_136420.1, forward strand.
GGGGGATCAGCCGACCGAGCACTTCCGGTCATGGTTGGCAAACTCGCCAACTAGTGCTATCAATCCGGAGTGCAAGCCAACCGAATCTGAGAGGTCAATGTGGAAGTACAAATCCACACGGCCGATATCAACTGCCTAGAGATGTTGCCAAACGACATCCACATTCGCGCCGAAGCATTTCAAGCACAAGCAAATGCAGCCTTCGCAGAATTAAGGGAACAACAAGCTGCGTTTGATAGGCGCCTCATGGAGTCGAAGCAGTCCGACACGGAGTCGAGCTCCAAACGCAAACTGCGCCGCAAGGACTTGCCCGACTCTCAAATTTTGTTATAAATTAGGACTTCGGATAAAAGTATTATTTTCTTTAAATTGTTCTGTAATCGGAGACCTTTAGAAAGGTCAAGAACTTTTGTCTAGACCCCGCTATAACACAACTATATGTTTAATATATATAAGGGTATACCCCTTTTCTTGCTGTTAATCATGCGTAGTTCGTTCAATTCATAAGTACATCTATTCAAACTTTATTTTCAAGCTCAAAACCTTGTGTCGGTCAAACCCAATTTCTTAGAACTATTAGAAGTTAACTCAATATCATTCAATTCTGAACTACAAAAACTTATAAATCTTTCATTTTTCTTTTGGCAGCACGATGCCTCCTCGCCCAAACCTAAGGCCCAGGCCGGGCACGGCACCACCACCACCAACACCACCAACGTATGATCCAGCCATGGTCCAGGCTGCTATCACAGCAGCAGTAACTGCAGCGCTCTCGCAAATAAACTCCCACAGAAATGGAGGGGCAGGAAGCAGCACGAATCATCCAAATCATGGCGCTGGTCATGGCCAAGTAAGAGAATGTACTTACAAGGAGTTCTCTAACGCTAAGCCAAAAACTTTTAATGGAACTGGGGGAGTCATTGCACTAATGCAATGGTTCAAGAAGACCACAACGGTCTTCAAGATCTGCTCATGCCTGGAAGCAAGCAAAGTCAAGTTCGCTGCTTGCACTTTTATAGATCGAGCCCTCACTTGGTGGAAAAGCCATGTGAATTCGATGACGCTCACTGTCGCCAACACCTTGAGTTGGGACGATCTGAAGGTTCTACTACTGGAAGAATACTGCCCAAGGGGCGAAGTGCAAAAGCTTGAGCAGGAGCTCTGGAATCTGAAAATGACTGGGTCTGACCTAGTCACCTACACAGCTAGGTTCAACGACCTCGCTGCATTGTGCCCTACCATGGTCAACCTAAAATCAAAGAAGGTTGAAAGGTACATTTGGGGGTTGTCACCCCAGATTCAAGGGCATGTCCTAGCTTCCAGCCCTGTTACCTACAACAACGCTAAACGCCTGGCTCAACGACTCATCGACCACAGAGTAAAACAGGGTACCATTGCAACAACCGCAAATCCATATAGGGAGGCTCAGGGCCAGAGTAGGCCTTGGAACAAAAGGAGGGGACAAACCCTCCAGGAAAACCCCAAGAAACAACAAGTAATAGCGACCCACGCTATGAATGTACCTGCCAACCCTGCCCCCACAAGCTCATATAATGGGAAACTTCTTAAGTGCAACCGATGCTACTTCCACCACCACGGTCCTTGTCATGATCTTCAATGCACCAAGTGCAATAAGAAGGGACATACAGCCCGCTATTGCAAAGAGCCAACCCAACCATCCGTCCCCACTGCTAATACCGGGGTAAGCCACGCCTGCTTTGAGTGCGGAGACACGGGGCACTACCGCAGGGACTGCCCAAAGGCAAACAACCGGAATACCGGTGGAAGGGGCCGAGTTTTTGCAATGGGACAAGATGAAGCCATTGCGGACCCTACTGTTGTTACAGGTACGTTTCTTCTCGATAACTCGTATGCATGCATTTTGTTTGATAGTGGAGCGGAAAGGAGTTTTGTGAGTCACGACTTTAAAGGCCTGCTAAAATCAATACCACAATCATTAAGTGAACCATTCATAGTAGAAATGGCCAACGGAAAAACCGAAGGCGCTAAGGAGATATACTTAAACTGCACCCTAACATTAAACGATAATCCCTTTTCAATCAGCCTCATGCTAGTCTCGATTAAGAGTTTCGATGTCATTGTTGGCATGGATTGGCTGAGTTCTCATCATGCGGACATTTTATGTTACGATAAGGCCGTTCGCCTTAATCTGCCAACCGGCAAAACCTTCATTGTCTTAGGCGACAAACCCAGTACCACTCTTCGTATCATCTCAAGTATCCAAGCTCGGAATTGCCTACGTAAGGAGTGTCACGCGTTTTTGGCACATGTTGTAGATGTGAAACGCGAAGTCCAGGACATCAAGAATGTGCCCGACGTATGCGATTTTCCCGACGTTTTTCCCGAGGACCTTCCGAGAATACCTCCTGCGAGACAAGTTGAGTTCAGAATCGATCTGGTTCCCGGGGCTACTCCAGTAGCCAAAGCACCCTATCGATTAGCCCCGTCAGAGATGCAAGAGCTATCCAGCCAACTGAATGAACTACTTGGAAAAGGATTCATCAGGCCGAGCTGCTCGCCATGGGGAGCACCCGTGTTGTTCGTGAAAAAGAAGGACGGATCATTCAGAATGTGCATCGACTACCGAGAACTCAACAAGTTTACCATCAAGAACCGATACCCCCTACCCCGAATCGCTGACTTATTCGACCAACTCCAAGGAGCCAACTACTTCTCCAAGATCGATCTGAGGTCGGGATATCACCAGCTGCGAGTCCTAGAGAGTGATGTTCCCAAGACGGCTTTCCGAACGAAATACGAACATTACAAGTTCGTAGTGATGCCGTTCGGACTAACCAATGCCCCGGCCGTATTCATGGATCTAATGAATCGGGTATGTCGTCCATTCTTGGATAAATTTGTGATAGTATTCATAGACGACATACTCATTTATTCAAAGAATAAAGAAGAGCATAGTCAACATCTGAGGCAAGTTTTAGAGACGTTACGGACTGAGAGACTGTATGCAAAATTCTCAAAATGTGAGTTTTGGATTAGAATGGTGGACTTCCTCGGCCACGTGGTCAGCAATGAAGGAATCCACGTGGATCCATCAAAAATCAAGGCTATCAAAAACTGGTCTGCACCAACTACACCAACAGAAATTCGCCAATTTCTAGGTCTTGCTGGTTATTATCGAAGGTTCATTCAGAATTTCTCCAGCATCGCAAAGCCTCTTACCGCCCCAACCCAGAAAGGTGTGACCTACAATTGGGGAGAAAAGCAAGATGCTGCATTTCAGACTTTGAAACAAGCCCTTTGCAGTGCACCCATCCTTTCTCTTCCAGAGGGGACCGAAGATTTTGTGGTGTATTGCGACGCTTCGAAGCAAGGGCTGGGCTGTGTACTAATGCAGAGAGGAAAGGTTATTGCATATGCCTCACGACAACTGAAAACGCATGAGGTCAACTACACCACTCATGATTTAGAACTTGGGGCGGTGGTCTTCGCTCTTAAAATCTGGAGACACTACCTATATGGTACCAAGTGCACTACAACACATCTTCGACCAGAAGGAGTTGAACATGAGACAATGACGTTGGGTCGAATTGCTCAACGACTACGAATGTGAGATTGACTATCATCCAGGAAAGGCAAACGTCGTGGCAGATGCCCTTAGTCGTAAGGAGTAATCTGGCCGAAGAGTGAAGTCATTAGCCACGTCGATCCATTCGCACCTGTCAGCACAAGCCAAGGAAGCTCAAATAGAGGCCTTGAAACCTGAAAACATGACAGGTGAGATCCTTAGGGGAATGGACAAGAACTTAGAAATCAAGAGTGACGGAGCACGCTACCTCATGAACCGAATATGGATACCCAAGTTTGGTGGATTTAGAGAGGTAGTTATGAGCGAGGCACACAAGACTCCATACTCCGTACATCCCGGGTCAGACAAGATGTATCAAGATCTCAAGCAACTCTACTGGTGGCCAAACATGATAGCAGAGATCGTTACATATGTGAGCAAGTGTTTGACTTGCGCCAAGATAAAAATAGAACACCATAAACCCTCAGGGCTACTCCAACAACCTGAAATTCCTGAGTGGAAATGGGAGCATATTTCCATGGACTTCATAACGAAACTGCCCAAAACTCAGGGTGGCCAAGATACTATTTGGGTAACCGTTGATAGATTAACCAAGTCCGCTCATTTCCTACCGATCAAGGAAACTGATAAAATGGAAAAGCTATCGAGAATCTACATCTGAGAGATCGTAAGACTCCATGGAGTGCCAATGTCTATCATCTCGGATAGAGACAGCAAATTCACCTCTAGATTTTGGCAATCATTGCAAAAATCCATGGGAACAAGATTGGACATGAGTACAGCCTATCACCCCCAAACTGACGGACAGAGTGAAAGGACGATCCAAACCTTGGAAGACATGTTGCGAGCATGTGTAATCGACTTTGGTAAGGCATGGGATGTTCACTTACCTTTGGTCGAGTTGTCTTATAACAATAGTTATCATACTAGTATCAATACTGCTCCATTTGAAGCCCTTTACGGCCGTAAGTGCAGATCACCTCTGTGCTGGACGGAAGTGGGCGACACACAATTAGCAAAAGGTATAGTCCCTGATAGCACCCTCACTGTTCCGGAGATCATTAGAGAAACTACTGAAAAGATCGTGCAAATACGAGAACGACTGAAATCCTCGAGGGATAGGCAAAAGAGCTATGCCGACAAAAGACGTAAACCCTTGGAATTTCAGATTGGCGATCGTGTACTACTGAAGGTCTCACCTTGGAAGGGCATGATATGCTTTGGAAAACGTGGGAAGCTAAATCCTAGGTACATTGGACCCTTCGAAATCATTTCAAGAGTTGGTCCAGTGGCCTACAAACTCCGACTTCCAACCGAGCTTAACAAAGTACATCCAATATTCCACGTATCAAACCTAAAGAAGTGTTTGTCCGACGAAACACTTGTAATTCCACTCGACTTAACTTTGTGGAAGAAACCATCGAAATCATGGATAGAGAAGTTAAACGAACTAAACAGAGTCGCATTCCAATAGTAAAGGTTCGATGGAATGCTAAGAGGGGACCTGAGTTCACATGGGAACGAGAAGATCAAATGCAATAGAAGTATCCACACCTCTTCCTCATCCCCTAAGACTTTTCTTTTGTATTAAAATTTCGGGACGAAATTCCCTCTAACGGGGGGATGATGTAACAACCCGTCATTTCAAGTCAGTAAAAATCGAGTCTTGTAACCTCTTTGAAAAAGGGATTAGAATATCATCGAAAAATGAAGTATTCAAAAGCTCTGTTTGGAGTACGATATGTGGTAGGTATCGTCTTAAGGTTTCCAAACATATAAATAACAGAAAAATCCGAGTTATAACGAAGAAGTTATGACCATCCTAAGTTTTCCGACAAAAACCGGCAATACGAAGTTACGTAAAAATGCAAAGTTTTAATAAAACACTTTCTGACCTTAGGTGTCTAAATGAAAGTCATAGATATCGTTAAACTACAAACGTGCATAAAAAGAACGCTCAAATCGGACATCGTATGAAAAGGTTATGAATTTTTAAAGAAATTCCTTAATCACGTCATTTTAATAAATAAATAATAAAAATAATTTTGGAATTTGCCGATGGAGTCCAAACGAAAGTTGTAGATCTTAGTCTCACCTACGCGTGGATATAAAGAACGTCGAAAACGGAGTTCGTATGAAGGAGATATGAATTTTTGAAGTTTGATAAATAATTAATATATATTTTTATTCAAAAATTCGATAAGGTATTATCCGAAGCCTGAGTCACGCGAGTACGCCCAGCGTACACGAGTACGCCCAGCGTACTCGAGACCACGGCCTCGGATCTTCCACATCACCCCTATGCGAGCCTACCCCCCTGTCCCGTCCGAAGCGCGAGGCAGTCGAGGACTCGGTCACACATGACGTACACGTACACCCCGTGTACGAGCGTACGCCCCGTGTACCGAGGCGGTTCTAGCCCCCTATAAAAGGGATGCGAGGGTTCCCGGAAAAATTGCTCATTCTCTCTCCTTTTTCTTGCGTTTTGCCTCGTTTTCCGTGCTCGCACTACCCCGAAGCCCTGGTCATTTTGTGCAAGTCCCAAAGGTCGATTTTACTCCCGAGAAATCCCGAGAATCCCGAGGAAAATCCATTTCCCGAGACGAAACTCTGCCCGGTTTTCCATCTTGCTATCTTCAAACTTTCAAGTGAGTTCATACCCCTTTTAAACACACTTTAAATACATTTTAAATGCTTTTATACTCTTTTAGGGGGGAATACAAGTAAACATACGGTTATTATCGTGTATTTTATAAAGTTTCACTTCGCTTGTTTTACCGAATAAATCACTTGGAACTCATTACTATTATGGAAAACTCTTGTCATACTTTGTGTGCATTAGACTTATGCAAAGTATATAATGATTTCAAAGTACCTTTCATTGTTAAGTCGTTTTATACATTCTAAAAACTTATGATTTATGCTTTGTCAAACATTGTGAAAAAGGATAAACTTTGCATACAAGAACTATTACTTTAATACAGGCTTAGTTGAGAATCCATGAGACGTGTATATCTTCAAACGTTACTTTTCTTTATTAGAAAGTAATGCTGCAAGTCCTGTCTATAACCAGAGTCTCCCGTTCGGAGAACGTGTCAAATGTGTATAGATCTATACGGGAAGTCATGATCCCGCGCCCTGACTGTTAGCTATAGTCCGTCCTTTGGGGTGACAGTTGTCATAACGCTGCGACGCATGAAGAACGTCGTTACAGGCATATTATGTTTAGTATGGTTATAAAACTCATCGGATATACAATTATTATGGTATTATGCTTTTATGAACGAGTAGCTATTAAAACTATTCTTCATCTAACAAATGCGATCTTCGTATAGCTTTATTATATAAAACTATGACACAACTTTTAAGAACGTCGGTTTCTTGCGATTTTCGGTCTTAGAGACTGCCAGTTATGTTAGGAAAATAAGGGTTTTTCCTGTATACAAACCAAACAACTAATAGGAAAATAAGGGATTTTCCTGGTGCAATTATTTACAACTTATGACACGAACATGCATATGCATTTCATACTTGTATAAGAAAATAAGGGTTTTTTCTTGGAAAACACAACAATTCATATCTTAACCATTAGGGAAAATATGGGATTTTCTGGATCTAATACATTCATTTTCAACACAACCAGTCATAACTCTTTACATTTGAAATACTGAGTTTTCTGGAAAACATACACCCATTTGGGAATGACATTAAATTTTTCTAAACTACTTACGAACTCACCAACTTAATTGTTGACACTTTTTCTTTGAAATAACTTGTATTCTCAGGGAACCGCTAAGTAGGTTTGGGAATCAACTTTTGGGATTAACGCGCTGGCGTTAATTACTTCTTTTGAAAGATGTTTATGTATTTATCTTTTGAATATGTAATGAATACAATTATGTAAACATCTTGGAAACTTTAATATATATGGTGGTGTGTACTTTCCTTTCTATGAACTGTTATGATACTGAATATGACGTCCTCCGCCCCCGAACGTTTCCGCCGTTCTGGTTTGGGGGTGTGACATGTCAAGAAATTTTCCTTTATCTAACTGAGTGTCACCCACCTCAGCCCAGCACATAGGGGATCTGCACTTCCGACCGTAGAAGGCTTCAAATGGAGGTTCCTTGATGCTCGTATGATAATTGTTGTTGTAGGAAAACTCCACAAGGGATAAGTGTGTATCCCACGCCTTACTAAAGTCAATCACACTGGCTCGCACCATATCCTCTAAGGTTTGGATCGTCCTCTAACTTTGTCCGTCAGTTTGCGGATGGTAGGCTGTACTCATGTCCAACCTCGTCCCTAAGGCGCTTTGCAGTGATTGCCAAAATCTCGAAGTAAACCTACTATCTCTATCCGAGATAATAGATACAGGGACGCCATGCAGTCAAACTATCTCCTTAATGTATGTTCTTGTGAGTTTCTCCATCTTGTCCGTTTCTTTGATGGGTAGGAAGTGCGCGGACTTGGTCAATCTGTTGACGATGACCCATATGTTATCCAACCCGCCCGTTGTCTTGGGTAGTTTAGTTATGAAATCCATAGTGATCCGCTCCCACTTCCACTCCGATATCTCTAGTTGCTGTAGAAGACCTGATGGCTTCTGGTCTTCGACCTTGACCTTCGCGCAGGTAAGGCATTTACTCACGAAGGTAGCAATCTCTGCTTTCATGTTAGGCCACCAGTATAGCTTTTTGAGATCCAAATACATCTTATCTGAACCTGGGTAAATGGAGTATCGAGTGTTGTGTGCTTCCTTCATGACCAAGTCTCTGAAACCACCATGGCGCGGGGTCCAGATTCAGTCCATGAGATAATACGCTCCATCAGCCTTAACCTCCACGTTCCTATCCATTCCACGTAGGGATTCTCCCGCCACATTCTTAGGCTTTAAGGCTTCGAGCTAAGCCTCCTTAATTTGTGCAGATAGATGTGAATGGATAATCATTGTTAATGACTTGACTCTTCGACTAGAATACTCTTTTCTACTTAGCACGTCTGCTAATACATTGGCTTTTCCCGGGTGATAGCGAATCTCGCAATCATAATCGTTAAGTAGTTAAACCCACTGTCATTGTCTCATGTTGAGCTCCTTCTGGTTCAGTATATGTTGGAGGCTTTTATGATCAGTATATATTGTGCTTTTCGTTCCATACAGGTAATGTCTCCAGATCTTCAGAGCGAATACAACTGCCCCTAACTCGAGGTTGTGCGTGGTGTAGCTGATCTCATGTGTCTTCAGCTGTCTTGAGGCATAGGCTATGACCTTACCTCGTTGCATCAAGACACATCCAAGCCCTTGGTTTGATACGTCGCAGTATACCACAAAATCTTATGTTCCTTCGGGAAGGGATAACACCAGTGAGGTGCATAGAGCTCGCTTCAAGGTCTGAAATGCCTTCTCCTGTTTCTCTTCCCAGTCAAATGGTACGCCTTTCTGTGTTAACGTAGTGAGAGGTTTAGTAATCTGAGAGAAGTTCCGAATGAATCTGCGGTAGTAGCGAGCGAGGCCTAGAAATTGACGAATTTTTGTAGGCGTCTTTAATGCTGACCAGTTCTCGATAGCTTTAATCTTTGTTGGGTCCACGTGGATTCCTTCCTCACTAACCACGTGTCCTAGGAATTCAACTCTTCGAATCCAAAATTCGCACTTAGAGACCTTTGCGTATAACTTCTCCGATCGTAGGGTTTCCAAGACTCATTGTAGACGATTCCTGTGCTCTTCCTCACTCCTAGAGTAGACGAGTATATCATCAATAAAGACGATGACGAACTGATCTAAGTATGGACGACACACCCTATTCATCAAGTCCATGAACACTGCGGGTGCGTTAGTCAGCCCGAAGGGCATCACTACGAACTTGTAGTGCCCGTAACGAGTTCGGAAGGCTGTCTTCGGAACATCCTCCTCAAGGACTCGTAACTGGTGATATCCGGACCTAAGATCAATCTTGTAAAGTAACTCACTCATTGTAGTTGGTCGAATAGGTTGTCTATTCGAGGAAGAGGGTAGCGGTTCTTGACCGTGAGTTTGTTGAGCTCCCTATAATCGATGCACACACGGAACGATCCATCTTTCCTTTTCACGAACAAAACTGGAGCTCCGCAAGTTGAGAAGCTCGATCTTATAAAGCCCTTGCTGAGCAGCTCGTTAAGTTGACTGGATAGTTCTTGCATCTCGACAGGCGCTAAATGATAGGGCGACTTAGCTACGGGGGTAGCTCCTGGGACTAGGTCGATTCTGAACTCAACCTGACGTTTGGGAGGTAAACCTGGAAGCTCTTCTGGAAATACATCTGGGGAATCGCATACAACATGGATGTCTTTTGGATCTCTCGCCTTCTGGCTTATATCGACGACGTGTGCAAGGAAGGCACGATATTCCTTGCGCAAGTACTTCTGGGCTTGAATACTTGAGATGATACGAAGGCTCGTACCGGGTATGTCTCCGTAGATTAACAGAGTTTCCTGATTCAGTGGATTTTGGCGGATGGATTTGTCGAAGCATATAATATCAATGCGATGAAGACTCAACTAGTCCATGCCAACAATGACATCGAAACTCTTGATCGAGACCGGTATGAGATCGATTGGAAATGAATGATCGTCTAACCTGAGGGTACAACCTATGTAGATTTCATTAGAGCTTTCGGTCTTTCCGTTAGCCATTTCTACAATGAATGTTTCTTTTAGTGGTTGCGGGGATTGTTTAAGTAAGTGTTTAAAGTTTTGGTTTATGAAGCTTCTTTCTGCACCACTATCGAATAAGACACAAGCATAAGAGTTGTTGAGAAGGAGTTTCATGATCAATCAACCTGTGAGCCAACTCCTTGGCACTATCAAAGGTTGCAGGATGAGAGGATAGAACATTTCCTTGATACGGGGGCACTAAAACCCAGATGTATCGTTTGATTTTCTTACTTTTAGAAGGGATCATGTTAGGGCACATGGCTACCAGGTCGCAGGACCTGGCCGTATAAGCCACTTTATCTTTTCCCTTCATTTTGAGGTTCCAGAGTACCTCCTCAAGCTTTTGAACCTCACCTCTGGGGCAGTACTCCTTTCTCAATAGGTCCTTTAGTGTGCCCCAGCCCATGTCGTTGGCTGTTACTAAGGAGAGTGCATTGGCATGGCCGTTTCGATCCATTGGGACAGAGCATGAGCACATTTCGAAAACATCTTCGGCTCTTTCGATCCATTGGGACAGAGCAAGGATTCCTCCGGTCCCATTGAATATTGTGTTGGGTTTTGGTATAATACAACATCCTATGGTGCACATACAACCCTAAATACCTTGGATCTATGTTTTCACTAATTATACATGCAAATGGTTTCCAAGGCATTAAACCTATAACTAGCATGCATTTGACATAAACCATATAATATACTAGTTAGGGAAACATACCTTTTATGTGGCTTGAAGTCTTGATGTATTTGGCCTTAAGAGCTTAGCACCAATAGTATGAAATGCCTCAAATGGAATCACAACACACCTAGACACCTTGGAATACTTTAGAGAATATGGATACTTGGTTCTCTCTAGTGAAATTGGCTAGCCCTTCTTAGTGTACCACCACTAGTGCCAATTTCACCAACCAAGGACATCTTTATATAGTGTGGAGGATTAGGGTTAAACCCTAATACCCATGACCTTTCATTTCCTAGGATCCATGGGTTAAACACTCCATGGACTATCCATAAAAGCTTAGCCCAACCTAAATGAACTTGGCCCATTCTATATATATAAGAGTCCATATTTAATTAGTTCCTTTTGATCACTTAATTAATTATAAATTAATTCTTGATCAATACTAATTAAATAATATGATTCCATAATAATATATTAGAACTTATAATATATTAATATGTAATCATAAACATACTATTCTCAAAAGATTATCCATATAAATTGTGTCGGTGAAGTGCAACCCAAATGGACCATGCCGGGTCGGGTCAAGTACATACCAAATATAGTTATGGACTTAGACATTAATCCAACAGTCTCCCACTTGGATAAGTCTAAAACTATTATTGCGTATGACTTCAAACCTAACTGGCAATCGTAGCTCTTAAAGCTGCTGTCGAACTCTGATATTGTCAACGAACTTGTCCATTAGATAAGGGATCATATATTCCTCCATTCTAGATATCATATGGACTAAGGCATGGATTATAATCATTCTCTCTGTCCATTTGTTGTTTCCTGATTTCCGATTTATGACGACTGACTAATTGAACAAATCAAATTAGTCCTGGCCCGGCCGAGCACTTCCATTTGTCATCATCAAATCATTGAGGGGCCCACAGATATCGCTTTTATCCCGAAGGTAAAAGGAATGGATAAACTTCGACTCATTTGGCTTGTTCTACTACTTGTTGAATCATACACAAAGGCACGTTTTATAGCACCGAGTTACCAATTGCGTTTTCGTGCAATAAATGTACTATCAACTCATAGTAACAACTCATATCTCTAGGTTTGAAGAATATAAGATATTATCGTCTCATGATCACTCGTGATAAAATCCATGAAGTGATTCCAATGAGCGCGGGTTAAATCCAATACTCAGAACTTATGAGCACTCATGAGTGTTGTAGGCTTTTGTCCAACACCTTAGACCTCTACAAGCCAACCCATGACAGTCTTAATTCATATCTACTTCCAACATATGACCGACTGTGGATGGTTTGAATAACTTAGTCATTCCGGAAGAATAACCTAGTTTATTCGGGAAGTCAAAACATGCAAAGTGAAACACAATAATAATTGAATCCAATATGGTATCAAAACCTATGAACATAAATAAAACACCTTTTATTTATCACCATATGATTACACATTATTCATTGTATACTGTTTCAGTTATCAACTTTAATCTTGAATTTAAAACAATAGTTGTCCCATGCTCCAAGCATGTACACTATGTTTTCTAAACACTAGTCATGCCATACACCAAGTATGCATATTATGTTTGTCTATGATCTTTACTTTGTGAACTAGATCAACTGAACATAACTTCAATGATTCTCTTTTCACACTCCCAAATCCTTACTGCAAATGCAAGAATTCCAAATTCATGCCATTTACTGAAATCTGTCAGATTCTAAACTTATATGCATTGATCCTCTTGTAATGATTATGCACAAAGTCAGAAAGACTTGACAACAATCATTACAGAGCATTCCAAAGGAGATCAACTCCTTGGAAACATCCATCTTGCATTAAGTTTCCTTAATCTTACACAGATTAAAAATTCTAACTTTGAAACATTTCCAGATTCCATTTTGACTATCACTTCTGAACAAGAGTTGCCTCCTTCCAGATTATGTCAATATGGTCCTTCTAGAATTATCACTATACTTCCAACTGTCCTTGAGCAACCAATCTTTGGTAAACCTTAGATTGTCCTCGACAATTGTTTAATCATTTTATTCATATCCAATTCTAAACCTTTTCCCTTCTTAATGCCCCAGGCATTTGGAAAATTTTAGAAAGGCTGAATATAGCACAAGTAATCGATCCTATATCTGAAGCATATGGGACACGATTCATGATGTCTCATATAAAGACTAAACCAGTCTTTTGCTATAACATTTCCATTTCTATTTGCCAAGTTCTCATAATTCAGATTATGAAAAAGGATGCTGTAATCATAATCGAATTTAAGAATGCAAATAATGGACCCATATATAGAATTTCCTTATGTTGAGCCATTCCAACATGAAATTCATATATATTTCCTTGACTAAATGATTAAAACCTCACGATCTAAGCTTATAGATTTGAGATGAAGTATAATTTCCTCTCCCTTAATTATAGCAAATCAACTTTTTCCCAATTGAAACCTTTTGTTTTCTATAATTAACATTGCTAGCTTGCAATAGTTATCATAATTATCATGCTCCCACTAACATGATGATTATTAGCATAACACTTATGCTCCCACTAGCTTTGACATGTACTCAGAAATCAGCTGACTTTCTTACCAAAGTTCAGATTTCTAATACTAGATTGTTTTGATAAAACTTTATCAAAAACATACACCTTCCCTTAGATATCACACTTGTGTGTCTAAACAATTATAAAGAGGGATGCCGTAATCATAATGGTTAGACCTTTTTTCCACTTCTCACAAGTCCAGGTTAGTGTGCCGGTAAACCACACACGCTCCACTAACGACTTTGAGAATGCAAATATCACAATTGCTATCTAACTAAAATCTACTTAGTGAAAGTGTTTCCTCACCATCATTTTCATGAATCGGAGAGAAACCTTATGACACTTAGATTTAATGGTGTATGTGTTCTTATCCATGTGAATCGTCAAAACCATAGTCACAAGACAAGGATATTGACAAATCCAAACTCATATGGACTAAACTCAATCCTAACTTCTTGCCACCTGGCAGCTCAAGGGCCTGCCATTGCTTCCAAGTTGTTGTGCAACACATTGAGAACTCTAAGAACTCATATGCAAAACCAACTTTAACTGGAATGGGCACAGAATGTGTCAACACGATAGGTTATAAACCTCAAGTTGTGTGCTAGTGAAGAACTTCAGGTTCTATTCTTGATTAGTTCTTGAGACTTTCAAGACCTTTAAGACTCCCACTATCCTCTTGACCTATAAGACTCCCTTGTTAAACATCCAAGAGATAATGTGGATTCTAACCAAGACAAACACTTCACACAATTGGCCTAAGTTGGTCTTTGTTTTATCCAAAACATCACAACTTACCAATTTCAAATGTACAAGAGTAGAAAACTTTTACTCTTACATTTGACAAGTGTTTTAAACCTTCTTTGAGACATGTCACTCAAGTTACAATCTTGGAGTATGACTCTAAGAATTGTTTTTGGAACGAAGTATGAATCATCTTCTTGATTTAACCACTTCAACAATTCATAGTTCCTCTTCTTAGCTATAAGAAAGCACTTAGAGGATGAATTGTGATAAGGTCTCTAAATCATTAAGATGATCATAAAAACTGATACGAAAGTACTCTCCCATCTTTTCAGATTTGAGAAACTATTATCATTCTGCCTAATTTGATTCTTCTTATTCGCTCTGCCTTACATTGGAACCTTTTTCCAATGTCTCAGAATTACACTTAAGCTTGTAAGTATAACCATATTTACTGAACTTTAGTAAATTATGACGAATAATCTTATTGATCTTTTGTGGTGGACTTGACCAATGCATAAGAACGTGTACTCGACCCCTTAGTCCTTTACTTGACTCACACATCCATGTGAACAAGTAATTAGTCTTAATTTTCCAATACTTGAAAGTTCTCATTCATCATGCTATACAACTTGCATGATTCCAAATTCCGGTCCAATTGAGTCTTGGGTGATGAGAATCTTTCCTTATTTGGTAAATTTAGACATTACCACAAATGAAGGAATCAATTTCATATTTCCACTCTTGCTATTAATGGAATCATATAAGCAACAATTTTTCCTCAAATGCCATTGTAAGGATATTTTAAAATAAATAAAATCAAAAACTTTCTTTTATTTTAAAACTATGCGGAAAAACTTATCCTTACAATCCATATGAAAACTTGTTGTTATCTATTCCTAAGCAATATCTCATAACTCCTAAGAAGTAGCTCAAGAATCTGATCTTCAAACTATGCGATAGAAACCCATCTATGCGATCATATTCAGCGTATTCTTTCTTTAAGTTTCTTCACTTTTCTTTGATTCTTAAAACATTACCATGTGACCCAGTCACATCATGTAACAGGAATCTCATAATAGAAACTTAACAGAGTTAGATAGTGGACTTTACCTGAAGTAGAGTCAAACTTGTTGACTTTAACCTCCTTAGGTAAATTTGGCAGCTTCGCAACCAATGCCCCTTCCTTTGGAAATATAAGCATATGGACCCTTTGATAATGGTACACGGTACTATCACAAACTTAGCTTTTCTCTTTACCATTTGGTCAATCGAGTTGACTATGGCCGATCCCTTTCCAGTGGAAAGAGAATGCTTTTTTTGGATTTCATGTGTCCCTATTGTCAATGTCCATTAAGTTTTAAGGAAGTTGATCTTAACAAATAGATAAGATCATTAAGGGTCATGTCATAGTCTGTTTCATAGGTGTCCCAAAGGAACTCACTATGTGACTTAGAAAGTGATTGAACCACCAACTTTCTCAAGACTTTGACACCCAACTCTCCCGGCTTGTCAATATGTGACTACATCTCCAAGATGTGACCACACCTAGACCTTCCCTTACCAATAGGGCTTGAGTGATCTTAAACTTTTCAAGAACTTGTGGGTTAGGGAGACTAATTTGAGGATGTGAAAGAAGTATGATTTCCAAGGGACATCATCTTCATTAGGAAAGCTTGTTTCAATAGATTTGGGAAGATCATAAATGTCTAAACTAGACATCTTTTGGGAGATATTCAAGATAGTTGATTTAAAGTCCTTAATATGACACCCAATATGAAATATTAAGGCTAGGACCCAACAAAATATTTTATAACTTAGAAGAGGGATGCCGTAATCCAAGCTATAAAATATTTGAAGGTAAGTGAATGACGATTCACCAATTTCCACCATGAAAAACGAAATAATAATTAGGTTTTAATTGGTTTTGAAACTCCTAGATCTTTATGATTCATTGAACTGTTCAATGGCATGTTTCAATCTCGAGTGTGCCCTTCAAGTTTTGTGATTGGGATGCCGAGGATCACAAAACAAGGTGTGAAGTAACCATGCAAATTACTTGGCACCCTTAAGTGTTTACCCCTCAATCGATGTGCCGGTTAACCACACACGCTCCATCGATACTATGATAAACATTAAGTTACCCTTTGCCTACCGTGTTAAATACGAGTTAGTGTGCCGGTTAACCACACACGCTCCACTAACCGACTTAAACAAAGTGCAATGTGTAATTTTATGGATTAGCACCTTATTCACATTTTCCTAAGTAACTAAGATTGGGTATTTATAAAAGGTTTAGTTACTTAGTATTTATCATTAATACTTTTAATGAAGGGAGAATTATAGTTCTTGTCCTACCCGTTCGGCTAACGACCCTCCACCAGTCAAGGAAGCGGTGGGTGAGAGTGGACACCCATTAAACTACCATTTTATAGGCTGTAACCTTATACCCCCCTTATAGACCGGCTTCGTGAATGAGGCCTACTAACGGTAAGACTGACTTTACTCTTATACATATATATAAATATTATTAACTTATAATATTATAAAGTATAAGGGTTGAATTTTAACTTTTAAAATTCTAAGGTCTAGTTTGGAATTAAAGTATACATGGGGGGTAACTTTACAAATTCCAAAACTTGAGGACAAGTTTTGAAACCTTTCAAAACTCTTGGATTTTTCATAACTTATGAGTTTAATTAAGGTTTAATGAAAAAAAATCAAGTTCCATAACTTGAGGACAAGTTATGGAAGACATTAAATCATTTAATGATGACATTAAAAATAGAGACTCTTCTATTTTCATAACCTATGAGTCTTAATGACACTTTAAAAAGAAAAAGTCTTCACTTTCCATAACTTGATGACAAGTTATGGAGTTCATAAAAACCATTAAGATCAAATATTCCAATTAACACAATAATCAAATAATTTTCCTATGACCTAGATTAAACTCATAAGTAAAGATAATTCATATCAATAATTTTCAAGAAATTAGATAATCATATAAACTAATACAAATCTTGAAATTTTGATAATTATCCTTTGAAGACTCTTGGACTTCATAACCTAAAGAGTTAATAAATGAGACATTTCACATCCATAACTTATGGAAGTTTCAAAACTCTTAAGATCATAACTTTAAAAAAAAACTTTTGAGTTCCAAAATTTTATGACAAAATTTGTAACTCCTTAAAACCACTTAGATCAAACTTGTAAAACAAATAAAATAATCATATAATTCTATCTTTTAATAAATTGATCTAATTCAACTCTTGTAGTAAAGTGACTCAAATTTTACAAATTATTAGTTTTTCATAAAATCAAGTAATTATCATAAAATTTGACAAACTTCATGTTTTTTTTCCATCAACTTGACAAAAAAATACATTTGCATCAAATATAGTAGAAAACAACCCATGGCTCTGATACCACTGTTGGATTTTGGTATAATACAACATCCTATGGTGCACATACAACCCTAAATACCTTGGATCTATGTGTTCACTAATTATACATGCAAATGGTTTCCAAGGCATTAAACCTATAACTAGTATGCATTTGACATAAACCATATAATATACTAGTTAGGGAAACATACCTTTTATGTGGCTTGAAGTCTTGATGTATTTGGCCTTTAGAGCTTAGCACCAATAGTATGAAATGCCTCAAATGGAATCACAACACACCTAGACACCTTGGAATACTTTAGAGAATATGGATACTTGGTTCTCTCTAGTGAAATTGGCTAGCCCTTCTTAGTGTACCACCACTAGTGCCAATTTCACCAACCAAGGACATCTTTATATAGTATGGAGGATTAGGGTTAAACCCTAATACCCATGACCTTTCATTTCCTAGGATCCATGGGTTAAACACTCCATGGACTATCCATAAAAGCTTAGCCCAACCTAAATGAACTTGGCCCATTCTATATATATAAGAGTCCATATTTAATTAGTTCCTGTTGATCACTTAATTAATTATAAATTAATTCTTGATCAATACTAATTAAATAATATGATTCCATAATAATATATTAGAACTTATAATATATTAATATGTAATCATAAACATACTATTCTCAAAAGATTATCCATATAAATTGTGTTGGTGAAGTGCAACCCAAATGGACCATGCCGGGTCGGGTCAAGTACATACCAAATATAGTTATGGACTTAGACATTAATCCAACATAATGTTGGTTTACAGCTCATGAAATATTTATAAGTACAACCTTGTGGGGGATTTTCACCATGTCTGGAGTTGGTGCCCATTCCGGCTCCACTAGCATCGCTAGAATTCATTTGGACCAAAGCGGCCGTTACAACTACGGTTACAGCCATTTGGAATACCACAGGATCAATCTGTGGAGGAGGGGGTGGTGGAGGTGGAGTTTGAGCTGCAGGTCTGCCTCTGCTCGGGCGCTTGCGGGGAGGCATCTTTTACTGAAAGTTCATAGAGATAGTGAGAATAGTAAAAGTCTATCACAAGTATGATAAGAGTTTTCTAATGGATAAATCAACATAGTCCAAATTTAGGTAGAGAGTCATTGCAATAGAGTAGTTAACTGCCAATTACTGGTAGTAATGATGTAATACAAGTTCGGGAAAAGTGACCTAACAGTAGGTCTTACATCAAACCAAAAGGAAAAATGTTGGCCGTGTAGAGACCTAATTAGAGTACTTTCAAATTTAGGAATGTTTACAAACAAGTGCTCTACCGAGCATAGAAAGAGAAAGGCTAGTCCTTAAACAAAAGAGTGAGATGTTTCAGCATCTTCTATTGGCGACGGGGACCCATTGGACGAACCGTTAGATCTGCTAGTTGGCGCATAACTTCCTGAAGTTGTCGTTCATGAGTCCCCTGATGTGCTCGGAGTTCCCTAACTTCGGCTCGGGATGCAGCTAGTTGTTGCTGCAGAGCCTCATTGGTCCTTCTTGTCCTATCCATAGCTTCTTCCAGTTGGCGAATGCTATCAGTGTTGAGGTTAGAGTTGGCATCAACTTCTACAACTCGGCCAATTGCTGCTTGACCTTGCTCGACATTCCTGTCAATCCTTCGGACAATAATGGGTAAGACTCGGTCCGCTGATCCTCCTTCGCTTATGCTGTAGAATCTTTGGTCTCCATCGTAAGGTATCGGTTGACCATGCTCATTGCCCCATCGGTTCAGGGTTATTGCCCACATGGCAGTGGAGCCTTGAAACACTGGATGGGGGCTAGGATTTAGGGCTGCTAGTGGCAGGTTGTTGACTTCTGGCTCGGAGCTAGAGCTATCCGAGAAGCCTTCAGCATGGTGATCATCCTCTGGTTCCTCGTCGAGCCATCCTCCATTTCCCTGGTTTGGATAATACGGATCGTCGGGATGGTGGAAGCCAGCCATGCTATCTACGTGAGAAAGAGGGAAAGAAAGGTTAATAGACGTACTAATCTAGGATATTTATAAGATGGATCGTTATTAGTCGACCCAATACTTGCGTAGTGCATACCAATTACATATAACCGAAGCAAGATAGTCCTTCGAATAAGCAACCCTAACTTCAGATCCCCAATCAAACAAGAACAGGAAATGAAGCAAAGGCCACAGATTCTGAGTCTATAGCGCCCTATTCACATGTAATCGTGATGTACCCACTTAGCAACTATTGTCCTACCAGTAATGACCCTTTTTATTATCACGTATGTAGTTAGTAGAGTGTAGAGTACTCTTATAGTATTCTCATTCTAACGAGCTTGTGGTAGTGTTGGTAAGTTTTTAGACTTGTTGCAACACCACACTCATTCTTAGGCAGATGCTAGACACTCCTAGAGAGATGTAGTTGATCAGGCTACATCCACCCAGATGTTACTATATGTCTCTAAGCTTAATTGTGTTGTTCAACAATCTTTAATACTTCTGTTCTGTTCTAGAATGATACCGACCCTTCATATTGGTGAATGTATATGTATATACTTAATTAAATATTTTAGTATTTAAACGTATATATCCTTGGTCGAAGTGTTTTAGTCCTGTAGTGTTTATAGTTCGTATATCTTTTGTGGGTTGATACACTTGCTTCACTATAAAGAACGCTCTGATACCAATCTGTCACACCCCAAAACCGAGAACGGCGGAATACGTTCTGGGGTGGAGGATGTCATGTATAGTATCATTACAATTGCATAATAGTAAGAACAAGAAACAACAACCATTTCATTAATATAGTGATAATAATTACAATCGTGTTTTGCACAGTTAATAGACACCAAAAGTATAACAAAAATTAAAGATGAGTCATGTATATGCTCCATCTTCTCCAAAAGTTGCCCTGTACCTGTCTATCTTTGACCTGAGGATACAAGTTATTTTTGAAAAAGAGTATCAGCATAAAGCTGGTGAGTTCATAAGAATTTAGTGTCATTGTAGTATAAAAGTGTTTGCCAATTTATAGTATAAAAACTAAAATTTGTACTTATGAGTAGTAGAAATCCCTAGAAAATCCTATATTTTCCAGAAAAGTACATCTATAAGTCAATCCTTTGAGTGTGTAAAAGTATTATCTTTGAAACCATCAATTGTAAAAGTGTAGTAATAGTTCTCAGGTGAGTATTGTGGCTGAAGAAATGTTATGCCTGCTAACAGTAGTAGTGTTGTAACTTTAGTTAGTAATAGATCTTTAATTACTTTGGGATATTAGTTTAGACTTTAAGTCTTAGTGTATTTATTTGGATATAAGTGTAACTTCTCATGTGACCAACTGTAAAGTAGTAGAGTGCACGATGACCTTCCCAGTCATGCGTAGTGAAGTAATGTAGTGCCACCCCTGGGCCTAGTCGGCTCAGACTGTAGTTAACAGTCGGGATGTAATAGTGTCAGTTCCGTATAGATCTATACGTGTAGTGTTGCTTTCCTTCCGGGAAGCCCTGGTCACATGGTGTAAGTGCAGTAGAGTGCCTTATAGGGGGATAGTGTGATATACTTTGTATTAGTGAATTCTCTTATGCTATAGTATGGTACACTTTTAGTATAGTAAGTAGAGTGTTCTCTTATACTTGCATTAGCTTGTAATATTAACAGTTATAGTGAGTATAGTAGTAGTAGAGGTAAAGAGCAGTAGCCTTAGCTATAACTATTATAGATAACTAGAGTATGTGAATTCCTGCCTCTGATCAACAAAGGTAATGAAAGAGAAGAAAACTTTCATATCTAACACAAATATATACTATATATAACTAAGAAATCAACGACAGTCGGACAGACAACCAATACCGTAAGACCACATCAAACAAGAACAGGAAATAAGGCGAGCTATCGGTAAACTATGAGTTTACGGCCGTAAACTCTCACCCACTCATTTCTTATGTGTTTTAAAGGTCATAGGTTAATCACAAGTGATTCTACTCATTTTTACGAGCCAAAGGGTGAATATAGGGCACCATTTAACCCCTTTATAGGAGTTAACGGCCCAGGGACCCATTCTTGAGGGGTTTACGGCCATGAACTCCTTATGGAGTTGTTTTTATCAAGTTTAAGGTCCCTAACTTGTGTGTGGTTGATTTTAGAATTTAATACAAGGCTATTGGTGTGTTTAAGTGGCTTTTAAACACTTAAATATGAGTTTACTCCCCATGAAGGTGAGTTTACAGCCCAAGCATGTTCCTGGGCAGTAAACTCATGTTTACTCCCCAAAAACTCGTTTCAAGGTGTTCTAAGTCCAGTACATTAAGTCATATAGCCATATCTAAGCTCCAAATGTCGATTGGAAGGGTATAAGGCTCAAAAACCCGTTTTATATGTGTTCACGGCCCAAGAGTGTTCCAGGGCCGTAAACACAAGTTTATGGTCTTAAAACATGATTTGAACGCGAAAATGAAGGCTAAGGATGTTATACTAGAAGCTAGGATAGTTACCTTGGTGATTTGAAGCTTGAAAGGAGTGATTTTTGGACCTAGATCTTGGATTGAGGAGAGAGATTAGAGAGAGAGAGAGTGAAAAAGTGTTCAAATTAGGCTTAAACCACTTTAAATATGGTTTGGATTTGAGATATGGTGGAATTCTACCCGATACTGATGTTTACCGAGGCTTTTGGTCACACCCGATTAAGTTGTCGTCACTAGATATGGTCGAAACTAAAATTTTTCTAATTGTTAGTTTGAGATGTTTTCTTGTGTTTCTAACATGTTTGGATACTTACAAGTTCAAAATAAAAGTCTTAATTTAATTGACCTAATCCAAAAAACGAAAACGGAATAATTCGCTTAAGACGAGTTTTACGGACGGAACGAGGTGTGGCGATGGAACAACTTCGGGTTGTCACAGGTAATCGGGTTTGTTTGGTTTGATAAAGTTAATAAACTTATTTATTGTGAATTGAAAACCCTATGTACTCACCAGGTTTCCTAAGCTGACCCACTCAGTTTATTTATATCTCAGGTGTTGTTATGAAGTCACATTACACTTAGAGATTAAGGAGATATAAATCACTAGTGATAATGATTGTAGGTTCTGTTTATGCTTATTTTTCTGTATTGATGATGACATCCTAAATGTTTTAAAATGAATAAAAATACTTTTCTTCGGAAATGCTTTGATAACGTATTTATGATGTTTTATTGGGAAAAAATTCCGCAACATTTTTATTAAAAGTGGTACCCTGATTTTTATAAAGCATAAACAAAATCGGTCTTTTCTGGCCGTGAAAATGGAGATGTCACAAAGATCATTGGACAACTATTGTTATAATTCAAGTAAGAAGTTGATTACCCGAAACAACAAATAATGAGTAATCAATATGGTGATTAAATAGAAGTGTTTTATTTATCCTCAAAGGTTTGAGGCCATATAATATTAGTATTATTCTTGTGTTTCACATTGCATGTTTTGACTTCCCGAATAGTAAGATTATTCAAACCCTCCATAGTCGCTCATTCTTTGGAAGTAGGAATGAAAGAAGATTGTCATGAATCCGTTTGTAGATTGACTAAAGCGTTTAGTCATAGTACATGTTTCCTATAGAATTCATGAGTGCTGATATAAGATTAGAATGTTGGATTAAACCCACACTCACTTGATCGCTTCATGGATTTTATCACGAGTGATTGGTGAGACGATAATATCTTATATTCTTGAAACCGAGATATGTGAGTTGTATCTTACGAGTCGATTACATAATTATAATATGTAAACGCACCACTAACTTGGTGTTATAAAACATATTGTTGTGTGTGATTCAGTGAGTAAGTACAAGCAAGCATTGAGTCAAAGTTTATCTGTTCCTTTTACCCAAAATGGGATAAAAGCGATATCTTTGGGCCCCTAGATGATTTAGTGATGACACCCTAAGCGCTTGGCCAAGCCGAGATTGAGTTGATGTGTTCAGTTGTAGTCAGTTGCCAGTCGTCATAAATCGGAAATCAGGAAACAGCACATGAACAGAGAGTATGATAAAAATCAATGTCTCAGTTCATATGATATTTAGAATGGAGGAATACATGATCCCTTATCTAAAGGACAGATTGGTGATAATATCAGAGTTCGATAGCGTCTTTGAGAGCTATAATTGCTAATCGGATTCCGAAGTCATACTTGTAAATTTAGATATTAGACTTATCCAAGTAGGAGATTGTTGGATTAGTGTCTAAGCCCATAACTATATTTGGTATGTACTTGACACGATTGGTGCATGGTCCTTTTGGGTTGCCTTCACCAAAGCAACTTGATAGGGTTATTTATGGAGAAAGAGGATTAATTATGATTTAATAATATATTAAAGGAGAAATCATATTGTTTAATTAATATTAGTAAAAAATTAATAAAGAATTGATTTTGTGACTAAAAGAAATGAGTTAAATAAAGGGGACTAAAACTGTCAAATGTATGATAGTTAAATTTGGGCTAGGAAACCGTAAGGAATAAGGGTGGATGAAATCTTCGAGGCTTGGGCATCCAATTTCATCCACAGGGGACTTTTTCTAGAAGGTTCCTTGGACTGCTTAAGGCCTAAACTATCCATTATGGTTATGGATTAAAACCCTAGCAGCACAAGTATATAACGACCCCTAGGGCAAGGGAAATCGGCTACACTTGATTCTAAGGAACCTTGGAGCCGATTTTGTCTCTCTTCCCTCTTTCTTATACTTCATTCTCTTGCTTGTGGTTTTTGTAAGCCATTAGATGAGTGACATTTGTGACTCTAAGCTCCAAGACAAGAAGATTCAAGTCATTCAAGAAGAAGTAATTATCTAGATCTATTCTTATTTGATAATTTCGAATTATATATGATAGATTAGGGTTCTTGAGTCTTGGATAAATTGCATGTATAATAGAGAAACCTAGATCCAAGCATTAGAGTTTGCATGAGCACATAGGATTTTCTTTTGGCTCAAACCCATCACAACCTGACCTTTTCTTTTATTGCCGGTATTACCAGAAGAAAATATATTATTGAATTTACTGTTAAAAGCACTAGGTTGACTCTTAGAAATGGGATGAGAGTCATTAGACAAAGACCCATTTCTTTGAAGAGATTCTTCATGAGATATTATAGAAAAAGCAGTTTTGACATTAAGGAGAGGATCCATAAGAAGTATATAACTTTTAACCTGGTTATATGACTCATCCAGACCACTACGAAATTGCATGAGTTTCATCATTTTAGCATGATCATTAAGTTTAACAGCAACCTCACAAATACATTCTGTAAGACTACTTAAACCATCAAATTCTTTCCATAAGGTATCCTGTTTATTAAAGTAATCTGAAACAGAATTCCACTTTGTTTTAAAGAACTAATATGTTGATGTACATTAAAAATAATTGACCTATCTACTTTATTGTATTTCAAATAAATTTTCCCAAATTTCTTGAGTATTATCAGAATATGCATGACTGACATATATAGAGTAAGTAATGGAAGATAACAACCAGGAACAAACTATAGCATTAGCCCTTTCTCATTTAGACACTTTGTAAGTCTCAACAGAACCATTTTTAAAAGTACCATCAACAAATCCTAATTTGTTTCTAGATTTAAAGGCCCTAGACATAGAATTCCTCCATATACAAAAATTTTCATTTCCAGTTAGTTTAATAGTAACAATGGTTATAGTAGCATTATCAGGAGGATGGAAGTAGAGAGGATCATTAAAATTAATTGCATCATCCTTTCCACTTCCTCCGGGAGGATCATTAGAATCAATGATAGAAATTGAGACACACAATGAATCACAAAATCAAAGAAGCAAAAAAAAAAAAACAATCAAACACTATATTGATGTTCGGATGGTCACCACGTTTGTTGTTGCCCAAGACAACAAATATAGAGTCAAGAAATCAATCAGTCAAGAACAAATACTGAATCAAGGACTCGAAGCAACAAGAAAAGCACAAAAATATGTAACTGTTGTACACAAGACACCAAGATCTCCCACAACTAAACTAAGGAATAGTGGAGAAAGCAAAAAGAAACTCTCACAAAGGTCCAAAGCAGATTCCTTAAACCAGAAATGACCGCTCACCTCCCTTAGGGTTCTTCCTTGATAGAGTTATTTCAGACCAAAGTCCATTCCCTGATAGAGTTACTTTGACCTTAAAAATGGGATTGAGTGAGCAGACTAGACGATGAACGCTTACGCCACGAACCAACCACAAATCCTTCAGGATCGGAAGATTATCCACCAGAACTACAAGATGAAACAACAAAAACTCGCAATAACTAGTTTCTTAGGAAAAACCAGATCTAAACAATCAAATGAACAGAAGATCTAACACGATCGGTTTCAAATATTAAACAAAAAATGATGAAATAAATTGGTATAGAAGGAACCAAGAACTGACTTGTACGAAACCTTCAATAACTTGTCGTTGAAAATCAACTGAAGCCAACACGGTGGCTTTGATACCATGTAATAAAGTATAAACTCAAAGAACAAAATCAAGAACACAACTCATTTCCAACATCAACATTTTATTTACTATGAAACAGTTGGTTTTCATCATACAAATACAAAAAGAAAACCTCACTACAATCACACCCAGACTCTCAAACAATACAAGGAATCAAGAAACTACACATAATCGTGTTATACAGAAACTATAATATGAAAACTCTCTTCTGAGTGGGTTGGCCCAAAATGTAATGAGTCCATGGGTTGTAACCGAGTGAATGTCTCTTTGGGCATAGACTTCATGATCACGATTTGACCACAATTATGTGTGTATGTGTTTATATATATATATATATATATATATATATATATATATATATATATATATATATATATATATATATATTGTAAAAGCAAGGATATGCTTAGACAAGGTTTGAGAACTCGAACCTTGAATTAACTTAAGATCAATGTTTGCTTGTAATAAAGATTCAATCAAGTCTGATTAATCAGTCTTGTCTTGGAATATAAGATAATCAATAAAGTACTCAATATCGAATGATCATAATAATAAGTATGAATAACATAAAGTGATATTAAGCACAAGAAGAATGTAAGAGAATGATTGACTGAGTGATTCTTGATATAAGTGAAAAAGGTACACATTCCATAGTTTTCTACAATTGATGACTACTCCTTAAATAGTTAAAGAGTAACTACAAGACAAAAGTGACAAAGTGTGCACGAACTGAGAGACATTTGAAGACTAACAGACTAGCACAGTCGTTTCTGTTGATCTTTTCTTTTGTACTATAGTAGAAAACAATAAGATCAAAACAAAATAGAACTTGCGCTAATAAATGCATTACATACACAAAATACTTCAACACTAAGATGTATCTTGAAAATATCTTCACTTTTGACATGATCTTGACATTGGACAGATGCTACCTCTATTGCTTAAGGACCACTTTTCTTGTATCTACAATCTCCCCTTAAGTGACCTTAGCAATCTTTTGACTTGTCACGTGGATTATTCAAACACAAATATATAAGCACTTTGGAGCCAGCTTCTGACTACAATGTACCATTGGAGATGCTCAATAAATTTCTTCTTAATGTGTTCAAGGGAGTCACTCTTGGCAACATTCGAGATAAACTTCTAAAGAATCTTTGTAGGAATGAGATGCTTGTTAAGAACCAGATAAGTTCCTTTTGATTTGACTTTTTCTTGAGATAGACATAACCAAGTTATGGTTCATCAATTGGTCCTTCGACTAAGATTTGAGCTTCAGGATGCCCAGTAGTAATTTTAGCCAAGTATTTCTCTGTTCTGAATAAGTGATTAAACTCCGTATAGGATCTACAATATTCAATAATTTAGTCCTTGAGAAAGCTAATTTCAGAGTTGTAATCCCCAACACTTGATTCATTTGTTTGACTATCTCTAAGATGAGCAGCTATAGTGAGAATGTTGTTTGGACTCATCGAGGGAAGATAGTCAAGATCAAACTTGCTTTGAACCTTTCTACCATGATTAACAATCTTGGTAATTCTTTTCCGATACCGTTAGGGTTGAATTATGTTGTGAGGTGTCGAAGGGTTTTGAGTCAGTCTTAGTGTCGAAGTCTGTATTTCAGCTTTTGTTGTATGTATTTCATAAAGGCTCATTTGTATGTTGAAGCTTAATAGTTTTATCCTTTATGTATTTTTTGTTAGATTCTGAATTCCTATAAATAGGGATTGGTTCTAGAGTTGGAGTAACTTTTGAGCATTCTATTATTCTCACTATATTCGTTCTCTGTAACCTTCAGAAGTATAATCGAGCCATCTAGATCTTATTTACTCTTTGTGTTCATAATTCAGTCTAAACTCTGATTTCATTTCATATACTCGATCTTTAACAACTACATTTGGTATCAGAGCAGAATTCATACAGTTGTCTTCTGATTTTCTCGAGTTTTCAAAAGTTTTTGAATCTCATTCTAGATTCAAAATATTCAGCACTTTTGATTCTACAAATCTTTACATATCATTTGTATTGATTCAACTCTTCATTTAGTTTGTTTAATTGAGTGTTCTATGTTTGATTTATGGAATATTCTTTCCTTAGATTCCAAATTTCAAAGCTTTTCACATGTCAAGTCCCTACAACAATGGCAACCTATAATATGAACAAGACGATTGGATTCTCTCATCTTCTTGGTTCTTCAACCAAATTCCTATGTTGATCCCTGAGTACTATGATCAATGGACTGATAGGATGGAAGATTATTTGATTGGTATCGATGAAGATCTATGGCGGTGTATCAAATCGATGAAGATCTATGGTGGTGTGTCAAGAGTGGAAACTTTCATCCTTCAATGCTTACTGAAGTTGGAGATGCTATGTCATCTGCATATGTAACTACTCAAACTAACAAAATCAAAGCTAGTGATAAACGTTGTCTGCGAGAACTACACGATGCTCTTCCACCTGTAGTATACAACTATTTTCTTGGTTGCAAATCTGCCAAAGAAATTTGGGATACCTTGAAAGATAATTATCAAGGGAGTGAGAAGACGAAGAAAAGTTCTTTTAAACAGTGTCTGCTTGAATTAGGAGAATTCAAACAGAAAGAATGTGAAAATATTAAACTCTACTATGATCGTCTGAATGAATTAATCTTCGGATGCAATCGATATGGAGTCAATCGTATTGCCCTTGAATTCAACCTGAATTTTCTGATGGGGCTTCGTAAAGAATGGAGGAATATCAGTTTGATGATTAAAACCCAACAAAGTTTCGACAACATTTGTCTTGGTGATCTGTACAATGTTTTGAAGACTCGTGAAAGCGAGGTCAATGAAATTGTTGAAGAAACAAAAATGAGTATGGGTGGTCCTTTAGCTTTGGTGTCAAAGGTGACAAGTAGAGAAGTTGAAGACGAGCCAGCTGAGAATGATGGATCAGAAGACGAAGGGTTGATTATTAATACTGATGACGAAGCGGTGGCTTTTTACTCAAACAATAAAGTGAAGAAATTTTTCAAGAATCCATTCAATTCAAAGTTTAAGGGAAAGGGAGAATTTAAGGGAAACTCTTCTACTACTAATGGAATGAAAGAGGAGACGAACGTGGACAAGAAAGAGACCAAGTCTGAGGTTTCGAAGCCAAAGAAGAAGTTAAAATGTGACTCTAGTTTCGATTGTCATTTTTGTAATGGTGAAAACCACATGGCTAGTGATTGTATGTTGAGGAAGAAAGAAGAGAAGAAAGAAAAAGTAAAAGATGAGCTCTATTATGCTGTGAAGTTGGAAGAAGTCAAAGCATACACAAAATGGATGTCTTTGGTTGCTAGAGGAAATAGAGAAGGGGATGGAACATATCAAATCTGGTCATCTGGATCAGATGATGAAGAAATGTGAAACCCTATGCATGGAGTTATGTTTGCTGAGTATAGGGAAAGAAGTGAGGAAGAATAGATGGTGACTGCCAAATGCTTCATTACTACTGGTGCTGACAAGTCTCCAATGACTTCGAAGGTACATACTCTTCTTGAATCTTTTGAAATTACTTTTAATCTATATAATGATATTTTGTTTGATTTTGATAATACTCTGTCTTTCTTTAATGACATGCTTATTTCTGTTAGTAGTGACGCTGAAAATGCAAAATCCTTACTACCAGAATGTTAGAAAAGATTGGAGTCAAAGCGCAGTAGAGTAGATCAATTAGCATTGGAGCTTAGAAATGTTATTTGTGATAGGGATGCTTTAAGAATAGATAATTGTATTCTGATTAAACAGAGAAGCATTTATTTTAACTCTGCTAAATGAATTTATGCCAAATTAACTAATTTTCATCATTCTTTGGAGATAAGCAAAGAACAACATAAGAAACTTTTACCTTTCTTGACTTTCAAAAGGGAAATGATAGATTTAACTACTTATAACTGTGAGAAAAAGATTTCTGAGTTTGACAAATTTCCTAGTGACTTATATGCATATGGTATTGTTAAGTTAGATGAATGTTTAGATGCAAATGATCTGATTAATATTGAAAATAAGACCTTAACCAAAAATGACCAAATGAAAATTTTGCAAAAGACTGAGCATTCGACATCTTACTCTCTAAAAAATTCTGCTGATATCGAAGATGATTCTGACAATATCAGTGAAATTAAGGAGGAGGAAGTTGTTGATTGTTCTCAACTTTCTGTCATTAAATTCACTGTAATGGCTAAGGGTAAAGAAATTTGTGATGATTCTTTGGTTAAAGTTGACTCTAACCAACCCTCAACATCGAAATTTTGTGACATTGATCATGTGACTGTCGAAGATGGTCAAACGGATAGTGATGATGATGAAGACGTTTTAGATGAAACAACAATTCCAAGAGTTGTTGTTGACCAACTGTATGAGGAAATATAGCAATTCAACAAGGTGATCAAGGAAAAAGGTTCTCATTATCTCGAAGTGAATTTTATGGTGTATCCAAACTTCAAATGCACAAATGATGTTGTCTTTTCAAATCAAGTATTTGTTACCTTAGGAAATGGTGACGATGTTAAACCCGAGATCAAAAAATCGTTGTTAAGGACAACAAAGCAGTTTCGAAAGATTGGTTTTCCTCAAGTCAAAGCGCTGTTGAAAACAATCTTAACAAAAACTCATCCACTTTTCAAATACAAAAACCAAAAAGAGTTTCGGAGGTTAAGAAAGAAAAAGTAAATGATGAAAAAATTTCAAACGAATCAGTTTCTAAAGATCAAACCACAAAAGCTTAAATGTTTTATGAACAAATTCAAAATATTTAAAAAAAAAATGAAGGAATTATGATGACTAAAGCAAGGAAAAAGGTTTATTGGCAAAATGTTGAGTCACGTAAGAAATAAAAAGTTTTGTCAACAAAATCGTCTGAACAAAAAAAGGCTGAACATGTTAAGAATTCTTTTGAAAATATGTCTTATGTTCAGAATAGACCTGCTCAAAAAAAACAATGATTACAAAGTTCAAAAGCCAAGCCTAAAACCGAATGTTCAAAAATCAAGAAATGAGAATTTTGTTAAAAACTAATAACAAAGGAATTTTCTTCTTAATCAACAAAATACAAGGTTTTCACAAAATAATTTTCAAAGAAATGGTTGTCAACAAAATAAACAAAGAATTTTCCCTCAAGTTCAAACTCAAAGAAGATTTTTAAATGAACAACAAGTTTTTAATCGGACAAATATCGGCTACAATAAACATTTTCAAAATCGTTACCAACCACATGTGAAATCAATGTTTTCAAAACGACACTTCGATAAGTTGGAAGTCAAGGGAAAAAGAAATGAACCATTTAAACCTACTCAACCACAATTTTCCAACCCTGTTTTGAAGAAGCAAGTTAAAGCTTCGTTTGTCAAAGGGAAATATGATGTGAAGAATATTTATCATTGGCTCGAAGGAAAAGGAAAGCCTTATCAATTTGGGAAGTTTTCTTAAGAGGAAATCCGATATGCTTACGAAAGCTACTTAAATGAATCTTAAACAAGTAACTCTTCGTCAATAGAATCTAATCCCTCTGTTCGAAAGTGGAAGTTGTTCCAAATGAGAAAGTTGAGTCACAACGAACTGTCAATGGCAAAGGGAAAGTTACTATCGACTTTAAACCATTGAATGATTTCATTTCGATACCTAAGTTTGTGGAAGTTAACTTAATCGATACTTTTGAAATCTAAAGTTCGTAATTGGGTTTTAGGATCTTCATTTCAATATGCATCCAACTCTAATAGCCAAGGAACCAAAGAGCCTTAGGGACCTAAATTCTTTAATTTATTGCAAGTGTTAAGTGATGAGCAATACGATGAACACTGGTATATTGATAGTGGTTGCTCTTGTCACATGAAAGGTCGAAAGGAAAATTTGCGTGATTATCGAAGCCTAGAAAATGTTAGTGTAGTGAAGTTTGTGAATAATAATAAATATAAAGTTAAAGGATATGGAAAAGTAATGAATGGAAAATTCATGGTTAATAGAGTGTCATATGTCGAAGGTATTCAACACAATTTGATAAGTGTCTTGTAACTTGTTGTGGCCACTGGTAATCAAGTCATCTTTGATAAAGAAGGGAGTGTTATCTCAAATAAAGAAACCAAAGAAGTGTTACTCAAGTCGAAAATAAAAGGAGATATGTTCACTCTTGATAGCAAGCCAATTGTTGGTGTTCCCTCAACTTGTTTACTCTCGAAGGTGTCGTCTGATCTAAGCTGGCTATGGCATCATAGAATTTCTCACTTGAATTTCAAAAATCTGACCAAATTGGTGGTAAATGATCTTGTTTGAGGCTTACCCATTTTAAAATTTGATAACGATTCATTATGTGCAACATGCGAACAAGGGAAGCAACATCATCAAGGTCATTCGATCGTCATTGACTCAAATATCATTGAACCTCTCAAATTACTTCACATAGACCTTTGTGGCCCTTCGACTCTTAACAAGAAACGATACATATTGGTCATTGTTGATGAATTTTCAAGGTTCACTTTGGTGTATTTTCTTCGAAAAAAGTCAGAAACTGCTCAAGTAATGATCAATTTCATTAAGCATATCGAACTTAGTTTGTTCAAGAAAGTGAGGAAGATCAAAAGTGACAATGGAACAGAATTCATGAATCAAGTTCTTGATAAATTTTTGAATGATATTGGAATAACTCATAACTTTTCATCTCCCTACACACCACAACAAAACAGTGTTATCAAAAGGTGGAACAGATCTCTATGCGAAGCAGCAAGGACGATGCTCACATATGCAAATTGACCTTAATATCTGTGGGCTGAAGCTGTTTCGACAGCATGTTTTACACAAAATCGATATTTTACTCATCATCATTTTAACATCACCCTTTGTGAAATCATTAACAATAGGAAACCAAATGTGAAATTTTTCCATGATTTTGGTTGCAGGTGCTTTATTATGAATCTTAAGGATTGCTTTTCGAAATTTCAGTCAAAAGCTGATTAGGGGTTATTCTTGGGATATTCACATAATTTTGTTGCATGTAGGGTGTTGAATAAACGAACAAGGAAGATTGAAGAATTTTTCAATCTAACTTTCGATGATTATTTTGTGAAACGTGTCGAAAAGACTTTTGAACAAAAGCCTATTCTGAACGAATATTCAGATGAGTCATCATTTTCAAATTCTTTCAATTTTGATTATGACTTAGTTTTTGATGTTCCTGACAGGGATATTGATGCAGAAGTACATGCTGCAGATAATCAGATTCCTAATGATTTGATATTTTGACTATCACTTAGGAAGATGATGTTTCACAATCTACAACGAATTATAGCATACAAGTCCAAAATCACCCAGTATTGCAAGGTGATCAAGTGGAGGGGAGCACTTGATTTCGATACCTCATGTTGAGGGGGAGCATGATAATATGAATGTTGATGTCGAAGGAAAGCATAATAATTATGATCCTATTGTCGAGCGGGAGCAACATGGATCAATTCCAACTAATTCTACTACTCAAATGGATGTTTTTTCACGATATAACTGATAATGTTTTGAATGCAGGTGAAGGTTCCGAAACAGATGAATTGTTCGAAGATGCACCTTTGAACTTCGATCCTGCATGTCCACCTATGCATAAATGGACACGAAATCATCCTCAAGACAAAATTCTTGGTGATCCTCATGCTGGAGTTCTAACAAGCGAACAACTTCATGCTAAAAATGAGGTATTCAATATTCATCAAGAATTTTGCATGTTCAATGTTTTCATTTCCAAAATCGAACCAAAATAAGTAAAGGCCGCTATGCAACATCTTTATTGGGTTGTTTGTATGTAATCTGAACTTGCTGAATTTGAATGGAACAAGGTGTGGAGACTAGTTCCACGACCTGATGATGTATCAGTGATTAGATTAAAATGGATTTTTTAAAATAAAACTGATAAAGAAGGCAATGTGGTTCAAAACAAAGCTAGGATTGTTGTAAAAGGATATTCGCAACAAGAGGGTATTGATTATGAGAAAACCGTTACCCCTGTCACAAGACTCGAGGTTGTTCGAATATTTTTGGCTTATACAGAACACAAGGACTTTGATGTTTATCAGATGGATGTCAAGTGTGCATTTCTCAATGGAGTCTTGGAAAAAACTGTATATGTCGAACTACCACTAGGTTTCATCAATGAGAAATTTCTTAATCATTTTTATATTCTTGATAAAGCAATGCACGGCTTAAAACAGACACCGCATGCTTGGTATGAAACTCTTAATCACATTTTGAAATTATCTAAATTTAAACAAGGTTCTGTTGATCCTACTATCTTTCGCAAGAATGTTGGGGGTCATTTGATGATTGTTCAAATTTATGTAGATGATATTATGTCACACCCCAAAACCAAGAACGGCGGAAACGTTCTGGGGCGGAGGACGTCATGTACAGTATCACAACACAATATAATAGTAAACAAGTAAACAACATCATCCATTCCATTAAATAGATAATTTTAATACAAGTGTGTTCTGTAGTATATAAGACACCAAAACATAAATCAAAATATAAGATGAGTCTTGAATGCACTCCATCTTCCCAAAAGCTGGCATCGGTACCTATCTACTGATGACCTAAGAATACAAGTTATTTTGAAAGAGTTTATCAGCATTAAAGTCGGTGAGTTCATAAGTATTTAGTGTCTATGTTTCTATCAAAATGTTTGAATCGTTGTTTGAAGTGCGAGTTTGTAAACGTTTGTAGTAAAAGTATGTGATTGTTTGTAAGTGTTTGTAAAAGTTTGTAACTCCTAGAAAATCCTATATTTTCTACTAAAAGTAGCCTTCTACCAAGGCACAATTGTTTTGTATGTTTGTTTCTTGTCAAATAGTGTAATGTTCCCAAGTGTAACTATCATTATCAAAATATAGTTTGTACATTAATGTTTAAGTGAAGTAATCACCAAATAAATGTAAAGGGTAAATTAATGTAGTATTGTAGTGTAGTATTATAAGAACTATTGTTGTACTATCTACCTTAAACCGGATTTATATCAAGGTATTATGTGATTAATTGTACCATAATATCGACTGGAAAACACGACAATGTAAGTCGTCAAAAGGTATGACATTTGGCACTCGAAGACCTGCAGGTCCCGCTGTAGCTAGCAGCAAGGTGTCGGGTAGTCAATCCAGTATAGATCTATACGCAAACTCACGCACCCCCTCCAAGAGATTCTGGTTACAACTCGGGCCATGACAATGAAGGTATGCTCCGATATAGTGGATCACATTTATGTTATCGTATACTTGTATGTTCTCATCATAGTATCGTTGTATATGTTCTCATCCTAGTATAGTTGTATATATTCTCATCATAGTATCGTTGTATATGTTCTCATCCTAGTATAGTTGTATATGTTCTCATCATAGTATAGCTGTATATGTTCTCATAGTAATAAGTAATGACTCATGAATGAACTGACTCTTGTATGCTTCATTGAACTAGAAGTAGTAAGTAGTATAACTCTAAACTATACCTATTATAGTTTATTAGTAAACTTGTTTGTATGACTGAATGTACTGAACTGAGATAAAAGTCTTTATATCTATACATATATACATAATATGTAACTAAGGATTCAACGACACTTGGACAAACAACCAGGTACTTTAATACCACAACCAAACAAGGACAGGAAGTAAAGTGGGTTATCTCTCCTAAGTCCTTCAAACCTTATTTATATAACTATATATGTAGTAGACATGGTTTTAACAATATATAAGTTTGAAAACTGTAAAAGAAAGGTTTAGTATAAAAAAGTGAATTTGATAATGAGTTTGATATGTAAAATAGTTTGATAAACAGTTTGAAGTCATTTGTTTGGTAAAACGGTTTATAGTATGAAAAATCCATTTGTATACTAGTTATTAATCACATGTGATTGATCTAATAACTAACATGGTTCAACTTGTATACCTCCATAAAGCATTTAAAAACATTTAAAAGCATTTCAAAGGTTAATTAAGGGGTATGAACTCACTTGATTGAAGTGGTTGTTTTGAGGTAGTCGAGAGAAGAATCAAGCAGAACTTCGACTAGAAAGAGTTGAAATCTCAGGATTCTCCGAGGTCTCAGGAGTGTAGGACTTCCTTCGGGACTCGAGTATGAAAAACCAGGGCTTTGGGAGGGCTTATCGAGGTAATCACGCAGAGTTACGACACTTAGTTGGAAAGAGATGAGCACCAAACTCGGCACCCTTAAACTTTTATTTATATGGGCTGATTTGGGGTCTCACATCGTGAGTTTTGGATTGCTCACGTTATGAGGCTTAGTCAGCATGATCCTCTTCGACGAGTTGACATGTCTGACAATCTGTAACCCATCAGTCACGAGCTTACGTCGTGAGCATGGTTCCCTCACGTCGTGAGGCTGAGTGAGCCTCGGGTTTTGTATCCCGAACATGTATAGTCCATAACATTCACATACGAGCTTTGATTTCAACGTTCTTCATATGCATGCGTAGGTGAGACTATGCTCTCCAACTTTCATTTAGAGTACGTCGGCTAATTTTGATATTATTTTATTATATTATTTTTAACAGGCTGGGCCTAGAAAACTCCGTTTAAATCCCATAACTCCTTTATCTTATGTCTATTTTTGTCAGACTTTTTACTGTTGTACTCCTATTGTCGGGGTTTTCAACTTTTGTTTAGGTTTTGTCGGCTAAAGACCGCTCGATCTCTATTTCGAGTTTTTAGCTGTCTACTGCTATGTCAGAAACTTCGAAAATTCATAACTTCCCCATACGAAGTCAGATTTTGGCGCTCTTTTTATGTATGTTCATGGTATAATGATATCTAAGACTTTCATTTAGATACCTAAGACTAAAAAGGTATTTTATCGAAATTTCTCGTTTTATGCTTAACAGCGCTTTACCGGTAGCGTTTTGAATCTTTGATTGGTCATAAATCCTTCGTTATAGCACGAATTTTAGTGTTCTTTATATTTTTGGAAGCCTTATCACGATATCTACCATATAGTGCACCCAAACAGAGCTTTTTGAACATTTCATTTTTGATGATATTCTTATTATTTTACAAAGAGGTTACAAGACTCGACTTTTAGTCATTTCTTTGACCTAAAATAACGGGATGTTACATCAACCCCCCATTAGAGGGAATTTCGTCCCGAAATTAATTACAAAATAAGTGCTAATGGACTAGGGAAGAGATGCGGGTACTTTTGTTGCATCTGATCTTCTCGCTCGCAAGTGAATTCAGGTCCTTGCTTAGCGTTCTAGCGAACCTTTAGTATTGGTATGTGACTCTGTTTAGTTCGTTTGATTTCGCTATCCATGATCTCGACAGGTTCTTCCACAAAGTTGAGGCTCTCGTTGATTTCGATCTTGTCGAGTTGAGTTACAAGAGTCTCATTGGACAGACACTTTTTCAAGTTGGAGACGTGGAATGTAGAATGTACGTTACGGAGCTCGCAGTGTAGGATGATTTTGTAAGCTACAGGGCCGATTCTAGAGAGAATCTCGAAAGGCCCTATCTATCTTGGATTGAGCTTCCCATGCTTTCTGAAGCGTATCAAGCCCTTCCAGGGCGAGACTTTCAAAAGAACGCAGTCTCCCACCTGGAATTCCAAAGGCTTCCTTCGTTTGTCTGCGTAGCTTTTCTGTCCGTCTCTAGAGGTCTTCAATCGTTCATGAATCAGAACGATCTTCTCTATCATTTCCCGTATGATTTCCGGACCTGTGAGAGTGCTGTCAGGAACTTGTCATTTAGCTAGCTGGGTGTCACCCACCTCAGCCCAACACAGAAGGGTTTTGCACTTCCGACAAATAAAGGCTTCAAATGGAGCAGCTTTGATGCTCGTGTGATAACTGTTATTGTAGGAAAATTCGACAAGGGGTAAGTGAGTATCCCATGCTTTCCCAAAGTCGATCACACAGGCTCTCAACATATCTTCCAGTGTTTGGATAGTCCTCTCACTTTGTCCGTCTGTCTGAGGATGGTAGGCTGTACTCATGTCCAACCTTGTTCCTAGGGAATTTTGTAGTGACTGCCAGAACCTTGAAGTGAACCTACTATCTCTGTCGGAGATAATGGATATAGGAACACCATGCAGTCGTACGATTTTGCTAATGTATGTTCTCGTAAGCTTCATCATCTTGTCAGTTTCTTTGTTAGGCGGGAATTGTGCAGACTTGGTCAATCTATCGACAATGACTCATATGGTATCAAGTCCACCCGTTTTCTTGGGCAACTTGGTTATGAAATCCATAGTGATCTGCTCCCACTTCCATTATGCAATCTCTGGTTGTTGCTGCAAACCGGAGGGATTTTGGTATTCGACCTTAACCTTTGCTCAAGTAAGGCATTTACTCACGAAGGTAGCAATCTCCGGTTTCATGTTAGGCCACCAGTATAACTTTTTAAGATCCAGATACATCTTATCTGAACTTAGGTGAACGGAATACCGAGTATTGTCTGCCTCGGTCATGACCAAGTCTCGGAGGCCACCGTGCTTCGGTGTCCAGATCCAGTCTATGAAATATAAGGCTCCGCCACCCTTGGCTTCTAAGTTCTTATCCATTCCTCTAAGGGATTCACCCGCCGCGTTTTCAAGTTTCAAGGCTTCAAGTTGATCCTCCTAAATTTGTGTAGACAAGTGTGAATGGATAGTCATTGTCGACGATTTAACCCTTCGACCATAATATTCTTTCCGACTTAGGGCGTCTGCTACTACGTTGGCTTTCCCTGGATGATAATGAATTTCACATTCGTAGTCATTGAGTAGTTCAACCCACCTTCGTTGTCTCATGTTGAGCTCCTTCTGATCGAATATGTGTTGTATACTCTTGTGGTCTGTAAAGATCGTGCTTTTCGTACCATACAGATAGTGTCTCTAGATCTTTAGGGTAAACACAACTGCCCCCAGCTCAAGATCGTGTGTGGTGTAGTTGACTTCGTGTGTCTTCAGCTGTCTTGAGGCATAGGCGATGACCTTAATTCCTTGCATCAGAACACAACCGAGCCCTTGGTTGGATGCATCGCAGTATACAATGAAGTCTTCTATCCCTTCGGGGAGGGATAGTATCGGTGCGGTGCATAAGGCTCGCTTCAGTGTTTAAAACGCTTTTTCGTGTTTCTCTTCCCGATCAAAGGCCCCTCTTTTCTGGGTCAGTGTAGTAAGAGGCTTCGCAATCCGGGAGAGGTTCTATATGAACCTGGGGTAGTAGCCAGCAAGACCTAGAAATTAACGAATTTCTGTAGGCGTCTTCGATGCTGACCAGTTCTCAATGGTTTTAATTTTTTATGGGTCCACGTGGATTTCCTCTTGGCTAACAACGTGTCCTAAGAATTTGACTCTTCGGATCCAAAAATCACATTTAGAGAACTTCGCATAGAGCTTCTCCGTTCGTAAAGTTCCTAGAACTTGTCGCAGGTGATCGACATGTTCTTCCTTACTTTGAGAGTAGATCAGAATGTCATCAATGAAGATGATGACGAACTGATCCAACTAAGGATGAGATACTCTATTAATTAAGTCCATGAACACTGTGGTCGCATTGGTCAATCCGAATGGCATCACTACAAACTCGTAGTGTCCGTAACAAGTTCGGAAGGTTGCCTTTGGAACATCCTCCTCTAGCACTCGTAACTGGTGATATCCAGATCTTAGATCAATTTTGGAAAAGTAACTTGCCCCTTGCAGTTGGTCAAATAAATCGTCTATGCAAGGCAGAGGGTAACAATTTTTGACCGTCGGTTTGTTGAGTTCTCTGTAGTCGATACACATACGGAATGATCCGTCTTTCTTCTAACGAACGAGACTGGTGCTCCCTAGGGTGAGAAGCTTGGTCTTATAAAGCCCTTGCTGAGCAGTTCGTTAAGTTGACCAGATAGTTCCTGCATCTCTGCTGGTGCTAATCGGTAGGGCGATTTGGCTACTGGGGTAGCTCCTGGGCCTAGTCGATTCTGAACTCTACTTGTTGTTGCGGAGGTAATCCTGGTAGTTCTTCAGGAAAGATGTCGGGAAAGTCGCTCACTGCCGGAATGTTCTTTAGTTCCTTCATTTCTAGTCTCGTATCAACAATGTGAGCAAGGGATGCACAATATTCCTTATGTAGATACTTCTGTGCTTGAATAGTTGAGATGATACGAAGACTCATGCCTGATTTGTCGTCATAGATAATGAGAGTTTCGTTAGACGGAAGATTAAGGCGTACAACTTTTTCGTAACACATAATGTCGGCACGATGAAAACTCAACTAATCCATGCCGATTATGACGTCGAATCTTTTCATCGAGACCGGCATGAGATCGATTGGAAATGAATGGCTATCTAGAGTTAGAGTACATCCTATGTATATGCTATTTGTGCTCTTAGTTTTCCCATTACTCATTTCTACAGTGAATGCTTCCTTAAGTGTGCGTGGTTTTTTTGTTTAAGTAGGTAAGCAAATTTATGATTAAGGAAGCTTCTCTCTGCTCCGCTATCAAACAGTATGCATGCATAAGAGTTATCGAGGAGAAACGTACCAGTCACTACCATAGGGTCAACAACTGCTTCTTCGTGGCCTATAGCCAGAACTCTTCCCGCTCCACCAATATTTCTTGCTTTGGGGCAGTCCCTTTTGTAGTGGCCCACTTTGCCACATACGTAGCAAGCCTAGCCCATACCAGCGTCGGGGACTTGGGTGATCGGCCTTGTTGGACATTTGCAGAAACGAACAGTGTGTATTTTCTTGTTGCAGTTAGAACACTGCATTTCACGACAGGGTACGTTGTGGTGGACGTTGCATTTGTTGCACTTTGGCAAACTTCCAGTATACTGCCTTATTGGATTACCAGCGGTGGGTTTGATCGCAGCATGAACCGCCATGACTCTCTGCTTTTTAGCAACTCTTTGTTTCTTCTTATCATCCCAGAACTTCCGCTTATTGTCAGTGTATTTGGAGGGTTCTGAGATGGCCAGGGTTGTTTTTGATGATGGGGATTGGACACCATGGTCGATGAGTCGTTGTTCCAATCGTTTGGCATTGTCGAAGGTAGCAGGGTGTGAAGCTAAGACATTTCCCTGATACGGAGGCACCAACCCCAAGATGTACCTTTCAATCCTTTTCCCTTCGGTGGGAACTATGTTGGGACAGAGGGCCACCAGTTCACTGAACCTGGCGGTATACGCAACTATGTTGGAGCCCCTCATGTTTAGGCTCCACAGTTCTTGTTCCAACTTCTGGATCTCGCCCCTCGGGCAGTACTCCTTAATCATGAGGTATTTCAATAGCTTCCCATCCCATGTCGTTTTCCACTACAAGAGTGAGTGACTTGACATGGTTGTTCCACCATGTCAGGGCTTTCTCCTCAAAGGTGCAAGTGGCAAACTTAACCTTACTCATGGCAGGGCAGGAACAAATCTCGAAGACCGACTCCGTTTTCTCGAACCATTGCAAGAGGGCAATGACTCCGCCAGTTTCCTTGAAGGACTTTGGCTTACAATTAGTGAAGTCCTTGTAGTAGCACTCTTTCAAGCGCACAAGGAGTTCACCTTGAGTCGAGTTAACAGGGGTTCCACCTCTACTGGCATTAGTGGAGTGATATTGAGCCATGTTCGTAGCCACAGCCGCAGCCACTACAGCATTCAGAGTTTCCGCATCGAAATGTGGAGGAGGTGGTATTGGAGTTGGAGTACTCGGAGGATTACGCCTTGTTAATTTGCGAGGAGGCATAATTCAACTATAAGTTTAAAGCAAAGATGTACATGGTGGTTAGAATCAATTGTAAGCATGGTGAGAGTGTTCCATGGGCTAAATCGCCATAGTCCAATAGTTGAATGGGTGTACGTTTTGAAATAGCAGTATAGTAGAAGAGTAGGAAAAACAACAGAGTACAGATTTCTCCAACAGGTTAGATAACTATCAATATTACTGGTATTACTAATGTAAGCGAGTTCGGGAAAAACGACCTAACAGTAGGTCTTACATCAAACCATATGAGGGAAATTTTTTGACAACTTAGTAGACTAGATAGTGTACTGAAAGATAGGAATATTTTACAGACAAGTGCTTCATAGAGCACAGATGCGAAAGGCTATTCCTTAATTAAAAGAAACCACGTGCTAGACATCTTTTAACGGCGATGGGAATTCCTTGGGCGAACCCTAAGGTCTTCCATCTGACAGACCACTTCTTGGAGGTGTCGTTCATGAGCCCTCTGGCGAACTCGAAGTTCTATAACTTCAGCTCGGGAGGCACCTAGCTGTTGCTGCAGAGTCTCATTAGTCCTTCTAGTCCTTTCCATCGCCTCTTCGAGATGGCGAATGCGGACCGTGTTGACACCAATGTTGGCATCAATCTCCACTACTCGGTCGATGGTTGCCCGACCTTACTCCACATTCCGAGCAATCCTACGGACCAAGATGGGTAAGGCTCGATCAGCCGAGCCACCCTCGTTTATGTTATAAAAGCTTTGGTCCCATTGTAGGGTAAGGGTTGACCCTGTTCGTCGCTCCAGCGCGATTCAAGTTTGTTGCCCACAAGGGTGTGGGTCCCTGAAATGCAGGTCGAGGGTTGTTAATTAGGGCTTGACCTACTGGGAGTAGGTTGTTGACTTCGGGCTCGGAGTCAGATCCATCCGAGAAGCCTTCTGCGTGAAGATCATCCGAAGGGATTTGATGCTCATCATCGGACTCTGCTTCAAGCCATCCAACATTATCGTGGGGTAGAAAGTACGGGTCGTCATGATGATGGAATCCAGCCATGATATCTACGAGAGAAAAGGGGTATAAGAATCTTATATAAATAGACGTACTACTTAAGTTAATTATAAGAT
Source organism: Lactuca saligna (assembly GCF_052625555.1). NCBI lineage: Eukaryota > Viridiplantae > Streptophyta > Magnoliopsida > Asterales > Asteraceae > Lactuca > Lactuca saligna. Next base: position 149,341,768 of record NC_136420.1, read on the forward strand.
GATCTTTATCAGTTATGTCAATACTTGTGTAGTGTATACCAGTTATATGAAATCAAAGTAGGATAGTCCTTCGAATAAGTGGTCTTAACTCCAAATCCACAACCAAACAAGGACAAGAAGTGAAGCAAAGATCACAGATTCTGAGCCTATAACACCTGAATTTCATATAACCTTAGCGTATGTACTTAACGACTATTGACCTACTTGATAGAGACCCTTTTAGTTCTCAGATAAGTGATTATAGTAACACAAAATACTCCTATAGTATTTTAAACTTATGTTATGTACTAGTGCTTTCATTGTGGTAGTGTTGGTAAGTTTTTAGACATGTTGCCATATCACAACCATTCTAGGGCATATGCTAATCACTCCTTAGACTAGCATAGTTGATCAGGCTATGCTAATCCCAAGACTAACCAGACATCCCCGAGCTTACTTGTGATATTCAACAATCGCAATACTTTTGTATTTGTCATTGTGACACTGATTTTAGTATGAATGCAGCCTTGTATACTTACTTAAATATTTTATTATTTAAAAGTATATACTCATGGTCAAAGTGTTTTAATCTTAATTTTTTTATAGTTAGTATATCTTTTATGGGTTGATATACTCAATTCACTATAAACAATGCTCTAATACCAATCTGTCACACCCCAAAACCAAGAATGGCGGAAACGTTCTAGGGCGGAGTACGTCATGTACAGTATCACAACACAGTATAATAGTAAACAAGTAAACAACATCATCATTGCATTAAATATATAATTTTAATACAATTGTGTTAGTAGTATATAAGACACCAAAACATAAATCAAAATATAAGATGAGTCTTGAATGCGCTCCATATTCCCAAAAGCTGGCATCGGTACCTATCTACTGATGACCTAAGAATACAAGTTATTTTGAAAGAGTTTATCAGCATTAAATCTGGTGAGCTCATAAGTATTTAGTGTCTATGTTTCTATCAAAATGTTTGAACCATTGTTTGAAGTGCGAGTTTGTAAACGTTTGTAGTAAAATTATGTAAATGTTTGTAAGTGTTTGAAAAAGTTTGTAACTCCTAGAAAATCCTATATTTTCTACTAAAAGTAGCCTTCTACCAAGGCACAATTGTTTTGTATGTTTGTTTCTTGTAAAATAGTGTAATGTTCCCAAGTGTAACTATCATTATCAAAATATAGTTTGTACATTAATGTTTAAGTGAAGTAATCACCAAATAAAGGTAAAGGGTAAATTAATGTACTACTGTAGTGTTGTATTATAGGAACTATTGTTGTACTATCTACCTTAAACCGGATTTATATCAAGGTATTATGTGATTAATTGTACCACACTATCGACTGGAAAACACTACAATGTAAGTCGTCAAAAGGTACGACATTTGGCACCCGAAGACCTGCAGGTCCCGCTGTAGCTAGCAGCAAGGTGTAGGATAGTCAATCCAGTATAGATCTATACGCAAACTCACGCACTCCCTCCAAGAGATTTTGGTTACAACTCGGGCCATGACAATGAAGGCATGCTCCGATATAGTGGATCACATTTATGTTATCGTATACTTGTATGTTCTCATCATAGTATCGTTGTATATGTTCTCATCCTAGTATAGTTGTATATGTTCTCATCATAGTATCGTTGTATATGTTCTCATCCTAGTATAGTTGTATATGTTCTCATCATATTATAGCTGTATATGTTCTCATAGTGATAAGTAATGACTCATGAATGAACTGACTCTTGTATGCTTCATTGAGCTAGAAGTAGTAAGTAGTATAACTCTAAACTATACCTATTATAGTTTATTAGTAAACTTGCTTGTATGACTGAATGTACTAAACTGAGATAAAAGTCTTTATATCTATACATATATACATAATATGTAACTAACGATTCAGCGACACTCGGAAAAACAACCAGGTACTTTAAGACCACAACCAAACAAGGACAGGAAGTAAAGTGGGTTATCTCTCATAAGTCCTTCAAACCTTATTTATATAACTATATATGTAGTAGACATGGTTTTCACAATATATAAGTTTGAAAACTGTAAAAGAAAGGTTTAGTATACAAAATTGAATTTGATAATGAGTTTGATATGTAAAATTGTTTGATAATCAGTTTGAAGTCATTTGTTTTGTAAAATAGTTTATAGTATGAAAAATCCATTTTTATACTAGTTATTAATCATATGTGATTGATCTAATAAATAACATGGTTCAACTTGTATCCCCCCCCCCCCCCAATAAAGGTTTTAAAAACATTTAGAAGCATTTCAAAGGTTAATTATGGGGGTATGAACTCACTTGATTGAAGTGGTTGTTTTGAGGTAATCGAGAGAAGAATCGATCAGAACTTTGACTAGAAAGAGTTGAAATCTCAGGATTCTCCAAGGTCTCGGGAGTGTAGGACTTTCTTCCGGACTTAAGAATGAAAAACCAGGGCTTTGGGAAGGCTTATCGAGGTAATCACACAGAGTTACGACACTTAGTTGGAAAGAGATGAGCACCAAACTCGGCACCCTTAAACTTTTATTTATTGGGGCTGATTTGGGGTCTCACATCATAAGTTTTGGATTGCTCACGTTGTGAGGATTAGTTAGCATGATCCTCTTCGACGAGTTGACGTGTCTGACATTCTGGAACCCATCAGTCACGTGCTCACGTCGTGAGCATGGTTCCCTCACGTCGTGAGGCTGAGTGAGCCTCGGGTTTTGTGTCTCGAACATGTATAGTCCGTAACATTCGTGTACAAGATCTGATTTCAACGTTCTTTATATGCACGCGTAGGTGAGACTACGCTCTACAACTTTTGTTTAGACTCTGTCGGCTAATTTTGACGTTATTTTTATTATATTATTTTAACAGGCCGTGCCTGGAAAAGTCCATTTAAATCCAACAACTCCTTCATCTGATGTCTATTTTCGTCAAACTTTTTACTGTTGTACTCCTATTGTCGGGGTCTTCAACTTTCGTTTAGGTTATGTCGGCTAAAGACCGCTCGATCTCTATTTCGAGTTTTTAGCTGTCTACTACTAGGTCAAAAACTTCGAAAATTCATTACTTCCTCATACGAAGTAAGATTTGGGCGTTCTTTTTATGTATGTTCGTAGTTTAATGACATCTACAACTTTCATTTGGATACCTAAGGATCAAAAGGTATTTTATTGAAATTTCTCATTTTATGCTTAACGACGCTTTACCGGTAGCGTTATGAATCTTTGATTGGTCATAAATCCTTCGTTATAGCTCAGATTTTAGTGTTCTCTATATTTTTGGAAACCTTATCACGATATCTACCACATAGTGTACCCAAGCAGAGCTTTTTGAACATTTTATTTTTGATGATATTCTTATTACTTTACAAAGAGGTTACAAGACTCGACTTTTAGTCATTACTTTGACCTAAAATAATGGGTTGTTACATATTATCTTTGGTTCAACTGGCCATGCATTATCTAAGGAATTTTAAAATATAATGAAAAGTCAGATTGAAATTAGCGTGATGGGGAAGATTAATAATTTTATGGGATTAAATATTCGTCAAAGCAGAGATGTCATTTTTATAAATTAATATAAGTATTCTCGTAATCTGCTTGAAAAGTTTAGGATGACGAATAGTTCGAAATTGCGAGTACCAATGGCTATTGGGACACGCTTAGGACCTTCTGTAACGCCCGTAGATCCGGGCTAGTCAATTTAGAGATAATAGGTGTCGAAAACGACTTTTCGAAAAATGATTATTTAAATTAAATAATCTTAACCAAGTTGTAGTATATGTTACAAGGTTTCCTTACATATAAAGACCGCAAAAATCCGAGTTATAACGAAAAAGTTATGACTCGTCGAAGTTTTGCGATGGAACCGGCACGATACCGGGAAGCATAAATAGTGAATGTACGATAGAGCGAGATTTAGCCTTAGCGATCTAAATGAAAGTTGTGGAATACGTTAAACCGAGAGCGTCCATAAAAAGAACGCCCGAATCTGACTTCATATGAGGAAGTTATGATTTTTCGAAGTGTCGGATTAGCAGTGTACAACCCGAAATTCGAATATTAGATCGAAGGGTTTTTAGCCGACACGACCTAAACGAGAATCGAAGATCTCATTAAGAATAGCGTAACAAGAAAAAGATGGGCAAAAACGAACGTCGGATAAAGAAGTTATGAATTTTTAACGGACCAATCTAGTCCGGGCCTGTTAATAATATAACATTTAAAATAAATTCAAAATTAGCTGACGAAGTCCAAGCGAAAGTTGTAGAGTACGTTCCCACCTTTGCGTGGATATAAATAACGTAAAAAACGGAGCTTGTACGCGAAAGTTACGAATTTTTAAAGTTGAAGCATGAATTTACGAAGCCTAATGCAAATCCAATGACGTGGCGCGATCTTGTCCGTCCATCGTTGTTCTAGCCTCGCATCCGATGGTCCCCACGTCGCCCTCGCATACACCCCACGTCCGAAGTCAGTACGCCCCGCGTACCTTCTCCCTTATCCATCCGACGTACGAAGACATCTGGATCCGAGCTGGTGGCCTTATCCGAGACGTACGCCCAACGTAAATCCGAGCTTAGGCGCCTATAAAAGGCATGCGAAGGGTTCCGGGTTTTTCACACCAATTCCCTTTCTCTTTCTAATTTCTTTCTCTGTCTAGCCTATTTTGATCCCCCTAAACCCTAGGTAAACCCCCTAGCTCCCGAGGGAAGCCCCAAGGCTCCCGGAATCCCGAGAAAAAGGGTCTTTCGGTTTCGGAAACGCTACTCCGAGCAAAGCCCGGTTTTCTTTAAAATCCGCTGTAACTGAGCTACGCTTACGCAATTTTTAATATAGCTTTCAAATAATTATAGTAGTGTTATTAGGTCCTTAAAATAATTAATTGGACTATTATTATGAGTTATAGAGTGTTATTTAACGCTTATATAATAATAATAATAATAATAGCTAGACTATTAAATTAGTCTCGGTGAATATTAAACTAAACCCTAGTGGTATTGATAGTAGGTTTTATCAAGGAAAATTGTTTTAAGAGTAACGAAGTGTTGTCCGAGTGCCGACTCACCACCTTACCAGGTGAGTGCATAGTTACTTTCACCTTACATATAGATATGAAGTATTTTATGTAAATTACGTGCTATGTGTGCATATTATCTGAATAATTGTTGTCTATGCTGGATGAACGATTTTATACATGTTTTAAATGATTTAAACTATATATGTATTTTATATCTACGATAATGTTGGGGTAAACATGGGTAGATATAATATATGGAATATGAGTTGAATGATGAGTTGGGAGGTGTTATAGACCACGAGGTGAGGTTGAGAGGTGGACGATGTGAGAAGCCTTTTTCCCAAATGATGGCCCCGTCATTCAGTAGAGTATGGATGACAACCACAGACTATTCTAGACAGTCCAGTGGAACACTAGTAGGCTTGCAACCTGTCGGTGTTGTGAACAATGTGTTCACCCGGTGTACTCTAAACCTTGGTGACCATGCAGACTTGGTGCCTAAACCTTGGTGATCATGTAGATTTAATGCCTAAAACCTGGAGACTATGCAGACTTAGTGTCCGTTGTGTAAACCGTGGCAACGATGGATTTCTTGCCGATTCCTTAGGATAATCTTAGGAATGAATGAATGAGGAATAGCTGATTCTTAGGGTAGATCCTTAAGAGTAAAGAAGATAATGAGGATGGGTGATTGGGTTGATTGTTTGATTGTTAAACATAATAATTATATTATTGTGGGTTGAAAACCTTATGTACTCACTAGGTTTTCCAATTTGACCCACTCAGTTTATTTATATCACAGGTATTGATATGAAGTCACATTACACTGAGAAATTAAAGATATGTAGATCACTAGTGTAAATAAATGTAAGTTCTGTTTATGCTTATGTTTCTGTATTGATGATGACATCCCAAACGTTTTAAAATGAATAAAATACGTTTCTTTGAAAATATTTTGATAACTTATTTATCGTGTTTTTTTCTGGGAACAAATTCCGCAACATTTTATGAAAAGAAGTACTCTGATTTTTATAAAGCATAAACACAATCGGTCTTTTCTGGCCGTGAAAATGGGGATGTCACACCTTTGTTGGACAAACCTATTGTCGACATTACATTATACATGAGCATGATCGGTTCGTTATTTTACTTAACTGCAAGTCAACCTGATTTAATATTTGTTGTTTGTAATTGTGCCAGATATCAATCGAATCCAAGAGAACCTCATATGACTGTTGTGAAGAACATTTTTCCAAATCTGAAAGGGACAGTTTCTTTGGGATTATGGTGCCCTTCAAAGACTGGTTTCTTCGTTCAAGAATTTTCGGATGCTGATCTTGGTGGTTGTCAACTCGACAGGAAAAGCACTTCTAGTGGATGTCAATTTTTGGATGGTAAGCTTATTAGCCGGCAATCGAAGAAGCAAACTTGTGTTTTGATTTCCAGAATAGAAGCCGAATCTGTTGATGTTGCAGCTTGCACTTCTCAAGTCATTTGGATTCAAAGACAAATGTGTGATTATGCAATCAACATGAAAAAGATTCCATTGTATTGTGATTCAAAAAGTGCCATACACATCTGCCATAATCTGGTGCAACATTCAAAGACCAAACATATCGCCTTCGTGTAACATCCCAAAATTTCCAATAAATTTGAACATTTTTAAAATAACATAAATCATACATTTAATGTATTTTTTTTCAAAACAAATGAAATACCAAACCCCAAGATCAAATCAGTTTCCAAACATTAGTAGTTATAATTCTAAAATTTATGAAAACGTAACCAATTCAATATCAATTCCAAAAACCCGCCTTGAGCCAATGTGTACAATCATGCCCGACCATCTTGTGTACCTGAAATAGTATTTTTAAGGGAAAAAGGGTAAGCACAAAGCTTAGTGAATTCCACACATACCCAATATTATATCATATAATCCTTACCCCTATACACGAATACAATCGCCATCAAACACATAACCACGCATGCATGTCAAAGAACAAATCAATAACATACATACTCCTAGTGGGACACATTGGCTAGGCCCGATCCCCCTTGTTCAGTACATTGAGCCCTTGGGACATATTGACTAAGCCTGATCCCCCTTACCTGAATCCATTGGGATACATTGGCCATGCCCTATCCCCCTTGCTCAATTCGTCGATCCTTTGGGACACATTGGCTATGCCCGATCCCCACTCGGATGCGCCGATTCCTACCATGCATAATCCTTAATACGTGAGGCAAACCACTAGACTCTACTCCGCCTAGTAATTGTAACGCTCGTGTTTCTAGGCTAGGCATTAATATTGACATAATGGTCTAGGTTAACCCTTGTAACTCATTTATAAGAAATAAATAGGGATTATGTGAATTTTATGTGAATTATGCGTTTTATGCTTAATTCTTAGGGTTTATTTAATTAAGAATAAAAATAAGCGTCAAAATTAAAGTTTGATATAAGCCCGATATCTTTACATAAAGTTGTAGTGCTCGAAACAAGGATTTCGGGGATATAAAGAATGTCGAAATCCGAGTTATAACGAAGAAGTTATGACCTGTCGAAGTTTCGCGATAAACCGACACAGTACCGAGTGTCTTAAAAAGTGAGTTTTTGATAAACTAATTTTTAGTCTTAGTGATTTAAACGAAAGTCGTAGTATTCGTTAAACCGAGAAATTCGATAAAAACAACGCCCAAATCTGACTTCGTATGAGGAAGTTATGATTTTTCGAAGTTTCAACTTAGCAGTAGACAACTAAAAACACGAATTTTAGATCGAGCGATTTTTAGCCTACACAACCTAAACGAGAATTGAAGGTATCGTCATTAGGTTCACAACGGTAAAAAGTATGATGAAAATGGACGTCGGATGAAGAAGTTATGAATTTTTAACGGATTTCCTATCTCGGTCTACTAAAAATAATAATATAAAATTTAAAGTCAAAATTAGCCGACGAAGTCTAAACGGAAGTTGTAGAGCGTAATTTTAGCTATGTGTGCATATAAAGAACATCAAAAACGGAGCTCGTATGCGAAAGTTATGGATTTTAGAAGTTTTGCACAAAAATCGAGAAATTTCTCATAGTCAAGTTATTGCCATGTGTCCTCGCCTCGCATGTGCCACGTGTCCGAAATTCTGGTGAGTTATGCGAGCCACATGTCCGAGCTGCTGAGTCACCTTGCATGCGAGAGCCCCGTGTCGCCCCGTGTCCTCTTCTGATTCGACCAAAGGGAGGCCCAATCCAAAGCTCGCAGCTGGACCGAGCCTCGCACCACCCTAGCTCCGAACATCGCATGTACACCAGTAGACCGCGGTCCAATCAGAAGCTGCCAACGAGCCCTTCGCACGTGCAACCCTCATTCGAGCCTTCCCTGCGAACCCTTCGATTTGCGACGTGTGGCCTCTTCTCAGCCCTTTGATCAGAAGCCTCGCCCCTATAAATAGAAGGGTGTCAGACCTGTCGGGTAACTTTGAAAATTTGACAATTTTAACCCCTAAACCCATATTTTCTTCATCTTAACATCCCACAAAGCCCCGGTATCGATTGTAAAGCCCGGAATACTCCACGAAGTGCCCAGGAAGCTCGGAAAATTTATCTTTTCGGTTTCGAAGCCCGACTTTTGCAGAGTCCGGTTTCTCAATAAAACTCCCAGTTTTATTAGAAACGATCGTTTTAAGAAACGAATTGCTGCCCGATTATCATCAAATCATTTGAGTGTGTAGTTACATTCACCTTACACATAGATATGAAGTATTTTACATAAAATACGTGTTGTGTGAATATATATTGTTTGTTTATTTGAGATGGGTGCTGAAGGAATGATTTATACATATATTTAAATAATTTAAACTATATATGTATTTTTATCTACGAAAAATGTTGGGTAAAACATGGGTAGATGAAATAGTGGGTATGATGAAAGGTGAGTTGGATAAAGGAGATGATCAACAATATTGATCATGAGTTGAGGGTGAGTGGTGAAATTTGAGAGAATCACTTACCCAAATTGTTGGCCCCGTCATTCAGCAGAGTATGGAACACAACCACGGACTATTCTAGACAGTCTATGGAACACTAGCAGGCCCGCAACCTGTAGGTGTAATGAACTATATGTTCATTAGTTGTACTCTAAAAACCCATTGACATGTATGGCAGGAGAGAATACCTGAAAATAATACTGTCGATAAATGAGAGTTATGGACTTAGTACATGTTGAATAAACTTTGGCAGCTGTGGAATTAGTACCAGTTGTATAAACCCCCGTCATGAGATGACTTTGTGTCTATTCCTTAGGATGAATCCTTAGGAATGAGTGATAGTTGATTCTTAGGTTAAACCCTTAATAAATAAATAAAATAATGGGGTTTGGGTAATTCGGTTGATTGATTGATGTTTAAACATAATAAATTTATGTATTGTGGGTTGAAAACTCTGTATGCTCACCAGGCTTCAAAGTCTGACCCACTCAGCTGTTTATATGATAGGTAGAGGACCCCGAGCATAGTCGGATGATGATGATGAGTGAATTTTGGATTATAGGCCAGTAGTTACAAATAATTGTCGTAAGGCTTATAATGTCTTGGTTATGCTTTTGATCTGTATCGGAACATGACATCCCGAGGTTTTGATATAAAAAGGAAATGATATATTTCTTAAAGAAAGGTTTTGACAAACTTTTATCATATTTTGTTTTGGGGACCAATTCCGCAACATCTTTTATAAATATTTCTCTGATTTGATTTTAAAAAGCATAAATTAAATCGGTCTTTTCTGGCCGAGAAATTAGGGGATGTCACAGTAATACCCACATAAATAATACAATACATAGCACACATGAGCTAATGTAAAGAAGATATAACACAACACGGTGTAGTGAAGAACTCACCTCCAAAAGCAAAGTAGCCTCCAAAGCAACCCGAAACTCACTCGCACCTGCTTGCCCTTCACACTCCCTAATGATAATAAATTGAGTTGGTTTTAGTTATTAAATTTTCCTTAACTATGAATATAACTAATGGGTAAATTTTCCAGATTTCTACATAAAAATTAGGGTCTGTTCGGGACCTGTTTTCACCAATTTAAACTTCATATTTTTAAAAGCTGTGTTATATGGTAATAGATTAGGTTCTTGGCTTTAAAAGTAGTATTCACACACCTACATATGACTTTTCTACGATTTATGGTGAATTTTACAAAACTGTCTCGCATAACAGATCATTCCGGACCAGTCTGGGTAAATGGTCGTTTTTACTCTAGTTAGAGGATCTTCTGGATATTGGTCAAAACTAATGAAATGTAGATGAATCAAGTAGGAAACTTTGTACACTAATTTCGACCGAAAAGGGTTTTCCATGATCGAGACATGATCTTTCAAAGACAGGGACAAATTAAGGAAAAATCCTAAAATCATCTACACTTCGGCTTTTTAGGGTTAATTAGCTTCTTAACCCATTAAGACCCAATCCAAAATGACTTATAGCCTGGAAAATGATTCCTTCACAGGAGTGACAAATCAGTGCATCCAAATAATCATCCCAACTTCAGTTATGACTCAAGACATACAATTTTTAATGAGGAACGAAAGTATAATGCCCCTTTTTGTAACATTATCAAGTTAGGGTTTGGTTTCTCAACAAACTCTAGCTTCTCCATCTTGAAACCCAACCACCCATGGCCACCCTAGCACAGTGGCTATTGGTAAATGTTAATGGAAGCCATGGACAAGGCCATTGTGATTCTCGGCTATACCTGAAAACGAACAAAAGAGAAGAAGAAAGGAATTCAATCATTCACCTTGTCACAAACGATCCTCCATTGATTCCTCCTTCTTGCTTGACCTTTCTACCCTTCCTTATTCCTTGGATCGACACCCACTGTAGCCTTCTTCTCGATCAAGAAAATTCCCGTTGTCTTTCTCTTTCACGACAATCAAGATCCACAAACACATTTAAACTAGGTTTGTGCGTGTAGATTTTGGGCTCCTAAGGCTTGGTATGTAAATGACTAAATAATAATAAAATTAATAATAATGGACGAGGGCTGCAAATCAAGTGAACCAGCAAAGCTTTATTCACATTAAAGATATGGACTAAGTTTCGGATTTTACACTATTAACCCTCAGGTTTTCCATATTAGCATAAATAGCCCCCAAAACAATTTTTCTTGCAATATAATGGTTTTAAGAAATTTCCATCCTTTTTTGAAAATAATCCAAAATCCCTCAATTAATAAATTCTTATAATATAATCATTTTTTATTATTAATTTTATTTTATCTATACTCACAATCCTTGATTAAATATTTGAACGGACAAAAGGGTGTTACACTTCGATATCATTTTATCAACAATCATGTCGAGGATGGAAACATCGAGGTTTATTTTGTGAAAACCACAAGTCAACTTCCTAATATATATATATACAAAGCCTTTGGATGAAAAGTCTTTTCTTAGGATTTTGTCAGACCTAGGAATGCTTGATGGAATTGTTGTTCTAAATAAGCTTTATCATGCAGTAATGAGGAGTCGACACTTCGTTGAATGAATTAGTAGTTACGATTCATTGTTCAACGTTCGACATGCTTCATTTTCGAAAATCCTCTGAACAATTCAGCTTAGACTTCGTTCGTTTGGTAACATGTATTATTATTATTATTATTATTTTAAATCTAAACGACCAAAAAGATTTTTTTTTTGTTCTTTTAGTTTTCACAAAACAAAAATCCAAAAATATTCAAAAACAAAAATTCCAAAAAGATTTTCTTATTTTTGTTTTCTTCATTTTCAAAACCAAAAATTCGAAAAATATTTTTTCTTTTGTGAGTTTAATGTTTTCAGGTTAGATATCAATCAACATTATATGGTGGTCGTTGGTTTCTTATTGGATTATTATATATTAATAAATATTATTTTTAATATATTATATTTATATATTAATAAATACTACTTTTTTATTACTAATTTTTTTTTTTTAATTTCTTCTTTTTTGAATTAATCATTTCTCATTAGATTATTATATATTAATAAATATTATTTTTAACATATAATATTTATCTATTAGTAAGTCTTACTTTATTGGATTATTAATTTCACTTAATTAAATTTTTTTATTTTTTTATTGCAGTAATTCTTTTTATTGTCTTATTAATTTAAAGTTATTATTTTTATTTATAATAAATAATATTTTTAATTGTTTTTATTTTTTTTAATTTCTTTCTTTATTGTTTTAAATAAAAATACCAAAAAATGACGCCCACCCCACCTTTCTTAATTTATTTCAAATATTTGAAAGATAACATATTTTGGACAACATCACCACATCACTCGGTCACAACAAACAACTATCGGGCCATCTCCAACCCATTTATTATTATTATTATTATTATTATTATTATTATTATTATTATTATTATTATTATTATTATTATTATATATATATATATATATATATATATATATATATATATATATAGTTTCAGTAATTATTTACGAAGTGAGATCATCGTGTGTATTTTAGTTTTTGTCTATTCACATGTATCTAAATTTGTTATATATTTCAATAAGATTTTGACATATATAATATTCCTAAAAATATTTCTACATGAAATACACAAAGTGCCGCGTCCTATGGTTGAAAATCGATTGGATAACTGCCAACAACCTTCATCGATTGCTCGGTGGAAACCCCACCAACTTGTTACACTCAATGCCGCTAATAGCCACCTAAGGCAACCTCATCACAATCCATCAGAATCCTTTATATATGCCACTAAGCTAACCATATTCTGCTACAACCACCATGAGGTCCGATCCAAACACTCCTGGTCAACTCCTCCATTCGTTGCTTTTTACCACTTTACGTCGTCGTATCATATCGATGGAAATCATCGATCATTGACTACAGTCGGTCATTCTCAACGAAAACTACACCAGTTGACTACCCACACCATGTGCAATAAACCCCCAAAAGCATATAGCCTCCAGTCGACCATTCATTACAGGTACCACCATCGATGACGACAATGTTAGATCAAGGGTATTCAAACCACCATAGCCACTATAGGTGGTGACAAGATTGTAGATCTCGGTATTCGGTATTCGTTCGGTCGACCGTCGAGTAGCGAATACTCGGGTTTGGTAATTCATATAGAAATATTTTTAGGGAAATTATATATGTCAAAATCATAAGTTAAATCATAAGTTTATTGAAATATATAACAAATTTAGATACATATGAATATAGAAAAACTAAAATACACATGATGATCTTACTTCGTGAATAATTACAAAAATTATATATATATATATATATATATATATATATATATATATATATATATATATATATATATATATATAAAGGGTTGGAGACTGTCGTGGTTTGTTGTAACTGAGTGATAGTGGTGGTGTTGTCCAAAGTATGTTATCTTCCAAATATTTAAAATAAATTAGGAAAGGCGGGGTGAGTAAGATTTTTAGTATTTTTATTTAAAACAATAAAGAAATAAATTAAAAAATAAAAACGACTAAAAAAATATTATTTATTATAAATATAAATAATAAATTTAAGTTAATAACCCAATAAAAAGAATTAAAGCAATAAAAAAATTTTAAAAATTAATTAAAGTAAATTAATAATCCAATAAAATAACACTTACTAATAGATAACTATTATATGTTAAAAATAGTATTTATTAACATATAATAATCTAATAAAGAGGAATTGATGCAATAAAGAAGAAACTCAAAAAAATAATTAAAAAAATTAATATTTATTAATATATAAATATGATATATTAGAAATATTATTTACTAATATATAATAATCTAATAAAAAATATTAAAATAAGAAAAAAAAGTTAAAAAAAAATAATATTGGTTCTTGTAGTTTGGTAAAAAGATAAAACTGCAGAAATGGTCACATGGGTAAATCTGTTATTTGCCAAAAGTTAACAGCAGTGTTGTTAAATTTGATGATGTATGGACCAAAACCACAACAAAACCATCAAATAGAGACATTTTTTGCTAATAATTTTTATTTTTGATGTTACCCAATGGTATTGCCAAACCACAGGGACCATTTTTACAATTTTATCTAATATATACTCAAACCTAGACCTAATACTATTCTAAAGTAGCACTTGACTAATGTTTCGAGTTGTGTCTTTATTTAAACTCCACAAAAGTCAAAACTATATTAAGACGGACGGGTGTGGGCAATGCCTTTATGGTATTATCCGATGTGGCAGCGCCATAACGGGCGAACACCGTCCCACCCTCCCATTATTAAATGTTATGTTACCCATCGTTATTGTGGTAATGTATCATAACACGTATAAATTCGACATGGTGATTTGTGGACACCGGAGGAAGAGCATGTGTTGATGGTGGCTTGGTGCGGGACTTCAAAACAACCAACTTTGGGGAACGATATGAAGAGAGTTGCTTTTTGGGAAGCCGTAATTGTCAAATTTCACAAAAAAATTGAACAAGAGTGAAACATATCGCAATCATGATATGCTTAGTTGCAAATGGACTCAAATTAGCCGAAAGTGCACCAAATTCAATTCCATATACAACAAACTTTATTCACAATGTCAAAGTGGTGCCAATGAGTTCGATGTGTTTAAAGCCAGGAAGGAGGAATATCACGTGCAAATGGGTCACGTATTTGAGTACAAAACAGTATGGGAGATCATTAGGAAAGATCGAAAATGGATAAAAATGCTAACATCATTGGAACAACAATCAAAGAGATCTCGTGGTTCGGGTTCGGTTGACATTTCCGATGAACACACAAACATCGACCTCAATGCGGACACCGAGGAGATCCCGGATGCGTTTGATGACATTGAGGAAATCTCTCCGCCACGACGATCGAGAGGGCCGACAAAGTGAAGTGCGCTCAACGACATGCGGAGCAGAATGAAAGTCGGCTTCGAGATCAAGAGGAAATGAAATGAAAAAATCGACGTCCACACGAAAATCACAAATATAATATATGAATTGCAACAGGAGCATTTGGATTTCCTTCGTCAACAAGCCGAAGAAGATCGCATACCAAAGGATTTGACAATTCTTACGACAAAAGAAGAAATTTGCCACCGAGACGAGATAAAGTGATACGGAGAATGAAGGCAAAGATCGAGAGTAAATACTTGGACGACGAATAGTTTATCGATGTTTTTTTGTTAAATTATCGTGTTTTTTTAGGACTATGGTGTATTTTTTTATGAATGTTTTTTTTTCCTTTTTAATGTTTTTTTAAGTTTGTATGGTATTTTAAATTTACTAGTTTAATGAAATTATGTTTTATTAATTTGTATGTTTTGTAGATATATGACATTAAAAAAACAAATTACAAATATATGAAGTAAAAAAATAAATTAGAATAATAGAAATTAAAAACATCAAAAAAAATAAAATAACAAATAGAAAATAGTAGGTGTTATCTTATGTTATTTGGTGTTGTCCATTTCCACCTTAGGTGTTATAACAAAAAATTAGAACAAATTACTGAAATAGTCCCTGTTGTTTGGATAAAGTTGTACGTTTGGTCTCTATGTTTTGTTTTTCACTCGGATCATCCCCATGTTTTCTTTTTATTACATGTCTGGTCCCTGGGTCAGTTAGTCGTCAATTTCAAACGTTAAGTCCCCCCACGTGCTTCGCATATGAGGGGTATTTTCATCATTTTATACATGGTGCCTAAATACAATGTCAATATTTTCTTCATTCCGATCATTTTACGATCACCTCCCTCTCACACACACACTCTCTCTCACTTAATCTGTAACTCATCAAAATCGAGTAGAAACCCTAACTCCTCAAAATTTTGCAAGAATCATCGAAGCAAAAATGGTGGGTTGGAGGATTAGAGCAAACATGGAAGTTTATGTTGAACATGGTAAAACAATGTTGCATACATATACAATGTCATCTACCCCTAGTAAAGTTAGGATAGAAGAAATCGTTGATCAACCTTCTTGTAGTAGAAGGCTATTTTTTGAATGGAAGGAAACTTAAATAGGGGATTGTATTGGATCAAGTAAACCAGATGTTGTGCCAAAAAAGAAGCTGAATGTGACCAAATTGATGCCCAATGTGAAACACAAGGTATATTTGATGAAATTCTAAATGAAGAACCTGGAGGGATTACTAATGAAAGTGACAATAGAGATGATGTTGATGATAGTGGTGATAGCGGTGATAGTGAGTTCTTAGTAGACTTAGATAACCTCCTAGATGAACCTGAGATAGACATGAATGAGTTTTTGTTAAATATTGATGAAGATATAGAGTGGGTGGGTGATCTTGGAGGGTCAAATGTCAAGGAAACAGAAACAAGGGAAATTGATGATATTGAGGTTCTAAACAATGAGGTATTCTTATATGAGTCATCATCTGATGAAGGTGGGAGCAATAGGAGAAGAAAATCAATTAAGGCAATCCGAAGGGAAATGGAAAACAGTGAAGCAAGAGTTAGTGATCCATTATATATGTACCAAAAATTCACCCTATTTGAAGAATTGAAAGATGCAATAAGACAACATAAGAAGGGAACTAGACTTCATAAAAAAAATGAAAAAAACAAAATGAGAGCTATTTGTAAAGGTACTATCCCAGACCTTGGTTAACTTGATCCATGTGGGCCCAGTCAAAGCAATAAAATGAAGAAAACAAGTGTTCATAGGTACTTTATGCTAGCAAGTGGGAACAAGATGTTGACTGGGAGATCAAGACCTACGAAAAAGAGCATATATGTCAACAAACAAGAAATGTGAAAGCTTGTACCTACAAGTTTTTGGCAAAGAAAATAGTGCAACAGATTGAAAGCAACCCTACAGTCCCTACACGAGCTTTACAAGAACAACTTCAACGTGAATACCATGTAGATATTTCAAAGATGAAGTTATTTAGGGCTAAAACTGAAGCATTGAATCAAGTGATGGTCGATTATGCAGGGCAATATACTACACTACGAGACTATGTACAAGAACTTCACACTCGCAACCCAGGGACAACAGTTAAAATAGAGGTCGAAAGTGAGCCAAACCCAGCTTCTGAGACTAGAACTTTCAAACGGATCTACATCTATCTAGGGACATTAAAGAAAGGTTTTCTAGCTGGTAAAAGAGATTACCTTGGTTTGGATGGGACTTTTATGAAAGGGCCTTATCCTGGAATGATACTCACAACAGTGGTAAGATGTAAACACATATCTTGTGTCATTTTATTCCATTTTATTTAAATTACTAACTCCTTCACTATGTTTAGGGTCTTGATGGAAATAATTGTACATATCCTTTGGTGTATGCTGTCGTAGAGGTTGAGAATATAAATTCATGGACTTGGTTCTTAAGGTGCTTGAGTGATGACATTGATTTGCAAGCTAATTCCAACTTTACCTTTATATCTGACAGACAGAAGGTAAGTAATTTTAATGGACTTGGTTCTTATTGTACATTGTATACATTACATCTAATGTTGTTTACTTTTTGTACAGGGCTTGTTGCAAGCAATTGGTACATTGTATCTATGCGCATAACACAAGTTTTGTTTGCGACACATTCATGAAAACATGAAGAAAATATGGAGGGGAAAGGTGTTTCAGGACGTGTTGTGGAACTGTGCAAGTACAACAACAATACAAGAATTTAACCATGCTATGGAAAAGTTAAGAAAGCTAAAAAAAATGACTGCTACAAATGGGTCAAAGCTATTCCACCTCAACATTGGTCTAGGGCACACTTCACAGGTTTGTTTATTTTTTTGGGTTAATTGTTACCAAATGATTCACTTTCTCACATAATTTTTTATTTATATTGTAGGGAGGGCTCATTATAATGGGCTTCTAAGTAACTTGTGTGAGACCATAAATAATCAAATTAAGAAAGTACGCAACTAACCAATTATTACATGCCTTGAGTACATTAGAGAGTACCTTATGTTAAGGATTGTGAGTTTCCAAAAGGTAATTGATAAGGCTGTTGGACCATTAACTCTAACCGCAACTAGTATGCTTGAAAGAAACAAATATGATGCAGCTCAATGTGTGGGTAAGTTCTGTAGGAATGGAAATTATCAGGTGAGTGGTCCATGGATGGAACAATGTGTGGTAGACATGGTTCAACACACATGTTCTTGTAGAAGATGGGAACTCACTGGTATACCCTGTAAACATGCCCTTGTTGCTTTATGGGACATGAGAAAAAAATAAGTAGAATGTGGGTGTACCTGAAGAATGGGTTCATTCTACTTATTGGTTAAAAACTTGGAAGGAAATGTATTCTTTCAAGATTGAACCAATTAATGGAAGAAGAATGTGGTAAAAGTTTCCATGTCCAACCATTTTGCTTCCTCCCAATCATCACGTCCCCATTGGAAGACTAAGGAAGAAAAGAAGGAAGTTAGTTGTTGAATTAGAAGATATGGTGAAGGGTAGTAGGGCATTAAGGAAGGACAAGAGTATAACATGTTCAAAATGCAAAAAGCTTGGTCATAATAAAAGAAGTTGCAAAGGTCAAAGTGCATGTGATGCTAGTTCAAGCAAGAAAGGGAAGGCTGGGAATAAAGCTAAAAGTGTAGGTGATGGTACTTCAATCAAGAAAGGGAAGGATGGGAAGAAAGATCAAAGTGCAGGTGATGGTAGTTAAAGCAAGAAAGGGAATGTTTGGAAGAAAGCTCAAAGTGTAGGTGGTGGTAGGCAAACTGGAACTCAAAGTGCATATGATGGAATTTCAAGCAGGACAAGGAAGGCTGGGAAGAAAGGGAAAAATATTGCTTAACTTATGATTGTGTTATCATATTTTGTGTATGTGTTATGAACCAATTATGGTGTTATGATCTATTATGTTTGTTATATTTGTCATTATGTTTTGTGTATGTGTTATGAACAATTATGGTATGACTTTTGGGACCTGTTGTCTATGTATGGTATAACTTTTAATGTATCTCTATTTTCAGTTACGGTATGAAAAATTAGTGCTATAATTCGTTGCTATGTTTTTATTTTAATTCAATTCCATTTAATTCAATTCTATTCAATCATTTGTAACAACACGAAATTCAGGTACCTCCAATTAGCCCTTCATCTTTTTATATGTTGTCATTTTGGGCTTTTGTGTTGGGCGAGTACGTTGTGCGTACTCGCGCGCCTCATTTAAACGCATCATCCCCCGGGTACGTTGGGCGTACCCAAGGTTACGCTGGGCATACCTGGTCTAGACCCAAAAACCCTAATTTGGTGGTTGGCTATAAAAGGAATGAGATGGACTGGTTCCTCAGCCACCATCCTTCAAAAAGAAACCCTAAAAGAGTTGTTCCATCATTCATAGCTTGTTTGTGAGTGTTCTAAGCTTTG
The DNA here is from genome assembly GCF_052625555.1 of Lactuca saligna. Classification (NCBI taxonomy): domain Eukaryota; kingdom Viridiplantae; phylum Streptophyta; class Magnoliopsida; order Asterales; family Asteraceae; genus Lactuca; species Lactuca saligna. The sequence continues at coordinate 149,361,148 of NC_136420.1, forward strand.
TGGTGTCATTTCAAGGTAGCAAAAGAGAAGAGGAGTCCATTGTGGAGGCTAGAAGTTGGTGTTCAAGTGTAGATCCGTGAATAACAAAGGTTGGAGCTTCTTCCTAAGGTAAAAAGTTCAGATCTTGCCTTGTAGCTATTGTGGTATGCTTTATGGACCATTTTCTAGGATTTTGGTCCCAAGGATGGAGACTTTATGAGCAAGTAGTCTCCATTGGCTTAGATGCATCGTATTTGTGGTCCATTTGAGTTGTAGGTTCATAAAAATGTAATCTTGGTCGTGAATGATTAGCCATGCATGAGATCTAGATCTTTTGAGTTGAAATGGAAAGGTGTTAAGGAGTGTAGGAGCCTTTAAAGCCATGCCAAGGCTTAAAGGTTTCGACTTTATGGGTAAGGAGGCTTAAAGTGAGCCGGATCTAGAAGTTGAAGAAGTGTCTTAACCATTTAAGACCAGAAATGAAGAATGGTTGAATCTGGGTGTTACACTGGGCGTAACTCCCAGTAAGCGCAGCGTACTGGGTGGAGACCCCCGATTGTGGATTAGCGAAGTACACCCCGCGTACATAAGTCTGTACGCCCCACGTACTATGAGATGTTGACTTTTGTTGACCTTAGGGTTTTGGTCAACATGTGGACTTTGAGTCAACGAAGGGTAAAATGGTCTTTTACCCCTCTGAGGAATATTAATAAGGGTGAAGCCTAATTGTGGAAGTCTATATTAATTAAAATGATATTCGTTATGATTAGGCGAGGTTGAGTCTTCGTTTCGAGATTCGGAGATAGCGAGCGCGTGAGATTCTAGACTTTCCACGAGGTGAGTTTTCTCACTATACTGTACCCGGAAGGGTTTTATTATGTGACCGGAAGATCGGATATGTTAGGAGTTGTACGCATTGTATATGATATGTTAACCGTTTTTATGTGCTATATATGCTATGCTTGATATGGGCCGGAAGGCATTATGTTATGGGCCGGAAAGCATATATGTTATGGGTTGGAAGGCGTTGCGATGTGGACCGTAAGGTTGACGCGGGTAGGACCGGAAGGTTTACCGAGTCGGGACGGAAGTCCCCTGAGACACATGGACTGGAAGGTTAGGGCCCGGAAGGGCGTATGTGCGTAAGTAGTATTTTGGGGAACTCACTAAGAATTTATGCTTACAGTTGTTGTGTTATGTGTTTCAGGTACTAGCGAGGACCGTAGGAAGGTGCCGGCGTGATCTGTACACACTAACGGAAGAGTTGTTTTATGATCTTGGGATATATTTTGTTACGATTACATTTGTTATACATGTGATTTCAGAATATTAAATGATGGTTTATGTTGTTTGAAAAATGAAAAAATTGTTTTGAAAATTCACGTTGTTACATCATTCAATTTAATTCCATCAATCATTTAATTCAATTCCATTTTAATTCAATACCATTCAATTCTATTCAATATCATTCAATTCTATTCAATCATTCAATTCAATTCAATTTCATTCCAATAGAAAACCAATCAATTACATTCCATTACAAACCACTCAAATCCATTCCATTGTAAAAGAGTCAGTTCCATTCCATTCCAAAAGAAAATTGCATTCCAATAGATATTCTAGTCATTCATACATTGTCATTGAATTACATTACTGCCTTGATGAAACAAAAGATAAGTACATTGATAGCATAAATTAAAGCTTGTAAATTAAAACTAACACAAAAAAACCCAACTGAACACTAATAACAGCCTCAAGGCCCTATTCTCATGTTGAAGCTCATCCAATGACTTTTGTAAATCAGGGGAGATACTTTTTTTAGTTTTTTCACCATTAAAGTTGTCTTCATCAACCCAATCTATGAAACCACATTTTGCTCCCTGCATTTTGAGTAATTTGTTGTGTGTTAAAGGTATGTCATGTATAGATATACTTAAGAAGAAATTGTCATTACCTTCCCAGTACAACAATAGAAAAGTCTTCCAAGGTTTTACTTGGTAGTCGATCTTCGTATGACACCAACTTGACCACACGTGCAGGTTTTTTCCATTAGGGTTGATCGACTCTTCACAAAAGAGGAAATAAAAGAGACGAAGAAAGGGCGTATTTGAAAATAGAAAGAATCAAAGTTTAGGGGTGTTCTAATAGATTTTGTATATAAAATGATGAAAATACCCCTCATGTGCGAAGCACGTGGGGAGACTTAACGTTTGGAATTGACGACTAACGAACCCAGAGACCAGGCGGGTAATAAAAAGAAAATGTGGGGATGGGTTTGAGTGCAAAACAAAACAAAGGGACCAAACGCGCAACTTTAGCCAAACCATAATGACTATTTCAGTAATTTATTCAAAAAATTATGATTAGGATGATGAAGTGAACATTTTTTATGTGATAACATATAATAACAACATGTTGCCCACACGTTTAACAGAAGTTTTGATCAATGACAAAATGTTTACTTGTTTATATTTTTCCAAGATCATGTCTTTTATAGGGATTCGATAAGATCCATGAGAATGATTTGTGTAGATATTATTTTATTAACTTTTTAAGATTTAACTATTTATAAAAAATTGTCACATCTTCGAATCACTTTTGAATCTCATAGCTTTTTAGCCTTAAGATATTATGACGTTTAAAAAATAACAGAAATCAAATACCTTTATGTTTTTTTATTTTTACTGTCTTACTATTCTATAGATCAAGAATATCAAAATTAAAATATAAAAGTAAACGAATAATTAACGGATTTCATTTGTCATTATGTTATATATTATATGAGTGTGAAGATAGAAACAAAATGTAGAAGTATACTTAATTTTTCGAAAAATAAATTGAAACTTGATATTATTTTATAAACATGGAAAAGTCCAAAGATTTTGCGACGTTTTGTCTAATAAATCATAATAAAGAACTATCTGTTGCATTTAATTTATATATTAATTATACAAAATATCTTTATTGTTTTTTTAAATCTCTTTCGCCTACAAATCTACAATGTTTTCCTTGTCCCATATGGGGTTGAGCCGTTGAGCCAATGAGAAGCTAAAAATTTCGCTTTTGGACGGTGCCCTGATGTTGATGTGAAATCAATTTTTGTTCGAATAAATTTAAAAATAAATGGTTTTAAGAAAATGTGTTCTTTGAAAAATATAGTTAATGAACGAATAAGTAATATGAAAAAGAAGAAGAAAGTATTCACCAAATGATTAAAATAAAACATACATAATTGTTTTTATAAATATGTAGAAATATTAACATTTTAAATTTTCAATAATTGATGAGCTAGTACTATTATTATTAGTAATAATAACATACGAATATTCAGCAAGTATATTCTAGAAAACGTTGGAGGAACCTAATTACAGGGACCACATATATCCAGACCCTTCGATCCTTATATTCTATTGTATATGTTTGTCGATTGTAATGTTGATTTGTTTTAATTAATCTATTAGAGTATAAAATCCTAATTAATGCAATAACTTCCATGAAATATATCTTCTCAACAATGCCTTCAATCATTTGTATTTTTAGTTATAATCTATAAAGCATGATATTTAAGTATAAATATAAAATCATTAATAATGTTTATCTTTTAAAGTAATATAATGATAGAAATCTGAATATTAATTGGGAAATATTATGGGACTAACCTAGTAACCTATTTTGAGAGTATTTTGGATAACTTTTAAATGAATTTTAACTTTTATCTTAATCTAAAAGTTAAAAAGATGTTTGGAAATACTGATTTTTTCAATTTTTTTAATTTTTCCAATAGAATAAATACATCTTTTTGAAAAGTCATGGAATCCTAACCTTTTCATTTTTTACAAAAAATGATTTTTTGGCTTTCAAAAACTAAACCAAACACCATCTTTATAATGTTTTTGCCTCTTTAATGAGAGTGTTGAAATTTTCCTAACTTATTGAATACCAACACCAAAACTACGTTTACAATTGATATTGTATGGAAGATGTTAAAAGATCCTTATATATTAACTTTTTTTTTTTTTATCGAAAAACCATTATTCAAAAAAATATATATATTAAATCCAAATCCAAATCTTTAACAAGTTTATATTTACTATTTACTTTTTCCATACTTTTGCATAAAGAGGTCCAATGACTTATTAACATTATTATTTATTCTATATGAAATTGCAAAAAAGGTATTTTAATTTAGCATTTTCTTATCAAATATTAAAACCATATAACTATTATGGATTCGATCCTTTTTACCAAGTTTAGTTCCCGTCAAAACAAATATATAAAGAATCAATACAGGTTAAGGAACCAAAAAACCTATTAAGATGGTTGAATCAAACAAATAATAACCATTGGATTTGACTTACTTTGTTAATCAGAAAAAGGAAATGAAGAAAAAGAATGAAAAAAATGATAATAAGAAAAGAATGAAATTGATTTAAAAAAAATGTAAAAGATGTTCAACCTATAACTACAACTGAAAAAAATAAAGATATGCAAGATAAAAAAACAGGTTAGAACATTCACTTAGAGATTAAAAAAAATTATCTAATCATATAATACACACTTATTGAAATTCACTTGTTAAACCCTACCTGTTTCGGTTTGAAATTCAAAAATTCACATTGTGAATCTTCAATGTATCTCATAATCTCAAAGATTCACAACGTGAATTTTCTAAAAAGGTTTTGCAATTTGCTTATCTCTTTCACTTGATTTCACTATGTACACAATACATGAAAAGATTCACCATGTGTATGTGTACATCACATGGTTAACCTTAAACTGTTTTGGAATGAAATGCAAAAATTCACATTATGAATCTTCAATATATCTCATAGTCTCAAAGATTTACAATGTGAATTTTCTAAAAAGGTTTTGCAATTTGCTTATCCTTTTAATTTTGATTTCTTTATGCACATAATACATGAAAAGATTCACCATGTGTATGTGTACATCACATGGTGAACCTTAACCTGTTTTGGTATGAAATGCAAAAATTAACATTGAGAACCTTCGATGTATCTCATAGTCTCAAAGATTGAAAATGTGAATTTTCTAAAAAGGTTTTGCAAGTTGCTAATCCATTTCACTTGATTTCACTATGCACACAATACATAAAAAGATTCACCTTGTGTATATATACATCACATGGTGAACCTTAACCTGCTTTGTTATGAAATGCAACAATTCACATTGTGAATCTTCGATGTATCTCATAGTCTTAACGATTCATAATGTGAATTTACTAAAAAGGTTTTGCACTTTGCTTATCCCTTTCACATGATTTTAGTATGCACACAATACATGAAAATATTCGTTGTGTATTTGTACATCACATGGTGAACCTGAACCTGTTTTGGTATGAAATGCAAAAATTCACAATGTGAATCTTCAATGTATCTCATAGTCCCAAAGATTCACATTGTGGTATCAAGTTGCTTATCCTTTTCACTTGATTTCACTATGCACACAATACATGAAAATAATCATTATGTGTATGTGTACATCACATGGTGAACCTTGACTTGTTTTTGTATGAAATGCAAAAAACACATTGTGAATCTTTGATGTATTTCATAGTTTCAAAGATTCACAATGTGAATTTTTAAAAACATTTTGCAAGTTGCTTATCCCCTTCACTTGATTTCATATTTGCACATTACATGAAAAGATTCACCATGTGTGTGTGTACATAATGCAGATGCATCACATGGTGAATTATATATTATTTGACATGTTTTGGTATGAAAGGTAAATTTACAATGAGAATCTTTGATGTATTTCATAATATTACTTACAATTTTTGACATTGACATTAAAATTTCACATTGTGTAATTGAAGGTTCAAAAAAATATACCAAAACACCGTAAAGAGAACTGTAGAGGAAATTGTTAATAAATTAAGAAAAAATGAAGATGAACAGAATCCTGATGAAAACATTGAAAAAGAAAAAAATTTAGAAGGTTAAAAGATTAAAAAAAAAAAAAAAGCAAACAAAAAAGTTGATGAAGCAAGATAAATATGTTTTGAAGACATCTGAAAAAAAAAACAAAACAAGGTTAGTATTTATAAAATTCTAATTTAATTTAATATTATAAAATGAGTTCTCAATAATTTTGTTTTTTAAAACATGAACAGTCAGACGGAATCCAAGACTTAAAATGATTGAATACTCAAAATTTGTGATCCCTTTTAACTCTAATGATAGCCTTCTAAAGAAATAATATGATAAAAAAGCAACATGATTGTTTATTACTATTCACATGTTTAATTTAGAAAGTTATTAACAAATTCACATGTTTATTTTATGTATTATATTATATTTTGCAAAAAAAAAAGAACTTTGTGAATGATATTTTATTTAATAACAAACATTTTAAAAAATTTCACATGTGAATTTGTTGTATTGTTAATTATGTTATAGTATATGTTACAGTGTGAGAAGCATACAAAAGTTAATGACTAACAAGTAAAAGAAAAAGAGAAATAAATGATACAAAGATAAAAAAAAATTAGATTCTCTTGAAGCAGTCAAAGAAAAAAATGGCAAAAGAGCCAATAAATCCAACTGACATAGTATCTTTGAGAACAAGAATGAGCCCAAAGAAGTTTTATGATATGTTTAAATCTATAAACAAAGAACAAAGAAAGTTGTCAGAGAAATGAGATTTGGATCTTTGATGAGAATTGCACCAAACAGAATTTCTAGGAAAATGGCACGTTTTATTGTTAATTCATTCAATCCAGCAGAGATGAAGATGCATCTACCTAATGAAAACATAGGTGTAACACTAACTCTTATTCATGATTTGCTCAAAATTCCTCTAGGTGGAAAATATATATACAACAATAATCATGTGAAGGAACATAATTAACGGATTGGAAGCAATAATACAATTTCAAAGTTATAAGACCATCCGATGTTGAAGAGAGGATTAAAGAATCCTCAAATCAGGGATTATATTCAGAGCAAACTTTATTATATTGTTTGTTAATACAATATGTGAACAAAATAAGCATAAAACTTGAAAAACAACATAATTGCCAAATTTGTTAGTCAAAACACCAATTAAAGAAATGGATTAAGGTGGTTTTAAAACCAATTGCTTGGAAATGTCAAAGACTATTTGGGATGAAACAGATAGAGGAAACTACTATTATGGGCCACTTCTTTTATTAATAAAGGAATTTATTGTAATTAATACTTTTATTAATATTATTATAAGAAAACTAATTAATCATATTTCTGTTTACATAAACAACTAGCTTATTTGGAGTTTATGAGAAATGATAAGAATGGAAAAATGAAATATACATGAAATACATTTTGGGGAATATGACAGGATGGTCAAAAGTGAAAATTTTGAGTTAAAGAATGGTGAATTTGAAACCTTGGAATAGAATGATGATGTTATAGAGACTGATGAAGAATATGACACTGATAAAAATGAAGATATGAAGCTTGATGTAAGTTCATACATTATGAATATTGTATATATGAACATGAATATGGTCTAAGATAAATTAGATTTGAATAATATTGATATATGTTATAAAATTGTATGCATTCAAAATGTAAAAATAAGATGCGTTCGCATTGAAAATTCGTAATGAATTACAGATATATAATATAAAATGAATTCACATTTTGCACAATTTCATTTTGTAGTTGTAACATCTAATTTCCCGGTATTCATTTTGACCCTTTAGTTAAGATTTATCTGCAAGATTGGTCCCCATTGGCATTTTCGTAATTTTCCGATGTAGCGTGGTACAATGGGCGTACACCTTGGTATGCAAGATGTACCTGGTTACGCGCTAGTACGCTGAGTGTACGTTAGTATGTAGAGCATATGTGGCTAGGTGGCAGATCCTGTTTTTTAGGGTTTATACCCTATTTTTTAACATCCCTAAACATCATGAAATTTTTTTATTTTAAAACCAACCCAAAATCACAAATCATTTACAACATAGTTTTCGAATCATGTTCTATATCAAAGTTTCCCAAAATCATAAGTCCAAAACTTGAGCGTGTGTACGGAAACGCCTTCGCCTTCCCGCAATCCTCTGAAGTACATGAAACATAACCCAAAACTGTAAGCCAATGCTTAGCAAGTTTCCCCCAAAGTACCAACACAACACATAATAATAATAACAACAAACAATACGTATACAGAGCCTTCACTATGAATGGAACTCCATACCATCCTACAGTCTATCTGGTATGCTCATAGAACCATCAGCATGACTGGTATGCCTCACCGGGCCTTCAACCTTTTATGGAACGTTCTCTGGGACTTCGGCCTGAATGGTACACCCCTCTAGAATGCAGTCTATCTAGGATGCCCTAAGTCTCTTAGCCTTCAACACAGAGCAGGACCGCCTCAATCCAACATACCATCACATATCACATATACCACATCAAACCCTAGCTGGAATATACAGACAGTCATCGATATCTAACAAATCACTTATCATAGCATCTTCCTATCTACCAGGATATAGATCTTACAGATCACCACAACATACAATCATGCGAAAAATCAGGATAACAATTTAAAGGGTCGGCCTTAGTGCCTTCGACCTAAAAGTACAATGAGAAAAATCACATCACAAACTAAACTGAACTGATGAGGTCCAACTCAAAATCTCATCTCTCTAAATGATACCTATTTCCACCAAGTGACCAATTCCATCAAAATTCCAAAATATCCTCAAGGTCAAACTTGGTCAAAGTCAACTGGTCAAACCCACTAAGTCGTCTGAGTCAACCCAGCTGAGTCAACTCATCAAGGTTATACGAGTATGTGGGGTATACTCTGGAGGAACATATGGCATACACGAAGCTTAGATGTTGACTGCTCATTGGGGTGTTTGACCGAGTACATGAGGTGTACTCCTATGTACGCGGGGCATACCCTCGCAACCTCCAAACTCCAATAAGTGCTTAATGGCTCAAGCAATTAAGTCCATATTCTAGATCTAAGGTCCAAATGCACTCTAGAGTCATAAAGTTTCCAACTTTATGATTTAACAACCCTAAAAAGTGCTTAACATAAGGTCTTAATCCATCAAGACCTTCCACAAGATGCATAAAGCAAAACTATCAAATGGGACCTCATTTTTAACGCTTGGGACTCCTCCTAGGGTCTAAAAGGATAGTCCAAATCAACAAGAATAAACCATACACAAGATGAGACTTTGGGGACTAAAAAGTAACATAAAAACACCCAAGAATGAGATGTAGCAAATAAGTCATCAAGGTATGAACTTTATACCTTCTAATGATGGAGAAGGATGTAAAACTCCTAGATCCAAGCTTGATTCAAGCTTTCAAGCTTCACCACCACATTCTTCTTCCCTTGGAACACACAAAAACTCACCCTAAACCTTCCAAGAGCTTAAAATGGCTAGGTTTTGCTAGAGAACACAAATATGCTGAGGGAGGCTAGAAATAAGGAGAGAAAGGAGGCTTAATGTTTCTTAAATACCACCCAAACCCTAAAATTTAGGGTTTCCTTCTATAGCTAGTACGCCCCACGAACATAAATGTACGCCCAGTGTACTAGTGCACACCCTAGTACGCGCAGTGTACACACATGTATGCTTGGCGTATTTCTTCTACCAGAATTACGAAAATGCCACTAGGGCTTCAAGGCACTTTCTCTTGGGACTTAGGGACCAAAATGTCATAAATAAAATTATAGAGATCAATTTGGAAGTACCTTAATATCAGGATGTTACAACTCTACCCCACTCGAAGTAGACGTCGTCCTTGAAGTCTGTTGAGGTGAAAAATTATGGATAATGCTTTCGCATCTTGGCCTCCGGCTCCCAGGTCCACTCGGAGCCTCGCCGATGCTGCCACTGTACCTTTACTAATGGTACCTTCTCGTAGTGCAAGAACTTCATCTTCCTTTCCATAATAGTTACCGGGTTCTCAACATAGTTCATGCGCTTATCGACTTGATTATCATCCAAGGAAACCACTGCATCCTCATCCAATATGCACTTTTGCAGTTACGAAACATGGAAATTGTTGTAAATATGACTTAGCTCCTTAGGTAGCTCCAACCTGTAATCAACCTTACCAACCCTGGAAATCACTCGGAAATGCCCAATATATCGGGGTCCTAACTATCCCCTCTTCCTAAAGCGAATCATACCTTTCCAAGGCGAGACCTTCAGTAATACCATATCACCAACCTGAAACTGCAACACAGATTGACGTCGGTTGGCATAGCTCTTCCGCCGACTGTGAACAGTTTGATGTCTCTGCCTGATATGTTGAATGAGGTGTGTGGTCTGAAGGACAACTTCATTTCGTCCCATAACCGTGTGACCAAAATCGCTCTAACAAACTAGGGTACGACATCTTTGCCCATACAAGAGCTCGAAAGGTGGAGCACCAATTTTGGAGTGATAACTATTGTTATAGGAGAACTCCGCAAGAGGTAGATAGGAATCCAAAATCCCATCAAAATCAATAACACAAGCTTGCAACATATCCTCATGGGTTTGTATCGTCCTATCACTTTGGCCGTCGGTTTGCAGATGATAAGCAACGCTGAAGTATAGCCTCATGCCCAATTCTTCATGTAACTTTTGCCAAAAATGGGACACAAACCGAACATCACGGTATGAAACAATGGAGACCGGAACCCCATGGCGAGTAATGATCTCGTGAAAATACACACCGGCCAACTTCTCGGCAAAAGAACTCTCTCGGATAGCCAAAAAGTAAGTACTCTTGGTCAATCGATCCACGATGACCCAGATAGCATCAAAACTCTTTGCCGTCTTCGGCAACTTGGTGATAAATTCCATCGAAATATGCTTTCATTTCCACATGGGAACCTTCAGAGGTTGTAGCTTGCCATGCGGCCTCTGACGCTTAGCCTTGATTATAGTGAAGGTCATGTATCTCTCAACATACCAGGCTATCTCCCTCTTCCTACACGACCACCAATAGCTTAATTTCAAATTCCGATACATCTTGGTGGCCCCAGATAAATAGAAAAACGATACTCATGAGCCTCCTCCAGTACAACCTGCCTGGTCCCACTAGAATCTGGAACCCATAACTGACCACATTGGGTCAATAATGTTGGATATAGTGTCTAAGTTCATAACTATATTTGGTATGTACTTGACCCGACCCGGCATGGTCCATTTGGGTTGCACTTCACCCGAACAATTTATGGATAATATTTGAGAATAGTACAAGTTATGATTTATTAATATATTTTAAGTTCTAATATATTAATATAAGATCATATTATTTAATTAGTGGTGATCTATAATTAATCTAGGATTAATTTAGAGATCAAAGATATTACTAATTAAATATGGGCTTCTATATTTATATAGTATGGGCTAAAGCTTATTTGGAATGGGCTAGGCTTGCATGGAAAAGTCCATGGATACTCCATGGAGCTTTAACCCATGGATCTCATGGAAATGAAGAGACATGGGTTTTAGGGATTTAACCTTAATCCTCCACACTATATAAAGGAGGCTTTGGTTCTTGAAATGACTAGTTGACACTTGTTGAGGTGAGGGCAAATTTCAATATAGTAGTGACTATTCTCTCAAAGTTCCAAGTTTGTGGTGATTTGTGATTTCCACTTGAGGCATCCACACTATTGGTGCTAGGCTCAAAAACTCCAAGCAATCAACTACAACTTCAAGGTAAGTATTTCTTCTAGCTTTATTTGATTCATGTTCCCCATGCCATGCTAGCTAGGATATAAACCTTGGAAAATTAATTATTTGCATGTATCTTAGACAAACATAGATCCAAGGTTTATTAAGGTTGCATGTACACTTAGGAAGTGTTAGAATGCTCAAAACCCATCAGTGGTACCAGAGCCTAGGTTTGTTTGTTTGATACTTGTTGCAATATTTTGGAAAAAGTCGAAAAAAATTGCCGTCTGACTGCTGGACTCGGCGAGTCCATGGGGGGACTCGTCGAGTTCACTTGTATCTTCAACCTACTCGTCGAATAGGTTCATGCACTCGGCGAGTAGGGTCGACAGAGTGCAGATTTTCGACTTTAGTTGCTGGAAATGGATTAGAAACATTACCCTAAACTGTTTTGCTACTTGAAAACTTGTCTTAGATGGTGTAATGTCTTTGCTAATTCATTTACAACAACTAGTTATCAAAATTACAAAGTTTTAAGTGTAATTTTGATTTATGAATGTGTTCATATTCATGTTCTTGTTCTTATGATGTTTTAGATGATCATAAGAATTATTTGTAACCTATGTGGTAGATTAATTCTTGATCATAATGTGTTTTAATGGAGTCCATAACTTGTCCTCGAGTTATGGAAAACCAAAAGTCACTTGGATTAAAAACCATTAAAAGAACACAAGAGTTAAGAAAATGAAGAGTCTTCATTTTTTTACTCTATTAAACTTATAAGTTACAAGAAATGAAAATTTTTGAAAGTTTACAAAACTTGCCCTCAAGTTTTGGGACAAGTAAAGCCAAGTTAATCTTTAGTTCCAATCCTTAGAATTTTAAAAGTTAAAATTCAACCCTTATACTTATACTATTATGATTTAATAATTATATATATATATATATATATATATATATATATATATATATATATATATATATATATATATGTATAAGAACAAAGTTGTCTTACTGCTAGTACACCTCATTCACGAAGTCGGTCCATAAGGTGGGTATAAGGTTGTTGCCTATAAAATGGCAACTTAATGGGTATCCATTCTCACCCACCGCTCGCTTGACTGGTGGAGGGTTGTTAGCCGAACGGGTAGGACAAGGACTTATAAATTCTCATTAAAAGTATGATGAATATTATAAAGTAACTATATGTTTTATTAAATTCCCAATCTTAGTTACTTTAGGAAAATGTGAATAAGGTGCTAATCCATGAAATTACACTTTACACTTTGTCTAAGTCGTTGGTGGAGCGTGTGTGGTTAACCGGCACACTAACTTGGACTTAACAAGGTAGGTAAAGGGTGACTTAAGGTTTATTATAGTATCGGTGGAGCGTGTGTGGTTTACCGGCACATCGATTGAGTGATAAACTTTAAGGGTACCAGGTGATTTGCATGGTTACTTCACACCTCGTTTTGTGATCCTCAGTATCCCAGTCAGAAAACTTGGAGGGCACACTCGAGATTGAAACATGCCTTTGAAAAGTGCATTGAATCTCAAAGAATCTAGGAATTTCTAAGAACCAATCAAAACCTAATATCTAATATTTCGGTTTTCGTGGTGGAAATTGGTGAATCGTCATTCACTTACCTTTCAAATATGTTATAGCTTGGATTACGGCATACCTCTTCTAAGTTATAATATATTGTGATTGGATCCTAGCCTTAATATTACATTTGGGTGTTTTATTAAGGACTCTCTTAATATCTAAACTAATCTTGTCCTCTTCCTTCATATGTCTTCAAACAATGATGCTTCTGGCTCTAATCCTAATGGCTCCTTTACCCTTATGAACTTGTGTGGGAAAGTCACTTTTGATGGATCCAACTTCAATGAGTGGATCAGAAACATCAGGATGATTACCCGCTACGAGGAAAAAGAATATGTCCTTGACAAGGAGCTTAAGGAGATTGATGAGACCACTGCAAATCCTCAGGAGATCGCTGACTTTCAGGCACATGAAAGGGATGTTACGAAAGTAGCATGCATCATGATGGCCACGATGACAACGGAACTCCAAAAGTCCTATGAGGATTTCTACCCTTATGAAATGCACCAAGATTTTATGGAAAGATACAATCAAAGTGCACGACAAGAAAGGTACGAAATCATCTGCTCCATGATAACAACCATGATGAAGGACGGGGATTCCATCACGATCCACATGCAGAAAATGCAAAGGTATGTGGATCGATTGCTGAAGCTTAATGTGAACTTCCCTGAGGAGCTTGCAATAGATATAATTTTACGCTCCTTACCACCGTGCTATGATCAATTCCGCATGACGTATCACATGAATAAGGAAGAGGTCACACTCAGCAAACTTCAGGGACTTCTCAAGACCGCAGAATCAGGTCTTAAGGGGAAGTCGGTTGTTAACACTCCTACTCCAAACTCCACTCTGGTTTTGGAAATCGGGAAAAGTCGAGGGAATAAGAGAAAGAGTTCTTCGAAGGGTACCAAGGTTAGGACCCTTGATGGCTCTTCTTCAAGTGGAACCAAGAAAGGTTTCGTCACTCCTTCTTCTGACCCAAAAGAGGCTGAATGCTTCTATTGCCATGAAAAATCACATTGGAAGCGGAACTACCCAAAATACCAGCAAGATGTGAAGGATGGGAAAGTTAAACCCAACCATGCAGGTATTTACACTATCATTTCTAATAACTCATCCCATTCTAAATCTTGGGTCCTTGATACCAGTTGTGGTATTCACATTTGTTGTGACTTGCAGGGACTAAGAAGAAGTGAGAATGTGGAGCAAGGAAGAATAAACTTAATCATGGGGAATAGGAAAGTTACACCTGTCACCAAGATTGGAGTTTATACTTTATCGCTAAGTAGTGGGTTAAATTTAGATTTGAATAAATGTTGTTATTCGCCAGAAATGGAAAGAAATATTATTTCCTTTCATGCATTGTATAAACAAGGTTTCACCTTTTCATTTGATAATGAAGTTGGTTTGATTAATGCTTTCTTTAATAATGTTCTTTATTTTAAATCATTACCTTGTGATGGTGTGTATGAAGCTATATCTGTTGTAGATAACTTAGGAAATAATGTTTTGTGTATTATTCTCTTAATAATAATAACTTGGATAAAGCATCATTATGGCATTGTCGTCTTGGACATATAAGCAAGAAACACATAGGCCAACTCCAAAAGGATGGAGTCTTGGAGTCGTTTGACCTAAAGTCAAATGATAGTTGCGAATCATGCTTACTTGGAAAAATGACGAAGTCACCCTTCACAGGCTCGTGTGAGAGGGGTGAAGGTTTGTTGGACCTCGTACACACGGATGTGTGTGGACCATTCAAACATGCCACAAGGGATACTAATCATTATTATTTGACTTTTTACTGATGATTACAGTAGATATGGATATGTCTACTTAATCAAGCATAAGTTAGAGACTTTCGAAAGGTTTATGGAATTTAAACAGGAAGTCGAGAATCAATTGGGCAGGAACATTAAGATGCTTCGATCCGATCGAGGTGGTGAGTATCTTAGTTCAGAGTTCCTCGACTATCTTAGGGAATGTGGGATTGTCTCACAATTGACACCTCCCAGGACACCACAGTTGAATGGTGTAGCTGAGAGGCGTAATCGAACCTTGTTAGATATGGTTTGTTCCATGATGAGTCGAGCTACGCTACCAATCTCATTCTGGGGGTATGCCTTAGAGACTGCTGCCCATATTCTTAATCTAGTCCCTACAAAGAAAGTTGCCAAAACTCCTCACGAAATGTGGACTGGTAAAGTACCTAAACTAGACCACATCAAGATTTGGGGTTGCGAGGCTTTCGTGAGACGCAAGACTCATGATAAGCTCGAACATCGAAGCGAGAGGTGTATTTTCATCGGCTACCCACAACAATCCTTTGGTTACCTCTTATACAGACCTAGTGATAATGTGGTCTTTGTAGCAAGAAGAGGAGTCTTTCGAGAGAGAGAATTTATAAGCCAAGGAAACAGTAGGAGGCAAATTGATCTTGAAGAACTTCAAGAGTCAAGTGGTGAAGGAACTTCGAACCCTAGCCCTCAACTTGAGGAGGAAACTCCTATTGAGCCAGTTGATGTGCCTGTACCTCTGAGGCGTTCCACGAGAGTTAGGAATGCACCTGAGCATTATTATGGTTTCCATATTACTGCGGAAGGTGAGACACTTATTAGTGATGAGACACTAGTAGGTCTGGATGAACCTAACAGCTACACGGAAGCCATGGCAGGCCCTGAGGCTGCTAAATGGAAAGAGGCTATGGATAGCGAGATACAATCCATGTATGACAATCAAGTTTGGAACTTGGTAGAGAATGTACCCGGTCGTAAGACTGTAGGGTGCAAATGGATCTTCAAGAAGAAGACCGACATGGATGGTAATGTACACACTTATAAGGCACAATTGGTTGCAAAAGGTTATTCTCAAACTCCGGGAGTTGATTATGATGAAACCTTTTCTCCAGTGGCCAAGATAAAGTCTATTAGGGTTCTGTTAGCCATTGCTGCATTTCATGATTATGAAATATGGTAAATGGATGTCATAACCACTTTCCTTAATGGAAAGTTGGCTGAGGATGTTTACATGGTTCAGCCAGAGGGTTTTGTCAGTACAGAGTACCCCAATAGAGTGTGTAAACTCGAGAAATCCATTTATGGATTTAAACAGGCACCTCGCAGGTGGAATCTTTGCTTTGATGAGAAAGTCAAGGAATTTGGTTTTTCAAGGAGTGAAGATGAATCTTGCGTCTATATCAAGGCTAGTGGGAACATAGTCAGTTTTTTGGTACTGTATGTGGACGACATACTACTCATAGGAAATGACATCCCAACTCTACAGGAAGTAAAGTACTGGATTGGGAAGTGTTTCGCTATGAAGGACCTTGGTGAAGCTGCCTATATCCTAGGGATAAGGATTTTGAGAAACAGGAGTAAAAGACTAATTGGACTTAGTCAAAGCACCTATGTGGACAAAGTGTTGAAAAGATTCAACATGCATAACTCTAAGAAAGGTGAGTTACCCATTCAGAGTAATGCCAGATTGAGTAAGACACAAAGCCCTAGTACTGAGGCTGAGATAGCACAAATGAGTCGACTACCTTATGCTTCAGCTGTAGGATCGATCATGTATGTTATGACATGTACTCAACCTGATGTAGCCTTTGCTTTGAGCATGGTTAGCAGGTATCAGGGGAACCCTGGCAAGGAACACTGGATTGCGGTAAAGAATATCCTCAAGTACCTGCGAAGGACTAAGGACTCGGTCCTTACCTTCGGTTGGAGTGATGAGTTGAGAGTTGTAGGGTATAGTGATGCTAGCTTCCAGACTGATAGGGATAATTTCCGCTCTCAGTCGGGCTGGGTCTTTACCTTAAACGGAGGAGCAATCACTTGGAAGAGTTCCAAGCAGGAGACAGTGGCTGATTCCACTTGTGAATCAGAGTATATAGCAGCAAGCGAGGCAGCAAAGGAGGCTATATGTCTAAAGAACTTCATCGGAGACCTTGGAGTTGTACCAGCTATAAAAGAGCCGATGGAGATTTTCTGTGACAGCAATAGTGCAGTTGCCTTAGCCAAGGAACCAAGAGATCATGGGAGATCCAAACACATTGACAGAAAATATCACTTCATCAGACATCGAATAGAAGAAGGAATCCTCGTGGCGAAGAGGGTATCATCGGATGAGAACCCAACAGATCCCCTCACGAAGGGATTGAGTAGGGTTAAGCATCTCCAGCATGCTCGGAGCATAGGGCTGAAGGATGATATAAGTTTTAGTAGTTAGATAAATTATGAAATTTGTAAAGTGTAATTGACATTTGATGATGAATAAAAGGTGTTTTATTTATGAGTAAAGTGTTGCTATCTCTTGTCGATCGTTTACTTTATTTCTTTTTGCATGTTTTGAATTCCAGAATAATTATGTTTGGTATATCATATTATTCAAACCTCCACAGTCGGTCATATGTCGGAAGTAGGTATGAATCAAGACTGTCATGATTGGTTGCAGAGGTCTAAGGTGTTGGACATGGCTACAACAATCATGAGTGCTCATAAGTTATGAGCATTGGACTCAACCCACGCTCACTGGAATCACTTCATGAAATTCTATCTCGAGTGATCGTGAGACAGTAATATCATATAAGTCTTCAAACCTAGAGATATGATTTGTTACTTACAAGTTGGTTATGCATTGATTGTACGAAAACGCATTGGTAACTCGATGTTATAAAACGTGCTTTTGTGTGTAATTCAATGAGTGGTAGAACAAACATATAAGTCGAAGTTTATCTGTTCCTTCTTAGATTAGAAGCTGATATCTGGGCCCCTCGATGATATTGTTTTGACCTATGTACCGAGGCCGATCAGAACTAAATTGATGTGTTTAGTTAAGTTCTATGTCAAACAAATCGAAAATCGGGAAACAAATGCTGGACAATAAGCAAGACCATGTTCCATGTATTTGTCCGGCTGATATCTAGAACAGAGGATTATATGATCACTTATCTTAAATGGTGCATTCTAGTTCAACAGAGTTTAAAGAGCTACGATTGTTGATCAGTTCCTGAAGTCATACTTGCAACTATAGTTATTAGACTTATCCAAGTGGGAGACTGTTGGATATAGTGTCTAAGTTCATAACTATATTTGGTATGTACTTGACCCGACCCGGCATGGTCCATTTGGGTTGCACTTCACCCGAACAATTTATGGATAATATTTGAGAATAGTACAAGTTATGATTTATTAATATATTTTAAGTTCTAATATATTAATATAAGATCATATTATTTAATTAGTGGTGATCTATAATTAATCTAGGATTAATTTAGAGATCAAAGATATTACTAATTAAATATGGGCTTCTATATTTATATAGTATGGGCTAAAGCTTATTTGGAATGGGCTAGGCTTGCATGGAAAAGTCCATGGATACTCCATGGAGCTTTAACCCATGGATCTCATGGAAATGAAGAGACATGGGTTTTAGGGATGTAACCCTAATCCTCCACACTATATAAAGGAGGCTTTGGTTCTTGAAATGACTAGTTGACACTTGTTGAGGTGAGGGAAAATTTCAAGATAGTAGTGACTATTCTCTCAAAGTTCCAAGTTTGTGGTGATTTGTGATTTCCACTTGAGGCATCCACACTATTGGTGCTAGGCTCAAAAACTCCAAGCAATCAACTACAACTTCAAGGTAAGTATTTCTTCTAGCTTTATTTGATTCATGTTCCCCATGCCATGCTAGCTAGGATATAAACCTTGGAAAATTAATTATTTGCATGTATCTTAGACAAACATAGATCCAAGGTTTATTAGGGTTGCATGTACACTTAGGAAGTGTTAGAATGCTCAAAACCCATCAAATAACCCTCGACTATTTGTGAGAAATTTGTCAATCTCACCTATGATCCTCTCTTCCTTCTAGTTCTCTTTTCGAACTCCCTCGGCCTGAGTCTCCCTGATCAAACCAAAAAGTGGAGAATCAACCGATATCCTCCTACATGTCACCCTATCTGAAGACCACGCCAATTTGTGGCTCAAAGCATCTGCTACCACGTTCGCTTACCCGAATGGTAAAGGGTCTCGCTCTCATAATCCTTAACTACATCCAGCCACCTACAATACCTCATTTTTAGGTTTGGCTAATCAATAATATGCCTCAGACTCTTGTAATCTGTGTAGACAATACAATGGACCCCATATAGATAATGCTTCCAAATCTTTAGGGTGGACACCACCGCCCCTAACTCCAGATCATGCGTGGGATACCATGACTCATGCGGATTCAACTACCGTGAAGCATAAGCAATCACCCGTCCTTTCTGCATGAGGAATGCCCCCAAACTACTGGTGGATGCATCACAAAATTCCACAAAATCCTCAACTCCCTCTAGGAGGGTCAATACATGGGCCTCACATAACCTCTGCCGAAGAGTCTTAAATGCCGACTGCTGCTCTGGGACCTATCAGAAATCCACCCCTTCCTCGTCAGACAAGTGAGGGGTACCATAATCTTGGATAAATCCTAAATGAATATCCTATAGTACCCTTCTAAACCCATGAAACTCCTGATATCGGAAGAAGATTTCAGAACCTCCCACTGCATCACTGCCTCGATCTTGGCTGATTCGACGAAAATCTCATATTGGTTAACGAGGTGCTCCAAGAACTGGACCTCTCGTAACCAAAATTCACACTTTGAGAACTTAGCATAAAGTCTTTCTCGCCTTAAAACCCCGAGAAGATCACAAAGATGCTGCTCTATGGTCTTGGAATACACCAAGATATCATCAATAAATACAATGACAAATTGATCAAGCATCGACCTGCATATCTGATTCATCAAATCCATAAACACAACAGGTGCATTAGTGAGCCCAAATAGCATCACCACGAACTCTTAATGCCCATAACGAGTTCGGAACAAGGTCTTCTCCAGGTCCTCCTCTTTCACTCTAACATGATGATACCCAAACATTAGATCTATTTTGGAGAACTAAGATGTACCCTTCAACTGATCAAATAGGTCATCAATCCGTGGGAGGTGATAACGGTTCTTCACCGTTAACTTATTCAACTCCCGATAATCAATGCACATCCAGTATGCAGCATCCTTCTATTGGATTTGGTGTCTAATCCCATAACTATAACTGGGATGTACTTGACCCAATTGTAGCATGGTCCTTTTGGGTTGCCTTCACCAGTGCAGTTTGATAGGATGGACTTTTAAGAATAAGGTTATTATGATTTATTAATATATTACATATATAATATATTAATATGAAATCATATTATTTAATTATTATTGATCAAGAATTAATTTGGAATTATTTTATGGTCAAAAGAGACTAATTAAATATATGGGGATTGATTATGTAAATCAATTATTCTTATAGTATGGTCCAATGGTCCATGATTATTTAGATGGGCTAAACCAATGAGATAATCCATGGATATTCCAAAGAGGTTAAACCTATGGAGCATAAGAATGTGAAAGGTTATGGAGCATTAGGGTTTGCATGAATGTAACCCTAGCTTAGCAACACTACAAAAGCATACCCTTAGAACCAAAATCGGTACCCATTCATTTCTAAGAGAGTGACGTTGATTTTGTGCTAAGTAACCTATTCTCTCAAGCATCCTCTTGCATATTGGTGTTTTTGAACCATTAGAGACATCACATTTGGGGTGCTCAAGCTTTCAAATGCCAAGAACTACAAGTCCTTCTAAGAGGTAAGTCATCTAACTAGTTGTATTGTTCATTTGACAATTTGTATTCTAGTTAGGACAATGCTTTGGAAAATTTGAAAATGCATGCATAATTAGAGAAAACATAGATCCAAAGCATTTAGCATTGCATGTGCACCATAGGAGTGTTATAGTGCTCAAAACCCAACAGTGGTATCAGAGCCTAGGATTGTTTTCTATTATAATTGATGCTTGTTATTTTTTAAAGTTGAAAAAATCAAATTTTTGTGTAACACTCTAAAAATTCAAGCCAATTTAAACTTTTCAAAAACAAACCAATTTCATTAAGTTATTACAAAAAGGTTTTCAATACATTTATTATCAAAATATTCCCAGAACCATATCATAAAACAAGAACATGAGGAGCGGTACGATCACACCTTCGCCTTGCCACGGTCTCCTGAAGTACCTGAAAACATTAAACCACAACTGTAAGCCTGAAAGTTGAGTGAGATACCCCCAAAATACCAACCACATATACCATACACATAACATATCATAACAGAATAGAACATCCATGCACTACGGGTCTACTGGGTGACTGGTCCACCGCACCGGCCTTTAGTCCACCTGGTCCACCCTCCGAGTCTAGCCATATCCATCGAGTCTGCAGTGTGGTTGGTCTGCCCGCACCGGGCGTTCAACCCACCTGGTTCGCTCTCTAAGTCTACAGTATGACTGGTCCGCCCGCACCGGGCCTTCAGTCGGCCTGGTCCACTCTACGAGCCTAGAAACGTCTAGTCCGCCCTCGTGGGGCCTATAACCTATCCGGACCGCTCGCTGGGCCTTCAGAATATCCGGTCCGCCCTGGTATGTTGGCCTACAGCACAAAGCAGGACCCGCCTCAACCCAAACCCAGTCAACCAACCATGTGCACATAAACATATAACCATATAACAATTACTCATCAATCAACTGATCTAGCAGATCACATACATAACATACTCTATAGAGGATACCGACCTAACCGGTCACTAATATAGAATCAACCTATGTACCAGGATACCGAACTTAACTAGGTCCCTAACATATACCATCCCAACTACCAGGATGCAAACATAGCAAAGCAATAACATAACAACAATACCCGGATTACAATCCGATAAAGGGCTAGCTTTGGTGCCTTAGACCCTGTTGATATGGTGAGGATAACTCACCTTGCAACTACTGACTAAAAAGACAAGATGATGCTGCTCCAACCTCCGACATGAACTCCACCACTGATAATACCAAAAGACTGAACTTAATAAATACCAATAATTACCAAATTACCCCTGGAAGTCAACTGGTCAACTCTTGGTCAAAGTCAAAGTCCTCACTCAAAGTCAACCTACCTGAATGAATCTACTCGCCAAGTCAGCCCGCTAACTCGTCGAGTCCCTATGCTCTAAAGACTTCCATAACGCAACCCAACTTGCCGAGTCGCCCCAATACTCGCCGAGTCCCACGAACTCTGAGTCACTTCCTGCTCAACTCACCGAGTCATCCCTCGACTCACCGATTCACAGCACAACCAAAAAAAAGGTTAGGACTTCGCGACCAGACTCTCCGAGTCCAAGAATAGACTCGCCGAGTTGTTCTTCCAACTCGTCGAGTCCCTGCCTATTTTCATCCAACTCGCCGAGTACACCCATGTTTCTCGCCAAGTACACCCATGTTTCTCGCCAAGTACATCTAGTTCTTAATCCATACAGTGGCTTTCCAAGCCATGCAGGGGCTCCAATCCATAGATCCAACCTCCTACAACCTCCCTCACACATAAAGGTGCAAACTTTACATGAAACCATGTGGAAATAAGCCCAAGATACTCTTGGGCTAAGGCTTAAGGCAAAGGGACTTCACCAACCACTCTAGGACAGCACCTTTACAACAAATAGGATCATTACAAGCTTAGATATGAAGTTTCAACTTCACATCTAGCTTCTAAACTTGAAATTGAATCCACCCAAGCCATAATCCCAAAAATAGCAACCAAAAACGAATCTAGAAGAAGAAAAATCAAGGTAACAGATTGTTACCTCTGAAATGATCCAAAGGAGGAATAGATCCCTGATCTACAATGATATCCAGATTCTAGCCTCTTGATCTTCAACCTTCTTCTTCTCAATTTCTCTTCCCAAGCTCTAATTCTTCATCAATGGAGGTTATACACGATTTTAGGGTTTTGTGGGTATTGGAAGGTAACAAAGAGGCTGAGGGTGGGTTATAATGTTCTTTATATAGGGTACAACCCCGAAAATTAGGGTTCTCTCCACCCAGCACCAACTCGCTGAGTCACTCCTCCGACTCGCCGAGTTGGTCACTTAGCACATGACCATATTCGCGACCGGACTCGCCGAGTCGGTCTTCCATATTTACACTAAGCACCCTGAACTTTGCTCTTCTGAACCTTAGGGTGTTACATTTTGGCCTCTGACTGATGAACTCACCAAGTCCACTGAGTAACTAAGCAATTCGGCGAGTCAATTCATGCACTCAACGAGTTGCTAACTATGTTTGCAGAATTTCGAGTTTCTTGTCGCAGATTGGATTGGGAACACTACCACAAACTATTTTGGATCATTAAAATGATTTTTTTTTCTGACTTGATAGTGTTTGTACACATCCAACCACAAGATAATATCAAAGTTTTGACAAAATTGTTGATTTATATGATAAATGAAGTTGCTTGCAAATTGTTGACTTGATATTATCTTGTTTATGAGTTTAGCTAGATCGATCTTGAGTTGTATGATAATTTTTGCTGTTGATAAATTGATCTAAATGATTTTTAATGACCTCCATAACTTGTTCTCAAGTTATGGAAAATGAAAGGTCTCATCTTTAAAATTGAATTAACATCATAAGTTATGAATATGAAGAGTTTTGACAAGTTTCAAAACTTGCCATCAAGTTTTGGAATTTTTGAAGTCTCACTAATGAAACTTTAATTCCAAACCCTAGAGTCTTAAAAGTTAAAATTCAATCCTTATACTTTCTAATACTATAAGTTTAATATATATATATATATATATATATATATATATATATATATATATATATAAAAGACAAGTCAGTCTTACCGTTAGTAGGCCTCATTCACGAATTCGGCCTGTAAGGGTGGGGGGGGGGGGTATTAGGTTATTGCCAATAAAATGGTGGTTTAATGGGTGTCCACTCTTACCCACCGCTTCCTTGACTGGTGGAGGGTCTTTAGTCGAATGGGTATGATAGGACATTAATTCTCCCTCATTAAAAGTAAAATGATAAATATAACATTTTAAATTCTCTATATTAGTTACTTTAGGAAAATGTGAAAATTGTGCTAATCCATGAAATTACACTTTGCACCTTGTTAAGTCGTTAGTGGAGTGTGTGCAGTTAACCGACACATTAATTTGGGACTAACAATGTGTGGCAAAGGGTAGCTTGATGTTAATCATAGATCGATGGAGCGTGTATGGTTAACTAGCACATTGATTAGGTGATTTGTAACATTGGGTGTACCAAGCTAATTTGCATGGTTATTCACGCCTTGTTTGTGATCCTCGGTATCCCAATCATAAACTTGAAGGGTACAATCGAGATTTAAACAAGCCATTGAAATTTTCAATGATTCTCAAGGATCTAGGAATTTCAATCCAATTAAAACTTAATAATTTATTTACTTTTTCATGGTGAAAATTGGTAAATCGTCATTTACCTACGTTCAAATATTTTACAATTGTATTACTGCATCCTTTTCGCAATTGTAGAATATTGTGTTGGTTCCAAGCCTTAATATTTCAACTGGGTGTAATATTAAGGATTATCATCTAACCTAAAAAATTTTCTTCTTCTTTTTCATATGTCTATCCCAAATAATGCTTCCAACTCAATCCATTCAGGCTCTTTCTCCCTCATGAACCTATGTGGGAGGGTCATTTTCAATGGCTCGAACTTCAATGACCGGATTCAAAACATCTGAATGGATATTCTCTATGAGGACAAAGAATATGTCCTAGATAAAGAGCTTAAGGAGATTGATGTCACCACTGCTACTCACGAACAAATTGATGAACATATTTCTCATGATAGGGATGCAACAAAGGTGTCATGTCTAATGATTGCTACCATGATTGTTGAGCTGCAGAAGTCCTATGAGGACTACTATCCTTTTGACATGTATCAAGATTTGATGGAAAGATACCATCAAAGTGCTTGGCAGGAGAGGTATGAGATTATTGTCTCCATGATCGCAACCAAAATGAAGGATGGTGAACCCATCACAACCCACTTGCAAAAGATGCAGAGATTTGTGGACAGCTTGCTTAAATAGCATGTCAATTTTGATGAAGAGTTTGCCATAGATATTATTATACACTCTTTACCTTCTTTTTCTGATCAGTTTTGTATGACCTATCATATGAACAAGGAGGAGGTCACTCTTAGCAAGCTTCAAGGCCTTCTAAGAACTGTAGAAAGCAAATTGAAAGGCAAGTCAGTTGTGTCTACTCTTACTAATACTACTTCTGTCCCTGTTCTGGCAATTGTACATAGGAAGGAAAAGAAGAGGAAAGCTCCTTACAAGAGCCGCAAGGGAAAGTCTCTTGATGGATCCTCTTCCAGTGGGACCAAAGCTGGTTCTTCCAATCCCTCCTCAAATCCGAAGGATGTAGAGTGCTTCCACTACCGTGAAAAAGGGAACTGGTAACGAAGCCGCCCTAAGTACTTTTAGGACATAAAGGATGGCAAGATCAAGCCCTCCTTTGCAGGTATTTACACTATTCAATCTAATAACTCATCACATGCTAATTCTCGGGTCCTTGATATAGGTTGTGGATTTCACATTTGTTATGATTTGCAGGGACAAAAAAGAAGTTGGGATGTCGAGAACGGGAAGATAAACTTAATCATGGGAAATAGGAAAGTGTCGCCTGTAACCAAGATTGGAGTTTATTCTATACTGTTTAGTAATGGTTTAAATTTAGATTTGAATAATTGTTGTTACTCGACCAATATGGCGAGAAATATTATTTGCAATCACAGTTTGTATAAACAAGGTTTTACCTTTTCTTTTAATAATGAAATTGGTAGTGTTAATGCTTATTATAATGGTGTGTTTTTATTTTGAAGCATTACCTTGCAATAGTATATATGAAAATATGATGGTTGTAGATAACTTAGGAAATAATATCTTACACATTGAGTCTTCCAATGATTTGGATAAGGCATTCTTGTGGCAATGTCGTCTTAGACATATCAACAAGAAGAGCTTAGCCCAACTCCAAAACGATGGAGTCTTGGAGTCATTCGACTTAAAGTTAGATGACACTTGTGAATCTTGTTTACTTGGAAAGATGACCAAGTCACCCTTCACTAATTCTTGTGAAAGGGGTAAGGTCTGTTGGATCTCATACACACTGATGAGTGTGGACCATTCAGAACCGCCACAAGGGATGCTATCTGCTTCTATGTGACTTTTATTGATGATTACAGTAGGTATGGCTATATTTACTTAATCAAGCATAAGTCAGAAACTTTTGAAAAGTTCAAGGAGTTTAAGCAAGAAGTGGAGAATCAATTGGGCAGGAAGATAAATTTGTTGCGATCCGATCAAGGGGGAGAGTATATTAGTATCGAGTTCCTTGACTATCTTAAGGAATGTGCAATTGTTTCACAATTGATGCCATCTAGGACACCGCAACTTAATGGTGTGGCTAAGAGGCGCTATAGAACCTTGCTAGACATGGTTTGTTCCATTATGAGTCGAGATTCGTTACCTATCTCATTCTGGGGGTGTGCCTTAGAGACTTTCGCCCATATCCTTAATCTAGTCCCAACTAAAAAGGTTTCCAAAACACCTCATGAGATGTGAACAGGTGTGGCTGTGAGACTTGAGACTCATGACAAGCTCGAATCTCGGAGTGAGCGATATATTTTCAACGGCTACCCATAAAAGTCCTTTGGATATCTCTTTTGTAGACCGAGTGACAATGTTGTCTTCGTTGCAAGGAGAAGAGTCTTTTGTGAGAGAGAACTCATATGCCAAGGAGGTAGTGGGAGGAAAATTGACATAGAAGAGCTTCAAGATTCAAGCGGTGAAGGAACCTCAAACACTAGCACTCAACCCAAGGAGGAAACTCTAGTTGAGCCAATTGATGAGTCCGTACCTCTCAGGCGTTCCAGTAAAGTTAGTGTTCCACCTGTACTAAATGGCTTTCATATAACAGCTAAAGGTGATACAGTTATCAGTGATAGCATATTGGTAAATCAGGATGAACCTAACAACTACAAGGAAGCCATGGTAGGCCACGAGTTTGCAAAATGGAAAGAGCCTATAGACAGCAAGATTTAGTCCATGTATTAAAATCAAGTTTGGACCTTGGTTGAAAATGTACCGGGCGGTAAGACAGTTGGGTGCAAATGGATCGTCAAGAAGAAGACCGACATGGATGGGAAAGTACACACATATAAGGCACGATTGGCTGCAAATGGCTTTACATAAACTCATGGAGTTGACTATGATGAGAGCTTCTCACCAGTAGTGAAGATTAAATCTATAAGGGTTATGCTAGCCATAGTTGCATTTCATCACTATGAAGTATGGAAAATGGATGTCAAAACCGTTTTCCTTAATGGAAAGTTGGTTGAAGATGTTTACATGAGTCATACAGAGGGTTTTTTCAATGCAAAGTACCATAATAGAGTGTGTAAGCTTGAGAAATCCATCTATGGATTTAAACAAGCATCTCACAGATGGAATCTTTGTTTTGATGAGAAAGTCAAAGAGTTTGGATTTTCGACAAGCGAGGATGAGTCCTGTGTATATGTCAGAGCTAGTGGGAGTATAATGAGCTTTCTGGTATTGTATGTAGATGACATACTACTCATAGGAAATGACATCCGAACCTTACAAGAGGTTAAGTCCTGGCTAAGGAAGTGTTTCATTATGAAGGACCTCGGAGAAGCTGCTTACATCTTAGGGATAAGGATAATGAGAAACAGGAGTAAGACTAATAGGACTTAATCAAACTACCTACTTGGACAAGGTGTTGAAATGCTTCAGCATGGGGTAGTCCAAGAAAGGTGACTTACTTATCCAAAGCAATACCAAACTGAGTAAGACTTAGAGTTTGGGTACAGAGGCTGAGATAGCAGAGATGAGTCAAATACCATATGCTTCTGTAGTTGGATCGATCATGTATTCTATGAATTGTACTCGTCTTGATGTGGCATTTGCTTTGAGCATGGTCAACAGATATCAAGGGAATCCTTGTAAAGCTCATTAGACTGCAGTTAAGAACATTCTTAAGTACCTGCAGAGGACGAAGGACTGGGTCCTTACACTTGATGGGAGTGATGACATGAGAGTGACAGGGTATAGCAACGACAACTTTTAAACCGACTGATATAATTTCCACTTTCAGTCGGGCTGGGTGTTTACCCTAAATGGAGAAGCAGTGACATGGAAAAGTTCCAAGCAGGAGATTGTAGCTGATTTAACGTGCAAATTAGAGTACATAGCAGCAAGCGAAGCATTGAACGAGGCGATATGGTTAAAAAAATTTATTGGAGACCTTGGAGTCATACCATCCATAAAGGAGCCTATGGAGATTTTCTACGATAATGAAGGGGTGGTAGCCTTAACCAAGGAACCGAGATATCATGGTAGATCCAAGCATATCGACAGAAAATACAACTGCATAAGACATCAAGTAGAAGAAGGACACCTCGTGGTAAAGGGGATATCGTCAGAGGACAATCCAAAAGATCCCCTTACAAAGGGACTAACTAGGGTTAAGCACTTGCAGCATGGAAGGGACATTAAGCTAACAGATGATATTAGTTTTAGCTAAATTATAATTGACATCTGATGATTAAATAAAAGGAGTTTTATTTATAAGTAAAGTTACTGTTTTATGCCAATTATTTACTATTGTTTTTATTTGCATGTTTTGACTTCCAAAATAAGAAAATTAATTTAAACCATCCACAATTGATAATATGTTGGAAGTAAGTATGAAAGAAGATTGTCATGAGTTGGCTTGTAGATTGTCTAAGGTGTTAGACATAAGAAAAGTTTGCTACACCATTCATGAGTGCTCCTGAATAAGATTTGAGTATTGTATGGTGCTCACCTGAAGTACTTCATGGAACTTATCACGAGTAGTTTTGAGATGATAATATCATATAATATTTAAATCAAGATATATGAGTTGTTGACTACAAGTTGGTTGTGCACTGATGGCATGAAAACACATCAGTAACTTGATGTTATATAACGTGTCGTTGTGCATGATTTGATGAGTAGTTAGAACAAGCATATAATGTCAAAGTTTATCTATTCCTTTTTTCCTAAGAGGTTTAAAAGCGATATCTTGGGCCCCTCGATGATTCTATTTTGACTATGTGTCGGGCCCGGTCAAAACTTAATTGATGTGTTCATTTATGTTCTATGTCAGACGAATTGGAAATCGGGAAACAAATTGCAGCACAATATGTATGATTATGTTCCATGTATTTGTCCGCATAGATATCTTGAGAGCAAAGGATTATATGATCCCTTACCTGAAGGAATCCATCACTAACTAGGTTAGAGTTCGACAACGACTTTTGAAAGTTATGATTGTTAAGTCGGATCCTGAAGTCGCATTGGCAGTTATAGTTGTTAGACTTATCCAAGTAGGAGACTCTTAGATTTGGTGTCTAGGCCCATAACTATAATTGGGATTTACTTGACCTGATTGTAGCATGGTACTTTTGGGTTGCCTTCACCGGTGCTATTTGATAGGATGGAATTTTGAGAATAAGGTTATTATAATTTATTAATATATTACAAGTATAATATATTAATATGAAATCTTATTATTTAATTAGTATTGATCAAAAATTAATTTAGAATTAATTTTATGGTCAAAAGAGACTAATAAAATATATGGGGGTTGATTATGTAAATCAATTATTCTTATAGTGTGGGCCAATGGTCCATGATTATTTAGATGGGCGAAACCAATGAGATAATCCATGGATAGTCCATGGAGGTTAAACCCATGGAGCAAAAGAATGTGAAAGGTCATGGAGCATTAGGGTTGGCATGAGTGTGACCCTAGGTTAGCAATACTATAAAAGAATACCCTTAGTCCTACAATCGGTACCCATTCATTTCTAAGAGAGTGAAGTTGATTTTATGCAAAGTAACCTATTCTCTCAAGCCTCCTCTTGAATATTGGTGTTTGTAAACCATTAGAAGCATCACGCTTGGTGTGCTCAAGCTTTCAAAGGTCAAGAAGTACAAGTCCTTCTAAGAGGTAAGTCATCTAACTAGTTGTATTGTTCATTTGACAAATTGTATGTTAGTTAGGACAATGCTTTGGAAATATTGAAAATGCATGTATAATTAGAGAAAACATAGATCCAAAGCATTTAGGGTTGAATGTGCACCGTAGGAGTGTTATAGTGCTCGAAACCCAACACCTTCTTCTTGAAGAACAATATCGATGCACCCCACATAGAACTGCTCGGTCTGATGAACTGCTTGCCTAGCAGCTCCTGTAGTTGAGATGACAACTCCTGCATCTCAAGTGGTGCCAAGCGGTACGATGCATTAGAGATTGAGGCCGCACCCAACACAAGGTCAATCCTGAACTCGACCTGCCTCTTGAGAGGCACACTAGGCAACTCCTCCGGGAATACATCAGCAAACTCCCTGGCCACTAAAACCTCTGAAACTGAAATTTAATCCCCAAATCGTGTGTCAACCACATAAGCCAAATAATCTGCACACATGTGTTGAATATACTGACAAACCCTGGCTGCTAAACAAAACCCTAAACCAACTTTGGTGCCCTATCCATAAATATTCAGTTCTTCCCCAGTTGGGGTTCAAACAACCACCCGTTGGCCTTAACAATGAATCATGGCACCAAACCTGCTCAGCCAGTCCATATCCACTATCACACATACATCCCTCATAGGTATAAGGGTCAAATCAATTAGATAAGGTACCCCGCAGATCTCAAGCACACATCCATGAAATATCGAAGATGCAGAAACATTGTGTTTGGTGGTGATAGAAACTCGCAACGGACACTCTAAATCCCCAATAAGCATATTAAACTCCCTACTGAAAGATCGAGATACAAAAATGCTGACACGCACCTGATTCAAATAACACAAGAGTAGGCAAAGAGTTCACTAGGAACATACCTATCAAAAGCATATATAAGCATAGCACAAAACATAATCAACAGAATAATGAATAGATACATGCTCGTCACAACATCTGGAGCTGCTTTAGCCTCCTTAGAAGTGATCTAAAAAGCGCGACCTCGAGGCCTCGAGGGCTCCACCCTCCCCTAGCGCCGATCAGTGATCCTCAAAGTAGTTGGCATCTGGGTCTGCGATGGCTTGGCGACGAGCAATGGACAGTTGACATTCACATGGACAAGCTGATCACAATGATAGCAAATCCTGGAACTCGGAGCTTGGGTCGGCTGGCGGAAATACCTCAAATAGTGCCCCTCTTTTCTACATTTATGGCACCCACCTCATGATCGATAGGCCCCATCATGAACCTTACCGCACTTCACACAAATGTGGCCCCTCTGACTCCCAGATCTAGAATCAGCAGCCTTGAACCGCTTTGGTGCTGGCTGTGATTGCATCGGGGCTGGTCTCTACTCTATCGTCTAAATCTCTATCTCAATCTCATGCCGCCTGGCAGCCTCTTGCATCTCTAACAAGGTATCATAACGTTAAGTGGAAACAAACTGTTTGATATCCTTCTTGAGCATGCTCAAGTAATGGGTCATCTGATCCTGATCAGAAGAAAACTCAGGGCATAACATGGCCCTCTCTGTGAACATCCTCGTGATCTCTGTCACCGACTCAG
Source organism: Lactuca saligna (assembly GCF_052625555.1). Lineage (NCBI taxonomy): Eukaryota > Viridiplantae > Streptophyta > Magnoliopsida > Asterales > Asteraceae > Lactuca > Lactuca saligna. Next base: position 149,392,926 of record NC_136420.1, read on the forward strand.
TTCCCTGCCTCAGGTCCAAAAGCTCCTGGGCTAACCTTTCACGCTCCACAGCGACACATATCTAGTACGGAACATCTCTGAGAACTGCTCCCAAGTCACAACAGCTCTCTACTCAGTAGAATATGATCCCGTAACAAATCTCCATCAATCCTTCACTTTGGACCACAAAGGGTTCAAAGCGCACCTGACCTTCTAGTCAGCTACGCAAGAGCAGGTGAATGAGCATCCCTCAATATCAGATATCCACCTCATAGCTATGATCGGGTCCTGAACTCCATCAAAAGTTAAGAGCATTGTATTGTCGTAGTCTCGATACCAAAAACCCCATCCAACACCAATCCTTACTGCGACGACAATAGTGGTGCTTGTAGCAGCACCAACAGCCTCAACAAGGGTTGCATATTTGTCATTAAAGAACTCCAACATCGCGGTCTTGATAGACCTAAAAATCTTTGGTATCTACCCCTGAACAATAGCCACAACCTCCTCATGGAGAATATCCCTAATCATGTCCTCAGGCACAGTTGGCTCATCCTGACTTCCAGCTCCCAATCTCGATCCGCATCCAGCCTCAAATCATCTCGTCATCACCATACTGAATATAAACGATGGAGACACCAGATAACATACATGTCAACAGGGGAACCAAGTCCTAACAAGCTCTAGGGGTTGTGACTTCCCTGTTACACGTACGTGTCCTGTGCTTTTACTAGTATGGGTCTATACTACATTCCACACCTACCTATATTTGTCTTAGTGGATGATCAGATAAACCCTAAAAACACACACTAGCATACTCATACACTCAATACTCACTCCCTATAGGAAAGCTAATGCAACTGGCCAGCTAACCCCACACAATTCATCCATGAAACTTCCACCAACCTTGCAACACTCGTGTACACTAATTATACATAACACTGTACCCTATGGACAATCGAATATCAGATCCTACCCTAAGGCCTTCATCAAACAAGAATAGGAAATAAGGCCAAACCAAACATTCTCAGGCTTTTGAATCTTAGTTATGTATAACCATGATGCATACACTAAGAAAATACAATAATGATGTCAATTTCATATAAAGAAGGATCATAGGTTATCAGGCATCAAGTAGTCAGGCAATTCTATCATGCAATTCCTGGAGATCCCTAGCTTATCATTAGCATGTTGTTCTAACATATCACAATATCAAAAAAGATTGTGGTAATTTGGGATCAAATTGCTGGATTCGACTGATCGTACACACCACATCCTCCTTGATTATTTGAAAAATACTTTGAAAATCATTTTAAAAAGCTTTTTCCTTAGTTTGAGATTGGATTCACATGAGTGTTCCTATAATTCACTCAAACCAAGGCTCTCATACCAACTTCTAACATCCATAAAAATCATGAAATATAATTTTTTTTAAAACCAATCCAAAATCACAAATGGTTTACAACATAGTTTTGAAATAATGTTCTATATCAGAGTTTCCTAAAGTCATAAGTCCAAAATATGAGCGTGTGTATGGTCACACCTTCGCCTTCCCGCCATCATGGGAAGTACCTGAAACATACCCCAAAATTGTAAGCCAACGCTTAGTGCCTTACCCCCAACGTACCAACACAACACATAATAATAAAAGCAACAAACAACATGCATACAGAGCCTTTAGTCTGACTGGAACGCCCTAGCAACCTACAATTTATCTGGTGTGCTCACAGAACCTTTAGCATGACTGGTACGGCTCATGGGGGCTTCAGCCTATCTAGAACATTCTCCAAGACTTCATCCTCACTGGTACGCCCCTATGGCCAACAGTCTATCCATGATGCCATGGGTCTCTTGTCCTTCAACACAAAGCATGACCGCCAACACACCATCGCATATCACACATACCATATCAAACTCTAGCTAGCATATACAAACAATCATACAGAACTAACAAATCACTAAGCATAGCCTCATCCTATCTTTCAGGATACATATCTAACAGATCACTACAACATACAATCATGCAATAAATCAGGATAACAATCCAAAGGGTCAGCCTTGGTGCCTTTGACCCAAAAGTACAATGAGGAAAACTCACCTCACAAACTAAACATAACTGATAAGATCCGACTCCGATACTCAGCTCTCTAACCGATACCTATTTCCACCAAGTGACCAATTCAATCAAAATCCCAAAATACCCTCAAGTTTAAACTTGGCCTAATTCAATTGGTCAAACCCACCAAGTCGACAAAGTCAACCCAGCCGAGCCAACTCAACAAGGCTAACCAGTGCGAGTACGCACGGCGTACTCCAGAGGTACGTGTGGCATACGCGAAGCCTCGTAGTTGAATGCTCATCGGGGTGTTTGACCGAGTATTTGGGGTGTACTCCCATATATGCGGGGCGTACCCTCGCAACCTCGAAACTCCAATAAGTGCTTAATGGCTTAAGCACTTAAGTCCATATTCCAGATCTAAGGTCCAAATGCACTCTAGAGTCATAAAGTTTCCAACTTTATGACTTTACAAGCCAAAAAAGTGCTTAACTCAAGGTCTTAATCCATTAAGACCTTCCACAAGATGAATGATGCAAAAATAACAAATGAAACCTCATTTTTATGGATTAGGACCCTTCATATGGTCTGAAAGTACAGTCCAAATCAACAAGAATAAGCCATACACAAGATGAGAGTTTTGGGACCAAAAACTAACATAAAAACACCCAAGAATGAGATCTAGGAAATAAGTCATCAAGGTATGAACTTTATACCTTCTAATGATGGAGAAGGATGCAAAAATCCCAGATCCAAGGTTGCTTCAAGATTTCAAGCTTCACCACCAGCTTCTTCTTCCTTCGAAACACACAAAACTCACACTTAACCTTCAAGATCTCAAAAGTGGGTAGGGTTTGCAAGAGAACGTGAATATGCTGAGGGAGGCTGGAAATGAGGCTTAATGTTGGTTACATACCAACCAAACCCTAAAATTTAGGGTTTCCTTATTTAGCTAGTATGCCTCATGTACATAAGTGTATGCATAGTGTACTAGGGTGAGCCCTAGAATGCGCAACATATACACATTTACATTTGGTGTACTTCTTCTTCGAGAATTACAAAAATGTCACTAGGGTTTCAAGGCACTTTCTTTTGGGACTTAGGGATGAAAATGTCATAAATAAAATTATATAGATGAATTTGGAAGTGCCTTAACATCGGTATGTAACATATTTAAGCACCTTTATGGCCTCATGCACGCTCTGATCTTCATCCCCTTTCCTCATTTCGAAACCCTAAGGTGTGTGAGTGAATTATGAAGCTTGAAGAGCCCTTTTTGGTGTCATTTGGAGCCTGTGGTGTAGAAGGAAGAACCTTGAGGGTGTGGTGTTTCAATCAAGACTTTGGATCCAACATTTTCTCTTCATTGTGCATGTTGTGGAGGTAAAAAGCTTCAATCTTGGTGTATGTTTCTTATGAATCAAGATTTAGCCCAAAGTTGTCACCTTTTTGTCCTAAACTTAGTCATTGTGAGTTGGTGATACTCCAAGACGTTTTGAGTAGTCCTTTCATAGGATTTAGGGTGTGTTACGTCATAAAAGTGTGTTCTTGGTCATTAGTTTCTTACCATGTAATAGCTAGTTTGTCTTAATGGGTAAAGAAGTTAGGGTTTTTGGATCTATGGTCTTAATAGCCATGCTAGACCATAAAGTTGGAAACTTTATGGTTAAGGACATATGTTTTAGCCTAGATATGGATTTTGGATGTAAATACTTAAGCATTAAGAACTTAATGACTTAAGTGGAGTGAAGTTGCTGCCGCTAGGGGTACCAATGGGTACGATGCGCATACATGGTCAGCTCCCCGAATCTGGTTAACCATGCAGTATGCCCCGTATATGTAAGGAGTATGCCCATCATACTCATTGAGTCAACTTGCTTTACTCACTTGACTTTGACTTGGATTTTGCTAAAGTTTGACCTAGGGGTATTTTAGGTATTTTGACCTATATGTTGGGATTACGTCCTTGAATTTATTAAAGTGATTGGTAAAGTTGATCTTGGAGTGGCATGCCATTTAGTCTACTTATCTATTTGTAAGGTGAGTTTTCTCACTATATCCGTGGGTTGAAGGCACCAATGCCGATCCATTATTTGTCATGAGGAATGCTAGTTATCTTAGTGATGCTTGCATGATATGGCCCCTGGACATTGTATGAATGACCAGGATCTGCCCCTAGTACTTGTATGTAAGACCTGGATTTGGCCCTCAGCATTGTAAGGAAATACCATGAGAGTAGTCCATGACACTTGTATGTAAGACCGGGATTTCGCCCTCAGCATTGCTAGGAAAGACCATAGGGGTAGCCCATGACACTTTTGTGTTTTGGGTATGTTGTGTTTTGAGGAATTCACTAAGCTTTGTGCTTTGATGCATGCAAATAGCTACACCTAATTTTACATACTCTCTTACTAGCTATTCGACTAAGGGCAGTGTACCCCTCGCAAATAGTATAACACAAAATCAGGTATCGAACGTAGGGAACGAAATCAATTATTTAACCTACTTACTATTAAATTATTCTAAAATTCTAACAAAAGTAAAATGGGTTTTATCTAATTTTGAAAGTTTAGATGGCAATTCTAGTTGGTTACCAATTAAATATTATTAGCAATTCAATTCCAAATTTACTATAGAACTATGCATGGTCACACATAATTTAAAACAAAATCAATTATTCGATAGGATTGGAGATGTGTAAAATTTGGTTAATAAACACAATTGTGGTCAAAATATGAGTTCTCCAACACATCCAAATTCAATACTTCAATTACTTATCTAAGATTGGTTTGATCTTAGCTCTAATAATATAATGTTCATTAAGTTACTAGGTAGTCAAATTCATGCAGATTAATGGTCACTAAACTACACAAAATATGAATTAAAGCAATCAAGTGTTAAGTTAAGCATACTAGGTATAAACAATCACACACAAGACATTAACCAACTAGAAAAGTCTAAATTAATATAAACAAACCATGAGTTCCAGCTTCATCTAGCTAACAGTAGCAGCTAGATTTAGTTACGCATCAAAATAATCACACTAGTAAATTTCATATTCAAAGACATAGTAATGTACCAAACTATAAATGAAGTATGATCTCCTTCTTCTTCCTTGGTTGAAGCTATGGGGCTTCTGACTTGTATTCTTCTGAAGAACGACTTCTGGAACTCTATTCTTCCAAAAACTGACCCTCAAACCCGTAAGTGTTAAAGATGTATATATTTATCATTAAATTACATTCCACATCGTGGAATAGGACTCCATGTCGTGGACTTCGATGATACCTTATTGGGAAAGGATTTTTGACTTTACACGTACTCATCTTCCAGAAATTTCCTTTCCACGTCGTGTAAGTGATATCCATGACGTGGATACAAGTGTTTTCATGGGTTTTCGTTTCTATAGTCTTTCAAGCCTCCAAAGTTCCTTATTTTGTCACTTTTAGTCCTTATTCTTCAAAATAACTTCTTTTGGCTGCAAAATACAGTTTAATCTTATAAGTACCATTACTCCATGAAAATAACCAAAATATGTATAAAAATGTATTCAAATATTGCTATACCAAAATACCCCACACTTATTCTTTGCTTTCCCTAAAGAAAAACTAATTATTTTTAATTCAAACATTCATCACTAGCATCACATAGAACAATCCTTTTCAATCTCAGATATTACACCAAGACCTCAATGCGCATATTTGTGTCTAAATCTCCTAATAACTTCCCAATCCTAGCTACTCGCAATCCTTATGAACCTTCACCCCTTAGCTTATACAATACTTATTTCTATAACCCTCCGAATCAATCCTCAAAACTCTTTCTTAACCTCAATGTGTTTTTGGTTAGCTACCCAAGCATACATAATCTAGAAATTATAACTTTAGATACTAAAATGGAGCTCCTGGAATTCTTCACTTTATTTGAGTATTTGCTCTTTGATTTCTTTGAATTCACCACCTTTTGTGTGATTTTTGGTATCTTCAATTTTTTTATTCTTCAGAATTTTTGATCTTTTGATGTTTATACTTGACTTCCCCAAAATTTCTTCATCTTTTTGGTAATCTCTCTCTCTCTCTCTCTCTCTCTCTCTCTCTATCTATCTATCTATCTATCTATCTATCTATCTATCTATCTGTTTCTTTCAATTTCTTACTTTTTTTTCACTCAAATCCTACATGCTTAAGCAAGGGAGCTTAACTTAAACATTTATTGGTTAAAGGTATTAGTCTATGTGTAACGATTGCATCAGCTTTCCTGGATAGATTTCAAGTTCACACTGCAAAATATAGTATGTCATATAAACTACCAGATTACCTTTTCATATCTCATGGCTTTTCACTAAGACTTAGGAAGCCATAAATATACTATAACATGTATTGACTCAATTAAACATTTGAGCTCTCATTGTATCATCCCACATAACACTAGCAACTTCAGTCAAAACTATTATTACTATATTCACCTTTTTAGATTATTATTTCAAATCCATTCCTAAAATTTTCAATATATATATATTATAATTTTCTAGCAATTAACTTTTTTGACCCCCTACCCTAGACTTATTACATACAATGCCCTCATTGTATGCGTAAAATAAAGTAAAAGCAAGAAAATGGAGAAAAAGGAACATACTCCCATGGGGTAGTAGTGACGAGATCGAATTCTTCAAGTGTGAATAACTTGAACATCTTGAACTTGGACTTCTTTAAATATGGAACTTGGAATTTCAAGAAATGAGATATGTAAATGTGCCGACAAAATTTGCACGCGAAACTTCAATCTCCGATAAACGTGCTGTAGAATGCTTCAAAATATAATAGATCAATGTGGGAAGCATGTGCCACATGGAATGGTGTAGAACAGAAGAAATATGGAACTTCTGCATTCCACGTCGTGGTTGAGAATCACACGACGTGGCTTTGAATAAGTTCGTTTTCTGAAATCGCGTATTGAACTCAATCCACGATGTGTAGTTGGTGTCACGTCATGGAAACTGGGCATCACGGAAAGCTTTTCTTATTTAAATAAATCTAATATGGACTTGTGTCTTAACATTTTAAGACCCTTCTGAATGTAAATAATGTGACTCTTCTCTAACTAGATTTCCTCTCGATTAACCCCACACTTATCTAAGATTGTGGGTCTCGAGTCACAACTCTAAAGACATAGGTTTTCTTGAAAACTTTTATCTCTAACTCTTAACTTCGTGCTCACGAAAACTCATGAAATCTGCAACAAAACAAGTTATAGAAAAGAGAAGGAAATAAATCATCCATCATTTGGTTATAAGTTCCAAAAAAGAAAAGGATAAACAAACAAGTTCCAAAACAAAATAAAAACAACTTCAAATAAAAAGAAAAACTAGTAATCATCTTCATTGCCTCGATCTCCACTACTTCTTGCCCTGTATCCTTGTCTTATCCATAGCTCTTCCCATGTTGGAATATACGGGAAATGAGGTGGCATCGTGGGAGATTGCTCCATATTCAAAATAGATAAAGCATCGAGCATTTGGGTGTTGTAGTTAACACCTCCACGAAGATTGTCCAAATATAAACCAACCCGACTTTGAAATGGGTCGGTCAGTATACCGCCCTCACATGGTTGTTCTGGTTGTTTGTCATAACAACCGCCCTTAAATGGGGTGGTTGTTATGGTTGTCTGTCACACCCCCAAACCAGAACGGCGGAAACATTCAGGGGTGGAGGACTTCATGTATAGTATCACAACAATGCATAATGGTAACCAAAGTACAACAACAACCATTGTATTTACAAAGTTATAAGTTTTACAACTGTGTTCAAAACATAATGTATATGAACTTAAAAGTACAAGTTTAAAAGACACGAGTTTATAGATCTCTGTCTTCTCAAAATAGGTAGATGTACCTGTGTTACTGTTTCCCTAAGAATACAAGTAGTTTTTGAAAAAGTGTCAACAATTAAGTTGGTGAGTTCATAAGTATGTTTCAAACTGAAATCTGTTTTCTTGTGTATTGATAAAGTGAACATGTTTTCATATGAAAATCCTATATTTTATGCTATGTTATATTGTAAGCAAAACATATAATGATTTTTGTAACAACAACTTGTAAAATGTATTTTAGTTCTCATAAAACCATGAAAAGTTTGTTTTCTCTCAATTGAAATAGTATTCTATGTTTATACTTGTAAGATACTGTATTACAGTTTTATAACTAAATAAATCTATGTGAAGTGTTACTTATTCATACAATAATCATTTTGTTCAATACCAACTTGTGAATAATTATAACCATAATAGATGACCTAGGATCGCGTGAACATGACGTTCTTCAAGCGTTGTAATATGTAAGACATTTGTCACCACAGGCATGCCTGCCTAACTGTAGCTAGCAGTTTAGGTGTGGGATTGTCAGTCCCATATAGATCTATATACAAGTGTTATGCTCTCCCTCCAAGAGACTCTGGTTATAATTTCAAGACTTGGTTGGTACTTAGAAAAGTACATGAAGGTAGTCTCACAAGTTCTATATTGATGATTACATGTAGAATAATGAAAAGTTACTTTGTAATAACTACACTGAAAGTAAGTTTCATAAACTATATAAAATATAGTTTTATATGTTTGTTTTTTAGTAAAGTATTCCATTTGTGTTCTGATAATGTTCTCTACTTGTTTTCTATCATGTACTCTGTTTGATTTTTGTTATGTACTTTAAACCTTGAAACCAATGAACGAGTCTTCTAAACTATACCTATTATAGCTTAACTGTTTGTACTAAAGTAGTACCAAATAGTTTGAAAATCATAATATATTTATATAAATGCAATATTTATATAATTGTGATTAAATAGACCTTCGATTAAATAACTATACCCCAAGCCCACAACCAAAGAAGGAACAATAAATGGGGTCAAATTACATATTCTAAATCTTTTGAATCCAAATTATATAATTTACATAGATATAAATATTTACTTTTTTAGCAATTATAACAATTTAAAAGTACTAAAAACATTAAAAAAATTTTTGAGATAATAACACAATTTTATTGTGTTTCTCTTGTATTCCCCCTAAACTGTTAAAAATCATAAAAATGTAGGGGTATGAACTCACCTTTTGTGAGTGATTCGATTGGAAATTTGATCTTAGGAGGTTATTCCCACGAGTTATATTTCGAGTCCTATAAGCATTTCATGCAATATATGTATGTTTTTAGTGATCATAATCATAAATATAGCATGGAAACGGATTGAGTTGCAAGCTTAACTTACAAAAGATAGTGCTAGAGTTGAAAAGGGATGGCTGGAAGGGGTTCATGGCCCACACTCTAGTGTGTGTTCTTGGTGAAATGATGATTATACAAGTGTTCGCGGCCAAAAGATCTTGAAGATCTTGAGTTCACGGCCCAAATGATGAATAATCTAGGTTGGAATCAAGAGAATTCCATATGAACTACAAGAAGGAAGGTGCTTCTTATGATATTAAGGAGAGAGGAGGGTTTTTGGCTGATGAAACTTGAGAGAAAATCGTTGAGTTCACAGCCAGGAATGAAGAAATGATGATAAAATCAATCAAACACACACACACACACACACACACACATATATATATATATATAGGCCGAAGGTTCACTGCCGAAGGGTTCACGACCAAAGGTTCACGGCCCGAAGGCGGTTTGCGACCGAGAACGAAATTTGAGAAGGATTCACGGCTATGCAAAGTTATTCACGATCCGAGGGTTTGTGGACCATGTTTGCGGTCTGAAGGGAAGAGAGAAGAAAAGAGGTGCGAAGTTTCTCGGTTCTAACTAATTCCTTTCTTGAACACATAACACCTTGAATACAAGGTATAAACACTTAAAAACATTAATCTAACCCATTTAAGATAGAATAAGATTTAAGTTGACCTTAGTTGACCAAATTGTCCTTTGCAATAATGAAAATAATGGGTTGTTACATTCTCCTCTCTCCTCGGCCTCTCACATTCCTTCACCTTGGCCAAGGTTGTTCTTCTTGTTCCCAAATTTGTGGTTCTTCATCCTTTAGGGGTATCACATAAACTCCTCCCACATTCACAACAACTCGCATGACTCCCAAAACTTGGATAGTTAAGTCACTATCCTGAAAGCGTGTTAGATTCTTAATAAAATTAGGAGTTAAGATGCCATAGGACCGGGCAAGTCGGGTGACTAGATGTCCACCCGTGATGGGACTACCGGGTCTAGAGTTAGTCATCTTTCTACCCATAAATTGCGCAAGCATATACGGAAGGTCACAAAAAAACACCGGAGGTGATTATGGTTCATAAATACAAGTTTTGAAGAGGAACTTTATCTCCATGATTTTTATGATTAATCGTAAAAGTAATGTGGCGATGAAAAATATTTTGCGGGAAATATCAATTTATAAGGCAAAATGGGAAACCGGTTTAGTGGGTGAATACTTGCCACATCAATAGGGTCTTGTGCTCGAGGAATTGCCATTCAAGGACCCATTTTTCTTGAAATGACCAACAAAAACGAAACAAGCCAAAACAACCAACATATCAATTTATAAGGCAAAACAAGAAACTGGCTGCCCATTATCACAAAGTCAATTGGAAAAATGAATTTTCCAATTTTAACTAAAATATCTTCTATAGTGCCTCTAGGAGATGCCACTGAACGATTGGCCATGTGAATTTTCATTCTTGTAGACTTCAACCTTGGAATATTAAGCTTTTGATAGAATGAGTAAGGCATTAGATTTATGCTATCCCCAGAATCAGCTAAAGCATAAGTCTTCAAATTATTCCCACATTCACATGGAAGAGTGAGGCGTCCAAGATCTCCCTTATTTTTCGGTAACTCTCCCGTTATCACTTTAGAACTCTGCTCACTTAGAATTACCTTGGAATTCCTTTCTAATTGCTAGCAAGTATTGCTTAAATCTTTCAAAAACTTGGCATACTCGCGAACTTTAGATAATGAATCAATGAAAGGGATATTTATTGGAATACCCTTCACTTGTTGCATAAAATCGAATGCTCATGTTTCAGTGGAGGGATATTAGCTCGGGAAGGAAACAGTAAAGGAGGATGATAAGTAGGAATATCATCCAAATTTTTCTGATCAGACTTATCCCATGTCGTGGATTCAGTGTTCAGCAACTTTATTTTGTTCGAGTTTGGGCTTCTTTGGCTTTGGTTCAGACTGAGAGGGATCGACTTCTAGTGCTTCAAGGAACTCATAAATGGTATCCTCTTTGGTTTCTATTAACATGACATGTGATAGAGGCTTTTATCAGGGATTTTTGGAGATAATTTACCTTGTACAAAAGTAGTTAGTTGACCTAGTTTGTGACAACCCATAATTTTCATCCGGTCAAACCCTGAAAGTCAATCACTTCATATTATAAGTCAAGTTCACTTTTACTTGTTTTTGGGAAAAATAAGTTCATTTGATTTTTTTAATATTATTCTTTAAATGAACGGGTGAAAGAAAGTGTCGTCTTGGGTTTTGAAATTTAAAAACGGCAAACACCTCGTTTCTTAGAAGTTCGCGGCCAAACTTTTAAGTTTGGTTCGAAAAATCATCCAAAAATCGTAAACTCATGCATAAGCATGAGTTTACTCCCCAAGACTAGTCATTCTTGTGTTTACTCCCCAAACACTAAAAGAGTAAACTCCAAAATATCCTCTCAAGTATCACCCAAGTTTTTATTCGAAATCTTCAATCTAGTAAGTGTTTCTAGCCCTTTCAAGTTACCATATCACTTAATCTTGTGATTGTACTGTTGGATAAGGTGTCTAAGTCCATAACTTATTTGGTATATACTTGACCCGACCGGCATGGTCCATTTGGGTTGCATCTCATCCAAACTATTATGGATAATTTTATGAGAGTTATACACATATGTTTATTAATATATTATGAGTTATAATATATTAATATGAAGTTACGTTATTTAATTAGTTTTAGTCTTAAATTAATTATGGATTAATTTAGAGATTAAAAGGAATACTAATTAAATTATGGGCTATTTGTTTTATATAGTGTGGGCTAATACTCATTTGTTAATGGGCTAGGCTTATGTGGAAGTCCATGGATGATCCATGGAGCTTTTAACCCATGGATCCTTGGAAAAGGAAAAGACATGGGTTATTAGGGTTTCACCCTAACCATGCATACTATATAAGCATGCTTATGGAGCATGAAATGGAGCCTAAGAGAAAACTAGTGAACTAGTGTGTGTGTGCATGTGTGTGGCCGATTTATACAAGGTGTATACTCTCATCAAAGTTTTCCAAGAGTTTGTGGTGTTTGTGATTCCATTTGAGGCATTCACACTATTGGTGCTTGGCCCTCAAACTCCTTAGAACCAAACTCACCAAAAGGTATGTAATCTCTTCTAACTCTTTTATGTTGAAATGTTCCCCATGCCATGTTAGATAGGTTATAAACCTTGGAAAATTATTATTTTGCATGTATTTAGACAAACATAGATCCAAGGTTTATTAGGGTTGCATGCACACTTAGGAAGTGTTAGATTGCTCAAAACCCAACATGTACATCCTTTAATCCATCCATTTTTGTGTTTTGATTAGTTTTTCCAAAACACCAAGAACACACACTAGTGTTCTTGGACTTAAAGTTCATTTCAAGCTTCCACAATGTAAGTACTTTTATCCTAGAGTCATTTTAAGCTTGCTATACATGTTTATACCAAAGAAAAGTCCCAGGAACACCAAGATAAAGGTGTTCACGGTTTTGGGAGGTCCCAAAACCGTAAACACCAAGTATAGGGCCAAAATGGTGTGTTAAGGTGCCTAGATGCTTCACAATGCCTTGGGGACTTATCTAGGTTCATCCTTGAAGATTTTATCACACAAAAAGCACCAAAACCTTCCATTTTTATGTGTTTACGGTTTGGGGATGTTCCAAAACCGTAAACACCCCAAAAGGTGTGTAAATGTCCCATAAATGTCCCATAGTTGTTCCTTAAGCCTAAATCTAACCTAGACTAGTGTCATGATTGAGCTAAGGACTTGAAAACCCCAAATACCATAAACGTAGGAGTTTAAGGTAGTAAACTCATGAAAAATGGTCCTTAGACCGTAAACTCCATTTAGGAGTGTTTTGATGCCACACAACACTTCCTAAGGCTAAATCATGAAGTAGGAATGCTTGGAATAGCTTAGAAGTCTTCAAATCAACAAATGGTCAAAAGGTTTGGAGTTTACGACCGTAAACTCAAGAGTTTACGACCGTAAACTCAAGAGTTTACGACCGTAAACTCAAGGGGTGTTGATGTTTAGGGAGTAAACTCATTTTAGGAGTGTTCCTTGAAGCCCAAACACACTAGCCTTTCCCTAAAACACTTAGATGCACTCCTTAGCACTTGTAACACTTATACAAAGTGTTTGTCATGTCCTAGAGTGCCTTGACTTTTTTATTAGTTGTTTAAAGACTAATTGTTTATATACATATGTCCTAATATGTAATTAGGATCTTTGTGCGTGTCTAAGTCTTCACTTGACACCAAGCACTTATCCGACACTTCCTTCCGATCCACTCGCAACAGGTGAGTTCATACCCCTTAGTTAATGTTTTAAATGTTTTTAAATACATTATGGGGGGATACAAGTAGAATCATGCTACTTATTATATCAATCACATGTGATTAATAAGCAACATTCAAATGATTTACTACTCATTAGCCGTTTTACCAAACATATTCCTTCAAATATTGTTCATAAACACTTTATATGTTTAAAACTCCTTATTAAACTGTACATTTTATCTTGTATGTTTCATTTCAAACTCATTTACAATTGTGTATCAAACAAATGTTTCCTTATACTTAAGTTTTTTTGTCAAACCCATCATTTCAAACCTTTTTATAGATTGACATCAAGTCGATCTTTTCTTAGATAATAAAACTTATTTTATGCTTTTATTTTATCAATTGCATGCCTATATATGTATAGTTATATAAGAAATGTTTAAAAGACTTAGGAAGGCTATCCACCCTATTTCCTTTTCGCGCTTGAGATGTGGTCTGGTGGGACATTGGGTATCCGTCCAAAGGTTGTTTAAATATTAGTTATATATCTTATGTACATATATAGTCATAAAGGTCCTTCCAATTCATCCAATGCCCTTGGGTAGCAAGGGTATACATCCATGTTCATACGTACCAGTTAAATTACTAGTAAGCTACCATATGGGTAGTTTAGGAAGATACTAGAACTATTACTAGAATGCGATATCATACAATGAGTCAGTTCATTCATGAGTCAATACATGCTAGATAGAGAGAGAACACACATTACAGCTAGCACACGTAGAACATTACAGTATATTACTATACTATTACATAGATATGTCTACATGATTACAATTACATAGATACATCTAGAAAGAGAACATATACAACTATACTAGAAGAAGAACATATACAACTATACTAGAAGAAGAACATATACAACTATACTCGAAAGAGGACATATATAATGATACTAGAACGAGTAACAATACATTACATATACATGAATACGTTGACAAGATTGTGATCCACTGTATCGGAGCATGCCTTAAATGTCATGGCCCAAATTATAGCCAGAGTCTCTTGGAGGGAGAGCATGAGTTTGCATATAGATCTATACTGGATTGACTATCCTACACCTTGCTGCTAGCTACATCCGGACCTGCAGGTCTGCGGGTGCTAAACGACATACCTTTTTATGACCAACATTGTCGTTTGACCAGTCGATAGTATGGTACAATTTATCACATGATACCTTAATATAAATCCTGTTTAAGGTAGTTAGTACAACATTAGTTCCTATAATACAACACTATATTACTACATTAATTTACCCTTTACATATAGTTAGTGATCATTTCACTTAAACATTATTGTACAAACTATATTTTGTTAATGATAGTTATGTTGGAATAGTGTCTAAGGCTATAACTATATTCGGTGGTGCATGGTCCTTTTGGGTTGCCTTCACCATAGCAACTTGAAGGATGATTTGTTAAGAGAGAGTAAATATTATAAGGAATAATATTTAGCTATTTGATTAATATAAGTCATAGATTAATTGGTATTAATTTGGTGACTTAAAGAGATTAATTAAATAAGAGGGTATAAACTGTCAATTGTTTGATAGTTAGACTTTAGACTTTAAATCCATTAGGATGGACTTTGGACGGTTTCTAAGAGCTTTAGGATAGCTCAAAATAGTCCATAAGGATATCTATGGAATGGATTTGGATAGCCTTAAGTGAAGATTATCCAATTAGGGTTTAGGGTGAAACCCTTAAGGAGTCTAAAGGTATAAATAGGCCCTTGGGGTGTGGAATTCGTGGACAAGCTTTCAGAACCTAAAGCAAGGAACCTCTGACCGAATTCCATCCCCTCTCCTCTCTCCTAAATCATCTTGCTTGCTATTGGTGTTTGTAAACCATTAGAGGAGTGACAATTGTGACTCTAGAAGCTCCAAGACAAGAAGATCAACAAGGAACTCAAAGGTATGATTCTAGATCTGTATTAATGTTGTTGTTTAACCTAATTAGCCATTAGAAGTCTTGGATTCAAAAGCATGTTTGATAGAAAGCCTAGATCCAAGCATTAGGGTTTTGCATGCGCACATAGGAAAGTTCTTATGGCTAAAACCCAACAGTGGTATCAGAGCCTAGATTGGTTTTCTACAAATTGTTGCTTGAATAACTGAAACAAACCTGCAAAATTCGATTTTTTGGGTATTGAGTCACTAACTCGTCGAGTTCCATGGTGGACTCGGCGAGTAGGCCTGACTCGGCGAGTCCCCTTGTGCACTCGGCGAGTCCAAGCGTCAGGAAGGGCCAGATTCGGGATTTCTTTGTGTTTATCTTATCCAAACTTACCATAAACTAATTAGATCAATATGAATCCGTTTTTTTGATAAATATAAGTGTTATCTTGATCTAGTTAAAGGTAATTATCAACTAATTAAATATTTAGTTTCTTTATATGATAATTAATTAATTGTTTTAATTATTTTTTGGTAATTATCCTCAAAGAAATCAAAGATAAATCAAATAAAGATAATTAAGATATTAATTGTTAATTGAAATTATTTGTTATTTGATCCTCCATGTTTTTAAATGTTTAAAACCTACCCTATAGTTTTGAAATTTAAATTTATGATTAAAGCTTTAATTTAGACAACTTAAATTTCAAACCCTAGATTTTGAAAAGTTTAAAATACAACCCTATACTTATATGATGTTATTAGAATAATATATATATGTATAACTAAATGCTAGTCTTACCGCTAGTAGGCCTCCTTCACGAAGCCGATCTATAAGGTGGGTATAAGGTTGCGGCCTATAAAATGGCGCTTAATGGGTGTACACTCACACCCACCGCTTGCTTGATTGGTGGAGGGTCGTTAGCCGAACGGGTAGGATAGGGCAACCTCATCCTCTCATTAAAAGTATAATAAGAAATACGAAGTAACTAAATTTTTTTTAAATTTCCCAATCTTAGTTACTTTAGGAAAAGTGAATTGATGCAATTCCATGAAATTACACTTTGCACCTTGCTAAGATGTTAGTGGAGCGTGTATGGTTTACCGGCACACTAATTGGTTCTAAGCGAAGGTGGCGAAGGGTGATTCATTGTTTATCATAGTTCGATGGAGCGTGTGTGGTTTACCGGCACATCGAATAGGTGATCGTAACAATGAAGGCACCATGTAAATTTACATGGTAATTCACACCCGCTTTGTGATCCTCGGCATCCCAGTCACAAACAAGAGGGGCATATCGAGATTTAAACATGCCATTGAATAGTTCAATGAATCTCATCCGAACCTAGGAATTCTCAAAAACACTTAGGACTAAAAGTTTAAGTTTTGTGATGGAGAATTAGTGAATCGTCATTCACTTACCTTCAATTTATTTGCATGTTGGATTACGGCATCCCTTTTCTAGTATGTAAATGTTATTGTTGGATCCTAGCCCTAATTTTTCTTATTGGGTGATAATTAGGGATTCTTGTTCTAATCTATCTTTGTCCTTTCTATAGATGTCAAACGCAAACAACGCTGCTGCTAGTTCTTTCACGTTGATGAGCCTTTGCCAAAAGGTCACCTTCGATGGAACGAACTTTGGCGAATGGATAAGATACATTCGCACCATTGCTCGCTATGAGGATAAAGAGTATGTCCTCGACGAGAAGCTCGAGAAAATCAACCCCGAAATTGCTACTCCCGCTGAAATCACCGCCTTTGAAACCCATGAGCGAGATGCGACGAAAGTACATTGCATCATGATCGCCACCATGAACTCCGAATTCCAAAAGTCCTACGAGGACATGTATCCATACGAGATGCATCAAGACTTGTTGGAGAGGTACCACCAAAACTCGAGACAAGAGCGTTACGAGATCTTCACCAACATGATTTCCGCCAAGATGGGTCATGGAGAATCTCTTACCGTGCACTTGCAAAAGATGCAAAGGTATGTCGACCGCCTTCGCAAGTTAAACGTTGACTTCGGCGAAGACTTGGTGATCGACATGGTGCTTCACTCTTTGCCTCCGATGTATAATCAATTTAGGATGACCTACCACATGAACAAAGAGGAGGTCACTCTAAGTAAGCTCCAAGGTCTCTTGAGGGTTGCTGAGAGCAATTTCAAGGACAAGTCTGTTGCACCAACTCCCAATCCGTCTGCTGCTCCTATCTTGGCAATTGGTCAAGGGAAGGGAAAGAAGAGGAAAGCTTCTTCAAACAACTATCGAAAGGTGAAAGCCCGAGATGGTTCCTCTTCTAGTGGGACAAAAGTTGATCCCTCTAAGCCCTGCTCTAACCCGAAGGAGGCAGAGTGCCACCACTACCACAAGATAGGACATTGGAAGCGAAGCTGCCCGGACTACCTGCAAGCCATCAAGGAAGGAAAGATCAAGCCATCTTTCGCAGGTATATATGCAATAAAATCTAACGATTCTAATCATGCTATTTATTGGGTTCTTGACACCGGTTGTGGTTATCACATTTGTTCTAATGTGCAGGGACTAAAAGGAAGTAGGGATGTGGAGCAAGGAAGGATCAATCTAATCATGGGGAACAGAAGATCGTCGCCTGTGACCAAGATTGGAGTGTATTCTTTGGTGCTTAAGAATAGTTTAGTTTTAGATTTGAACAATTGTTGCTATTCGCCAGAAATGGCTAGAAACATCATTTCATTTCATGGTTTATATAGACAAGGTTTTAGATTTTCTTTTAATAATGAGAATGGTTCTATTTTGGCTTATCTAAATGGTGTCTTTTATTTTGAAGCTATACCATGTAATGGAATATATGAAACTGTTATGATTGTTGATAACTTAGGAAATGATGTTTTGAATATTGATTCTTCCACTAGTATGGATAAAGCATCCTTGTGGCATTGTCGTCTTGGACATGTCAACAAGAAACGCATAGCCCAACTCCAAAAGGATGGAGTGTTGGAGTCATTCGACCTTAGGGAAGATGACACATGCGAATCTTGTTTACTTGGAAAGATGACTAAGTCACCCTTCACGAGTACTTGTGAAAGGGGTGAGGGACTATTAGACCTAATACATACCGATGTATGTGGACCTTTTAGATCAACCACGAAGGATGGGAACCGCTTCTATGTGACCTTTACCGATGATTATAGTAGATATGGGTATATCTATTTAATCAAGCAAAAGTCAGAAACCTTTGAAAAGTTCAAAGAGTTCAAGAATGAAGTGGAGAATCAATTGGGCAGGAAAATCAAGATGCTTCGATCCGATCGAGGAGGAGAGTACCTAAGTCTTGAATTCCACGATTATCTCAAGGAGTGTGGAATAGTTTCGCAATTGACGCCTCCTAGGACACCGCAATTGAATGGTGTGGCAGAAAAGCGTAATCGAACCTTATTGGATATGGTTCGCTCTATGATGAGTCGTGCTTCACTACCTATCTTCTTTTGGGGGTATGCCTTAGAGACTGCCGCCCATATCCTTAACCGAGTCCCTACCAAGAAGGTTGCCAAAACACCTCACGAGATGTGGACGGGGAAAGTTCCCTCGTTGGCACATATCAAGGTTTGGGGTTGCGAGGCTTTCGTAAGACGAGATACTCACGACAAGCTTGAACCTCGAAGTGAGCGATGTATTTTCATCGGCTACCCGCAAACTTCCTTTGGATATCTCTTCTATAGACCGAAAGATAATGTTATCTTTGTTGCGAGGAGAGGAGTTTTCCGAGAGCGAGAACTCATAAGCCAAGGAGACAGTGGGAGGCAAATCGAACTTGAAGAGATTCAAGAATCGATGGATGAAGGAACCTCTACCGCTGGCGTTCAACCCGAGGAGGAAACTCCGGTTGAACCGATTGACGAATCCTTACCTCTTAGACGTTCCGATAGATTTAGAGTTCAACCCCAGTTTTATGGATTTCATATTACTACCGAAGGGGACACGTATATTAGTGATGGTACACTAATAAATCTTGATGAACCTAATAGCTATAAGGAAGCCATGGCAGGCCCGGAGTCTGCGAAATGGAAAGAGGCGATGGATAGCGAGATCCAATCCATGTACGATAACCAAGTTTGGAATTTGGTTGATTACGTGCCCGAACGTAAGACCGTAGGGTGCAAGTGGATCTTCAAGAAGAAGACCGACGTGGATGGGAACGTACACACATACAAAGCGCGATTGGTTGCGAAGGGCTTTACTCAAACTCCCGGAGTTGACTATGATGAGACCTTCTCGCCAGTTGCGAAGATTAAATCTATTAGAGTGATGCTAGCAATTGCCGCATTTCATGATTATGAGATTTGGCAAATGGATGTCAAGACCGCTTTCCTTAACGGAAAGTTGGCTGAGGATGTTTACATGGCTCAGCCAGAGGGGTTTGTGGATCCGAAGCATCCGAATAGAGTGTGTAAGCTTGAGAAGTCCATTTATGGACTTAAGCAAGCGTCTCACAGATGGAATCTTTGCTTCGATGAGAAAGTCAAAGAGTTTGGATTTGTACGAAGCGAAGACGAATCTTGTGTATATGTCAAAGCCAGTGGGAGTGTAGTAAGCTTCCTCGTTCTATATGTCGATGACATATTACTCATAGGAAACGACATCCCGACTCTGCAGGAGGTTAAGTCCTGGCTCGGGAAGTGCTTCGCTATGAAGGACCTCGGAGAGGCTTCTTACATTTTGGGAATAAGGATAGTAAGAGATAGAAGTAAGAGACTAATTGGACTTAGTCAGAATACTTACTTGGAGAAGGTACTAAAACGTTTTAGTATGGAAAACTCAAAGAAGGGAGAACTACCGATACAAGGAAATGCCAAGTTGAGTAAGACTCAAAGTCCGAGTACCGAAGCCGAGATAGCAGAAATGAGCCGAGTACCATACGCTTCCGCAGTTGGCTCAATCATGTATGCTATGACTTGTACTCGCCCTAATGTAGCCTTCGCTTTGAGCATGGTTAGCAGATATCAAGGGAATCCTGGCAAAGCACATTGGATTGCGGTGAAGAACATCCTTAAGTACCTTCGGAGAACGAAAGAATGGTTCTTAGTCCTTGGAGGGAGTGATGACTTGAAGGTGCGAGGGTATAGTGACGCTAGCTTTCAAACCGACAGGGACAACTATCGTTCACAGTCGGGCTGGGTCTTTACCCTAAATAGAGGAGCAGTGACATGGAAAAGTTCCAAGCAGGAAACCGTAGCTGATTCAACGTGCGAATCAGAGTACATCGCAGCGAGCGAAGCGTCGAAGGAGGCAATATGGCTGAAGAACTTCATCGGTGATCTTGGAGTTGTACCGGCCATAAAGGAGCCCATGGAGATTTTCTGTGATAACGAAGGTGCGGTTGCCTTGACCAAGGAACCGAGGGATCATGGTAGATCTCGACATATCGACAGAAAATATCACTTCATTAGACATCGTGTAGAAGAAGGACAACTCGTAGTGAAGAGGATATCATCAGAAGATAACCCAGCAGATCCGCTTACGAAGGGACTGAGTAGGGTTAAGCACTTACAGCATGCTAGGAGTATTGGGCTGAAGGATGATATTAGCATAGATTAGATTGTATTAGAAACGTATAATAGATAAATGTAATTAACATTTGATGATTAAATAAAGAAGTTTTATTTATGAGTAAAGTTACTATCACATGTTAGTTGTTTAACTATTGTTTCACTTTGCATGTTTTGACTTCCAGAATAATTGAGTTTATTAGGAATAATCGAATTATTCAAATGGTCCACAATCGTTCATATGTTGGGAGTAGATATGAATGAAGATTGTCGTGAATTGGTGTGTAGAGTGTCTAAATGGTGTTAGACATAGCAAGAGTTGCTGCAACGTTCATGAGTGCTTACGAACTGGTTTTGAGCATTGGAATAAACCCGCGCTTGCTGGAATCACCTTATGGAATACGATATAAAAGGTGATCGCAAGACGATAATATCATATGGTCTTAAAACCTAGATATATGGTTTATTATTTGTTAATTGATTGTGCATTGATAATGCGAAAACGCATCAGTAACTTGATGTTATAAAACGCATTGTTGTGTATAGTTGGTTAATGAATAAGTAAATGCATATAAGTCGAAGTTTATCTGTAAATTTTATCCTAAGAGGGTAGAAGAGATATCTTGGCCACTCGATGATTTGATTTGACTTATGTGTCGGGCCCGGTCAGAACTGAATTGATGTGTTCGATTAAGTTCTATGTCAAATAAATCGAAGATCGAGAAATCTAAATGCTAGACTAACCATTCCATAGGATTGTCAGCATGATATCTAACAGAGGACTGTACGATCCCTTATCTAAAGGACAGGATTGATTAGATCAGAGTTGACAGCGTCTTTGAGAGCTACGATTGCAAACCGTATTATACTTGTATAGTTACTAGACTTATCCAAGTGGGAGACTGTTGGAATAGTGTCTAAGGCTATAACTATATTCGGTGGTGCATGGTCCTTTTGGGTTGCCTTCACCATAGCAACTTGAAGGATGATTTGTTAAGAGAGAGTAAATATTATAAGGAATAATATTTAGCTATTTGATTAATATAAGTCATAGATTAATTGGTATTAATTTGGTGACTTAAAGAGATTAATTAAATAAGAGGGTATAAACTGTCAATTGTTTGATAGTTAGACTTTAGACTTTAAATCCATTAGGATGGACTTTGGACGGTTTCTAAGAGCTTTAGGATAGCTCAAAATAGTCCATAAGGATATCTATGGAATGGATTTGGATAGCCTTAAGTGAAGATTATCCAATTAGGGTTTAGGGTGAAACCCTTAAGGAGTCTAAAGGTATAAATAGGCCCTTGGGGTGTGGAATTCGTGGACAAGCTTTCAGAACCTAAAGCAAGGAACCTCTGGCCGAATTCCATCCCCTCTCCTCTCTCCTAAATCATCTTGCTTGCTATTGGTGTTTGTAAACCATTAGAGGAGTGACAATTGTGACTCTAGAAGCTCCAAGACAAGAAGATCAACAAGGAACTCAAAGGTATGATTCTAGATCTGTATTAATGTTGTTGTTTAACCTAATTAGCCATTAGAAGTCTTGGATTCAAAAGCATGTTTGATAGAAAGCCTAGATCCAAGCATTAGGGTTTTGCATGCGCACATAGGAAAGTTCTTATGGCTAAAACCTAACAAGTTACACTTGGGAAAATTACACACTTTTACAAGAAATG
Organism: Lactuca saligna; assembly: GCF_052625555.1. NCBI lineage: Eukaryota > Viridiplantae > Streptophyta > Magnoliopsida > Asterales > Asteraceae > Lactuca > Lactuca saligna. The sequence goes on from NC_136420.1 coordinate 149,415,658, forward strand.
AACAGACAAAACAGTTACATCTTAGTAGAAGACTCCCTTTTATAATAGTAGGAAATCATAGGGATTTCTAGGGTTTTTCAAACGTTTACAGTTGTTTTACAAACATTCTCATACTTACACGAACTTTCTTTCAAAACATTTTCTAGTCTTTCATTACATGTCAAACAAATACTTACATACAAATTAAGACACATTAATACTTATGATCACCAGCTTTAAAGCTGATACTCTCTTTCAAAATAAATTGTATCCTCAGGTTAACAATAGACAGGTACCGATGCAAGGTTTATAGAAGATGGAGCTCGTTCAAGACTCATCTTTCATTTTGATTATACTTTAGTGTCTATTATATTTGACAGAACACACTTGTAGTAAAATTATATTACTAATGCAATGGATGGTGTTGTTGATTGTTTACTACTTTTCATTGTTGTGATACTGTACATGACGTCCTCCGCCCCAGAATGTTTCCGCCGTTCTTGGTTTTGGGGTGTGACATAGTTGGACTTCAATATTTTGGATCGATGCTTGGTGAGTTCTTAGCAAGGCTTACTGTTCCTTCATGATATTCTGATGCTACCTTATCACTTCATCCGTTTCATTGTGTTTTTTTCTCAAAAGCCTCCATAAATCTGTGTAACATAGATTCAATATCAACTTTTTTCTCGGAAGGTGATTGTTCTTTTTGGTAGAAGCCTTGGTCAATCTACCTATACTTCTCTTCTTTTTGCTTCTTGTATTCGTCATATTGTAACCACTCCTTTTTGGTTTCCTCCAATTTTCATCATACTTGTCCCCACTTGAGTAGCAAACTTGCACCTTTTTATTTTCATATTCATCCAAGTGGCAATATTTTGTTAGTGTGGACCATTGCACCTTTCACAACCAACTCTAATAGCATGAATTGATTGGTCCATCTTGGTCATTCTTCTATCCATAGTGTCAAGCATAGCTAGTACAACAGCCATGTCTTCAGAATTTTCTCCCCAATTCCTGTAGCTCCATCATGTCTTGGATTATGGTATTTATGAGAATGATTTGAGAAATCTTCAACCAACTCCTTTACTTCACCTAAATTTTTCTTAGTAAGTGGTCCTTGAGAATCAAGGAGTTGCCTTGTCATGGCATTCACCCCATCATAGAATATAGACACTTCTTGTTGTATGTTAAGGTCATTTTGAAGGCAATTTTTTAGTAACCCTTTATAACGCTCCCATGCCTCATAAAGTGATTCACCCAGATTTTGCTCAAAGTTGACTATTGCCTTCTTGAGTTTAGCTATTTTGAAGATGGGCAGAATTGTTCCAAAAATTACTCTTGCATCTGTGCCCATGAAGTAACTGTACCGGGTGGAAGTGCTTTCAACCAATCTCTTGTAGCCCCCTTAAAAGTAACAGGAAGCATCCTTAACAACACAGTCTCTCTTGGAACATTCAGGACATTAAAATAATATGCAATATCATTGACCTCTTCTAAATGTTTATCAACATCCTCATGATCCTTCCCAGAAAATGGTACATCCTTAAGTGAAGTAAGAATGTGTCCCTTTAGCTGGAATGTTGCAGTGGCGGGAATTGTAGGTTGTACTAAACCAGGACAAACATCGTCTCTTATCTGATTCTTGTATGCCCCCATGGACATATCAACAATGTCTGCCATCTCATTCTTTAGCACTTCCTCGAAATCACTTTCTTCAAACTCGGGTTCTATATCGTATTCAGTTTCTTTTTTATTTGGATTTTGTTCAAAGCTTTCTAATTTGCGATCTTCCTTCCTTTGACTACTATACTCCCCCACGTTCTTTCCTTTCTTGTTCCCAAAAAATTGACTTAAGGTCTTTAAATGGTGAGCTCTTTGGTGGTTGGTCTTCTTTCACATTTTTATCCTCCTTTTTGTGAAGGGTTAACTCTGGATCTTCAAGCGGTGGTACGAAAGGTTTGGTTGTGGCGGTATGGATTTAGGTTTACATAAGAATGGGGGGATTCAGGACCTTTCGTCGAATGGGCGGCAGATCATGGTGCATGATGGATATGTGATTAGATTCAAGTTCAAGGTTGTGTTAGAGGCTATGTGTTTGTTTTGTTTGATAAAGGCTTTGGGGTTCATAGCATGACTCGAAGATCTGATTGGGGTATAGTCGGATGCGCTTTCCACTCATCATTGATTGATTATGGTTTAGGTTGGTAGATGAAGGGCTAGACAATGGGTTGGGCCCATGGTTGTCATGTGAGTGTTATGAGATTACAGGTAGTCGTAGCTTACACAAGATTGATAGGCTATCGGGGAAGGGTTGTAAATTTATGACGGAGTCATATCATTCTTAAGGAAGAGATATGTCATAGCATGAGTGGTTGTTGGGCTGTAAGATCACAGGGAAAGCATGGGTCAAGTCGGATCGTTTTGTTAGTTGACCACTCCTTGTTTGGAATAAGGATTGTTGCATTATGGCAATGTTTTGGGCTTGTATAGCCCTCGATTTTGTGAGACCTATCGGCAAGGCCTTTTCGATTATGTAGATTAGGTTGAGACTCAAGGGTGAGGCATGTTTGGTTATGATAGTAAGGGTAAAACCAGGTACAAATTGGGTTGATTAAGGTGTTAGATCATGTTTAGAGTGGGATGACTATGTGATCAATAGATAAAATATGTGTGGTACTTAGGCTCAAGTAGTCTATGGCAGTTAGAATTTTGATCGGAGTCTTGTAGTGTGGTTCGTGTGAGAGGCTGTCAGTTTCAGCAACAGGTTGGGAGTCTGGTACTTTGTTTAGTTGGTGGGTAAGTAAGAGGCCAATGAGATCTCGATTGGATCAAAGATGCGAACATTGGTCAGCAGGATGAGACTAAGGTGTTGGTTTAGCATCAATGCTTGAGGCTCATGTTAGGAGTCACCCCTGTGTTTGGGTGCAAGATTATTGGCATTGATGAATGCCCAAGGGTTCTGTTTTCCAGAGATGAAGAAGATGACTCGGGGTTGGAGGATTTTTTTTGGTCTGGTTTGCGGAATAGAGTCAATATGGTTGTGATTCAGAATGATTCTATATGTCTGAAAGTCATACATGATATTGGCTTTTCAGATTTCAGGAAGAGTAGTGATGGTTACTCTTAATAGGATTTTAGGAAGCTCTGAATAGATCAGATAATGTAGCTGAAGAATTAGTAAGGAGTGATTTCGAGGATGAAATTTAATTTAAGTGCAGAGAGTTTTAACATCCCTTTTCCAAGATTGATTGATTTAGGGTGTTAAGGAATCAAATTTCAGATTTTTGGAAAAGATAAGTTGTTTGGTGCAACTGGATGCGAATGGAGGTGATTGGATGCGATTGGATACAAATGGAGGTATTTGGATGTGAAAAAGGAGTATCCGGATGCGATCGGATGTGAATGGATGAATTTGGAAGCGATTGGATATGAATGGAGGAGTCTGGATGCGATCGGGTGTGAATGGAGGATTTTGGATGTGATTGCGACCGACAGTGAATGGAGGAGTTTAGGCTCGATAAGGGAGTATCTAAATGCGATTGGATGTGAACAAGGGTACTCGTTGCAAGGGGTGTTCCGATGTGAACACTTGGTGGTTGTTCCAAAGTAGGGAGGTATGTTGGGCGTACTTGGCGTACGCAACGTGTAGAGCCACATTGTGTAACCTTAAATTTGAGGGTTGAGACCCTATTTTGTTGGGAAATAAGAACGATTTGATTTGATGATGCGGAATGTAAGAAGGAACACAATCATGAAGATAAATTTGTTGAACAGTATATTTTCTTCAACTATGAAGAGGAAACTACACAAAAAGAAAATATTGCAATCTAACTAATCTAAGCTAAGAAATCTCACCTCATTCAAGGACTACATTTTGCCACACACACTAAAGGAATACAACTTGTCTGTTTATAGGTGTATAAAAAACTTTTGGCTAATTAACCTAAATATCATAAAAGGAGGTCCCTTGTCATCATCCATGGAAGACTTTCAACCTTACATTCTCCCCCTCAAAATATGGAATAGATGACAAGGTTTCACCTTCCAAAACAAGCCTCTAACAAATAAGAAATGATCTTGTGACGAGGAATATCAATGTAATCCATGAATCTTGATTCTTCAATAGTCTTCAAACCAAGTTCTAGGATATAGAAATATAAAACCAAGCATCAAAGTAAAAATATCACATTCAAGCTCACAATATCTTAGAAGTAATATTTTTCAACTTCATCTTCTAATGTAATACCAAAGATTGTCAAGAAAGCCAAATCCACCATAAAAACCCATTTTTGAATTAAGAAACCAAATCACTTCTTATCTTGAAGAACTCCCCCTCTAAGTCACAATGATCTGTAAATATGTTAATGATATAAGTCACCAAAAAAATATCATGTGACAAATCAAATTCAAGATTCGTAATTTCACTTGATCAAGAAATCCCTAAAAATTAGGGTCAATCAAAGCACCACGGTTATTAGTAGAAACCTGTGGATCCCTGTCCTAAAGTTCATCAATACCTAAAAATGATATACCCACTTTCATATCTCTTACCACAAGCTTCATCAAAAATCTCCAATTTGATAAATCAAAATCCAATTTCGAATGACCATATCAAATTCTCCCCATTTTTATAATAAAAAAAATATGATGAAAATCCTTCAAATGGTCATGAGAATGATCTTGAATTTGATAAATCATTATTGTGCTCCCCCTCGGCAAATTGAAATAAACATTGAAGTTTAAAATCCAAAATTGTCTAAATTTTTTGATGTTTATGCGAAATACGACCTTCTGAATCGCCAAGACATGGAATCCAATATTTACAGTTCACGAAAAAATATATTCCCGAAAAATCCAATTTTGTTCATCAACCCTTGAATTTGTAATCATTTCGGAATTTGGACTCAAACTGCCATTTCGCAGAAAGTTAGTGGACTTAAACTGTAACATTGTAGCATCTTCCCGTTTTGGTCGGATAAAACGAACAATAGCGATGACTTACAACAACTGTTCCGATTAAGAATTCTTTTTATATCAATTCCGAATAGGGTTCCTGTTCCGATGACAAAGTCTTTTCCGATCTGAGTTAATCGATCCAATTGTGACATCGTTCATTACCACAAGAACAGTTCCAAATTTGACTTCTAATCTCCTTACTTCCGATGACTCTCGCATATTTTTCCGATTCATACCAGTCATCATCACAATTCCGACTATGTTTTCCATTTTCGGTTCCGATCGATCCATAGCATGATTGTCCCTATTCCGATTTCTGATCGGATTACATCAATCCATTGCATTCAGTTCAGATTTAAATCAATTTCGAATCAATTCCAAACGAGATCGATTACCCAATTGAGAGACCATCTGTACCCAATACTTGACAAACATCAAATTGATTTTCTCAAATCGATTCCCAGATCAAACAAGTCGATTCAACAATAATCATCATCATCTCCATCTGTTCTTCATCTTTTTTTTCATCATCCAGACTCATGTTCAACTTCAAATTCTTAGATCAATCCAATCAACAAACAAAATCGATTTTGGAACATGATAGATTAGATTGACTCAATTCGAACACATAAACAAATAACAAAATGAAAATCGATAATGAGAATGATATTTTTCAGGAATTTCGACTCAAGAACAGAAATCGATTAGTGAATCAAATAAGAGTCGTGAATCATGAAATCAAGCAGAATATAAGAATGAATCGCTTAATTTGAACAAAGGATTTCGAGATACCACATTCACAATTTTGAGATGAGTCAACTTGCGTGATTCAGAACATACGATCTCAAAGAACAAGATATGGGCTAAACAAATGAACAGTAATCAACAATTATGGGCTCAAGAACGAATGAACAGTGAAAAGTAATAATAAGGAAATCGGCAGAATGAATAGTGATCAGATCAAGAATATGGATCAAATATAATTGGGCTCGATGATTTGGCTTTGGGTTACAAAACATATCAGATCCAAATACAAATTATGAATAAAAAGAGAATTGGATCAAAATTACTAAGATTAACAATAGCAAACTTCACAAATCTCCATGAACACTGGCTTGAATTTGAAGTTTGATTCCATAACACCAAAATACAATGACCTTGAATAACTTATGTAGAAATTCATCAAATCACCGATACTTTAAAAATCACTTTGATTTTCAAAGACACGCTCTAATACCACTTGTTGGGAAATATAAATGATTTGATTTGATGATGTGAAATGTAAGAACGAACACAATCATGAAGATGAATTTAGTAAAAAAGATATTTTATTCAACTATGAAGAGGAAATTACACAAAAAAATATATATATATTGCAATCTAACTAATCTTAGGTAAGAAATCTCATTTCATTCAAGGACTACATTTTGCCACACACACTAAAGGAATACAAATTTTCTATTTATAGGTGTAGAAACAAGTCTACACTAATTAATTGTAACATCCTAAAAATCCTGACTAAAAATTTCATTTTTAATTATTAAATAAAACCATAGTTATCAAAATCATTTCATCAAAACATAAGTCATAGTATCTCAAAACATCACGAATGGTATATCCATATCAAAACATCGGTCAAATATATCAGAGTAAACATCTCAGGCTGAAACAGCATGGTGTGTGCAATGCAGTCATCCCGAGCTCTTCCCCTTGCTACCGGCAGTACCTGAAGCCAAAACTGAAAACTGTAAGCATGAAGCTTAGTGAGTCTCCCCAAACTACCACTTACCATACACATAATCATATAATCACATATAAACATATCGTGGCCCCTGCCCGACATCTGATAGTGTCCGACATCAGGCCCCGCCTAGCATCGAGCAAATCTCGGTATACATATAAACATATCAATAATACATGTAGAATAATCACATAACATAAACATATAAACATTCCTCAGGCCCCACTTGGCATTGTGCCATGATCCGGAAAGCATACGGTTACAGACACATGCAAGATTCACGAAGACATCAAGCATACAAACATTCCTCGGGCACCACCCCGCATCGGGACGTGATCCGGAAACATATAAATCTACATCGGGACCGCCGGCATCGAACCTTAGTCTGGAATACATACAGTCATAAATACGGGCTGGCATTGTTGCCTTCGACCAGTTCATACAGGAGGAAAACTCACCTGAATGTTGAATCTCACGGTAAGGAAGCTCTAACAGCTGCTCCGACGACTCCCTGAGCTATCAATACCAAAATAACACTTTGTAAAAACCCAATAATCATTCTTAGGGTAAAATGACAATTTTACCCGTGATCTACTTTGGACTAGGCTTGCACAAAAAAACCGGTTCAGGATCCGAACCGGTCACTGAACTGGTAAACTGGTTCACCATGAACCAGTCCACTATGAACCGAACCAATTCAAGAACGGAACCACCGGTTTGAACCCGTTCGAGATTTTAGACATTGAAACCGGTTTAGAACCGGTTTAATAACCGTGAACCGGTTTAGAACCGGTAATCAAACCTGTTTAGAACCGGTGTAACCGGTTTAGATAGGTTCGAGTTTAATAATGACGGAACCGGTTTGAACCGATTTTACTATTCATGAATCGGAACCGAACCGGTTTTTCTAAACCGGTTCGGTTGGAAAAAAACCGGTTTGCTTACCCCTACTTTGGACCATTCCTAAAGCCCAAAACCAAAACACAAAAGGCCCAATACTAGGTAGACTTCCCAAGCCTATTAGTGGCTCACCAATGGCCTAATTTTCTAAATTGGGCCCAACTCCTCAAACGGGCATTCCCTTAAACCCAAACATATTTTAGCCCCAAATCTGATTTTTGATGATCAAATAAGGACCAAAGCTAAGAAGTCCAAGAAATGGCCCAAACCGAGGCCCAAAACAAAAACTAGCCCAATGCCAGAGTATGTAGGGCGTACTCATCTGTACGCTAAGCATACATGTTACATGTATTGTACGAGGTTGTATGTTCAGTGTGTTCCTCTATTAAGCCATAATCTCTAAAAGAGCTTAATCCCTTAGGATCTAAAGCTCCGAACATAGATCTGAGTCCATTAAAGCGTCTTAACCTATAAAGTCGATTACTTGGTGGCTTGCAAACCACCAAATGGGTCCAAACTTGGAATATGGCAATATACTTTTGTGAAAATGACCAAAAATCATGCATAAACTCTTCAAGATGAAAACTTTCTGACTTAAGGGCTCAACTAGCACCAAGGGTGGCAACCTTAAGCCTAGGAATCAGTTTTCAGCAATAAAGTTGCATCCTTGGGACCAAAAAAGTCCAAAAACTCAACATAAGAGATCTAAGCACTCATGGATCAAGTTCAATACGTTGAAAAGGTCTGAAATGAAGCAACAATCCCAGATCTATAACTTCTCCTCTGTACCACCACCTTGCTTTAACCTTTACTTCCTTGGAGAATGGATCCAAAGCATCAAAATGCTCTTAATAGGCCTTACCAGAACAAGAACACACAAAATATGGATTAGGGTTTCGTGGGAGCATCTTAAGGGTGAGAACGAGGTTGGACTTAGGGCATAATGTTCTTTATATAGGGATAAAACCCTAAATTTAGGGTATTGGGGACTACACAAGTACGATGCGCATACTCTTCAGTACGTTGCACATACGTGCATGGCATGCACGATTAACTTACATCATTACGTTGTGCGTACATAGGGTGGTACGCTCAACGTATGACACCGCTTAAGCCCACTTTGCAAGGATCCAATGGATTCAAGCCTAATCAATATAAAATAACTAATCCAATACATAAATAATACCTTGGTGAATTACCGAGCGTTACAATTCTCCCCTACTTGAATCAGACTTTGTCCTCGAAGTCCGTCACCTCGAATAACTCAGCATAATGCTCCCTCATTTCCTCTAATCTTGCTCCCACGTCCATTCTAAACCCTTACGGTGCATCCACTAAACCTTCACCAACTGTACAACCTTGTTCCTCAAGGTTTTCATCTTCTGATCGAGAATCGCTATCGGTCGCTCAATGTAGTATAGTCGTTCGTCCACCTGAATATCCTCTAAGGGTACGAATGCAAAATCATCCACTAATCACTTTTGCGGCTGGGAGACATGAAAAGTATTGTGGATCTAACTAAGCTCGGCTGGCTGATCCAGTCGATACGCAACCCGGCCCACCCGAGCCAAAACCCTAAACATACCGATGTAACTGTGACCCAACTTGCCCTGCTTCCTGAATCGGATGACACCCTTCCAAGGTGACACTTTCAGGAGAACCATGTGGCTCACCTGAAACTCTAAGTATGATCGGCGCTTGTTGTAATGCCTGTAGATCCGGGCTAGTCAAATTAGAGGCAATAGGGGTCGAAAACGACTTTTCGACAAAAGATTATTTAGAATAAATAATCTTAAACAAGTTGTGGGATATGTATCAAGGTTTCCGTACATATAAATAATGCCGAAATCCGAGCTATAACGAAGAAGTTATGGCCCGCCGAAGTTTTACGGCAAAACCGACACGGCACCGGGAGACGTAAATACTGAATTTACGATAGAAGACTTTTTAGCCTTAGCAATCTAAACAAAAGTCGTAGAATATGTTAAACTAAGAACATTGATAAAAAGAACGCCCAAATCTGACTTCGTATGAAGAAGTTATGATTTTTCTAAGATTCGGCTTAGCAGTGCACGGCCCGAAACTCGAATTTTAGTTCGAGCGGTTTTTGGCTTACGCGACCTAAATGAGAGTTGAAGGTCTCATTAATAGGAACTCAACGGTAAAAAGACAGACGAAAACGGAGTCCGGATGAAGGAGTTATGAACTCTTCGCTGTCATTTAACAGTCTAAACGACTCCTACTGTTAAATTTGAGATCGGTCGAGAATTAGCTGATAGAGTCTAAATGAAAGTTGTAGATCTTGATTTTACCTACGCGTGGATATAAAGAACATCGAAAACGGAGCTCGTATGCGAAAGTTATGATTTTTCTAAGTTTGAAGGTTGATACGCGATAGGGGGTGACGTGGCACCACCAGAATTGGACACGTGGCACCACCAGAAGGCCACCACATGGACCAACTCGACGAGTCATGACTCAGACTCGACGAGTCCATCAGATTCCTTCCCTATAAATAGAGGTGCCGGGTTCCCTCATTCTTCACACCTTCCTAAACTATTCTTTCTCTCTCTAGACTCTCTCTCTAGCCCCCTAACCCCCCCTAAAATCCTAGGTAAACCCCCTAGCACCGGAAGGAAGCCCCGAGGCTCCCGGAGTCCCGAGAAAAATGGTCTTTCGGCTCGGAAACGCTGCTCCAGCGAAGCCCGGTTTTCGAGAAAACCCGCTGTTTTATCGAAGGAAATTGTTTTGGGAGTATCGAAGCGCTGTCCGAGTGCTGAGTCACCACCTTTCAGGTGAGTGCATAATACCTTTCATCTTACACATAGATATGAAGTATTTTATATAAACTACGTGCTATGTGTGCATATTATCTGAATACTTGTTGTCTATGCTGGATGAACGTTTTATACATGTTTTAAAGGATTTAAACTGTATACGTATTTTATATATACAAATATGTTGGTTATGATAATGGGTAGATGAATGATGAGAGATAGAAGATGATGTGAGTATACATTGGCATCTATAGACTTAGTGCCTATAGGACAAACACCAGTAGCTATGGACTTAGTACCTGTTAGACGTTGGTAGCTATAGATTTAGTACCTGTTGGGAATTGGTAGCTATGGACTTAGTACCTATTAGTTAGACGCTGGTAGCTAAGGATTTAGTACCTGTAGGAATTGGTAGCTATGGACTTAGTACCTATTGAACATTGGTAGCTATGGACTTAGTACCTATTAGATAAAGACTGGTAGCTATGGATTTAGTACCCGATGAATAGACTATAGCAGCTATGGAATTAGTGCTTTATGAACGAACATCGGCAGCTATGGATTTAGTGCCAGTCCTATAACCCTGGAAGTAAGGGACTTTGGAATAAACGAATGCAGGATAGATGACTCTTAGGAGTAAAGAAGATAACGGGGATGGGTAATTGGGTTAATTGTTTGATGATTGAACATAACAATTATATTATTGTGGGTTGAAAACCCTATGTACTCACCAGGTTTCCCAACCTGACCCACTCAGTTTATTTACATCACAGGTGGCAATATGAAGTGACATTACACTGAGAGATTTAAAGAGATGTAGATCACTGGTGTAAATAATTGTAAGTTTTGTTTATGCTTATGTTTCTGTATTAACGATGACATCCCAAACGTTTTAAGATGAATAAAAATACGTTTCTTCGAAAATGTTTTAATAACGTATTTATCGTGTTTTTCTAGGAACAAATTCCACAACCTTTTTATAAAATGAAGTAATCTGATTTTTATAAAGCATAAACAAAATCGGTCTTTTCTGGCCGTGATTTTGGGGATGTCACAGTTGGTATCAGATCATTAGTTTAAGTGAAGTAGGAATATGGATTTATTTCTAGACTTAAACTTAGAATGCTAAGTGATGATTGTGAGGTGTGAGCACTAGATTATTTTAGGAATTGTTCCTAAAATGCTTTTATGTGCTAAATACTTGTGCCTGATATGCTGTTATTTGTTCGGATCTATGGTCTGTTGCCGACCGGATCTGGAAACCTTATGTGTTTAGGATTCTAAACGTACGAATACGATATTAGAACTAGCATATAAACGTTTCGGAGTGATAAGGATGATTTAAACGTCAATCCTAAGTAAAGATCTAGATTCACCATATTCGGTGTAGAGATCAAGATGGCATGAACCCGTAGCGGAAACGTAAATGCGAATGGGAACCGAAACCAACCCCCAGTGGTTCAGCAAATACCTGTTGCTGAAGAAGTTGCGCCCGAGCCAGTCACCATGGCTGGAGTTCAAGCCATGATTCGGGCTATGTTAGCTGAACAAAGGGAAGAAATGAGACAGATGTTGAATAGGGACGAACCTACCGTACATGTTGAACCAACGGAGCCAGTTCCCGAGCAATCTGAGGAAGGGAACTACAGCTGCCAAGTGAGTCAAGTAGGGACTCAAGGTGAGCAAATGGATGGCCCAGAAGGGAGAAACAACAAGGATGGGCGAATGTACAAGAATTTCTTGGGTGCGAAACCACCAAGCCTCTCATGAAGCCCGAAGTCGGTTGAGATTATGGATTGGATCTCTGAGATAGAGATGGTGTTTGAGAGCTGCAGCTGTAACGAGAAACAGAAGACTGTCTTCGCAGTAAGACAGCTGAAAACTGGAGTCTTGAGCTGGTGGAAGCTATTGGCAGATACGATGCCACGAGGAGAAGCCTTAAGGATGTCGTGGGAAGAGTTTTTGGAACAGTTGAAAATGCAATACTGCTCGGAGATAGATCTGATAGACCTAAACAACGAGTTTCAGAACCTGAAGAAAGGGAACATGAGTGTTGATGAGTATGCCACCGCATTCACCGAAAGGATGAAGCTATTCCCCTACTTGGTGCCTAATGAACTCTCCATGATTGATAGGTTTGCTAACGGATTGCCCACTGACTTTGGCCCAATGGTCAAAATCGCAACTACTTTGAAAGCAGTTGTTAGGGCAGCTAAGAACGTAGAGGCCTAGATAAGAGAAAAAGGTCTAGAAAAAGATAAGGTAGGAGAGAAGCGGAAGTTTGAAGGATCTTCGAGGCCGAACAAGGAAAGCAAATTCTCAAAGCTTGGAGGAGCAGATGGAGGTGAAGCGAGATGGTGTGATAGATGCAAGAAGAAGCATGGTGGAAAGTGCAACGAAGAAGTGACTTGTTACAAGTGTGGGAGGACTGGTCACTATTCCAAAGATTGCACGCATAATGACAAAGTATGCTACGGATGTGGAGGCAAGGGGAACATGTCCAGAGACTGCCCAAGGAAAAATAAAACAACAAGACCAGAAACGCCACCAAGGCCGAGGGCATTTCACATGATCCTTGACGAGGTAGAGAACCATGCAAGGAATCAAGAATGAGGACTTCTTACCCGAAGATCGGATTATGCAGTAGCCATAGTTTCGTATGATGTAGCCTAGTAGAGGCATAGTCTAGGGTGAACTTGAACACCTATGTAATAGTTTCGAGAAATAATAAAATCTTCGTTTTGTTATCTGGTGTGTGAAATTGTTGTGTGATTTGCTGCATGGTGACTTGGGAAACTGCGAGACGATACTTGGGACGAGTATGAGTAGGTGTGAATGGTAGTAGAGGCCTATACTACCGGAAGCACAGGACTCACACTTGGATCAGGGAAAGTCACAAGGTTACCAAGAAGCCAGTAATTGATTTCGTTTTATTCAAGTATGTTGTTACCATTGTTTCGGTAATGACTAAGAAGATTGTTGTTATCCCGACCCTAGTGGTCATATCACATTGAGTCCGACTACGATGAGTAGGTTATGTGGTTCAGAAAACCAAGTTTGATGTAGCGTCCGACTTAAACCAAACGATTGAAATCAAAGCGATCAATAGAAATATCGCGCTCGTTGTTAAAGAAGTTGGTAGCTAGAAATTCCTAATGTTAAAGTGTGATTATATCAACATGAAGGAAGGCATAGTCTGTTTTAGAATTTAACACTAAGAGACCTAAGTCTAAGTGTTGCAACATACGATGATAGGTCATTAGAATATGACACATCGATCTATAGTAGTAATAAGAGAAATCATCTCAAGTTCGTATCCAGTAAGGATCGATATTTTTTAATCGAAGGTCATAATTTGGAGTCTAACCTTAGGTAGAGCGCAGGTGCACGATCAAGTACTGCTTACAGTCAATAAGTCTCAAAGATAGACTCGAAGGAATAAAGAAGTTATAATTATTACCTAGGATGAAGAGATGATGTATGGAGTCATTATACGATCCTTGTTTCGTTGATGATTCCGGGACGTAATCATCCTAAGGGGGAGATAACTGTAATGCCCGTAGATCCGGGCTAGTCAAATTAGAGGCAATAGGGGTCGAAAACGACTTTTCGAAAAAAGATTATGTAGAATAAATAATCTTAAAAAAGTTGTGGAATATTTCTCAAGGTTTCCGTACATATAAAGAATGCCGAAATCCGAGCTATAACGAAGAAGTTATGGCCCGCCGAAGTTTTACGGCAAAACCGACACGGCACCGGGAGACATAAATAGTGAATTTACAATAGAAGACTTTTTAGCCTTAGAAATCTAAATAAAAGTCGTAGAATATGTTAAACTAAGAACATCGATAAAAAGAACGCCCAAATCTGACTTCGTATGAAGAAGTTATGATTTTTCTAAGATTCGGCTTAGCAGTGCACGGCCCGAAACTCGAATTTTAGTTCGAGCGGTTTTTGGCTTACGTGACCTAAATGAGAGTTGAAGGTCTCATTAATAGGAACTCAACGGTAAAAAGATAGATGAAAACGGAGTCCGGATGAAGAAGTTATGAACTATTCACGGTCATTTAACAGTCTAAACGCCTCCTACTGTTAAATTTTAGACCGGTCGAGAATTAGCTGACGGAGTCTAAACAAAAGTTGTAGATCTTGATTTTACCTACGCGTGGATATAAAGAACGTCAAAAATGGAGCTCTTATGCGAAAGTTATGATTTTTCTAAGTTTGAAGGCTGATACGCGATAGGGGGTGACGTGGCACCACCAGAATTGGACAGGTGGCACCACCAGAAGGCCACCACATGGACCAACTCGACGAGTCCATCAGATTCCTCGCCTATAAATAGAGGTGCCGGGTTCCCTCATTCTTTACACCTTCCTAAACTATTCTTTCTCTCTCTAGACTCTCTCTCTAGCCCCTAACCCCCCTAAAAGCCTAGGTAAACCCCCTATCACCCGAAGGAAGCCCTGAGGCTCCCAGAGTCCCGAGAATAAGGGTATTTCGGCTCGGAAACGCTGCTCTAGTGAAGCCCGGTTTTCGAGAAAACCCGCTGTTTTATTGAAGGAAATTGTTTTGGGAGTATCGAAGCGTTGTCCGAGTGCTCAGTCACCACCTTTCAGGTGAGTGCATAATACCTTTCATCTTACACATAGATATGAAGTATTTTATATAAACTACGTGCTATGTGTGCATATTATCTGAATACTTGCTGTCTATGCTGGATGAACGTTTTATACATGTTTTAAAGGATTTAAATTGTATACGTATTTTATATATACGAATATGTTGGGTATGATGATGGGTAGATGAATGATGAGAGATAGAAGATGATGTGAGTATACATTGGCAGCTATAGACTTAGTGCCTATGGGACAAACACCGGTAGCTATGGACTTAGTACCTGTTAGACGTTGGTAGCTATGGATTTAGTACCTGTTGGGAATTGGTAGCTATGGACTTAGTACCTATTAGTTAGAAGCTGGTAGCTAAGGATTTAGTACCTGTAGGAATTGGTAGCTATGGACTTAGTACCTGTTGAACATTGGTAGCTATGGACTTAATACCTATTAGATAAAGACTGGTAGCTATGGATTTAGTACCCGATGAATAGACTATAGCAACTATGGAATTAGTGCTTTATGAACGAACATCGGCAGCTATGGATTTAGTGCCAGTCTTATAACCCTGGAAGTAAGGGACTTTGGAATAAACGAATGCAGGATAGATGACTCTTAGGAGTAAAGAAGATAACGGGGATGGGTAATTGGGTTAATTGTTTGATGATTGAACATAACAATTATATTATTGTGGGTTGAAAACCCTATGTACTCACCAGGTTTCCCAACCTGACCCACTCAGTTTATTTACATCACAGGTGGCGATATGAAGTGACATTACACTGAGAGATTTAAAGAGATGTAGATCACTAGTGTAAATAATTGTAAGTTCTGTTTATGCTTATGTTTCTGTATTAACGATGACATCCCAAACGTTTTAAGATGAATAAAAATACGTTTCTTCGAAAATGTTTTAATAACGTATTTATCGTGTTTTTCTGGGAACAAATTCCGCAACCTTTTTATAAAATGAAGTACTCTGATTTTTATAAAGCATAAACAAAATCGGTCTTTTCTGGCCGTGATTTTGGGGATGTCACAGTTGTCAGCATAGCTTTTCTATCGACTCTAAGCAGTCTAGAGCCTGCTCCGAACCTACTAGATCTTCTTAGTGGTATTGAGTACCACCTCGATAGTCCCCATGACTCTCTGACCAACCTCACCCCAACAGATTGGGGTCCTACATTTCCTCTCGTAGAGCATCTCGAAAGGAGGTCGATTTATGCTAGCATGATAACTGTTGTTATATGAAAATTCCGCTAACGGAAGATAATTATCCCAACTCCCACCGAAATCCAATACATATGCACGTAGCATATCCTCAAGAGTCAGAATCATCCTCTCACTCTACCCATCCATTTGAGGGTGAAAAGATTTATTGAAATGAAGATGAGTACCCATCTCATCATGAAACCGCTTCCAGAATCTGGAAGTGAAGCGAACATCTCAGTCTGACACAACGACATTGGCACACCATGATGTGCCACTACCTTGCGTTCGTAGAGCTCAACTAGCTTCTCAGCCGATATACTCTCCTGGATCAGGATGAAATGTTCACTCTTGGTCAACTGATCTACAATGACCCAAATCGAATCCACTCCACGTGTGGGCCTGGTAAGATTTATGAAGAAATCCATAGTGATGTCCTCCCATTTCCACACAGGAATCTCCAACGGTCGCATCTTATTGTGAGGTTGCTGGTGCTTGGCCTTGACTTTCCTAAAAGTCAAGTATCGCTCCACATACCAAGCTATGTCCCGCTTCCTGCAGGGCCACCAATAATCAGGGCGAAGGTCTTGATACAGCTTCGTCGCCCCATGATGAATGGAGAATCTCAACTTGAGAGACTCCTTTATCAAAACCTGGCATACACCGCCCGAATAAAGAACCCAGACCCTCCGATGCAGGGTCAGAAACCCACGGTTGTCATAATCGAATGAATCTACTTGGCCTATGCTTCACTTACACTTCTAATGCTCTTCCTTCATACCCTCAACCTATGCCTCCTGAATTTGTTCCAGCAATGGAGTAATCACTATCATCCTCAGGCATATGTCCCGAATCGGAGCCGTAACCTCCTTACGACAAAGATCATCGACCCCCACATTGGCCCTCTCTAGGTGATAAAGGATCTCACAATCATAATCATTCACCACGTCTAACCAACATGTCACAACTAGCATTTTAGGGCTAGGCTTCCTATCCATGTGCAAGATAGTTCCTTTGTGTAACTATGTAACTCTATGTGTAGTATAAATTAATTTCAATACTATACAAGTTTATATATCCAAAATTTTGTTTCAAGTCGAAACTTCCTCGTGTAAGCCCAAAATCTAACCGAATAGGTTATGTTCACTCAAACTTTGGGCCTTAGCCCAATCTTCTCGGCCCAAGCCCCTATTGGGCCAATACTTTTCTAGTGGGCCTCAATGGGCCAATAAACTCTCAAACATGATCCTTATGGGCCGAAAACTTGTATTTAACATTGTTTTGGGCCCTAAAACTCTTATTAGGCCTTATTTGGGCCGTAAACATCTTCGTTAGACTATAGTGGGCCAAATACCTCTATTAGGTATTAGTTGGGCCGAAAACCCCCTAATGGGCCTTGTAAGGCCGAAAAATTGCTATTGGGCCTCAATTGGGCCGAAAAATCTTTCACTAAATCTTTTGGGACGAAAACTCATAAATGGGCCCTAATGGATCGAAAATCTTTATTGGGCTTAAGGAGTTCTCGGCTACCCTTCCTATCCAAGCCAAATTTCTTTCTTTCTCCCCTCTCCAAAAATTCGATCGGCCTTTAATAAAAAAAAAGGAACACAAAAGAAATGGGAGTTGACTTTGGTGGTACCACCTCCATATTATTCATCATATAATAAAGCATTTATTTTTCATACTTCCATGTAAGCTAGTGTCACCCAAAAAGTTTCTATACACTCATCTCTCTCCTCTCTTTCTCTATATGCGGCCAAACACCACCACCATCCTCTCTCCACTCCATAACTCACTTCAAACATTCACACACTCACCTCATTTTCTCCCAAGCTCTCTTGTTTTCTCAAGGATATTTCGAAAGTCTCCATCATCAAGGTTATTACTAAGCTCCTAGGTAAGCTCATGTTGAACTCCACTACTTTATTCCAAGTTTATACTAAGGATGCTCTTCTTACAACCTAAATTTTGTGTACATGCTTCCTAGAAACCACCTCAACTTCGAAAACCTCCTCAAGGAAGCACTCTAGGCCGAAAAACCTTCACCAACTTTCTCTTCAAAACCAAAAAAGCCCAAAGGTGAGCTTCATACCCCTATTTTCAAGCTTTCTTTCTTTTAGGGGAGGATGCAAGTCAAAGTCTTGTGTAAATCTTTGTATATTTGCTTGTATGTTCATGTGTTGTATGATATGTGTGTTAAATGTTGTGAAATCCATGCTAAGAGTCCAAGAACTAGAGATTTTTGGTTAAATCTCAAGATGTTGGACTTAGTTAACATAATATATTGTTAAAAGTAAAATCTAGCTTCTAAATGAAATTTGTTTTCACTTGATGCATGGTAAATATCACAAATATTAGCCCAAGAATATGTTTTAAACAAACTTTTGGCATGAAAACATGAAGAATGATAAAATGTGGAAGTCTCAATAAAAATTGGACTATTCTCGGTCATAAAGGTAAGAATGGGCTATTTTTGAATATTTTAATAAACTTGGGCCAATTTTGAACATTTTAGTATAAAAGGGCCGAAAATGAGCTTTTTAATGGACTTGGGCCATTTTTTACCATTTTAGTAAACTAGCCGAAAATGGGCTTTTTTGTAAATATGGGCCATTTCTGAACACTTTTGTAAAAATGAGCCTTAACGAATATTTTTGTAAAAATGGACTATTTTTTTCAACTCTAGTAAAAATGGGTCATTTTCGACACTTTTGCTAATAATGGGCCATTATTGACATTTTGGATAATATTGGGTCATTCATGAACATTTTAGTAAAAATGGGACTCTTATAACAAATTGGGTAAAATTTTGGCCTATTGCGACAATTCTATTTTAATTGGGCCTTATATGATAAATTTTATGTTAATTGGGCCTTTAGTGACAATAATAGTAACAATGTGATATTTGGACACATTTGGTAAAAACGATTATAGTTTTATCACATATGGTTTGTAGTAAAAAATATAAACTAGTAATATTATTTATAACATTAAATAATAAAACTCAATGTTTGCGTAAATTCTATTAAGGTTTTTGTGAGACACTCCTTCACTAGTACTAGGGCTGATAAAATTATACCATGGAAAACCAACCAACATGTTACCAACCGAACCAAGAAACTTGATAGCCAATATATTTGGTAGCCAACATGTTTGGTTGGTAGTACCGTACCAATTTATCAATGTTGGTACAGTAATGGTACAAACCGTACCAACCAATTCATTTGATATATATATATATATATATATATATATATATATATATATATATATATATATATATATATATATATATATATAATTGTATTTAGTCTTTACAATTTTAATAACATTATAGTAGTCATTTAGTGTTTACAATTCAACTATTAATTGTATTTAGTGTTTACAATTTTAATAACATTATAGTAGTCGTTTAGTCATATTAGTCAATAGTTATTACCACATTAAAGCAAAATATTAAAACGTTACTTTAGCGTTACTTCAGTAGAATTCTTTTGTAAACTAAAAGAAATACGTAACTAATTTCTATACTACACATCAAAATCCCGATGTCTTTGCCTATTTTTAAATCTTACAATAGAGAATTAAAAGAAGTTGGTATATACCATTACCAATTTGTACCAACCAAATTTGTTGGTAGAAAAATAAATTGGTACCAAGTATACCTGGTACGGTACCGGTAGCAATTTTTTTATACCAATTATAGTTGGTACGGTACACGGTTTAGAGAAAAATGAATTGGTACCGTACCAATTCCACCCCTAACTGGTACTCACTTAGTGTACACAGTAAGCTTTGTAGTTATAACAGTGTCTCTTGGATGGAGAGTAGGAGTTTGTGTCTAGATTTATACGGGATTGACACCCCACACCTGAGTTGCTCGCTACAGTTACACATGCCAGTCTAGGGTGACAAATATCTTCTCAGAAAATGACGCCTGAAGAATGTTAGGATATGCACTCCGTCATATTATTATGGTTATAACAACTCACATAGAGAATAATAATACTATATTAAAATTTACGAAATATCTATACTCTACTAATGTTATGAAGTACGAACCTATGCACCAATTATTTGGCATCTAATTTCTACACTCGAGTCTTAGGGTTTCAGACAACACTTTTTCATATAAAAGAAAATATAGGATTTCCAGGGAATCACTCTCTATACATTTTCAAACAAGATAAACAAAGAATACACATGCAATTATACAAGATTTGAAACGAGACTCACAAACTATTACAATGTTTTCATACAAACATACTTATGAACTCACCAACATTCTATGTTGACTGTGGCATCCCCATTTTCACGGTCAAAAAAGACCGATTTTGTTTATGCTTTATAAAAATCAGAGTACCTCTTTTAATAAAAATGTTGCGTAATTTGATCCCAGTAAAACACGATAAATGCGTTATCAAAGCATTTCCGAAGAAATGTATTTTTATTTATTTATTTTAAAACATTGGGATGTCATCTTCAATACAAAAACATAAGCATAAACAAACCTTACATTCATTATCACTAGTGATTTACATCTCCTTAATCTCTCAGTGTAATGTAACTTCATATCGACACCTATTATACAGGTAAACAGAGTGGGTCAGGTTGGGTAACCTGGTTGGTACATAGGGTTTTTAACCCACAATTATATAATTATTATGTTTAATCATCAAACATTTAACCCAATTACCCATCCCCATTATCTTATTTATTCCTAAGTACCTTCCCCAAGGATTTATCCTAAGGATCGTCTCCAACATCTTATTTACCTCTCATCTCCTTACATCGCATTTCCTTATATGTTTGTTCCTAAGGACTCTCCCTAAGGATCATTGCCTACATTGCATAGATAGTATTGATTCAGGGATTACTCCCTCAATACGTGACCAACAAGGGTTAGGGCATCATCGCATGAATATGTAGTTACAACATCGCCTGAACTTGTAATTCATAGTAAGGGGTTAGAGTATCATCGCATGAATACGTAGTTACAACATCGCCTGAACTCGTAATTCATCACCTACAGGTTATGGGCCTGCTGGTGTTTCCACGGGCTTGTCTAGAATGGTTCGTGGTCGCAATCTATACTTTGGTAGATGTCTACATCGCCACATTGCCGGTTAAGGTTATGGTATGTCCTTTCATCCTACATCACCTATTCATCATCATCATCTATTTACCTAATTATCATCACCTTTCTATTATCACATATATCTCATCATTTTATTTCATTACACACCAACTATTTCATCTACCATGTTTCATCCACAACATATTTGTAGATAAAAAATAAATATACCGTTTAAATTGTTTAAAACATGTATAAAATCGTTCATCCAACATAGACAACAAGTATTCAAATAATATGCACACATAGCACGTAATAATATAATAATAAAATAATACCTCATATCTATGTGTAAGATGAAAGTAACTATGCACTCACTGGAAAAGGCGGTGATTCCGAACTCAGACAGTGCTTCGCTTCTTAAAAATAATTTCCTTTGATGAAACCTACTATTATTACCACTAGAGTTTAGTCTATTATTCGTCGAGACTAATTAATAGTCTAGCTAGTATTACTATTATATAAGCGTTAAACAATACTTATATAACCCATAATAATAGCCTAAGTACTTATTATAGGTTCCTAATAACGTTACTATAATTAAATGAAAGCTATATTAAAAATAGCGTAGGCGTAACTTACTTACAGCGGGTTTTATAGAAACCGAGCTTTGCTTGGAGCAGTGTTCCCAAGCCGAAAAGCTCTTCTTCTCGGAGCCGTCGAGCACTCAGAGGCTTCCACCTCGTGCTAGGGAGGTTCCCTAGGCTTTTCGGCAGGTTTCGGGGCTAGAGAGAGGTTCTAGTGAGAGAGAGTAAAGAGAAGAAAGAATGGGAAAGGTGTGAAGAAAATGAGGGTGGGAGAGGTTCTATTTATAGGGTGAAATATGGCTAAACTTGGTGCCACATGTCACCATCTAGTGGCAAGACTTGAAGAGAAAACAATGGCCAAGATTGGGTCACGTCACCCATTTTCTCACAGCACACTTCCGACTTCTAAAATCCTTAACTTTCACATAAGAGCTCCGTTTTTGACGTTCTTTATATCCATGCGTAGGTAAAAATAAGATCTACAACTTTATTTTTGACTATGTCGGCTAATTCGCGACCGATCTTAAATTTAACAGTACGGGAAGATTAGACTGTTAAATGACCGCGAAAAATTCGTAACTCCTTCATACAGACTTCGTTTTCGTCTATCTTTTTACCGTTGAGTAGCCATTAATGAGATCTTAAACTCTCATTTAGATCGCGTGAGCCAAAATGTAACATCCCAAAAATCACGACTGGAATTTTTCTTTAAACATTACTAAAACCATATTTATAAAAGCCATGTCATAATTCATAACATACATTCAGAGTATTAATTCAAAACATATTCTCATTATCAGAGTAAAACATCCCAGTCTGTCTAATTAATGGTGTGTGCCATGCGATCACCCGGAGTTCTTCCCTCCGCTACGGGAAGTACCTGAAACCAAAACTGAAAACCGTAAGCACAAAGCTTAGTGAGTTCCCTAACCTACCACATACCTTGCACAAACACATATAGCACACACTGGCCCACGCCTGCTATTTCAGGCCTCGCCCCTACCTCAGGCCTTGCGCGCTACAACGGCCCCACCGCTCCAGGCTCCACCTGGCTTCAAGCCCCGCTCGGATACAAATCTATTTCTTTTAGGCCCCGTTTGTCTCTAGGCCCCGCCCGCTAACCACATAATACAAAAAAGCATATAACACATAACTGAACATACCCTACTGTATTCTTGTCCTAAGGCCTCGCCTGTCTTGGGCGTCGCCCCTATCCTGTTACTAGTGAGTCATGGAACCCCATCCAAGCTCCTACTGTAAGTGAGATGCGGTCCCCCGACCATACTCACTTCATACCTATCTCGGATCTCGCCCCTTCTTTGCTACTAATGAGATATGGAACACCGTCCATACTCTGCTATCCGTGAGATACGTGACCTCACCCACACTAACCTCCCTACCAGGCACATACATGCATCACACAGACAACAAGTATACTCTATCATGCAAACCACTCCTTGGGCACCCTCCCGACATTGGACCTTGGTCCTGAATATCATAATAGCAAACAGTGGCTAGGGCTAACCCACGGGTCTTCCTACTTATAACTACATGGGCCGACATTGTGGCCGTAGACCCATTCACAAAAAGGGAAACTCACCTGCACTGCTGAACTTTGCTGGTAACCCTCTGGCTATTATCCGACAATTCTCTGAATCGCTGCACCACTAGCTCCCCGAGCTACCGATATCAATGTATATATCACTTAGATCCAAACTGAACTCTAGAAGCCAACTAAGTCCACTCTTGACAAAGTCAAATTCCTGGTCAAAGTCAACCTTCCAAACTGACTCTACTCGCCGACTCAACCCATTGAATCGTCGAGTCCTTATACTCAGAAACTCTCAAAATACGCCTCAGCTCGCCGAGTCACCCCGTCAACTCGTTGAGTTCAACAATCTCCGAGTCCCATCCTGTCCAACTCAATGAGTCACCACTCAACTCACCGATCTAAGTCTTAACTAGAAAAGATTGAGGTTCTGAGATCCAACTCGTCCAGTCCAAGAACAGACTTGTCGAGTCCATGACAATCTTTAACAGACTCGCCGAGTTGTTCTTCCAACTTGTCGAGTTCCTGCCTATCTTCATACAACTCACCGAGTCCACCCATGTGACTCGCCGAGTAGCTTCAGTTTTTAATCCATACAGTGGCTTTTCGAGCCATGCATGGGCTCCAAACTATAGATCCACTCTTCTAAGGCCCATCCTTCACATAAAGTTGCAAACTTTACGTGAAACTAAGGAGCTATAGGCTTAAAACACTCTATGGCTAGGGTTTGAGACAAGCATGCTTCACCAACACACCAAAGACTGATACTTTATGGGTTTCTGGGCCAAGACAACCCTAGATCCGAAGTTCTCTTTGCTCACAAAGGCACAATACACGAATTGGCCTTGGAAATGGCCCAATATGATAAAATCTAACTAGGGAAGGGAATCTAAATGAATAACAGCCAATGTATGAGCTCCATACCTTCCAATGATCTGAAATAGCACACCAACTTAGATCCCACTGCCACTTCTTGAATCAACCAAGGTTCATTTCTTCCTTTTTGCTTCTAAGCACCGAAATGGCAAAGAACGCTTGAGAGTACTACAATGGAGGCTTAGGGTTTCGAGGGAAGGTAAAGGGAGTGATAGAGGCTGGGGTGAAGGCTCGAAATGATGCTTAAATAGGGCACCAAACCCGGAAATCAGGGTTTCCCAACCTAGACCTGACTCGCTGAGTCAATCCCTCCAACTCGTCGAGTCGGTCACTTAAATCCCGACACGGAACCCGCTCCAACTCATTGAGTTCACCTATGGACTTGACGAGTTGACCCCTTTGACTTAGGGTTTTCCTTTCCTTTCTTGGTCTTTATGATTCTGAGTGTTACACAAAAACCGCTCGAACTAAAATTCGAGTTTCGGACCATGCACTGCTAAGCCAAATCTTAGAAAAATCATAACTTCCTCACACGAAGTCAAATTTGGGCGTTCTTTTTATGCACACTCTTAGGTTACAATATTCTATGACTTTCATTTAGATCACTAAGGATAAAATATTCTCTATCATAAATTCACTAGTTACGTCTCCTCGGTGTCATGCCGGTTCCGTTGTGAAACTTCGACGGGTCCTAACTTCTTCTTTATAACTCGGATTTCGGAGATCTTTATATGTACGGAACCCTTGATACATATTCTACAACTTGGTTAAGATTATTTATTCTAAATAATCTTTTGTCGAAAGTCATTTTCGACCCCTATTATCTCTAAATTGACTAGCTCGGATCTACATGCGTTACATTACTCCACCTTAAGATGATTACGTCCCGAAATTATGACAACCGTCAATTTTCGGTCAAGTCAAAGTCAACTAAAGTCAACAAGTCAAACCGTTTAACTTAATTTGCCCGTGGGTACTAGAATTTACATTATGTAATTTCTACACAACTCTTTATTCTAA
Source organism: Lactuca saligna (assembly GCF_052625555.1). Classification (NCBI taxonomy): domain Eukaryota; kingdom Viridiplantae; phylum Streptophyta; class Magnoliopsida; order Asterales; family Asteraceae; genus Lactuca; species Lactuca saligna. Next base: position 149,440,942 of record NC_136420.1, read on the forward strand.
TGAGAGATCATAAATCAAAAGGTGAGAACATCTAGATCTCCTTAACCTAAAATTGTGGTAAGTGGCGAGCCAAACCGATAAAACAATGTTGCATACTCATCGGGAGTGTGTAAGATCCTTAAACAAGTCTTAACATGGTTTACGGACCTTGCATTGCGAAGCCGAACACTCACAAATGCCACACACGAAACCTCTCTCAATCGTTTTCACTCTACCTCTTCTTATCAAGAATCTCTCCCAAATCTCTCTAAGAATGTCAAATCTCTCCAAGTATGTGAAATCTCTCCCAAATATCTCTTTGTATGAGAAATCTCTCCAAGTATGTGAAACCTCTCCTAAATATCTCTTTGTGTGAGAAATCTCTCCAAGTATGTGAAATCTCTCCCAAATATCTCTTTGTATGAAAAATCTCTCCAAGTATGTGAAATCTCTCCCAAATATCTCTTTGTATGAGAAATCTCTCCAAGTATGTGAAATATCTCCCAAATCTTTCTGTATATGAGAAATCTCTTCAAGAATGAGAAATCTCTCCCAAATCTCTCTCAAAAGTTTCCGTAACTTTTTGAAGTCATTCGGGTCATTCCGGCCCTTAACCGGGTCAAAAACGGCCTAAAACGAGGTAAAAACGAGTAAAATAGGCTTAAGGACCCGAAACCCTCTTATTAGGGCCGAAGCCTCTTAGAACCGAAGGTCCCTATAGGGACCGAACTTGCTAAGAACCGAAACCAAGAGGACCGAGCATCTGCTGAACCCGAACCTCGCCCAGGAAGAACCGAACCCGAAAGGTCCTCTCAGGACCGAACCTCGCGCACCACCCGAACCCGAAGGTACTGTTCATTTCGGTCCATTGCACTTCATTCTACTCAAATCATTGATTGCTTACACCAACTCCATAACTATGATGTTAGATTCTCAAAAATCTTCAAGGCATCTCCAAGTGTTCTTGAGTTAAACACTTCCATTCTTCAACAATCATCTTCTGAAATCACTTAAGGTGAGTTCATACTCCTACATTTTAATGTTTTCTCAAGTTTTTAAGGGGGGTAATACAAGTTAAAACACCAAGAACATAACTAAACTCTTCAAACAGCCTTCATCATGAAAGTTCAACTCCATTCACAGACTGTTTTGGACAACTTAACCATTTTAGTTTTCAAAACTGTTTTAGGTGCAAGTAGTTCCACTTCTTAGGTTTAAAATGACTAGTTGCACATCTCCACACGATTTTTCTACAATTTATGGAGATTTTTACGAAACAACCTGTCTTTTCAAACACAAATCCAGACCATTCTGTGAATATGAGCATTTTAATACAAGTTAAAGGCTTCCAAAAATCATGATAAAAATTCTGAGTAAACTAGACACATTTTGGGAACTCTCAGAATTTACGGATCTAGTTTTCGACCTTGTATGATTTTTCTATGACTTTACTAATACAGCGCAGAAAGCTTAAAGTTAGTTAACAACATATAAATTTCATATCACTTTGTATTATGTTGAGCAAAGCGTATAATCATAAGTTCTAATTATTGAATGTGTTTCCTTGTTATTTTATCATCATAAACTGAAACTAAGTCATTCATGATAAGATTATTCATTCAGTTAGAACACATATATTAAGCTATAAAAAGCATAGTTTAATGGATTCATAACACTAATGTATTTTCATAAAAGAGTTCTTACATATTACAAACGTGTTAGATAAACTATAATAGGTATAGTTTATGATACATCACATAACACACTTGTTCAAAAGGGTACATTCATACAGAAAAGGGTTACACCCACACACATTACACGTAAACTTGTTAACCTAAATTGTGAGACGATCTCTTTCCGTACGTCCGAGTGCGGAATATAATTCCTGGTAGTTATAATCAGAGTCTTCTGGAGGGAGAACGTGATACTTGTATATAGATCTATATTGGGTTTGACACCCCACACCTTGCTGCTAGCTACAGTGGGACCTGCAGATCTACGGGTGACAAATGTCATTTCAGTTTTGCGACGCTTGAGAAACGTCGTGGCAGGTTCATTCAGTCGTAGTATGATTATAGTGACTCACATAGGGATATAACAATACATAAAGTTTACGGGATTTTTATAAAACCTAAATGGGTTTTATGTCGATTTAAAATCACTTTTTATCTCAATGAGTACAGATATTACTGTACACTTTTGGTTTTTGTAATTATGACTACACATCATTTGAAACCACATTTATACCTTTAAGTATGGCCAATACTTGTTATTTCTCGGTCCTGAGATTTTGGACTACATATACATAAAGTATTAACAAACACAAGAATTTACAGGAATTTTATTTAATTCAAGCGCGTTTTATGTCGATTTAAACACATACCATTTTCTATTAGTAAGAGAGGTTACTTATATATTTTGGTCTTCGGTTATAAGACTACATTACACAGATTTTAAAGAAAATATCGGATTTTCTGGATATATATTCTAATGCTTTTACAAGGAAAACGGTTTACTTCTCTAAAGAAATCTCTTATGAACTCACCAACCTTTGTGTTGACACTTTTTCAAAAGTACTTGTATTCTCATGAATTCAGTGAAACAGGAAATCAATAACGTTTTGAGGATGGGATGATAATTCGTCAAACAGTTCATTTTTTATCATAATGTAATTGATGTGAATCATATAAACATGTACATTGATGTAACTTTTTTTCAATTATATTTGTGATGGTTGTATTTACTTTGAGCACTATTATACTCGTTGTTGTGATACTCTACATGAAGTCCTCCACCCCCGGACGTTTCCGCCATCCTTGGTTTGGGAGTGTGACAAATTGGTATCAGAGCATTGTTTATAGTGAACTCAGTATATCGAACCACATAATATATACAAACTATAAATGCATTGGGACTAAAGTCTCTGATTTAAGGTTTTGAAAACAACTATACTTTTAGAAATAAATAGTTTCTTATTAAAAGTATACATGCATACATACATACTAAGGTCAGCATCATTCTAGAACAAAACAAAAGTAATGATTGTTGGATATCACAAGTAAACTCGGGGATGTATGGTCAGTCTTGGGAGTAGCATAGCCTGATCAACTATGCTGGTCCGAGGAGTGATTAGCACATGCCCAAGTATAGTTGTGATATGGCTATAAGTCTAAAAACTTACCAACACTACCACAATGAGAACATTAGAACAGAACATGAGTTTAAAATACTATAAGAGTATTTTGTAATATCATAACTTATATGAAAACTAATTAGATCCTTAATAATAGGTCTACAGTCCCTAAGTGGATACTTTAAGGTTATATATAACTTAGAAATCATAGACTTAGAATTTGTGGTCATTACCTTACTTCCTTTTCCTTGTTTGGATGTGGACCTAGGGTGGGATCACTTATTCAAAGGTCTATCGTATCTTGTTATATGTAATTAGTATGCACTATGTCATTATAGAAGTAACTAATAAGGATCACCCCCTATAAATAATTGATGATAGAGTTAGACGCATAGTAATTATCTCTTCCACTCCTATTCTCGCAAGTACAGCAAACCAAGATCCTACTTGTCGGACGACCCTTACTTTCCTAATCCGAACTCGTGGAATGGTGAATGGTTATGAAAATAATCAGAAGCGGAACCGGAGGTAATCGACCCTCCATGCATAGCAAGGGTTCCGCGAACCGTTTCGACTATATCGAACCTGTGCCCCGTTGGACAATCGTGATCGAGGGTTGAATGTCGACAACAATGACAACAGCCACCATGTGGAGACCAAAGAGGGTGCTATGACCTCAACCACGGGGGACCGACTGACAGAGCCCTCCCAGCGAAGACTCGGTGGATCGCGAACATCGGGGATTAAAACTGGAAGACTACAATTTGAAAACTGCGCGCTACTACAAAACCTACCATCTCATGTACCCCGTGACTCAGAATTAGACTACTATTCCCGAGACCAACTCTCTTTTTAGGACTTTATCGCCGCTTGTGAAGAGGAAAGAGAGTGACTGGGTAGACACACGACATTCAAAGGAAGGATGATTGCAGCCAAGCATCGATTAGCAAAGCTACAAAATGCATCGACCTAGCCTCAGGCATCACAAGGGATGGATCGTCGTGAGTAGAGTTCATACCGCTCACCAGACCTGGTAAATTAGGTTATGAGTATGCACTTGTACTACTTTATTATAGATAAAAACACGACACTGCAAATTAAGTGGTCATACTAATCGAGAGATCTAGTTACTATCAAAACCCGTCCATGCACAAACGTGAGGTAGACCTGCAGCGAGGTCAAAATTTTCACTGAAACCATGATTCCTATAGTCATATTAACAAGATGGGCTTAGGATGTACCTAACAGACTCGAATGTCTATTTAGCCTTAATTATATAACTAAGCATACATCAAAAGGTCATGACAAGGACCTAGTTTGGGTCAAGTGTAAGGTTTCACTTGGATACAGAACTACTATAATACATGAGTTTACCATACAAAGAATCTCGTTATAAATTGTTTTCAGAATACCCTCAACAACTGAATTACGTTACAAATAGATATGAGATAAACTTAGTTAGAAAACTCGCGACATGACATATAGCCATTCTAAAAACTCATTATCGTCTCACCTTTAGCCATTTTGTTGAGAAGTTTCTTCTTCATAGACCTATGGGGTGCGATCATACCAGCACTAATGCACAGGATCCCATCAAAACTCCTCAGCCAACTTTGTTCGGACAAACATGATTCTAAGATGAGTAAAGCTTAACGCCCGTATGAAACCTACTCCTACCTACTGCCATAACTCCATCTCAAGAGCGTTAACAGAAACACTAAGAATAGTACAGTAATGTGCAAAATTTATATGGGTAAATATAAATTGTAAGGATGCACTTAAGATACTCGTTTCCACTAACGAAGTCGTTTTTCGTCAGGAAACAGAGCTATGTCTTCGCCTAGAGACAACCAACCAACTAGCAAGGCACCAACAATGTAGATAGATGCTGCTATTTTTCAGGTTGCAGTCACGGCAGCCGTAACAGCCGTCATGGCACAATTCAATGCTAACAACGTCAGCAGGGGTGGAAGCGGTACTAACAATACAAATTGTGGTAACAATCAGGGACACCAAAGGGTGTCTACCAACGAAAATACCTCAGGCCACAAACCTATGAACAAGAAGAGAAAGTTTTGGAACATGAAAGAGCGCCACCAATCTCAAAGATCCACTAAAAGACATCAACCTATGGCCGCCCCTACCATTACAACAACAGTCATGAAACGTGCCTCAACACTAGCCACGGGGTCTGCCACCCAAACGTCGGCCAGACCATATGAGGGATCACACCCAAAGTGCAACCAATGTGGCTTTCATCACTATGGGGCTTGTCGGGAGATACACTGTAAAAACTGCAATAGGAAAGGGCATACCGTTCGTTCCTGTAGGGCCCCGGCCCAACATCTCCCTTCAATCACCTGCACCAAGGTAGGCCCAGTATGCTACCTATGCGGTGAAACGGGACACTTCAAGAGAGAATGTCCAACTGAGAAGAATGACGAAGAAGTAGGAGGAGTGTGATGAACACACCAGCAGGAGCAGCAGGGAACCATGTTAAGACTTTTGTAATGTTCCCAACGACAAGAACGTTTAAGTACTATATATTTGTAATGAATTTGGTACGCTTGCTAAAATCACAGTCTTTCTAAAACAAAAAAAAGTAGTTAAAATACTCTCTCTCATATAAATCAAACCAAAGACGTTCATATATGACCTTAGGATCATTACCTGTAAGTTGTGATGACCTTGTCCATACATCGGGGTTAATTATAATCAAAATACTAAAGTCTTGAAACAAATAATTCCATGTCTAGTATTAGGGGTTGAGTGGGGTCACCCACTCGACGATTTCACCAACATCAACTTACATACGACGTTCATATACCGCTCGATCGTAAGGAGACCTGTCAGGGATCATGATATCAAGTATCATTACTGGCTAACAAAACACACACACTACCAGTGCTAGACACTGTGGTACGAATCATCTACAATAATCATCACATCAAACAAAACGGAACACACGGAAAAGAAATACAAGACACTCTATCACTCTAGTGATCTCTTCTTACGAATACAGCTTAACTCATGTTATCCAAAAAAAAGATATTGTTGTCATCATCCAATTTTGATTTATAAAGCCCTCATCTTCCCGATTTAACGACTACAAAAGGACCCTTCGCCTAACCCCCCGAATATCGAAACCTTCATCTCTCATAAACATCCAGCACGGACCTCTTGGTCATCTCTCGCTATGAAACTCCAAAACACACACCAGAGGAGTGTTATACTTCCCGAAACCGTATCACAAGTATTTACAGGAGAACTTTTGGGAATGTCATGCATACAACATAAAAGGTTCAAGCACGGGAGCTTGGGATGGATACAACTAGGTGCAAGTCCGGCCATGAACTTCCGGCCAAGGTTGCTCAGAAGGACGAGTGAATGTCCTACCATCCGAAAAGGCCTAGTCGCGTAAACCAAACCCACATGCTTCCTACCGAGCTACAAGAACTGTCATGTTAAACATGTCGAACTACTCAACAATGAAATTGAAGAACCAAACTTCTCACCCTAGAAAACTATGGTCTTATTCGTCAAATAGAAAAGCAAATTGCTCGTAATTCCTCCGATTTCAGAGGCCCCGACAATATCTCCTGTAGAGACCTTTACTATCTGCCTCACATAGACAAATAGGCCGACCAACCGCAAGGAACGAGGTACCATTCAGGAATTGGACTTGAGATCTGAATATCACCAGTCACGAGTATTGAAGAAGGATGTACGAGAACAATCCTCCAATTTCGATGCGGACGCTGAAAGTTCGTAGTGATAACCCTCGGATAGGACCAAACCCACTCGTAGAATTCATGAACATAATAAATAGGATATGCCATTCTTACTAGGATCAGTTCGTCATTGTCATTACAAATGACTTGCTTATCTACCCTCGTAGTAAGAAGGAAACCAAGGAGAGCAACTACAACAAACCACGGAAGCAATACGATCAGAGAAGTATTACCCGAAGTTCTCTAGATACGAGTTTTGGAATTAAGGAGTCCAATTCCTAAGACACATCATTATCAAGGTGGAAATTCATAAGGACCCTTTCAATTGATCAAAACCATTGAGAAACAGTCCGCACCAATGATGATAATTGGAATACGCCAAAATTCTGTGTATCGTTGACCAACCGTCTTAGTTCTTTGGAACTTCTCGTAAAATACGGAACCCCCTCCCAACTTTGACCCTGAAGGGAGCAACCCTTGACTGCGAAGAGAAATAAGAGGGAGAAACCTTTAGAACTCCAGATTAAGAAACCAAATTCCTCCGGAAGCCTCACCCTGGGAAGGCTTAGTACGCTTCGGAAAGCATGGAAAGCCAATACCCCAGATAATTATGCCTTTCGAGATCCTTTCCAGAATCAACCCTATAACTCGCTACTTCAATCTACTCCCGCGAGCTTGGTAAAGTACATTCTACTCGACACGTCCCAAACTTACAAAAGTATCTATCCGACGAGACTCTTGTAATCCCCCTTGACGAGATCGAGTTCCACAAGAGCCTCACCTTCTTGGAAGAACCGTAGTGACCATCGATCGAGGTCAAGCGGATGAAACAACGCTGCTTCCCATTAGTGAAAGCTCACTGGAAAACTAACCAAGCACCTGGAGTCACTTGGGAGCACGAGAATCAGTCGATTAGGAAGTATCCCCACTTCTTGGCTCGATTATTCTTGCCTACATTTAAATTTCGGGACGAAATTCCCTCTAAAGGGGGGATGATGTGACAACCGTCAATTTTCGGTCAAGTCAAAGTCAACTAGAGTCAACAAGACAAACCGTTTAACTCAATTTGCCCGTGGGTACTAGAATTTACATTATGTAATTTCTACACGACTCTCTATTCTAATGAGAGATCATAAATCAAAAAGTGCGAACATCTAGATCTCCTTAACCTAAAATTGTGGTAAGTGGCGAGCCAAACCGATAAAACAATGTTGCATACTCATCGGGAGTGTGTAAGATCCTTAAACAAGGCTTACCAGGGTTTACGGACCTTGCATTGCGAAGCCGGACACTCACAAATGCCACACACGAAACCTCTCTCAATCGTTTTCACTCTATCTCTTCTTATCAAGAATCTCTCCCAAATCTCTCAAAGAATGTCAAATCTCTCCCAAATCTCTCCAAGTATGTGAAATCTCTCCCAAATATATCTTTGTATGAGAAATCTCTCCAAGTATGTGAAACCTCTCCCAAATATCTCTTTGTGTGAGAAATCTCTGCAAGTATGTGAAATCTCTCCCAAATATATCTTTGTATGAGAAATCTCTCCAAGTATGTGAAATCTCTCCCAAATATCTCTTTGTATGAGAAATCTCTCCAAGTATGTGAAATCTCTCCCAAATCTCTCTTTGTATGAGAAATCTCTTCAAGAATGAGAAATCTCTCCCAAATCTCTCTCAAAAGTTTCCCTAACTTTTTGAAGTCATTCGGGTCATTCCGGCCCTTAACCGGGTCAAAAACGGCTTAAAACGAGGTAAAAACGAGTAAAATAGGCTTAAGGACCCGAAACCCTCTTATTAGGGTCGAAGCCTCTTAGAACCGAAGGTCCCTATAGGGACCGAACTTGCTAAGAACCGAAACCAATAGGACCGAGCATCTGCTGAACCCAAATCTCGCCCAGGAAGAACTGAACCCGAAGGTCCTCTCAGGGCCGAACCTCGCCTAGGAAGAACCGAACCCGAAAGGTCCTCTCAGGACCGAACGTCGCGCACCACCCGAACCCGAAGGTACTGTTCATTTCGGTCCATTTCGGGTCTGACCACCTTCGGTCTATTTTGCTTCCATGACTTTGGACCGAGCCCTTCGCCTTCGCCTTTCACTTCTGGTTCGCCCCATTTCGCTTCCGGATCTGCATCAGAAGGGACCGAATCTCCGCCTAGGGACCGAACCTCGGCATAGGACTGAGAGGTCTCGCTGGAAACTCCTTTTCTCCCGGTTTTCGACTAGTTTTGCGTTTTAAGCCCGTTTTTAATTATTTTAACGTGGGATTTTCACCAAAAATCATATTTTAACATAATGAACCCTAAATATTCACAATTTAATCATATTTTCATGAAAATCTTTATTTAAATAATAAAAGCTAGTGGGTAAAGTACAAAGAGGTGGAGTGTTGACTTTGCTTTACCTTATGACACAAGCAACCACTCCCACACCCACTCTATGACCAGCCACACCTCCCCACCTTACCTAGGTCACATCAATATCCTTTCCACTCAATTATCACCCTTTCCCACGTTTTTGAGAGCTGGACATTCATCCTCTCTCCTCATTTTCTTTCACATGCTCTCATTTCACCAAGGATCCAACTCAACTTTTCTCTCAAACTTTTCTATCTAATTCGAGATTCCAAGGCTGATCATTAAGTTTTCTTCCACTCTTGGTAAGTATAATTCATCCTCCTTGTGATCATTGCACTTCATTCTACTCAAATCATTGATTGCTTACACCAACTCCATAACTATGATGTTAGATTCTCAAAAATCTTCAAGGCATCTCCAAGTGTTCTTGAGTTAAACACTTCCATTCTTCAACAATCATCTTCTGAAATCACTTAAGGTGAGTTCATACTCCTACATTTTAATGTTTTCTCAAGTTTTTAAGGGGGGTAATACAAGTTAAAACACCAAGAACATAACTAAACTCTTCAAACAGCCTTCATCATGAAAGTTCAACTCCATTCACAGACTGTTTTGGACAACTTAACCATTTTAGTTTTCAAAACTGTTTTAGGTGCAAGTAGTTCCACTTCTTAGGTTTAAAATGACTAGTTGCACATCTCCACACGATTTTTCTACAATTTATGGAGATTTTTACGAAACAACCTGTCTTTTCAAACACAAATCCAGACCATTCTGTGAATATGAGCATTTTAATACAAGTTAAAGGCTTCCAAAAATCATGATAAAAATTCTGAGTAAACTAGACACATTTTGGGAACTCTCAGAATTTACGGATCTAGTTTTCGACCTTGTATGATTTTTCTATGACTTTACTAATACAGCGCAGAAAGCTTAAAGTTAGTTAACAACATATAAATTTCATATCACTTTGTATTATGTTGAGCAAAGCGTATAATCATAAGTTCTAATTATTGAATGTGTTTCCTTGTTATTTTATCATCATAAACTGAAACTAAGTCATTCATGATAAGATTATTCATTCAGTTAGAACACGTATATTAAGCTATAAAAAGCATAGTTTAATGGATTCATAACACTAATGTATTTTCATAAAAGAGTTCTTACATATTACAAACGTGTTAGATAAACTATAATAGGTATAGTTTATGATACATCACATAACACACTTGTTCAAAAGGGTACATTCATACAGAAAAAGGTTACACCCACACACATTACACGTAAACTTGTTAACCTAAATTGTGAGACGATCTCTTTCTGTACGTCCGAGTGCGGAATATAATTCCTAGTAGTTATAATCAGAGTCTCCTGGAGGGAGAACGTGATACTTGTATATAGATCTATATTGGGTTTGACACCCCACACCTTGCTGCTAGCTACAGTGGGACCTGCAGATCTACGGGTGACAAATGTCATTTCAGTTTTGCGACGCCTGAGAAACGTCGTGGCAGGTTCATTTAGTCATAGTATGATTATAGCGACTCACATAGGGATATAACAATACATAAATTTTACGGGATTTTTATAAAACCTAAATGGGTTTTATGTCGATTTAAAATCACTTTTTATCTCAATGAGTACAGATATTACTGTACACTTTCGGTTTTGGTAATTATGACTACACATCATTTGAAACCATATTTATACCTTTAAGTATGGCCAATACTTGTTATTTCTCGGTCCTGGGATTTAAGACTACATATACATAAAGTATTAACAAACACAAGAAATTACGGGAATTTATTTAATTCAAGCGCGTTTTATGTCGATTTAAACACATACCATTTTCTATTAGTAAGAGAGGTTACTTATACATTTTGGTCTTCGGTTATAAGACTACATTACACAGATTTTAAAGAAAATATCGGATTTTCTGGATATATATTCTAATGCTTTTACAAGGAAAACGGTTTACTTCTCTAACGAAATCTCTTATGAACTCACCAACCTTTGTGTTGACACTTTTTCAAAACTACTTGTATTCTCAGGAATTCAGTGAAACAGGAAATCAACAACGTTTTGAGGATGGGACGATAATTCATCAAACAGTTCATTTTTTATCATAATGTAATTGATGTGAATCATATAAACATGTACATTGATGTAAAATTTTTTCAATTATATTTGTGATGGTTGTATTTACTTTGAGCACTATTATACTCGTTGTTGTGATACTCTACATGAAGTCCTCCACCCCCGGACGTTTCTGCCATCCTTGGTTTGGGGGTGTGACAGGAATCATCAACGAAACAGTGCTCACATGATGACTCCATACATTATCCTTCATCCTAAGTAATAACCATAACTTTCTTGTTTCTTCGAACGAGTATCTAACTCTAAGACTTCCTGACTGCAGGCGGTGCCCGATCTTGGACCGGCTCTCTATCTCATGTTATATTTCCAATCATAATCTTTATGTTGCAATATCGATCTTTATTGGATACTCTTTCTTTAACAAACTTGAGATAAGTTTCTTCCTTCGATTATCATAATAGACCAACGGGTCATGTTCTACTGACCTCTCATCATATGATGCATTGCTTGGACTCAGGTCTTTTAGAGTCAATTTCCAGAACTGACTATACCTTCCTTCATGTTCTAATCACATCTTAAAAGGTAGTGTTTCTAGCTACAAGCAACTATCACGATACCTCTACCGATCGCTTTGATTATCTTTTATTTCAATCTTCCGACTTAAGTCAGATACTACATCAAACATGGTTCTCTGAACCACGTAACATACTCATCGTAGTCAGACTTAATCAGATATGATACTAGGGTCGGAATAACAATAATCTTCTTAGTCATTACCGAAACGATGGTAACAACATACTTGAATAAAACGAAGTCAATTACTAGCTTCTTGGTAACCTTGTTACTTTCCCTGATCCAAGCGTGACTCATGTGCTTCCGATAGTATATGCATCTACTACCTTTCACACCTACTCATACTCGTCGAAATATTGTCTTTTAGTTTTCCAATTAACCATAAAAAATCACATAACAATTTGACACATCAGATAACAATGTTGGAATAGTGTCTAAGGCTACAACTATATTAGGCAAGTATTTGACCCGATTGTGCATGGTCCTTTTGGGTTGCCTTCACCATAGCAACTTGGTAGGATGATTTATTACATGGGTGTTCAAGTTCAACCTATAGTATGCCTCTAATAGGCTACTCCTCCTGATACTATCAACATGGCTTCTTCATAACTTGATCCTCGGATATCCATCCTCACTCCTGATTCCTTGCATTGCTATCTACTTCGTCAAGGATCATTTGGAATGCTCTTGCTTTTGGCTTTAGCGACGCATTTTTCCTTGCATCTTCGTTCTTCTTTGGATAGTTCTTCGAAATATGCCCATCATTTCCACATTCGTAGCTCTTATTGTTGTCGAATGTACAATCTCTGCAATACTGACTGGTCCTACCACACTTATAGCACATCACTTCTCCATCGCATCTTCCGAAGTGCTTCTTCTTGCACTTCTCAGACCATCTTGCTTCACCTCCTCCTCCTCCAGACTTCGGGAATTTTTTCTCCTTGTTGGACCTTGAAGATCCTTCATGCTTCCTTTTCTCACCAACTTCAGCTCTCTCCAGACCCTTCTCTCTTATCTGGGTCTCCACATTCTTAGCAGCTCATATGGCGGCTTTCAGAGTGGTTGCTTGCTTGACCATTGGACCAAAGTCCGCTGGTAATCTGTGGGCAAACTTGTTAACCTTGGAGAGCTCGGTTGGAACTAGATAAGGAATGATCTTCATCTTCTCTATAAAACTTGTAGCATACTCGATGACACTCATCCTCCTCTTCTTCATATTCTAGAATTCATTGTTGATCTCCAGAAGATCCTACTTAGAGAAGTATTACATCTTTAATTGCACAAGGAAATCTTCCCAAGACATCTTGCTTGCTTCTCTTTTGGGCATCGTGTTAGCTAGTAGCTTCCACCAGCTCAGTACTCTAGACTTTAACAGAGGGACCGCAAGGGCGGTCTTTTGTTTGTTGCTACACTCGCAACTCTCAAACATTGTCTCCATCTCGGAGATCCAATCCATAACTTCCACCGGTGATGGGCTTCCAGACAGACTCGAGGGTTTGAATGCCATGTAATCCTTGTACTTGCATCCACATTCGTCATTTCCTCCATTCTGATTGTTTCGTCTAACTATCGGTTGGTTGTCTTGACCAACCGTCCCACTGTAGTTCCCTCCTTCTGAATGCCCATCATTAAGCTCGGGCTGTTCAATAGGCATCGTAATTTTCTCTTAATTTTGTTGAAGTCAATGCCTTGTTTCCTCCATTTGACGATCCAACATCATCTTGATCATCGCTTGTACCCCGACCATGGTGACTGGCTCGGGTGCGGTTACTACAACAGGTATTTGTTCAATCACCGGGGGTTGTTGATTCCTATTTCCATTCGCATTCCCAACTCCACTTCAGGTTCTTGTCATTTCGATCTATACACCAAATCATACGGTCGATGTGTAATGATGAGAATTAAGAAAGGAAAGATTTTATCTATGATTGACGTATAATCCCCTTATCTCTCCGAATATTTATATACCAGTTCTAATACCATAATTAAACGTTTAGAAACCTAAACATAAAGTTTCCAGAAATGTTCGACTATAGACCATAGATCCGAACAAACAAAAGCATATCAGGCACAAAGCATTTAGCACATAAAAGCATTTTTCAGGCACAATTCCGAAAATAAGCTACTGCTCACATCTCACAATCATTGCTTAGCATTCTAAGTTTAAGTCTTGAAATCCTACAAATTCCTAGTTCTCTTAAACTAATGCTCTGATACCAACTGTGACATCCCCATTTTCACGGCCAAAAAATTCCGATTTTGTTTATGCTTTATAAACATCAGAGTACCTCTTTTAATAAAAATGTTGCGGACTTTGATCACAGTAAAACATGATAATACGTTATCAAAGCACTTCCAAAGAAATGTATTTTTTTTAAAACATTGGGATGTCATCATCAATACAAAAACATAAGCAGAAACATAACTTACATTCATTATCACTAGTGATTTAGATCTCCTTAATCTCTTTATGTAATGTAACTTCATATCGACACCTGTGATACATGTAAACTGAGTGGGTCAGGTTGGGTAACCTGGTTGGTACATAAGGTTTTTAACCCACAATAATATAATTATTATGTTTAATCATCAAACATTTAACCCAATTACCCATCCCCGTTATCTTCTTTATTCCTAAGTACCTTCCCTAAGGATTTATCCTTAGGATCGTCTCCTACATCTTATTTACCTCTTATCTCCTTACATCGCATTTCCTTATATGTTTGTTCCTAAGGACTCTCCCTAAGGATCATTGCCTACATCGCATAGACAATATTGATTCAGGGATTACTCCCTCAATACGTGACCAACAAGGGTTAGGGCATCATCGCATGAGTACGTAGTTACAACATCACCTGAACTTGTAATTCATAGTAAGGGGTTAGAGTATCATCGCATGAATACGTAGTTACAACCGCCTGAACTCGTAATTCATCACCTATAGGTTATGGGCCTGCTGGTGTTTCCACGGGGTTGTCTAGAATGGTCCGTGGTCGCAATCTATACTCTGGTAGATGTCTACATCGCCACTTAGCCGGTTAAGGTTATGGTATCTCCTTTCATCCTACATCACCTATTCATCATCATCATCTATTTACCTAATTATCATCACCTTTCTATTATCACATATATCTCATCATTTTATTTCATTACACACCAACTATTTCATCTACCATGTTTCATCCACAACATATTTGTAGATAAAAAATAAATATACCGTTTAAATCGTTTAAAACATGTATAAAATCGTTCATCCCACATAGACAGCAAGTATTCAAATAATATGCACACATAGCACGTAATTTATATAAAATACTTCATATCTATGTGTAAGATGAAAGTAACTATGCACTCACTGGAAAAGGTGGTGATTCTGAACTCAGACAGTGCTTCGCTTCTTAAAAATAATTTCCTTCGATGAAACCTACTATTGTTACCACTAGAGTTTAGTCTATTATTCGCCGAGACTAATTAATAGTCTAGCTAATATTACTATTATATAAGCGTTAAACAATACTTATATAACCCATAATAATAGCCTAAGTACTTATTATAGGTTCCTAATAACGTTACTATAATTAAATAAAAGCTATATTAAATATAGTGTAGGCGTAGCTTACTTACAGCGGGTTTTATAGAAACCGGGCTTTTCTTGGAGCTGCATTCCTGAGCCAAAAATCTCTTCTTCTCGGAGCCTTCGAGCGCTCCGGGATTTCACCTCGTGCTAGGGAGGTTCCCTAGGCTTTTTGGGGGGTTTCGGGGCTAGAGAGAGAGAGAGAGAGAGAGAGAGAGTAAAGAGAAGAAAGAATGGGAAAGGTGTGAAGAAAATTAGGGTGAGAGAGGTTCTCTTTATAGGGTGAAATATGGCTGAACTTGGTGTCATATGTCACCATCTGGTGGCAAGACTTGGGGAGAAAGCAATGGTCAAGTTTGTCCCACGTCACCCATTTTCGCACAGCACACTTCCGACTTCTAAAATCCGTAACTTTCACATACGAGCTCCGTTTTTGACTTTTTTATATCCATGCATAGGTAAAAATAAGATCTACAACTTTCATTTTGACTCTGTTGGCTAATTCTCGATTGATCTTAAATTTAACAGTACGAGAAAATTAGACTGTTAAATGACAGCGAAAAATTCGTAACTCCTTCATACAGACTCTGTTTTCGTCTGTCTTTTTACCATTGAGTTCCTATTATGAGATCTTCAACTCTCATTTAGGTCGAGTAAGCCAAAAGCCGCTCGAACTAAAATCCGAGTTTCTGGTGGTGCACTACTAAGCCAAATCTTAGAAAAATCATAACTTCCTCATACGAAGTCAGATTTATGCGTTCTTTTTATGCACGCTCTAAGGTTAACATATTATACGACTTTCATTTAGATCAATAAGGCTAAAAGTTTCTCTATCATAAATTCATTATTTACGTGTCCCCGGTGTCGTGCCGGTTCCGTCGCAAAACTGCGACGAGTCATAACTTCTTCGTTATAACTCGGATTCCGGCGCTCTTTATATGTACAGAACCCTTGAGAAATATTTTACAACTTGGTTAAGATTATTTATTCTAAATAATCTTTTGTAGAAAAGTCATTTTCGACCCCTATTATCTCTAAATTGATGCTTTTCAAAAATGACTTGTATTCTCAGGAACACACTAAGCAGTTTAGCATCTATGGACTTTTGGATATTTGATGTATTTTTTCTAAATTATCATACATTATGTATTTGGATGTAATTCGTAAACAAACACAATGATGTAAACTATGTATGTTAATATCGTAATGTATGATGATGCTTATTGCTATGTTTCACTCATATTCAATTGTTATGATATTTCAAGATGAAGTCACCCGCCCCCGGACGTTTCCGCCATCCCGGTTCAGGAGTGTGACATATTGATATCAGAGCATTGTTTATAGTGAACTAGCATATCTAACTATAAAAGATATGTAACTATAAATACAATGGGACTAAAAGACTCTGAACAAAAATAAGAAACAATTGAAAGTTTTTAGAAGAGTTGGACATCGCAGTTAAACCCAGGAATTTATGTAATCGTATTGAGGATAAATATAGCCTGATCAACTTTATTTATTCAAAATACAACCAACATGTGTGTGGGAGTGATTGGGGTGGAAAATGAATCTGAAACTTGTCAACCTAATACCCAAAAGATTGAAGAATCAAACATAAACAATTAAAATACTATAGGAGTATTTTGATAGTAAATGAAACCTTTATTGTATTATTCTTATATCTCCTTTTTGTGCTTATATTCTCGTACGGACTCTATGGCTGGCTTTCATCATCCTGGAGATCCCTACTTCCCCAACCAGGGGAATAGGTGTTGGCTGGAGTAAGAGCCAGAAGAGGACCCTGAAAAATTGGAATTCGAGGAAGAAGACATTGATGAGGACATTGAGGAGGATGCAGAGGATGATAGAGATGACTCAGACACAAATTCTGAAGTCATTGACCCACCCTACATGGCTAGGGTGATTGCGTATAAGATGGGACCCAATGGCCCTATGCCCCCATGGGCACATGACATCTGGAGATGGAGCAGACACCAGGGGTTGCATCCACCCTTTGTCATGGAGCAGGGATTTTTTGTCTTAGACATGGAGGTTCAGTCGACCGAGCCCTTCTGATGATGGTCAGCTGGGCCCAGGATATTTAAAACCAGGCCCACGCGACCGCCAACCAGATGGATGCGATGACAGTCGCGGTCAAACGTGCAGAGAGGTAGACCCCAGGAGATAGTCCGAGACTATCAGGATCGGCAGGCCACAATCGAAACCCGACCGCATGTCACCGAGTGCTAGTTGGCCAAGCCCCAGGGCACATCTACTTCGTCATCAGCACCACCGGAGACCTCCCGTCGTGTGTACCATCTGGACTTCTAGGTATATTATTTGTGTGTTTAATTTTTGAGATTTATTGAGTGACTGGACGAGTTGTGATTCCAACTCATCGAGTTAAGCGCTTTGGATTAATGAATAGACTCGACGAGTCAGAGAATCGACTCGCTGAGTTGGTGTTGTGTTGTGAAACCCTAATTTCCCAGGGTTGGGGCCTATATAAGAGAACTTATGCCCTCGTTTCTATCTCACTAGCTGCCTAACATTCCTATGTAAAACCCTAAATGTGTGTTGTGAGCTAAGATAGTCTAAGAAGCTAAACTTGGGTCAAACATAGACTGTTGACTCGAGTTGACTTCTATTGACTTTAGGGTTTGGTCAAACAAGAGTAATGGAGACCATGGAAGGCTAAAATGGTCTTTTCTCCACCTCAAGAGTTAGAGAGAGCAAAAATAGCCTTCGATTTATTAGAGTTGTGATAAAAGTATTAATTAGAGATATTCATCCTTTGTGTTAGGCGGAGGCTAGTTCGAGATTCGAGTATGTGGTTATTTGCTCACTTGCTTTCCAGGTGATTCTTCTCACTATACTTACCATGAGTGGTATCTTTGTCTGACTGAGATGTCTTATGTGCTTACATTGTGTATTGTGATATCTTGCATTATTTCTTTGTGATTTATGTTATGTATTATTCAGAGCTTACAGAGTTAGGACCGGAGGGTCCATCAGAGTTGTAGGACTGGAGGGTACCACTGAGACACATTGACCGAAGGGTCTTACTGTGTTATAGCCTCGAGTGGCTACAGAGTTTTGTGTGGTACTTTGGGGAACTCATTAAGCTTCGTGCTTACCGTTTTATGTGTTATGTGTTTCTATTTTTCTCAGCATCACAGGAAGGCACCGGCTTGATTGTACACACCAGTGAAAGCGTTATGTTTTGAGGATCCTGGATTTTTATCAAACAATTATGGAGTTACGATTTGTAAACTAAATAAATGAGATTTTTGTGAAATGTGTTATGAGAATTATGTGATTTTAAATGAAAATTTTATTTGAAAATTTACATTGTTACATGTTGGTATCAGGGTCTTGGTTTGAGGGATTCGGATGCACCTTCAGGTATGATTGGACTCAAACTGGGGATTTGAGAAAAAAAATTCAAAGAAATGATTTTTCTAAAACAAGCAAGAGTTTCTTAGAGAATACGAGAGAGAGAGTGTGTGCAATCAGCCAGAGCCCGAACGGTGATTTCCCAAAATATCGTTACTTATTTGTGTTATGAGTTATTATTGAGATATTAGTGATGCATGTTAGATGATAGGCTAGGTATTTCATATATTAAGGCTAGAGTTACCTGATTGTGATGCCTTAGCCTAGGAATTGTTGTTGTCTGTGATTTGTTTTGAGTATGTGTGGAGTAAGAGTATCTAGCAGGAATCTTTTAGAGAGAGATTTGAGTAGAGGAGTAATTTAGGAGAGATACCTAGATGAGCATTAGAGGAGCATACAGAGGGGGTAGTTAGATACATGTGAGAGGTAGGGTTGCTTGAGTTTGGTGATACCTTTTGAGTTTGAGTGAAGCAAATAGAGTTGTAATGTAGCTTGGTTTTACATGCTGGTGGAGATTATTCGATGCCCGAATGTTGCTTGCTTCGTGCTTTGTGGGACTCTTGATGATGGGAGTCAACTACTAAGTGAATATGACGATATTCAGGAGGTAGATGGTTGGCATCATAAGGAGTTCTTCAACAGCTGATGGCAAAAAAGTGTGACAACCTAGGAAGAGCCTAAGGATTGACTCTATTCAGATGACTATGTTGATATAGAGAGTATTCGCTTGGGAGCAACCAGATTTAACGAGATTGGTGATCGAGAAGGTTGAGCAGCTACTTAGGAAATCTTGGACGATCAGTGTGGAAAGTATGGGTAGATGTGGCAGGTAGTATGGGCCCGTACTACTGAAATAAGAGGAGCCGTACTCAAAATAGGGAGAACTCCATAGGTTTTAAGTAGCAGATTGATAGGAGATAACATGGTTCGGGTACCATGATTCATACAAGATTGAGAGGAGATAACATGGTTCGGGTACCATGATTCATAGCAGATTGGAAGGAGAGAACATGGTCCATGTACCATGATTCATAGTGGATAGAGAGGAGATAACATGATTCGGGTACCATGATTCTCCACTGATCGAGAGGTGATCGCATGGTTCGCGTAACATGAGTCATGTTGGATAGTGCTTCTGGTTTTACTAGTTATCCCGTTGAGATTGATTAGACTGGTAGAAGATTTGATAAAGTGTGTGGCCTGAGGGCCATGTTAAACGAGTCTCAATGGAGCATACCTTGAGGGGGAAATCAAGTTAATTTTCGAGAGATTTTTGGTGAGATGCCAGTTGGAGTCGCAAGACTCTGGGATGAGTAGAGAAGATGCTTATTGGAGGATCGCGATCTGAGTTGAGCAATCGACTGAAAGATGAGGTGTCATCTTCTGTGGCAAGAGTTGCGCTGTCCCCATTTCCTGGGAAAAGCAAAAGAGATGACGAGCTTCCGGTTTTCAGAGTATGGGGGTAAACCCCGTGGGGTAGCATAGGGTTGCAACCTTTTAACCAGAGTATTTTGGGCAGTATGTTTGTTGTGAGGTATTTCTTATACCATGAGAGAGTCATTTTTGGGTCTATGATGGAAGAGAACAAGGAGGTGCCTTTTGAGGGAGGCATACTTTTAGCGGCAGTTTCGGGTGGTTAAGAGGAGTATATCGGGGCGGTGGCCCTCGTTGTATTCATTGAGTGTCGACTGTAAGAGTGTGGTCTCTTGATTTTATGATGATTCCCACAATGGTA
The DNA here is from genome assembly GCF_052625555.1 of Lactuca saligna. NCBI lineage: Eukaryota > Viridiplantae > Streptophyta > Magnoliopsida > Asterales > Asteraceae > Lactuca > Lactuca saligna. The sequence continues at coordinate 149,461,517 of NC_136420.1, forward strand.
GGTCAGTCGGGTAGCTAGAGACGAAGTGTGTGATAGTGCATTATTTTCAGACCAAGAGTCAGGACTATTTCAGAATAGTTGGGGGTGTCCAGCGGTAGATTGGTATGAGGCTTTGAGACAACTAGAGGCAGTCACATTGGGGGGGGGGGGGGATTCTGAGATTCTTGTCTGAATTACGGGATAGTTGGAGTTTCTTGATTCCATCGGGAAGATCATTGAAGTGATTATATGGAATGTTCTAAGAGTCAAGTGTGATATACCTGGTGAAACAACATATGGAGTGGATTGTTGGTATGCTAGTTGGTGTTCGTTCAGACCCTGAATGGGGGAGAACTAAGTATTCTATTGAGAGGATTAGCGATCCATTCAAAGTGCAGTTAGAGAACTACTTATGGAGATCCGCGATGCGGACACATGAGACCTTGGTTATTAGTGGATGAGGTGAGGTGCAAGGCGGGATGATGTATGGGTATGTGCTTAAGGACGGATGAGTGAATCCACGAAAGGTGGCCGTTGGTCAGAGAATTTATTTTGGCTAGGGATTTTTTCGGGTTGCAATTGTTGAGTTCGAGGCGGTTGGGTCGTCGGGTTCAGTGTGCAATAGCTGAGATCTTCGGGTATAGGTATAGATTGTGATCTATATTCCAATAGAGGTAGTAGTTGAATTGTCAACCAATTTCAGAGTCGGTGTAAGTTTGTCTGGGTGGTGATCAGTAGAGGGTGGTGCTTCAGATTTTCGTCAATGTGTTTTCAATCATTGACGATTCCTCAGTGCTTCAATTTGTAAGATGGGAGTATTTTGAGGTTTCGAGTTGCGTAAATGGGAAAACAGTGGTTGAGGTAAGACATCGTGAGATGATGTGACGGTGTTTAGAGGTGCCCGAGTATGGTGTCCTAATTTGTGGTCATTGACAGACTCGAGTTGCGGGATAGCGAGTGGAGTACTGAGAGACTTTGGTTCCATTGTGAACCTATCAGTTAAGTGTCACCAGAGTGGGACTGTTTGAGGGTGTATATGTGCTGAGAAAAGTGCCTTTCCTATAAAATTTTCATCAAGAGTGGTGGTGCATAAGCTGGGTGGGTGTAATCACCTATCAATGTTGAGCTGCAAAGGATGAGTTGGTGAACTCAATATAGTGATGGATTGATGGTGAGATTATGGGGTGCCACGAGAGCTAGTGGATCCGAGGGGGAGCAATCTCTTGGGATTATCAAGTAAACCATGGAGTGATCCCATGGTGAGTCAGTGAGTGAGATAGTGTTGTAAGACTACGGGGAGCTGTAACATCCACGAGTTAGTGCGAGAAAGTATGACGATACTGCAGGGAGCCGTAGTATCACCAGTCAGCGAGTGGGTGTGGTGATACTGCGGGGAGCCGTAGTATCCACCAAACAACGATCGAGCCTGGTGAAACTGCGGGGAGCCGTAGCTTTCACTGGTCATAGGTAGAGCGTTGAGAAACTATAGGGAGCCATAGTTTTCACTGGTCAGCGGAAGATTATGGTGGAACTGCGCGGAACTGTAGCTTTCACTAGATAACAAACAAGAGAGAAGCATTGTGAATCTACGGGGAGCTGTAGTATTCACTAGTTAGAGCATGACACAAAGGAGTTCCTAGGCTTGGGTAGCCTTATCAATTGAGTCTGTGGGAACATGCGGTCGGGCTAGGGGTGAGACTGGGATGTCCTTAATGGTCGGGAATCGTTGTATTATGAGTTAAGGTGTGGTTATCGCAATCGAAGAAATTGGAGAATGATGTACACATGAGTTTCAGGTCATGGGTTATGAGTTGAGTGCTTTATTAGGACAAGTGGTTCCAATTTTGCGTCGAGCCAAACTCTCGAGTTAGAGTGGGCTCTAGTGATGTATTGAAAAGGCGAAATGAGATTCTTGATTTACAGGTGAGTTCCATCTTGAGGGATATTGTGGGTCATCTGATGTCTTAGACCTGTGTGGGTCAGTTTGTTTGTATGGGAAGGACCACGAGACGTATGGAACTAATGAGTAGTAGAAAACAGAGGTCCAGGGTGAGATGAATTCAGTTGGGGTTGTAGTATTCGCTTAGGGTAGAGCGAAATTTGTGACTTGTGTGTCATACTGGGCCGAGATAGTTATTGTGAGAAGGAAGTCAGTGAGACGTTTTGGGGTATTTTGGGGTAGTAAATGAAAATGGGTAATCTTTGGAGGTTCAACTGTTGGGTCGGGAGTTAACCTGGTGCTCATGTTGAAAGAGATATTTTATAAGGGAGTTGGGGCTTATGATTATTAAATGTAAGATGATACTTCTGAGCAAGCATGATCATTTTCTTGTGTCTAAGGATAGGGTATTGAGGGTTCATTGTCCAGATGGGTTCTGATTGCAGTACAGTGGACGGGTCCCCGGTGTGATGTGATCCTTTCCTTTCTTAGTGTATGATCTGGATCATTTAGTATGTAGGGTATGACTAATCGGTAGCCAATTTTTGGGCATTGACTTGTTTCTATCAGACCCAAAAAGAGAATCAGAGGGGCAGTGAGTTATCGGGGTTTGTTATTCAAATGACAAATAACATGGTAATATCTTGAGAGGGCGTTCTGGCAGTGAGACAGGCCACTAGAGTTTCCAGGTTTTGGAGAGTCAGAATGTGTATCGTAGCGGCATAGGGGTCTATCCTTTTCTAGGTTTGGGAGTTCCTGTTTGGATTCAGGTGTCCCTGGAGGAAGATAGTTGTGTGATATGAGATCCTTTCGGTGGTGCTTTCGATTTATTGGGTTCGATTAATGTGTTGTTAAGGAGCGATTTCGAGAGCGAAATCTAATTCAAGTGGGGGAGAATTGTAACATCCGAACTTCCAGGTATATTATTTGTGTCTTTAATTTTTATGATTTATTGAGTGACTCGACGAGTTGTGAGTCCAACTCGTCGAGTAGATTCGAGTTGACTGCGTGGGATTAAGGAATGGACTCGACGAGTCAGAGAGTCAACTCGCCGAGTTGGTGCTGCGTTGTGAAACCCTAATTTCCCGGGGTTGGGGCCTATATAAGAGAACTTATTCCCCCATTTCTGCCTCACTAGATGCCTAACCTTCCTGTGTAAAACCTTAAACGTGTGTAGTGAGCTAAGAGAGTCTAAGAAGCTAAACTTGGAGTAAATTAGTGCATCTTTTGAGGAGGAGAGGAGATTATCCATCAATGAAGGAAGAGAATCGGGTGGATCTAGTGCATCTTCATGCAAGGACTTCAGTGGGAGGTAAAAGCTTGCACCTTTCTCATTTATTTGACTATATCTCATTATTATGGAAGATTACAGTTTCTTCCACCTTTTGTTGGGACTTTGAGCATATAGAGTTATCATGGGTTTAAACCTTAGATCTAGACCTTATGAGGTCCCTAGAGTCCAAATGTCCCAACTTTATTCATCTACATGAGTGTTATTGTGTTTAAAACCTTGTGAGAGCAAGTTTTGGTATGTTGGAGAAAAATTACCATGCATGAACGTAAAGATCGAAGCTTTACGTGACAACTGAGTCATGAGATGCTAGATCTAGTGTTTAAAGTGGTAGATCTGTTTTGAGTCAGTTGAATAAGGAATTAGTTTGAATAGACTCATCGAGTCGATGAGCCGACTAGACAAGTCGGTGAGGGTTTGTCCCGATGGGTTTGATCATGCGATAACTCGACGAATTGGGGGTTCAACTCGACGAGCTAAGCTGGACCTTCATGAGACTTCTGAGGAAACGAGTGGACTCGATGAGTCACATGGGTGCACTCGGAGAGTTGGGTCAAACGTGGACTATTGACTTGAGTTGACTTTAGGGTTTGGTCAAACATGAGTAATGGAGACCATGGAGGGGTAAAATGGTCTTTTATCCACCTCAAGAGTTAGAGAGAGAAATAATAGCATTCGGTTTATTAGAGTCATGATAAGAGCATTAATTAGAGATATTCATCCTTTGTGTTAGGCGGAGGCTAGTTCGAGATTCGAGTATGAGGTTATTTGCTCACTTGCTTTCCAAGTTATTCTTCTCACTATACTTACCATGAGTGGTATATTTGTCTGACTGAGATGTCTTATGTTCATACATTGTGTATTGTGTATCTTGTATTATTTCTTTGTGCTTTATGTTGTGTATTATTCAGAGCTTACAGAGTTAGGACTGGAGGGTCCATGAGAGTTGTAGGACCGGAGGGTCCCACTGAGACACATTGACCGGAGGGTCTTACTGTGTTATAGCCTCGAGTGGCTACAGAGTTGTGTGTGTTACTTTGGGGAACTCACTAAGCTTCGTGCTTACCGTTTTATGTGTTATGTGTTTCAGGTGTTTCTCAGGATCACAAGAAGGCACCGGCTTGATTGTACACACCAGTGAAAGAGTTATGTTTTGAGGATACTGGATTTTTATCAAACAATTATGGAGTTATGATTTGTAGACTAAATAAATGAGATTTTTGTGAAATATGTTATGAGAATTATGTGGTTTTAAATAAAAATTTTATTTGAAAATTTACGGTGTTACACCGTGAGTAGGACCCATCCTACCCACCACTTGCTCTTGATGTGATCTCCTTTTCCTTTTATTTTGTGTATGTAGGCTTAACCCCTCGATTAAGTAATTACACTACTCGATTGGGGTTGTTATGTAGTTTGACTTTTATCCCATGTACTGTAGGCCTTATAAAGGCCAAATTTACATGTAACATGTACGAAACTTTTATCAGTAATGAAACAAGTGTGTTTTATTTGTGATGTTGTTATCTGCTATGTTTTCTATTCTCATTATTTATTGACATTGTATGATTTCACTTATAAGCACAAATCGAATCACCGCAACCACTAGACAATAATGGAATCCAAATAAAAACTATCATATACTCATCATTATTCTGTTCCATGACAGAAGATGCCTCGAATGTATGTTCGTAGAAACAACAACACATCACCACCACCGCCGCCTCCGCCGGAGATAAACTCTGATGCACTCCAGGCAGCAGTATCATCTGCAATTACTGCAGTGTTGGTTCACATCTACAACGGTAACAACGGGGGTGGCAATGGTCAGGGAATGGGAAGTTCCAATCATTGAGTCAATCAAGGATTGACAAGAACATGCACCTATAAAGATTTTACCAATGCGAAACCCAAAACATTCAACGAAACTGGTGGAGCGTTAGCTTTAACACGCTGGTTTGAAAAAACTCAATCCATCTTTGAAATTTGTGATTGTCTGGAAGAAAGAAAGGTGAGGTTTGTTGCATGTACATTTGTTCATCGGGCTTTATCATGGTGGAATGGCCATGTCAAGGCATAAACTCTTCAAGTTGCAAACTCTCTGTCTTGGGTGGATCTCAAGGCAATGATGTTGGCTGAGTACTACCCTCGTGGGGAAGTAGAAAAGCATGAACAAGAACTCTGGAACCTTACTGTATAAAACTCCGATGTTGAAGCCTATATCGCTAGGTTCAGTGAGTTGGCACTCCTATGCCAAGGATGATAACCTCCGAAGGTAAGAAACTCTAATGCTTTATTTGGGAGTTAACTCCTCCAGTTCAGGAAAACGTGATAGCTGCCAACCCTGAAACGTTTGATAGTGTTAATTGCCTGGCGCAAAAGTTGTACGATCATAGGAACAAGAAGGGCACCAAGACTTCATATGCAGAGACCAAGAAAGAAGGAAACAACAAGTGGAATAAGGGAAGTAAAAGAAAGGGGGACAAGCTTCACATTCTTCTAAGAAGCAGCAAATGGTAGCAGTTCACGCTGCTACCATTCAGACCATACAAACCCCAGCTGCAACCACTACAACCACCCCAACACCTATCGGGGCGTGCAAAGACTTCCAATTTACAAACTACAATAGAAAAGGGCACACTGGCTGGTATTGCAGAGTGTGTTGGATTAGGTGTCTAAGTTCATAACTATTTCTAGAATGTACTTGACCTGATTGGCATGGTCCATTTGGGTGCATGGCATTGCAACACTTGGATAGACTAGATGAGAGAAAGGACACTTAAGGATTATTAATATATTATATGTTCTAATATATTAATAATATTATTTAATTAGTATTGATCAAGAGTTAATTTAGAACTAATTAAGTGATCAATAAGAGACTAATTAAATATATGGGGTTGATTGTGTAAATCATCCATTCTTGTATAGTGGGCAAATTATCCATGGTTTATATGAATTGGACTAAACCCATAAGGAGCTCCATGGATAGTACATGGAGGTTATAAACCCATGGATCATGGAATATGGAAAGCCATGACAATTAGGCTTTACATGGTGTAACCCTACTTGTAACACAACTATATGAAGACCCGAAGTCTAGCAAAATCGGCCACTATAAGCAAGTACAAGAGGGACAGCCGAATTTTGAGTGTTAGTGAACTTCTCTCAAGGTTATTCCAAGTGTTGTGGTGTTGTGTGAGAGATTTGAGGCATCACACTTGAGGTGCTAGGCTTACAAGGTTCTCAAGGAATCCAAACAACAAAAGGTATGTTCTTCTACTAGCTATTATGTTTAAAAGTTCCCCATGCCATGCTAGTTAGGTTAAGAACCTTGGAAAATCAAATTTGCATGTATCTTAGTAAAACATAGATCCAAGGTTTCTAGTATTGCATGTACACCTTAGGAGTGTTAGAATTCTCACAACCCTTCAGTGGTATCAGAGTTTGGCTTGTTTACTTGATACTTGATGCAAACTTGTTGAAAAAACTCAAAAATGTGCAATATGTTGAGTGAACTCGTTGAGTCCATGGGGGGACTCGACGATTCACTACAAGAAAACAGCCCTTTAATGACGCGCAAACAATGACACGCGCTGATAGAGGACACGCATTTTTGAGTGCCCTAAAAAATAATGTATGTTTTGCAAAATATGAAGGATAGAGGACACGTATTTGTGTGTACCCTAAAATTAGTGTCAGAAAAGAAAAAAATGAAAATGCGGAGTGCGCATTTCATAAAATGTGTGTCATCTAAGTGTGTCGCTTTATAATTTTGTAATGAAACACACGTTTTAATCGGGATTTCACCCACCTATTAGATCCCAAAAATTAACCCCCCCCCCCCTGCGTCTACCAATTAGCAAGAAAAAGCCCTAAGGCGGCCTTCGTCTTCATAGCAGAATTGCTCTTGCTTTCGCGATCAAATGCCTTGCGATGACGATTGTTTTGATGTTTCTAATATTTATCTCAGTGTTGTAAGCCACTATAGGGGCTGGTGTTATGCATTTTCTTTACTCATTGACTCATACGCATTCTGCAATCAGGGAGCTGAACTCATGGAGTCGACAATTGAGGGGTCTACGACTCCTCACACTCAAAACGCCAATGATTTTAAGGTTTTTTGTCCCCGATATCAAAGAAGGACTTGGATTTTATGTTCTAGACCTCACAAGTGTGCACCTAAGAACTAGCGCTTTTATATCAGCATGTTCAGGAGAACAACGATATCCGCTCTTCCTCCTCGAAAGGTCAATTTTAGGGTTGCAAAACTATATAGCTCCCATTAGACTAGCATCATGTTCTTCGTGTACTCTGCTTGCTTCAACTTCTTCGTCTTCCTCCATTTTCACCAAGTTTAGATCTATGCCCCATCTGGGCTTTTCATTGTCAGTCTCTACTGTTGCAGTTCCTATAAATCCATTGTTCTGTTCTCGAAGAGGAAAACGTATGGCTCATACAGTAGCCACGACCACTCTTTGCCTCACCCATCCTGCCGAAATCGAATCCCCCAAGGTACCACTCTCAAACTTGATCTTTCTTTTGACTTATTAACATCATTAAACTGTTCAACGAATTGCTTATTAGTTTGTGTGCGTCTATCTCCCTTTGTTCTGAAACACGAAAGATCTCTTTCGGGTCTTGGAACCAAACGGGTCAGCTTAATTGGGCTTGGAAAATCCCCAATAACTTCATCTTCTTCCATTTCTGCTTATCGATGTCTTGGTGAATCTATTGCTTCATCTGCCAAAGCTTCTCAAGCTAACAATGTCGTTGTTGCTCTTGCTTCTTCACATGACTTAACTTCTAAATTGAAGCTTACAACTGCCTCAACAATAGCAATTGGTATATTCCATTTAAGAATGACGTTGATCTTTATGTGCATTTATAGTGCCAAATCTTGACCATAGGTCAAACTGGACAATTACATTCAAAGAATATAATTTTTGTACTGCATTTATATTAAAAAAAAATTCAACATGTTTTGGTTTTACAGCTTGAGGAGTTCCTTAAAAAGAAAGTAGCAGCTAACAACTCAAATCACAATGTTCAACAAATCCTTATACAATAGTACAAGCTATTAATAAGTCTTCTCTTAATATACCTTCATCTTCTAACGACTCAAATCACAATGTTCAACAAGTCAATGGCTCAACATACAGAGGTAGGTAATTAACTAATTATTAATTAATATGCTATTTCATCTGATCTCATATTCTTATAAAATCATGAACTTGATCACCTTTAAATCTTTCAGATTCTTTGTTTGAAGTTGTGAAATCTCTACAATATCCTCCAGTTTTGGATAGGAACCCTAGTAATGTTGTTGATCATCTAGTATCTGAAATCAACTCTGAATCTATATCTAGAACCTTCAGATATGAGGCTGTAGCCTCAACATGATTACCTTCAAGAAGATCACGTCCATCTTTTCTGTATTCAATTCTTCCAAATGTAGAAACAGATAAAGAAATTAATCCATTCAGTTCAAAAGTTCACCTTGTTGATGCTCCTCCTGTTACTTAAAGTTTTATTTATTTATATATTTATTTTATATATCTTCTTAATTTCATTTTTTCGATTATAGGTGCATTGTTAGGGACATATGAAGATAACAGATTTAAATCCGAGTCAAAGAAACCTTCTCTCAAGTCAATTGACTCTCTTAACCTTGGAGGTGGACCCGAGTTAGAAAAGAAACTCAACTACATAGAGCATATTTTCTCAGGGGTAATTTTGGGAAAAGAGCTTGTAAATGCACCTCCCACTGTACTTACCCTTGGTTCGTTATCCTTCTCATTTTCAATTGTTGATAGAGACATAGAGTTAAAATATAATTTTTCATTTTTCTTTTTTAATAATTGTAACAGGGGTATTAGCAGAAGAAGTTGAAATTCAAGATAACAGCAATGTAGGCTTATTGTAGTTTCACATGCATCATCTGTAATGGCGATAAATTCTTATTATGTGTGTGATCAAGAGCCCGATCTTGTGGAGGCATATTGTAGTTTCACATCAATCTTTCTTTGCAGCTGTCCAAAGGTTAAATTTACTATCTCTTTAGGATATATTTGTTAAATTGACTCTGTGAAAAAGACGTGAATGCCCTTATCATATAGGGTTTTGATGCATTACATTTACAGGAAGTAGTAGCTTCTTCTGGTCCTCTTCTTGAAGTTTTGCTTCAGAAAGCAGCCATATGTTGTACAGCTATGCATCGTGGAGCAGCACTTGCAGCAATGTCGTATATATCTTGTGAGCATCTGCAACTACATTTAATAGAATCTATTATTGCAATAACCTCTCAATAGGATTTTCCTCCCTTACAATTAATTATATTATATTTTGTCTGTCATTTTAATTTTTATAGAAGTAATGAAGGAGAGTTTGGGGGTATTTGTTTGTGTTGTTATTTGAAGGTGATGAATGTGAAAATTTTGAACTAGTCGTTGTTGTGTTGTGTAGGTTTTCTTGAGTTTGGGGTGAGTTCATTATTGGAATCGGTGACATACAACTCTGCATCCATGGTGGTTCAAGTAATATCACATAGTAGGGAAGGGATTGTATCAAATGTTGTGTATGCCTTACTTGGTGTTTCCGCAACAACAACAACAACAACAACAACAACAACAATCCATTAATTAAATTTAACACAACAAGGATTATATGCAAGAAATAGCTACGTACTATCTCATTGATTTGTTTATTTACAACTTGTATTTTTAACTTGAAAAGAATATTTTTTTTGTTTTTTTTCCTTGTAGGTTCACAAATCTACAACTATCTTGCAACAGTTGGCGGCCGTATGCAGGTTTAGTGAAAAAACAAAATGGAATTCTCTTCTCTCTTGGGATTCTTTTTTTGGTGTTTGGTTGTCTTCAAACATACAAATCTGCAACTATGAGGGAGTTGTATGAGAAGTCAGCAAAAATGGAACGCGATCTTCATGGAGTAGAAGCTATGTGTGCTGATCTTATACAATTACATGATGATATTAAGGAGTTGACTTCTACACGCCAAAAACTTACTAGTCAAGTTCAGGGTATGACTCAAGATCTTGCTAGAGCTACTGCTGACATGCAGCAAGTCCCAGGACTAAAGTTAGAAATTCATGGGCTTAGATAAGAATTAGAACATGCAAGGTGACTTCATCATTCATGTTCCTATAAACATGTTACATTGCATATGGATGATGTAATCAAATGATATTTCCTTCTTGAAGGGCTGCAATTGAACATGAGAAGAAGGGGCATGCAGAGAACTATGAACATGGTCAAGTTATGGAAAGGAATTTACTCTCTATGGCTTGTGAGGTAGAAAAGTTGCGTGTTGAGATGGCTAATGCTGAAAAATAGGTCCATGTTGGTGCCACTATAACTGCAGCCAATCAAAATCCAGGTAGGTCATCACTTGTGTTTCAATGTTGTTGATGGTTCTTTTAGGAATTTATCAGTGCTTGACTTCTTAGGTGCTCTTCATATACATGATATAACCCAAATTATGTTAATGCTGAAGCTAAATATTCAGGGAATCCTTACCCTGCAAGTTATGGCATTAGATCCATGAATAAAATGAATATTCAGGGAATCCTTACCCTGCAAGTTATCTCATTTTCTTAGTTTCTTTCTTGGGGGTGTTTCTTTTTGGGTCTCAATTTTTTTTATTACTGTTGCAATCAGGTGCAGCATGTTGTAGAAGGTTACCCTCAATATGGGCATGGGCCTGGATATTGGGGATCATTTGATATTCAAAGGGCTCAAGGACACAGATAGAGTGATAGACTATCACATGCTAAGATGTGGACTCTTATGGTACTTTGAATTGAAGTGTACATTTGTTTAAAATGTTATCTTATATAAGACCCTTATTACATTATTATTCATGCTATTTTGGATATTGTTGTCCTACAACAAATGCTAGCAGTTAAAGACTAAAAAAACTGAGGTGAACAAAGAAGAAGGAAAACATAGTGATGGTGGTGAATAAATCAAAGAAAAAGTGAATGAAAAGGCGAAAAGTGGGACCCAGTGTGGATCTTTCATCACAGAAAGTGTCAAAGGAGGAAAGTACACAGCATATGAACACAAGTCAATATTCGAATTTGATGCCTTCTGTTTGGATTGATATTGAAGTTAAGAGACATGATGATTGGTTGGGTACATGAAGGGTTTTAGAGCTTCTTCAGACAGCTTAATGACGATTTACTGAAACAAGAAGGTGACACTTTATGGCAATGTAGTATTAGGGTATATAATTAGGGAAAACCTCTTAATAACAATGTACAATCAGATGCCTTTAATATCAATGTATTACAATTTTTTGACATGAAGTTATTGGATGAAATTGAATGTTTATATATATATATATATATGTGTGTGTGTGTGTGTGTGTGTGTGTTTCTATATTTTTGTACTATGTGCAAAAGAGTATCGTAAGGCAGGTCGTATATGCATATGATAAATGGTTGCTGAAGTTTACGACACACAAATGTGTGTCATCTTCATTTATGACAGGGGCTTTAATGATACGCAATGTGTGTCCTAAAGGCGCTTCGTAAGGTTATGAAACACAAATGTATGTCGTCTTCCTTTAAGACAGGGCCTTCCTTGATACGCATTGGGTGTTGTAAATGAGCGTCGTAAATGCGTGTCGTAAATAGACGATGCGCAAAAGCGTGTCGTCTCTCGTTATGATAGGGCCTTCCTTGATAGGGATTTGTGTGTCGTTTGAGCATTTTACGACACGCATTACGCGTCATAAAAGGTTGTTTTTCTAGTAGTGATTCTATGTGTAAATCCATCCTACTCGTTGAGTAGGTTCATGCACTCAACGAGTAGGAGCCCTTGATTGCATATTTTCAAGTTTTGCTGCTGGAAATGGACTAGAAACATTACCCTAAACTGTTTTGGTCTTATAAAACTTTATTTAGATGGTGTAATGGTTATGTTAATCCATTTTCAATGGCTAATATCAAAATTTCAAGTTTGTATGGTTTATTTATGATTCTTGAAATTGTTGATATGAACATTCATGAACTTATGAGTTTTGAAGATCATAGGAATTATTTGTAACTTGCTTGTTAGTCTGATTCTTGATCTTGATGTGTTTTAATGGAATCCATAATTTGTCCTCAAGTTATGGATTACCAAAAGTCACTCTTTTAAAGTCCATTATGAAACACATAGGTTACATAAAATGAAAAGTCTCTCATTTTAATAAACTAATAACTCATCAGTTATGAAAGACGAAAAGGTTTGAAAGTTAGAAAACTTGTCCTCAAGTTTTGGAACATGTAAAGTCACTTTAAAAAGCTTTAGTTTCAACCCCTAGAATTTTAAAAGTTCAAATTCAACCCTTATACTTTATAATATTATAAGTTAATAATATATATATATATATGTATGTATGTATGTATGTATGTATGTATAGGAGCAAGTCGTTTTAGCGTTAGTAGGCCTCATTCACGAAACCGGTCTATAAGGGGGTATAAGGTTGTTGCCTATAAAATGACAGTTTAATGGGTGTCCACTCTCACCCACCGCTTCCTTGACTGGTTGAGGGTTGTTAGCTGAACGGGTAGGACAATGACTTTAATCCTCATTAAAAGTATGATGATTATAAAGTAACTAAATGTTTTTATAAATTCCTAATCTTAGTTACTTTAGGAAAATGTGAATAAGGTGCTAACCCATGAAATTACACTTTGCACTTTGCTTAAGTTGTTAGTGGAGTGTGTGTGGTTAACCGGCACACTAACTTGGACTTAACAAGATAGGCAAAGGGTGGCTTAGGGTTTATCATAGGTTGGTGGAGCGCGTGTTGTTAATCGGCACATCGATTGAGTGATAAACGTTAAGAGTACCAAGTAATTTTCATGGTTACTTCGCACCTGGTTTGTGATCCTTGGCATATCAGTCACAAAACTTGAAGGGAACACTCGAGATTGAAACATGCCATTGAAAAGTTCAATGAATCTCAATGAATCTAGGAGTTTCAAAACCAGTTAAAACCTAATAATTTATTTCGTTTTTCATGGTGGAAATTGGTGAATCGTCATTCACCTACCTTCGAATATTTTATAGCTTGGATTACGGCATCCCTCTTCTAAGTTATAAAATATTGTGTTGGGTCCTAGCCTTAATATTACATTTGGGTGTTTTATTAAGGACTATCTTTATATATAATCTAAATTTGTCTTTCTTCTTTTTCAAATGTCTTCCAACAATGTTGCTTCTGACTCAAACCCTATCGGCTCCTGCTCTCTCATGAACCTTTGTGGAAAAGTTATCTTCGATGGTTCCAACTTTATGGATTGGATCCAGAACATCAGGATGGTCACTCGTTATGAGGACAAGCAATATGTCCTCGACAAGGAGCTTAAGGAACTTGATGAGTCATCTACTACTCATTAAGAGATCGCTGAATTTTGGACACATGAGAGAGATGCCACTAAAGTGGCATATATCATGTTGGCCACGATGACAGCTAAGCTCCAAAAGTCCTATGAGGACTATTACCCTTTTGAGATGCACCGGGACTTGATCAACCACTACCATTAAAGTGCTCGCCAAGAGAGGTATGGCATCATCTACTCCATGATAAAAACTCAAATGAAGGTTGGTAAACCCATCACGGGCCACTTACAGAAAATGCAAAGGTATGTGGACCATTTGCTGAAGCTAAATGTGAAATTTCTCGAGGAGTTGGCAATTGACATCATTTTGCACTCCTTTCCATCATGTTTTGATCAATTCCGAATGACATACCACATGAACAAGGAGGAAGTTATACTCAGCAACTTTGCAGGAGGTTAAGTCCTAGCTTGGGAAGTGTTTCACTATGAAGGACCTCCGAGAAGCTGCTTATATCCTAGGGATAAGAATTTTGAGACACAGGAGTAAAAGACTAATTGGACTTAGTCAGAGTACCTACTTGGATAAGGTGTTGAATAGGTTCAGCATGCAGAATTCCAAGAAAGGAGAGTTACTGATCCAGAGTAACGCCTGACTGAGTAAGACTCAGAGCCCGAGTACAGAGGCTGAAATAGTTGAGATGATTCAAGTACCGTATGCTTCCACTGTAGGCTTGATCATGTATGCTATGAATTATACTCATCCTGATGTGGCTTTTGCATTGAGCATGGTCAGCACATATCAGGGGAACCCTAGCAAGGCTCACTAGACTGCGGTAAAGAACATTCTCAAGTACCAACGGAGAACTCTTATCCTCAATGGGAGTAATGACATGAAAGTAGTAGGGTATAGCAATGCTAGCTTCTAGACTTATATGGATAATTTCCGCTCTCACTCAGGCTAGGTCTTTACATTAAACGGAGGATCAATTACTTGGAAAAGTTCCAATCAGGAGATAGTAGCTTATTCAACTTGCGAATCAAAGTATATAGTAGCAAGCGAGGCAACAAAGGAGGCTATATGGCTAAAGAACTTCATTGGATACCTTGGAGTTGTAACGACTATAAAGGAGCCTATGGAAATTTTCTGTGATAGTGAAAGTGCAGTTACCTTAGCCAAGTAACCAAGGGATCACGGAAGATCTAGACACATCGACATGAAATACCATTTCATCAGACATCGAATAGAAGAAGCACTCCTCGTGGAAAAGAGGGTATCATCGGATAAGAACCCAACAGATCCCGTCACGAAGGGACCGGGTAGGGTTAAGCATCTCCAGCATGCGAGGCGCATAGGGCTAAAGGATGATATTAGTTTTAGTAGTTAGATTGCTTTGAAATTTGTAAAGTGTAATTGACATTTGATGATAAATAAAAGTTTTTGTTTATTTATAAGTATAAGTGTTGTTATCTTTTGACTATCATTTCATTTTGCATGTTTTGACTTCCAGAATAATTATGTTATGGTATATCATATTATTCAAATTCTCCACAGTTGGTCATATGTTAGAAGTAGATATGAATCAAGACTGTCATGAGTTGGCTTGTAGATGTCTAAGTTGTTAGACATAGCAAGAGGTGCTACAATACTCGTCAGTGCTCATAAGTTCTGAGTATTGGATTCAACCCACGCTCACTTGTATCACTTAATGGAATTTATCTCGGGTGATCGTGAGACGGTAATATCATATAAGTCTTCAAACCTAGAGATATGAGTTGTTGACTATGAGTTGGTTATACATTGATTGTACGAAAACGCATTGGAAACTCGATGTTATAAAATGTGCCTTTGTGTATAATTCAACGAGTAGTAGAACAAGCATATGAGTCGAAGATTATCTGTTCCTTCTTGGATTAGAAGCGATATCAGGGCCCCTCGATGATTTTGTTTTGACCTATGTACCAGGCCCGATGAGAACTAAATTGATGTGTTCGATTCAGTTCTATGTCAAACAAATCAGAAATCAGGAAACAAACTGTTGGACAATAAGTAAGACCTTGTTCCATGTATTTGTTCAGCTGATATCTAGAATAGAGGATTATATGATCACTTATCTTAAATGGCATATCATCATCATCATCTAAGTTCTGCGAGACCATGAAAGAGCTACGATTGCTGATAGGTTCCTGAAGTCATTCTTGTAGTTATAGTTATTAGACTTATCCAAGTGGGAGACTGTTGGATTAGGTGTCTAAGTTCATAACTATTTCTGGAATGTACTTGACCCGGTTGGCATGGTCCATTTGGGTTGCATGGAATTGCAACACTTGGATAGACTAAATGAGAGAAAGGACACTTAAGGATTGTTAATATATTATAAGTTCTAATATATTAATAATATTATTTAATTAGTATTGATCAAGAACTAATTTGGACTTAATTAAGTGATCAAAAAGAGACTAATTAAATATATGGAGTTGATTGTGTAAATCATCCATTCTTGTATAGTGGGCTAATGATCCATGGTTTATATAAATTGGGCTAAACCCATAAGGAGCTCCATGGATACTCCATGGAGGTTATAAGCCCATGGATCATGGAATATGGAAAGCCATGACAATTAGGGTTTTCATGGTGTAACCCTACTTATGATACAACTATATAAAGACACGAATTCTAGCAAAATCGGCCACTACAAGCAAGTACAAGAGAGCTAGCTGAATTTTGAGTGTTAGTGAACTTCTCTCAAGGTTATTCCAAGTGTTGTGGTGTTGTGTGAGACATTTGAGGCATCACACTTGAGGTGCTAGGCTCAAAATGTTCTTAAGGAATCCAAACAACAAAAGGTACGTTCTTCTACTAGCTATTATGTTTAAAAGTTCCCCATGTCATGCTAGTTAGGTTAAGAACCTTGGAAAATCAAATTTGCATGTATCTTAGTAAAACATAGATCCAAGGTTTCTAGCGTTGCATGTACACCTTAGGAGTGTTAGAATGCTAAAAACCCTTTAAAGTGCCTCCTCAACAAAACAACCCTTAACCCAACAATGTTGGGGCCAGCCGCATGTGTTACGGATTTGGGGAGGCTGGCCATATCAAGCGAAATTGTCCAAAAGCCAACAACCATGGTGTTGGGGGATCAGACAGGGTCCTAGAAACGGGACAGGGGGAAGCGGTACAAGATCCGACTATAGTCGATGGTATGTTTCCCCTCAAGAACACTTATGCATGCATTTTATTCTAAAGTGGGGCTGACCGGAGTTTCGTGATTCATAGATTCAAACAGCTACCAAATCAAAACCCCCAAAAAAAATAAGCGAAGCCTTCACGGTGGAGATGACCTATGGGAAAACTGAAACAACCAAAGACATTTTTGTAGGGTGCACGTTAACACTAAATAACCACTCTTTTCCAATCAACTTGATGTCATTTAATATTAGGAGTTTTGATGTGATTATCGGTATGGATTGGTTAAGCCCCCACCATGCTGATATTATGTGCCATGGGAAGTTCGTTCGCCTTCATTTACCCGCCAACGAAACCCTAATTATTTATAGTGATAAACCTGGCGCAAACCTTCGTCTCATATCATGCATCAAGACAGAAAAGTTCTTGCACAACTTCTAGCCCTCATAGTGGATAAACAGATGAGGAAAAGAACATCAGTGATATTCCGGAGGTGTGCAACTTTCCAGACGTATTTCAAGAAGATCTCCTAGGAATACCTCCTTAGTGGCAGATCAAATTTCAGATTGACCTGATACCTGGAGCCATATCAATTTCCAAGTCACCCTATAGGTTAGCCACTACGGAAATGCAGGAGTTATCAAACCAATTAAGTGAACTCCTAGATAAATGATTTATAAGACCAAGCTTCTTACCCTTGAGAGCTCCGGTCTTGTTTGTCAAGAAGAAGAATGGATCTTTTAGAATATGCATCGATTATCAGGAATTAAACAAACTCACTATCAAGAACCTATACCCTCTCCCTTGGATCGATGATCTGTTTGACCGGCTTCAATGAGCCAACTACTTTTCCAAGATACATCTAAGGTCCAGATACCACCAACTACGGGTCCGAGAAGAAGATATCTACAAAACAGCCTTCCGAACCCACTATAGACATTTCGAGTTCGTGCTAATCCCCTTCGGTCTAACGAATGCACCTGCAGCATTTATGGACCTCATGAACCGAGTCTTCCGACCATTCCTCGACAACTTTGTAATCGTCTTCATCGATGACATACTCGTTTAATCACGAAGTGAGGAAGAACACAATCAACATCTAAGGTAGGTCTTGAAAACTCTAAGGGTGGAGAAGTTGTACGCAAAATTCTCTAAATGCGAGTTTTGGATTCGCAGGGTGGATTTCTTGGGACACGTAGTCAATGAAGAAAGGATACATGTAGACCCTTCTAAGATCAAAGCTATTGAGGGCTAGGCAACCCTAAGGACGCCAATAGAGATCAGGAAATTCTTGGGCCTTGCTGGTTATTACAGAAGGTTCATTCCGAATTTCTCCAAGATCGCCAAGCCCCTCACCGCTCTCACCCAAAAGGAGTACCCTTTAACTAGGATGCAAAACACGAAGCTACTTTCCAAACTCTGAAGTCGGCCCTCTGCAGTGCTCCGGACTTGTCACTCCCAGAGGGGAAAGAAGGTTTTGTAGTATATTGCGACGCTTCCAACCAAGGTTTGGGTTGTGTACTAATGCAGCGTGGAAAGGTGATTGCCTACGCGTCCAGGAAACTGAAAAACCACGAGGTGAATTATACTACCCATAAATTTAAGATGGGAGCAGTGGTCTTTGCTTTGAAAATTTGGAGGCACTATCTCTATGGGACAAAGTGCACAATTTACACAGACCACAAAAGCCACTAGCACATTCTAAATCAAAAGGAATTAAACATGAGGCAACAAAGATGGGTCGACCAGCTCAACGACTACGAATGTGAGATCAAATACCATCCCACAAAGGCTAACGTGGTGGCCGATGCCTTAAGCAGAAAGGAATACTCGGGCCACCGAGTAAAAACACTAACAATTACCGTCCATTCCCACTTATCTTTACAAATCAAGAGGCTCAACTGGAAGACTTGAAGCTGGAGAACACGGAAAATGAAGCCCTGCGTGGGATGGACAAGAATCTCGTAATCAAGGAGGACGGAGCACACTATCTCATGGACCGGATCTGGATCCCAAATTTTGGAGGGTTCATAGACGTAGTCATGAATGAAGCGCACAAGACACGATACTTCGTTCATCCGGGTTCTGATAAGATGTACCTGGATATCAAACAACAATATTGGTGGCTGAACATGAAAGCGGAGATTACTACCTACGTGAGCAAGTTTGACTTGCACAAAGGTTAAGGTTGAATATCAGAAGCCCTCAGGATTATTACAACAACCAGTGATACCCTAGTGGAAATGGGAATGAATAACAACGGATTTTATAACCAAATTGCCTAAATCGCTATCAGACTGGATGCCATTTGGGTGATTGTCAATCGGTTAACTAAATCCGTCCATTTCCTACCAATAAAAGAAACATATAAAATAGAGAGATTAACACAAATCAACATAAAGGAGGTGGTGAGGCTACACGAAGTACCGATATCTATAATCTCTGACTGACATAGTAGATTCATCTCATGATTTTGGCAGTCACTCCAGAAAGCAATGGGAACCCAGCTTGATATGATTACTGCTTACCAACCCCAGATTGATGGCTAAAGTGAGTGAACCATTCAAACACTAGAATATATGCTCCGAGCTTGTGTTATAGATTTTGGCAAGGCATGGGATACCCACTTTCCACTAACTGAATTCTCATACAACAATAGCTACCATACAAGCATTAAAGTCACTCCCTTCAAGGCCTTGTACGGTCGGAAATGTAGACCACCTCTCTGTTGGGCTGAGGTAGGAGACACCCAGCTGGAAAGGGGACATGTACCAAATAGCACACTCACAGGACCTGAGATCATCCGAGAAACAACTGAGAAAATCATCCAAATCAGGGCACAACTCCAAGCATCTCGAGACAGACAGAAGAGCTACACTGACAAAAGACGAAAGCCACTGGAGTTTCAAGTGGGCTATCATGTACTGCTAAAAGTCTCTCCCTGGAAAGGGATGATACGATTTGGAAAATGGGGAAAGTTAAATCCATGATACATCGAACCATTCGAGATCCTTTCCAGGATCGGTCCGGTGGCTTACAGAATGCAGCTACCATCGGAGCTCAGCAACGTACACCCATCTTCCACGTGTCAAACCTGAAGAAATGCCTGTCAGACGAAACCCTCATTGTTCCACTCGATGAGTTAGATTTGAATGAGAATCTCCTATTCATTGAAGAACTGGTTGAAATCATGGATAGAGAAGTAAAGCGCATAAAGCAAAGCCGCAATCCAATTGTGATGGTTCGATGGAGTGCCAAACACGGACCTGAATTCATATGTGAACGTGAAGATCAGATAAAGCAGAAGTACTCTTACCTCTTCTCTAGTTCTTAAGGATAACTTACGAAAGAATTTCGGGACGAAATTCCCTCTAATGGGGGGATGATGTCACAACTACCATTTTCGGGCTAGGCTTCCTATCCATGTGCAAGATAGTTCCTTTGTGTAACTATGTAACACTATGTGTAGTATAAATTAATTTTAATACTATACAAGTTTATACATATAAAATTTTGTTTCAAGTTGAAACTTCCTCGTGTAAGCCCAAAATTTAACCCCATAAGTTATGTTCACTTAAACTTTGGGCCTTAGCCCAAGCTTCTCAGCCCAAGTCCCTATTGGGCCAAGACTTTTCTATTAGGCCAACAACTCTCAAACATGATCCTTATGGGTCGGAAACTTGTATTTAACATTGTTTTGGTCCCTAAAACTCTTATTGGGCCTTATTTGGGCCGTGAACATCTTCCTTAGACTAAAGTGGGTCAAATACCTCTATTAGGTATTAGTTGGGCCGAAAACCCCCTAACGGGACTTGTAAGGCCGAAAAATCACTATTGGGCCTCTATTGGGTCGAAAACTCTTTCACTAAATCTTTTTGGGCTGAAAACTCATAAATGGGCCCCAATAGATCGAATATCTTTATTGGGCTTAACGAGTTCTTGGCTACCCTTCCTATCCAATCCAAATTTCTTTCTTTCTCCCCTCTCAAAAAATTCAATCGGCCTTTAATAAAAAAAAAAAAAAAGAAAGGAACACAAAAGAAATGGGAGTTGACTTTGGTGGTGCCACCTCCATATTATGTATCATATAACAAAGCATTTATTTTTCATACATCCATGTAAGCTAGTATTACCCAACAAGTTTCTATACATTCATCTCTCTCCTCTCTTTCTCTATATGCGGCCCCACACCACCACCATCCTCTATCCACTACATAATTCATTTCAAACATTCACACACTCACCTCATTTTCCTTCAAGCTCTCTTGTTTTCTCAAGGGTATTTCGAAATTCTCCATCATCAAGGTTATTACTAAGCTCCTAGGTAAGCTCATGTTGAACTCCACTACTTTATTCCACGTTTATACTAAGGATGTTCTTCTTAAAACCTAAATTCCGTGTATATGCTTCCTAGAAACAACCTCAACTTCGAAAACCTCCTCAAGGAAGCACTCTAGGTCAAAAAACCTTCACCATCTTTCTCTTCAAAAGTGAAAAAGCCCCGAGGTGAGCTTCATACCCCTGTTTTCGAGCTTTCTTTCTTTTAGGGGAGGATGCAAGTCAAAGTCTTGTGTTTGTATGTGCATGTATTGTATGATATGTGTGCTAAATGTTCTTAAATCCATGCTAAGAGTCCAAGAACTCGAAATTTTAGGTTAACTCTCAAGATGTTGGACTTAGTTAACATAATATATTGTTAAAATTCTAAATGAAATTTCTTTTCACTTGATGCATGGTAAATATCACAAAGATTAGTCCAATAATATGTTTTAAACAAAACTTTTGGCATGAAAACATGAAGAATGATAAAAAGTCGAAGTCTCACTAAAAATTGGACTATTCTCGGCCATAAAGGTATAAATGGGACATTTTTGAATATTTTAATAAACTTGGGCCAATTTTGAACATTTTAGTATAAAATGGACGAAAATGAGCTTTTTAATAGACTTGGGCCATCTTAACCATTTTAGTAAACTAGGCCGAAAATGGTTTTTTTTTTTTTTTTTGTAAATATTGGCCATTTTTTAACACTTTTGTAAAAATGAGCCTTAAATGAATATTTTTGTAAAAATGGACTATTTTTTACAACTCTAGTAAAAATGGGTCATTTTCAACACTTTTGCTAATAATGGGCCATTATTGACATTTTGGATAATATTGGGCCATTCATGAATATTTTAGTAAAAATGGGTCTCTTATAATAATTTGGGTTAATATTGGCCCTATTACGACAATTCTATTTTAATTGGGTCTTATATGATAAATTTTATGTTAATTGGGCCTTTAGTGACAATAATAGTACCAATGTGATATTTTGACACTTTCGGTAAAAACGATTATATTTTTATCACCTATGATTTGTAGTAAAAAATACACACCAGTAACATTATTTATAACGTTAAATAATGAAACTCAATGTTTGCGTAAATTCCGTTAAGGCTCTTGTGAGACACTCCTTCACTGGTACTCACTTAGTGGACATCGTAAGCCTATAGTTATAACCAGAAGCTCCTGGATGGAGAGCGGGAGTTTGTGTATAGATCTATACGGGGTTGATACCCCGCACTTGAGCTGCTCGCTACAGCTAGACAGGCCAGTCTAGGGTCACAAATATCTTCTCAGAAACCGCCGTTTGAAGAACGTCAAGACATGCACTCTGTCATATTAGTATGGTTATAATGACTAACATAGAGAATAACAATACTATATTAAAATTTACGAAATATTTATACTTTACTCATGTTACGAAGTACGAGCCTATGCACCAATTATTTCGCATCTAATTTGACCACTCGGGTCTTAGGGTTTAAGACCACACTTTTTCATATAAAAGAAAATAAAGGACTTTCGAGGAATTACTCTCTATACATTTTCAAACAAGATAAACAAAGAATACACATGCAATTCTACGAGATTTGAAACGAGACTCACAACACAAGAAAATTTTGGATTTTATAGAGGTTTATAGATTGTTACAAAATTTTCATACAAACATACTTATGAACTCACCAACATTCTCTGTTGACTCTTTTCAAAAACGACTTGTATTCTCAGAACACACTAAGTAGTTTGGCAGCTATGGTCTTTTGGATATTTGATGTATTTTTTTTTTGAATTATCATATATTATGTATTTTGATATAATTCATAAACAAACACAATGATGTAAACTATGTATGTTGATATCGTAATGTATGATGATGACGGTTGCTATGTTTCATTCATATTTAATTGTTATGATATTTCAAGATGAAGTCACCCGCCTCCAGACGTTTCCTCCGTCCCGGTTCGGGGGTGTGACTTAACGACACTGCCTCACATTCAGATTCGGCTGATCCATCAGGTACCTCAAGCGCTTGTGGTCCATGTAAATGGTACAACGAACCCCATAGAGGTAGTGGCGCCAAATCTTTATGGCAAAACCCACAGCCCCCAACTCCAAATCGTGTGTCGGGCAATTCGCCTCATGAGGCTTCAACTGCCTTGAAGAGTACGCTATCACGCAATCCCGTTGCAACAACACCACACCCATACCCGTGATCGAAGCGTCACAGTAAACCATGAAATCATCGACACCCTCCAGCAAACTCAGAATCGATGCCTCGCACAACCCCTGTCTGAGAGTCTCGAAATTTTCCTAGCTGCTCAGGCCCCCAATAGAATGTCACCGACTTCTTGGTCAGTCGTGTCAATGGAACAACAATCTTAGAGAAATCCTAGATGAATCTCCGATAATAACCCACCAAACCAAGAAAACTCTGAATCTCAGATGGAGACCTCGGAACCTCCTACTGCATCACAACCTCTACCTTGGCCGGATCGACCATAATACCCTTCTGGTTGATAAGGTTCCCCAGAAACTACACCTCGCGCAACTAGAACTCACACTTAGAGAACTTTGCAAAAAGTATCTCCCTCATTAGTGTCTCCAACACCTCTCTCAGGTGCTCTTTATGTTGCTCCTGAGTCTTGGAATAAACCAAGATATCATCGATGAATACTATCATATACCGTTCCAGCATCGGGCTACACACACAGTTCAAGAGATCCATGAACGTGGCAGGAGCATTGGTGAGCCCAAACGGCATCACCACGAACTTATATTGACCATAGCGAGTCAGAAAGGTTGTATTTTTCACATCATCGTCCATGACTCGATTTGGTGATAACCTGATCGCGGATCCATCTTGGAGAACCAAGATGCACCCTGAAGGTGGTCAAATAAGTCATCAATCCTCTGGAGGGGATAAAAGTTCTTCACCGTTACCTTATTCAACTCCTGGTAATCTATACACATCTGATGTGACCCGTCCTTCTTCTTCACAAACAGAATCAGGGCTCCTCATGGCGAACTACTTGGACTGATAAATCCCTTGTCTAACAGCTCATGCAGTTGTGTAGACAACTCCTACATCTCGAGAGGAGCCAACCGATATGGTGCCTTGGCTATCAGAGTCGCACCAAGAACTAGGTCAATCCTGAACTCTAACTGCCTCTCCGGAGGTACCCCAAGCAAATCCTCTGGGAACACATCTGTGTACTCCCATACGAGCGGTACATCATGCACGATCACCTTACCCTTATCCCGGGTATCCATAACATAGGTGACATAACCTGCGTAACCATGTTGTAGATAGTGTCTCGACCTTGTTGTTGAACACAAAGTCGGTCCACACTGCAACCTCTCGCCATGAATCACCAACCCTTCCCTGCTTGGGGCCCGAACCCATACAAGTTGTTGCTCGTTGTAGATCACTACCCTATTGGGTCTCAACCAATCCATACCCACGATAACCTTATTCCCTCGCAGGGGAATAAGCACTAAATCCATGGAATACTGCTCATCGAACAACTGCAGTGTACATCCCCGATGAACCCGTATGACTCGTACGGTCCCGTCATCCGCAATCTCTACATCAAGGGGACAGTCCAGCACCCCTAGAGCTCCAACAAATCGCTTGCTAAGCGCGGGCGATACAAAAGATAGGGTAGCCCCTGAATTGAATAATACTAGAGCAGATATGTCGCTCACTAAGAATGATCATATAACAAAACACATAAACATAAGCAACAATCAATATAAATAAAGAGATAAGGAGAAGATAAATATCCATCACAACATCGGGAGTTGCATGTGCCTCTTTTACTGTCTGCTGGAAGACTCTGATCTTCGCCATAGGCGCCTTTGTCCGACCCTGACGGCCATCAGTAATCCTCAATGTAGCAAGAGCAGGTGTCGCCACCTGTCCTGTTGCTACTAAACTCGGGCACTGGGACCTATTATGGCCCCTCTGATTGCACTAAAAGCAAATCATATTAGATACTATGGTGGTGGTGCTAGTAGTACAATCCTTGCTGACATGACCAATTCGGTCGCACTTAAAGTAGCCCGAACTACCCGCCCTGCACGTCCCTTGATGCATCTTGTCGCACTTGCCACAGCGGCTGCAACCCTACTGGATCCATGATCTGTGATTCGATACCTTAGGCTTTTGCCTGAACTCCCTATCTGAACCCCGTCTGGTTTCCTCTTCCTCTCCATCTCCAAATCTAGTTCATTTTCCCGAGCTCTCGCTATTATATCCTCCAACATCTTGCAGGTGGATCGATTCACAAACTTACGAATGTCGCTCCTCAACATCTCATGGTACCAGGCCCTTTTCATATCCTCGTCCGCCACATACTACAGAACAAGAAGGGCCCTCTCCCTGAACATGGCAGTGATCTCAGTCACCGTCTCAGGCATATGCTGGAGATCTTGGAACTCTCATGCAAGCTGTTGCACCTTAATCACAAGTGAGAACTTAACCCTAAACCTGGTCGTAAATTCGCTCCAGGTCATATTATCAAGGGTACCATCACTAATAGCATGTCCAATCTCCTCCCACCAATCATACACCCTATCCTTTAAGAGGCAGGAAGCAAGTCGGACCTTGTCCCCCTCGGGACAGCAGCTGGTGCGAAAGGAGTTGACGACATCCACCAACCACCTTCCGCTAGCAATGGGTTCCCTAATCCCATGGTAGTATGGAGCTCCACAAGATCGGAACTCCTTGAATGTCATCGTGCATGTGCCTATCATGGCCACCATCTCGGTACGGAATGCACCCAACCTCTCATCAAGAATCTCCAAAATGCCCTCCTTGATCGTACCAAAGTTCACAGGAGCCTGGTCAATGATACTGCGCGTGATCTCAGATGAAATGAACTCCCTCATCTGATCATCGAGTTGCCCGGCTCTAGAGCCCAAGCCTGATCCCTCACTGGCGCCATAACTGCCAACTGGTCTAGTGTGTGGCATCACCATACTGAAAATACATCATAACATTCATCATAATACACATCATAACTTGAGGGATCTCACACACTATAAGTTCCATGGGTTCATCTTAGCCCTCCTTGACTCGAGTACGGATCCTTTGCTTTCAGTAGTACGGGACCATACTACCTTCCACATCTATCTGTACTTTCCTCAAGAATTTCCTTGACTTCACCAAGTCCCTTTCACTACTACTGCTTTCCGTGCTAATCTCATCTTAGGCTTGCCCTAGGGTAATCTCCAACCTACTCTCTGCCATCAACTGCATAAGAAGTCCATACTACCTTTCCCTGACTAGCTCGCGGATACCATTAGATGCTAGTAAGACAAGATAATTCTTTGAATGAGAGGTCTCTCCCTACAAAGGTTGGACTCAAACAAGAGCTGGGAAATAAGGCTAAACCTAACCTTTTTTAACTTAGCGTATTCGTTTACTAGTTAGTTAAAGATAGCTAGAACTCCTAAAAGCACAAAGCAACTAGCATTCAAGCATTGATTAAAAAAACCAAGCATATACTAATCAGGGTATCATATCACTAACTAATCAGTACTATCATGCAATTCAATAAGCTCATACATTAGGAATATAAGGCATCCTTCCTAGATCCTTATCCCTAACCTAGCATGCAGTTCACATATTCACAATTCATATCATAACATAAACGTGTATGGGTAATTTGGGAGAACTTACTTGAACTCGGCTGATTGCATGCACCACACCCTTTTATCTTTTCAAAATCCTTTTTAGAAAAATGGTTTTCTTTTGAAAAAATTTATACCAAGTCCTTAGTTTGAGTTCAAACACACCCGAGAGTGTGCTTGAATCCCTCAAACCAAGGTTCTAATATCAACTTGTAACATCCCAAAAACCCTGACCAAAAATTTCATTTTTAATTATTAAATAAAACCATAGTTATCAAAATCATCTCATCAAAACATAAGTCATAATATCTGAAAGTAAATATGGTTGTGTCTCTTTCAAAAAAAAATTCGTAGTATCTCAAAACATCATGAATGGTATATCAATATCAAAACATCTGTCAAATGTATTAGAGTAAATATATCAGGCTGAAACATCATGGTGTGTGCAATGCAGTCATCCCGAGCTCTTCCCCTTGCTACCGGAAGTACCTTAAACCAAAATTGAAAATTGTAAGCATGAAGCTTAGTGAGTCTCCCAAACTACCACACACCACACACATAATCACATAATCACATATAAACATATCGTGGGCCCCACCCGACATCGAACGGTGTCCGACATCAGGCCTTGCCCGACATCGAGCAAAGCTCGGTATACATATAAACATATCAATAATGCACATAGAATAATCACATAACATACACATATAAACATTCATCAGGCACCACCCGGCATGGGGCCGTAATCCGGAAAGAATACGGATACAGACACATGAAAGAATCATGAAGACATCAAGCATATAAACATTCCTCGGGCACCACCCGACATCGGATCGTGATTAGGGAGCATATAAACCTACACCGGGCACCGCCCGACATCGAACCTTAGTCCAGAATACACACAATCATAAATAAGGGTCGACATTGCTACCTTCGACCCGTTCACACATGAGGAAAACTTACCTGAATGCTGAATCTCACGGTAAGGAATCTCTAACGGTTGCTCCGATGACTCCCCAAGCTATTAGTACCAAAATAACACTTAGTCAAAACCCAATAATCCTTATTAGGGTAAAATGACCATTTTACCCCTGATCTACTTTGGACCATGCCTAAAGCCCAAAACCATAACAAGAAATGCCCAATACTAGGTAGACTTCCCAAGCCCATTAGTTTTCTAAATTGGGTCCAACTCCTCAAATAGGCCTTCCGTTAAACTTAAACATATTTTAGCCTAAAATCTGATTTTTGATGATCCAATAAGGCCTAAAGCTAAAAAGTCTAAGAAATGGCCCAAACAGAGGCCTAAAACAAAAACTAGCCCACTGTCTGAGTACGCAGGGAATACATGCTACATGGCTTGTACGTCACACGTACGGGATTTTATGCTCATCGTACTCCTTTGTTAATCCATAATCTTAAAAAGAGCATAATCCCTTAATACCTAAAGCTCCAAACACATATTTGAGTCCATTAAAGCGTCTTAACCCATAAATTTGATTACTTGGTGGCTTGCAAACCACCAAATGGGTCCAAACTTGGAATATGGCAATCTACTTTTGTGAAAATGACCAAAACTCATGCATAAACTCTCCAATACCTTCAAGATGACAACTTTCTGACTTTAGGGCTCAACTAGCACCAAGGGTGGCAACCCTAAGCCTAAGAATCAGTTTTGAGCAATAAAGCTTCATCCTTAGGACCAAAAAGGTCCAAAAACTCACCATAAGAGATCTAAGCACTCATGGATCAAGTTCAAGACTTTCTACCTTGAAGAGGTCTTAAATGAAGCAACAATCCCAGATCTACAACTTCTCCTTTGTACCACCACCTTGCTTTGACCTTTACTTCGTTAGACAATGGATCCAAAGCATCAAAATGATCTCAATGGGCCTTACAAGAACAAGAACACACATAATATGGATTAGGGTTTTGTGGGAGTAGCTTAAGGGTGAGAGGGAGGCTGTACTTAGAGCATAATGTTCTTTATATAGGGATAAAACCCTAAATTTAGGGTTTTAGGGAGTGCACACGTACATTGAGCGTACTCTTCAGTACGCTGCACGTACGTGCATGGCATGCACGATCAACTTACATCAATACTCTGCGTGTACATAGGGTGGTACGTCCAGCGTACGATACCCCTTAAGCCCACTTCGCAAGGATCCAATGGATCCAAGCCCAATCAATATAAAACAATTAATCCAATACATAAATAATACCTTGGTGAATTATCGATCATTACATTAACCCACATATCATAAAAGGAGGCCCATTAGCATCATCCATGGAAGACTTTGAACCTTACATATTTACACACCTTAAGTCCCTTGAGGCCTCTTCAGTCTCAGCCCCATTTTCCCCGAAGCAGATATTTCAGAACTCTAGCCACCTTATAAGGTTCTTGAGCTCATAGAGTGAAACTTTGTGTGTTTTGGGGCATTTTGAAGAATAAGGAATCCATCGCAAAGGTATTGGGAATCTTGGAGCTTTTAGATCCACACTTGGTTTTTCATTTTGCATCTTCTGTAGGTATACAACTTCATACTTTATGGATCTTTAGTGTAGTTTTGGGTTATATTTTTGGCATGTTTCAATCCCATGGCTTGGATTCTTTTGAGTAGAAGTTACTCCAAAACCTTTGATCATCATTTCTAGCCATTTCTAAGTTTGATAAGTCATAAAAATCAAATCAAAAGGGTTGTAGTACACCCATGCATGGGTTGTTGGTATTTTTATGAAGCTTTGGACCTAAGGTTTAGTTTTTGGTCCTATTAAGCCATGCAAAAGCTTAAAGTTACCAACTTTATCAGTTAGGACCTTCCCAAGAGTTAGATCCGTGAATTAGACCTTTTGAATTTAAGCGTTAGTGTATGTTGGGCGTACCCTTTAGGTAAGCACGGCGTAATGGATTAAGCCCGATTTCCTTTTCTGTTCATGCCCATTATGTAAGGTGTAATTGGGTGTTACACATGGCGTACTCACCAGAAGACCATTTGTGGCATTTTTGTGACTTGGTCATTATGGTTTTGGGCCATGGTTAGATGGATCAATTAGGGGAAGGATAAAATGGTATTTTTACCCTTAGCATGATGGAATATGATCTGCACCATTTACTATGGGTTATTACCCTAGTTATTAATTAGGATTGATTGTGGATATGATAAGTGTGAGGAGTTGTGGTTGCAGCAGCACGAGTGTGTGATTTGTTATCATCAGATTGAGGTGAGTCTCCTTATTATACTTATGGGTTGAAGACACCAATGACGACCCATTGGAATGAGTTATGTAGGATGCTAGTTGTCTTTGTGACTCTTGCATTATATTTTGGGCTTTGCCTATTGAAATACAAGTATGGTTGGGCCTAATTGCAAGAGTGGGCTAGGCGTGCTGTATGATGGGTTAGGCCCAATTATATGTTTGGTTTGTCTTAATGCTTAGTAAGGGATAGACCCATTATTATGGGTTAGGCCCAATGTGCGGGCTAGGCCTAATGATATGTATGGTATGTGGTATTTTATGGGAACTCAATATGCTTTGTGTTTACGATTATGTTTTTATCGTTTAAAGTACTTCCGATTGCAAAGTGAAGGGCTCGGTGTGACTGCAAAGCATCCCCCAGTGTTTTCTATATTGACTATTTATGATTTTTATTCTGATGCTAAAATGATTTAATCACTGTTACTGAGTTTAGAACAACTCAATTGCATAGTTGAAGTGTTTTTAAAATGTAAAATTTTATTCTGAATTTTGGGATGTTACACTTCTCTCTAAAACCTTAACTTCATTGGTCATGACTCTCCAATCTCCCCATATTTCCAGCACACAAAGATATATTAACCACCAAGAGCTTCGTCTAATATGCAGGGTGTGCTCGATTCAAATTTTAAAGGGAAATCAGATCTTAGACAAGCGTGGTTGAAGTCCTTTTTAATTCTCTCTCTTTTTCTTTTAGGCAGAGGAATTTCTTAAAAATCTTTACTAGTAATTCTAATCATCTTTGCCGAAACTAGCAGTTTTGACAAGTTAGAGCCAAGTCACATGTATTTCTATTTCCTATTATCTTAAGCTCTAATTTAAGTTCTAATTGATGCCTACTTTACCTCCGTCTTGTTGTAAATCCTATTAAGTACGTTCAAGTCTTTAAGTTTAAGTGTTAAAAACTTTTTTGTTTGTAATTTGATTATTGGGACAATTTTGGGAGTTTTGTGCTTAATTAATGAGTATCTAATCACAACTCTAGTTAAAAAGCATGATTATAAATCTACTGTTAGAGCTCTTATTCCTATAGTTTTAACATATTATGTTGTTGTTGAGGTATGATGCTAATAGGTTCTCATTTTATACTTATATATTAAGTTACATATTATATGTTGATTGTTAAGCTCTTTAATATATCTTTAAACAAGGGTTGATGAAAACAAAATATAGCTTTGCTGGGAAAGTGAGGTATGGCTAGAAATTTAATCCATAAAATATGCATCTCAATTTCAAAATTTCAAATTTCCTCATTCATGGTTTGAAAGATCTGGCATTCTATTTGTATTAATCTTATTTCTTTTCAAATTTTTAGATTTCTACATGTTGGTTTACCAGACGTCCTTGGCATTAGAAAAGAAATTCCTTAACTAGTGGACTCTGGGAACTTTCTAATCTTAACATCTGATAAGTAAGTTTATTTTTCTTTTAATTCCTTATTTTATATGTGTTCTAATCAACCAATGTTGTGGTTTCTAAGCGTGAATTCATGTTGCTATCAAATGATTTGAGACTGGAAAGATTAAACACGAAACTAAATTATGTGTTAAACCAGACTATTTCTTCCAAATACATGCTTAAGCACATTTCTACACAAGAGAAAAATGAGAGTACAATGTAACTATGTCATAATTTAGTGGACTTTAAAGTCATTACATGGTGTACTGATTGGTATATTGTTAACATGCTTTGCTTACATGAAACTAATCATTTTTTTTAATGATTCTAACTCTCTATTAAATTGTGTATTTTGCTATATTGTATTTATGATGAAAGGACCAAAACTATGCTATTGGACATCTATGTTTTTATAAGCGGGTTCTAAGGACCTAAAATTTAGAGAAACTTGACTTGTTGTAAAATATTGATAAAAAAGAAAAAATGGTCAATTATGAGAAAGATATGAGTATGAAGTAAGTTCAAGATAAATAATGCATGATAAGACGTATTATTGGACAAAAGGGTAAAATGGGTATTTTATGGTTTTTAGGCCAACGTTGTGACTTAGTAGATTAAGACCCATTTTAATTCACTGATATATAAATTAACAAATGTGTAGAGTATGTTCCTACCTTTTGCATTGATATAAAGATCATAGAAAACATGTAAGAAACAAAGAAGATGTTAAGGTTAGAAGTCTGAGACAAAGAATGTCCCAATGTTGGAATGGAATCGGCCAAAGGAGTGTTGTCAAGCAGTTACGACGGTGTAGATAAATGGACACGGCATAGAGAGAAATGAAAGGTTTTAGACATATTCTTCTTCGTATGAGAGAAAGACAATGTACTTTGACCTGCAGCGTGGGGTATGGGCAACATGGTACGGTGGCCAAAGTAGGTTGCTAGTAGGGATAAAGTATCATGGTGTGGAATGCGTTTATACAACCATTGATCTTAGGTCAAAAAGTCTTCCTAGCATATCAATAAAACGACCGAGGTGCGGTTATGAGACAAATGAAAGGTTGTTAAGTCTTCATCCTCGCCATCTTACACCCCCAAGCGATAAACGTTGAGCTCTGTTGGTTCTGAGGAAGGGAAACGATCAAGAGGCAATGTTGGGTGTATCAGCGTCCGGGCTGCTTGTTGTAAGCTGGCTTTCTGGACAGCGAGGGCGACGAAGCAGGTCGACTGATTGATTGTAGAAACCAACATCAATTTCTTTTCTGATTATTATCGGTGGGGGTGTTTTTATGCGGAAGGATGGTAGTCATCTGGTGGTAGCCGATTCTTGTGTACCTTAGCAAGAGGTAAACGTTGCGGTGGTCCAATTGGGGGTTGGTCTGTATCAGGAAGACTTAAGAGGGATGAAGCTAAAAAAATGGAACAATCGTGAAGACATAGCAACCCAATAGTGGTGGAGGGATTAACCATGGTGGAGTAAATAACCCATGTAGAGTACCCAAGTAAGGTTTTGTTCATAGGGATGCTTGGAATTATATATATATATATATATATATATATATATATATATATATATATATATATATATATATATATATATATATATATATATATATATATATATATATGATAAATGATAAATAATTTAAATTATAAAATAAACTTTTGAAAAAGTGAACTATAAATGAAAATTTGTGATAATTTTTCTTTTAAATAAGGGTTATGCAAAATTTGATGTGGTAAAAATAAAAAGAATATAAATTAACGGGGTGCCTTTTGATGTTGATGGTTTTACAAGAAAGATTAATAACTTATAAGGATAATATAGTTTAGGCATTTACGTTTTTGTCCATATATTATCATTAAACTTGTTGGAAATGCTCGTATTATATTGTTATACCAACCAGTCATAAAAATGTAATTTGAACGGTCCAAACAAGTTTAATAGTAATATATAGACAAAAAAAAATATAAACAAAACTTATGGAGGGTTTTGAGAGGGGACAAAGTAGGCAGTTGCACAGAACCTAATTTTTTAATTATATATTTTTATTTAAAAATTAAAAATTATAATAAAGATAAAGGGATTTTTCTTCTTATTCGTTCTGAACCTTTAAAAATATTTAGTTTTTCAGAACACAAAACTTAAACTATATTATCCTTATAAGTTCTAGACCCCAATTTATATCAGATTGTTAATATTGAAAATGAAAGTTATAAATCTAATTATTACAAACAAAATCGACAAGTGTGATCTAATTTGATTCGTCCTTTCTTGCATGTTTTTTCCTGAATAATTAAAGACGATGCTTAATTAGTTGTTTGCGCAGTGAATTGATTATTTAATAATTGTGATAAACTCAATCGCTAAGTGTTATTTTTCAAAAACTCTACATTATCACGTATTTGTCAGCTGAAGGTTGAATTCAGGAACATACATTCAAACTGAAAATGTTTGGATAAATAATTGTGGATTTTAATTAAGGCCACTAGAATGACTTCGAAGGATTGAAAATAAAAATCTTTTTAATAGGTTTGTTTTAATTGATTTTGATGAAAGGGAGCTTGCGTTGGTTGTGTTTAATTCCACAATCACTTCGAACTGAAATGAAAACGTTGGTTCATATAAACATAAACTAATGTAATAATTAAGTATTAACTTTTAGTTAATAAAATATTTTGGATGATGGGTGTTGAGAAAAACGTTTGATAAAGGGTTTGATAACTAAGTTCTAAAATCACAGTTTTTCTATCCAATTTAACGCCTTCTCTCCAACATCCTAAATTACTCTTCCATAACCAAACACTTGCAAACGTGAAATCCTAAAGATGAGAACTTAGTTATCCACTTTGCTTTAGGAGTCACTATCTAATTTAACTAGTAATCTAAGATGAGAATGTTGTAATTTTATGGTATTGGTAGCTAAAGCTTTTCCAAATGAAAAGTTATCGACATGGGGATTACAAGGTTCAATATATTTTAGTTCTAAGAAAGCACAAAATTTGTTCTTTGTGATGTAATGTTATTGGATTAAAATCTAACAAAAGTTTGCATCTAATTCTAAAGATTTGTTGCTGATATTTTCCATGAGTTGCATGAAGAAGTGACAACTTTTGTAAGGGGCTCGGTATGTTAGGTTGGAAATCTCATCAATTCAAAGGTTATAGGATGATATAAAATCGAGGTCATGCCGAAAGAGTAGCTAAAAGCCTAAAACACTTAATATGTTGTGTTTTTTTTCTATTTTCTTTCACGTCAAAACTCAAAAGTAGATAATATTTTTTTTTTAGAACAGCAAGCATATATTAAAAACGAAAAAGCTAGCCAGGAGCTAGGGGGTACAAAGGAAAGGTCTCAAGAAACCAACATAACAACAAAGAAGAGACCAAAGGAAGCAAACAGAAAAGTAGAAGACTACCAAGAGAAAGAAATAAAAACTGGAAAAGGAACTAAACTAAATTAACTACATCCTGCCATAGCACTCCAAGATTGGGTCACAACACCACTCGAGCCATCTAAGCTTCCTTCCCTTCCTATTCCTCGCGTTGATCCATAGATGCGAAAATGTTTGTACCTCGAAAGCCAAAGCCGATCTTGAGCCGTAGTTTAGGTTTGAGCAGTGAGCCTTGTTGTTCCTGTATCTCCACATGACCCATAGGAACACCAACATTATAGCCTCATGTATCATTTCCAGCCTATTATGTCCCCTTAATGATTCTTTACAGTTTAGCAGCTCCCTACAATTATTCGGATAGTTACCCAGTAAACGCCACCAGCTACATACCTGCGCCCATGTTTCCTTTGCTATCGGACATCCCACAAAGATGTGGTCTACTGATTATGTGGCTTCATGACACATTTGACATAAGTCTGAAGAACTGATACCAATCTTATTTAATTCTCCATGCATGGAAGCCGACAATGGCTGACTCTCCAAGCTAATATGTTTACCTTACCCGGCACAAGCGGGTTCCAATTCCAACCAGCATTACTATAAGGCAGGGACCGGTTATCAATATGCTTCCGAAGTGAGGATACAGTATAGACACCCGATTGATCAAGGGACCATAACCATTTGATTGAACCATCAAGATTTAATGAGCTTTGGAAGAAGGAAAGGTAGGGCACCTGGTCTTTATCTAAATAAGATGGCAGGCAAGCTATCGAGCCCCAGCAACTGCTTTTTCTTCTAACAGCCTTAGGACGACCCACACCACCCTCTGTACCATGGATGGCCTGAATTACCATGGCCCAAATGTTGTCCTGTTGGGTTCTGAAACGCCACCACCATTTGCCCATAAGAGCGAGATTCTGCGCTTTCAAGCTGCCAATCCCAAGACCCCCTCTTTCTTTGGAAGCTAAAGTTTTTTCCCAAGCAACCCAGGCCATTTTTCTTGCTTCCAAGCTCCCACCCCAGAAAAAATTCATCCGAGTTCGTTCCAGGGATTTAAGTACTTTTGAAGGGGCTTTATATAGCGAGAAATAATATGAGCCGAGACTACCTAAAACGGATTTGCAAAGGGTCAATCTACCCCCAAACGACAAGGTGGAGGCTTTCCATCTCGAGAGTTTTGCTTTAAATTTCCCGATTATGGGCTTCCAATGAGTTTCACGAACCATCGACACACCAACTGGAAGACCTAAGTATGTAATCGGGAATGAACCGATCGAGCAATTATATCTACGAACCACCAACTCCAATTCACAGGACTGGACACCAAGTCCGTAAATTTTTCTCTTTGACATATTAACCTTGAGCCCCGAAGCCAACTCATAACACCGTAGTATTCTGATCAGATTTTTCATATTTTCCAGCGACCATGAACCCAAAAAAATCACGTCGTCAGCATACTGTAGATGTGAGATTGATGGACCACCGCGAGGGAGCTGAATACCACTATAAACACCATTTTCTCTTGCCGATTCTAGAGCTACATGGAGACCTTCAGGTGCTAAAATAAACAAAAAAGGGGACAACGGATCCCCCTGCCTCACACCCCGCTCCATTCTGAATTCCTTTGTTGCTGCACCATTAATAAGAACCGAGATCCTTGTTGAAGCTAAACATCCACGTATCCAGGCTCGCCACTTATCCCCAAAATCCATTTGTTGCATGACTGAATCCAAGAAATCCCAACTAATACAATCAAAAGCTTTTTCAAAATCAACTTTGAAGATGAACGCTTTCTTTTTGTTCTTCTTCAACCAGCTAATAACTTCATTGAGGATTAGAGGCCCATCTAGGATGTTCCTTTCTTTAATGAAAGCTGTTTGTTCCTTTCTTTTCAGCCTTTCAGCTAGTACCTTTGCAATCGTTTTGTATAGACATCCGATTAGGCTGATAGGTCGGAAGTCGTTTAACGTGATCGGGTCCTGGACCTTTGGGATTAGAGTGATAAAAGATGAGTTGCATCCTTCATCAATAAGCCCTGAAGCTTCAAAATGTTTGACTGCTAGGTAGAAATCACTACCAATTTCCTCCCGGTGCTTCTTTAGAAAAGCGAATGAGAATCCATCAGGCCCGGGGGCCCTATCTGAGCCGCACGCCCAAATTGCTGATTTGATCTCGTCGATGGAGAAAGGGTCTTCCAGGGACTCAATAACACCGAGGGGCAATTTCTTGAAATTGGAGTTGATGAACTTAGGGCGCGATTTAATAGGTTCCGCAAATCTATCGGCAAAGTGTTTTAGAACTCTCACCTTGATGTCTACCGGATCAGTGATCCAGAAACCGTTTTCCTTAATACCATTTATACGCTGGGATCTTTGATGTTTGTTAATTAGTCCATGAAAAAAAGCACTATTCTCATCAAAAGTAGATAATCTACTTAAAGTGTATGCACTTCTTACATTATTATTTGAAATTGTTGAAACATTAACATTAAACATTTATATGTTTCAACAATTTCAAAGGTTAATACACGATGTGAAAAAAATTAATGAACAAATGTGATCAAAAGTTATTATCCCTAAAAGTTTAAACCCTTTCAACGGAACCTAGATCGACCCAATAACGCCTTTTCAGGGATCCAGATGCCAAAATAAGTACACTTCAAGCGGAGTTGATCGATTTGGAGAGAGAGATAGAGAGATGCTAAACGCTGTTTCTATGCGAAGGACTGCTCAATTCGGTGACGAAGGAGACGAACACCAAGAAGATGGATCCAAGACCAGAAAGCAGCTTTCAATCGCTACGCGGGTCACCAACTATTTGACCCGAGCCGGTTATCTCTGGCCGATACTCTTTCTTGCCATTGTCATCTTCGCAATCTACTCTCTCTTCATTCGTTCCGGCAATTTGGTTTGCGTTTCTTCCATTTCTTCCTTTGATCGACTCTCTCGTACCCGATTCTTCGGATTGGATGGACTCGAATCAGACTTTGGATCCCTAGGCGTCCCATGGTGTAAGCTCTCATCACTTATTCACTAGGTGTGTGTGTGTACGTGTTTGTAATTTGTTATTGTTAGGGTTTTTTTCGATTTGATTTCACCAGATCTGCATCAATGTCATAATGCTCGTTCATATCTATGTTGTTTGATCTAGTTTAACGTTCATCTAGATTGTAAACCGAGAATCGAATGTCTCTATACTCTGCTAGACTTGTGATTTGATGTTCGAATTGACAGAAACAATCCTAAGAACAACCACATTTAGCTGAAAGACAGCCACAAAAAGCGCTACTTGTTCATAACTATCTGTTTTTACTTTCTAATCTCATTTCCTTTATAAAAGGCAGATCGAAACATGGCAAAACCATTGAATGGACATCGAAGGATCTGCTTCAAGGTTTGGAAGCGTTTGTACCAATCTACGAGACACGACCCATCAAGAACAACATGTACGGAATGGGTTTTGATCACAGCTTCGGGCTCTGGTTTATCACACGATGGCTAAAACCAGAACTCATGATTGAAAGTGGAGCTTTCAAGGGACATTCAACCTGGATATTAAGACAAGCCATGCCAAACACCCCAATTATCTCACTTACACCTCGCCATCCTGCAAAATACCTTTTGAAAGGCCCTGCATACGTCGATCAAAACTGCACATATTTTGCTGGAAAAGATTTTGTTGACTTTGGGAATGTTAATTGGTCAAAAGTGATGAAGAAACATGGCGTCAATGATTCAAGTCAGGTTCTTATATTCTTTGATGATCATCAAA
Source organism: Lactuca saligna (assembly GCF_052625555.1). Classification (NCBI taxonomy): domain Eukaryota; kingdom Viridiplantae; phylum Streptophyta; class Magnoliopsida; order Asterales; family Asteraceae; genus Lactuca; species Lactuca saligna. The sequence goes on from NC_136420.1 coordinate 149,500,048, forward strand.
ATGAGTTGAAAAGGTAATCACTTTGCATACTTTTTCTCATTCTATAGGGTCATGAATCATGAATCATGAATCATGAATCATGAATGTGTGTTTGTTTCTTTGATACAGATTAAAGCAAGCACTTAAAGCTGGCTTCTCTCATCTTGTATTTGAAGACAACTATGATACTGGAACAGGAGATCATTATTCCTTGAGACAGATATGTGATCAGTTTTATATACAAGGTTAGCTAAATTACCAATTAAACCAAATATCAAAAGCTTCCTTCCTTGCTGTGTGAATTACCAATAATACCCTTTATTTATCAGGAGGTGGACATAGCTGCTTCAAAGATAGTGATGAAGCTAGACAAAGAAGAAAACGAAAACAATTCTGGGAAAAGGCAGTTGACATAAATGACCTATGTGGGCCCCATGAGGCATGGTGGGGGGTAAAAGGGTACATGAGAGATGATTTCAACCACACAAACAAACAGATTTCACACACACAACATTTCCAAAATAGCAGATTTGTGGAATCCATAGTTGATGTTTATTGGGAGCTTCCACCAGTTGCAGGGCCTTCACTTACACAGCAAACAAGATATGATCCAGCACGTGTTTCAAATCCTATTGTTGAAGATGGAAGATTTGGTTTGTTTCAAAGGCTTGGGTTATCGAGACTTGAGGAAACTGTATTTAATGGGTATACTCAAATGGTGTATGTTAAGATATCTTTAGATGAAATGTAGTTGTAAGATTAGTGTTCTTATTGTATTAGTTGTAATATCTATGTACTACTAACGAGTGTACTACAAAAAAAAAAAAAATGAAATACAGAGGTCTAAATATTTAGAAAGTTTAAATTTATAATGAAAGTGAGAAAAATGTTGAGTTATTGAAATTGAAGTGGTTTTTTTACTTTTAAATTAAAAAAATATACAAAAAAATAATTGGGTTTCAATTTAGGAATTTTGAAATTTAAAAGAAAGTTGGATCGATTAAATTGATATTTATTTATTATTATTTTTATTATATTTGTTATTTAATTATTAGATGAAATTTAATAAAATAAAAAATCATGTGGAAAAAAATTAATTTAAAATAGCCAGAATAACATCTAGCAAATTAAATAAAAATGTGACATTTAAAATGTGGCAAAAAAAAAAAATTTTATTAGAGTATATTGAAATTGCGTATTTTTTGTTAGATGTGTTTGTTAATTGTTTATGGTGGTTTTGTTACTTTTGTGATTTAAATGTTTGGTATGGTTGAATTGGGAAAGTTGTTTGGAGAGATTTGGTGTATTATGGCATCACACGTCTAATTACATTCCATTATATCATGTTTGTTATGTTTTGGAGGAAAGAAATGAATGTTTTTCCCAAAAAAGTTATGTTTTGGGGGATGGAGTTAGTTCGTTTTTTCCTAAAAAAAAGTGTATTTTATACGTAAATGGTATTTATATATATCATTCACTATGTGGCGTTGAACTTTTTAGTTATATAGATAACAATTTAAACTAAAAGTTTATTGAAACCCAAATAAATTATAATAAAATAATATTTTCTAACTAATTTATTGAAATAATGGAAATCTTTTAAATCGGATTGTTTAATAAAAAATGTATTAGATTGTAGAGAAAACTGCAAATCAGGGTTTTGAAGGTTGAAGATCACGAGTTTGAACTAGAACGAGAGGATACATGAAAGTGAGATAGGTGAGGGTGAGGAATAAAGGATCTTCATGGATGAGTATAGAAGATAAGGGAGAGATGAGATGTAAAATGACTAAAATACTCCTCCATTAAGGGCATTATAGGGTGAGTTAATAGATGTGAGATAATGAAAGTCATCTCTAGTAACCAAACCACAATCAAAACATGATGAAAAACCCCAAATTTACAATTTTAGAACTACAAGAACAAAAACCATATAAAATGGCAAACCACAGAGACCAAATTTGCAGTCATTTCATTCCAAAATTGAATACTAGAAAAACACCTTATTATAGTAAAAGAATTAAAATTAACAAAATGAAAAGATCATATACAAATGGTAGATTTTATCTGTCTTTTTTTTTTCGTTAAGATGGAATGACAATTTTATTTCTTTCTCGTTTCATCGTATCAAATACTACATAAAAAATCTTTTTTGTTAGTCATGTCACAAAATTTAATCACTTAATTATCCATTCCATTCCATTAGACAAAACACCTATTTTTTTGTTATTATTATTATTATTTTTTCATTCCGTTAGAATGAAAAATTCCATTGGTTTCTCAATCTCATCATTATACCAAACACTACATTAAGGAGTTGCTTTTCATGGGTCCGTTTACTTACACAAAGCTTAAACTTTGTGTGGTTGATGTAGAGCACATGATTTGCATGGATTAAAAATACCAAGTAAGTGAACAAAAAGAGACACGGTTTTCCAAAACTTGCTATGATAAAGTGAAGGTCAATTTCTTGCAAAGTGTCATCGTTGCATGCATTGAACACAAAAAGATCATTGAACATGGTACACTAGGCAAGTAGGCCATTATAATTAAGATAAAAATCGTTTAAAAGGTTGGAAATATCATAATGAGAAGTGAGCTGGAGACAAAAGCCATTTACATAAGAAATGTCAAGTGGTTCGATACAAACCAAACTGGATGTTTCCTTCCAGTTACGAGTTTTGTCTATCAAAAAGATTGAAAAATATATATACTAAAACTAAAACTCAAAAATATCCAAGCACATATATCAATATTGAAAAACTTTTATGTATATATATGTTACACAAACAACACGATAAGTTTCTTAACACAAATCCCATATTGCGTTGCTTTTAAACGATCCTATATAGGTGACTTTAAGTACTGAGCCTACTGACCTCTAAGTACACTGGAAGCATATTTCCTTAATCAACAAATCATTCATAATCATAACATAGGTTGCTAATTACTGTTTTAATGGGTAAACTTATATGGTTTATGTTTAGATATCTCCAAAAGAAACAGTTAGCTTACTGTTTTACATAATCTAAATAGCAATTAGTATTTTCATAAGGTACCTTCATCCTATGTCTATATTAGTTTTATGCCCTCTGTGACAGAAATGTTGGACTACTGGAAAGTAGTTGGTCAAGATTAATTTAAACAAAAGTAAGTGCATTAATTAAAACTCACAAAGTATTCAATACTTAGGAGTGTCAATTTGATTTGATGGAATATAATGAAGATGGAATGGAATAGGTAGAGTATTGATTCTTGTATGGATTGAATGCAATGACAAAGTAATGTCATATATATAGTATTGGAATGATAAATTACATTCAATTATCATGTTTTGTGGCGTATAGAAATACAATGAAAATTTTATATTATATGTAAATATTGTAAGAAAATATTAGGGTTTATAGTAGAAATTTGGATACCAACTTGGATCGGGAGAACACTTTCCGAACTGATATTTCTACCCTATGTCTGGGTTGCAAGAAATTCAGCCTAAGATAATCCAAGTGGACACTTACGATTCTAAGCACAGAAATCGTAAGCCAATTTGCTAGAGAGATTCAGTGAGAGTTTCATGAAAATGAGAGCTAAAATTCGTAACCCTATTTTGAGACTGAAGAGTCGTTTATATATTAAACGAGATTAGGTTTTATTAGGGTTGGACCGTCATTAATTGCTTTGGAAGCAAGTCAGGATAATCCAGATTTAATGAGGATTTAGGGTTGCCAAAACTAACGAGTTTCGTTAGTTTTACTATAATCACCTCCAAGAAATTGAATTTCCCACTATGTTCTCATATGTAAATTTCGGTGAGGTTTTGGGGCGCTAACCCTCGACCCCGCCCGCTGACTTGGCAGTGGGACCCCAGCCAGGGGTTCTGCCCCTTGGACCCGCTAGTGGCGCTGCCCTTATACCCCGCCAAAGGGGCGCTGCTCCTTTGAAATCCCCGGACCCAGGGGCGCTGCCCCCGAACCCCCGACTAGTCATTAAACCGGCTTCTAATTCGATCTTATACATGTGTGGACTCCGCACCAACCCGTACATATATTAGAGTACAATATAAGAAGCCCCTTAACTCACATGTTAGTTCCAGTTACATAAAATGATATGGTAACACTAAAATCACCAACACATATAATATGTAATTTTAGCTCCATTTTATAGATTAATTTAATTAGAATTGAGTTTATATTAATAAAACTAAAAATATACTATATAATAAAAACTTATCAAAACCCATAATATTTCTAGCTCAACGGTATCCGTTGTTGTCCCCTCTCATTGAGATTGAGGGTTCAAATTTCATTGTGGACATAGATGGATTTAAGGACTAGTTTAGGAGTAGGTTAAATTTGTGGTCTAAAAAAAATAAAGTAAATAATTTAAATAAAAACAATGAAAAGTTTATAAAATAATTTTATTAAAATTATATGAACGAGAATAGTTTAAAGATATCTACAAAGAAGCCAATTCATATTGAAATAAAACACTCATATACTTCGGTTGTTGTGACTCGGACCCTTTGATATTTCTGCAAATATACCACCCCAAAACGAACAAAACTATTTTTCATTCAAAACAATAAACAAATTTTATGATCGCAACATTTCCATAATAGCATATTTGTGGAATCCATGCTTGATCAAACAAGATATGATCGAACATGTGTTTCAAATCCTATTGTTGAAGATGGAAGATTTGGGTTGTTTTATAGGCTTGGGTTATAAAGACTTGAGACTTGTGTATTTAATGGGTATATACTCAAATGGTGTATGTTCAAATATCTCCACAAGAAATGTAGGTAAGATTAGTGTTATTTATTAGATGTGTTTTTTCATGTCCATGTTAGGTTTTTGCCTTGTGTGATTTGAATGATGGTCTGCTTAAATTGGGAAAGTAGTTGGTCAAGATTTGGACAAAAGTAGGAATGGAACAAAAAGGGTAAAGGAATGATTTATTACTTTGGTATGTAGGAGAATGAATTGTTATATGAAAATTTACATTATATTGAATTTAATATATGATTTATTCTATATATTCTATTGATTATAATTGAAATTATATCCATAAACAATAAAAAATATAGCACAATAGACTCTTTATTAAAACCCAAATAAGTCATAACAAAATGATGTCTTTGTAGTTATTTAAAAAAATATTGTAAATTGATGAGAATAATGAAAAAAATTATTAAATTTTTTTGTTGAAAATAGTATTTAAAAATAAGCTATTTATTAATTTCCCATGCTATTCCACAATGAACATAAAAACATAAAGAAATGAAAATCAACAAAATAAAAGGAAACAAAGTTTTTTCATTATGATAAGGATCGATTTATTCCGAGAACAAAACAAACAGGAATCTTCATTATGATCGAATAAAACATACGACTCAATTCTTGATTCCGTCTTATCAAACACCACATTATATAGAGATCCATTCCATTCCGTTATAATTTTTTTCTTTTACTTTTCATTCCTGATGGAATGAACAATTCCATCGATTCAATCATACCAAACACTATCTAAATAACTTATCTAGTGGGACACGTTCGCTTCTAAAGAAACCTACCCACTTTCTCTCATTTCGCGATAACAAAGTGAATGTCATTTTCTCACAATGCACCTTCGTTGTATGCATTGAACGCGATCATTGCACGCATTGAACTCGAAACATAAGATTCTTTGAACATGATAAAATGGGGCAAGTAGGCCATTACTTTTGTGACAAAAAAATCATTTACAATAGAAAAACAACACAAAAAAGAAGTGAGTAGGAGACAAAAGCCATTTACATAAGAAATGTCAAGTGGTACAACACACACCAAAGAACTGGATGCTTCCTTCCAGTTATGAGTTTTGCCTACTAAAAATATTGAAAAATACAATAAAACTACAACTCAAAAATATCCAAGCACATATATTAACTCTTGGAGGTTTTCCAAAAACCCTTTTCTCTTTCTTCCCTTCACATGTCTCTTTTAGACTTGCATCTCAATCTCATGCTAGTTTTTATTCTTGCACTTATCCATCGACCTTGGAGCTATTATCAACACACAACCACAAACATAAAGTCAAAAAAACTTAAAAATATTTTTAACAACTACTAAACAATAAATCAGATACACAACAGTCTGCTAGATGGGGGCCAGGCCGCATACCTAATCCGATTGCTTCCGAGCCTTTCATGATCCTTAATCTTTTGCATGAATCTATGAACATCCTACAAAACAAACAACATGATAAGTTTTCTTTTTCTTTTTTTTTTTAACACAAATCTCAAATTTGGAAATTTTTTAAGATTTTAGAATATAGAACTCACTCCCAAGGAACATCACCAACAAGCATCCAATCACCATCCTTATCTTCATATGTCAATACACATTCAGACCCATGAAGAAGATCTTTTAGGTTACTTTCACTAAGCCCTTCTCTCCTTCGAACTCCACTAGAGGTACATTGCCCTAATCAACATATCATTCATAAGTTATAACCATAACTATTAAAAACACATCAAGAAATATATAAAATTGAAACATATTTAACAAAATCGTAAAGCTTAAAGAAGCATATACCAAGAGTGAAGCAACTAAACATTTTCTCAAGAGCTTTTGAAAGTTCTGCATAGTTATGGTAAATCTTGAGATCAATCTTCCTCAGATATGGAGCGCCATCCATGCTCACCTTCACATAAAGACACCCTCCGCCACCGGAATTCCCTTCCGCCGTCGCTACATCACCGGCGTTTTTCGACAAATTGGTGACCATGGTGTTCTTCCGGAAAGATCTTATGGGTGGCCATCCTACCACCTGTGCCCTGTTAAACATACAAATTAACACATAACTTTCAAGAAGCAAGAAAACAGGGATAAGAACTTGAAATTAAACCCTAATTCCGCAAATATGCGTTGCGATGATGAAAGGGGTTTTAGAAAACTTACTTAGCAGAAGGAGGAGCAACATTTCGACTGACATGTTCTTTCTTTTTTTCTTCAATAGGTTGAACATTAGAAGGTGAAATCGATTGTTGTACTTGATTTTTCTCTAAACCACCATTAATCCCGCCTCTAGGAGAAAACAAAACAGAAGAACTTTTACCCAAATCAGCTTCAGAACCACCGTTCACAACCCATTTGCTGGAACCCTCAATATTAACATCAGAAAATCCTCTTTTAGCTCCTGACATGAAGTTCTTAACATGAGCAAATTTGGTGGCGCTTTCTTCGGAATTTTTAGCAAAACCAGGCAACCCAAGTCGGAGCTCAGTGGCTTTGAGATTAAGAACATTGTTGGTTTCCGAATCGGAAGAGATATTGGAGGATTCGGAGCTTCTTTCCAACGAAGAAGCGTCTGATAAGCCTATGTAATCATGTTCCAGTGGCACAGACATCAATGAAAACGGTAGTCAAACTTAGAAGATTGAATGAAATTAAACTCAGTAGAAGAAGAAGAAGAGAAGAAGAAGAAGAAGAAATGATGAATATAGAAATGGTGGTGTTGGTTGATTAGGGATAGAAAAAGGTAGAGGGACTGAGGAAGAGAGGAGAGTGTTTGTAGTTGTAGGTGTTGATGCAGGAGGGAACCTTCTCTGGTGGTTCAATCTGAATTTATTTTCTGTTTTAATCCTCTGTCTAATGATGGGATTAATTTTTTAATAATTAATTAAGCTAAAACGATCCATTAATTCCACTATCATTCGTATAAGCATCTCTTTTTGGGAAAGAATCTATGAAAACAGAAACATGGAATATATATGTTCTTTTTCTCTTCCTGAAATACCCCTTAACCCGTGTTTTATCAATCAATAAATACTAAAATTCACTTTTTATAAAAGTATTTTAAATTTGTAAGTACAAAATTCATTTTTTATATTCTAAAGTCAAAAACGTTCAAAAGAAAAGATGTTTGGAATTACTTTAAAAATGAATTTTGTATTTTTCACTTTTCAAAAATTAAAAAAAGTTTAAAAGATGTTCGGTGGGTGTTTGGGAGTGCTTTTTTAATTAGAAACGTGTTTTTAGATAAAAGGGTTTATTTGCTTATAATGGTGATAAAAAAAGTTTTTTAAAAAGAGTTTAGATAAGCTTTTATAGTGGAAAATTCAATAAGTCAATAAGTTAAAAAGTGTTTGCTTTAAAAAGTGTTTTTTTAAGTTATTTTGGCTGAAAAATCATAAGCAGTTTCAAAAAGAGTGGGACAAATAGTTCATTATTTTATCATAGACAAAACTACAAATTTAGTCCTTGTGGTTTACAAAAATCTTTGGATAGGATCCAAAAAGTTTTTAACTTTCATGGCAGGTCCAAAATCAAAACCTTTCCGCGATTTTAGTCCAAAAAAACTTGAAAAGACGATTATGCCCATTTATTTTCTTTTTTGTATTTTATATATTTATTTAATACCTTTTTTAATTAAAAAAAATAACATATCCCACCCTATCATTTTATCCAACCCTCCCCTCTCTCTTTCACTCCACCTGACCCTTTCCTTTCTCTTTCACTCTCCCTCCCATCTTCTTCTTCTTCACCCTTCACCTGCTTTGAAGATAGCTTCATTAGCGATGAATTGTCCTCCACCACCGGAATCGTCAAAGCTTGGATCTAAAGTTGTTGATGTGTCATCGATGATGCTCAACGATTATTAGGAGATTGGAATACGACATCAGATGCACACTTGAAGAAACTGGAATCACTCCCAAACGAATCACCATCAATAAAATCAAAATAATCCCTCTCCACATATCTCTCATCCAAAACACAATTCGCAGCTGAATGACTCACACATCTCTCAACCATTGAAAGTTAAAAGCTTTCCAGTTCTTCAATTTAATATGGAAGAAATTAGAAACATATGTTGTTCTTATGTTGTTCTCGAAGAAATGAATCGGGAGTCCTTTTTCAATATTTGGATCGAGAACCTTTCAGAGAAATCGGATTCATTTAAGACACATCTATTCATTGATTCAATCTCATTGAAACAAACATAAATCAACCAACAAACCAAGCAAACATAAATCAACCAACAACAAAACCTTATCGGGGGTTGTTGTCTTCGATCCATCGATAGCAGTGGGCATGGGAAGCATTTGGGTGATTCTTCTTCAATAGGAGGGGCTGTAGTCGACGTCTCCGACAGGCCTGTCATGGCTTCCTTTCTCATCGTCGGTAGTGAAGGAGTCAGGGGTGTTTGGGTAGTGTTCCTCGACCAATCGCCACGGAGGAAAGGGGTAGCTTCGGTGCTTCACTCGACTACTTCCTTTATCATTGTAGGCTATGGCTTTGAGCAGTTACAGTAACGATGAAAGGGGGTGTTTGGTTGAGACCTGTGAGCAGATTAGGAAGAGGAGGAGAATTGTCATGGTGGCGATTAGTGGTCTCCTAGTTCCTCCGGCTTCTTCCTATGCTAGAGATGCATAACTGGTAGAGAGAGAGAGAGAGAGAGAGAGAGAGAGAGAGAGAAAAGATAGAAAGAGAGAGAGAGAGAGAGAGAGAGAGAGAAAGGAGAGAGAAAACGTATGGGTGGTGGGGGATAATATATATCTTTTCTTTTTATTTTTAAGACAAAATGGTATTAGAATAATTGCAAAAAATAAAAAAAGAAATTAAAAGGGTATAATCGTCTTTTCAAGTTTTTTTGGACTAAAAGCCTAGAAAAACCTTGATTTTGGACCTTTTGTGCAAGCTTGAAATTTTTTGGACCCCATCCAAAGATTTTTGCAAACCACAAGGACTAAATTTGTAGCTTTGTCTTTATCATAGCTTGATAAATTAATTAGAAACTAGCTAAAATTAATTTAGGATTAGTTGGAGTTAATTAGAATTAATTAGGAATTGATTAAAGGTGTATGGACTGAATGTTAATTGTTCAAAAGTTGAACAAGAGGAACATTCTAGAATACCTAAAGAGGGTGGACAGTTTTGGGAGGCCTAGAAGGCTTCCAGAATTGTTCCAGATATTAGATAAAGAAAGGATTTGAATATGGATTAAATCTGATTATTAAACAGATCTAAATCAGTTTTATCCACAATTTTATCCACAAGTTACCTCATCTATAAATAGACTCTTTAGCCTTCATTAATTTCATTCCCAATCTTACCTACACTTAGGTGCTATTTGTTTTGGAAGTGGTTAAATGTCTTTTGTCGTTTTCCAAGTTTGCGGAAGAAGACGTGCACTTGCGAAACCTCTACCCGCCAGAAGGGAAAAGTTCTCAAAAGTACTTTTGTAGAAAAACAAACGAGGCCTTAGAGAATACGATTTTCTTAAGTGTTATCTCCTCTCTCCTCAATTTTCTAGGGTTTTAGACTTTTAGTGTTAGAAATTTATTCAATCAGGATCGTTAGATTCTATGCATGCAAACAATTAAGAGCGTAAATATAAACACGAATATGGCTTTGAATATGTCGCATGATTAATGCTTCAACACCTCAGAAGAGCTCGACTAAGAACTTCGACTGCAAAGGCGTTTAGGGTTACAGAGAATAAACGTAATAAAATTCGTTAAACAATAATGCATACATGCATGCATATTTATAGTATAACCCTACTAGATAATCACGGATGGATAGACCCAATCCGGATACAAAACAAAAAGCCCATGATGCAACACAATTAAGCTCTACAATCTCCCCCTTTGCGTCAATGGAACCGAAAGTTTACTTCGGTTGAGCAGCAGAAGACTTCTTTACAGTTTTGAATAGCTTCGGAATGATGGCCAAAAGATGATGACGGAACGTGATGTACTACCGAAGCATGTCTGTGAAGTTCTTCTTGTCTGCTTCGGAGTTCTGCTTGCACCGATGAATGAGGTTGATTATGTGCTCCAAGCAGTCCGTTGAAAATAAATGTTTATCTACAATGGTGAACAAAAATCTATGACCTTCGCCTTTAGTAAACATCACAGTGAGATGTTTTGAATTAGTTTAGCCTATCTTCATTTTATTCACATCTCCTATTCTTGGTGTGGACTTGACAGTTAACTTCTTCTTCTTCATCACCTTCGCTATCTCCTGATCCGTGCCTGTAACCTCATAAACATACGAAGCTAACATCCTCTTCAAATGCTCCAGAATCGGCTCATATTCCCCTGAGTTGGTGAGCAGAATGTTGAACAAAAGAATCCAATCATGAGGATTAATATTAGGAAGATCTGCTAGAGAAATCATTGACACTGAATTTGCAGACCCTCGAGTGATTTTGATAAGCTCTCTATCAACCTTCGGATGAGGGAAAGGAACCTCGGCAGTCCAATCAAAACAATGAAACGCAAACGCTTTTCTTGTGATCGGCATATCGAACTACGAGTCCTTAGAATTATCACAATCAAAAGAAGCAACAGGTTCCAACCAATAAACACTTCAAAACTCTATAGCTTGATGGATTAATGTCTCTTTCGTCCATAAGGGAAACAAGGCCTTTTTACAGTTTAAGGCTTCTTCTTCTTCCTTGTTTCTCCTCTACCTCTCCTCTGCTTCCCTTGAAATCTTCAAATTTTCATCTAACTCTCTGTCTCTTTTCTTTCTCTTGAGAGCATCAGCAATTGTTTCTTCAATATCATCATCACTGTCATCTTTAACAACTTTAAGCTTGGCTTGGGAACCAGAACCTAAAGCTACATTATCCTTCAGTTCGGTTGTAACATGAACACCCTCTCCCCCTTGTTTTGGAGAAACCAACTTCTCCGAAACACCCTTCATCTCATGTAACAATGCAAGGGCTGGAAGTAGTTTAGTCGTGAGATGGTTCCGAATGGTCAAGGTCAGTATTGGATCATGAACACCAAGGATGTTGGTGAGCATATCCTTCACTTCCCTTGCACAACTTCTAAATACTGCTCTCTCTATCTTCAATAAAGCAATCTCCTTATCGGCTTGAGCAATTTGAACTTTCTGAACTTCTATTGTAGAGGCTTGGCGAGCAATTTCTTCTTTCAAAGCACTCTCTTTCCAATATCAGCATGAAGTGAGTCCATCTGAGAGGAAACATAAGTGATAAGAGAAGTGTTTTCGGCTTGAATGGAGGAATGAACAACTTAAAATTTGGAGTGTTCTTCCTGAAGAGACTTGGAAAGTGAATCAACTGAAGCTTGCACCTTGGCTGCATTTGTATCGGCATGCCCTTTCAGAGAATCCAGAAAAATCTGTGTAGTGTTAACAATATCAACAACATCAGCAGAGGCCTTTTGACAAGTAGAAGCAGATTCATTAACTGCCTTGGTAGATTTGTCGATGGAGTCATTGTATTGCCCTATGTCAGTCTCCACAAAAGCTTTAAGTACAACACCACTATAAGCCTTGTTATCAGCAAGCAGTTTATCTAACTTCTCATTAATACTCTCCAAGTGTTGGCTAGTGATTTGAGCCTCATCATCATCATTAGTGGGAAGCCTGTAAGGACTGAAGTATGTTGAGTCATACTCATTGTTAGCACCACCGAGAGTAGCACCAGAATCGGTTGAGTGTGTAGGTGAAAGAGGTTTAGAAATCACAGGAGGTTCGGTTTCAGTAGGTGCCCCCGTATCAGATAAGTTGACCCTTACTGTCGGTCCAAGAATAGTAGTGGTGGTGGATTGGGAAATTATAGGAGGTGGTAAGGTGGTTGTAGGAATAGAAACAGAAGAAACTGATGGTGGTGGTGGAAAAGAGGTTGTTGGTTGTGATGTTGTAACAACCGAAACTGGAACTTTCAGTTTCGGTGATGGAGGTGGGGTTGGAAATTTGTGAGGAGGAGATTCAGTTGGAGTGGGAGATCTTGGTGGAGTAGTACCTCTTGGAGATTCTTGATGAGTTTCCTCTTCTTCATCATCTTCTTGATTGTCAGAGCTAGGAGGAGTTGGATTCTTTGATCTCTTCGCTATCTTTTTAATTTTCTTTGGCTTAGAAGAAGCCCCTTTCTCAGACTTTCGCTTCTTCAACTTAGAAGGCTTAGATTGATCCTCCTCTGTTTGTCTCCTTCTTGAGTGTAACTCTTTTTCCTCAGTTGTCGGGCTTGTCTACTGCATCCAAGGCATCCTGTTGTTCCAGAGATAGGACTCTCGGTTCCTTGGGAGGAAGTTTTCGATAATCCGCCATTACTTGACTCTCGATTGTGACACAACGATACATGGAATCCGGAATAGAGCCATAGTGTGGAAAATTCGTAGGATCAGAAAGAATGATCTTCTTGGTATGAAACGTTGCGATGGACGCGATTAGGGCATCTTTCATCACCGGAATAGCCAGAGTGTCGATAGCCCTCCTTGTGATAAGAGTCCAGAATCTTCCACAAGAAATTTCTGAATGTCGAGTAGAAGCATTGAGGCTCTGCACAACTTGAGACCAGATAATGGACCCATAATCAAGATTTAGACCGTTGTAAATACCATAGAGAATGGTCAGAAAACCCTTGCTAGTGCCATCAGATCCAGCACTCCGCTCCGCCAAAATTTTGATAAGAAGAGTAAGTAATCCGTTCCACTGAGACGGTAGACATGACTTCTTGACCTTTGTAATGGTGGTCATCACATATGTATAACCCATCTCATAAAGCATCAAGAACAATTGTGTAGTGTTGATGAAGTCGGGTGAGATGACAAGAGGAATCCACAACAAGATGCAGTAATGAACAAAACCTCCCTTTGGAAATAGAAGCCTTTTTGGAGTGGATTTGAAATTAGATGCGTTCTTTGTTCTTGTCATATGTTGTAGTAGAGTAAACTTTGGACAAGAATGACATGGGAACAAATTCAACCTGGGTTAGGGCTAGAACCAACAGGGAATACTTCAAACACTCAACAACATGTAACATATATGAATCATACAAGAACGGATTGAGTTCGATGATCATATTTTGATTTTGCTAATTGGAAAAAATTACGGACGAAGTAGTCTGATCATGAGTAGATGAAGAAGTCACCATTGTTGATCGAAGAAGTAGGTAGGATATATTTTATAATGACAAAAGAGTTTGTAGAAATCTCAAAAACAAAAATAAATTGGATCTTTATGGGAAGAAAAGCCTTGGTGTTAGACAAATTCATAAAAGACCTCACAGAGAAAAAGAGATTTCAATAGGTAACCAATAAGATCTTGAATATAATAATTCACTGTCAATTCATTATAGGTGTTGAATTTTGGGTTTCACTCAGCATGTGGTATACGTATTTAAGATCAGAAACATAGATTTGATGTAACCATAAACCTTAGTGATAAGAACCGAGAGTCTCAAGGGTTACAGTTGTGAACCGAAAGTGGATGGAGAATGGAAGGAGGATGGTGAAAGAACCAAAAGTACCTTCTACTACAAACACACGACTAAGCAGAAAAACTATTAACTCATATGAGAAGAGTAAGGTAGCTCTAGACCGAGTGAATAAGAACAACCTAATTGGGAAGAAACGATAGGTATTGATCGAATCATTAAGGCCTTACTCTAAGTCTCAGAGGCTTTGGTCAACATGCACCAACATGCTTCTAAGGACCCTTAACTAGTTCATAAAAGAATAATCATACCTACCCCAGCTTCGAACTCTGTTGTACTGGTATACTTGGAACCTATAAAAAAGAATGAACAAACATACACACCACACAAACAAACAATTTTTTTTTTGGATTTTTGAAGTTTTCTAAAAAAATATTTTTAGATTTTTGAAGTTTTCTGAAAAATAAGAAACTAAAAACAGAAAAAATAGTAAATGTATACATATTATACAACCAAAACCTTAGTGTTATTGAATGAAGCGAAACAGACCAAGCGATCGGTTCATTTTGGTTCCGTAAAATTCCAGAACCAAAATAGACCAAGCAGTTGGTTCATTTCGGTTCCCGAAAATTATGGAGCCGAAATAGACCGAGCGGTCGCTCCATTTCGCCTATCTAATTTTATTGCAAGATTCGTAGATTCGGTACCGATTCTGCTTCCATCATTCCCAGACCTTGTAAAATGTAATTAAAACATGCTTCAGGTAAGGCTTTAGTGAATATGTCAGCTAGTTGATCAGAGGACCGAACAAAATGCACTTCCACATTCCCATCTTCTACATGTTTCTTTATGAAATGATATCTAAGTGCAATATGCTTAGTTTTGGAATGTTGCACTGGATTATGACAAATTCTTATTGCACTTTCTGAATCACAATAGAGAGGAATCTTCTTCATATTCAGCCCGTAATCTCTCAGTTGACTTTGAATCCATATAACTTTAGAAGTACAAGATGCTGTAGCTATGTATTTAGCTTCTGCTGTTGAAAGTGACACACAAGTTTGCTTTCTAGACTGCCAGCTAACAAGTTTCTTGTCAAGAAATTGGCATCCACCTGTAGTGCTCTTTCGGTCTAGACCACATCCTCCAAGATCAGCATCAGAAAAAGCTTGAATAAAGAATCCTGATTTGGCAGGATACGAGAGACCGAGAGATGAGTTCCGCTTTAGATAACGGAAGATATTCTTCACAGCCACCATGTGAGGTTCTCTTGGATTGGCTTAAAACCTAGCACAATAACAAATAGAAAACATAATGTTCGGTCTACTAGCTGTTAGATACATAAAGGACCCTATCATTTGACGATAAAGCGTTATGTCAACATCACGTTTCTCCAGAGATGGTGTTAACTTAGTGCAAAATGCCATAGGAACCTTCAGTTTAGAGTCACCTGTCATGCCAAATTTGGTTAATGGTTTTTTGTATACGCCTCCTAGTTGATAAAGATATCTTCTGGTCCCTATCTAATATTTAAACCAAGGAAAAAATTAATTGGACCCATTGCGCTCATTTCAAATTTAGTCTCCATCAACTTTCTGAATTCAGCTGTTAAGCTAGGATTCATAGAGTCGAAGATGATATCATCAACATAAATTTGAACTATCATTAGATGTTCGCCTTCTTTCTTTCGGAAGAAGGTAGGGTCAACCGAACCTTGCTTAAATTTTGAAATTTTTAGAAAACGAGTTAAGGTTTCATACCAGGCTCTCGGTGCTTGCTTTAAACCATAAACAACTTTATCCAACACATAACAATGATCAGGAAATTTCTCATTCACAAACCCAGGAGGTTGCTCAACATACACTGTTTCTTCTAGTTCTCCATTCAAGAAATCACATTTCACATCCATTTGGAAAACTTCAACGTTTTTATGGGCAACATATGCTAGGAAGATTCTAATTGATTCCAACCTTGCTACTGGAGCGAAGGTTTCCTCATAATCTATCCCTTCCTCTTGGCAATATCCTTTTACCACCAACCGAGCCTTGTTGCGAATGACGTTCCACTCTTTGTCTAATTTGTTTCTAAAGACCCATTTCAATCCGACCACGGAAGCATCCTTTGGTGTGGGAATCAGCCTCCAAACTCGGTTACGTTCGAGCTCATGGAGCTCATCTTGCATTGCTTGAACCCAATCAGAATGCTCAAGTGCAGCATTAACTGTTTTCGGTTCGATTTTGGAGATGAACGAATTAAACATACATAATTCAACTTTAGAGAATAATGCAGTTTGTTTCGCTTTTAATTGAGAACGAGTAAGAACTTTCTCAGAAGATTCACCAATAATTTGTTCTTTAGGATGATCCTTGGTCCATTTCACAAACGGAGGATAACTTGGGTTATAAGCCGGATCCAATTCAACATTCACTTCCTCTTCAAATTCTGATTGATCACTCTCGCCTTTGTCAGTTGCCTTCTCTTTCTCCCCTTCGACTGGCGAAGTGTAACCCATTTCAACATCGGAGTTTGCAACCTCTGAGGGAGTTGGATTCTCCCCCTCAAATGTACCTTTATTAGTTGGGGACGGAATAGCATTCTCCCCCTTGAAGGATAACTTGGTTGACTTTGGTGCTGTGGAACTATCCCCCTTGAACATTGAGCCATTTATTGGAGAGTCATTAGAGGATTGAGCACTTGCAAGTTTAGGAATTTCACTTTCCATATCCTTTGCAGCATCATCGATGATCTTTTTGAGATTATCAATTTTGTTATCTGCTACTTTTGCCTCTGAATGTGCTGCTTTCTCCGGTTCATCAAATAACCGAATGTACTCCTCGAACAAGTTGAATATTGGAACCAAGACTTGTCCTGATGTAGGAAAAATTTCCCCTAAATCACTTTCGCTCCTTTGAACTTTCTTCATGTAATTGTCATCAAAGGTGACGTAATATGTTTCTTCAATCCATTTAGATCGTTTATTCAGAACTCTGTAAGCTTTTGAAGAAAGTGAATAACCAAGAAATATTCCTTCATCTGCTTTAACGTCAAACTTGTTTCGGTTCTCCTTGGAGTTAAGGATGAAACATCTTGAACCAAACACATGGAAGAAATTAACATTGGGCTTTCGATTATTTAAGATCTCATATAGGGTGATTGAGAATCTTTTGTTAAGAAAGGATCGGTTCTTAGTGTAGCATGCGGTTACAACTACATCAGCCCAGAAGTATAACGGAAGAGAAGCGAAACTGAGCATGGTTCTGGCTGCCTCACATAAAGAACGGTTTCTCCTTTTAACTATCCTATTCTGTTGTGGTGTATACGCGGCCGAAAAGTTGTGAGTTATCCCACTTATCAGCCAGAAAGTCCTCAAAGTCTTTATTCTTGAATTCCATCCCATTGTCGCTCCTGACATTTCTCACCGTCTTTTTCAGCTGAACTTCCACTTGCTTAATAAATATCTTCAACTTGGAAGTTGCTTATGATTTCTGTTTAAGAAAGAAAACCCAGGTGAAACGTGAAAAATCATCTACAATGACAAGTATGTACTTACTACCACCGATGCTTTCGGTAGCCGAAGGTCTACACAAGTCAATGTGCAACAGTTCAAGAGCTTCAACAATCTTTGTATTGATTCTCGTAGGATGACTCTTTCTGCTTTATTTTCCCATCTCACATGCTGCACATAGATGTTCCTTGTCAAACTCGTGAAGAGGGGGGCCTCGAACATGGTCACCAAGCACTAACTTATTCATGTCTTTGAAGTTCAGATGCGATAAACGTTGATGCAACAACCAGCTTTCATCTGTGTTTGCTTTTGATAGCAGACATATTGCTGGTTTTCCTTTTATTGGGTTGATATTTAAAGGATACATCTCTCTCTTGCGTTCAGACTTTAACAGAACCTTTTTCGAATGCTTTTCAATGATTTCAGAACCCTCATCATCAAATGATGCTTTCAGACCTGTTCCTACGACTAGTTGTGACACACTGATGAGGTTATGCTGTAATCCTTCCACATACGCCACTTTTCAAATCAAGAATTCTCTATTGGTTATCATGTCGTATCCCTTGATTGTTCCATAGGAGTTATTTCCATACTTTACACACCCACCATCTTTTAGGGACAGAAACTCCCTCAGCTCTTCCTTCCTTCCTATCATGTGATGTGAGCAACCACTATCAATATACCATTCATCATCGAACTGCTTGTCACAAAGCACCTGCAAATTCAAGTTGATTTAGGAACCCAAAGTTTCTTGGATCCTGGTGAGTCTTTCACAGAAAAAGGAATTATAGAAGAAATATCAACCAAAAATGTTCTTTTTTACTAAAGTGGTTTGATCTTTTCATTTAATGGTATACACCTTGATTTTAGTTTTATCTTGTTTA
This sequence comes from Lactuca saligna, assembly GCF_052625555.1. Taxonomy (NCBI): domain Eukaryota; kingdom Viridiplantae; phylum Streptophyta; class Magnoliopsida; order Asterales; family Asteraceae; genus Lactuca; species Lactuca saligna. The sequence continues at coordinate 149,518,594 of NC_136420.1, forward strand.
AAGATTGGTGCGTTAGTTGGTGTGTTATTAGTTGGTTTAGGATTTTTCTTTTGAATCCTAGGGTTAGCTGCCTCTTTCTTATCTTGGAACTCGGAATCTGATGCTAGCTTTGCCTTTCTTTTGATGTCCTTCAAAGAATTTATTTTGCACTTTGAATTGGAAGAACCAAAACTAGTGTTGGGATCGAAACTAGACTTTCGGTTCTGTGGGCCGATGTGAGGATAGAAACTTGACTTTCGGTTCTAAGCGCTGATGCGGGCATCGAAACTTGACTTTCGGTTTGATATGCTAGTCTGGGAATCGAGAGCCGATGTTCGGTTCAGACTTTTGGAGTAGTAGGAATTTGGGCTGAAGGTTTCTTTTCCTTTCAGTTTTTCCTTTCCCTTATCCGTTGACACTTTCTTAGGAGGTACGTAGTTGGGTTTTTGAGATTCCCAGTGACGTTTTCGCTCATTCAAGTTCTTTGCATATCTTTGATTTTTTAAGCATTTCTGTTATGCTAATTCCTTCTGTGATTTATGGATATTGAAGCTAGCCTTTGGCTTCTGCTTTTGATTTTCGGTTGTATTTGATGCAACATATGGTTTTGTCATCGGTTCTTCAGGGATTTCTTTAGTTCCACTTGTGCTTGGTTTGTCGAAACTTGAGGGTTTGTTGATGGGTTCAGCCACATATCTTCCTTTAACCCTCCATGAAGTTTGCTCAGACAAGCCTACGGTTTCATCTGCATTGTCAATGGGGGCAGACCAGAAGTAATCGTCACACCCTTTAGCATTGTCTTTTTCCACCAGGACTCTTAATTCTGCCGTTTGTCTTGTAGTGACTCCTGTAACTGCATAGACCTGATTCGGCATAGTCTGAACCTTTTGATAAACCATAGCCTTTTCATTAAGTTTTTGTTTCTTGTCATTTGACATGCGAGCAAATTTAACCGAATTTTTTTGAAATGAGGGGTTTCTCATTCTTGGTTTCGTTCTTCATAAACCTAGAGCAATCAACTACATCTTCTACCAAGATTTCACTCATCTCACTTTCCTCATCAAATTCAGACGTATTATCTAAGTTCATTTTATTTTATGAAGTTAATTTGGCATTGGACAAGTCAAATGATTGAATAGTGTCTGACTTTATTTTCAGCCTATCATTTTCATCTAAAATATCTTTTAGCATACATTTGTATTCCTTAGAATCAATGAAGGTTTCTATTCTGTCCAGTCCAATTTTGTAAGACACAGATGTCTCTTCTGATGACACTTCTGATTCACATTCTGCGATGATCTCATCCTCCTAAATTCAAGGAAGGGTAAAATCATCTTATGAATCTTCTCTCCTATCTCATAGCTTAAATGTAATTGAGAAATATTAGTGAATAAATGCTTAGCAATTAAACAAAAAAGATTCCTTTGTTTTAAAAACTTCAAATTGTCTCTTTGTAAATAAATACTTTCATCCCTATCCCTAAGTAACTCTGCCTCCTTCAGCTCAATCCACATCCTTCTCTCCTCACTCTTTGAAGACACCCTGCTGAGTTGGTCAGTTAGGTTAGAATTCGCTAAGCGAGTTTGCATGAGACTACCACTTAAGTTAGAAAAATTAAATTTTAATTCATTTAATTCTTCTTCATTGTCTGTTAATGGAACTTTAAGTGATTCAAGGATGGATTGTACCTTTTTGATCAACTGATCACAGTCGTTGATCTTCTCACTGACAGGTTTAGCTGCAAAACACTTATTCTCAGTTAGGTTGGGTTCCTCGTCTGCACTTTCGGTTGATAATCCTGCGGTGACAATTAAACAATTTCCAGCCGAACCTGATTCCTTTGCCACATAGGCCTTTCCATGAGTGGGTTTTCTCATTTCTTCATCTTTGGAGTCGATTGACCAAACTTCAACGCCACCGAACTCATCTTCATCTGCATTCTCCTGCACAATCAAGACATTCATAGAATTGTTAGCACTGTTAGATGCCTTCTTTTTCTTGATTTCTTCCAGCTTGCGCATATAATACGCCTCGTCATCTTCACCATCTCATTTCTCAGCCATTTTTCTCAGCGTGCAATCTTTGGCGAAATGGTTCTTTCCGTGACAGTAATTGCAATCGAACCCAGAGTCTCCTGCAAGCTTGCTCTCCTTCTTGTCTTCATCCTTTTGAGAAGAAATTTTTTCTTCATCCTTTACCTTCTCTGAACTATAACTTCCTTGCCAGTTTCGGTTTTTGTTGACAGGAAATTTTCTTTGCGCAAACTTCTTTGGATTAGTGACCATCATAGCATACTCTTCACTTGTGAGATCACATTCCGACCTGTCAGACTCTTCTTCTTCTTCTGCAATGCTTTTTTCCTTTTGAGATAAGGGCCAACGATCCCATACCAGAAACTACCTCCGCTTCTTTGGTTACAACACTTTCATGGGACATAAGTATTCCCACAAGTTTCGCTAGTTGGTAAGACTTAAACTGTTCGTGGGATTTCATAAAGGTTACCTTTCGCTCGATCAACTTTCTTTAAATTCCATGTTTGATCATCTTACTTAGGAGAGGATTGAACCGATCGAAAGTTTGTATGAGTTTATCCTCCGGTTTCTGTTCAAAAACTCCAAATTCTGATAGCAGCAAGGTTTGAATGGAGTGTTCTAGATCTTCATCAATCGAATAAAGTTCCTTCAACCTATCCCAGATTTCTTTGGCAGTCGTGCATGAACTGACCAAACGAAAAATATCAGATTGTAAGGCGAATTTGATCATTCTCATAGCCTTCACATTACACATCAACTTGTCTTTCTCGTCTTGTGGCATCTTATTTTCATCCGCCACCAGTTTGTTGTATTCCTTTTGAGTTTTAACAGTTGTGTTTGTTCCTGAGTGAACAAAAAACCCAAGTGTGATAGCCTCCCAGATGAGATAGCCTTTCTCTTCCGATCCAACGACGTAGTCTTCAAAGTGATGTGCCCAAACTTCATAGTCTTGAGTGTAAAGGATAGGTATTCTGGTTGTAGATCCAATGCTGTTTGAGATGTTGATGGGATTTGTTTGCGAATCTTCGTGGGACATGGTGAGCTCCTAGAATCAAACCTGTAAACTTGAGATTAGGGTTTTATCTAAAACATAGTTGTTGTTAATATGAAGAAGACGACTTCTATTTAAATGATAAAAGCGGAAACCCTAAAAGAATTCTGAATACAGAAGGAGTGTGTATTGATTACACAGTCTCCTGCTCCAATAGCAATTGTTAGAACTTCATTCAATCAGGATCGTTAGATTCTATGCATGCAAACAATTAAGAACGTAAATATAAACATGAATATGGCTTTGAATATGTCGTATGATTAATGATTCAACTCCTTAGAAGAGCTCGACTAAGAACTTCGACTCTAGAGGCGTTTAGGGTTACAGAGAATAAACGTAATAAAATTCGTCAAACAATAATGCATACATGCATGCATATTTATAGTATAACCCTACTAGATAATCACGGATGGACAAGACCAATCCGGATACAAAACAAAAAGCCCATGACACAACACAATTAAGCTCTACATTTAGATGTAAACCATTAGAGGCATTCATACTTTGGTTGCTAGATCTTCCAACATCAAATAAGAATTCAACATCTTCAATGGAATTACAGGTATATGCGAGTATAGTTCTATCCCTCTTATTAGTTTATATTTAGAGTTTTGAAAGTAGGTTACACTTAGGGTTATTATAAATTTATAATAGATTTTGTTGCCTAAATTTAGTGTATAGATGAATAGAAAACCACTTAGATGAATAGAAAACCCTTAAGTGGTATTAGAGTATTAGATAGTTAATATTAGCATAGGGTTTAGAGTTTAACTATGCTTATTTATATATATATATATATATATATATATATATATATATATATATATATATATATATATATCCCTCTGTACGTACACATTAATTTTTATCCCAATATAATTACAAGTCCAATTTGGTATCAGAGCAGGAGATACATATAACTCCTCTAGGGTTACAACCCTACCCTTGCTGATTCTTCATAGAGTTACAGCTTGACACAAATCGATAATCACCAACATCAAATCAATTCTCAAAAACAAATTGATCTCAATGTGTAACACCTGTTTTCCTGTATAGGTTAATTCAGAGCATGGAAAAATCAAAGGGAGGATTGGTGGGTGTAATGTGTAACACGACATGGATCATGGACGGCCACCGTGTGGAATTAAAGTTCATGCATGTGTTTTTTTAATGACCACCATGACATGGCAATGGATGGACATGGCGTGACAGCTAGTGCAACCCAAGCGCATAAGGTATTAGGGTTTCTGCTATATTTAAGCCCCTAAACCTTGGGTTTAAGGTATCCTCTTTAGCCTCCATCTCCTTGTTGGGTTTAAAAGAGTTGCGTCATTGGGCATAACACTTTTGTCTATATTGTATACCCCGTTTGGGCCTGTCCAACCGTGAATTATTATTAGGTTTAGCTTATATGTAGTGCATGCATGTATAGCCTTAAGAAAAGAACGCTTCTCATTAATTGATGCATTATAACCCTTGACACCTCTATAGTCGAAGTTCTTAACTGAGCTCTTTTGAGGTGTTGAATATTAATCATTCGACATCGTTTGATCCATTCTTGTGTTCTTTGCTTCATTATTATTAATTATCTATTTAGAATCTATCAGTCTTATTAGCACATTATTCTCATCAATTGGTATCAGTGTAGGAGACTGTGTAATTAATACGCATCTCTTCTGTTTGAAGAATCTTTTAGGGTTTTTGCTTTTATCAAATATTCAGAAGCCGTCTTCTTCGATAGTGTCTCTTGTGTTTGATAAAACCCTAAGATCAACTTTACAAGTTTGATTCTAGCAGATATTAATAGAATCTCATCATCTCTCTTGACGACTCTCAAACCAATCCCATCAACATCTCCAACAACATTGGATCCACTACTAGGATTCCCATTCTCTACACTCAAGATTATGAAGTGTGGACGCACCACTTCGAAGACTACGTCGTTGGATATGAAGACAATTGCTATGTTATCTGGGAGGGAATAACATTGGGTCCGTTTGTTCACTCTGGAACGAATAGAACAATCAAGACTCAAAAGGAGTACAACCAACTCTTGGTAGACGCTGGGAAGATTCCTCAGGATGAGAAAGACAAACTTCTATGCAACGTAAAAGCCATGAGAATGATCAAATTCACTTTACAATCTGACACGTTTTGACTAGTTAGTCCTTGTACCACAACAAAAGAAATCTGGGATAGGCTAAAAGAATTATATTCCACTGATGAAGATCTAGAGCACTCAATTCAAACTCTGTTGCTCTCTGAGTTTGATGCTTTCGAACAAAAACCTGAGGAGAAACTCATTCAAGCATTCGATCGGTTCAACCACTTGCTTAGAAAGATGATCAAGCATGGTATTGGAAGGGAAGTGATCGAGCAAAAAGTTACTTTTATGAATGGATTAAGACCCGAATGGATGGAAGTGGTCTCAACTGTGAAGGCACACGAGTAATTTAAAAGTTATTCATTGGCAAAGTTGGTAGGAATTCTCAAATCTCATGAAATCATGGTGTCAAAGGAAGCGAAGGTAGTTTCGGGTGTGGGATCCTTGGATCTTCTTTCTAATGGAAAGAGCATGGTAGAAGAAGAAGAAGAATCGGATATGTCAGAATGCGATCTGACCAGTGAAGAATATGCGATGATGGTTACAAACCCAAAGAAGTTTACTTGGAAGAATTTTCCTGTCAACAAAAATCGAAACTGGCAAGGAAGCTACAGTTTAGAAAAGGCAATAGAAGAAACAAAGAACATTTCTCAAAAGGACGAAGAAAAGAAGTAGAGCAAGCTTGTAGGAGGCTCAGGATATGATTGCAACTACTATCACGACAAGAACCACTTTGCCAAGGATTGCATGCTAAGAAAAATGGCTTAGAAGAAGGATGGTGAAGATGATGAAGCATATTACATGCGTAAGCTGGAGGAGATAAAGAAGAAGAAAGCAACTAACAGTCCTATGAATGATTTTATTGTGTAGGAGAACATATGTGATGATGAGTTTGGTGGAGTACAAGTCTGGTCTACATACTTTGAAGATGAAGAGGTGCGTAAACCAACGCATGGAAGAGAATTTGTGGTGAAAGAAGACCTTGATGGGTTTTGAGCATTCTAACACTTCCTAAGTGTACATGCAACCCTAATAACCTTGAATCTATGTTTTCTCTATATACATGCAAATTTCTTTTTCAAGGTTATTTCCTAACTAGCATGGCATGGGGATTACATAAAACATAAAGAACTAGTAGAAATACATACCTTGTTGTTGCTTGGATTCCTTCAAGACTTTGTGAGCCTAGCACCCCAAATGTTGTGCCTCAAATGCTTCACACAACACCACAAAACTTGGAATAACTTGAGAGAATACTTCTAGCACTCAAAATCGGTTATGCCCTCTCTAGTAACCTTACTAGCACCAATTTCATTAGCCAAAGGGTTCCTTTTATAGTGGTGTCACAATTAGGGTTTCATTAAGAAGACCCATAATTATCATGACTCTTCATTTCTCATGACCCATGGGTTTGTAACTCCCATGGACTATCCATGGAGCTCCAAATGGTTACATCCATAACCTATAAACCATGGATCATTAATCCACCATAAAAGAATTGATGATTGTCATAATCAACCCTTATATATTTAATTAGTCTCACTTTGATCACCAAATTAATACTAGATTAATACTCGATCAAATACTAATTAAATAATACTATTATTAATATATTAGAACTTATAATATATTAATAATCATAAGTACCTTATTCTCTCATTTAGTCTATCTAAGTATTGCAATGCCATGCAACCCAAATGGACCATGCCGGGTCGGGTCAAGTTCATACCAAAGAAAGTTATGGACTTAGACACTATATCCAACAGTCTCCCACTTGGATAAGTCTAATAACTATATCTGCAAATATGACTTCAAAACTCGACTAGCAATCGTAGCTCTTTCAAAGTCTCTCGGAACTGATATGATGATGATACGCCATTTAAGATAAGTGATCATATAATCCTCTGCTCTCATGATATCAGCTGGATAAACACATGGAACATGGTCTTACTTATTGTCTAGCATTTGTTTCTCGATCTCCGATTTGTTTCGACATAGAACTAAATTGAACACATCAATTAGGTTCTAACCGGGCCCGGTACATGGGTCAAAACCAAATCATCAAGAGGCCCAAATATCGCTTCTATTTCTAGAAGGAACAGATAAACTTCGACTGATATGCTTGTACTAACTACTTGTTGAATTACTCACAAAGGCACGTTTTATAACATCGAGTTACCAATGCGTTTTCGTACAAGCCAAATGAATAACCAATTCATAGTCAACAACTCATATATCTAGGTTTGAAGATTTATATGATATTACTGTCTCACGATCACTTGAGATAAATTCCATGAAGTGATACAAGTGAGCGTGGGTTGAATCCAATACTCAGCCCTTATGAGTACTCATGAGTGTTGTAGCAACCATTGCATTGTCCAAAGAACTTTAGACAAATCGTACAAGCCAAATTCATGACAGTCTTAAATCAATACCTACTTCCAAAGTTTGACTGACTGTGGATGGTTTGAATAATATGATATAAACCATAACATAATTATTCTAGAAGTAAAAACATGCAAATTTGAAACATAGTAAACAATCAACATAAGATAGTAACACCTTACTCATAAATAAATAACAACTTTTATTTATCATCAAATGTCAATTACATTTTACAAGTTTCAGGAATCTAATTATTGAAACTAATATCATCCTTCAGCCCAATGCGCCTTGCATGTTGTAAATGCTTAACCCTGCTCAGTCCCTTCGTGAGGGGATCCGCCGAGTTGTCATTTGATGATACCCTCTTTGCCACGAGGAGTCCTTCTTCTATTCTATGTCTGATGAAATGATATTTTCTGTCAATGTGCCTAGATCTCTCGTGATCTCTTGGTTCTTTCGCCAAAGCAACCACACTTTCACTGTCACAGAAAATTTCCATTGGCTCCTTTATAGCTGGTACAACTCCAAGGTCTCCGATGAAGTTCTTTAGCCATATCGCCTCTTTTGCTGCCTCACTTGCTGCTATGTACTCTGATTCACAAGTCGAATCAGCTACTATCTCCTGCTTGGAACTTTTCCAAGTAATGGCTCCTCCATTTAGGATAAAGACCTAGCCTGACTGAGAGCGAAAATTATCCCTATCAATTTGAAAGCTAGCATCACTATATCCTTCCACTCTCAAGTCATCACTGCCTCCGAGGGTAAGGACCCAGTCCTTAGTCTTCCGTAAATACTTAAGAATGTTCTTTACCGCTGTCCAGTGTGCCTTGCCAGGGTTCCCTTGATATCTACTGACCATGCTCAAAGCAAAGGCCACATCAGGGCGAGTACAATTCATAGCATACATGATCGAGCCCACAGCGGAAGCATATGGTATCTGACTCATTTCATCTATCTCAGCCTCTGTACTTGGACTCTGAGTCTTACTTAGTTTGACATTACTCTGGATTGGTAACTCTCCTTTCTTGGAATCTTGCATACTGAACCTCTTCAGTACCTTATCCACATAAGTACTTTGACTAAGTCCAATTAGTCTCTTACTCCTATCTCTCAATATCCTTATCCCTAGGATATAGGCAGCTTCCCCAAGGTCCTTCATAGCAAAACACTTCCCAAGCCAGGCCTTAACCTCCTGCAAAGTTGGGATGTCGTTTCCTATGAGAAGTATGTCATCCACATACAACACCAAGAAGCTAACTATGATCCCACTAGCCCTGACATATACACAAGACTCATCCTCACTCCTAGAAAAGCCAAACTCTTTGACTTTCTCATCAAAGCAAAGATTTCACCTGCGAGATGCTTGTTTCAATCCATAAATGGATTTTTCAAGCTTACACACTCTATTAGGGTACTTTAGATTGACAAAACCCTCTGTCTGATCCATGTAAACATCCTCAGCCAACTTCCCATTAAGGAAAGTGGTTTTGACATCCATTTGCCATATTTCATAGTCATGAAATGCAGCTATGGATAACAACACTCTAATAGACTTAATCTTGGCCACTGGTGAGAAGGTCTCATCATAGTCAACTCCCGGAGTTTGAGTAATGCCCTTCGCAACCAGTCGCACTTTATAAGTGTGTACTTTCCCATCCATGTCGGTCTTCTTCTTGAAGATCAATTTGCACCCAACTGTCTTACGACCTGGTACATTGTCAACCAAGTTCCAAACTTGATTGTCATACATGGACTGAATCTCGCTATCCATAGCTTCCTTCCATTTCGCAGACTCAGGGCCTGCCATGGCTTCCTTATAGTTATTAGGTTCATCCAAATCTATCAGTGTACTATCACTGATAAATGTATCACCTTCAGTGGTGATGTGATAACCATAATAAAATTCAGGTGTGTTCCTCACCCTAGTGGAACGTCTTGGAGGTACAGACTCGTCTATCGGCTCAACAGGAGTTTCCTTCTCAGGTTGGCTGATAGTATTTGAGGTTCCTTCACCACTTGACTCTTGAAGCTCTTCAAGGTCAATTTGCCTCCCACTGTCCCCTTGGCTTATGAATTCTCTATCACGAAAGACTCCTCTTCTTGCTACAAAGACCATATTATCACTGGGTCTGTAGAAGAGGTAACCAAAGGATCTCTGTGGGTAGCCAATGAAAATACACCTCTAGCTTCGGGGCTCAAGCTTGTCATGAGTCTCACGCCTCACAAAAGCTTCACAACCCCAAATCTTGATGTGGTCCAAATTGGGCACTTTCCCAGTCCACATCTCGTGAGTTGTTTTGGCAACCTTTTTAGTAGGGACTAGATTAAGGATATGGGCGGCAGTCTCTAAGGCATACCCCCAGAAAGAGATTGGCAACGAAGCTTGACTCATCATGGAACGAACCATATCTAGCAGGGTTCGATTGCACCTCTCAGCCACACCATTCAAATGTGGTGTCTTGGGAGGTGTCAATTGTGAGACAATCCCACATTCCTTAAGATAGTCAAAGAACTCAATGCTAAGATACTCTCCTCCCCGATCGGATCAGAGCATCTTGATGTTCCTGCCCAATTGATTCTCAACTTCCTGCTTAAACTCTTTGAACTTTTCAAAGGTTTCTGACTTATGCTTGATTAAGTAAATATATCCATATGTACTGTAATCATCAGTAAAAGTCACATAATAACGATTAGCATCTCTTGTAGCAACTCTGAAGAGCCCACACACATCCGTGTGTACAAGGTCCAACAAACCTTCACCCCTATCACATGTACCTGTGAAGGGTGACTGTGTCATTTTTCCAAGTAAACAAGACTCGCAACTATCATCTGACTTGAGGTCAAATGATTCCAAGACTCCAGCCTTTTGGAGTTGGCCTATGCGCTTCTTGCTAACATGTCCAAGACGACAATGCCACAAAGATGCTTTATCCAAGCTATCAGAAGAATCAATATACGACACATTATTTCCTAGATTGTCTACAACATTCACGGCTTCATATACACCATCACAAGGTATTGCTTTAAAGTAAAATACATCATTGTAATAAACATTAATAGCACCATTTTATTATCAAATGAAAATGTAAAACCTTGTTTGTACAAGCCATGAAAGGAAATAATATTTCTCGCCATTTCGGGCAAGTAACAACACTTATTCAAATCTAACATTAACCCATTATTAAGCAATGAAGAATAAACTCCTATCTTGGTAACAGGTGATGCTTTCCTGTTGCCCATGACTAAGTTTATCTTCCCATTCTCCACTTGCTCACTTCTTCTTAGTGCCTGCAAATCAATACAAATGTGAATACCACACCCTGTATCAAGCACCCAAGAATTGGCATTAGATGAGTTGTTAGAGAATATTGTGTAAATACCTGCATGGGTGGGTTTAACCTTCCCACCCTTTACATCTTGCAGATATTTGGTGCAGCTTCGCTTGAAGTGTCCCTTATCTTGGCAATAGAAGCACTGTGCTTCCTTTGGGTTCGAAGAAGGAGTAATGGGACCTTTCTTTGTCCCACTTGAAGAGGAACCATCAAGAGTCTTACCCTTGGTACCCTTTGAAGGGCTTTTCCTCTTCTTACTCTTCCCTTGCCCAATTGCAAGAACAGGGGCTGTTAAAGGAGTAACTGCTTTACCCTTAAGGCCATTTTCAGCTGTCCTTAAGATTCCTTGAAGTTTGCTAAGTGTGAGTTCCTCCTTATTCATATGATAAGTCATACGAAACTGATCATACTTGAAGGTAAGGAATGGAGAATGATGTCAATCGCCAATTCCTCAGGGAAGTCAACATTGAGCTTTAGCAACCGGTCAACGAACCTCTGCATCTTCTGCAAGAAACCGGTGATGGGTTCACCATCCTTCATCCTTGCGGTTATCATGGAGGAAATGATTTCATACCTCTCTTGACGCGCGCTCTGATGGTACCTTTCCATCAGATCTAGGTGCATCTCATAGGGGTAGAAATCTTCATAAGATTTTTGGAGTTCCGGAGTCATTGTGGCCATCATGATGCAGGACACCTTGGTGGCATCCTTCTCATGTGCAATGAACTCCGCAAGCTCTTCTGGAGTAGCAGTGGCTTCATTAACAACCTTAAGCTCCCTATCAAGGACATATTATTTGTCCTCATAGCGGGTAATCATCCTGATGTTTCTGATCCACTCATTGAAGTTGGATCCATCAAAGATGACCTTACCACACAAGTTCATTAGGGAAAAGGAGCCTGTAGGGTTTGAGCCAGCAACGTTATTGGAAGACATCTGGAATAGAAGGAAGATAAGTTTCATTAGATTAAGAGTCCTTAATAAGTCACCCAAATGAGATATTAAGGCTAGGATCCAACAAACTATTTATAGGTGGAAGAGGGATGCCGTAATCCACACTATAAAATATTTGAAGGTAGGTAAATGACAATTTACCAATTTCCACCATAAGAACAAAATATTTTATTATTAGGTTTTATTAGTTTTTGAAACTCCTAGATCTTTTGAGATACATTGAACTTTTCAATGGCATGTTTGAATCTCGAATGTGCCCTCTCAAGTTTGTGACTGAGATGCCGTGGATCACAAACAAGGTGTGAATAACCATACAAATTGACTTGGTACCCTTAACAATATTACCTAATCGATGTGCCGGTTAACCACACACGCTCCACCGATCTATAATAAAGTTAAGTTACCCTTTGCCACTCTTACTAGTCCATGTTAGTGTGCCAATTAACCACGCACGCTCCACTAACGACTTGGTAAGATACAAAGTGTAATTTTATGGGATAGCACCAATTTCACATTTTCCTAAAGTAACTAAGATTGGGAATTTATAATGTATAGTTACTTTATAATTCATTATACTTTTAATGAGAATTTAAAGTCGTATCCTACTCGTTCGGCTAACGACCCTCCACCGATCAAGGAAGCGGTGGGTGAGAGTGGACACCTATTAAGTCACCATTTTATAGGCAACAACCTTATACCCCCCTTATAGACCAGCTTCGTGAATGAGGCCTCCTAACGGTAAGAACGACATATTCTTATACATATCTATATAATAAAATTATAATAATAGTATAAGGGTTGATTTTTAAACCTTTTAAAAAATCTAAGGTTTAATTTGGAATTAAAGTGTAAGACTTTTCAAATTCCAAAACTTGAGGGCAAGAATTGAAACTATTCCAAGTCTCTTCAATTTTGTAAGTTATGAGTTTTATTGGTTCATAAAAATGAAGACTCTTCATTTTATGAAACCTCTTTAGTTCTTTAAACACAAATTAAAGAAGTGACCTTTGGTAATCCATAACTTGAGGACAAGTTATGGACACCATTAATACAATTAAGATAAAGAATTAAACACACATGGTGGTTGATATGTGCATATTTAGTGTGTATTAAGTATAGTTTTTTATTCATATATTAGCTAAATTATCGCATATTATGGACAAAAGGTACTTAAAAGTGTTAAATTATGTTTTTCAGTCCAAAGATGAAGCTCGGAAGCAAAAGGAAGCAGGAGAAGCGGTTAGGAGCTCGAGAATGGAATGAAGAAGAAAAACACTAAAAAAGGCACCTACTCGTCGAGTCAGATAGCCTACTCGACGAGTCCAGTCGAGGAATCAGAAGGATAATGACTCGGAATTCCAGATAGTTATCGCAATACGGGGAATGTGAGAGGGACTCGACGAGTCACCACTTGACTCGACGAGTCGGATCGCTTATTTAAAGATAACTCCACAGATCGATTAAAGGGAATTCTGGGACGATTCAGAAGTGTTTTGCTGCGATTAAGAAGCCAGAAGAACCCTAGAAGTCGACAAAGAAAGCTAGAATTCAATTCCGGGAGTAATTAAGGCACAATTTCATCATTCTACTTATTCTTTTGTTTTGTCAATATGATTAAGCAACTTGAACTTGTTTGTTTGCTGTTATTTACTTTAATTATGAACTATAACCTTTAGACTTCTGTTTGGGGATACAAAGTTGACAATATGGTTTGATTGATTGGTAGGATTAATTCCAAGTTGATGAATTTTTGTTATTTTAGCTTGCTAAAGAACCTTGTGTGTGAATAATAATTAATTTTCTGTTAATAGGACGATAATTGATTAGCATGAACATCTATTGATTATTGACCTCATATGATATGTGACCACTATACTATATGTCTAGGATTAATGAATATGAAACTAGAATTAATAAGAAAATTGAGTAAATTCATGTGCAAGCTTGTAAGATGATCATCAAACAAGAGGTTAATTAAGAATAATAAATTAATTAGCTATTGCAAGTCTAACTTAACTCGAATAATTTATCTAGTAAATCTAATTAAATTAAGCAATTGGCCACTGTTTGAGTTAGTTTATTTGCTAAGGATTAGGGTAGTGAACATGAACCCAATCACTTGAATCGGTAACCAACGAAAGAATTAATCCATTGCACTATTACCTTAAAATCAACCATAGAGTTAACCGAGTTGAACTAAACAGAAGTTCCTTTCCAATTATTGAATCTAGTTAAATTGTTATTTTCTAGTCTTAAATTAGTTATAGTTAGTAAGTTTCTAGTCTTGTAAAACTAGAGAAAAACCCCTATTTCTTAATAAACTTAGATAGAATTAGTTTTTAATTTAATTTGCCGTTCCCTTTGTTCGATACCCTGCTTATTTAGCTATACCACAATTGATAGGTTCATTGCCTTTTGTGTGTTATTTGATAATTAAAGTAGGTTTAAAACTAAGTGAGTTTTACACACATCAAGTTTTTGGCGCCGTTGCTGGGGAACGGTTCTAAAATTAGCATTAAAATTCTAATTCAATCGATCCTTTGTGTAAGATTCATCTTACACAAAGTTAATTTCTGATTAATTTCTGTTTTTTTTAGGTAAAAAAAAAAAGCTGATTTTACCTTGGACTCGCCGAGTGCATTCGCCCAGACTCAGCGAGTACGACACTGAATCAGATTTAATTTTCTTTTGTTCTTTTTTACGCGTTTTGTTTTGCTTTTTTTTGTTTTGTTTGCAGTTGTTCATGACCCGAGGATCTGATACGCCTCTGGTTCCCCCTCTTGAAGATCCGGAAACCGCATTAAGAAGAAACAAAGGCAAAACCGTTGGAGAAACCACTTCTTCAAGGAACTCACCACTCAAAAACCTCAAATCCGTTCAAGAAAAGGAGAAGCAAATCAGGAGCATCCAGTGCATCGTTGACAATCGAAGACCCGATCCAAAAAGACACCGAGTACGAGACCGAGGAAGAAATCGAGCACACATCCGAGTTTGAAGACGATTCAGCCACCGCTATGGCTAATATTGATGAAATCCCCATGGGGGAATGGAAGAAGAGGATGCGTGATGACACCGGCCCAGGACTTGTGCAACCCGCAATTCCCGCTACCGCTACTTTTGAACTAAAGGGCCATATTGTCGCTCAACTCAAGGAGATCCCTTTTCACGGGAGAGATCACGAAGACGCCTATAAGCACTTGGATGAAGTAAATGATGTGGCAGATTACTTCAATGTACCCAATGTGCCTCGCGAGATCCAGCTTCTTCGCATGCTTCCTGTCACATTTAAAGGAGCTGCAAAAGATTCGTTAAAGTCACTCCCTCCCGGATCGGTCACCACATGGGCCAAGATGAAAGAAGTGTTCATAGATCATTTTTGCCCACCTTCCAAGATAGCCAAGCTAAAGAAAGCCATTGCCAACTTCGAGCAACAACCCGGAGAATCTCTTTATGAAGCTTGGGAAAGTTACAAGAGCCTACTTAGAAATTGCCCACACCATGACCTTAATAGCCAACAAGAGGTCTCCATCTTTTATGATGGAGTTAATGTCACCACAAGGCAACTACTCGATTCACAAGGCCCACTCACCAGAAAGCCACCTCCGGAAATAAAGGAATTAATTGAAGAATTCTCCAAGCATTCTAGAGAATACCACAATCCGAGGAACGAAGTGAATCGTGGAGCAGTGAACTCGGTTAACGATAGCATGGCGGCGGTAATAGCTAAACTCGATAGCCTAGACCGAAGAATGACGAAAATGGATCAAACAATCCATGCTATTAGGGTAGGATGCGAAAATTGTGGCGGCCCCTATCCCACCTCACTAAGGATTGTGATCGAGACGAAAATGGAAATAAAAAAGGCTCAAGTATTCTATTCCAGCGGCGATAGATACGATGAAGACTGGAGGAAACCGAAGAAGGAATGGCTCCCATACGAAGAATATAAAAAGGCTAAGGAGGAGAAATACAAACAGAGGGAGAGGGGATTCTATCAAAAGGAAGAGCCGGTGACGGAAAAGAAGGCAAATTTAGAAGATATGCTCACAAGGTTCATAACCGCGTCCGAGAAAAGACACAATGATCACGATGTAGCAATGCAAGAAACCAGAAACATGTTGAGGAATCAGCAAGCATCCATTCTCAACATTGAGAAACAACTGGGACAGCTTGCACATGAAGTGAATGAAAGAAGACCGGGATAACTTCCGAGCAACACCGAACCCAATCCAAGAATGGAGAATGTAAGCGTAATAACCTCCAGCAGTGAAGAAAAATGCACAGAAGCACTAAGGATCTCCAAGAAGAAGGAAGAAAAGGTAGAAGAATCGGAGCCAGCAAAACCCGACCCGACTCGCCGAGTCACTCCATTGGACTCGATGAGTCCATGCGAAATTGAAACACCTGCCATTTCTTCGAAACCTTATAAGCCTCCACTGCCATACCCAACCAAAGCCATGCCTGAAGAAAAAGTAGAAGCATACAGAACCTTCATGAATCATGTTAACGCTCTACAAGTTAATGTGCCATTTGTGGAAACAATACTTCAAACGCCTAAATACTTCAACTTGCTTAAGGGCCTTTTTGCTGCTAAGAAGGATTTTGCTGAAGTCGCAGAAGTATTGATGAGTGAGCTACCTAAAAAGAAGGGTGATCCTGGAAATATTGTGATTCCGTGCCAATATGGTAATAAGGTCTTCACCCGAGCATTAGCTGACTTGGGGGCAAGCATCAATATGATGCCTTTTTCGTTCTATAAGAAGTTGAATTTACCAGAACCAAAACCGATGAATATGAAGATCCATTTGGCGGACAAGACAATAATCCATCCAAAAGGCGTTTGTGAAGATCTCCTTATAAAAGTTGACAAGTTTATTTTCCCAGTAGACTTCGTGGTTGTTGATATGGAAGACGACCCCGAAATTCCAATTATTTTGGGGAGATCCTTCTTGAACACCGCGTGTGCTTTAATTGATATATGTGAGTCTACATTGATATTAAGAGTGGGTGATGAGGCTGTGACGTTTAAAGCTATTCCAGAAATCAAGCAAAAAGAAGAAAAGATTGAAGAGGTCTCAATGATCCAATTGGATGATGAGATATTAGGAAAAGAGCTTGCACGTTTACTAAAAGAGGATCCAAGCAAGTTTCTGATACACTCTGAAGAAGAAGGAGATGTTAACAAGGACTTGGATGAATTAGAAAAGTTACTGGATGGAGCCCACTCAGAAAAAACCCAAAAATTTATGGAATTCGTTTCGACTCGCCGAGTCACTTTAATGGACTCGATGAGTCCAGTCGATTTGGGCAAACACTTGGCTGACTTAGATCTGCCTGTTACTAGTTCTTCACATACCTTGGATTTCAATAATATACATGATTCTTTAGAAGGACAAACAATAGAAGGAGAAAAGGGAAGAAAAGTTCAATACGCCGATGTAGCATGTCTTGATACTGTTCATTTCGAAGATGGGTTAAGCACTGGAACGAACGAAGAGATAAAGGAAAGGAGGGAGGCAGTTGATCACCTATTCACTACTAAACCTAAAGCACGGACCATCATGGAATGGGAAGTAATTAAATTTAAAGAGAAGGAGGTTCAAGAGAAGGTGAAAAAGAAGGGGGTAAAGAAGAAAAAGAGAAAAAGGGAAGCCCAAGCAGCTGAAGATGAGGCAATGAAAAGGAAAAGAGATGCATTAAAAAGGGCTTACAAGAAAAAGATCCATGCTTACAAGACCAAGTACAAATCACAAAAAGTTTGACGTGCCTTCCCGATGCTCGAAGATGACAAAACGTAGATGGGAAGGAGTCTAGCTAATGACTCCTCAAAAAGAAGCGCTTGGCGGGAGGCAACCCGTTATATAGAGTTTGCTTTCTTTTACTTTTTAGTTTTTTTATTTATTTATTTTCCCTTCGTTTTTTTTTTGAATCTTAATCTTCCAAATCATCGGACATGTCTGCTTGAGAGTGTGCATAGGCTAAGTGTGGGGTGAAATGATTTACAATAAATAACAAAATTTTGAAAATTATGCATTTTTTTAAGCGACTCGCCGAGTTGACCATGACTCGACGAGTCCACATGGATTTCAGAAAAAAATTGACTTCGCGACCAGACTCGCCGAGTCTGACCACGACTCGACGAGTCGGTATTATTTACAGAAAAAAAAAATAATTTCGAAATTACTTTTACATTGGGTAAGTAGGGTTTTAACCCTAAGAATCAGTTTTCACAACTATACTCGTCGGGTGCCGTCATTCTCATTCTCTCTCAAGCATTCATCATTCTTCTTCAAGTTTCCTTCAAATTTCTCAAGCCCAATCCAAAAAGGTAACAAATTTCTTCTTGTTTTCTGTTAAGAACATGATTATAAGGCCATCTATGGTAGCAATTGCATGAAAAAACCCGTTTATGAAAAGTACTAAATTTCTAGGGTTTTGATTTTTCATGAATTATGTTGTTTGAATGCTTATTTTGGCCTTAATACATCAATAATAAGTATTTAGACAAAACCCTTGACAAAATTTACAGGTTTTATGGTCCAATTTGCAGCGACCCGTCGACTGACTCGTGCAGTTTGCGCGACTCGTCGAGTCGGGCATGGACTTGACGAGTCCAGTCGAGTGACATATAAAAGACATTTTTTTAATTATATTCTGTGTTTTCTGGGTTTTGTGTATTTGTTTTGCAGAAATCATGTTCAGAAGGGGACAAAGTTCCAGTGGCAACCAAGGGGAGTTTCCATGGCTAAACTTCCCACAAATTGAGTCCGCTTCAACAATGCGGAAATGGAAGAAGAAGCTATCTGATATCAAGAAGAAGGAGGTTTATGTGCCAAACAGGATAGATTGGGAGTGGCTGCAAAGTGTTCGATATGAGGAGGAATTAGCTCCTTACCTTTTGAAGGAGTTTCAACATGAAGGCGAAACAATGGTCTGTGACGGGTGGAGCCGGGTCTTCCGTATTCAAGAGCCGGTTTATTTAGAGCTTTGTTTGGAGTTTTTCTCCACGGTATCTTTCACCGGGGGAGTGGATGTTTATCACCCGGCCAGCTTTTTTTTTTGTCTTGGGGGCGAGTATCGTCAATGCTCTGTGGTGGATCTTGCCTATCGATTAGGGATCTACGATCAACCCTTGGTTTCAACAAACATCTTTCGGGCCTTTTTGGCACAAACCCATATGGTGTTTCCCGAGGGAGTTACTAGTACGGGCTGGTGGAATACTATTGGAAATAAAGTTTATATCCCAAAGTCTGCACAGGAAGGGAGCATCCGATCCCCAACACACCGCCTCATACACCGCCTTATTTCATCCACCATCAATCAAAGAAAAGATGATGACAAGGTTTCCAACCTTGACGTCTTCTATTTATGGAGCATAATTACACCCGGCGTCTTTTGCAACATTCCTTGGTGTTTGGATTCATATCTTTCGGAGGGTGCGGTCAAAGATCACAAAACCTCCCGAATTAATGGTGGGATGTTTGTCACCCGATTGGCTAATTCATTCGGGTTGATGAACCGCGGTGCATGGAACTTCATGACATTGATCCCTACACCTCCGTTCAATCCCATTCTTTTCCGAAGAGCAAGGATAATTAAAGATTATGGTGGTGGCCATTATGCCATCCCGAATGATGACCCCGTTGTTGGTCCCGAAGCACCGGGAAGGAGGGTAAGATCAAGAAGAGAGCGGGATGTGGAGGACGAGCTGCCGGTGATTCCGGTCGAGAATGAAGACGTACCAATGGATTGGTACAATGTGGAGATGAGGCGGCTGCAGGATCAAATGGCGCGGGGGTTGAATTTTAGCAACCAATCTCATATCCGACTTTTCGAGCACTTCAATATCCCACATATTAATGGTGGAAATTACCCATTTATTCCATCTTGGGATGAGGTGATTGGTGCGCGACGAAGTGGAGCCGGAGGAAGTGGAGCCGCGGATGATGAGGAGGACGAAGATTGATTTTTTGTGTTTTAATCAAACAATTTTTTTTTTGTTTTTTTTTTTATTATTTGGTGTGTATGACTTGTTTAAGACTTTATGGTGCTTAATGATTGTATGCTTTAGTTATTTTTTTCAGGATTGGATTAGGATTGTTTGCTTAGGAAGCGTTTAGAGTTATAGCGAATGGATGTTATAACGAGTGAAAGCGAGTCAAGGAAGCGGAACTTTAACGTCAAAGTGTCGAGTCCGGTCCTTAGGGGTATGAGCAATTGAGTCTAATCATGGGGAAGAGTTAGAGAAGTTTTTAGAGGCTGCAACAATTGCAAAATACCAATTTTTTTCGTTCAGTAGCCTACTCATCGAGTGCACTTAACTGACTCGATGAGTCGCCTTGTATTTCCGCATATTCTGAGAAGGGGCGCTGGTACTCGACGAGTCGACCATATGACTCGACGAGTCGTTCATTTTTTATACCGACGGACTGCTGATTTGATGCTGCTACTTGTACCACTTGTTCACTTATTCTTCCATATACATTCTTGAAGATCTTACACTGATTTTCGCGTATTTGGAGCGACCCACACGAGACGAGACACCCAAGGCATGGATGAGATGTTACCATGTCTAAAGTTAATTGAAGTTGGAGCTTAAATGAAAGTGATCAACTTATCCACTGCTATCCTAGGGGAGTTTGTTCCAATTTCCTCTTTAGTTTCTTTTTATGTTTTTATGCATAATATGCAATGAGGGCATTGCATCACATAAGTGTGGGGTAGGGGGTTGGTTACATAATAGTCAATTTAAAAAAAATTGCATACCAAAAGTATTACTTAGGACTTAATTAGAAAATTTTGGTAAAAAATTAGGATTCCATGTTAGTATTATATTTGATGATTGCATGAAGACCCAAATGTTTAGTTGAGCTTATATACGTTCTAGTGAATTTGTGGCTTCCTTATTCCAGTGAAATCATGAGACAAAAACACGACCTTGCTCACGTGAGGAATGCGATATGTATAGCAGCCTAAACCTGAAATGTATCCAGGAAAATTTTTATCGTTAGCCAATAAAGGTTGAGATTGAGTGCCCCTGCTTAAGCATGTAGGGATTTGAGTGACAAAAGTGAGGTATACATGTAAAAAAAAGAGAGAATTACAAGAAAAGTTTTAAGAATTTTGGAGCAAATGAAGTGAAGATCTAAAGATCAAAGTTCTGAATCCAAAAAGTTGAAGATACCAAAAATCAACACAAGTTGGTGAATTCAAAGATATCAAAGATCAAATTATCAAGAAACTGAAGAATTCAAAGAGCTCCATAGTGGTATCGAAAAGTTGTAATTCTAGAATATGTATGCTTGGGTTGCTCAATTAAAAATACCTTGAGGGTAAAGAGGTTTTCTGAGGATGGATTCAGAGGGTTGCATAAAATGAGCATAGTTCGGGGTGAGTGGGCGAATGTTTATGAGGATTGTGAGTATTTGGAGTATGGGGGGTTCTTTAGGAAAAATTGTAGACAAAAATGCATGCGTTGCGGTCTTGGCATA
Source organism: Lactuca saligna (assembly GCF_052625555.1). NCBI lineage: Eukaryota > Viridiplantae > Streptophyta > Magnoliopsida > Asterales > Asteraceae > Lactuca > Lactuca saligna. The sequence goes on from NC_136420.1 coordinate 149,539,923, forward strand.
ATGACTGGGTTAGATTGGAGTTGTCATACGTAATTCTAATGTGTTCAAATTCAGTTTTGCTTGGGGGCAAGCAAAAGTCAAGTGTGGGGTATTTTGATATGTGCATATTTAGTGTGTATTAAGTATAGTTTTTTATTCATATATTAGCTAAATTATCGCATATTATGGACAAAAGGTACTTAAAAGTGTTAAATTATGTTTTTCAGTCCAAAGATGAAGCTCGGAAGCAAAAGGAAGCAGGAGAAGCGGTTAGGAGCTCGAGAATGGAATGAAGAAGAAAAACACTAAAAAAGGCACCTACTCGTCGAGTCAGATAGCCTACTCGACGAGTCCAGTCGAGGAATCAGAAGGATAATGACTCGGAATTCCAGATAGTTATCGCAATACGGGGAATGTGAGAGGGACTCGACGAGTCACCACTTGACTCGACGAGTCGGATCGCTTATTTAAAGATAACTCCACAGATCGATTAAAGGGAATTCTGGGACGATTCAGAAGTGTTTTGCTGCGATTAAGAAGCCAGAAGAACCCTAGAAGTCGACAAAGAAAGCTAGAATTCAATTCCGGGAGTAATTAAGGCACAATTTCATCATTCTACTTATTCTTTTGTTTTGTCAATATGATTAAGCAACTTGAACTTGTTTGTTTGCTGTTATTTACTTTAATTATGAACTATAACCTTTAGACTTCTGTTTGGGGATACAAAGTTGACAATATGGTTTGATTGATTGGTAGGATTAATTCCAAGTTGATGAATTTTTGTTATTTTAGCTTGCTAAAGAACCTTGTGTGTGAATAATAATTAATTTTCTGTTAATAGGACGATAATTGATTAGCATGAACATCTATTGATTATTGACCTCATATGATATGTGACCACTATACTATATGTCTAGGATTAATGAATATGAAACTAGAATTAATAAGAAAATTGAGTAAATTCATGTGCAAGCTTGTAAGATGATCATCAAACAAGAGGTTAATTAAGAATAATAAATTAATTAGCTATTGCAAGTCTAACTTAACTCGAATAATTTATCTAGTAAATCTAATTAAATTAAGCAATTGGCCACTGTTTGAGTTAGTTTATTTGCTAAGGATTAGGGTAGTGAACATGAACCCAATCACTTGAATCGGTAACCAACGAAAGAATTAATCCATTGCACTATTACCTTAAAATCAACCATAGAGTTAACCGAGTTGAACTAAACAGAAGTTCCTTTCCAATTATTGAATCTAGTTAAATTGTTATTTTCTAGTCTTAAATTAGTTATAGTTAGTAAGTTTCTAGTCTTGTAAAACTAGAGAAAAACCCCTATTTCTTAATAAACTTAGATAGAATTAGTTTTTAATTTAATTTGCCGTTCCCTTTGTTCGATACCCTGCTTATTTAGCTATACCACAATTGATAGGTTCATTGCCTTTTGTGTGTTATTTGATAATTAAAGTAGGTTTAAAACTAAGTGAGTTTTACACACATCAAGGTTTTGGCGCCGTTGCCGGGGAACGGTTCTAAAATTAGCATTAAAATTCTAATTCAATCGATCCTTTGTGTAAGATTCATCTTACACAAAGTTAATTTCTGATTAATTTCTGTTTTTTTTAGGTAAAAAAAAAAAGCTGATTTTACCTTGGACTCGCCGAGTGCATTCGCCCAGACTCAGCGAGTACGACACTGAATCAGATTTAATTTTCTTTTGTTCTTTTTTACGCGTTTTGTTTTGCTTTTTTTTGTTTTGTTTGCAGTTGTTCATGACCCGAGGATCTGATACGCCTCTGGTTCCCCCTCTTGAAGATCCGGAAACCGCATTAAGAAGAAACAAAGGCAAAACCGTTGGAGAAACCACTTCTTCAAGGAACTCACCACTCAAAAACCTCAAATCCGTTCAAGAAAAGGAGAAGCAAATCAGGAGCATCCAGTGCATCGTTGACAATCGAAGACCCGATCCAAAAAGACACCGAGTACGAGACCGAGGAAGAAATCGAGCACACATCCGAGTTTGAAGACGATTCAGCCACCGCTATGGCTAATATTGATGAAATCCCCATGGGGGAATGGAAGAAGAGGATGCGTGATGACACCGGCCCAGGACTTGTGCAACCCGCAATTCCCGCTACCGCTACTTTTGAACTAAAGGGCCATATTGTCGCTCAACTCAAGGAGATCCCTTTTCACGGGAGAGATCACGAAGACGCCTATAAGCACTTGGATGAAGTAAATGATGTGGCAGATTACTTCAATGTACCCAATGTGCCTCGCGAGATCCAGCTTCTTCGCATGCTTCCTGTCACATTTAAAGGAGCTGCAAAAGATTCGTTAAAGTCACTCCCTCCCGGATCGGTCACCACATGGGCCAAGATGAAAGAAGTGTTCATAGATCATTTTTGCCCACCTTCCAAGATAGCCAAGCTAAAGAAAGCCATTGCCAACTTCGAGCAACAACCCGGAGAATCTCTTTATGAAGCTTGGGAAAGTTACAAGAGCCTACTTAGAAATTGCCCACACCATGACCTTAATAGCCAACAAGAGGTCTCCATCTTTTATGATGGAGTTAATGTCACCACAAGGCAACTACTCGATTCACAAGGCCCACTCACCAGAAAGCCACCTCCGGAAATAAAGGAATTAATTGAAGAATTCTCCAAGCATTCTAGAGAATACCACAATCCGAGGAACGAAGTGAATCGTGGAGCAGTGAACTCGGTTAACGATAGCATGGCGGCGGTAATAGCTAAACTCGATAGCCTAGACCGAAGAATGACGAAAATGGATCAAACAATCCATGCTATTAGGGTAGGATGCGAAAATTGTGGCGGCCCCTATCCCACCTCACTAAGGATTGTGATCGAGACGAAAATGGAAATAAAAAAGGCTCAAGTATTCTATTCCAGCGGCGATAGATACGATGAAGACTGGAGGAAACCGAAGAAGGAATGGCTCCCATACGAAGAATATAAAAAGGCTAAGGAGGAGAAATACAAACAGAGGGAGAGGGGATTCTATCAAAAGGAAGAGCCGGTGACGGAAAAGAAGGCAAATTTAGAAGATATGCTCACAAGGTTCATAACCGCGTCCGAGAAAAGACACAATGATCACGATGTAGCAATGCAAGAAACCAGAAACATGTTGAGGAATCAGCAAGCATCCATTCTCAACATTGAGAAACAACTGGGACAGCTTGCACATGAAGTGAATGAAAGAAGACCGGGATAACTTCCGAGCAACACCGAACCCAATCCAAGAATGGAGAATGTAAGCGTAATAACCTCCAGCAGTGAAGAAAAATGCACAGAAGCACTAAGGATCTCCAAGAAGAAGGAAGAAAAGGTAGAAGAATCGGAGCCAGCAAAACCCGACCCGACTCGCCGAGTCACTCCATTGGACTCGATGAGTCCATGCGAAATTGAAACACCTGCCATTTCTTCGAAACCTTATAAGCCTCCACTGCCATACCCAACCAAAGCCATGCCTGAAGAAAAAGTAGAAGCATACAGAACCTTCATGAATCATGTTAACGCTCTACAAGTTAATGTGCCATTTGTGGAAACAATACTTCAAACGCCTAAATACTTCAACTTGCTTAAGGGCCTTTTTGCTGCTAAGAAGGATTTTGCTGAAGTCGCAGAAGTATTGATGAGTGAGCTACCTAAAAAGAAGGGTGATCCTGGAAATATTGTGATTCCGTGCCAATATGGTAATAAGGTCTTCACCCGAGCATTAGCTGACTTGGGGGCAAGCATCAATATGATGCCTTTTTCGTTCTATAAGAAGTTGAATTTACCAGAACCAAAACCGGTGAATATGAAGATCCATTTGGCGGACAAGACAATAATCCATCCAAAAGGCGTTTGTGAAGATCTCCTTATAAAAGTTGACAAGTTTATTTTCCCAGTAGACTTCGTGGTTGTTGATATGGAAGACGACCCCGAAATTCCAATTATTTTGGGGAGATCCTTCTTGAACACCGCGTGTGCTTTAATTGATATATGTGAGTCTACATTGATATTAAGAGTGGGTGATGAGGCTGTGACGTTTAAAGCTATTCCAGAAATCAAGCAAAAAGAAGAAAAGATTGAAGAGGTCTCAATGATCCAATTGGATGATGAGATATTAGGAAAAGAGCTTGCACGTTTACTAAAAGAGGATCCAAGCAAGTTTCTGATACACTCTGAAGAAGAAGGAGATGTTAACAAGGACTTGGATGAATTAGAAAAGTTACTGGATGGAGCCCACTCAGAAAAAACCCAAAAATTTATGGAATTCGTTTCGACTCGCCGAGTCACTTTAATGGACTCGATGAGTCCAGTCGATTTGGGCAAACACTTGGCTGACTTAGATCTGCCTGTTACTAGTTCTTCACATACCTTGGATTTCAATAATATACATGATTCTTTAGAAGGACAAACAATAGAAGGAGAAAAGGGAAGAAAAGTTCAATACGCCGATGTAGCATGTCTTGATACTGTTCATTTCGAAGATGGGTTAAGCACTGGAACGAACGAAGAGATAAAGGAAAGGAGGGAGGCAGTTGATCACCTATTCACTACTAAACCTAAAGCACGGACCATCATGGAATGGGAAGTAATTAAATTTAAAGAGAAGGAGGTTCAAGAGAAGGTGAAAAAGAAGGGGGTAAAGAAGAAAAAGAGAAAAAGGGAAGCCCAAGCAGCTGAAGATGAGGCAATGAAAAGGAAAAGAGATGCATTAAAAAGGGCTTACAAGAAAAAGATCCATGCTTACAAGACCAAGTACAAATCACAAAAAGTTTGACGTGCCTTCCCGATGCTCGAAGATGACAAAACGTAGATGGGAAGGAGTCTAGCTAATGACTCCTCAAAAAGAAGCGCTTGGCGGGAGGCAACCCGTTATATAGAGTTTGCTTTCTTTTACTTTTTAGTTTTTTTATTTATTTATTTTCCCTTCGTTTTTTTTTTGAATCTTAATCTTCCAAATCATCGGACATGTCTGCTTGAGAGTGTGCATAGGCTAAGTGTGGGGTGAAATGATTTACAATAAATAACAAAATTTTGAAAATTATGCATTTTTTTAAGCGACTCGCCGAGTTGACCATGACTCGACGAGTCCACATGGATTTCAGAAAAAAATTGACTTCGCGACCAGACTCGCCGAGTCTGACCACGACTCGACGAGTCGGTATTATTTACAGAAAAAAAAAATAATTTCGAAATTACTTTTACATTGGGTAAGTAGGGTTTTAACCCTAAGAATCAGTTTTCACAACTATACTCGTCGGGTGCCGTCATTCTCATTCTCTCTCAAGCATTCATCATTCTTCTTCAAGTTTCCTTCAAATTTCTCAAGCCCAATCCAAAAAGGTAACAAATTTCTTCTTGTTTTCTGTTAAGAACATGATTATAAGGCCATCTATGGTAGCAATTGCATGAAAAAACCCGTTTATGAAAAGTACTAAATTTCTAGGGTTTTGATTTTTCATGAATTATGTTGTTTGAATGCTTATTTTGGCCTTAATACATCAATAATAAGTATTTAGACAAAACCCTTGACAAAATTTACAGGTTTTATGGTCCAATTTGCAGCGACCCGTCGACTGACTCGTGCAGTTTGCGCGACTCGTCGAGTCGGGCATGGACTTGACGAGTCCAGTCGAGTGACATATAAAAGACATTTTTTTAATTATATTCTGTGTTTTCTGGGTTTTGTGTATTTGTTTTGCAGAAATCATGTTCAGAAGGGGACAAAGTTCCAGTGGCAACCAAGGGGAGTTTCCATGGCTAAACTTCCCACAAATTGAGTCCGCTTCAACAATGCGGAAATGGAAGAAGAAGCTATCTGATATCAAGAAGAAGGAGGTTTATGTGCCAAACAGGATAGATTGGGAGTGGCTGCAAAGTGTTCGATATGAGGAGGAATTAGCTCCTTACCTTTTGAAGGAGTTTCAACATGAAGGCGAAACAATGGTCTGTGACGGGTGGAGCCGGGTCTTCCGTATTCAAGAGCCGGTTTATTTAGAGCTTTGTTTGGAGTTTTTCTCCACGGTATCTTTCACCGGGGGAGTGGATGTTTATCACCCGGCCAGCTTTTTTTTTTGTCTTGGGGGCGAGTATCGTCAATGCTCTGTGGTGGATCTTGCCTATCGATTAGGGATCTACGATCAACCCTTGGTTTCAACAAACATCTTTCGGGCCTTTTTGGCACAAACCCATATGGTGTTTCCCGAGGGAGTTACTAGTACGGGCTGGTGGAATACTATTGGAAATAAAGTTTATATCCCAAAGTCTGCACAGGAAGGGAGCATCCGATCCCCAACACACCGCCTCATACACCGCCTTATTTCATCCACCATCAATCAAAGAAAAGATGATGACAAGGTTTCCAACCTTGACGTCTTCTATTTATGGAGCATAATTACACCCGGCGTCTTTTGCAACATTCCTTGGTGTTTGGATTCATATCTTTCGGAGGGTGCGGTCAAAGATCACAAAACCTCCCGAATTAATGGTGGGATGTTTGTCACCCGATTGGCTAATTCATTCGGGTTGATGAACCGCGGTGCATGGAACTTCATGACATTGATCCCTACACCTCCGTTCAATCCCATTCTTTTCCGAAGAGCAAGGATAATTAAAGATTATGGTGGTGGCCATTATGCCATCCCGAATGATGACCCCGTTGTTGGTCCCGAAGCACCGGGAAGGAGGGTAAGATCAAGAAGAGAGCGGGATGTGGAGGACGAGCTGCCGGTGATTCCGGTCGAGAATGAAGACGTACCAATGGATTGGTACAATGTGGAGATGAGGCGGCTGCAGGATCAAATGGCGCGGGGGTTGAATTTTAGCAACCAATCTCATATCCGACTTTTCGAGCACTTCAATATCCCACATATTAATGGTGGAAATTACCCATTTATTCCATCTTGGGATGAGGTGATTGGTGCGCGACGAAGTGGAGCCGGAGGAAGTGGAGCCGCGGATGATGAGGAGGACGAAGATTGATTTTTTGTGTTTTAATCAAACAATTTTTTTTTTGTTTTTTTTTTTTATTATTTGGTGTGTATGACTTGTTTAAGACTTTATGGTGCTTAATGATTGTATGCTTTAGTTATTTTTTTCAGGATTGGATTAGGATTGTTTGCTTAGGAAGCGTTTAGAGTTATAGCGAATGGATGTTATAACGAGTGAAAGCGAGTCAAGGAAGCGGAACTTTAACGTCAAAGTGTCGAGTCCGGTCCTTAGGGGTATGAGCAATTGAGTCTAATCATGGGGAAGAGTTAGAGAAGTTTTTAGAGGCTGCAACAATTGCAAAATACCAATTTTTTTCGTTCAGTAGCCTACTCATCGAGTGCACTTAACTGACTCGATGAGTCGCCTTGTATTTCCGCATATTCTGAGAAGGGGCGCTGGTACTCGACGAGTCGACCATATGACTCGACGAGTCGTTCATTTTTTATACCGACGGACTGCTGATTTGATGCTGCTACTTGTACCACTTGTTCACTTATTCTTCCATATACATTCTTGAAGATCTTACACTGATTTTCGCGTATTTGGAGCGACCCACACGAGACGAGACACCCAAGGCATGGATGAGATGTTACCATGTCTAAAGTTAATTGAAGTTGGAGCTTAAATGAAAGTGATCAACTTATCCACTGCTATCCTAGGGGAGTTTGTTCCAATTTCCTCTTTAGTTTCTTTTTATGTTTTTATGCATAATATGCAATGAGGGCATTGCATCACATAAGTGTGGGGTAGGGGGTTGGTTACATAATAGTCAATTTAAAAAAAATTGCATACCAAAAGTATTACTTAGGACTTAATTAGAAAATTTTGGTAAAAAATTAGGATTCCATGTTAGTATTATATTTGATGATTGCATGAAGACCCAAATGTTTAGTTGAGCTTATATACGTTCTAGTGAATTTGTGGCTTCCTTATTCCAGTGAAATCATGAGACAAAAACACGACCTTGCTCACGTGAGGAATGCGATATGTATAGCAGCCTAAACCTGAAATGTATCCAGGAAAATTTTTATCGTTAGCCAATAAAGGTTGAGATTGAGTGCCCCTGCTTAAGCATGTAGGGATTTGAGTGACAAAAGTGAGGTATACATGTAAAAAAAAGAGAGAATTACAAGAAAAGTTTTAAGAATTTTGGAGCAAATGAAGTGAAGATCTAAAGATCAAAGTTCTGAATCCAAAAAGTTGAAGATACCAAAAATCAACACAAGTTGGTGAATTCAAAGATATCAAAGATCAAATTATCAAGAAACTGAAGAATTCAAAGAGCTCCATAGTGGTATCGAAAAGTTGTAATTCTAGAATATGTATGCTTGGGTTGCTCAATTAAAAATACCTTGAGGGTAAAGAGGTTTTCTGAGGATGGATTCAGAGGGTTGCATAAAATGAGCATAGTTCGGGGTGAGTGGGCGAATGTTTATGAGGATTGTGAGTATTTGGAGTATGGGGGGTTCTTTAGGAAAAATTGTAGACAAAAATGCATGCGTTGCGGTCTTGGCATAATGACTGGGTTAGATTGGAGTTGTCATACGTAATTCTAATGTGTTCAAATTCAGTTTTGCTTGGGGGCAAGCAAAAGTCAAGTGTGGGGTATTTTGATATGTGCATATTTAGTGTGTATTAAGTATAGTTTTTTATTCATATATTAGCTAAATTATCGCATATTATGGACAAAAGGTACTTAAAAGTGTTAAATTATGTTTTTCAGTCCAAAGATGAAGCTCGGAAGCAAAAGGAAGCAGGAGAAGCGGTTAGGAGCTCGAGAATGGAATGAAGAAGAAAAACACTAAAAAAGGCACCTACTCGTCGAGTCAGATAGCCTACTCGACGAGTCCAGTCGAGGAATCAGAAGGATAATGACTCGGAATTCCAGATAGTTATCGCAATACGGGGAATGTGAGAGGGACTCGACGAGTCACCACTTGACTCGACGAGTCGGATCGCTTATTTAAAGATAACTCCACAGATCGATTAAAGGGAATTCTGGGACGATTCAGAAGTGTTTTGCTGCGATTAAGAAGCCAGAAGAACCCTAGAAGTCGACAAAGAAAGCTAGAATTCAATTCCGGGAGTAATTAAGGCACAATTTCATCATTCTACTTATTCTTTTGTTTTGTCAATATGATTAAGCAACTTGAACTTGTTTGTTTGCTGTTATTTACTTTAATTATGAACTATAACCTTTAGACTTCTGTTTGGGGATACAAAGTTGACAATATGGTTTGATTGATTGGTAGGATTAATTCCAAGTTGATGAATTTTTGTTATTTTAGCTTGCTAAAGAACCTTGTGTGTGAATAATAATTAATTTTCTGTTAATAGGACGATAATTGATTAGCATGAACATCTATTGATTATTGACCTCATATGATATGTGACCACTATACTATATGTCTAGGATTAATGAATATGAAACTAGAATTAATAAGAAAATTGAGTAAATTCATGTGCAAGCTTGTAAGATGATCATCAAACAAGAGGTTAATTAAGAATAATAAATTAATTAGCTATTGCAAGTCTAACTTAATCCGAATAATTAATCTAGTAAATCTAATTAAATTAAGCAATTGGCCACTTTTTGAGTTAGTTTATTTTCTAAGGATTAGGGTAGTGAACATGAACCCAATCACTTGAATCGGTAACCAACGAAAGAATTAATCCATTGCACTATTACCTTGAAATCAACCATAGAGTTAACCGAGTTGAACTAAACAGAAGTTCCTTTCCAATTATTGAATCTAGTTAAATTGTTATTTTCTAGTCTTAAATTAGTTATAGTTAGTAAGTTTCTAGTCTTGTAAAACTAGAGAAAAACCCCTATTTCTTAATAAACTTAGATAGAATTAGTTTTTAATTTAATTTGTCGTTCCCTGTGTTCGATACCCTACTTATTTAGCTATACCACAATTGATAGGTTCACTGCCTTTTGTGTGTTATTTGATAATTAAAGTAGGTTTAAAACTAAGTGAGTTTTACACACATCAGTGGTTACACATAATTCCTATGATCTTCTAAAAACTCATAAGAACACAAATCATGTCAAGCAATTTCAAGAAATCATATAAACATATATAATACTTTGAAATTGTTAAAAGTCATGTAAAATGGATTAACATAATCATTATCATTTTGAAAAACAGATTTTACAAGTCCAAAACAGATTGGGATAATGATTCTAATCCATTTCCAGCAACAAAAACTCGAAAAATCTTCCCAGCTTGATCCTACTCGGTGAGTGCATTATCCTACTCGGCGAGTAGAATGAATTTGTTCATGGACTCGGCGAGTCCTCCCCATGGACTCGGCGAGTACAGTCGTCAGAATGCAGAATTTTTGTTTTTCAAGCAGTTTTGGATCAAGTATACAGAAAACAATCCTAGGCTCTGATACCACTGATGGGTTTTGAGAATTCTAACACTTCCTAAGTGTACATGCAACCCTAATAACCTTGAATCTATGTTTTCTCTATATACATGCAAATTTCTTTTTCAAGGTTATTTCCTAACTAGCATGGCATGGGGATTACATAAAACATAAAGAATTATTAGAAATACATACCTTGTTGTTGCTTGGATTCCTTCAAGACTTTGTGAGCCTAGCACCCCAAATGTTGTGCCTCAAATGCTTCACACAACACCACAAAACTTGGAATAACTTGAGAGAATACTTCTAGCACTCAAAATCGGTTATGCCCTCTCTAGTAACCTTACTAGCACCAATTTCATTAGCCAAAGGGTTCCTTTTATAGTGGTGTCACAATTAGTGTTTCATTAAGAAGACCCATAATTATCATGACTCTTCATTTCTCACGACCCATGGGTTTGTAACTCCCATGGACTATCCATGGAGCTCCAAATGGTTACATCCATAACCCATAAACCATGGATCATTAATCCACCATAAAAGAATTGATGATTGTCATAATCAACCCTTATATATTTAATTAGTCTCACTTTGATCACCAAATTAATACTAGATTAATACTCGATCAAATACTAATTATATAATACTATTATTAATATATTAGAACTTATAATATATTAATAATCATCAGTACCTTATTCTCTCATTTAGTCTATCCAAGTATTGCAATGCCATGCAACCCAAATGGACCATGCCGGGTTGGGTCAAGTTCATACCAAATAAAGTTATGGACTTAGACACTATATCCAACAGACCTTACTGAGTCAGCTGGAAGATGCTTGATGGTGACCACTGGAGTGTCAAGTATGAGGGGTTATACAACCGAAAGTGAACTTGATGAAGCAATCCTGAATGAAGACAGATGTTTCGCTGCCAAGCCTATGAGTGAAAGGATAAATGACTGTGATCAGTTGATCAAGAAGGTACAATATATCCTTGAATCACTTAAAATACTAGTAACAAACTATGAAAAAGAATTAAACAAATTAAAATTCAAGTTTTCTAACTTAAGCGGAAGTCTAATGCAAATTCGCTTAGCGAACTCTAACCTAACTGATCAACTCAGCAGGGTAACTTCCAAGAGTGAGGAGAGAAGGATGTGGACAGAGCTGAAGGAGTCACAGTTAGTTAGGGCTAGGGATGAACTTATTTATTTGCAACGTGACAATTTGAAGTTTTTAAAACAAAGGAATGTTTTTGTTAGATTGCTAAACTTTTATATTCAAATATCACTCAACTGCATTTAGATTGTGAGATTGGTAAAAAGATTCATAAAATGATTTTTTCCCTTCCTTCAATTTAAGGAAGACGAAGTCATTGTTGAATGTGAATCTATTGTGTCTTCGGATGAGGTTTCAGAAACCTACAAATATGGACTGGACAAAATTGAGGCCTTTATTGAATCCAAAGAACACAAATGCATGCTTAAGAATCTTTTGGACGAAAGTGATAAAATAAAAATGAAGACCGAGACCATACAAAAGTTTGACTCATCAAATGCCAAAATAAGTTCAGTACATAAAATGAATATAGAAAGCACTTCTGAATTTGATGATGACAGCGAGATGAGTGAAATCTCAGTAGAAGACGAGGTCGATTGTTCAGAATTTCTTAAGAGCGAACCTGAGTCAGCGAAACCACTCATTTCTGAAAATTCTGTTGAGTTTGCTTACATATCCAAGGACAAGTCCAAGGTCCTCAAAGAAAAGGCGGTTGTTTATCAAAAGGTGCAAACAGTGCTGAACCAAGTGTATGCCGTTGAAGGAGTAACTAAGAAACAAACGGCAAAATTGGTATCCTTGGTTGATAAAGACAATGCTGAAGGATGAAAAAACTACTTCTGGTCTGCTCCTATTGACAATGCAGACGAAATGGTTGGTATATTGGAGCGAACCTCATGGGGGGGGGGGGGGGTCAAAGGAAGATACGTGGCTGAACCCATCAATAATCCTTCAAGTTTTGATAGACCAAGTTCAAGTGGTACGAAAGAGATACCAAACGACCCAATGAAAGCATCCAGTGTATCTTCAACCACAATCGAAGCTCGAGAAGAGAAACGAAAACCAAGAGCGAATATTCATAAGTCTCAAGAGCAACTCGCTAAACAGAAAAGACAAAGGAATAAGAGATACATGAAGAACCTCAATGCGAGAAAACAGTTTTGGCAGTCTCAAAGCCCTAATTATGTTGACTCTCAAAAGGCGACCAATCCTAAGATAAAAGAGACATCAAGAGCTCCGTCTCCATCTTGCAATCACTGCTAGTCACACAGTCGGAAGAGCCAAAAAAACAAAAGGCAGTTTCGGTCCCACCTCTATCAATGCTCAAAACTGAAAGTCTAGTTTCGGTCCTAAATCCCATCCTCCTCACTCTCAACCAAAGCAGAACCTGGTAAAAGATATCAAAGGAAAGGGAAATATCATCTCGTGTAACACCGAAAATTTCAAAATTTTTTTTTTCAATTTTTATAAAACATAATTCCATCGATATTCATAAAAACACCCATTTTAATTATCCAACAAAACAGTACAAAATCCCAAGATCATAATATCAAGCTCCGAACGTGTGTGAATACGGATGAATCCGGCGCCTTCCCGCGGTCATCACTAGTACCTGAAACGAATAACATCAACATTGTAAGCACAAGGCTTAGTGAGTTCCCCAAAATACCACATATAACACATATTAGCCACTCTAGGCTATAACTCTGTGGGTCCGTGCACCCAAACTCTGTGAACCCTCAGGTTCTGGCTCTGATAAACATGCACCACATAAATCACATAGAAATCATGTAGTACAACACACAACATACATAGCATACAAATACTCTATCACATAACTCTGGTTACCTACTCAAGGTAAAGTATAGTGAGAAGACTCACCTCGCGTATCTCGGTATCTCACGAATCCTGGAAATCCCTCGTGCTCGATCCTCCGAGCTCTAATCCTCCTATAACATTATATGCTTCTAATTAACACTTTATATCTCTAAGGTTGACTATCAATAAGGAGTCAACACTGGTCAACTCTGGTCAACGGTCAACGGTCAACTCTGACCGGACTCGGCGAGTACCAAGGCGACTCGGCGAGTCTGGGCGTATACACCAATTTCCCTGGAATCCTCCCTTGACACGTCGAGCATTCACTCAACTCGACGAGTTCCACCTGGAATGAGTTGTGGGGCCACCACGACTCAACTCGCCGAGTCTCAAAACAACTCGGCGAGTCCAGTTTGACTCAATCCACCGGTCCATTCTGACTCCCCCTTGACTCACTGAGTCCACCCTCCCCAACTCGGCGAGGCCACTCACTGTGTGGTCGGGCAACATTCATGCTACTCGCCGAGTCTGTTCTTCGGACTCGGCAAGTCCGTGCCATGCACTGACTCAATCTTGCTCTAAAGGTCAGATCCAGTCCATTAATCCATAGATCCAGTCCCTCCAAGCTCATTTAGCACGTAAAGTTACAATCTTGATGCACATACTCCCCCACTAGGATCTCGTATAGTCACCAGCTGATGCTCGCAATCGATAACCGCACCGAATCGGCTCAACCAGTCCATGCCCACTATAATACAGACATCACCCATCGCAATAGGAATCAGGTCGATCGGGAACTCAATCCCAAAAATCTCCAATACACATCCCCGGAGGACCTCTGTGGCACAAATCACTCTGTTGGCGGCTATGGAAACCCGCAGGGGCCGACTCAGTGCCCCACGACTAACACTGATATGCTGACTAAATGTCAAAGATACAAAAGATCGACTCGCACCCGAGTCAAATAACACTAAAGCAGGTACAGAATTCACAAGGAAGGTACCTATGCGTAGCATAATATAAGCATAATATCTCAACACCATAAATAAATAATGAAAAGGAAGCGTACCAGCCACAACGCCGGGTGCAGCGCGGACCTCTTCCGCAGTCAGCTGAAAGGCTCTCCCCCGAGCCCTCGGTGCCTCGGCCTTTACGGGCCGAATCTCTGTAGCAGTAGCTCTGATGGCGGCGGGAGCAGACCCCTGAGATGCTCCGCGCAGCAGCGGACACTCTGCCTTCCGGTGTCCGGTCTGGTTGCAGTGGAAGCACACTGCAAATCCCTTGGGGCAGTCCTTGGCCATATGCCCCTCCTTGCCACATTTGTAGCAAGACCCTGCTCGACAGAATCCATCGTGACCCTTGCCGCACTTTCCACAAGTGCGGCCCTTCTGGCTCCCGGGTCTGGGATCAGCGGGCTTGGCCCGCTTGGCTGCCGACTGGGACTGTGCCGGCCGCCGATCCCTCCCTAGAGACTCCGCCTCCTCCCTGGCCTGAGTCTCAAGCTCAATCTCCCTCTTCCGAGCATTTGCCTGAAGCTCGGCAAATGTCCGATACGAGGAGTTCGCAGCGAACTCCCGAATATCCCATCTCAGAATGCTCAGGTAACGGCTCATACGTGCCTGCTCGGTGGACACGAGCTCAGGGCAGAACATCGCCCTCTCATGAAACATCCTCGTAATCGCTGTAACTGACTCGGTACCCTGCTTGAGGGTCAGAAACTCCTGTGTCAGACGCTCCCTCTCCACCTGAGGAACGTACTCATCTCGGAACATGGTAGTGAACCTCTCCCAGGTCACTGCCGAAAGCTCAGTCGGTGTGAAGTGTGCGGTCACAAACTTCCACCAGTCCTTCGCTCCCAAGCGAAGCTGGTTCAGCGCGAACCGAACCTTCAAATGCTCAGGGGACGAGCAAGTGAAGAAGCATCCCTCCATATCAGATATCCACCTCATAGTTGCCACCGGATCCTGCGTACCATCAAACTCTGGTGGCTTGGTGTTGCTGAACTCCCTAAACAATGTCGCATCACCTTTCTGGGGTCTTGCCGCAGCAATCGCTGCGGTAGCCGCTGCAACCGCAGCCTCAGAAAGAGCAGCATAGCGCTCGTCAAATGTCTCAATCAACGTGGTCTTAATAGACCCGAACATCTCTGGTATCTCAGCTTTGATGACCGCAGCCACCTCCTTATGAATGATTAGTCGAATCTCCTCATCACTAGCTCCGGCATCCTCTGGCATATGACGTGTCCTCACCATGATCAACCTCTGAAATACAACATGCGATAATTAGACTTCACTTGAACACTCTTACATTCGACAATCCACCCCTCCTTGATCCTTGGCATCCCAAGATTCTTATTTGGACTGTGTACCGCACCGGTGCTTTCAGTAGTACGGGCCTAATACTACTGTCCGCACCGTTACAGTACACACCCCAAATCTTCCTCTTCGGATCCCAATCCCCAAGTACTCTATTATACTTAAATCACTTGTAACAGATCTCACACAAAGCCCTAGCTGCTACCTAATTACTCTCAGCATCTCATAGCAGCTCACCCCTCCCTAGGCTAAGGCATCACAAAACAGGCCACTCTAGTCCTATTAGCAATACCTAGCCTACTCTAGCATGCAAACACATCACATTAATAATAATTATCACATAATATAAAGGTATTTTGGGAATTCACCGTTCGGGTGCTGGCTGATCGTACACACGTTTCTTCTTGGAAAATCTTTTACTCTTAGAAAATTTTGGTTTTATTTTGAAATATCTCTTCAATTCCTCAGTTTGAGTTCAAATACCCCCGAAGGTGTACCCGAATCCCTCAAACCAAGGCTCTGATATCAATTTGTAACACCGAAAATTTCAAACAATTTTTTTTTTCAATTTTTATAAAACATAATTCCATCGATATTCATAAAAACAACCATTTTAATTATCCAACAAAACAATACAAAATCCCAAGATCATAATATCAAGCTCCGAACGTGTGTGTATACGGATGAAGCCGGCGCCTTCCCGCGGTCATCACTAGTACCTGAAACGAATAACATCAACACTGTAAGCACAAGGCTTAGTGAGTTCCCCAAAATACCACATATAACACATATTAGCCACTCTAGGCTATAACTCTGTGGGTCCGTGCACCCAAACTCTGTGAACCCTCAGGTTCTGGCTCTGATAAACATGCACCACATAAATCACATAGAAATCATGCAGTACAACACACAACATACATAGCATACAAATACTTTATCACATAACTCTGGTTACCTACTCAAGGTAAAGTATAGTGAGAAGACTCACCTCGCGTATCTCGGTATCTCACGAATCCTGGAAATCCCTCGTGCTCGATCCTCCGAGCTCTAATCCTCCTATAACATTATATGCTTCTAATTAACACTTTATATCTCTAAGGTTGACTATCAATAAGGAGTCAACACTGGTCAACTCTGGTCAACGGTCAACGGTCAACTCTGACCGGACTCGGCGAGTACCAAGGCGACTCGGCGAGTCTGGGCGTATACACCAATTTCCCTGGAATCCTCCCTTGACACGTCGATCATTCACTCAACTCGACGAGTTCCACCTGGCATGAGTTGTGGGGCCACCACGACTCAACTCGCCGAGTCTCAAAACAACTCGGCGAGTCCAGTTTGACTCAATCCACCGGTCCATTCTGACTCCCCCTTGACTCACTGAGTCCACCCTCCCCAACTCGGTGAGGCCACTCACTGTGTGGTCGGGCAACATTCATGCTACTTGCCGAGTCTGTTCTTCGGACTCGGCGAGTCCGTGCCATGCACTGACTCAATCTTGCTCTAAAGGTCAGATCCAGTCCATTAATCCATAGATCCAGTCCCTCCAAGCTCATTTAGCACGTAAAGTTACAATCTTGATGCACATACAACCTCTATATGACCATATATGATGTTTTTGACTCATTTACTACAACACAAGGTCATGGACTCCATTATCATACATAAAGCTTGATGAGTAAGACTCTCTGGACCTCTATGGGTCCAGATCCATAACCTCAACTCAAGGAGGGAACCAATGGGCACCAAATCATCCCATAAATGACCATCATAATCCCTAAATTGCATAATGCTTCACCAAACAGAAAATAGTCCGAGATCATACCTCTAGAGTGATGATCTAAGCCCCAAATCCACGAAATAGCAACCTCCTTTGCTTCCTCTTGCCTAGAGTCTCCTTCTTCTTGCTAAATAACACACACAAGGTCAAGAAATGCTCCTTTCTCTTCACAAATCGCTCAAGAACACAAGGGTCTCTCACTGAGGGTTGGGTGAGCACAAATGACGGCCATAAGGCCCTTTAAATAGGCCTCAAACCCGGAAATTTAGGGTTTCATTACACAGCGCAGACTCGCCGAGTCCATATCCTGGACTCGCCGAGTCCAGGCGCGCTCCATTGTCCAAATTTGCATCCCTACTCGGCGAGTCTGAGCTCCAACTCGCCGAGTCCCCTTCACAATACCACAAAATTAAATTTACAAGATACCTGGTAAAAATCCGGATGTTACAACTCTCCCCCACTAGAACTAGACTTCGCCCTCGAAGTATCGCTCTAAAACAGCTCCGGATGCTGCTCCCGCATCATACCCTCCGGCTCCCAGGTCATTTCTGATCCCCTTCGATGTTGCCACTGAACCAATACCAGAGGTACCTCCTTGTTCCTCAAAATCTTGATCTTCCGATCCCTAATAGCCACTGGTCTCTCAGCATAATTCAGGCTTGCATCCACCTAAATATCCTCTAATGGAACCACTGCCGACTCATCGGCTATACATTTCCTCAACTGCGATACATGAAAAGTGTTGTGAATCTGCCCCAACTCTGCTGGTAACTCCAGCCGATAGGCTACCCGGCCTACCCTTGCAATCACACGAAACGGACCTATAAACTGGGGCCCCAATTTGCCCCTCTTCCTGAACCGGATCACTCCTTTCCAAGGAGAAACCTTCAAGAGAACGAAGTCGCCGACCTGAAATTCCAGCTCGGACCGGCGCCTATCCGCATAACTCTTTTGTCGGCTCTGAGCGGTCAAAAACCTGTGTCTGACCAGCTGTATCTGCTCTGTCGTCTGATTCACGATCTCTGTACTACCCATTATTACCCTTTGCCCAACCTCTCCCCAACATATGGGAGTCCGACACCTCCTACCATACAACAGCTCAAAGGGCGGCATACCGATGCTCGAATGATGGTTGTTATTGTAGGAAAACTCTGCCAAGGGCAAATACGTGTCCCAACTACCTCCAAAGTCCAATACACATGCTCGAAGCATGTCCTCAAGTGTCTGAATCGTCCGCTCACTCTGGCTGTCGGTCTGGGGGTGGTATGCGGTACTAAAATGCAGCTTAGTACCCAACTCCTCATGAAATTTCTTCCAGAAACGGGAAGTGAAACGCACATCGCGGTCTGAAACAATCGAGATCGGCACCCCATGCCGAGATACAACCTCCCTCACATAAATCTCCGCCAACTTCTCCGCCGAAGAACTCT
This sequence comes from Lactuca saligna, assembly GCF_052625555.1. Classification (NCBI taxonomy): domain Eukaryota; kingdom Viridiplantae; phylum Streptophyta; class Magnoliopsida; order Asterales; family Asteraceae; genus Lactuca; species Lactuca saligna. The sequence continues at coordinate 149,558,689 of NC_136420.1, forward strand.
CATTGATGGCAAGAAAGTGAGCGCTCTTTGTCAACCTATCCACAATCACCCAAATTGCATCGACTCCTCTGGCAATCCTCGGCAATTTGGTGATGAAACCCATAGCGATCTGTTCCCACTTCCACTCGGGAACCTCCAATGGCTGCAACTTGCCATGCGGTCTCTGGTGTTCGGCCTTTACCCTTCGACAGGTCAAACACCTCTCGACAAACCATGCGACATCCCTCTTCATACAAGGCCACCAATACTCCTTCCTTAAGTCCAAATACATCTTTGTAGCCCCAGGATGGATCGAAAATTTCGATCTATGAGCCTCCTCCATCAATGTAGTACGCGTACCGCCCACAAACGATACCCAGATCCGGCCCTGGTAAGTTATAAGACCCCGACTATCCGATATAAACTCAGAAACCAACCCAACGACCCGCTCTCTCTTCTGCATCTCCGGACGCACAGCCTCGGCCTGAGCCCCACGAATGGCGTCCAGAACTGGAGCTATCACGGTCAATCTCAAACATACAGCTTTCAGTGGAGTAGTTTCCGCCCTGCGACTCAATGCGTCGGCTACCACATTAGCCTTGCCCGGGTGGTACAAGATCTCGCAATCATAATCCTTGACCACATCTAACCATCTTCTCTGCCGCATATTTAGGTTAGGCTGATCCATCAAGTATTTCAAGATCTTATGGTCCGTGTAAATCGTACAACGAACCCCATACAAGTAGTGCCGCCAAATCTTGAGGGCGAACACCACTGCCCCCAACTCCAAATCATGTGTGGGGTACCTCGTCTCGTGAGGCTTCAACTGCCTCAACGCATATGCTATCACATGTTCCTTCTGCATCAGAACCGCTCCCAGTCCTAAAATCGATGCATCACAGAATACCACAAAACCTTCCATCCCTTTCGGAAGAGCTAATACCGGAGCATCACACAACCTCTGGCGAAGCGTCTCAAAGGAGGTCTGCTGCTCGGGACCCCATAAAAATGTAACACCCTTCCGGGTCAATCTGGTGAGTGGAACCGCAATCTTGGAGAAATCCTTAATAAACCTCCGATAATACTCTGCCAACCCAAGGAAACTCCGGATCTCAGAAGGTGACCTTGGCACCTCCCACCTCATCACTGCGTCAACCTTGGCCGGATCGACCAATATCCCCTTCTGGTTAACGAGATGTCCCAGAAACTGGACCTCCCGCAACCAGAAATCGCACTTGGAAAACTTTGCATAAAGTTTCTCCGATCTCAAAACTCCAAGAACCTCCCTCAAATGCTCCTCGTGATGCTCTCTAGATCTCGAATTTACCAGAATATTATCAATGAACACAATCACCGACCGATCCAACATCGGCCGACATACCCTGTTCATGAGGTCCATGAACACAGCCGGGGCATTGGTGAGCCCAAAAGGCATCACCACAAACTCATAATGCCCATAACGCGTCCTGAATGCTGTCTTCTGGACGTCCTCGTCCCGCACTCTCACCTGATGATAGCCCGACCTCAAATCAATCTTGGAGAACCAAGATGCTCCCTGTAACTGATCGAATAAATCGTCGATCCTCAGCAACGGGTAACGGTTCTTGACCGTCAGCTTATTCAATTCCCGGTAATCAATACACATGCGATGCGAGCCATCTTTCTTCTTCACAAACAGGATGGGTGCTCCCCACGGCGAGCTACTCGGCCGAATAAACCCCTTCCCCAGCAGCTCCTGAAGCTGCGAGGATAACTCTTGCATCTCTGGAGGCGCAAGGCGATACGGCACCTTAGCGATAGGCGCGGCTCCCGGAACCAAATCGATACCAAACTCCACTTGCCTCACGGGAGGCACACCTGGTAACTCTTCGGGAAAGACATCCGGAAACTCACGCACCACCGGAACTTCATCCACCGAACTCGGTCTCTTGGAGATCACTCGCGTATCCATCACATACGCCACAAAACCCTTACAGCCCTGCTGTAAACACTGCCTTGCCCTAGCAGCCGAACAAAAGGCTGATCCAGAACGTGTACCCTCGCCGTAAACCGAAAGAACTCCCGCACTAGGATCTCGTATAGTCACCAGCTGATGCTCGCAATCGATAACCGCACCGAATCGGCTCAACCAGTCCATGCCCACTATAATACAGACATCACCCATCGCAATAGGAATCAGGTCGATCGGGAACTTAATCCCAAAAATCTCCAATACACATCCCCGGAGGACCTCTATGGCACAAATCACTCTATCGGCGGCTATGGAAACCCGCAGGGGCCGACTCAGTGCCCCACGACTAACACTGATATGCTTACTAAATGTCAGAGATACAAAAGATCGACTCGCACCCGAGTCAAATAACACTAAAGCAGGTACAGAATTCACAAGGTATGTACCTATGCATAGCATAATATAAGCATAATATCTCAACACCATAAATAAATAATGAAAAGGAAGCGTACTAGCCACAACGTCGGGTGCAGCGCGGACCTCTTCCGCAGTTAGCTGAAAGGCTCTCCCCCGAGCCCTCGGTGCCTCGGCCTTTACGGGCCGACTCTCTGTAGCAGTAGCTCTGATGGCGGCGGGAGCAGACCCCTGAGATGCTCCGCGCAGCAGCGGACACTCTGCCTTCCGGTGTCCGGTCTGGTTGCAGTGGAAGCACACTGCAAATCCCTTGGGGCAGTCCTTGGCCATATGCCCCTCCTTGCCACATTTGTAGCAAGACCCTGCTCGACAGACTCCATCGTGACCCTTGCCGCACTTTCCACAAGTGCGGCCCTTCTGGCTCCCGGGTCTGGGATCAGCGGGCTTGGCCCGCTTGGCTGCCGGCTGGGACTGTGCCGGCCGCCGATCCCTCCCTAGAGACTCCGCCTCCTCCCTGGCCTGAGTCTCAAGCTCAATCTCCCTCTTCCGAGCATTTGCCTGAAGCTCGGCAAATGTTCGATACGAGGAGTTCGCAGCGAACTCCCGAACATCCCGTCTCAGAATGCTCAGGTAACGGCTCATACGTGCCTGCTCGGTGGACACGTGCTCAGGGCAGAACATCGCCCTCTCATGAAACATCCTCGTAATCGCTGTAACTAACTCGGTACCCTGCTTAAGGGTCAGAAACTCCTGTGTCAGACGCTCCCTCTCCACCTGAGGAACGTACTCATCTCGGAACATGGTAGTGAACCTCTCCCAGGTCACTGCCGAAAGCTCAGTCGGTGTGAAGTGTGCCGTCACAAACTTCCACCAGTCCTTCGCTCCCAAGCGAAGCTGGTTCAGCACGAACCGAACCTTCAAATGCTCAGGGGACGAGCAAGTGAAGAAGCATCCCTCCATATCAGATATCCACCTCATAGCTGCCACCGGATCCTGCGTACCATCAAACTCTGGTGGCTTGGTGTTGCTGAACTCCCTAAACAATGTCGCCTCACCTCCCTGGGGTCTTGCCGCAGCAATCGCTGCGGTAGCCGCTGCAACCGCAACCTCAGAAAGAGCAGCATAGCGCTCGTCAAATGTCTCAATCAACGCGGTCTTAATAGAACCAAACATCTCTGGTATCTCAGCTCTGATGACCGCAGCCACCTCCTTATGAATGATTAGTCGAATCTCCTCATCACTAGCTCCGGCATCCTCTGGCATATGACGTGTCCTCACCATGATCAACCTCCGAAATACAACATGCGATAATTAGACTTCACTCGAACACTCTTACATTCGACAATCCACCCCTCCTTGATCCTTGGCATCCCAAGATTCTTATTTGGACTGTGTACCGCACCGGTGCTTTCAGTAGTACGGGCCCAATACTACTGTCCGCACCGTTACAGTACACACCCCAAATCTTCCTCTTCGGATCCCAATCCCCAAGTACTCTATTATACTTAAATCACTTGTAACAGATCTCACACAAAGCCCTAGCTGCTACCTAATTACTCTCAGCATCTCATAGCAGCTCACCCCTCCCTAGGCTAAGGCATCACAAAACAGGCCACTAGTCCTATTAGCAATACCTAGCCTACTCTAGCATGCAAACACATCACATTAATAATAATTATCACATAATATAAAGGTATTTTGGGAATTCACCGTTCGGGCGCTGGCTGATCGTACACACGTTTCTTCCTGGAAAATCTTTTACTCTTAGAAAATTTTGGTTTTATTTTGAAATATCTCTTCAATTCCTCAGTTTGAGTTCAAATACCCTCGAAGGTGTACCCGAATCCCTCAAACCAAGGCTCTGATACCAATTTGTAACACCGAAAATTTCAAACAAATTTTTTTTCAATTTTTATAAAACATAATTCCATCGATATTCATAAAAACAACCATTTTAATTATCCAACAAAACAATACAAAATCCCAAGATCATAATATCAAGCTCCGAACGTGTGTGTATACGGATGAAGCCGGCGCCTTCCCGTGGTCATCACTAGTACCTGAAACGAATAACATCAACACTGTAAGCACAAGGCTTAGTGAGTTCCCCAAAATACCACATATAACACATAGTAGCCACTCTAGGCTATAACTCTGTGGGTCCGTGCACCCAAACTCTGTGAACCCTCAGGTTCTGGCTCTGATAAACATGCACCACATAAATTACATAGAAATCATGCAGTACAACACACAACATACATAGCATACAAATACTCTATCACATAACTCTGGTTACCTACTCAAGGTAAAGTATAGTGAGAAGACTCACCTCGCGTATCTCGGTATCTCACGAATCCTGGAAATCCCTCGTGCTCGATCCTCCGAGCTCTAATCCTCCTATAACATTATATGCTTCTAATTAACACTTTATATCTCTAAGGTTGACTATTAATAAGGAGTCAACACTGGTCAACTCTGGTCAACGGTCAACGGTCAACTCTGACCGGACTCGGCGAGTACCAAGGCGACTCGGCGAGTCTGGGCGTATACACCAATTTCCCTGGAATCCTCCCTTGACACGTCGATCATTCACTCAACTCGACGAGTTCCACCTGGCATGAGTTGTGGGGCCACCACGACTCAACTCGCCGAGTCTCAAAACAACTCGACGAGTCCAGTTTGACTCAATCCACCGGTCCATTCTGACTCCCCCTTGACACACTGAGTCCACCCTCCTCAACTCGGTGAGGCCACTCACTGTGTGGTCGGGCAACATTCATGCTACTTGCCGAGTCTGTTCTTCGGACTCGGCGAGTCCGTGCCATGCACTGACTCAATCTTGCTCTAAAGGTCAGATCCAGTCCATTAATCCATAGATCCAGTCCCTCCAAGCTCATTTAGCACGTAAAGTTACAATCTTGATGCACATACAACCTCTATATGACCATATATGATGTTTTTGACTCATTTACTACAACACAAGGTCATGGACTCCATTGTCATACATAAAGCTTGATGAGTAAGACTCTCTGGACCTCTATGGGTCCAGATCCATAACCTCAACTCAAGGAGGGAACCAATGGGCACCAAATCATCCCATAAATGACCATCATAAGCCCTAAATTGCATAATGCTTCACCAAACAGAAAATAGTCCGAGATCATACCTCTAGAGTGATGATCTAAGCCCCAAATCAACGAAATAGCAACCTCCTTTGCTTCCTCTTGCCTAGAGTCTCCTTCTTCTTGCTAAATAACACACACAAGGTCAAGAAATGCTCCTTTCTCTTCACAAATCGCTCAAGAACACAAGGGTCTCTCACTGAGGGTTGGGTGAGCACAAATGACGGCCATAAGGCCCTTTAAATAGGCCTCAAACCCGGAAATTTAGGGTTTCATTACACAGCGCAGACTCGCCGAGTCCATATCCTGGACTCGCCGAGTCCAGGCGCGCTCCATTGTCCAAATCCGCGTCCCTACTCGGCGAGTCTGAGCTCCAACTCGCCGAGTCCCCTTCACAATACCACAAAATTAAATTTACAAGATACCTGGTAAAAATCCGGATGTTACAACTCTCCCCCACTAGAACTAGACTTCGCCCTCGAAGTATCGCTCTAAAACAGCTCCGAATGCTGCTCCCGCATCATACCCTCCGGCTCCCAGGTCATTTCTGATCCCCTCCGATGTTGCCACTGAACCAATACCAGAGGTACCTCCTTGTTCCTCAAAATCTTGATCTTCCGATCCCTAATAGCCACTGGTCTCTCAGCATAATTCAGGCTTGCATCCACCTGAATATCCTCTAATGGAACCACTGCCGACTCATCGGCTATACATTTCCTCAACTGCGATACATGAAAAGTGTTGTGAATCTGCCCCAACTCTGCTAGTAACTCCAGCCGATAGGCTACCCGGCCTACCCTTGCAATCACACGAAACGGACCTATAAACTGGGGCCCCAATTTGCCCCTCTTCCTGAACCGGATCACTCCTTTCCAAGGAGAAACCTTCAGGAGAACGAAGTCGCCGACCTGAAATTCCAGCTCGGACCGGCGCCTATCCGCATAACTCTTTTGTCGGCTCTGAGCAGTCAATAACCTGTGTCTGACCAGCTGTATCTGCTCTGTCGTCTGATTCACGATCTCTGTACTACCCATTATTACCCTTTGCCCAACCTCTCCCCAACATATGGGAGTCCGACACCTCCTACCATACAACAGCTCAAAGGGCGGCATACCGATGCTCGAATGATGGCTGTTATTGTAGGAAAACTCTGCCAAGGGCAAATACGTGTCCCAACTACCTCCAAAGTCCAATACACATGCTCGAAGCATGTCCTCAAGTGTCTGAATCGTCCGCTCACTCTGGCCGTCGGTCTGGGGGTGGTATGCGGTACTAAAATGCAGCTTAGTACCCAACTCCTCATGAAATTTCTTCCAGAAACGGGAAGTGAAACGCACATCGCGGTCTGAAACAATCGAGATCGGCACCCCATGCCGAGATACAACCTCCCTCACATAAATCTCCGCCAACTTCTCCGCCGAAGAACTCTCATTGATGGCAAGAAAGTGAGCGCTCTTTGTCAACCTATCCACAATCACCCAAATTGCATCGACTCCTCTGGCAGTCCTCGGCAATTTGGTGATGAAACCCATAGCGATCTGTTCCCACTTCCACTCGGGAACCTCCAATGGCTGCAACTTGCCATGCGGTCTCTGGTGTTCGGCCTTTACCCTTCGACAGGTCAAACACCTCTCGACAAACCATGCGACATCCCTCTTCATACATGGCCACCAATACTCCCTCCTTAAGTCCAAATACATCTTTGTAGCCCCGGGAAAATTTCGATCTATGAGCCTCCTCCATCAATGTAGTACGCGTACCGCCCACAAACGATACCCAGATCCGGTCCTGATAAGTCATAAGACCCCGACTATCCGATATAAACTCAGAAACCAACCCAACGACCCGCTCTCTCTTCTGCATCTCCGGACGCACAGCCTCGGCCTGAGCCCCACGAATGGCGTCCAGAACTGGAGCTATCACGGTCAATCTCAAACATACAGCTTTCAGTGGAGTAGTTTCCGCCCTGCGACTCAATGCGTCGGCTACCACATTAGCCTTGCCCGGGTGGTACAAGATCTCGCAATCATAATCCTTGACCACATCTAACCATCTTCTCTGCCGCATATTTAGGTTAGGCTGATCCATCAAGTATTTCAAGCTCTTATGGTCCGTGTAAATCGTACAACGAACCCCATACAAGTAGTGCCGCCAAATCTTGAGGGCGAACACCACTGCCCCCAACTCCAAATCATGTGTGGGGTACCTCGTCTCGTGAGGCTTCAACTGCCTCGATGCATATGCTATCACATGTCCCTTCTGCATCAGAACCGCTCCCAGTCCTAAAATCGATGCATCACAGAATACCACAAAACCTTCCATCCCTTCCGGAAGAGCTAATACCGGAGCTTCACACAACCTCTGGCGAAGCGTCTCAAAGGAGGTCTGCTGCTCGGGACCCCATAAAAATGTAACACCCTTCCGGGTCAATCTGGTGAGTGGAACCGCAATCTTGGAGAAATCCTTAATAAACCTCCGATAATACTCTGCCAACCCAAGGAAACTCCGGATCTCAGAAGGTGACCTTGGCACCTCCCACCTCATCACTGCGTCAACCTTGGCCGGATCGACCAATATCCCCTTCTGGTTAACGAGAAGTCCCAGAAACTGGACCTCCCGCAACCAGAAATCGCACTTGGAAAACTTTGCATAAAGTTTCTCTGATCTAAAAACTCCAAGAACCTCCCTCAAATGCTCCTCGTGATGCTCTCTAGATCTCGAATTTACCAGAATATCATCAATGAACACAATCACCGACCGATCCAACATCGGCTGACATACCCTGTTCATGAGGTCCATGAACACAGCCGGGGCATTGGTGAGCCCAAAAGGCATCACCACAAACTCATAATGCCCATAACGCGTCCTGAATGCTGTCTTCTGTACGTCCTCGTCCCGCACTCTCACCTGATGATAGCCCGACCTCAAATCAATCTTGGAGAACCAAGATGCTCCCTGTAACTGATCGAATAAATCGTCGATCCTCAGCAACGGGTAACGGTTCTTGACCGTCAGCTTATTCAATTCCCGGTAATCAATACACATGCGGTGCGAGCCATCTTTCTTCTTCACAAACAGGATGGGTGCTCCCCACGGTGAGCTACTCGGCCGAATAAACCCCTTCCCCAGCAGCTCCTGAAGCTGCGAGGATAACTCTTGCATCTCTGGAGGCGCAAGGCGATACGGCACCTTAGCGATAGGCGCGGCTCCCGGAACCAAATCGATACCAAACTCCACTTGCCTCACGGGAGGCACACCTGGTAACTCTTCGGGAAAGACATCCGGAAACTCACGCACCACCGGAACTTCATCCACCGAACTCGGTCTCTCGGAGATCACTCGCGTATCCATCACATACGCCACAAAACCCTTACTGCCCTGCTGTAAACACTGCCTTGCCCTAGCAGCCGAACAAAAGGCTGATCCAGAACGTGTACCCTCGCCGTAAACCGAAAGAACTCCCGCACTAGGATCTCGTATAGTCACCAGCTGATGCTCGCAATCGATAACCGCACCGAATCGGCTCAACCAGTCCATGCCCACTATAATACAGACATCACCCATCGCAATAGGAATCAGGTCGATCGGGAACTCAATCCCAAAAATCTCCAATACACATCCCCAGAGGACCTCTATGGCACAAATCACTCTGTCGGCGGCTATGGAAACCCGCAGGGGCCGACTCAGTGCCCCACGACTAACACTGATATGCTGACTAAATGTCAGAGATACAAAAGATCGACTCGCACCCGAGTCAAATAACACTAAAGCAGGTACAGAATTCACAAGGAAGGTACCTATGCATAGCATAATATAAGCATAATATCTCAACACCATAAATAAATAATGAAAAGGAAGCGTACCAGCCACAACGTCGGGTGCAGCGCGGACCTCTTCCGCAGTCAGCTGAAAGGCTCTCCCCCGAGCCCTCGGTGCCTCGGCCTTTACGGGCCGACTCTCTGTAGCAGTAGCTCTGATGGCGGCGGGAGCAGACCCCTGAGATGCTCCGCGCAGCAGCGGACACTCTGCCTTCCGGTGTCCGGTCTGGTTGCAGTGGAAGCACACTGCAAATCCCTTGGGGCAGTCCTTGGCCATATGCCCCTCCTTGCCACATTTGTAGCAAGACCCTGCTCGACAGACTCCATCGTGACCCTTGCCGCACTTTCCACAAGTGCGGCCCTTCAGGCTCCCGGGTCTGGGATCAGCGGGCTTGGCCCGCTTGGCTGCCGGCTGGGACTGTGCCGGCCGCCGATCCCTCCCTAGAGACTCCGCCTCCTCCCTGGCCTGAGTCTCAAGCTCAATCTCCCTCTTTCGAGCATTTGCCTGAAGCTCGGCAAATGTTCGATACGAGGAGTTCGCAGCGAACTCCCGAACATCCCGTCTCAGAATGCTCAGGTAACGGCTCATACGTGCCTGCTCGGTGGACACGTGCTCAGGGCAGAACATCGCCCTCTCATGAAACATCCTCGTAATCGCTGTAACTAACTCGGTACCCTGCTTAAGGGTCAGAAACTCCTGTGTCAGACGCTCCCTCTCCACCTGAGGAACGTACTCATCTCGGAACATGGTAGTGAACCTCTCCCAGGTCACTGCCGAAAGCTCAGTCGGTGTGAAGTGTGCCGTCACAAACTTCCACCAGTCCTTCGCTCCCAAGCGAAGCTGGTTCAGCACGAACCGAACCTTCAAATGCTCAGGGGACGAGCAAGTGAAGAAGCATCCCTCCATATCAGATATCCACCTCATAGCTGCCACCGGATCCTGCGTACCATCAAACTCTGGTGGCTTGGTGTTGCTGAACTCCCTAAACAATGTCGCCTCACCTCCCTGGGGTCTTGCCGCAGCAATCGCTGCGGTAGCCGCTGCAACCGCAACCTCAGAAAGAGCAGCATAGCGCTCGTCAAATGTCTCAATCAACGCGGTCTTAATAGAACCAAACATCTCTGGTATCTCAGCTCTGATGACCGCAGCCACCTCCTTATGAATGATTAGTCGAATCTCCTCATCACTAGCTACGGCATCCTCTCGCATATGACGTGTCCTCACCATGATCAACCTCTGAAATACAACATGCGATAATTAGACTTCACTCGAACACTCTTACATTCGACAATCCACCCCTCCTTGATCCTTGGCATCCCAAGATTCTTATTTGGACTGTGTACCGCACCGGTGCTTTCAGTAGTACGGGCCCAATACTACTGTCCGCACCGTTACAGTACACACCCCAAATCTTCCTCTTCGGATCCCAATCCCCAAGTACTCTATTATACTTAAATCACTTGTAACAGATCTCACACAAAGCCCTAGCTGCTACCTAATTACTCTCAGCATCTCATAGCAGCTCACCCCTCCCTAGGCTAAGGCATCACAAAACAGGCCACTCTAGTCCTATTAGCAATACCTAGCCTACTCTAGCATGCAAACACATCACATTAATAATAATTATCACATAATATAAAGGTATTTTGGGAATTCACCGTTCGGGCGCTGGCTGATCGTACACACGTTTCTTCCTGGAAAATCTTTTACTCTTAGAAAATTTTGGTTTTATTTTGAAATATCTCTTCAATTCCTCAGTTTGAGTTCAAATACCCCCGAAGGTGTACCCGAATCCCTCAAACCAAGGCTCTGATACCAATTTGTAACACCGAAAATTTCAAACAAATTTTTTTTCAATTTTTATAAAACATAATTCCATCGATATTCATAAAAACAACCATTTTAATTATCCAACGAAACAATACAAAATCCCAAGATCATAATATCAAGCTCCGAACGTGTGTGTATACGGATGAAGCCGGCGCCTTCCCGTGGTCATCACTAGTACCTGAAACGAATAACATCAACACTGTAAGCACAAGGCTTAGTGAGTTCCCCAAAATACCACATATAACACATAGTAGCCACTCTAGGCTATAACTCTGTGGGTCCGTGCACCCAAACTCTGTGAACCCTCAGGTTCTGGCTCTGATAAACATGCACCACATAAATCACATAGAAATCATGCAGTACAACACACAACATACATAGCATACAAATACTCTATCACATAACTCTGGTTACCTACTCAAGGTAAAGTATAGTGAGAAGACTCACCTCGCGTATTTCGGTATCTCACGAATCCTGGAAATCCCTCGTGCTCGATCCTCCGAGCTCTAATCCTCCTATAACATTATATGCTTCTAATTAACACTTTATATCTCTAAGGTTGACTATCAATAAGGAGTCAACACTGGTCAACTCTGGTCAACGGTCAACGGTCAACTCTGACCGGACTCGGCGAGTACCAAGGCGACTCGGCGAGTCTGGGCGTATACACCAATTTCCCTAGAATCCTCCCTTGACACGTCGATCATTCACTCAACTCGACGAGTTCCACCTGGCATGAGTTGTGGGGCCACCACGACTCAACTCACCGAGTCTCAAAACAACTCGACGAGTCCAGTTTGACTCAATCCACCGGTCCATTCTGACTCCCCCTTGACTCACTGAGTCCACCCTCCCCAACTCGGTGAGGCCACTCACTGTGTGGTCGGGCAACATTCATGCTACTTGCCGAGTCTGTTCTTCGGACTCGGCGAGTCCGTGCCATGCACTGTCTCAATCTTGCTCTAAAGGTCAGATCCAGTCCATTAATCCATAGATCCAGTCCCTCCAAGCTCATTTAGCACGTAAAGTTACAATCTTGATGCACATACAACCTCTATATGACCATATATGATGTTTTTGACTCATTTACTACAACACAAGGTCATGGACTCCATTGTCATACATAAAGCTTGATGAGTAAGACTCTCTGGACCTCTATGGGTCCAGATCCATAACCTCAACTCAAGGAGGGAACCAATGGGCACCAAATCATCCCATAAATGACCATCATAAGCCCTAAATTGCATAATGCTTCACCAAACAGAAAATAGTCCGAGATCATACCTCTAGAGTGATGATCTAAGCCCCAAATCCACGAAATAGCAACCTCCTTTGCTTCCTCTTGCCTAGAGTCTCCTTCTTCTTGCTAAATAACACACACAAGGTCAAGAAATGCTCCTTTCTCTTCACAAATCGCTCAAGAACACAAGGGTCTCTCACTGAGGGTTGGGTGAGCACAAATGACGGCCATAAGGCCCTTTAAATAGGCCTCAAACCCGGAAATTTAGGGTTTCATTACACAGCGCAGACTCGCCGAGTCCATATCCTGGACTCGCCGAGTCCAGGCGCGCTCCATTGTCCAAATCCGCGTCCCTACTCGGCGAGTCTGAGCTCCAACTCGCCGAGTCCCCTTCACAATACCACAAAATTAAATTTACAAGATACCTGGTAAAAATCCGGATGTTACAACTCTCCCCCACTAGAACTAGACTTCGCCCTCGAAGTATCGCTCTAAAACAGCTCCGGATGCTGCTCCCGCATCATACCCTCCGGCTCCCAGGTCATTTCTGATCCCCTCCGATGTTGCCACTGAACCAATACCAGAGGTACCTCCTTGTTCCTCAAAATCTTGATCTTCCGATCCCTAATAGCCACTGGTCTCTCAGCATAATTCAGGCTTGCATCCACCTGAATATCCTCTAATGGAACCACTGCCGACTCATCGGCTATACATTTCCTCAACTGCGATACATGAAAAGTGTTGTGAATCTGCCCCAACTCTGCTGGTAACTCCAGCCGATAAGCTACCCGGCCTACCCTTGCAATCACACGAAACGGACCTATAAAATGGGGCCCCAATTTGCCCCTCTTCCTGAACCGGATCACTCCTTTCCAAGGAGAAACCTTCAGGAGAACGAAGTCGCCGACCTGAAATTCCAGCTCGGACCGGCGCCTATCCGCATAACTCTTTTGTCGGCTCTGAGTGGTCAATAACCTGTGTCTGACCAGTTGTATCTGCTCTGTCGTCTGATTCACGATCTCTGTACTACCCATTATTACCCTTTGCCCAACCTCTCCCCAACATATGGGAGTCCGACACCTCCTACCATACAACAGCTCAAAGGGCGGCATACCGATGCTCGAATGATGGCTGTTATTGTAGGAAAACTCTGCCAAGGGCAAATACGTGTCCCAACTACCTCCAAAGTCCAATACACATGCTCGAAGCATGTCCTCAAGTGTCTGAATCGTCCGCTCACTCTGGCCGTCGGTCTGGGGGTGGTATGCGGTACTAAAATGCAGCTTAGTACCCAACTCCTCATGAAATTTCTTCCAGAAACGGGAAGTGAAACGCACATCGCGGTCTGAAACAATCGAGATCGGCACCCCATGCCGAGATACAACCTCCCTCACATAAATCTCCGCCAACTTCTCCGCCGAAGAACTCTCATTGATGGCAAGAAAGTGAGCGCTCTTTGTCAACCTATCCACAATCACCCAAATTGCATCGACTCCTCTGGCAGTCCTCGGCAATTTGGTGATGAAACCCATAGCGATCTGTTCCCACTTCCACTCGGGAACCTCCAATGGCTGCAACTTGCCATGCGGTCTCTGGTGTTCGGCCTTTACCCTTCGACAGGTCAAACACCTCTCGACAAACCATGCGACATCCCTCTTCATACAAGGCCACCAATACTCCTTCCTTAAGTCCAAATACATCTTTGTAGCCCCGGGATGGATCGAAAATTTCGATCTATGAGCCTCCTCCATCAATGTAGTACGCGTACCGCCCACAAACGATACCCAGATCCGGCCCTGATAAGTCATAAGACCCCGACTATCCGATATAAACTCAGAAACCAACCCAACGACCCGCTCTCTCTTCTGCATCTCCGGACGCACAGCCTCGGCCTGAGCCCCACGAATGGCGTCCAGAACTGGAGCTATCACGGTCAATCTCAAACATACAGCTTTCAGTGGAGTAGTTTCCGCCCTGCGACTCAATGCGTCGGCTACCACATTAGCCTTGCCCGGGTGGTACAAGATCTCGCAATCATAATCCTTGACCACATCTAACCATCTTCTCTGCCGCATATTTAGGTTAGGCTGATCCATCAAGTATTTCAAGCTCTTATGGTCCGTGTAAATCGTACAACGAACCCCATACAAGTAGTGCCGCCAAATCTTGAGGGCGAACACCACTGCCCCCAACTCCAAATCATGTGTGGGGTACCTCGTCTCGTGAGGCTTCAACTGCCTCGATGCATATGCTATCACATGTCCCTTCTGCATCAGAACCGCTCCCAGTCCTAAAATCGATGCATCACAGAATACCACAAAACCTTCCATCCCTTCCGGAAGAGCTAATACCGGAGCTTCACACAACCTCTGGCGAAGCGTCTCAAAGGAGGTCTGCTGCTCGGGACCCCATAAAAATGTAACACCCTTCCGGGTCAATCTGGTGAGTGGAACCGCAATCTTGGAGAAATCCTTAATAAACCTCCGATAATACTCTGCCAACCCAAGGAAACTCCGGATCTCAGAAGGTGACCTTGGCACCTCCCACCTCATCACTGCGTCAACCTTGGCCGGATCGACCAATATCCCCTTCTGGTTAACGAGATGTCCCAGAAACTGGACCTCCCGCAACCAGAAATCGCACTTGGAAAACTTTGCATAAAGTTTCTCCGATCTCAAAACTCCAAGAACCTCCCTCAAATGCTCCTCGTGATGCTCTCTAGATCTTGAATATACCATAATATCATCAATGAACACAATCACCGACCGATCCAACATCGGCCGACATACCCTGTTCATGAGGTCCATGAACACAGCCGGGGCATTGGTGAGCCCAAAAGGCATCACCACAAACTCATAATGCCCATAACGCGTCCTGAATGCTGTCTTCTGGACGTCCTCGTCCCGCACTCTCACCTGATGATAGCCCGACCTCAAATCAATCTTGGAGAACCAAGATGCTCCCTGTAACTGATCGAATAAATCGTCGATCCTCAGCAACGGGTAACGGTTCTTGACCGTCAGCTTATTCAATTCCCGGTAATCAATACACATGCGATGCGAGCCATCTTTCTTCTTCACAAACAGGATGGGTGCTCCCCACGGCGAGCTACTCGGCCGAATAAACCCCTTCCCCAGCAGCTCCTGAAGCTGCGAGGATAACTCTTGCATCTCTGGAGGCGCAAGGCGATACGGCACCTTAGCGATAGGCGCGGCTCCCGGAACCAAATCGATACCAAACTCCACTTGCCTCACGGGAGGCACACCTGGTAACTCTTCGGGAAAGACATCCGGAAACTCACGCACCACCGGAACTTCATCCACCGAACTCGATCTCTCGGAGATCACTCGCGTATCCATCACATACGCCACAAAACCCTTACAGCCCTGCTGTAAACACTGCCTCGCCCTAGCAGCCGAACAAAAGGCTGATCCAGAACGTGTACCCTCGCCGTAAACCGAAAGAACTCCCGCACTAGGATCTCGTATAGTCACCAGCTGACGCTCGCAATCGATAACCGCACCGAATCGGCTCAACCAGTCCATGCCCACTATAATACAGACATCACCCATCGCAATAGGAATCAGGTCGATCGGGAACTCAATCCCAAAAATCTCCAATACACATCCCCGGAGGACCTCTGTGGCACAAATCACTCTGTCGGCGGCTATGGAAACCCGCAGGGGCCGACTCAGTGCCCCACGACTAACACTGATATGCTGACTAAATGTCAGAGATACAAAAGATCGACTCGCACCCGAGTCAAATAACACTAAAGCAGGTACAGAATTCACAAGGAAGGTACCTATGCATAGCATAATATAAGCATAATATCTCAACACCATAAATAAATAATGAAAAGGAAGCGTACCAGCCACAACGTCGGGAGTAGCGCGGACCTCTTCCGCAGTCAGCTGAAAGGCTCTCCCCCGAGCCCTCGGTGCCTCGGCCTTTACGGGCCGACTCTCTGTAGCAGTAGCTCTGATGGCGGCGGGAGCAGACCCCTGAGATGCTCCGCGCAGCAGCGGACACTCTGCCTTCCGGTGTCCGGTCTGGTTGCAGTGGAAGCACACTGCAAATCCCTTGGGGCAGTCCTTGGCCATATGCCCCTCCTTGCCACATTTCTAGCAAGACCCTGCTCGACAGACTCCATCGTGACCCTTGCCGCACTTTCCACAAGTGCGGCCCTTCTGGCTCCCGGGTCTGGGATCAGCGGGCTTGGCCCGCTTGGCTGCCGGCTGGGACTGTGCCGGCCGCCGATCCCTCCCTAGAGACTCCGCCTCCTCCCTGGCCTGAGTCTCAAGCTCAATCTCCCTCTTCCGAGCATTTGCCTGAAGCTCGGCAAATGTTCGATACGAGGAGTTCGCAGCGAACTCCCGAAGATCCCGTCTCAGAATGCTCAGGTAACGGCTCATACGTGCCTGCTCGGTGGACACGTGCTCAGGGCAGAACATCGCCCTCTCATGAAACATCCTCGTAATCGCTGTAACTGACTCGGTACCCTGCTTGAGGGTCAGAAACCCCTGTGTCAGACGCTCCCTCTCCACCTGAGGAACGTACTCATCTCGGAACATGGTAGTGAACCTCTCCCAGGTCACTGCCGAAAGCTCAGTCGGTGTGAAGTGTGCCGTCACAAACTTCCACGAGTCCTTCGCTCCCAAGCGAAGCTGGTTCAGCACGAACCGAACCTTCAAATGCTCAGGGGACGAGCAAGTGAAGAAGCATCCCTCCATATCAGATATCCACCTCATAGCTGCCACCGGATCCTGCGTACCATCAAACTCTGGTGGCTTGGTGTTGCTGAACTCCCTAAACAATGTCGCATCACCTCCGTGGGGTCTTGCCGTAGCAATCACTGCGGTAGCCGCTGCAACCGCAACCTCAGAAAGAGCAGCATAGCGCTCGTCAAATGTCTCAATCAACGCGGTCTTAATAGACCCAAACATCTCTGGTATCTCAGCTCTGATGACCGCAACCACCTCCTTATGAATGATTAGTCGAATCTCCTCATCACTAGCTCCGGCATCCTCTGGCATATGACGTGTCCTCACCATGATCAACCTCCGAAATACAACATGCGATAATTAGACTTCACTCGAACACTCTTACATTCGACAATCCACCCCTCCTTGATCCTTGGCATCCCAAGATTCTTATTTGGACTGTGTACCGCACCGGTGCTTTCAGTAGTACGGGCCCAATACTACTGTCCGCACCGTTACAGTACACACCCCAAATCTTCCTCTTCGGATCCCAATCCCCAAGTACTCTATTATACTTAAATCACTTGTAACAGATCTCACACAAAGCCCTAGCTGCTACCTAATTACTCTCAGCATCTCATAGCAGCTCACCCCTCCCTAGCCTAAGGCATCACAAAACAGGCCACTCTAGTCCTATTAGCAATACCTAGCCTACTCTAGCATGCAAACACATCACATTAATAATAATTATCACATAATATAAAGGTATTTTGGGAATTCACCGTTCGGGCGCTGGCTGATCGTACACACGTTTCTTCCTGGAAAATCTTTTACTCTTAGAAAATTTTGGTTTTATTTTGAAATATCTCTTCAATTCCTCAGTTTGAGTTCAAATACCCCCGAAGGTGTACCCGAATCCCTCAAACCAAGGCTCTGATACCAATTTGTAACACCGAAAATTTCAAACAAATTTTTTTTCAATTTTTATAAAACATAATTCCATCGATATTCATAAAAACAACCATTTTAATTATCCAACAAAACAATACAAAATCCCAAGATCATAATATCAAGCTCCGAACGTGTGTGTATACGGATGAAGCCGGCGCCTTCCCGTGGTCATCACTAGTACCTGAAACGAATAACATCAACACTGTAAGCACAAGGCTTAGTGAGTTCCCCAAAATACCACATATAACACATAGTAGCCACTCTAGGCTATAACTCTGTGGGTCCGTGCACCCAAACTCTGTGAACCCTCAGGTTCTGGCTCTGATAAACATGCACCACATAAATCACATAGAAATCTTGCAGTACAACACACAACATACATAGCATACAAATACTCTATCACATAACTCTGGTTACCTACTCAAGGTAAAGTATAGTGAGAAGACTCACCTCGCGTATTTCGGTATCTCACGAATCCTGGAAATCCCTCGTGCTCGATCCTCCGAGCTCTAATCCTCCTATAACATTATATGCTTCTAATTAACACTTTATATCTCTAAGGTTGACTATCAATAAGGAGTCAACACTGGTCAACTCTGGTCAACGGTCAACGGTCAACTCTGACCGGACTCGGCGAGTACCAAGGCGACTCGGCGAGTTTGGGCGTATACACCAATTTCCCTGGAATCCTCCCTTGACACGTCGATCATTCACTCAACTCGACGAGTTCCACCTGGCATGAGTTATGGGGCCACCACGACTCAACTCGCCGAGTCTCAAAACAACTCGACGAGTCCAGTTTGACTCAATCCACCGGTCCATTCTGACTCCCCCTTGACTCACTGAGTCCACCCTCCCCAACTCGGTGAGGCCACTCACTGTGTGGTCGGGCAACATTCATGCTACTTGCCGAGTCTGTTCTTTGGACTCGGCGAGTCCGTGCCATGCACTGTCTCAATCTTGCTCTAAAGGTCAGATCCAGTCCATTAATCCATAGATCCAGTCCCTCCAAGCTCATTTAGCACGTAAAGTTACAATCTTGATGCACATACAACCTCTATATGACCATATATGATGTTTTTGACTCATTTACTACAACACAAGGTCATGGACTCCATTGTCATACATAAAGCTTGATGAGTAAGACTCTCTGGACCTCTATGGGTCCAGATCCATAACCTCAACTCAAGGAGGGAACCAATGGGCACCAAATCATCCCATAAATGACCATCATAAGCCCTAAATTGCATAATGCTTCACCAAACAGAAAATAGTCCGAGATCATACCTCTAGAGTGATGATCTAAGCCCCAAATCCACGAAATAGCAACCTCCTTTGCTTCCTCTTGCCTAGAGTCTCCTTCTTCTTGCTAAATAACACACACAAGGTCAAGAAATGCTCCTTTCTCTTCACAAATCGCTCAAGAACACAAGGGTCTCTCACTGAGGGTTGGGTGAGCACAAATGACGGCCATAAGGCCCTTTAAATAGGCCTCAAACCCGGAAATTTAGGGTTTCATTACACAGCGCAGACTCGCCGAGTCCATATCCTGGACTCGCCGAGTCCAGGCGCGCTCCATTGTCCAAATCCGCGTCCCTACTCGGCGAGTCTGAGCTCCAACTCGTCGAGTCCCCTTCACAATACCACAAAATTAAATTTACAAGATACCTGGTAAAAATCCGGATGTTACAACTCTCCCCCACTAGAACTAGACTTCGCCCTCGAAGTATCGCTCTAAAACAGCTCCTGATGCTGCTCCCGCATCATACCCTCCGACTCCCAGGTCATTTCTGATCCCCTCCGATGTTGCCACTGAACCAATACCAGAGGTACCTCCTTGTTCCTCAAAATCTTGATCTTCCGATCCCTAATAGCCACTGGTCTCTCAGCATAATTCAGGCTTGCATCCACCTGAATATCCTCTAATGGAACCACTGCCGACTCATCGGCTATACATTTCCTCAACTGCGATACATGAAAAGTGTTGTGAATCTGCCCCAACTCTGCTGGTAACTCCAGCCAATAGGCTACCCGGCCTACCCTTGCAATCACACGAAACGGACCTATAAACCGGGGCCCCAATTTGCCCCTCTTCCTGAACCGGATCACTCCTTTCCAAGGAGAAACCTTCAGGAGAACGAAGTCGCCGACCTGAAATTCCAGCTCGGACCGGCGCCTATCCGCATAACTCTTTTGTCGGCTCTGAGCGGTCAATAACCTGTGTCTGACCAGCTGTATCTGCTCTGTCGTTTGATTCACGATCTCTGTACTACCCATTATTACCCTTTGCCCAACCTCTCCCCAACATATGGGAGTCCGACACCTCCTACCATACAACAGCTCAAAGGGCGGCATACCGATGCTCGAATGATGGCTGTTATTGTAGGAAAACTCTGCCAAGGGCAAATACGTGTCCCAACTACCTCCAAAGTCCAATACACATGCTCCAAGCATGTCCTCAAGTGTCTGAATCGTCCGCTTACTCTGGCCGTCGGTCTGGGGGTGGTATGCGGTACTGAAATGCAGCTTAGTACCCAACTCCTCATGAAATTTCTTCCAGAAACGGGAAGTGAAACGCACATCGCGGTCTGAAACAATCGAGATCAGCACCCCATGCCGAGATACAACCTCCCTCACATAAATCTCCGCCAACTTCTCCGCCGAAGAACTCTCATTGATGGCAAGAAAGTGAGCGCTCTTTGTCAACCTATCCACAATCACCCAAATTGCATCGACTCCTCTGGCAGTCCTCGGCAATTTGGTGATGAAACCCATAGCGATCTGTTCCCACTTCCACTTGGGAACCTCCAATGGCTGCAACTTGCCATGTGGTCTCTGGTGTTCGGCCTTTACCCTTCGACAGGTCAAACACCTCTCGACAAACCATGCGACATCCCTCTTCATACAAGGCCACCAATACTCCTTCCTTAAGTCCAAATACATCTTTGTAGCCCCGGGATGGATCGAAAATTTCGATCTATGAGCCTCCTCCATCAATGTAGTACGCGTACCGCCCACAAACGATACCCAGATCCGGCCCTGATAAGTCATAAGACCCCGACTATCCGATATAAACTCAGAAACCAACCCAACGACACGCTCTCTCTTCTGCATCTCCGGACGCACAGCCTCGGCCTGAGCCCCACGAATGGCGTCCAGAACTGGAGCTATCACGGTCAATCTCAAACATACAGCTTTCAGTGGAGTACTTTCCGCCCTGCGACTCAATGCGTCGGCTACCACATTAGCCTTGCCCGGGTGGTACAAGATCTCGCAATCATAATCCTTGACCACATCTAACCATCTTCTCTACCGCATATTTAGGTTAGGCTGATCCATCAAGTATTTCAAGATCTTATGGTCCGTGTAAATCGTACAACGAACCCCATACAAGTAGTGCCGCCAAATCTTGAGGGCGAACACCACTGCCCCCAACTCCAAATCATGTGTGGGGTACCTCGTCTCGTTAGGCTTCAACTGCCTCGATGCATATGCTATCACATGTCCCTTCTGCATCAGAACCGCTCCCAGTCCTAAAATCGATGCATCACAGAATACCACAAAACCTTCCATCCCTTCCGGAAGAGATAATACCGGAGCTTCACACAACCTCTTGCGAAGCGTCTCAAAGGAGGTCTGCTGCTCGGGACCCCATAAAAATGTAACACCCTTCCGGGTCAATCTGGTGAGTGGAACCGCAATCTTGGAGAAATCCTTAATAAACCTCCGATAATACTCTGCCAACCCAAGGAAACTCCGGATCTCAGAAGGTGACCTTGGCACCTCCCACCTCATCACTGCGTCAACCTTGGCCGGATCGACCAATATCCCCTTCTGGTTAACGAGATGTCCCAGAAACTGGACCTCCCGCAACCAGAAATCGCACTTGGAAAACTTTGCATAAAGTTTCTCCGATCTCAAAACTCCAAGAACCTCCCTCAAATGCTCCTCGTGATGCTCTCTAGATCTCGAATATACCATAATATCATCAATGAACACAATCACCGACCGATCCAACATCGGCCGACATACCCTGTTCATGAGGTCCATGAACACAGCCGGGGCATTGGTGAGCCCAAAAGGCATCACCACAAACTCATAATGCCCATAACGCGTCCTGAATGCTGTCTTCTGGACGTCCTCGTCCCGCACTCTCACCTGATGATAGCCCGACCTCAAATCAATCTTGGAGAACCAAGATGCTCCCTGTAACTGATCGAATAAATCGTCGATCCTCAGCAACGGGTAACGGTTCTTGACCGTCAGCTTATTAAATTCCCGGTAATCAATACACATGCTATGCGAGCCATCTTTCTTCTTCACAAACAGGATGGGTGCTCCCCACGGCGAGCTACTCGGCCGAATAAACCCCTTCCCCAGCAGCTCCTGAAGCTGCGAGGATAACTCTTGCATCTCTGGAGGCGCAAGGCGATACGGCACCTTAGCGATAGGCGCGGCTCCCGGAACCAAATAGATACCAAACTCCACTTGCCTCACGGGAGGCACACCTGGTAACTCTTCGGGAAAGACATCCGGAAACTCACGCACCACCGGAACTTCATCCACCGAACTCGGTCTCTCGGAGATCACTCGCGTATCCATCACATACGCCACAAAACCCTTACAGCCCTGCTGTAAACACTGCCTCGCCCTAGCAGCCGAACAAAAGGCTGATCCAGAACGTGTACCCTCGCCGTAAACCGAAAGAACTCCCCCACTAGGATCTCGTATAGTCACCAGCTAACGCTCGCAATCGATAACCGCACCGAATCGGCTCAACCAGTCCATGCCCACTATAATACGGACATCACCCATCGCAATAGGAATCAGGTCGATCGGGAACTCAATCCCAAAAATCTCCAATACACATCCCCGGAGGACCTCTGTGGCACAAATCACTCTGTCGGCGGCTATGGAAACCCGCAGGGGCCGACTCAGTGCCCCACGACTAACACTGATATGCTGACTAAATGTCAATGATACAAAAGATCGACTCGCACCCGAGTCAAATAACACTAAAGTAGGTACAGAATTCACAAGGAAGGTACCTATGCATAGCATAATATAAGCATAATATCTCAACACCATAAATAAATAATGAAAAGGAAGCGTACCAGCCACAACGTCGGGTGCAGCGCGGACCTCTTCCGCAGTCAGCTGAAAGGCTCTCCCCCGAGCCCTCGGTACCTCGGCCTTTACGGGCCGACTCTCTGTAGCAGTAGCTCTGATGGCGGCGGGAGCAGACCCCTGAGATGCTCCACGCAGCAGCGGACACTCTGCCTTCCGGTGTCCGATCTGGTTGCAGTGGAAGCACACTGCAAATCCCTTGGGGTAGTCCTTGGCCATATGCCCCTCCTTGCCACATTTGTAGCAAGACCCTGCTCGACAGACTCCATCGTGACCCTTACCGCACTTTCCACAAGTGCGGCCCTTCTGGCTCCCAGGTCTGGGATCAGCGGGCTTGGCCCGCTTGGCTGCCGGCTGGGACTGTGCCGGCCGCCGATCCTTCCCTAGAGACTCCGCCTCCTCCCTGGCCTGAGTCTCAAGCTCAATCTCCCTCTTCCGAGCATTTGCCTGAAGCTCGGCAAATGTCCGATATGAGGAGTTCGCAGCGAACTCCCGAATATCCCGTCTCAGAATGCTCAGGTAACGGCTCATACGTGCCTGCTCGGTGGACACGTGCTCAGGGCAGAACATCGCCCTCTCATGAAACATCCTCGTAATCGCTGTAACTGACTCGGTACCCTGCTTGAGGGTCAGAAACTCCTGTGTCAGACGCTCCCTCTCCACCTGAGGAACGTACTCATCTCGGAACATGGTAGTGAACCTCTCCCAGGTCACTGCCGAAAGCTCAGTCGGTGTGAAGTGTGCAGTCACAAACTTCCACCAGTCCTTCGCTCCCAAGCGAAGCTGGTTCAGCGTGAACCGAACCTTCAAATGCTCAGGGGACGAGCAAGTAAAGAAGCATCCCTCCATATCAGATATCCACCTCATAGCTGCCACCGGATCCTGCGTACCATCAAACTCTGGTGGCTTGGTGTTGCTGAACTCCCTAAACAATGTCGCCTCACATCCCTGGGGTCTTACCGCAGCAATCGCTGCGGTAGCCGCTGCAACCGCAGCCTCAGAAAGAGCAGCATAGCGCTCGTCAAATGTCTCAATCAACGCGGTCTTAATAGACCCGAACATCTCTGGTATCTCAGCTCTGATGACCGCAGCCACCTCCTTATGAATGATTAGTCGAATCTCCTCATCAGTAGCTCCGGCATCCTCTGGCATATGATGTGTCCTCACCATGATCAACCTCTGAAATACAACATGCGATAATTAGACTTCACTCGAACACTCTTACATTCGACAATCCACCCCTCCTTGATCCTTGGCATCCCAAGATTCTTATTTGGACTGTGTACCGCACCGGTGCTTTCAGTAGTACGGGCCCAATACTACTGTCCGCACCGTTACAGTACACACCCCAAATCTTCCTCTTCGGATCCCAATCCCCAAGTACTCTATTATACTTAAATCACTTGTAACAGATCTCACACAAAGCCCTAGCTGCTACCTAATTACTCTCAGCATCTCATAGCAGCTCACCCCTCCCTAGCCTAAGGCATCACAAAACAGGCCACTCTAGTCCTATTAGCAATACCTAGCCTACTCTAGCATGCAAACACATCACATTAATAATAATTATCACATAATATAAAGGTATTTTGGGAATTCACCGTTCGGGCGCTGGCTGATCGTACACACGTTTCTTCCTGGAAAATCTTTTACTCTTAGAAAATTTTGGTTTTATTTTGAAATATCTCTTCAATTCCTCAGTTTGAGTTCAAATACCCCCGAAGGTGTACCCGAATCCCTCAAACCAAGGCTCTGATACCAATTTGTAACACCGAAAATTTCAAACAATTTTTTTTTCAATTTTTATAAAACATAATTCCATCGATATTCATAAAAACAACCATTTTAATTATCCAACAAAACAATACAAAATCCCAAGATCATAATATCAAGCTCCGAACGTGTGTGTATACGGATGAAGCCGGCGCCTTCCCGCGGTCATCACTAGTACCTGAAACGAATAACATCAACACTGTAAGCACAAGGCTTAGTGAGTTCCCCAAAATACCACATATAACACATATTAGCCACTCTAGGCTATAACTCTGTGGGTCCGTGCACCCAAACTCTGTGAACCCTCAGGTTCTGGCTCTGATAAACATGCACCACATAAATCACATAGAAATCATGTAGTACAACACACAACATACATAGCATACAAATACTCTATCACATAACTCTGGTTACCTACTCAAGGTAAAGTATAGTGAGAAGACTCACCTCGCGTATCTCGGTATCTCACGAATCCTGGAAATCCCTCGTGCTCGATCCTCCGAGCTCTAATCCTCCTATAACATTATATGCTTCTAATTAACACTTTATATCTCTAAGGTTGACTATCAATAAGGAGTCAACACTGGTCAACTCTGGTCAACGGTCAACGGTCAACTTTGACCGGACTCGGCGAGTACCAAGGCGACTCGGAGAGTCTGGGCGTATACACCAATTTCCCTGGAATCCTCCCTTGACACGTCGAGCATTCACTCAACTCGACGAGTTCCACCTGGCATGAGTTGTGGGGCCACCACGACTCAACTCGCCGAGTCTCAAAACAACTCGGCGAGTCCAGTTTGACTCAAGCCACCGGTCCATTCTGACTCCCCCTTGACTCACTGAGTCCACCCTCCCCAACTCGGTGAGGCCACTCACTGTGTGGTCGGGCAACATTCATGCTACTCGCCGAGTCTGTTCTTCGGACTCAGCGAGTCCGTGCCATGCACTGACTCAATCTTGCTCTAAAGGTCAGATCCAGTCCATTAATCCATAGATCCAGTCCCTCCAAGCTCATTTAGCACGTAAAGTTACAATCTTGATGCACATACAACCTCTATATGATCATATATGATGTTTTTGACTCATTTACTACAACACAAGGTCATGGACTCCATTGTCATACATAAAGCTTGATGAGTAAGACTCTCTGGACCTCTATGGGTCCAGATCCATAACCTCAACTCAAGGAGGGAACCAATGGGCACCAAATCATCCCATAAATGACCATCATAAGCCCTAAATTGCATAATGCTTCACCAAACAGAAAATAGTCCGAGATCATACCTATAGAGTGATGATCTAAGCCCCAAATCCACGAAATAGCAACCTCCTTTGCTTCCTCTTGCCTAGAGTCTCCTTCTTCTTGCTAAATAACACACACAAGGTCAAGAAATGCTCCTTTCTCTTCACAAATCGCTCAAGAACACCAGGGTCTCTCACTGAGGGTTGGGTGAGCACAAATGACGGCCATAAGGCCCTTTAAATAGGCCTCAAACCCGGAAATTTAGGGTTTCATTACACAGCGCAGACTCGCCGAGTCCATATCCTGGACTCGCCGAGTCCAGGCGCGCTCCATTGTCCAAATCTGCGTCCCTACTCGGCGAGTCTGAGCTCCAACTCGCCGAGTCCCCTTCACAATACCACAAAATTAAATTTATAAGATACCTGGTAAAAATCCGGATGTTACATCTCGGATAATGAAGCTCATAATATGAAAATATCAGCTAACCCTAGGACTCAAAAGACAAATTCCACTAAGATTCAAACTAAAAATAAATCATTAGATTCACAACAACCAAAACAAGATAAAAATAAAATCAAAGTCTATACCATCAGACGAAGAGATGAAACCACTTTAATAAAAAGAGCATATATGGTTGATGTTTCTCTCGTAATTCCCTATTCTGTAAACGACTCACGAGGGCCCAAGAAACTTTGGGTTCCTAAATCTACTTAATTTTGCAGGTTATTAGTGACAAGTAGTTTGATGATGAATGGTATATCGACAGTGGCTGCTCTCGTCACATGACAGGAATGAGGGAAGAGTTAAGGGAGTTTCGGTCCCTTAAGGATGGTGGATGTGTTAAATATGGGAATAATTCATATGGCACGATCAAAGGGTATGGAATGATTACAAACGAATAGTTTTCTATATGAAAGGTCGCATACGTGGAAGGATTGCAGCACAATCTCATAAGTGTCTCTCAAATAGTTGTAGGAACTAGCTTGAAGGTTTCGTTCAATGATGAGGGTTCTGAGATAATGAAAAAGCAAACAAAGAAAGTTATTTTGAAGTCTCAACGCAAAGGAGAGATGTATCCTCTAAATCTCAACCCAATACGTTGAAAACCAACTATATGCCTACTAACGAAGGTGAACTCAGATGAAAGTTGGTTGTGGCACCGAAGGCTCTCGCACCTGATATTCAAAGATATTAACAAGCTGGTGCTTGAAGATCATGTGCAAGGACTTCCCCTTCTCAAGTTTGATAAGGAACACTTGTGTGCAACATGTGAAATCGGAAAGCAAAGTCAAATGATTCATCCTACTCATATCAATACAAAGATCATCGAACCTCTTGAACTTCTACGTATTGACTTATGTGGCCCTTTGGCTATTGAAAGCATCGGTGGCAGTAAGTTTATACTTGTTATTCTAGATGATTTTTCACGCTTCACCTGGATTTTCTTTCGTAAACAGAAATTAGAAGCCACTCCCAAGCTGAAAGTTTTTATCAAACAAGTAGAGCTGCAATTGCGAAAGGTGGTAAGAAACATAAGAAGCGATAATTGGCTCGAGTTCAAAAACAAAGATTTTGAAGACATTCTGGTTGAAAAGAGAGTAACTCACAATTTTTCTGCTCCGTATACTCCACAACAGAATGGGATCGTTGAAAGGAAAAACCATTCATTATGTGAAGCAATCCGAACCATGCTTAGCTTCGCTTGTCTTCCACTGTACTTTTGGGCTGATGCAATCGCTGCTGCTTGTTACACTCAGAACCGATCCTTCCTCAGCAAGTGATTCTCCATCACACCATACGAGATTTTAAATAATCGCAAGCCTAATGTGAAGTTTTTCCACTTGTTCGGTTTAAGATGTTTCATTTTCAACTCCAAAGAGAACCGAAACAAGTTCGATGTAAAGGCCGATGAAGCGATCTTTCTTGGTTACTCGCTTACTTCAAAGGCATATACGGTTCTGAATAAATGCTCAAAGAAGATTGAAGAAACCTACTATGTTACTTTTGATGATAATTACTTGAAGAAGATTCGAACAAGCGAAATTACAACGGAGGAAATCTTTCCAGAATCAGGTTAAGTCTCAGTTCCTATTTCCAATCTATTTGAGGAGTACATGCTACTCTTTTATGAACCAAAGAAGGCAATTTACTCGGAAGCGAAAACAACAGATAATAAAATCGACTAGTTGAAGAAGATTATCGACGAAGCTACAAAAGACATGGAAAGTGAACCTCAAGTTGAGAAGCAGACTCCAAGCGTACATATCGAATCAAGCGATAGTCCAACTTCAACTGACCCTCCAAAAGAAAACTTTATATTCCACGGGAGGGTTCGTCTGCACCAAAATCATCCGAATTGCCTTTCCAGGGGAGAATCCATCACAAACCTCAACCCATGAAAGACCAACCGAAGGGGAGCATTCTGAACATGACATGGGATACGCTTCGCCATTTGAGGCGGAGGATGAAAATACAAATGACGAAGGCGATCAATCAGAAATTGAAGAAGAAATTAACGCTGAATTGGATCCTACCTACGATCCAAATTACCCTCCTCTCACAAAATGGACAAAAGATCATCCTAAAAATCAAATAATTGGTGAATCATTTGAGGAAGTTCTCACTCGCTCTCAATTAAAAGCGAAGCAAACTACTTTATTCTCTCAAGTAGAATTTTGCACGTTTAATTCGTTCGTCTCTAAGATTGAACTGAAGATGGTAAATGTTGCTCTTGATCACTTAGATTAGGTGCAAGCTATGCAAGAAAAACTTCATGAGTTTGAACGGAATCGTGTATGGAGGCTGATTCCCACACCAAAGGATGCATTCGTAGTCGGTTTAAAATGGGTTTTCAGGAATAAGTTAGATAAAGAGGGTAATGGTATTCGCAACAAAGCGAGGATGGTGGTAAAAGGATATTGTCAGGAAGAAGGAATAGATTATGAAGAAACCTTTGCTACTGTAGCAAGGTTGGAATCAATAAGAATCTTTCTGGCATATGTTGCACATAAAAACTTCGAAGTTTTCCAAATGGATGTAAAATGTGCTTGCTTGAATGGAGAACTAGAAGAAATGGTATACGTAGAGAAACCACCTAGATTTGTGAACAAAAAGTATCCTGATCATTGCTACATTATGGATAAAGCAATCTCTGGTTTGAAGCAATCCCCGAGAGCCTGGTATGAAACTCTAACAAGCTTTCTCACAATGTCGAAATTCAAACAAGGTTCGGTTGACCCAACCTTCTTTCACAAGAAAGAAGGTGAACACTTAATGATAGTTCAAATTTACGTCTATGACATCATCTTCGACTCTATGAATGCTAGCTTGACAACTGAGTTTAGGAAGTTAATGGAGACTAAGTTTGAAATGAGTGGAATGGATCCAATTAACTTTTTCCTTGGACTGAATATTAGACAAGCACCAAAAGGCATCTTTATTAATCAGGAGGCTTACATGAAGACTTTGTTGGCGAACTTCGGCATGACGGGAGATTCCAAAGTGAAGGTTCCAATGGCTTTTGGCACGAAGTTAACACCGTCTCTGGACAAACCGACTGTTTATGTGACACTCTATCGTCAAATGATAGGGTCTCTTATGTATCTAACAGCTGGTAGACCAGACATAATGTTTTCTATCTGTTATTGTGCAAGGTTTTAAGCGAATCCAAGAGAACCTCATATGGTTGCAGTGAAAAATATATTCTGGTACTTGAAGAGAACCTCGTCTCTCGGTCTCTAGTATCCTGCTAAATCCGGATTCTTTGTTCAAGCCTTCTCTGAATCTGATCTTGGTGGATGTGGTCTAGACCGAAGGAGCACAACTAGCGGGTGCCAATTCCTTGATGGTAAACTCGTCAGCTGGAAATCTAAGAAACAAACATGCGTGTCTCTTTCCACAGCCAAAGCTAAGTACATTGTTGCAGAATCCTGTACATCACAAGTCATATGGATACAAAGCCAACTTAAGGATTATGGCTTAAGCATGAAGATGGTAATGTTGAAGTTCACTTCGTTCGGTCCTCAGATCAACTGGATGACATCTTTACTAAGGCCTTACCAGAAGCAAGCTTTAATAAAATTCTCCAAAGATTAGGAATGATGGAAGTTGAGTCAGTACCGAAACCCCTTTCGTTTCACTAAAATTGGAAAAGCGAAATAGAGCGTAAGCTCGGTCTATTTCGGTTCCGGAATTTTCGGGAACCGAAATGAACCGAACGCTCGGTCTATTTTGGTTCTGGAATTTTTAGGGACCGAAATGAATTGAGTGCTCGGCCCATTTCGCTTCATCTTTTCTAAGTTTGGTTTCGGTTGTATATTTTTCTATATCTTCTCACTTGCTATTCTTTCGTTTTTGTCTTAATTTTAAAACTCCAAAAATATTTTATTTTCTGTTTTTATTATTTTTTAGAAATTTCAACACTCCAAAAATATTTTATTTTCCATTTTTATTCTTTTTCAGAAAAATCCAAAACTTCAAAAATATTTTCTTTTTTTGTTTTGTTTCGTTTTTGTTTCTTTTCTTCCTTAGGTTTGAAGATCACATCTATTACATCATTTGGAGCTAAGGAAGGTATATCTTTTTTTATATCTATGTACTAGTTAAGTGTCCCTAGAAACATGTTGTTGTATGTCGACCGAAGCCTCCAAGACTCTGAGTGAAGCCTTAATGATTCGATCGACACCTATCGTTTCTTCCCAATTAGGCTACTACATTCACTCTAGTCATGAGCTACCTTACTCTTCTCACATTGAGTTAAGAGTTTTCTGCTTTGTCATTCTTAAATAGCAGATGTACTTTCGGTTCCTTAACCACCTTATCACACTTCTCCATCTACTTTCGCTCCACAATCGTAACCCTTGAGACTCTCAGCAATTACCACTGAGGTTTATGGTCACACAACATCTGTGTTGATGATCTTAGATACGTTCACCACGTGCTAAGTGAGACCCAAAATCCAACACCTTATATGAATTGACAGTGAACACTTAAATGTTCAAGCTATTACTTGTTACCTCGAAGAAATCTCCTTTGATTTTTGCGTGGTCTTTATGAAATTGTCTAAAACCAAGACGTTTCTTCCCATAAGATCCAATTTCTTTTTTGTTTTTGAGATTCCTCATAATCACCCAGTCACTACATATTTTATCAAACCTACTTGTTCAACAAACCACATCGGTCTCACAAGTACTTCATCCTACTCTCGATCTTATCTTAAGTATCAAAGTTCAGATGAAGATTAACCACCCATTAAAGCCTATATTTGAAAAAATGCCTTTCAATGTTTCTTAACAAACATTTAATCGTATTTCAATGGGAAACCACACAGACACTTCTAAGTCTCTCTTGAGTAGGAAGGACGAGATTCGTGCCCGGGATCCTTCATTTCATGTCTTCATTGACATCACTTATATCCCAAACACATTTTGCTTTATTTCTTTTTATTTGGCACACTCTTGCACAAAGATCTTTATGATTTTCCAAACTCTTGTTTGTGGTCCTAATAGAACTTTTTCAGATTTGTGCTTTTGGTTGTAAAGGAAATGGTGGTTCACTTTAGTATGGAGCGAAGGTTACTGCACATGACATGAACAGATGAGTCTCGTTTGTAGTTGCCTGTAAGGGAATTTGAAACGTATTCAAAATTGAAGAGATGGTAACTGGATAAGGATTCAACATGACTCATAGGATAAGACTTTGAATAGGCGCGTGAATTTAAAACGGTTCCTAAACCCATGCCTAGTGACGTATATCTAAGGAAACCCAACTGTCAAATCACGCTTTTTCAGGTGCCGTTTCAGGGATCATATCATCATCACATCCGATTCTTTCTCTCTCTTGGAAACGGTATAAAGGGGTTCTCGCACATCCAGTACCTCCTCATCACCTCCAAAACTCTCTTAAGAATACAACAGGAGATTTCCACTGTTCATCTTCTTCCTTTCAACAAACCATGTCAACATCCTTTTCTATACAACAACAAACTGCTACTTCATCACTCCTGGCCATCAAACCTAATCAGAATCTGATTATTGATCTGAATCCCTTTGTCTATGACTCCTACATGCTTCATGTGGTCGAATGTCTAAAGTACTCCCCACTGGTGGTTGCGTTCACTCAAGTTGAGTCTGTTCCAATGTCTCTACTCTCACAGGTCTATTCCTCCGCTTCTTATGACAAATGCAAGGAACATATCTTCTTTGAAATCTTCAATCACAAGATATTTGTCTCAAAAGCTCGCTTTTGTTCTTTGCTAAAGCTTGCTTCAGATGCTTCTGTTATCTCTCCGGATTTCATCACTACTACTCAGCTCTTCACTATGTTCTATGACATGAAGTACACTGATGTCCTCACCACGGTGCCTAAGTTCAAGAAGTCCTGCTTACCACTGCAAGGGAATGGTCTTTTCACACTTACATTCAAGGGATTAGCTGAATGAGTCATTGGATCAGATGGTGCCTATAAAGTCTTCATGACCATTCTTTATGGTCTTTATCATGGCATCAATCTGGACTATGGCTCTCTGATATGGTCTCAGTTGGTGCAGAGTCTCAACTCATCGTCCAAACACTCAGAAATCTTGTGTGGACGCTTCTGGACTCTGGTAACTCGTAGGGTAATCGAGAATTTTCAGGTTCTAGTTATGGTAGATGCAATGTTGTTTTCAATCGCCACCTTTCACATGACAAAAGTCATTGTTTCTGATCCCACTAAGTTCATGTTCAAATGGTCAATTCCTGAATCGATGTCCCGTTTTGTTTCAAGTGCGAGCAGTGTTATGGCCAATTATCGTAAGATGAGACCTTCAGGGCCACGACAACTTACTCTAGAGATGCAGTCTACTTTGGATGTTGTTAAGAAACCAGCTAAGAGGGGGAAGAAGCAGGAATCAAAGAAAACAGAGACCTAAGGTCCATCGTCTCATGCTGAGACAACCAAAAAGCATAAAGATGACAACGCAATTCCTTCCTCTCCGAAAAAGAAAAAGGTTAAGAAAATCGTGAGAAAATCGAAGGAATATTCGCCTACTAACTTAGATGAGGAAGAGGAGGTTCACGTTGAAGGCTTACAAAGGGGATACACACCTCCATGAACTCCAACTCCTGAGGTACAACCTCATGTTTCTGTTCCTACTCCTCCTCCTTCTCCGAATCCTACTACAACACCAATTTATGTTGCTCCAATACCACCACCTATCTCTTCTCAACCTACTACCACTGCTCCACTTCCACCTCTAATCATTTCTCAAACTACAACAACCACTACAACCGAACCTCCGGTTCATGTCAATGTATCTAATACGGGGGCACTTACCGGAGACACCGAAACCCCTATTACCACCAAACCTCTTTCACCATCTCCTTCCACAGATTCTGAACCTATTTTTGGTGGTGATAATTTTGATTTTGACTCTACTTACTATAGTCCTTATTGGCTTCCAATTGAAGATGATGATGATGCTATGGTGACAAGGCACCATTTAAAGAGTCTTAATGATAAGCTTGACAAATTAATTGTTTCCCCGACAACTAATTCTGATCTGGTTTTTAAGGCTTTTCTCGACATAACTCTTCAGCAATATACACCCTCCATTGATAAATTTACAAAAGATGTGGATGCCTCCACATCTTCCTGCAAGAAAGAAACAACCGAAGTGGCAGATCTTATTCATGATTCAAAGATTTTCTTGGAATCATTCAAAGGCCATGTTGATTACAATGCAACCAAAGTCAATGCTTCTGTTGATTCGCTCTCCAAGTCACTTTAAGAGGAGAAAATGAAATTTGACTCTGTTCGTTCTGAACTCAAAGCTGATCACTCCTCTATTCTTACTTCGGCCAATACTCGACTCGATAGGCTTTAGGATGACCTGGCTATGAAAAACAAGCTAATGGATGAACTAGCTCGCAAAACTAAAACGATTGACATCCAGACTGTTCAACTTGATCAAGCGAAGAAGGAAATTGACTCACTAAAAACTGAGCATGCTGTACTTAGGAGTTGTGTTGGTGATGTTCTCTCTATTTTGGGTGCTCTTGTCAATGCTCATGATCTGGTTCCCACTCTTACCATCCAGAATCATTTAACTGTAAAACTACTTCCAACAATTAAAATCTTGAATCAGATGAAGGGTATTACGGAGCTGATTGCCACTCCGCAACAAGGGGGAGAAGGTGTTCAAGATCCTCCAATCACTTAAAGTTGTTATCAAATCTCAACCCAAAGAACCGAAGGTTAATGCAGCTTCGGGTTCTGGTGGACAGGAAAAACTGAAGGGTGTTTTAGATAAGAGTGATGAGGAAGATGAAGCGATTACAGAATCCTTGAAAAGAAAGAAAAGGGATAAAGAAATCGATGATAATCTCCGAATAGCCAGAGAAGAAGATGAGAAAGAACGTCTGAAAAAAGAAGAACATGATGAGCTGATATGCAAAAAGGCTCTCTTTCCCCCTTGGACTCTGGAAAGATTGCTTAAAGAAGAGATTGAGTCCCCAAGCACTCATTGGTTGGAACCGGTTGCTTCATTTGAGTGTGTTAATACGAATAACTCTCAGTTTAATATGCCTATTTCCTGTAGGGCATTCGTGTTCCATTGTTTTGATTCAACAGTTGAAGTTCCTTCTCCTCACCCACAGGTTGATCAAGATCTTATTAACTATCATCTTGAATTTGCTCAACCTCAATGCTTGACATGGAGTGCACAGAAAATAACTTCTGTCAAGGTATTGAAACCCTCTGTTGGTGGAAAGTTTCTCAATGTTCAACTCAGGGTGATCCGAGGTTTAGATAACTCGGTTCATATGATTTCATTGGCTGATCTTCCGAACCTGAACCCACATGATTGGATTTTGTTGTTCAACATTTTGCTAACCAATCAAGAGTAGTATGTGCCGATTCTCGGTCATATCAAAAGAATGTTGGCTTCCTACATCCATGAAGTTACTAAAATGAATCAGGAGATTGCAAATGTTTTGAGGAAGAACCCGACAGTGAAGCCCATTGGGAAGCCGAGTGATTGTAATAATATGAAGATGGGCAAGATCGATCCAACACATAATATTGTTAAGTTCACAACACGTGAAGGTGAAAAATTCCTTTTCGCTTTTGTCAACAAGCCCCTGTTCTCCACAACTTGTTTGGAGCATGTTCTTGACATAACTCACAGGTGTAAACAGAATAGTATTTTGGATAAGAAGAACTTCTCATACATGCTTCAGAAGTATATTGCTTTTCGTCAGACTCTATTGGCCATTATACCGAAGGTGTTCAAGACAGTGAAGAAGTCTACTGTCACTCAACCGAACTGATCTCTCGCCTCAATTGACGCAAAGGGGGAGATTGTTGGATTTAAGAGAGTTTCGTCATTGGGGCTAACACTTTTTTCTATATTGTATACCCGGTTTGGGCATGTTCAACCATGGATTATTATTAGGGTTAGCTTATATATAGTGCATGCATGTATAGCCTTAAGAAAAGAACGCTTCTCATTAATTGTTGCATTGTAACCCTTGACACCTCTACAGTCGAAGTTCTTAATCGAGCTCTAATGAGGTGTTGAATATTAATCATTCAACATCGTTTGATCCATTCTTATGTTCTTTGCTTCATTATAATTAATTTTCTATTTAGAATCCATCGATTTTTTTAGGTCATTATTCTCATCACTCCCCATATTGAAACCCTAGCCTCCATGCATGCTAAAGAGCGTATTTCATCAATTTGAGCCTTATTCTTGGATTTTTGGTAGAACTTTGGAAGAGGGAAGTTTAGAAGGGAGAAACGGAAGCAAGAAGAAAGTTGGAGCCAACATTCTCTTCAGTTTTTTTGGGTTGTTGGAGGTATAAAGTTCATACATTGACATATTTCTTCTAGATTCAAGTTTTAGGTCATATTTAGGTGATTTTGTCCCTTTCTTGGATGTTCTTGGAGTTTGAAGAACTCTATAATGTGTGGTGACTTTCCTAGGTCCTTAGACTTCTATTGAATGAGAAAAATGACCATGCTTGGTGTGTTTTGTGCCCATGTTCAAGTTACAACCTCATTAAGGGTCTAATGGACATTAAATACTAGATCTAGCCTTGTAATGGAGTCCAAATGGATAAAGTTAGAAACTTGATCCATTAAGTCAGGATGGAAGAGTAAATCTAGAAGTAAGAGATTAGATCCGAAAGGATTAAGCTCTTAATGAAAGAAATGGCATTTTCAAGTGGCCACGACGTAGTGAAGGTACCCAGGATGTGGCGAAGTAAAAAATTGTGACTGCCTTGTTTTGGCATTGCTACGACGTGACCAAGGAGAACCACGACGTGGCAATGTCTTGCATGTTGACTGTTTTTCCTTGTGACCCCACATGGCCATGGAAGGCCAGGCCGTGGCGTTGAATTTTACCAAGTTTGACTACTGACTTTTTGACCAAGTTTGACATTGGGGTAACTTGAGGATTTTGGATTGTTGATTAATATTCTACTTGGTTTTGGTGATTAGTGGATTCATGGGTGCTAGCAGTGTAGAAAGGGAAGCACATCTCAGTGTTTCGGGATTCTTCATTCAGGTGAGTTTTCCTCATTGTATTTGTGGTCGAAGACACTAATGCCAGCCCACTAGTTTTGGTTATCATTTAGTAGAGGGATGTCATAGGTATTGTATGTATTTGTGTAGGATAGACTAAGGACTATTGATCTAGACTTTCTCGCATGTTTCTTGTTTGGTTGTGGCTTTAAAGTAAGATCATTTGTCAAAATGTGTATCTCACCTCTGGATAAATATGGTTATGCATTCCTTGGATTATTGGTTATGTACACTTGTGTGTAGGATGTTGTTGTGGTGTAGTGATCAACTAGATTTATGTATATATCCTTGTATGATAGGCTCCAACAATAGTGATATGCTGATTAGAATACCAGTAGGTTGGTTATCGTCTAGTTGAGTGCCCTACGGGCTGTATGTAATTATGTAGGATAGCTTGAGAACTCTTGATCTAGGATTTCTTATCTGTTCCTTATGGTTATAAATTCCATAGAGGTTAGCTGGTAGCATATTAGTGTACTGTGAGGAGTTTAGTAGGTGGTAATGAACTCTATGATCAATACTTGTGCGTATTATATGCATACTTGATCCTTAATTGTTTATATGTTGATATATGGTGGTAGATAAGGTTGAATCGGTCCTACTGTCTGCTGTAGGCCAAGATACCAGGTGCAGACTGACTGTAAGTTGAAGGCAGTGAGGCTCGGGAAGAGTGGTTGGGTTGATGTAGCAAACCAACATACCCAGGGTAATCTAATCTGATGATTATGGACCCGATATACATGCTAGTATGTTTGTTATATGAGGTATTTTGGGGAAAAGCTTTGTGCTTACCTGGTTATTTATGTTTTTAGGTTCTTTCAGTGATCGTGGGAAGGTGAAGGTGGTACTGTAAATACTCATTAGCAGCATTGAGGATTTCATTTTTATTATATTACTCTGATTTTTGATAAATGTAACTTGGAACAAATTGTTTTCTTAAAATGGATTCATAATCGGGAAGTTTTACCTTAATAAAAAATGAAAACTTTTTGTTGTGAAAATGGGACTTTACAAGTTAGTATTAGAGCTCAGGTTTGAGGGATTTGGAGGAAGACTTGTGTGAATCCAAAATCAAACTAGAATCCGATAATTTTCATAAAACGTTTTAGAAAAAGAAATTTTAACAAACAGTTGGTTTAGAGACATGGGCTCGATTCCTTGTCATGTTCTTGTCTGTGTTGGCTAGGGATTGGGAATGTGAGCCTCTGACTTAACCTTAGTTATTATAGGAAGATGTGACGTGTATAGTCATCCGGAGCCCAAACAAGATAGTGGTTCTCAAAATACCCATGTGTTGTTATTTGTGTTGAATTTGAACTTACCAATATGTTAAATGTTAGAAAAGCATGCTAGAGGATTAGTTTAAGTTCTTTTAGGGATTGTTGGATAAGAGTGTCTGATTTCTGTGATGCCTTATGATATAAGGAATTGTTTGTTATATGATATTGTATTGTGTGATTGCTACATGTATGTTGTGTAGTTGTATATGGTCAGGGTTAAATAGCCTTAGAATGATTGCCATAGCCTTACTTCCTATTCCTTCTTTGGTTGTGGAATTAAGGTAGATTAAATTATTCAACAATCTTGTTATAGGTTTTTTAGTTAGCTCAGCGAGAACCCATATTGATGGGTATTGTCTTCCTAAATGTGTTATTGCTACTCACTAGAAACATGTCAATACCTATAAAGATCAATGTCTTTATGTGCCAGTGTTTTATAT
Organism: Lactuca saligna; assembly: GCF_052625555.1. Lineage (NCBI taxonomy): Eukaryota > Viridiplantae > Streptophyta > Magnoliopsida > Asterales > Asteraceae > Lactuca > Lactuca saligna. The sequence goes on from NC_136420.1 coordinate 149,597,130, forward strand.
TATAGTCCTATCATTGTCATCCTGGATGAAAGTGAGATTGATCTGGTGTCTTCTGCAGTTTGTAGAGAAGTTTAGGTGAATATATATATATATATATATATATATATATATATATATATATATATATATATATATATATATATTCAGGTTCATATGAGACCATTCTAATTTTATGAGACCGTGAGACCAAATCTAAAAATAATTTTAAAATACATAATAAATGGAAAAATCCAAAAATTCTTTTTTTTTAATATTATTTTCGGAACTTGAATTAACTAAAAAAATAAAAATAATAATAAAAAAAATTAAAAAAAAAATCTCGTTTTTTTTTTTTTTAAAAAAAATACGTGAAATATTCTAAATAGAATATTACACTGACATATTCTAAAAAATAACTTTAAAATGCAAAATAAATGGAAAAATCTAAAAATTCTTTTTTTTAAATATTATTTTCGGAACTTAAATTAACAAAAAAAAAATTAAAAAAAAATCCTTTTTTTTTTTGAAAAATACGTGAAATATTCTAAATAGAATATTACACTGTACATATTCTAAAAATAATATTAAAATGCAAAATAAATGGAAAAATCAAAAAATTCTTTTCTTAAATATTATTTTCGGAACTTTAATTAACTAAATTTTTTTTAAAAAAAATAAAAAAAATTAAAAAAATGCGTCTCACGGTCTCACAAAATTAGGCTGTTTCACATGAACCTAACCCTATATATATATATATATATATATATATATATATATATATATATATATATATATATATATATATATATATATATATATATATGTAGGTTCAAATGTTTTTAGCAACTATTGTGTGCCTAAATGCACCAATGAGAATTCAAGAAATAATAAATAATTAAATAAATCATTAAAGGGTATTTTGGACCTTTTGTACTTTTATTTAAGGAAATTATTTAATTGAAATCATTCAATTAAGGAAATAAACTAATCATTCAATTAAGGAATTAAAATAAATATATTTGACCTAAATATGCTTGCGGCCGAACACTTCATCATCGACATCAACACCATCACCATCACCGATTCTACTTCTTCTAAAATCGACGGATCCAAAGGGGAGCACATACTCTCATCTCGCAATCAATGATGGATTCTGGGGTCGATGAGGCTGAAGAAGGGGATGCGAAGGAGCAATGGCGCTATTGTGGGGTCTATGAACACAAATGAGAAGCGAGAAACGGTGAGGAAATCCCGACGATTGCAGGTACTTGGATGGAGGTATCCTCCGGCAGCCTGCTGTTCTTCTTTCTTTGATCCGTTAATCCAACAATTAGGGGATATAACTGGAAATTATTTACCTCAATCGAGATTGATTTTATCTCAATTTTTTTTCAAGATCGATATTGTGTTCATCATCTTATTAAACTCGATATCTTCAATGGTTTATTTTTGCACTTCACAGTCACAAGTTGGATTTTGTTTCGAAAAAGTCAAAATTGGTGTTCATATTTCTAAATCGATAATGTAAATGTGTGTTTGTTTCTTGAATTCATGACTGGGAATGAATGCATGTGTGTTGATGATTCAATCACAGCTATTGAATTCTATATACAATCACAGTTCTTGAATTATGTAATGTATTCTATTAGAATTTATTTTATATAAATGTATTCTATTAGAATGTTTGAGAATAATTGTCAACAACAAGTACATTCTGTCTGAATTTATAGTTTTTATTCTCTTAGAATGCATTGAATTTTTTAATTTTTGAATCTTGATTATGTTTTCTTTGTGAATTTAGGTTTTGAAGAGACTAACATTGATGTGGAGAAGGAAGAAAACATAGAGAATGAGAGTGTATTATACCAGAATGTGTTATGTTACAATGTATAATATTCTATCAGAATAGATTAGTGTTTTTGTTAGATTGTGATGTTTTTTTTTTCTTTTTTCTTTCAGAATGTTGTTATTATTCAATGAATCACAATCATACAATGTAATTATTTGGTATATTGTTAGTTCAAGAATTGATTTTGTGTATTCTTTTTAGAATGTATTTAGTAGTTTATGGTTGGCATTCTATCATTCTGACAGAATAAAATCGAAAAATATATTTACTACGTTATGGTTACCATTCTAACATTCTGACAGAATAAAATTGAATTTTTAATTTTGAATTATTTTAAAATGTTCAGATTTTTAAAAATAAAGGAATTAATTATCCCTAAAAATCCGAAAATTTCCTTTTTTAATATAGGTTAATTGACTAAAATGCCCTTATACTGAAATTTGTGTGATTATATGGTATATGTTATCCTATTCTACTATCATAGATCCTCAGATCATGACCTTTGATTATATTCCATCCGATGGTCCAGATCTGTGCATTCTGGCACACAATAGTTACTAAAAACAAAATAAGCTAACCCTATATATATATATATATATATATATATATATATATATATATATATATATATATATATATATATATATATATATATATATATATATATATATATATATATATATATATATATATATATATATATTAAATGCTATTTAGCTAAGAAGATGTGGAATCGGGTGAAGGTGTAGGTGGATAGTGATGTCCTAGATTTCGAGTCTGCCGTTAGCATGACTTAGTGGATTAATGCCCGTTCTGTAGTTCACTAACAAATGGTTATTGACGTAATTTTCTCCACAGTCATTTGGGTGCTTTAGGGGTATCAGAATACACTGTTTTTTTGTCAACAAATTGTTAGAAGCAACTTTTATTTAATAACATTGTTATTGATTCCTATAATTAGTTTATTTTTAGAAACACTATCGCTTTTAAGAAATAAAGTTTATGGATGTATCATCAATAATGCCATAATTTGTATTGTTTTTTTTCTAGTGTCTAGCTAGCTTTCGTTTCTAATATATATGGCCACCGTACAAAAAAATACAATAATAATATTGAATTGAAT